>NC_136057.1:1007569944-1008769944 GCF_964261635.1 Lissotriton helveticus | reverse complement strand
TACTCCTGGGAGAATCCCTTCCGAATCATCTTTCGATGACATGAGCAGATTCATACATTTTGCTCCCTCACAGTGGCATGTGGGGGGCAGAGCTGACAGGCATTCGAGATGGAGATGACCCTCTTCTGGGCCTGGGAGGGCCAGGCCGGACTCCGCCGTGATCACTTCAGAGAGAAAGTCTATTCTGGAAAGGTTGTCCGAGGATTCTGTATCCAAAGACCCCACCTGAGCATGTTGAAATTTGAGCCTGTGGTGAGGTGTAGGGGGTCTGAGGGAGTCCGGGGAGGGGCACATTGGACGTTGAAGTTTTGGCCACAGTCCCCTACTGTCTTTTCACCACTGGACTGAGGTTGGATACTTTGGTCCCCTCCTTGTTCCAGGGACGCTGGATTGTTTTTGTTGGGGTATATTTTTAGGGATGCTCATCACTAGTACTTAGTCATTTTATGTTTCCTACATCTGGGGTGAAAGAGTAATCTCTACTGCTAGACGGGAAGGGGCTCCACAAAACAGTCGGAGGGTTTTGACTCTCAATGTTAAAGGACTCAATAACCCCGTTAAATGACGTGCTATCCTCTCCTATCTAGAACATACACATGCTATTTGCCTGTTACAATAGACTCACTTACTAGCAGGTGATTGACATAGACTCAAGTCCAGGGTCTTTCCCCAATAATATTTCTACTCCTCTGCACGTAATGCGGCAGGAGTAGCAATATTATTGTCACGTTATTTTCGGGGAGAAAGTAAGATCCAATTTAGCAGAAATTATAGGCCGCCTTTTGGTTTATCGCATCCATTAGGACCACATACACTGATAATAGGATCCCTGTATGCACCTAACGAGAGGCAGGAATAGTTCTTGCACAAGGCTGTAGCGGACACTATGACAACACAGGACCGGTGGGTTGTGCTGAGGGGGGAGGGGGGGGGGACACCTTAACCTAATTTTTCATAATGAGTTGGACTGCTCGGCTCTGAGGGAGGGCGCGGCGGGAGCTATTACCGCAGGTAGAGAGCCCTTTGGCTCCAAGAGATGGGATTGAGGAATATCTGGCAGGATTGCCATCCGCTAACGCGAGATTACACCTTCTATACCCACGCACATAAATCATACGCCTGATTGGACCTCTTCCTGGGTTCTAGATATGTGTATATGGCAGTCAACGCGGTGGAAATAGAACCGCGCTGACTGTCCGATCACTCTGCCCTTTTGCTAGACCTTACACACCAGCACAGTGACACTACCACCCATACATGGCGACAGCGAGAGACCCTCCTGCGTAGACCTGGGGTGGTCCAGCACATAAATAGGGCAATTGGGGATTATTTGAGAATTAATTATACCCCTGGTAGCCCTATCTCGATAGTCTGCGACGCTGAAGGCGGTCATACGAGGGGAAATTATCAACATCTCAGCTGTGGACAACAAAATATGGAGGAATAAACATTCATAATTACAGACGCAGCTTCGGGAGTTAGAGATCATCCATCACTGCACAGGGGCCCCTAGAGTGTGGCATCATTTGGAGTCTGCCCGGAAACACCAGCAGGGTTGGATCGAGATAGCACAGAATACTCCATTCTCCACATCAAACACTCCTTTTATGTAGGGGAGAACAAATGTGGGAGATTATTTGCGGATAAACTCGGAGCCCTACGTCAAGCCACCATGGTGAACTCCGTACTGACTGAAGAGGAAGCCCTTGTTGAGGGGGGATGGGCCTGTGGCGGGAAGGTTTGGGGAATTTTACAAAGACTTTATTTCGCACAGGCTCTTCCCACCCATAAAATAGCTGACTAATTGGGAGAATCCAAAGTGACTTATTTGGCAGAAAATTTTACAAAAAAAGGGAATGATTCAGGTGAGGAACATAGTGGTTGGAATCTAATAAACAATGCAGTTGAGTATTGCCTCTATGACCATAAATTCCATGTTTCTATTTAAAACTTAGGTAGAAGTTCTTTACCTAAGTTTCTGTTCAATGTATGACCTGTATATCTTATGTCTACTCACATTTGTGGGTCAACAAACAAAGCATCAATGAGTCAAATAATACTCAATATTCTATTTAGGCATTTCATCAATGTGAATTTACTTCAAAAATCACTTTTTTTGATTTTCTGTTTTGTAACACGATTGAAATACATTCGTTTTTTCAAATATGAATTTACATGTTTGTGCATAATTAGGATACATAAATAATCTATTTACAGTGCATGGAAAAGGCAATTCATAAGGGCCTAACACTTTTAAGGACAATGTAGTGAAACCGAAGGGTCCTACTTCACTATAAACATATATCGGGAAAATACATACTTTTCCTTGATATTGAATCAATACATGGTCCAAACTAGTGAGAAAAGTCCGAGACTGCCTAAGTCCATTTTATATTTGTTTACACTACAGTTTTTTGGCTAAACTGAGCAGTTGGTAATCTTTTTTGTTATTTACAAATGGCGATACTCGTGACCTTGTGAAGTGGAGGGGTTGTGAAGGGTGTGCAGACGCGTTTCGACCTTCGTGTGGGGACCAGGAGGATTCAAAGAAGTTCTTCCTCAGGGCTAGAATTTTTTGTGTAGGACACTATTGGTTAAAAATTAAAGGAAATTAAACTCAATTTATGAACTGTGTGGAGAATGATATGAAAAGTGCAATTATTTTACCAAAAGCCATACATTGAGATCATACCTCCTATTAATTGAGGCCTGTTTTTTCAAATGGTTTTTGAAAGGAGTCCAAGGCACTTCCTTCGATTTTTCAGGCAAAGTTCAAATTTCTCTGGCAATGGTCAAATTTCTCTGTATATGCACTTGATACCTATAGGCAACTAGGGGAGGAAATGGTTTTCTTGTGTCTTAGAATTGAAGGGTTTAGACCTTATAATATGATGTTGTGCTCAGGTGAGGAGAGAAAAGACCTCATGCACTCCAAGATTGTGAGCTTAATGATTATTTAGAAATCGGGAGAGCCTTTACCTTGAAGGTGAACAACAGTCGAACTTCACTTTCGACTCGTGCTTTTCTGCATTCGTGCAGTTTGTTTGGCGCTCTGGTCGCGGTCTTCGACTTCCGTCTATATCACGTGTGCGTTTGCATCCTATCAGTTTTACATTTCTGACGTGTCTACCTACTCTCTGTGATGTCGCTCTACCAGAAATTGACGAAACAGGCAATGAAAAGGGCGTGGTGCATGCCAAGAGAGCCCTTACTAACTCCAAAATAGAAAGCGAAAGACATGCCACTTGTATTCGTTACCACCTTTTCTGGCTACACAAATGAAATCGAGAAGATCATAAAAAAGAATTGGTAAAGGGTCAAACGGTTGGAAGTCTTTAAGGAATTCCCAATCTTTGCCCTCAAAAAGAACAAAAGCATCAAAGATTACTTGGTGCGGGCGAATACAAAAAAGAAAAGATTTGAACCAACTTTGCAATCCATGGTAGCACTACCCCCAGTCAAAGGTCACCATTGGTGTGGAAACTGCAATTCATGCAGCAGCACCACTGTGGGTAATGACTTTAACTATGGAAATGAAAACATCAGACGTGATCAGTTCGCAAATTGTAACACCACCAATGTGGTCTATTGTGTGCTCTGTCCCTGCAAATTGGCTTATGTTGGAAAAACTACACAACAAATAAAAACACGTCTCGCACAACACAGATCGCGCATTAAATGTAAAGTACTCTCTGCACCCATGATAAAACACTGTCTGGGAAAGAACCATTTGCCACATGAAATGAAGTGGACAGTGCTAAAACACATCAAAGGCATTATGACAGATTCTCTTCTTGGGAATTTTTAAGCAAAATATATCTTGAAACTGGGCACCACATCAAATGGCCTTAAACTTTTGGAAATTATGCACTGTGCTTAAGCTTCTCGGTGGAAAGAACATTCCTTGGCTGAGTGATCCTGGTTTAAAGTGAAATTGTTAACCGAAAATATGCAGTCACAAGTATGGAGGCGTCCAATTGCGCATCTGATGTGAAACTGGCGATCGAAGATATCAACAAATTCATAAGCAAACGGTAGCTTTAGAAACTAGCGTTCCGGAAGTCAGGCATCCATCAGGAAGAAGAGGGACATCAGAGAGTGTACATAGACACGTTAGAAATTTAAAAGTGATAGGATGCAAACGCACATGTGATATACACGGAAGTCGAAGACTGCGACCAGAGCGGTGAACAAACTGTACGAGTGCGGCAAAGCGCGAGTCAAAAGTGAAGATCGACTGTTGTTCACCTTGAAGGTAAAGGCTCTCCCGATTTCTAAATAATCATTAAGCTCACAATCTTGGAATGCATGAGGTCTTTTCTCTCCTCACCTTAGCACAAAATCGATGTTTCTAAGTTGCATGCTAAAACCAAGGCAGATGATATTCGATGCCACGAAACCGGAGGCCATTGTCATTTTCCGTCCCAATTGTAACATAATGGTCTGTTCTGACGAAGTTTGAAACAGGCAATGTACCGAGCAATGTGAGCACCTTGAGTTCTTTTAAATCCTAGCGCATGCTAAAGAAACTACTATACTCACAATTAGTTAGGTGCCAACCAAAAATGTACAATTTCAAGCACTTTTGGAAACATTTCCATTTCTCAACCATGACACAAATAAACACCATTAATGCATGCCGAATAAAGAACATGTTATTCGGTCTAAACCCTTTAATTCTAAAACACAAGAAATACTTTTCCACCCCTTGTTCCCTGTAGGTATTAAGTGCATATACAGAGAAATTTGAACATTGCCAGAGAAATTTTAACTTTGCCTGAAAAATCGAAGGAAGTGCCTTGGACTCCTTTCAAAAACCATTTGAAAAAACACACCTCAATTAATAGGAAGTATGATCCCAATGTATGGCTTTTGGTAAAATAATTGCACTCATTCTCCACACAGTTTATAAATTAAGTTTAATGTCCTTTCATTTTTAACCAATAGTGTCCTACACAGAAAATTCCAGGCCTGAGTAAGACCTTCTTTGAATCCTCCTGGTCCCCACACAACAGTTGAAACGCATCGGCACACCCTTCCCAACCCCTCCACTTCACAAGGCCAAGAGTATCGCCATTTGTAAATGACAAAATAAATTACCAAACTGCTCAGTTTAGCCAACAAACTGTGGTGTAAATAAATATAAAATGGACTTAGGCGGTCTCTGACATTTCTCACTAGTTTGGACCATGTATTGATTTATTATTGAGGAAAAGTATGTATTTTCCCGATATATGTTGATAGGGAAGTAGGACCCTTCGGTTTCACTGTATTGTCCTTAAAAGTGTTGTGGCCTTTATGTATTGTTTTTTTTCATGCACTGTAAATGGATTATTTATGTATCATAATTATGCACAAACATGTAAATTTGTATTAGAAAAAACAAATATATTTCAATCGTGTTACAAAACAGAAAAACAAAAAAAGTGATTTTGAAGTAAATTCACATTGATGAAATGTCTAAATAGAATATTGAGTATTATTTGAATCATTGATGCTTTGCTTGTTGACCCACAAATGTGAGTAGACATAAGATATGCAGTTCATACATTGAACAGAAACTTAGGTAAAGAACTTCTACTTATGTTCTAAATAGAAACATTGACTTTGTGGTCATAGAGGCAATACTCAACTGCATTGTTCATTTGACAGAAGAGCAGGCAGCAGGACTAGATGGTCCAATAAGAATAGAGGAAGGCATATCAGTGATCTCTAGGCAGAAACCCCTTAAATCGCCTGGCCTGGACAGATTCCCCGCGGCCTTTTATAAGGTCTTCTGTTTGTCCATAGCTCTGCTCCTTACTAGAGTTTTTAACTCCATCACGAGTTCAGCCTCACTTACTCCCTCAATGACGGAAGCTTCCATAATGGTCCTAGCGAAACCATATAAAGACAAGCAGCAGTGTGGGTTCTATCGACCCATCTCCCTCTTAAATGGGCATACTAGCAGTTCGTTTCATGCCCTTAATGCCCGGATGGTGGCCCCTAATCAAACAGGTTTTAAACTCAAAAGGCCCTGTGCAGACAACACCAAATGGATTTTACATCGCATAGACAAAGCCAATCGTTCCCAGGGAGAAGTCATGCCATTCTCCATCGATGCAGAGAAGGCATTTGACTGCGTTCACTGGCCCTACTTATCCAAGACACTGGCTCACTTTGGCATAGGGGAACGGTTCTGCGCCAAGATTCTTAGCAATTATGGGAACCCAAAGGCCTCTGTCAAGAGTCAATGGGAGAAGATCAGCCCAATTCCCCATACGTCGTGACACACAGCAGGGGTGCCCCTTTTCTCAACCATTATTTGTGCTCTATATGGAGCCCTTTGCCCAAAAGGTCAGGGATAACCCAAACATTACCGGGTGTGCTTTTAGGGTGAGGAACATGTAATTACATTATATACGGGTGAAGCTGTTGTCACCCTAAACAACACTTGAGAGGCCCTGCCCAGCTTCTTAGATGAAGTCAGACATTTCAGAGCGGCGTCAGGATTCCGTATGAATCTTGCTAAATCACAATTCCTAGACCTCATAGACTCACCCAAAGTAAAGGCCTACTTGACTCAGAATCCCTCGATCCAATTGGCTTCGGGATCTATCCCCGACCTGGGTATCCAGCTGGCCCCTATTATCACAGGGGTCACGATCCTCAACTGTCTAGATATAACTAGGAAGTTGAAGGCTGATTTGGCACGTTGGCAATCCCCTTTCCTTGCTGGGATGTGTTGCCGCCCTTAAAATGCAGATCTACCTAAGATTTTATATACCTTCTAAACACTCCCCCCACAGCCCCCGACAGGGATGTTTCAGACTCTACAAGACGCACTACAGCATTTCAGGTGGGCTGGTAAACGACCCCGGATGAAGTGCATTCGCAACTGGCATCCCCCGATCGATGGAGGCTTAGAAGTCCCATACCTACTACATTATTTCCAGGTGACACAGCTTCATTATTTAGTAGAGTGGTCTCGCCCTGATTCGGAGAAGACGTGGTCGTTTATGGACAGAACACTGGCGGGAACAGCTTCATGGAAGGTTTTGTTTCTGTCTTGCACCGACCTCCCTTTAAGTCTCTAATTGTCTTTGATTACCACGCCTACTTTGAAGGTGACCCGGAGAGGCCTTACATCGTTTCCTTCCCCCTTAACTCTGGTTGTGGGAAATGGAGACTTTAACCCGGGTCTGGATAGCATACTGTTACGAGTTTGGCAACAGGCGGGGTGCCAATCTATAGTCCACTTTTTCAATGCAGAAGGCCCCATCACATTTGCCTCCCTGCATGCTGACTTTGCTATCCCAGAGAGGGAACGGTTTCGATATACACAGATCAGACATTGGCTGATGCAGTCGGCAATTAGTGAGGCCGCACAATGGCAACTGACAGAATTTGAGTGTTGGCTACTCAAGAAGGACTCTGATAGGTGCCTCATTGCCGAACTATATGGGATACTGCTACATGAGGAGTTCAGGTTGTAGTCCCCTGTGCAGGCCCGATGAGAATTGGCAGTTGGCAGACAACTGTCCCCTAAGGAATGGCAGGATGTTTATTACTGTGCATGATATACAGCATCTAACACCTCCAGCATAGAGACTGTAGCGAAAATTGCCACTTATTGGTACCGTACCCTGGTTCGATTACATAGAGGGAATCCAGCGAGTAGTGATAGGTGCTGGAGACATTCAGACTCCACTGGAACTTTGGTACATATTCTGTGGGAAGGCCCTAAACTAACATAGTTTTGGAATGAAATCCTGACTGACACTAATACTCACTTTAATACCCAGCTGTCCAGATTCCCCTCATATATCATATTGGGACTTCCCAACCCACTCACATACCCTCCTAAATCCTGAAGGGACCGACATATAGCTCTGGCACAGGGTGTGGCACACCAGTCTATATTAACCTACTGGGGAACAGATAAGTTGTCCCAGCAGAATTGGCTACATCATATTTGGCATGTTCTGGGGATGGAGAGGCTTTCTTTAACACTCATTCAGCAAGAGGATTCATACGGGATATCTGACAACCATAGATCACCCTCCTCTCACAGGAGTTTACAGAGTTGACCTGTCCCTGATATCTGAGGTTGCTCCGACTGACTAGTCCAGTAGAATGAGCTACTCTGATAATCCATTTACATGAACCCCTGCTAATACATGATCTCTCTAATGGTTTGGAGCTTCATGAGCACCCGGATGAGAAGGGGAGTTGGGTGGGTGGCCACGGGGATCTATTTAAAAAATGTTGCTCCTTGTTATGATGAAGCTGAACCTTTGAGATGTCACAGCTTTGTTGAGTGCCTTTGATTTTTGTCATACAACAATAAAAACCAATGTAAGCATTAAAATGATACCCATCTATCTACAGGGACTCAACTAGGCCAAACGTCTTCTTTCTCCAAATGTTCTTGATATAGATAGTTCTGATGCTGTTTATCTGAGGCTGTTCACTTACTAAATGATTAAGCACAAATTCCTCCATTCAAAGGGATCCACATCCCTTGATTCCCTCCACCAAACAAATAGAAACATCACATTGACAAGAGTGCTCTTACTCTGCACTTGAAGTACAACGCGTTGAGGTGTGTATCCGTCCTTGTCATGCAGTATGTAGTGACAGGTGTAACTCCCAGCATCAGACTCTCGCACATCTTTCAATAACAGAGACGCGTTTCCTTTGTGAAACTCTCCAGGGAATAGCTGAGTCCGCCCTCTGCACTCCTCTTCCTGATACACAGGTTGGTCTCTTCCATGAAAGAAGCTGTGCACAACTGCGTCATTATCAGAGCGCTGCCAGGTGATAACAAGGAATTCCAAGATGAAGTCTCCACTGTAGGCCCCTTGACAAGGCAGTACAACATCTTTGTGTGAATGGGCTCTTATCATTGAAGCGCGGTCGCCTAGCGAAACAACAAACATTTTTATAAGATGGAGAAATGCCAAATAATGTTTTCATTGCTTTCGTTTATAAGTTATTTGCATGAAATATTTTTTTGAGTTCTGTACAAGGCTCCATAAATTAGTTCAATTATGTAACAATTCTACATTCAATTTATATATTTGGGGGTCATCAACACCATTCCACAAGTTTAACTTAAAAATGCTCGCTATATTTTGAGATCTTCACCGGCCTGTGGGATCTCTCTAATGAAAGTACATCTGCTGATTAGGTGGATGTACCTTTCATTACTGTTCAATACCGAACGGGCCGCCGTGCTGAAAAGGCCTGCTCGGCATTCTCTTTTATTTGCACCAACAAACCTCTAAAAATGAGGTTTGCTCATTTAAAGCAAAATACAAACTTCCCTGATGCACAGGGAAAGACATGCATGGCTATCCAAGTAAAACATAAAAGTGACTGCCTTCCTGCTCTAGATAGGGTGGTGACCGGTACTATGACCTGTCAGTCCACTCTTGGCTAGACCTCAGAGTCAAGGGTTTCTACTGGCTGCCTGAGGCGCCACTGACAGACTCGGTTCTCCCACCTCTTGAGGTGGCAGAAATCCACAAATCTGAAAGGGTGGGGCACTACCAATCCCACTCCACCAACCTCTAAATAATCTCTTATGTTTGTACAGGTTTTGCTAAGCACAAATGTAGCAGGGCTTTACACTTCCTGGCTCTATGCTTCTTCACATGTATTTTCTTCTCTTTTTACCTCATTTCTATTAGTTGTAGGATGCATATGATTGGGGCACTTGAGCTAACACTTTGGGGAAAAGTTGGAACTGACACTCAGATAGCAAGTGAACCACCACTCATTTAGGAAGGATCTGAAAACCGTTCATTTCTGAGAAGCTTTCACCTGCAAGTTTCACCCACATTTCATCTGAAGAGCAGGGCACTTATGTATGACAACTTCACAGACGACCTTCCCTCCCCTTCCTAATTCTGCTCTGGGAGTATTACCTCTTACCTCTGGTAGACTGAACCATACAGTATAGGATGCATAATTAACTGGATACATGTTTTGATGCAGGGGACAAGGTAACTAGCAAGGTTTGAAACAACTATACCTTCATGACTACTACTTTGGCACTCAGCACTCAGTCCACAAGGTAACACAGTTGTGCTCAACAAAACAAATGTTTAAAAACGTTTTTTAAAAGCTACTAATAGTTACATTACAACTTGGGTTCATTTCTCATTTACAGTCAGTAGGAAAAACGACCAAAGGACCATTTCTAACAAATCCCAGAACCAGGATATGAATGTGTGGCCTGATTTTATTGAAACCCATTATTTCATGACTTCTCAATCATGTAAGAAGCACTGGTTTGACGATGCTTCTTAAGGAAGCACTCTTGCTAATGTTTCTTCTGTACATCCTCCTGTGTTAGAGAAGACCACATATCAGTCATGGTTTGAGAATAGATCCTCTCATGTGCTAGAAGTAGACAAGAATAAAGCTTACTGACTGTGTCTGCTAATGAGGATTTCTTGTATTTAATGTAAAGCCTGAAAGGCATTTGGATTCAGTTTTGAGAAAAAAGTTTAGACCATCAGACTTTACAGTGAAGGATTTGGTAAAAGAAATTGTGAGTTATCTATTGCACATGCATGTTGTTTGGAACCTTGTCTATGGACTGCTGGGCCCGACAATATAGGTCCTAAAATTTCTATATTGTGTGGATCTTTGCCTATGGATTGCTGGCCCAAAAAGTATTTCTCCCATTCAAGGGGAGAGGAAGAAGCCTTACGCTAGAGCAATCGACCTCGGAACTGAGTTTGAGTCTCGACAACGGTGCTCAACAACCTGTGATTCTGGGCAAATCACTTAATCTCCCCGTGCCTAACAAAAATGAATGTGTCCATCTGTAACTAAACTGGTGCTTATGTAAAGAGCTCTGATACCTGATATCTCCGGGTCTAGTTTGCGCCATATAAAAGGGATAAGGGATGTCCCCTTCTGAAGAAGTATACAGGCCGCTTACACTTTGTAAATAAAGATATAAGATAAGATCAATATTACAGAGGAGAAGGAGGCTATGAACTTCATAGTCATCATTTGTTGTAAGGCCATAATTGTTATCAGGCATGGCAATAGCCCCAGAGTCAGATGCAAATACCTTTTGCAAGTTCTGGGAAATCACTGAGGCCTAGAAAGAGGCAACATTAAAGGCACATCATAAAAACATGCTTTTGCTTTCTCTGTGACAACTCAAATTTGTTTCAGACATCAATATTTATGAAAGCAGTGGTGTAGATTGCTCCAAGGGCAGTTCTGTGTTGAAGGCAGCACCAAAGGAACAGCAGACTGCGCCCTAGCAGACTTTGAATTCTTAAGCATCAGAGTCGTATCCTGTCGAGGTACGAAGTCAGGAGGCATTGGGGTTGAAGCCACCACAGGCACCAAGTCGACAGCGTCAGGCTCTCCCTTGGCCGTACCAAGTGAGGAAAATTGAATTTTGCCTTGTTATATGTGCCTACGTGTTCCCCATCCTATGTTATATGTGCATGATCGATATTGAATATGCTACTTACCAGTATGCATCTGTTCTTGGCATGTAGGGCTGCTAACATTCATATCTTAGCATTAGATCGCCGCCTAGTGTTGGGTCCGGATGATCGCACATTGTTGTCCTGGAAGAGTCTTCGAAGTATCCTGAGATAGGTGGCTCCTCCCCTGGACTACAGTGCGCATGGGCATCGGCTCCATCCCCAGATTGTTTTTCGCCATTGTGGCAGAAGATGGAGTGAAAAGTGTAAAGGATGTCCATGCTAATGATTGAATACAATAGTATATCTGCAGCTGCAACAGGCACCGGGGAGGAGGGTGGGCGATATGAATGTTAGCAGCCCTACATGCCAAGAACAGATGCATACTGGTAAGTAGCATATTCAGTTCGAGGCATGTGGGCTGCTAAATTCATATCTTAGCATAGAATACATAGCAGTCCCTCCATTAGCGGCGGTTGCCTGTGCCAGCTGCAGAAACCTGAAAAAGTGTCTTGAGAACAGCCTGTCCTACAGCAGCTTGCTGCTTGGAATGCACATCTACACAGTAGTGTTTTGTAAAGGTATGTGGGGTAACCCACGTGGCTGCTCTGCAAATGTCTTCTAAAGGAATGTTCCCCAGGAAAGCCATGGATGCCCCCAATTTGCGTGTGGAGTGCGCCCTTGGGGGTATCGTTAAAGTGCGCTTGGCCTTTTGATAACAGATTTGGATGCACTTAACAATCCACCTGGCTATTCCTGCTTTGGAAATAGGGTTGCCTTTGTGCTGTGGTGAGAAGGCAACAAAAAGTTGTTTTGTTTTCCTAAAGTGTTGTGTTCTGTCTATGTAGTACATCAACGCCCTCCGTACGTCTAACGTATGGAGCATTCTTTCCGCTACCGTTTGCGGGTTTTGGAAGAACGCTGGTAAGTCAATAGTTTGGTTGAGATGAAACTGTGACACCCCCTTCGGAAGGAATTTGGGGTTAGTACGTAGCACTACCCTATTTGGATGAATCTGAATGAATGGCTCTTGGATTGTGAGCGCTTGTAGCTCACTAACGCGCCTCAGTGACGTAATAGCAATGAGGAAAGCTACTTTTCACGTTAGGAACTGGAGTTCACATGAGTGCAGTGGCTCAAAGGGTGGTCCCATCAGTCTGGTGAGGACCACATTGAGGTTCCACACCGGAGCTGGCGGTGTTCTTGGGGGAATGACTCGTTTCAGACCTTCAAGGAAAGCCTTAATGGCAGGCACCCTGAAGACAGAGAGATGCTGCCTATTCTGAAGATAAGCTGCGATGGCGGATAGATGTATCCGAATGGAAGTGTACGCTAGATTGCACTTGTAAAGATGTAACAGATAGCAAATAATGTTAGGGATAGATGCATCTAGCGGGTTGATGTTATTGGCTGTACAGTAAATGACAAAACGCTTCCATTTTGCAGCATAGCATGCTCTGGTAGTTGGCTTCCTTGCCTCCTTGATGATGTCCATGCATTCTGGAGGTAGGTGAAGGTAGCCAAACTCTAGGACTTCAGGAGCCAGATCGCCAGGTTGAGCTGCTGCGGATCTGGATGCTGAATGTCTCCATGGTTCTGCGTCAAAAGTCTGGGCGTGAGGCGCAGCCTTTGATGCGGCACCACCGAGAGTTCGAGGAACGTGGTGTACCATGCTTGGCGCGCCCACGTTGGAGCAACCAGGATGAGAGTCATCACGTGCTGCCGTAGCTTTTTTGCCACCAGCGGTATCAGAGGGGCTGGCGGAAAAGCGTACGCAAATTTGCCTGACCAGTTCATCCATATCGCATTCCCTTGCGACTGTGGGTGTGGGAACCTGGCGGCAAAGTGTTGGCATTTTGCGTTTTCGTTCGTGGCAAACAGGTCTATCTCCGGATGACCCCACTGCTGGAAGTACGGGCGGAGTACAGATGGGTGTAACTCCCACTCGTGCATTTGATGGCTGTATCTGCTGAGCAGATCCGCCATCTGATTGTCCTTGCCCGGGAGGTGTTCTGCCATGAGGAAAATGTTCCTCTGAATGGCCCACTTCCACATGCCCTGAGCCAGATGAGACAGCTGTGGCGAGTGGGTGCCCCCCTGCTTTTGAATGTAGTACATCGCGGTCATGTTGTCCGTCCGGACTAACACTACCTTGTTGCACAGATGTACAATGAAGGACTTGAGTGCCATAAAGATTGCCATCAGTTCCAGATAGTTGATGTGCATCTTCTGTTGCTGCGTCGTCCATAGTCCCTGCACCGTGTAAGTGAGCAGATGAGCTCCCCATCCCTGGAGAGATGCGTCCGTTGTCAGGATAATCTGTGGCACTGGCTCCTGGAACAGTCGGCCCTTGCAAAGGTTGTGTGGAGTCCACCAATGCAGAGAGTCGTATGCCCGACTGGTAACCAACACTAGGTCTGTCAATTGTCCCTGAGCCTGTGTCCACTGATTTGCTAAGCACTCCTGGAGCGGACGCATATGTAGACGTGCGTGAGGGACTATGAAGATGCAGGAGGCCATCATGCCAATCAGCTGCATGAACACTCTTGCTGGAAGCGAGTGTTGTGGTCTGAACTTTTGGATTAGCGACTGCATGCTGTCTATCCTGACTTGGTTTGGCTTGGCCATGGCCGTCAGGGTATTGATCGTCGCACCTAGAAACTGCCGGACATGCGCCGGCTGAAGATGCGACTTTGGGTAGTTCAACGAGAAGCCCAGATCGTGAAGGAGGTGAATGGTAGTCGACATGTCCGCGGCGCACTGTTGTTCCGACTTGGCTTGAACGAGCCAGTCGTCTAGGTAGGGGTAGACATGGATGTTCTGCCTCCTGAGGTGCGCCGCCACTGTCGCCAGACACTTGGTAAACACTCTTGGGGCTGTGGTCACTCCGAAGGGTAGGACCTTGAACTGATAATGTTTGCCTTGGATAGTGAATCTGAGGTATTTTCTGTGGGACGGGTGTAGTGGAATGTGGAAATAAGCATCCTTGAGGTCTAAGGTTGCTAAGAAGTCCCCTTGTTTTAGCAAGGGAAGAATCTGTTGCAGTGTAAGCATGTGGAAATGTTCTGATAGTATATACAGGTTGAGGGGACGCAGATCTAGAATGGGTCTGAGAGATCCGTCCTTCTTTGGAATAAGGAAGTACAGGGAATATACCCCTGTGCCCTCCTCCTCCACCGGCACGAGCTCGATTGCGCCTTTTTGCAGCATCACCACTACTTCCTGCTGCAATAAGTGCAAATGCTCTGCGGACATAGGCCGTTGCCTTGGTGGAATGTTGGGTGGAGTGGATTTTAACTCTAGACAATAACCGTACTGGACAAGTTGTCGCACCCACCTGTCCGTGGTGATGTTTCTCCAGATGGGCAGGAACCGCTGTAGTCTCCCCCCGACAGGTGTTAGGTGGTCGGGGGGCAGTGACAGAGAGTCACTGTTTGTTTGGGGCAGAGGAGCGGGAGTTGTTATTTCCTTTTCCACGTCCTCTGGTACTGTTTCCTCGGTAACCCCCTCTGTTTTGCTTGGGGTACGAGGATTGTGCTCCGCCTCTGGAGAATTGTGACTGTTGACCCATCTGTCCTCTGGTGACTCCACGTGCACCTGAGCGACGAAAATTGTTGCCACGAAACTGTTGTGATTGTAGGGCCCCCATAGACTTAGCAGTTTCGGTGTCTTTCTTAATTTTTTCTAGTGTGGTGTCCACATCTGGACCAAACAGTCTATCAGGATTGACTGGCTGATTAAGAATGGTTGTCTGAATGTCAGGTTTAAACCCCGATATGCGGAGCCACGCCTGTCGTCTGAGCATGACGCTAGTGTTAATGGCCCTAGCTGCTGTGTCTGCGGCATCAAGTGCACACTTTATGGCTGCGTTGGAAATCAGTTTTCCCTCTTCTATAAGCAGTTTGGTGCCCTCTTGAAACTGCGAAGGCAGGTGTTCTATAACCCGCTCTAGGGTGTCGTAATGCGCCCTATCATAACGTGCCAAGAGTGCTTGTGTATTCGCAATACGCCAAAAATTGGCAGCCTGTGCGGCTACTCTTTTGCCTCCTGCCTCTAGCACTTTGGACTCCTTATCCGGGGGAGGAGCTTCACCCGTTGTTTGGGAGTTGGCCCTTTTGCAGGCATTTGCGACCACCAGGGAGTCAAGCGGCAACTGTCCCCGAATGTATGCAGGGTCTGCAGGTGCTGGTCTGTACTTCTTTTCGATACGTGGATTGACCACTCTCGCCCTGGTAGGTTCCTTAAAGATGTCCGCAGCATGTTTGAGGACCCCTTTGAGCATAGGCAGTGTCTTTACTGTCCGTTCAGAGACTGAAAAAGTGTCAAATAGAAAGTCTTCTTCTACTGGGTCAGCATGCATGTCCACATCATGATTAGCAGCTGCCCGTTCAATGAGTGCATGAAAACCTGCAGAATCTTCTGTTGGGGATGCACGTGCAGTGAAAGGCTGTGGGTCTTGCCCCACATCTTGGGTGCCTTGGTCACCAATGTCATCATATGAATCCGGCTGTGCATCAGGTTCATTGATGGGGAAAGTGTATTGGTCATCTTCAACATATCCTTCACCCTCAGAGTGTTCTGGGGAAGGAGTTGGGCTCCTTCTTGGAGGAGGCTGGATAGGCTCCATGAGGCCTGAAGCGCCTTCAGGAAGCCTCTTTTTCTTTAGGGGGATGACATAGGAGTCCACCGGCTGTGAAGTGATCCTCCTCTTATAAAGGGTCAATTTGCCCGTGTCTGCGTCGATAAAACGCTCCGCATCCTCTTCAGAGTCGAGTACCCGACTTGAAAGTGCCCCCGCCGTCGAAGAATCCGACTTCTTTGGCGTCGATTTTGTTGAAAAGGCCTTCGGCGTCTCTTTTGGCGGCAGAAGGAAGAGAAGTTTACCCGCAGGCTTCACCGGAATGTCCATCGGCTTCTGCGGCGATGGCATCGGAGCCGGCGTAGCAGAGGCCTTCTCCCTGATTCTCTGTAGTGAAGCGGCGACGAGGGACGCGTCACTTACAGCGGCTCTTGGCGCCGACGAGGAGGACTTTACTTTGCCCTCGGATCCGACGTCCTGTTGGCCCTACTGAGTCTTGGACGACGACGCCGCAGCCGCCGACCCAGAGTCCTTGGACCGATGTGCAGATGTGCCAGCCTTCGATCCGTGTGATTTTGTCGGCTCCGTCACCACCACGCGTCCGACTAACGGAGTCCCAGTCGGAACCGGAGCCGTGTCGCTGGCTTTGGCGGGCTTTGACGGCGTCACAGCGGCGGACCCGTGCCGACCACCCTTCTTAGAGGATCCCTCCTCTGGCGCCGACTTCGACCCTGTGGAATCGACAGATTTCTTCGACTTTTGTGGACCGGAGGTCGACGGAGTCGATGCAGCAGCGGGTGTCATCGTTTTTGGTGGTACGGCCGCCATCTTCGGGTCATTCGAATCGATAACTTTCGGTTTCGTTTTCGGGTCGGCCATTTTAGGTGTAGTCGATACCGATGGTTTCAGTTTCGGTTTCGATACGGGCTGCGCAGCAAGTATGTCCGTGGCCGGGCCTGAAGGCGGGGCCGAGGCTTGCGGTACGGGGTCTTGGGTAAGGCCGACAGGCGATCCCGTGACCCGATCTTGATCTTCGTAACCTTCGGGGCATAGCTCGTCCCCTGAGCTATCTTCCGCGGCCCCATAAATCTCTTCGACGTCCCCTACCTCGTCGACGTATTCAAGGCCCTGATCCACGACTCCGTCGTCGTCTTCCGGATCTGCCTCGACCTCCGTCTCGGGCGGGGAGATTTGAAGATGATGGCTCTGGTCCTCCTCTTCTCGGTCGCCGAAGATGTTTTCCGGAGCCGGGGCCGCTTGTCTGGCCTCAAGGCGCACCGCGCGCCGAAGCTTGAGTGTCTTCTTCGACCTGAATTTTGCGCAGGCCCTGCAGTTGTCTTCGTTATGGTCTGGTGAAAGGCATTTGTTACAGACCGGGTGCACGTCGATATGTGGGTATTTGGACCCACAGAGCGGACAGTACTTGAACGGACTCCGCTCCATGCTGGAAAGTTGCGTCGTGTCGCGCTGAGAAGGCCTCGATGTCCTAAGAGTGCAATCACTCCGTTGATTCCGACTCCAAGAGACGGAAGAACTCAAGACCGTGCGCAAACAATACCGACGCAAAGAATACAAGGCCTTTTGGCCGTAAAAAGTTAGTTTTTCTCGGTTCCGACAGAGAGACGTCGAGACCGCATCCGAACCCAATGGCGGAAAAAAACAATCTGGGGATGGAGCCGATGCCCATGCGCACTGTAGTCCAGGGGAGGAGCCACCTATCTCAGGATACTTCGAAGACTCTTCCAGGACAACAATGTGCGATCATCCGGACCCAACACTAGGCGGCGATCTAATGCTAAGATATGAATTTAGCAGCCCACATGCCTCGAACGCATGTATTCCCCTATGATCGATTAAAGACGCAATTATAGTTGTGTCCAACTCTAGTATGCCAAGTATCCAGTTCTCGTGAAAGCAACGAGTATCAGGCCTATGTTGCAACGTTTTACAGTGTGCACGTTAATTCACCACATTGTCCCCGTTTCTAGGCCTCAAAGGGCCCGGACACCAGATTCAAGCTCCAGTCTCCTGAACCCTCTCCGAGGAGCGATGCAGCCCCCACCTGCATCCCTGACCCTTCACTTACTTCCTGCCTCGCAGCGCGGTACCCGGCCTGGCTCTGCCTGCCTGTCTGCCAAGAATATGTTATGCTTCCAGTTATCAGTCCAGCTTTCCTTCTCTGCATTCCTAAGCTACTGAACCGCATAAACAGTTCAGCTATAGTCTAGTCTTTCTGTCTCCATGTAAGAGAAATACTGTATTAGTATTCATAGAATATTCCTAACACACGCAATACATGTAGAATATATGCATGCACCAGCCTTAGTGTCAAGTAGCCTTTGCCCTGATAACTTTTAGATTCTATCGACATGTACTCCAAACACCAGATACCAGATATGCTATAGGTACATGTCGTCCTGACACCGCAGACTTTAGTCTCCTCTTCTAGTGCAGAAGTCATAGCCCCAGTTCTCCCTAGTAACACGTCATTGCCCGTTTGCGCGCACCACTAGGTTAAAGGTCCCAGCTGCTCTCAGGTAGCCCCCCTCCTTGTTTCCGCCCACTCATGACATTTCTATGACGTTTCACATCACATGTCTCAGTGCACGCCCTGTACACGCCTTCTGTTTCCGCCCATGTGTTCTTATCTTACGCTTGTCACAAGTTATGCCTACTGTATGTAATGTATTTGAAATGTCTTACTATATATACACTGCACTGTTAATGAAATGGTGCAGCTGCCTTCCTTCCTATTTTATTTCAGGCTGTCCCGTTCCAGTCCCTTCCCTTTTGCCTGAATAAAGCCTGTTCAACTCGGACACATCGGATCCTGCCTCTTATTTATTGAGCTATCTGTTATTGTTAATATATTCAAAAATAGTACCGGTAATTAATTATTTATTTACCACATAAATGGCGCCCGAATAGGGACGTACCCCTTCCTCACGCGCTGGCGATGCAACGCCGGTCCCCTGACCCTCTGCAGCCGTGACGGAACAATACCGTGCACGTGCAGATATTTCTGCTTCAAGTCTCCCTCAGGCCCACGGAGGAGACGGAGACTGCGGTCCGACATCCAGACGAAGCGGTGTGGAATGCGGTTCGTCCCGACCAGAGCCCAAGCCGAGAGAGCAAGGTCCGAAGTATCTGGAGGCCCACCTGTTTCCGAAGTTTCCGAAGTATGTAGTAGTCCGGCGTCGTAGCAGTCCAGTCCATTCCGAGGCCTTCCAGTTTCTGCTTACCGGTGAGTACCGTCGCGGGGGAAGTATCTAGACAGGATCATTAGTTTGTTCCTGGTCCGTTGGGTTTGGGTACACAGATCCAGTCCGAAGTATTCACCTAGGTGGATACGGTCCGACGTGTCTCTTTCTGGGACCGGTATGTTCTGTACTGTTTTAGCAGTGCATCTAGTAATTCTAGTAAGTTTCGTTCTCGAGAAATTCATGTGTTCTGTTTTCAGTGTATCAGGTAGTATTCTGTTCGAACTGTTATCAATGTATTTTTATGTCGTGGTATGAATGTTTTGTTTGCTATTCTATTACTGTGATTATTGTGTATTGTGTTCCAAGTGTATTACTGAAATGCCTCTGTTCTCGAAATTACGTCAGTTAAAGACCAGAAAAGGGTTACTCGAAGAAGCAGTTCCTGTCCCTCCTAGGGACAGTCCAGGACATTTTATGTATCACAAGCATGGCTTAGATGCCATAATATATCTAGACTTATGGGCGGACTATACTAAGGAACTAGAAGAGAAATATAGATGGCCCGTATCAGGTACATGGGATGCCGAGTGCATCATGCGAGTAGAAGAAGCATTATGGAAAAAGAAAGCCAGACAGTCCCAGAAAGATGCCATCGAGTTATGGCGCAAAGAATCTCATAAAAGAACCGAAAAAGAATTTAGAAAAACAGAATTAAGTAGGGAATCCTCAGAAAAAGCCCAAGAAAGGGAATTAATAGGAGAAGGTGAACGAGTTAGAGCAGAACAGTCAGACCGACAGAGAAATGCCCTTATTAAAGGTATGTATCCTCTTCTTGCCGAGGGCTTGCCGAAGGCAACCCCGGAAGTACCCGGTAATTTACCGCCGCCAATGGTCCCGATTAAGCTACGTCATAAACCGACCGCAGCTGAAATTTTTCTTTCGTCCTATTTGGACGACACAGTCCCAGCATATGCAAATCATGTTCTGCCTGTTCCGCCTGCTCCCGTTAATAATGTAATTTCTGTCCCGCCAACTACTGTTCCCGGGGGTCAAGTTCATGTTCCAGCACCCCCGGACCAGCCCACAGTAAATGTACCCGTTATGCCAGTCACTCTACCAGCCCGTACAGTATTCACCGACGATTCTAGTTTAGGAGCCGCGGGGGGAAGTGCTCCTCGCACCCCGCCTCAACCGAAACGTCTGACGCTGCACGACGTAGCGTTACAGCGTACGCCAAAAGTGGCGACATACACAGATCTCAAGCGACTTCTTACTGACTGTATATATGATCCAGTTCCAGGCGAAGATCACATGATCTTATATTCAGTACGTTTAAGACGGGTGGCCAGCTTTTTGATCACCCTGCCCGATATGAAGGAACATCTGAACAGAATATATCGTTTCATCCGTACAGGAGAGAATCCAGAAAGTATTCACGAAGCTATGTCACAAAGGAAAGCCGAGGTTCAACTTATGATTTTAAAGTTCCTGATTAACTGTTTAATAAGAGAGCAAGATTATCCAGATAAAGATCAAGACGAGATGAAAGTCCTAACCAGGTGGAGTGACAATATAGCGGAGGGAAAACACAAGACACAAGGTTGTATAGAGAGTATGTATAAGAAAATTCGTAAGGAAATAATACGTATACACAAGGAACGAGAAGCAAAAAGAGCAACCGAGAAAGAGAGTGACTCTTCTAGTGAAGAGGTAGACAGCGAGAATCCCTCCAGAATAGCGTATGTAGGTAGAACTAGACTTTCCGACCGATATTCACGCCTAGATTACAAGAAAGTTTTTCCTCCTCCTGCACCAGAACAGTGTTCTCTTGAGCAAGTATTCCAGGCCACCGATCACATTCTGAAATCACGAATAGGTTATAGCGAGCTTAGTACAATGCATGAACAAGAACTCGCCCGATCAGCAGTCCGATGGACTAGTGATTCCACCACGTTTCCAGATGAAATAGTGGCACAAACGTTTTTGAAACTGCCCCCAGCCGAGCAACGTCTGGTGGGTACATATATGATTCAGCACCGCATTACACTGTATGAGGAACGGCATTCTGATCCAGGTCCTCTACATGATGTATTGAACGAGTTACTCCAATACAGATGGAAGGGTCTAGGTACCGATTTAATTAGTGTCATTCTAGAACAGCGCCACAAATACCGAACATTTCTGAATCCACATTTTGTTCACGCCTCACCCCCAGAAAGAAAATCATTCTACATAGACAGACAGAATCCGTTACGGGAAGTGCATCCAGTTAAGGGAGAAGATGGTAGTCTAGAACGAGTATTTGTTTACACCCCTATCACGAAAATAGAACTCTTAGAAATGAAAAAGTTAATTCCTTGTCATGATAAAGATCCAGCAGGGTTCCACCGTGAATTAAAGGACATGCTCCGTATGGGAGAATACACGTATCCTGATATCATTAAAATGTTAAAGGTCCTGTTGCCTGCGGGCATATATGAAAAACTCAAAGAAAAAGAATGGGAGGAGGGAGAGAAAAAGATAGATTGGACAGCATTAGAAACTGAAGATAATACACGAGTACCAGGTACCGGTCTTGGGGATAAAGCTAAAGCTTTGCCCGAATTGTTAATACAAGTCTTGCCAAGATTACTAGCCACGAAAAAGGAAGATTGGGATGCCATCTCAGCCTGTAAACAGAAACAAGACGAAGATACTAGTGATTTTTATTCTAGATTTGAGAAATGTTTCATTATTAATAGTGGTCTGAAAACAAGTAGTGAATCGTACCCTCATCTTTTTGTTACCAAACTAGTCGAGAATTCAAGTCCACAAGTTAAAAATCGAGTACTGAAAGTCGAAAGTACATGGCAAGCTAATACTCCGTCACAGATGCTCCAGATGTTACAGTATCACCAGAACAGAATCAGGGAAGAGCAGGAACACGAAAAGAGACGTATGAAAGACACGAAAATGAAAGTACTAGTTGCACAATCTGTTCCACAAGACAGTCAGAAGAGGGGTCCGAATCAAGCCAGCCATCCTGCAGCTCCCGTTAAAGGGACATGCAATTACTGTAAACAGCCAGGTCATTTTATAAACGAATGTGCAGTTCTGAAACACAACATAGCTACTGGTAAGACTAAAGAGAGACCACGTCCGTCTAGACAAGAACAAGTTTCACAGAATTCCCAGCCACCACAGAATGCACAACAGACAGTTACAGTACCGCAGCCTATCGCTGCAACACAACACGTTACACAGCAGATGTACCAGTATGCACAGTCCGAGTATCCAGATTATCAGCCATATTCATGAAACAGCCTAGAGAGGGAGGCAGGCTTGCCTCTCATCGAGATTCCTGTAGATCAAGAGGGTCCCTATGTACACAGTCAAGTATTAGGGAAAGACAGAAAGTTTCTGATTGATACAGGGGCAAGTAGGACTACCATCAGTCATGACGAGGTTCCAGGGGCTCCGCTCTCAGGCTCTAGAAATGTTTCCCTTGGATTTTCAGGAAAGCCTATTGTTAATGAAATATCGAAACCAGTTACTCTAGAAGTTGGTCCATTGTCCCGAACTACAGATTTGTTACTCACGAAATCTTGTCCAGAAAATTTATTAGGCATTAAAACTCTGAAAGAATTAGGAGCAGTCATATGCTGCTCCCCAGAAGGGGTCCGTTTGTTTCTGCGTGATTTTAAAGGTCATTATGTATTACGTGATTTTGATCCAAGATTATTGAATGTACCGCAGCATTTATGGGCGCAAGGTCCAACTGATGTAGGTTGTATGCATATCACACCCCATCGTGTCACTCTGAAGCAAGGTGTTGTATTACCACGAATCCGACAGTACAAATTGCCACCTGAGGCTGTAGCAGCCTTATCCAAAATTATTGACGAACTCATTGCTCAAGGAGTGGTTGTAGAAACTGACTCCAATGTATGTAATTCTCCTATCATTCCAGTCCTGAAACGTACTGATCCAAATGCACCTCCAGTTTATCGATTAGTGATTGACCTTCGAGAACTTAATAAATGTATCATACCCCAATACCCAGTGGTCCCTGATATTTCCTCACTCTTGACAGCCATTGATTCTGAAGCTACGTTCTTTACAGTTATCGATCTCAAGAACGCATTCTTTAGTGTCCCTATTCATCCAGACAGCCAGTTCCTTTTCGGTTTCTGTTTAAATGGAAGAAGCTATAAATTCACACGAGCTCCTCAAGGATTTACAGAAAGTCCTAGTATTTACAGTCAAGCGCTTAAAAGACAACTAGACAATATTCACATGCCAACTGAAACTGCCCTGCTCCAGTATGTCGATGATCTACTGATCACAGCCCGTTCTGAACGTGACTGCGAACGTGCGTCACTTACAGTCCTGTATTTTCTGGCCGAGATGGGGCACAAGGTGTCCCCTTCCAAGTTGCAATTCTGTGTCCAGCAAGTGGTCTACCTTGGACACTTACTGTCCAAGAGGGGTAGGCAGTTGACACCAGACCGTATCCAGTTAATAGCACGTCTTCCACAGCCCAAGACTCAGAAGGAGGTACGAGCTTTTATCGGCCTCACTTCTTATTGCAGACAATGGATTCCTCAGTATGCATTTCTAGCCAAGCCACTGATACAGTTAACGACACAGGAGGCAGCCGTATCGACTGTCCTCCCTTGGACCCAGGAACATACACTTGTTTTCAATGAATTAAAGAAAGCTTTATGCCAAGCACCTGTTCTAGCAACACCGAACTATAGTAAGCCCTTTACACTTTTTGTTACTGAACGTGATGGTACTGCATTATCTGTTCTCACACAAGATCAAGCAGGACAATACAAGCCCTGTGCTTATTTTTCTAGCACATTAGATCCAGTAGCCCAGGCTCTGCCTGCGTGCCTCAAGTCAGTTGCAGCCACAGCTCTAGCTATCAGACAAAGTGATTCCATAGTGTTAGGACACTCCCTGACAGTACAAGTTCCACACTCCGTGGAGGTTCTTTTCAACCGAACACAGACTCAGCACTTGACAATTGCACGTTTAACAGGTTATGAACTGACACTGTTTCAGCCACACATAGAAATCAGACGCTGCAACATTTTAAATCCAGCTACACTGTTACCGTCAGTTACCTCTAATCCTGCCACACATGACTGTGTGGAAGTTGTTAACACCATGACAAAGCCAAGACAAGACTTGACAGACATTGCATTACCTAATCCCGACCTGACACTTTATGTGGATGGTTCATGTATGAGAACAAGTACAGGAGAACTAGTAGCCGCGTATGCAGTGACTACTGACACTGAAGTTATAGAAACACATCGTATTGACACCCTGTCTGCTCAAGCAGCAGAGCTTGTCGCTCTGACCCAAGCCTGCATACGAGCGAAGAACTTGAAAGTAAACATATACACAGATTCACGTTATGCATTCGGAGTCGTTCACGACTTTGGAGTACTCTGGCAAGAAAGAGGTTTCATGACTTCTCATGGAACCAAGATTCAGCATGGCCCCCTCATTCAAGCTCTGTTAGATGCAATACATTTACCGACAGCTATCGCTATCATGAAGTGCAAGGCACATACGAAAGTCACCGACATCATTTCCCAAGGTAACGATCTAGCAGATCAAACAGCCAAGCTCACAGCTCAGACTCCAGACAGTCCAGTTAACACGACACCGACACACATTCCAGATCAGACTACTTGTATGACAGTTAAGGACCCAACACAAGATGTAATAGATATACAGTCACATGCTACTCCCGATGAAATCAAGAAATGGTCCGAACAAGGAGGGGTCCAGACAGATCAAGGATGGTTGACGAAGGGAAAAGCCACATGGTTTCTCCCCGACTCTATGGTTCAAGTCATTATTAACACCGCACATAGTCCAGCACACTTAGGAGAAAAAGCCATGTTAGATAGTATCCAGAACATTTGGTTCAACAAGCATTTACGAGCAGCAGCCAAGCAGAAAGTGCGTACCTGCATGATATGTTGTCAGTTCAATCCAGGTAAAGGTGTCCCGGTGGAACAAGGTGGATTCCATCCTCCTGACCACCCTTTTGAAGTCCTCCAGATGGATTATATTCAGATGGAGCGATGTCGAGGTTTCAAGTATGTCCTCGTAGTTGTATGCGCTTTGTCCAGGTGGACAGAAGCATATCCAGTTCCAGATTACACAGCCGCGACCACTGCCAGGCAGTTGGTTCGTGAGTTCTTTCCCCGCTATGGATTACCTAGGGTCGTGTATTCAGATAACGGCCAGCCATTCTCATCCGAGCTCATGAAACAAGTTTCCCTTCTGTTAGGGTACCAGTGGAAGTTCCATTGTGTACGCCATCCTGAAGCAGCCGGTCTCGTAGAGAGACATAACCAGACCCTGAAAATCCGTATTGCTAAAGTGTGTGCAGAGAAAGGTGTAGATTGGATAGTAGCACTGCCAGTCGCCCTTTTCTATATGAGAATGGTCGCTCACTCCCGTTCAGGTCTGTCCCCGTATGAGATAGTGTTTGGACGTCCCCCCAATATGTGGGGTACACCTAGACCCCGTATCATTACCGATGTTGACAGTAATATGCTGACAGATTACCTTGCTTCCTTGATGTCTGCACTACAATCTTGTCGTTCACAGGTTGCCGCTGCATTTCCAGACAACACCGAAGTGAAATCGCACGAAGTCATACCAGGCGACTTCGTCCTCGTGAGAAATTTTGATCGTTCAAGTCCGCTGCAGCCCCGCTGGAAGGAGCCCCGCCTCGTTCTCCTCACCACCCGGACAGCAGTGAAGATTGAAAACCGAAAAGGGTGGCTACACGCCAGCCACGTCAAGAAATTCCATGGACTCAAAGCTAAATCTTTTCTCAAGGACTGCCCCGTTCTCAAGGACTGCCCAGAAACTGAATCTAAAATTCCCCTGTTAGAGAAAACTCCGCAGCAGGAGTATAAATCCAAGTTGAGGTCTAGTAAGTCAGCCAGTTTAATTGTCTAAGTCCCTCTCGGGTGAAACGGTTAGACAGGTTCCTGACATGTATGAGATAGACCCACACAGTGAAAGAGTTAGTCAAAACTCTAAGAGAATACGCTATCGAAAGAATCTTTGCAGTCGATGTATAGCTACTCTGTTCTTTTTATTATTTTTAAGCCTTATGGTTACATGCATAAGTTATGCGTTGCATTTATGTTTTCCTATTTCACATGTACATATGTTTTCTAATGTTACAGTAGAGCACACATTTAGTGACCTGCCTCCTCACGAGTTATCCTATCGTCTTGCTATGCGTAATAATACTTTTATCCGAATGCTGCACTATTCACACCAGACCAGCAATGCCACTAATTGTTGGGTGTGTGGTCGACTCCCCCCTTTCCAGACACCGAAGGGAGTTCTGCCACTCTTTCCTTATCCTTTTTCACATAATGGTTCGTGTGGAGCATGGTCCACGTTAACGTCATCCCTAACTGATATGTCCCTTCTGAATCGAACATGTTTCCCAGACAAGGAAGGTCTTTCCCATAGAACAGGGTTAGATCTAGAAAATGAAGTATATGATCTAGGTAATTATTCCTCGAATTTCATGGTTCTGAATGTTCAGTCCGAGACTACTCCAGATTTGCCTGCTATTTCAGTTCTACCAGTTAAAGGCGAATTATGTGTCAGACAGAATGGTTCCGCACATGTAGGTCATAGTGATTGTACTACTGTAGTCGAGTATAGTGACAGTGGGAAATCTATTTTCAAAGCCTCACGTCATTCTTATTTTGTTTGTGGTCAGACCGCATATGTTCGTCTGCCCCTAGATTGGGATGGAACATGTTACATTGCCTTCCTACTGCCACCAGTTTTCCTAGCCTCATCTGATTATCACCGAAACACACATCTAGTACACGTTAGACATAGAAGGGAGACTGAGTCCCCAATTGTCGATCAAACTGAAACTACTCTAGAACAATATCAAGATTTCAATAAAGGTTTCTTTTTCTTCATAGGTCCTGTCCAGAATAGTAAGTTAATACGTAGGCTAACCAGAACCCTTGAAGCAGTAGTGAATGAGACTACTTCCGCTCTAGGTAATTTAACCGAAGAGCAATCTGCCATTAGATTTGTCGTGCTCCAAAATCGTCTCGTTCTTGACGTCATATTGGCCGATAGAGGAGGAGCTTGTAGAGTCATCGGATCTAGTTGCTGCATTTTCATTCCTAATAACGCGCCGTCTGTTTATTCAGCTATAACGAGACTTCATAAAATTGCCCATCAGTTACACCAGAATCCAGGCACCTGGGCATGGTCCGGTTGGCTCTGGAGTATCATATCTGCCTGGGGATGGAAAGTATTGTCATTCCTAGGTATAGCAGTAATGATCATATTCAGTTGCTGCCTCTGTTTACAATGTGGCCCTGCGATTTGCGGCTTGTGTGCTACCTCTTGTATTCCTAGTCGTAAGTCCCGTTCAAAGACAATTCGAGACGAGCAAATGATGCTATATGAACAGATAGATGGTATTATGAATATTGATGTTTCCTGATGGAAACGTAGGGCACAAGGAGGGAATGAGGAAAATTGAATTTTGCCTTGTTATATGTGCCTACGTGTTCCCCATCCTATGTTATATGTGCATGATCGATATGCATGTATTCCCCTATGATCGATTAAAGACGCAATTATAGTTGTGTCCAACTCTAGTATGCCAAGTATCCAGTTCTCGTGAAAGCAACGAGTATCAGGCCTATGTTGCAACGTTTTACAGTGTGCACGTTAATTCACCACATTGTCCCCGTTTCTAGGCCTCAAAGGGCCCGGACACCAGATTCAAGCTCCAGTCTCCTGAACCCTCTCCGAGGAGCGATGCAGCCCCCACCTGCATCCCTGACCCTTCACTTACTTCCTGTCTCGCAGCGCGGTACCCGGCTTGGCTCTGCCTGCCTGCCTGTCTGCCAAGAATATGTTATGCTTCCAGTTATCAGTCCAGCTTTCCTTCTCTGCATTCCTAAGCTACTGAACCGCATAAACAGTTCAGCTATAGTCTAGTCTTTCTGTCTCCATGTAAGAGAAATACTGTATTAGTATTCATAGAATATTCCTAACACACACAATACATGTAGAATATATGCATGCACCAGCCTTAGTGTCAAGTAGCCTTTGCCCTGATAACTTTTAGATTCTATCGACATGTACTCCAAACACCAGATACCAGATATGCTATAGGTACATGTCGTCCTGACACCGCAGACTTTAGTCTCCTCTTCTAGTGCAGAAGTCATAGCCCCAGTTCTCCCTAGTAACACGTCATTGCCCGTTTGCGCGCACCACTAGGTTAAAGGTCCCAGCTGCTCTCAGGTAGCCCCCCTCCTTGTTTCCGCCCACTCATGACATTTCTATGACGTTTCACATCACATGTCTCAGTGCACGCCCTGTACACGCCTTCTGTTTCCACCCATGTGTTCTTATCTTACGCTTGTCACAAGTTACGCCTACTGTATGTAATGTATTTGAAATATCTTACTATATATACACTGCACTGTTAATGAAATGGTGCAGCTGCCTTCCTTCCTATTTTATTTCAGGCTGTCCCGTTCCAGTCCCTTCCCTTTTGCCTGAATAAAGCCTGTTCAACTCGGACACATCGGATCCTGCCTCTTATTTATTGAGCTATCTGTTATTGTTAATATATTCAAAAATAGTACCGGTAATTAATTATTTATTTACCACACAAGTTCAGAGGGAACTTGAGTCATTATGAACAAATCTAGCATCACTTGATGGAAGGTCTCAACATGCAGTGAAATTGTGGCATCTTCCTCTTCAGCATTAGCCAAGAGGCTCGGCCAAGACAACAGCGAGGAAGAATCCGGCATTGAGGAACAGCATCGTCAAGACTCCTAATGAACTCTGGAGCAGGACTGTTTCTTAGAGGAAGAAGAGCAATTTTCTTCGTTTTGAGCTTTTTGTATTTTTTTGTGGGAAGTTCTTTTGGAAGAACTTTCCCTCTAAGGAGACTTATTTAAAGGTAAAAGGGAAAACTTTGGCAGGTCCCTTCAGCTTTGGAGAGACTCAGACCACAGCAGCAGGTTCCAACCCGAACACCTCATGCAGATGTCATATGCGTCTGCCAAGGACATTTTCTTTCAGCACCTGTGATAAGAGTTAAAACATGGAATCTTAGGTGGACCCATTAGAGCTATTCACTGTTGCAGTGGAGCACTAAGAGAGATCAGGACCTTCAGCGATGAGTTACAGAAAAAGAGGACCTGCAACCAGAACACCACTTGGCGCCTAATATACTTCTGTGTTGTCACATCTGGGGGAGGGGAGGAGGGGGGAGTTGTGACTGAAACTTCTGTGTCGTCACCTGTCGGGGGGGGGGGGGGTTGGCTCAAACGCATGGTGTCACCCAGCGGTACTGGTGACCTACTGCTAGAGAAAAGGTTTCCCGACCAGTCTGATGCCTGAAAGGATAATTCATAAGGTGAGGATTCTGCAGGAAGATTTAAGTGTCTGACCTACTCTCTTCACATATGAATAGCACAGTGAAAATACATAGAAGTGCCATTTGGTATGTCTACATAACATATGTAAAGTTACACTCTGAGTTCCACTCACTGAGCTGCCTGTTTAACCATTGAAGTCCTAGGACAAGACATACTCAATCGTCTATTGTCGGCACCCCATGAAATTGAAGTATATGCTCGAAGTGCAAATTGGAACGGAATCTTTCCACAGGCCCCTCATGCCTATTTACTTCACTCAGGATAATCTGGTCTACTCCCACTTCGCCCATCATAGAATTCTTGTGACCTGAATGTAGTAATAGTAGCTTTAAAGTTTTGTTTCAGCACTGGGATGCTTTAGTAAAGCAGGTTGATGTTGACTAATGCCCTGATTCAGAGTTTTTCGGAATGCAGGTGCTATTTATTGCACATGATAAAGAACAATATCCTGGGGTACATTATTTATTGGGAGCGGTAAATAGAAGCTACTCAGATTGTTTGGGGAATAACATGTGGGAGTCGGTGCTTGACGCATCAAAATATACATGGTGCAGTGCAGTAAATACCATACACGTTTCTCCTGCTAAGTTCCGGTAGGTGTGACCTGTCGAAATGTAATGAAAGTGATAAATACCACTCAACTCAGAATTCAAATCACTGCGCAAAAAGGTTTTTACACACTGGGGATAGAAAATTCTGTTCTCGAGGGCGAACACAAATAAAGTGAAAACATCAGTAGATGGCAAGCTATGCACAGCATGAGATCTACAGCTCACATGCCTCGAACTAATAATTATTCTGAAAGCCTGGCCTTACTGTTGCTCTCAAGGACTGTGGTCGGACACGCCTACCCAGGCTATACCCTACAATTCCCAGGCTCTATACAGCGGTGAGTCTGAAGTTCAAGCAGGCGCTTTGGCTCACATCCATATAGTTTAGAATAACCTGCTCTTCATCAGAGTATCTACTGGCTAAGACTTAAACCCCAGCCAATGGTGTCACTGGCAAATGACGATGGTCTTTGTAGTTTTAGGTGGAGCTGCTACAGCGCTACCGCTTGCTGTATTTTATATGTGATGGAATGGAATGGTCATAGTTTCTGGGGGTTTCTGATTCGTGCATGGACAAGATTGCTCTGACTCTCCCCAACTTTTACTTGCCCTGCGTTTCCGTCCACCAGACCATGGTACAGCTCCCACAATCCTCCCCCGTCGCAACTCTTCAATCTTCCTCTTCTTGACCCCTTCCTTTGTCGTTCACCGCCATTACTCTTCCACTTCTGGTGGGTTCGCTCCCTGGGTGCTCTCTGTTGCCTTCACGCTATACAGGCTATTTTATTTGCACAGCAGCTCGCCTGCCATTGGCGTCATCCCACACCTTTGTTGTATTTAGGACTGAGATACTGCTCTATTCAGCAGGTACAGTCCTTATGAAAAGCCTCTGCACACCCATGCATGCAGAGGACTCAACCGTGGAAATGCTCAGCGCATTTGTGTGCCCACCTCTCTTTCATGACGTGATGTGCTTACTCTGGGCTGCCTGTCATTGTACCTGGTGGTGTGGCCAGATAGAAGAGACGGAGACAGACAGCCGTGTACTTTAGACCTCTACCTTGCAGAAATTCCACAGAGCAACGTGCATGCAGAGAATGACCCGAGCTGTACATTTTGGGCATTCCTGCTCCTTATTTAAGGATGCAAATGAAAAACATGCATTGCATTTTAGATGAGTCATCTTCTCCACCCCTCATCTTCTCCCATGTCTGCTGATGGCAGGGAGCCTGTGACATCATGTGGTATTGACTGATGCAGCATCAGCCATGGGCCAGATGTGCTGCTTTGTACAGAGGGGGGAATGGGCTGTGCACGACTTCTGCCTGCCCGGCCCTCCCACAACTCACAGGCCCTTTAGTGAATCTATGACTTCCGTGTTGTGAAAACTTACCACAAGCCTTGTGACAATAAGCCATGTTTCAAGTGTGCACTGTTCTCTTTTCGTTACTTAATGTGTTTTACAATTACCCTTGTTTTCTTCTTGATTTAAATAATGCAATGGTATGAACCATTGTGTGATTGCTGAACTTTTGGAATGTTTTCATATCAGAAAGGAATATTTAATTAAGTCATTGTAAAACGGACCCTACATTTTCAAAGCCTTCTCTCAGTACTATGTTGACACTTACCTGATATGTACGACACTAGAAGCATAGTCACAGTGCGCAAAGGGATGCTGAAATTGGAATTCATTGGTATATTTTGGTTTCTTCTTTATTTCCATAGATTAACTCGTATTGCCTGATTTACTTCCACGCACAGCGATCACTTGGTTTTGTTTCTGTGGGTTAAAAAAGAAGGCACAATCATTGTTATGGTTTACAGAAATAATGTTTGCCTAGCCACCTGGTGACAAATGTGAAGAAACTGACGCAATCGGGAAGAACACAGAGTTACTGCAGTTGAGCACAATCGGTAAATGCATTTTGTGAAGAGGCCGTCGACTTTTCAGTAACATTCTTTAGAAATGTTAACATAAAGTCAAAGAAGTCAAAGAGCGACAAGCAACAAAACGATGTAAGGAATGCGTGAATTAATCCCAACCACTTGCCATCCCTCAGGCCGACTTTCCATACAAACCTTCACATAATAAAACACCTTCTGCAAAGTCAGTAGGTCTCGGCAATGCGAGGGCTATTGGCGTTGTCAAAGTCTTTTAGCTATCTGGTATAGCAGCAGGGCTGCTGTTAAGCATGGATGAAAGCCGTGGAAAAAAGCGATATGACAAGGCCAGCGCTCGCCAAGTCAAAGCGCTTTTTTGTCTGCAGGAGGGGCGGGACAAGAAACACAACACATATTCAATACAATAGTCTCTTCTAGACAGTGCATCTCCTCTGTTTAACCTAGGTCTAAAAAATAATAATGATAAACTGTAGAACGCAACCTAGACCTTTTACATTTGAGCAAAAATGCAATATGCATTTTTGTAAAGTGCCTCTTATATCGTCAATGACATTTTCTAGAAATATTAAAAATGTTCAAACAAGTCGAAGATAGCAAGAACTAAATACTATTACTTTTAGCTTTACTGTTAAACAGTTCCAATATTTTTCCGTTTGCTCTTAAAATATATCTTTTATTTATTTTATTTATGTCTATTTTATTTAGAAAGTTTTATATAGCGCGAACATGACGACCAAGAGTATCAGAGCGCTTTACAGTATATGCATCAAGAGGGTACAAGTAAAATAAAACAAAGTAAATAAGTCAAAAAAATTCACAGATATAAAATGTCAAAACAGAATAAACAAAGCGAAAAATTCACAGTCATAAAATGCCTGAAACATTCTCTTGAGCCAGGCAACCGGGCCACGAATCTGCGGTTGTGGCCCCAGCATCACATGGAGAGGCCAGACTGATGTGAAAAATTCTTCATTAGGAGCCCTTTGGCTTCTTTCTTGAAGAGGAACATGGGAGGGTTCATCCTGACTTCAGGGGGAAGGTATCTTTCAATTGTGAATGCTCCTTATAAAAGCAATTTTTTCACTTGTGATTCTGAAAATGTATGTAAATTGTTAATGTGTTTCAACAAAACTCCTATATTTCTCAGCATCCTCCTCATGTCTGCTACAAAGTGATGTTTAATTAACTCCTTTTTTCACTGCAATGTACATTTTAGTTCGAGCCTGGGCAGCACATCTGCTGCTCTGCAAGGCATGCTGTATTAGAGTATGCACTTTAAGCTCCGCCCACTCTCCGCCCATATCATTGGCTTGTGTCTTTGTCCTTTGTAAATGCTGGCTTCTGATTCATTAATCAGCTTGTTAATACCTCCTTAGTACCGCCTTGTCTTCATTTGTAACCTCGCATGAGGACTGGCCTTTTCAGGTCTCGCCTATTCTATCCCACAGGAATAAATAGGCGAGATTATAGTAAGCGGAAAAGAAAAGTCTACCTAGCTGCGGATCGCGTACAGTTCATGTGAGCTCTGCGCATGCACATCATCGCCAGCCACATCACACACCACCATTTGTCTGAACCTCGGCATCAGACGTCAAAGGCTGCCGCTCCCCCGCCCCCGAATTAGACTTGAGAGGAATGCACTCTCCCGCCCCTACCACAGAAATGCCGAGAGCTTTTTTTTTTCTACATGGCTCGTTACTTATTTCCTGTCTTTCTCTGGCTCACATTTTACTTTCTTCTCTGACTCATGCTTTTTTTGTCGGATCGTGCATTTCTTTCCCAACCTTTCGTCTGCTAGTGCTTTTTTCCCCACTCTTGTCGGCTCAAGCTTTTTCCCCCCACTCTTACGTCGGCTCGAGTATCCCCTCCCCCACTCTTTTGTCGGCTAATGCTTCCCCTACTCTTTCTCAGTGCATTTTTCCCCCCACGCCTCACACTGCTGCACGCCTCACACTGCTGCACGCCACACACTGCTGCACGCCACACACTGCTGCACGCCACACACTGCTGCACGCCACGCACTGCTGCACGCCACACACTGCTGTACACCTCACACTGCTGCATTCTGCACACTACTGCACGACACACTGCTGCATGCCACACACTGCTGCACGCCACACACTACTGCACGCCACACACTGATGCACGCCTCACACTAATGCATGCTGCACACTGCTGCATTACCCACACTGCTGCATGCCGCACACTGCTGCACGACTCACACTGCTGCACACCTCAGACTGCTGCATGCCTCACACTGATGCGTGCCTCACACTGCCGCATGCTGCACACTGCTGCACAACACACTGCTGCACGCCACACACTGCTGCACGCCTCACACTGCCTCACGCCTCACACTGCTGCACGCCTCACACTGCTGCATACTGCACACTGCTGCATGCTGCACACTGCTGCATGCCTCACACTGCTGCATGCACGCCTCACACTGGTGCACGCCTCACACTGCTGCATGCTGCACACTGCTGCACGCCACACACTGTTGCACAACACACACTGCTGCACGCCACACACTGCTGCACGCCACACACTGCTGCACGCCTCAAATTGCTGCACACCTCACACTGCTGCATTACTCACACTGCTACAAGCTGCACAATGCCGCACGACTCAAACTGCTGCACACTGATGCATACTGCACACTGCTGCACGCCACACACTGCTGCACGCCTCACACTGCTGCACGCATCATACTGCTGCACACCACACACTGCTGGACGCCTCACACTGCTGCATGCCACACACTGATGCACGCCTCACACTGCTGCATGCTGCACACTGCTGCATGACACACTGCGGCACGCCCCACACTGCTGCACGCCACACACTGCTGCATGCCACACACTGCTGCACGCCACACACTGCTGCACGCCACACACTGCTGCACGCCACACACTGCTGCACACCACACACTGCTGCACGCCTCACACTGCTGCACGCCTCACACTGCTGGATGCTGCACACTGCTGCACGACACACTGCTGCATGCCACACACTGCTGTACGCCACACACTACTGCACGCCACACACTGCTGCACGCCTCACACTGCTACACGCTGCACACTGCTGCATTACTCACACTGCCGCACGCCTCACACTGCCACATGCCTTACACTGCTGCACGCCTCACACTGCTGCACACCTCACACTGCTGCACGCCTCCCACTGCCGCACGCCTCACACTGCTGCATGCTGCACACTGCTGCACGACACACTGCTGCACGCCACACACTGCCGCACGCCTCACACTGCCGCACGCCTCACACAGCCGCACGCCTCACACTGCTGCATGCTCCACACTGCTGCATGCTCCACACTGCTGCACGCCACACTGCATGCCACACACTGCTGCACGCCACACACTGCTGCACGCCACACACTGCTGCACGCCACACACTGCTGAATGCCAGACACTGCTGCATGCCACTCACTGCTGCATGCCACTCACTGCTGCACGCTACACACTGCTGCACGCCACACACTGCTGCACACCTCACACTGCTGCACGCTGCTCACTGCTGCATTACTCACACTGCTGCATGCTGCACACTGCCGCACGCCTCACACTGCCGTACGCCTCACACTGCTGCACGCCTCACACTGCTGCATGCCTCACACTGCTGCACGCCTCACACTGCTGCACGCCTCACACTGCCGCACACCTTACACTGCTGCATGCTGCACACTGCTGCACGACACACTGCTGCACGCCACACACTGCCGCACGCCTCACACTGCCGCATGCCTCACACAGCCGCACTCCTTACACTGCTGCATGCTGCACACTGCTGCACGACACACTGCTGCACGCCACACACTGCTGCACGCCACACTGCATGCCACACACTGCTACACACCACACACTGCTGCACGCCACACACTGCTGCACGCCACACACTGCTGCACGCCACACACTGCTGAATGCCAGACACTGCTGCATGCCACTCACTGCTGCATGCCACTCACTGCTGCACGCTACACACTGCTGCACGCCACACACTGCTGCACACCTCACACTGCTGCACGCTGCACACTGCTGCATTACTCACACTGCTGCATGCTGCACACTGCCGCACGCCTCACACTGCCGCACGCCTCACACTGCTGCACGCCTCACACTGCTGCATGCCTCACACTGCTGCACGCCTCACACTGCTGCACGCCTCACACTGCCGCACACCTTACACTGCTGCATGCTGCACACTGCTGCACGACACACTGCTGCACGCCACACACTGCCGCACGCCTCACACTGCCGCATGCCTCACACAGCCGCACTCCTTACACTGCTGCATGCTGCACACTGCTGCACGACACACTGCTGCACGCCACACACTGCTGCACGCCACACACTGCTGCACGCCTCACACTGCTGCATGCTGCACACTGCTGTACACCACAATGCAGGCCACACACTGCTGCACGCCCGACACTGCTGCACGCCTCACAGTGCTGCACGCCTCACACTGCTGCACGCCACACACTGCTGCACGCCTCACACTGAAGTTGAAGTTGAAGTTGAAAGCATTTATAGAGCGCGCTAACACCGAGCGGTTTCATGGCGCTATGACTAGACTGAGAAGGGGAGGGATGACTAAGAACTAAAAAGAATATTTATAGAGGCAAGGCCAGGGAAAAGAGGTAAGTTTTGAGGGCTCTGCGGAAATCCGCATAACAAGGCAGAGACCGGATACAACAAGCATTTTGTAAAGATGACTCCAATACAGAAATGATGATTAAAGTTAGTCTTTAATGGTCAGAAGTAAAGAGACCTCCAGCTCCTTCCACAGCTCCCTCTACTATCTCCTATTCAGACTATAACATTCTAAGCTCCTAGCAACATGCTCACAGTTCCATGAAGCATAGATCCTAACACATCTTCCCCATTACAATATAATACAATCTAAAAATACAAGCTACAGGATAAAGCAAATACAAAAAAATGAAAGTGACAATTAAGGGGAATTACATTTTGCAACATTACCACAGCTCCAAGCAGAACCATCATTTAAGATGAGAATTTTTTTTACAGATTTCACTTGTTTAGGTCGTGAATATTTACTTTCCCCTTTTATAACAATACCACTTTTTTTCGTCACAACCCAATCACCAACATTTATGTCCGAATCTCTCACCCTCATTCTCAAATTGTATGAATGTGCAGAATTACACTGTTTTTTGACGACACCATCTTTCACACTTGAACGGTCACTCCAAACACATTCCTTGTTCTTCAGCCAACCCGGAACTTCCTTCAAACCTGGTTCACGCCCTTTCAGAGAAACAAATGGAGATATACCTGTGACTGCGGGGTCACTCTATACGACCAGACCATTTTCTTAAGCTCCTCAGACCACGACAGACCATTCGCCAAAGATAACTGAATATTCTCCATCAACAATCTATTAATCCTTTCAACAAGACCATTTGCTTGTGGCCTAAACAACGCAACTTTCTCATGACAAATTCCCATACCATCCAAAAACTCCTTCATCTCTCTTGATACTAATTGCACACCATTATCTGAAATCAAAGTTTTCGGTATGCCCTCATTTAAAAATGTTCTTTCCATAAAACTTATCACCCTTCTAGTATCAATGTTCTCGGTAGACTCCATCACGAACCACTTTGAATGATAATCCACAAGGACCATTATAAATCTATTCTGAGCACCCAATTTAGAAATCGGACCTAGGAAATCAATCGCCAATTTCTCCCAGGGACGTGCTGGAAAATCAACACAGGAAAGAGGAGGTTGCCTAATTACTTTCGTCTTATCACTTCCAGCACATGCATGGCAATTCCTGACCAAATCATCTATTTCACCATCCATACCTGGCCACCAATATGATTCACGGATCCTTCTCTTAGTCATGTTCCTTCCCAAATGACCTTCATGCGCTATATTCATGATTTTGGACCAGAGATTACACGGTGGCACCAACCTGTTCCTCCTCCACAGTTTACCTTCAGAAACACTCAATTCAGCTTTTACATTAAAAAAAACCTTTCAAACGAATATCATTAGAAGATTCCCTAGACCATCCTCCAGAAACATTTTCCATAACCAAAGGAATTAGCTGATCATTTGCCATGGCACTCTCCCATTGTCCTTTATCAAATGCTAGAATTTCATCACAACTAATCACTGGATCATTGATTTCTGACTCACCAAAAACCAAATCTACAGGCATTCTAGACAGATAGTCTGCAATGACGTTTCTCTCTCCCCTCATATATTCCATTTGAAAGTTGTATTCAAGCACAGATAAAATCCATTTTGATATTCTTGGAGTGACATTTCCCTCCAAGCCTCTTACTCCTTTAAACAAATGCACAAGGGGCTTATGATCTGTCCGTACTCTAAAAGGTAAACCCCAAAGGAAATACCTGAAATGTTTAATTCCCCACGTACAAGCGAGAGCCTCCCTCTCAATAACTGAATAAGAAACTTCAGCACCCTGAAGTCTCCTAGAAGCAAAGCCTATAATTCTTTCCACACCATCAGATATTTGAGAGAGCACAGCTCCAATTCCCACAGCACTTGCATCAGTGGTAACCAATGTTTTGGCTTTAACGTCAAAATGACCTAAAGTAGGTGCATGAAGAATTCCCATTTTCACACATTTGAAAGCATTCTCACAAGCTTCATTCCATTCGAAAACCACACCATTCTTCATTAATTGCCTTAAAGGCTCAACTACATCAGAAAATCCTTTAATAAATTTTGAACAATATTCAGCTAATCCCAGAAAAGATCTTAGCTGATCTTTAGTTGTTGGTGTAGGAGCATCATTGATTGCAGAAATTATACTTTTTTTAGGTTTAATGCCCAGACCAGATATCTCATGACCAAGATATGTTACATTATCTCGCTTCAACTGGCATTTTTCTTTTTTTATCGTTAAACCATTGGTTTCCATGCGTTCCAAAACTTCTGTTAATATCTTATCATGATGATGACAATCTTTCCCAACTACTAATACATCGTCTTGAAAACACAAAACGTTGTCGATTCCAACTAGAACTTGCTGCATCACTCTTTGGAACACTGCTGAGGCCGACGCTAAACCAAACGGCATTCTGCAATAACGAAACGCTCCCAGTAGTGTTACAAAGGAAGTGAGGTGTCTTGACTCCTCATCCAAATCTATTTGGTGGTAGGCTGCAGACATGTCAATTACACTAAAACACACACCTCCACCCATGGCACTTAACATTTCAGAAATGTTTGGTAAAGGTTGTCTATCAACCCATATATTCTTATTTAAATCGCGCAAGTCCACACAGAGCCGAATTTTGGCTCCACCATCCTTGGGCGCGACCACAATGGGGGCGAGCCACTCAGATGCCTCAATAGGTTCTATAATCTTCAGATCTAATAACTTATCTAACTCTTGTTTAAGAGGTTCCCTCATTAAGTGTGGTAAATTCCTTACTTTGTGAACTACTGGTATTGCTTTCTTCTTAAAGATGATTTTGTGAGAAAATCCTTTCAGCTTTCCTAACTTGTCTGAAAAAATATTAGGAAACTTTTTCATGACATCAGTTTCAAAAGTGTCAACACTTAGAACAGAAAAAGAAGAAACTGGTTCAACTGCATTGGGATTTAAAACAATTCCTAAGTCCTTTTGGTGACGCCAACCAAGCAAGTTAGACCCTTGTTTAGTAAGATATACTCGTCCAAAAACCCTGTTATTTTGAAAAGTTATTACCATCCACTTGAGACCTAGGATATCTATGGTCTTCCCACCATATCCCACTGCTTTTATGTCTGGTGCACTCCAAGAGTCAACGTCACAATCATTCTGCCAAATTTCAACATATGCATCCTTGGACAATAAGGTATATAAACTTCCAGAGTCCACTAACCTGTTAACATATCTAGTTTGAGGATGTTTAGGATCTCTACAATCAAAATTAATTAAGCAATGTGGCTTCTCAAGCTTATCAGTACTCTCTGTAGCTACATCAATAAGACATATAGGTTTCTCTGTGCAAGGGCAATTTTCGTTCAAAATTAGTCCATCTACACACAACATTAGTTTTTCAATATTTTCACAACAATCATCAATCTCATTAATATACTGTGTCTTAGCGTTGCAAGCCTTAAGTATATGTCCCCTTTTTCCGCACCCTCTGCATATGGCATTTCTATCTGCACAACGTGGACTGGATGCAATGTGTCCAGGAGAACCACATCTATAACATTTCACTGGACGCAAATTATTTTGTTGGCCAAAATTAGTAGGACGGTAACCTGGTGGCTTATTCGTAGTTTTAGAATCGAACTTCCCAATATTTTTAAGAATTTTGGTTTCATCAACAGAAGCTTGTGTCTGAGAACACTTTGCACTAGATTCTGGTTCTTTCACTGTACTATCTTTTGATACAATAGAATTAGTGCATTTATCCATTTCTTTAATCCATAAGTCAGTATTCTCCAGACCCTTAACAATCTGAATTGCTTCTTCTAACGTACAATCTCTTATAAGTAGTTTCTCCCTCACTCTTTTATTGTTGGTGCATCTGACGATCTGATCACGAGTTAGGGAATCTGTCAGGTCTTTAAATTGACAATTCAAGGACAAACCCCTTAAAGCTGCTACATAAGTCGCAATGTCTTCATCATGTTTTTGAGCACGACAGAAAAACGTATGCCTTTCTAAAACAGTATTGATCTTAGTAATAAACCTCTTTTCCAACATCAACATACTCATTTCATACACATTACTAGCTTGACCATCTCCTACACCCAAAGATATTTCAGGCAAATCTTCATATAATCTTCTACCCTCCACTCCCAAATTGTGAAGTAAAATTGCTTGCTTACGAACAGGACCATATTTGTCCGCACCAGAAGCTATGACATAAGTTTAAAACAATTTCTTCCATTCTTTCCAAGGTATAGAAGGTTCACCAGGAGAGGGTAAAAAGGAAGGAGGCGTCGAAAAAGTTTGATCACCCATAATGATGGACAAACAAATAAAATCAAATAAATCAACAGGAAAGGCAGTCAAAGAAGTAAATGAAGAAGAAGTAGAATGTTTCTTGCAGCCTTACACTCCTTCGGTAAAAAATTCTCCTTGCAGTATGTTGCCAGAGATGAACAGGGCATTCACGTTTCCGAAAAGACGTTTATCATCTTCGTTACCTCAAAAGTGAGTCCATATGAAATAAATACGAGTCTTGTAGTATAAGAGCCGAGGGAGTTTCAAACTACAAACTTGAGGATTACAAAGATGGCCGCCACGTATGGGTCACGCTAATGACGCTGACGTTCTCGACCCCACGAAGTTACGTGACGAAAATCAGCGACGCGACATCCCAGCTGATGACGAAGGCTCCAGAGGCGAAGACTCGAAGAGAGAAGACTCGGCGATGGCAACGGGTAGTCAGCACGCGCAAGCGAGGCAGTGGAGACTTTCAAATGATGCACTTGAGACGCGGCTGTATAAGTAAGGTAGCAGATATTTTCTGAATATTGCACTTGAAGCACTTGAACCGCGCTGAGCGAAGTACAGTCAGTAGCACTCCAAAGCTGCACCACGAAGCAACCACAAACTTAGGGAATAGATTTCGAGTATCAGGTATCGAAATATCCACTAATAGGAGAATTTCAATTTCAGTTCCAATGTGTTCAGAATTTCCTCAGCAACTCAGAACAGCAAGAAGGAAATGTACATACCGGCTTGATGGCCACTTTGGGAACGAAAATAGGAAGTCCAAATGGAGGACTAAAATGTATACCACAGCAGAATCCAGTAGTATCATCCAGGGGTGGAGGTCACATCATAGTCTCTGTCCCCTGCCAGAGTTCAAGGTCCTCGTCGCCAATGTAAAGATGACTCCAATACAGAAATGATGATTAAAGTTAGTCTTTAATGGTCAGAAGTAAAGAGACCTCCAGCTCCTTCCACAGCTCCCTCTGTACTGTCTCCTATTCAGACTATAACATTCTAAGCTCCTAGCAACATGCTCACAGTTCCATGAAGCATAGATCCTAACACATTTGCAATGCAATAGGTCTCGCATTAGGAAAGTTTGAGCTACTGGTATTGTAAATGACACATTTTTTATTTATGTGTTGGTTTTGAAAATAGCGAAATTAATAGCTTTGTCATTTACAATGCCAATAGTTTAAATTTTGCAAATGTGAAACCTATAGCATTTGTAATGCAATATGTGTTGTATTTACATGACTTAGATGTATTGATATTACAAATAACAATGGTTTTTCCATTTTTTAATAATTAATACTTAAATAAAAGTTATTGTAATTTATAATGGCAATAGCTTAAACTTTTGTAAATAATTTTTGTGAAGATTTTGTTAATTGTATTTTATTGTGACGAAAATCCAAGCACAGAAGTGAAATAACATCTTTTTGTGACATTTGTAATAAAGCTTGAAACATTGAGAGAACATATTTGAACCAGTTGTTGATTGGTTGCACAGATTGATGCTGTGGTGGTGCTGAGTGATGTTGTGGCGGCGACGAGTGATGCTGTGGCGTTCAGTGATGCTGTGGTAGCGCCTAGTAATGTTGTATTTCCCCTGAGTGATGCTGTGGTGGTGCTGAGTGATGCTGTGGTGAAGCGATAGATAGAGTGAGTGCGATAGATAGACAGAGAGAGGGCTATAGATAGATAGAGTGAGGGCGATAGATAGATAGAGTGAGGGCGATAGATAGATAGAGTGAGGGCGACAGATAGATAGAGTGAGGGCGATAGATAGAGTGAGTGAGGGCGATAGATAGATAGAGTGAGTATGGGCGATAGATAGATAGAGTGAGTATGGGCGATAGATAGAGGGAGGGCGATAGATAGAGGGAGGGCGATAGATAGAGGGAGGGCGATAGATAGAGGGAGGGCGATAGATAGAGGGAGGGCAATAGATAGATCGAGGGAGGGCGATAGATAGATCGAGGGAGGGCGATAGATAGATCGAGGGAGGGCGATAGATAGATCGAGGGAGGGCGATAGATAGATCGAGGGAGGGCGATAGATAGATCGAGGGAGGGCGATAGATAGAGGGAGGGCCTATAGATGTTTTGTTATGCTATGCTATGTTATGTTATGTTTTGTTATGCTATGCTAAGCTTTGCTATGGTTTGTTTTGCTATCCTATGCTTTTTTTTGTAATGCTATGCTATGCTTAGTTTTGCTATCCTATGCTTTGATTTGTTATGCTATGCTATGTTTTGTTATGTTATGTTTTATTATGCTATGCTAAGCTTTGCTATGGTTTGTTTTGCTATCCTATGCTTTTTTTTGTAATGCTATGCTATGCTTAGTTTTGCTATCCTATGCTTTGATTTGTTATGCTATGCTATGTTTTGTTATGCTATGTTTTGTTGTGTTTTGCTATGCTATGCTTTGTTATGCTATGCTATGTTTTGTTATGCTATACAATGTTTTGTTGTGTTTTATTATGCTATGCTTTGTTTTGCTATGCTATGTTTTGTTATGCTATGTTTTGTTATGCTATGCTATGCTATGTTTTGTTATGCTAAGCTTTGTTTTGTTATGCTATGCTATGTTGTGTTTTGTTATGCTATGTTTTGTTGTGTTTTGTTATGCTAAGTTATGTTATGTTTTGATATGCTTTGTTATGCTATGTTTTGTTATGTATGCTGTGTTTTGTTATACTATGCTTTGTGTTTTGCTATGTTTTGTTATGCAATGCTTTGTTTTGTTATGCTATGTTTTATCTTATGATATGTTTTGTTGTGTGTTGTTATGCTATGTTTTGTTTTGCTATGCTTTGTTATGTTTTGTTATGCTATGTTTTGTTGTGTTTTGTTATGCTATGCTTTGTTGTGTTTTGCTATGCTATTTCTTGTTTTGTTATGCTAGGTTTGGTTTTGCTATCCTATGCTTTTTGTTATGCTATGCTATGTTTTGCTATGCTATGCTAGGTTTTGTTATGCTATGCTGGTGAGGGTGTGTGAGGGTGAGTGAGGGTGTGTGAGGGTTAGGGGGTGTGAGGGTGAGGGTGAGAGGGTCGTGAGGGTGAGGGTGTGAGGGTAAGGGGGTGAGGGGGTGTGAGGGTGAGGGGGTGTGAGGGGTGTGAGGGTGAGGGGTGTGAGGGTGAGGGGGTGTGAGGGTGAGGGGGTGTGAGGGTGAGGGGGTATGAGGGTGAGTGGGTGTGTGAGGGTGTGTGAAGGTGTGTGAGGGTGGGTGAGGGTGAGTGAGGGGGTGTGAGGGGGTGTGAGGGTGAGTGAGGGTGAGGGGGTGTGAGGGTGAGGGTGGGTGAGAGGGTCGTGAGGGTGAGTGAGGGTGGGTGAGGGGGTGAGGGGTGTGAGGGGTTTGAGGGTGAGGGGTGTGAGGGTGAGGGGTGTGAGGGTGAGGGTGTGATGGTGAAGGTGTGTGAGGGTGTGTGAGGGTGGGTGAGGGTGAGTGAGGGGGTGTGAGGGTGAGTGAGGGGGTGTGAGGGTGAGTGAGGGTGTGTGAGGGTGAGGGGGTGAGGGTGAGGGGGGTGAGGGTGAGGGGGTGTGAGGGTGAGGGTGTGAGGGTGACTGAGGGTGAGGGTGTGAGGGTGACTGAGGGTGAGGGTGTGAGGGTGAGAGGGTCCGAGGGTGAGGGGTGTTAGGGTGGGTGAGGGTGTGAGGGTGGGTGAGGGTGAGTGAGGGTGTGTGAGGGTGAGAGGATGTGTGATGGTGAGGAGGGGTGAGGGTGGGTGAGGGTGAGGGGGTGTGAGGGTGAGGGGTGTGAGGGTGAGGGGGTGTGAGGGTGAGTGAGGGTGAGAGAGTTGTGAGGGGGTGAGGGTGTGAGGGTGAGTGAGGGTGTGTGAGGATGAGGGGGTGAGGGGGTGTGAGGGTGAGGGGGTGTGAGGGTGAGGGGGTGTGAGGGTGGGTGAGGGTGGGTGAGGGTGTGAGGGTGAGTGGATGTGAGGGTGTGTAATGGTGAGGAGGGGTGACCAGAGTCAGACAGAGAGGCCACTAGAGACAGTCAGAGAGCAGCCTAGACAGGGGAGAGAGAGCGGAGAGTGAGAGGGAAGAGAGAGTGGAGAGTGAGAGGGGAGAGAGAGTGGAGAGTGAGAGGGGAGAGAGAGCGGAGAGTGAGAGGGGAGAGTGAGAGGGAGAGAGAGCGGAGAGTGAGAGGGGAGGAGAGAGCGGAGAGTGAGAGGGAAGAGAGAGTGGAGAGTGAGAGGGGAGAGAGAGTGGAGAGTGAGAGGGGAGAGAGAGCGGAGAGTGAGAGGGGAGAGTGAGAGGGAGAGAGAGCGGAGAGTGAGAGGGGAGGAGAGAGCGGAGAGTGAGAGGGGAGAGAGAGTGGAGAGTGAGAGGGGAGAGAGAGTGGAGAGTGAGAGGGGAGAGAGAGTGGAGAGAGGGAAGAGAGAGCGGAGAGTGAGAGGGAAGAGAGAGTGGAGAGTGAGAGGGGAGAGAGCGGAGAGTGAGAGGGAAGAGAGAGCGGAGAGTGAGAGGGGAGAGAGGTCTGACACTGAGATGAGAGCGGAGAGTAAGGGGGAGGTCTGGCACACACTGAGACGAGAGTAAGAGAGGTCTGACACTGAGACGAGAGTGCAGGGACGGTGACAGCAGAGTGCGCTCTGACACAGAGGTGACAGGCGGGTGAGTGCGCCGGAGGTCGAGTCTCCGGCGATGGTCGGGGTCCGAGATGAGACAGAGGCCGGGACTCAGCAGTGCTGCGCTCTACCTGTTGCCATCTTCATATGAAAATGCCAATAAAGCGATTTAAACTGTAACATCAAATCCAAAGTATTACAAAGAAAGGCTGAGGATGATCACATTTTTTTCCCAAATAAAGGCAGCAAGAATCATTACCAGTCTTATCAGTCTGATTATATAGTTGTGGCAAGAAGACATTGGGCTCATGTAGTTATTATGATGCCATGATTAATTACAAAAACACTGACTTTCACTAGCGGTTGATGTGGGGGAGAGAGATCAAAGCAAGCCTCGATCTCGTTTTTTTCTGGGAGGGAGCATGAGCAGTATGGCTGCTTCATATGAAATGGACTATACAGGAACACGTGACTACTGCTATTATGACTGAGATGAATCTGTATGGCATCTTCTGTCAATGGCCACATTCCTTAACAGTTTAATAGTCCTGAAGGCAAGCCACTGAATCAAAGAACATAATTAGAAAAAGCATCAAAGCAGCTCTTCTAAAAGACGGTCCTAGAAAACTATGTGCTGGTAAAAATTCACATGGGAAATGTATTTCTAGTAAAACCTACATCACTAAGCAGGGGCAGAAGTGTCAAGTGTTCTTCCTAAGTGAGTGGAGGGGGGAACACAAGCTGCTTCACTGCACGATGGGAGCGAGCAACGTGCGGAGTTCTTAAGTGGCAGGGTCGAAGTTCATTGTTTTAGCAAAAAGTACTGAAACACCACACCACGTTTCCTTCTTTCTTTTACAATTCTGTTCTCAAAGTGGCGTTTTCAGTAACATGTATCCCAGAACGACTCATCTGGTAGACTGGATTCTGCATAATAAAGGATGAAATGAAACCATGCATATTTAAAAATGTATTCCGTGAGAACACGCATGGCAGGAAACACTACCATTTATGAATTCAGATACAATTCCACTATGCCAAACTAAACCTGCTGGCTTTACAGCTCTCTGAGCAGGATTCGCTGGCCAACATGTATCTAAACAGGCAGCTCTCAGGTGTGAACAAGCATTTACAATGCAGGGGAGGTGCTGGAGCTGGGGAACAGATGGCTGGGCAGAAATGCAAGTCACATGGAGAACACGAGGGGAGGCAATAGCGACAAATGATTGCCACCAATTAGTTACTGAAGTGTTACTTAGAGCTGAGTAATGGGTGCAGCAGGCTTCATGGTAGCTACAGCCAGAGAGAGCAAAGTCCTAACCCAGCAGGTAGCCAGGAAGGAGGCCGTGTCAGCGCAGCCGCTGCAGCACTTATGGAGCCTGCCAGGGTGAGTCTCCTGCGCTACCAATGCTGTCCTACCACCAGAGAAGTGGGACCCTCAGCATAGACTGTGTCAGGGGCTACCCACTGCCCTGTAAACACACACACACTCCGTAACTGTAAAAAAAAACCATAGAAATTCCTTTTAAAAAGAAGGCTCGCACACGCTCTGCTGAGGAAGGGGAGAAAAGTAGAGGAAGCGCAGCAACCGCGGGTTGGTGGTGGTGGTGGAGGGGGGGGGGAAGGGGGGTGGAGTCATGACAGAGAAGGGGCGCCAAGCTAAAAAAACATGAACAGAGCATAAAGCATGCCACTGAATTGTTAGTTAGAGGTTAGTGATGGGCACGGCAGGCTGGATGGTAGCACCCAGGAGAAAAGTGGGCGCTGTGTTGATTAAACAAAATACGGCACAAGCCTGCTGAAGCGGCCAGCATGTTACACGGCATTTCTTCCCCGCAACCTCTTAGGAGGTGCTGTGAAATACAGGCAGCGGGAAGGAGAAATGGAGAATGTGGGTGGAAAACAAGGAGAAAATATTAGCTATTGAGAAAGCACCAAAAGGGAGAATTAGAGGAGGAAGGAAAAGGGGGAAAATGAAAATTTCAAAGTGAGCAGGAAGAGGAAAGATAAGAGAAGAGTGCAGGAAGCAAGAAAACAAGAGAAACCATCGAAGAACACGAAAAGGAACAGGGAGGGGGGGAAAGAGGGCAGAAGTTAAGGAGCCAAAGAGGACGTTGGGGGGGGGGGGAAGCCTGTGGGAGGCTGATGCCTTTGATGTGAGACCAGGGGGGAGTAGAGATGCGAGTCACGGCAGTGTGAACCAGTGGGCGGGGAGGCAGGAGCAAATGGTATGGGGAGCCTTTGAAGAGCAAGGCAGGGGGATAGAAGCGCGGTCACGAGCACGTGCACTTCTACAAATCCGGGTCGTAAAAAGTCAGTTTTGTGGATGGGTGGCATTAGGTCTCTCTGCGAGACCTAAAAAGGGAGGGTGTTCCAGAAAGTGGGGGCAAGGAAAGAGAAGCGGAGTCCACCGTGTTTTTTCCTTTTAAAACGGGGGACCACCAAAAGGGCTTGGGTGGAGGAACGAAGGCATCTGTTGGGGAGGTAAGGCCGGATTTTTGAATTAAGAAACCCGGGGGCGGTGCCAGCACGGGCCATGAAAGTGAGACAGCCATGCTTCAAAAGGGCACGCTGGGCGATAGGGAGCCAGTGGAGGGACTTAAGGAGGGGGGTGACACTATGGTATTTAGGGAGCTTGTATATCAGGCGGGCTGCCTGATTCTGAATGAGATGAAGGCGCCGGAGCTCATAAGCTGGGATCCCTACATAAAGTTCATTGCCATAGTCTAGGCGAGAAACAATGATGGCCCTGACAATAAGCTTGAGGGCCTCCGCAGAGAAGAAACGAGAAATTTTCCGGATGATACCTAGGGATAGGACGAGACAACAGCACTTACTTGGGGGCGCATTGTCAGGTCTTGGCTAACTAAGATACCTAGGGTTTTAGCCTTGATGGAAGGGGGGGAGGAGGACCAAGGGCAGGGGGCCAAAAAGTGGGGGACCATGGGCTAGGAAGGCTGTCAGTGAGTATCAATTCTGTTTTGTCCGGATTGAGTTTTAACTGCTGCATGCCTCACACTGCTGCATTACTCACACTGGTGCATGCTGCACACTGCTGCATGCCTCACACTGCTGCACGCCTCACACTGCTGCACACCTCAAATTGCGGCACACTGCTGCATTACTCACAGTGCTGCATAATGTACACTGCTGCACGCCACACACTGCTGCACGCCACACACTGCTGCACGCCTTACAGTGCCACATGCCTCACACTGCTGCACGCCTCACACTGCTGCACGCCTCACACTGCTGCACACTGCTGCATTGCTCACACTGGTGCATACTGCACACTACTGCATGCCTCACACTGCTGCACGCCTCACACTGCTGCACGCCTCAAATTGCTGCACACTGCTGCATTACTCACACTGCTGCATGCTGCACACTGCTGCACCCACACACTGATGCACGCCACACACTGCTGCACGCCTCACACTGCTGCACGCCTCACACTGCTGCACGCCTCACACTGCTGCATGCTGCACACAGCTGTACGCCTCACACTGCTGCATGCCTCACACTGCTGTATGCTGCACACTGCTGCACGACACACTGCTGCACGCCACACACTGCTGCACGCCACACACTGCTGCACACTGCTGCATTATTCACACTGCTGCACACTGCTGCATTATTCACACTGCTGCATGCTGCTAACTGCTGCATGCTGCACACTACAGCACGCCTCACACTGCTGCATGCTGCACACTGCTGCACGACACACACTGCTGCACGTCACACACTGCTGCACGCCACACTGCTGCGCGCCTCACACTGCTGCACACCTCACACTGCTGCACACCACAAACTGTTGCATGCTCCACACTGCTGCACGACACACTGCTGCACGCCTCACACTGCTGCACGCCTCACACTGCTGCACGCCTCACACTGCTGCACGCCTCACACTGCTGCACGCCTCACACTGCTGCACACCTCACACTGCTGCACGCCTCACACTGCTGCACACCTCACACTGCTGCATGCCTCACACTGCTGCACGCCACACACTGCTGCAAGCCATACACTGCTGCAAGCCTCAAACTGCTGCACGCCTCACACTGCTGCATGCTGCACACTGCTGCACGACACACTGCTGCACGCCACACACTGCTGCATACCACACACTACTGCACGCCACACACTGCTGCACGTCTCACACTGCTGCATACTGCTGCATTACTCACACTGCTGCATGCCACACAGTGCTGCATGCTGCACACTGCTGCATGCCACACACTGCTGCACGCCACACTGCTGCACGCCTGTTAGAAATGGGATCCCTGGCTGGCCAGGGCTTGCGCCAAAGTCAGTCAGAGACCACCACTTCCACGTCAGGGCAAGGGAGTTACACGCCAAGATAACCCCTGCTCACCCCCTTGGTAACGTAGCACGAGCAGTAAGGCTAAACTCGGAGGCAATGTGCGTTAAGTGTTTGCGCACACACCCCAGCAACAACACCCAAGGCCCACCACAAAGGAAACTCCACACAAGGTTATGTATAAAAATAGCCTTTGTATTACCAAAACACATTAGATAAAAACACACACTTTACAATGTGCCAACAGGCATGGGCAGAATTTACAGGGGATATGTACAAGACAGGGCCACTTGAACCACTGTCAGAGATCAGCACTTTAAGGACTTAGCACTTGGTAGATTTAGAATTTAGAACTTAGAACATAGAATAGAAATCACTGTAGCACAAAATAGAAAATAGAGCACACAATCAGTAACCACTGGTAACCAGTAGTACCACCTACGCAACCCTAACCACCTTAGGAGAATATTGCGCAGGGAACCAGGACCTCACTAGCACCACCTGCACTAGGAGAACAACCACCTAAGTATCACAATACCTGTAGGGGTATAAGCACATAACACATGATGCATAACATACATTGAGAGGTGTAGGGAAGGAAAACACATGATGCATAAACATGTATGTATGTAAATGTATAGGCATTTATATAGCGCACTACTTACCCATAGGGTCCCAAGGCGCTTTGACCGCTGCGAAACCCTTCCTGGCTTCCCTGAGAGATGGTCCCTTAATGGGTATCTCCAGGGTGAGACCAGGCATCCCCGGCGGTCTGGTGGGGCCGTTAGTGAAGATGAGGCAAGCTAATGCCCCGAGTTGCCGAGTGTGAACGCTGATCAGAGTGGGCACCGAGGCGAGAGAATTATCGAGTCCGCTGACCCTGGTCCCGAAACCTGCCGCGCCGGGAATCGAACCCTGGTCCCGGGCCGTCCTCTGCTCTTGGGTCTGCCGCCTCTAACCAGTGAGCCACACTACTTCACTGGTGTAAGAACAAGGCACATGACGCATTAAAACACATTCAGAGGTGCAGGAAAACACAATAGCGCAGAACTCACATTAGTCACCACCTGTGACTGTCCCTAGGTCAACTGGCCTCTCTAGGGCTAGGATGCCCTGTGTCCCAAAGTCAGGGGGGTCCTAAACGTAGCAACTGCCCACGAAGTGCTGGGCAGCTGGGGAAAATGATGGGGCCAACGTGGGAGCCTCGCAGGCTCTGAAGAAATAAAATGTCGCCCTGAGCCTCTCAGGGCTCTAAACAAATGACTGGCCCCTTTGAGCCTCGCTGGGCTCTATGCACAACAAAATGCCCCCTCTGAGCCTCCGTGGCTCTAAAGACAGAAATGCCCCCACGAGCCTCTCGTCGGCTCTACAAACAAATGCGGGGTCGTTGGAGCCCCGCAGGCTCTGAACAAATATGCAAATGGTGGAGCCTCTCTGGCTCGAGAACAAAGATGCTGGGGCTGAGCCTCGCAGGCTCGGAAGACAAATGCCAACGGGGGAGCCTCTTAGGGCTCGAGAAACAACTAGGCCGCCTTGGGGCCTCTCGGGACTCTGGACCAATGTGGGGCCTTCGCTGGAGTCCCTCCCGGGGGACTCGGGGACAACTGGGGCCCCGGGGAGCCTCTCGGGCTTGTGACTAAAGGTAGGGGGTAGGCGGAGTCCCCCCTCCGGGGACTCTGGAGAAATGTGCGCATCGTTGGAGTCCCTCTCGGGGGACTCAGTGACCAAATGGGGTGGCTTAAGCCTCTCGGGGCTCTGAGGACAACTGTGCCGCCCATTGGAGTCCCTCCTGGACTCTAAAAGAATGCCCCCAGGAGCCTCGGCCTCGCACCAAACCCCCCCTCCTCCCAGGCAGCTCCACTCACCGGACTGCCTTCAGGAGGCGGCAGGGACGCTGGCGGTCTCCTTCTTACCGGGCTGCAGTCCTCACCGGCCTTCTCTCTCCGGTCCTGCTTCTGGGGCTTCTTCCCCTTGCCGGGTGAGTGCACCGGGGCGCAGAGTAGGCTCCTACCTGCTCCGGTGCTCGTGCAGCCGCGACTCTTCCGTGGGAGGCGGGGTAGGCTCCCGCCCTCCTACTTCCGGTTGTCCCGTAGTCCCGCCCCCGGCCTGCCTGACTTCCTGGTCGCGGGCCGGGTGGCGATTTTCAGCTGTCCCGGGCTGCGGCGGTGATGCGGGGAGACACACGAGGGGTAGGCACCCTCTCTAATTTAAATATAAGGCGAGGTGGGCACTCGTTCGGGCCAAAAACAGCGCAAGGTCCCTGGCAGAGTGGGCACCTGCCAGGGGACTTTAAAATCAGCAAAAAGCGGCGTGTGCAGCCGCGAAAGGGAATGAATATGCTACTTACCAGTATGCATCTGTTCTTGGCATGTAGGGCTGCTAACATTCATATCTGTAGCATAGATCGCCACCTAGTGTTGGGTCCGGATGATTGCACATTGTTGTCCTGGAAGAGTCTTCGAAGTATCACAAGATAGGTGGCTCCTCCCCTGGACTACAGTGCGCATGGGCATCGACTCCATCCCCAGATTGTTTTTAGCCATTGTGGCAAAGATGGAGTGTAACTGAGAAAGTGATGGCCATGCTAGAGATGAAATGCAAGAAAAGTCTGCAGCCGCTACGGGCGCCGGGGAGGAGGGCGGGCGATATGAATGTTAGCAGCCCTATATGCCAAGAACAGATGCATACTGGTAAGTAGCATATTCAGTTCGAGGCATGTGGGCTGCTAAATTCATATCTGTAGCATAGAATACATAGCAGTCCCTCCATTAACGGCGGCCGCCCGTGCCAGCTGAAGAAGTCTGAAAAAGTGTTTTAAAAACAGCCTGTCCTACAGCTGCCTGCTGTTTGGAATGCACATCTACACAGTAATGTTTGGTAAACGTATGTGGTGTAGACCATGTGGCTGCCCTACAAATGTCTTCCAAAGGAATGTTACCTAGGAATGCCATGGAGGCCCCCAATTTGCGTGTGGAGTGCGCCTTGGGGGGGACCGTTAAAGTGCGCTTAGCCTTCTGATAGCAAATCTGAATACACTTAACGATCCACCTGGCTATTCCTGCTTTGGAAATGGGGTTGCCTTTATGCTGGGCCGCGAAGGCAACAAAGAGTTGCTGTGTCTTTCGAAAAGGTTGTGTTCTGTCAATATAGTACATAAGCGCTCTTTTGACATCAAGCGAATGGAGCATTCTTTCTGCTACTGTTTCTGGGTTTGGAAAGAATGCGGGCAGTTCGATGGTTTGATTGACATGAAACTGCGACACCACCTTCGGGAGAAATTTGGGGTTAGTGCGCAGCACCACCCTGTTTGAATGAATTTGTATAAATGGCTCTTGGATTGTGAGCGCCTGTAGCTCACTAACACGTCTTAGAGACGTTATGGCAATGAGAAAAGCCACTTTCCATGTGAGGAATTGAAACTCACATGAATGCAGAGGTTCAAAGGGGGGACCCATCAATCTGGTGAGCACCACATTGAGGTTCCACACAGGAGCTGGCGGGGTCCTGGGAGGGATGACCCGCTTTAGCCCTTCCAGGAATGCTTTAATGGCAGGCACCCTGAAGACAGAGAGATGCTGCCTGTTTTGGAGGAAAGCCGCTATGGCGGATAAGTGTATCCGAATGGAAGCGTATGCTAGATTGCATTTGTAAAGATGCAACAGATAGCAGATGATATTAGGAATGGATGCATCGAGCGGGTTGATAGCGTGCTCGGTACAGTAGATGACAAACCGCTTCCATTTTGCTGCATAGCAAGCTCTGGTAGTGGGCTTCCTTGCCTCCCGGATGATGTCCATGCATTCAGGGGGCAAATCAAGGTAGCCAAACTCTAAGACCTCAGGAGCCAGATCGCCAGATTGAGCTGCTGCGGATCCGGGTGCTGAATGTCGCCACGGTTCTGCGTTAAGAGCCGGGGTGTGAGGTGCAGTCTTTGATGCGGTACCACGGAGAGTTCGAGGAACGTGGTGTACCACGGTTGTCGCGCCCATGTTGGAGCAACTAGGATGAGCGTCAGCGAGTGTTGCCTTAGCTTTTTTGCCACCAGCGGAATGAGAGGCGCTGGGGGAAAAGCGTACGCAAATCTGCCTGACCAGTTCATCCATATCGCATTGCCCTGCGATAGTGGGTGAGGGAACCTGGCGGCAAAGCTTTGGCATTTTGCGTTTTCCTCCGTGGCAAACAGGTCTATCTCTGGATGACCCCACTGCTGGAAGTACAGGCGGAGTACTGATGGATGTAACTCCCACTTGTGCATCTGGTGGCTGTACCTGCTGAGCAGATCCGCCATCTGATTGTCTGTGCCCGGGAGGTGTTCCGCCATGAGGAAGATGTTCCTCTGAATGGCCCACTTCCACATGCTCTGAGCCAGATGAGACAACTGTGGAGAGTGCGTACCTCCCTGCTTTTGAATGTAGTACATGGCTGTCATGTTGTCCGTCCGGATCAACACGACTTTGTTGCACAGATGTACTTTGAAGGACTTGAGAGCCATGAAGATTGCCATCAGCTCTAAGTAGTTGATGTGCATCTTCCTTTGTAGTGTTGTCCATAGCCCCTGCACTGTGTAGTGGAGCACATGGGCCCCCCATCCCTGGAGAGATGCGTCCGTCGTTAGTGTAATCTGTGGCACAGGATCTTGGAACGGTCGGCCCTTGCAAAGGTTGTGTGGATTCCACCAATGCAGAGAGCTGTATGCCCGACCCGTCACCAACACTAGGTCGTTTAACTGTCCTTGAGCTTGAGTCCACTGATGCGCTAAGCATTCTTGGAGCGGACGCATATGGAGCCTCGTGTGCGGGACTATGAAGATGCAGGAGGCCATCATGCCTATCAACTGCATGAACACTCTCGCTGGGAGTGAGTGTTGCGGTCTGAACTTTTGGATCAGCGCCTGGATGTTGTCGATTCTCGCTGGGTTTGGTTGGGCTGTGGCAGCCAGAGTATTGATCGTCGCGCCCAAATACTGCCGCACATGGGCCGGCTGAAGGTGCGACTTCGGGTAGTTCAGTGTAAATCCTAGACTGTGAAGGAGGTGAATGGTGTGGGACATATCTGTGGCGCACTGCTGGGCTGACTTTGCCTGAACGAGCCAGTCGTCCAGATAAGGGTAGACATGTATACTCTGTCTCCGGAGGTGCGCCGCCACTGTCGCCAGACATTTTGTGAACACTCTTGGAGCAGTGGTCACTCCGAAGAAGAGTACCTTGAACTGGTAATGCCTGTTTTGGATGGTGAACCGGAGGTACTTTCTGTGGGATGGGTGGAGTGGTATGTGAAAGTAAGCATCCTTGAGGTCCAAGGTTGCTAGGAAGTCTCCCTGTTGTAACAAGGGAAGAACCTGCTGCAGTGTCAACATGTGGAAGTGTTCTGAAAGAATGTACTGGTTTAAGGGGCGTAGGTCTAGAATCGGTCTGAGTGAGCCGTCCTTTTTTGGGATTAAGAAGTACAGGGAATAAACCCCTGTGCCTTCTTCCTCCACTGGCATGCGCTCTATTGTGCCTTTTTGCAGCATCACCAGAACCTCCTGCTGCAATAAGTGCAAGTGCTCTGCTGACATAGGACGGTGTTTTGGGGGCATAGGTGGTGGGGTGGATGTCAGCTCTAAACAATAGCCGAACTGGATAAGTTTCCTGACCCACCTGTCTGTGGTGATGGGCTTCCAGACGGGCAGGAACTGCTGGAGTCTCCCCCCGACAGGTGTTGGATGGTCAGGGGGCAGTGACAGGGAGTCACTGTTTGTTGGCGGCAGAGGAACGGGAACTGTTGTTGCCTCTGCCTCTACCCTTGGCACTGTTTCCTCTGTATCCACCTCTGCCCTGCTTGCTGTAGGAGGATTGCGCACCACTTTTAGCGAACGGCGTCTGCTGCGACATGTGCCCCCTGTTAACACCTCGATTGCCTGAGTGACGAAAAGTGTTCCCTCTAAATTGTTGTGACTGGAGAGCTCCCATGGACTTGGCAGTCTCGGTATCTTTTTTGATCTTCTCCAGGGTGGTGTCCACCTCTGGGCCAAACAACCTGTCTGGATTAACGGGCTGATTGAGGATAGTAGTTTGTATCTCTGGCTTGAATCCCGAGATGCGGAGCCATGCCTGACGCCTCAACATCACACTAGTGTTGATCGCTCTCGCTGCTGTGTCCGCAACATCTAGCGCACACTTTATAGCAGCGTTGGAGATGAGCTTCCCCTCCTGGATAAACATTTCAGCTCTCTCTTTAAACTGGTCTGGGAGGAGTTGTAACAGCTGCTCTAGGGTGTCGTAGTGTGCCCTATCGTATCTGGCCAACAGAGCCTGCGTGTTTGAGATGCGCCATATGTTGGCCGCCTGAGCTGCCACCCTCTTCCCAGATGCCTCCAGCACTTTTGACTCTTTGTCTGGGGGAGGAGCTTCACCCGTGGTTTGGGAGTTTGCCCTCTTGCGGGCATTAGAGACCACCAAAGAGTCCAAAGGCAACTGGCCCCTAATGTAGGTCGGGTCGCCAGGTGCCAGTCTGTATTTCTTCTCAATGCGTGGGTTGACAACTCGTGATCTTGTGGGTTCCTTGAAAATGTCTGCCGCATGCTTAAGGACCCCTTTCAACATTGGGGGAGTCTTGACAGTTTTTTCAGCAGTAGAGAAAGTGTCAAAAAGGAAGTCCACCTCCACGGGGTCAGCATGCATTTCCACTTTATGGTTTGTAGCTGCCCTTTCAATTAAGGCATTAAATGCCGCAGAGTCCTCAGTGGGAGACGGCTTCACGTTATAAACCTGAGGATCCTGGACCGTCTGCTGGTCCCCTTGATCACCAGTGTCCATCCATGAGTCCTGTTGCTCATCAGGCTCTGTATGAGCAGGAAAATTGTACTCCTCATCTTGCTCCCCTCCATCCCCATCAGAGTATGTGGGTGAAGGTGTTGCACTCCTCCTATGCTGAGGAAGAATCTGCTCCACCAGAACTGGTGTTTCTGCTGCAGGCTTCTTACGTTTCAGAGGAATGGTAAACGACTGCAAAGGTTGTGAAGTAATCTTCCTTTTGTATAGCGTGAGTTTCCCGGTGTCGGCATCGATGAAATGCTCCGACCGTTCTTCAACCAAAGGGTGTTGATGACCCACAGTCCCAGCCAGGCGAGTTGACGTCGACACAGGGTCCTTGGGCACCGACCGCGGTGCAAAGGCCTTCGGCGCCACCTTAGGCGGCAACGTGTAGAGGAGCGGTGCCGATGTGGTCTTCGCTGTGTCTGCCGGCTTCGGTGCGGAAGGAGTCTTCGGTTCCGCTGCCAAAGCCTTGTCCTTAAGGCGCTTGAGGGAGTCCGAGACCTGCTTCGTAAAGGAAGCGGACGGTTTTGTCAATCCGACCGACGTCCTCGGTCCGCCCCCAGGGGAAGACCCGAGTGTGGATGACTTGTGTTTGTCCGGTCGAGGCGCAGGGGCACTCTTGACTGGTGCGCTTCGATCACTGTCCACAGCCGCAGACGTCGACGCCGACTGCTTCGGATCGACAGGTTTTCCTTTAGGAGTCACGACCCCAGATCGTGGCTCTGCGCCCTTCACCGACTTCGCGTCAACGGGCCCCTTGGTCTTCGGCGCGACAGACTGTCCCGATGTAGGCTCGACAGTCTTCTTGGACGTCGGCTTGTCTACCTTGGTTGACACCGGCTCGACGGGCTTCTTCGAGCTTGGCTCCTTAACCACCTTCGGCACCTTTGCCTGGTCGGCAGCTTGTATCGGTTTGGAGGCCCCCGATGACGACGGCGTCGGCACCGGAGCAGACGTCTTCTGTTTCGATGGCGTGTCGGCCATCTTTGTTTTCATCGATCCCGAGGGTTTCGGTTTCGATTTCAGCAATGGCGGCTCCGCGGAGGTGTCCGTAGCCGGGCCGGAAGGCGGGGCCGTGGATCGAGGTGTAAGGTCTTGGGTAAGGCCGCGTGGCGATCCCGTGACCTGAGCCTTTGTAAGAGTACGAACGGGGCATAGCTCTTCCTCCGAGCTATCTTCCATGGCCCCATATGCTTCGTCGTCGTCCCCTACCTTCGACGATTTCCTCAATGTCGGGACTGTGGACGTCCGCTCCGTCGTCGGACTCGACCTCCACCGGGGTAGGGGAAATCTGCAGGTGACGCATTTGTTCGTCTTCCGCGGGGTCGTCAAAGATATCCACCGGTGCCGGAGCCGATCGCTGGGCCTCAAGGCACGCCACGCGCCGAAGCTTGATCGTCTTCTTTGATCGAAATCTGGAACAGGCCATACAGTTGGCCACGTCGTGGTCCGGCGACAGGCACTTGTTGCACACAGGATGGACGTCGATGTGTGGGTACTTGGATCCACACACGGGACATTTCTTGAATGGACTCCGCTCCATGCCGTCGAAGTCTTGCTGCGTCGACTAGGCCGCGATCACCGAAGAGTCACACGACCCCCCGGATATCCGACTCCACGAGCTGGAAGATAGACGGGACCGAACGCGAACAATACCGACGGTGCAAAGAAGGCCTTTTTGCCTTGAAAAAGTTCTATCACGATTCCGAACAGGAGACGTCGAAATCACATCCGAACCCAATGGCGGAAAAAAACAATATGGGGATGGAGTCGATGCCCATGCGCACTGTAGTCCAGGGGAGGAGCCACCTATCTCGTGATACTTCGAAGACTCTTCCAGGACAACAATGTGCAATCATCCGGACCCAACACTAGGCGGCGATCTATGCTACAGATATGAATTTAGCAGCCCACATGCCTCGAACAGTAAAGCGCTCCCAGCGCTTAAGGACAATTATAGCGCTCCCAGCGCTTAGCAGATAAATAAAGCGCTTCCAGCGATAGGGTGGTAATTACAGCGCTCTACCCTTGCTGTAGGTTTAAAGTTGCAGCAACAAGTCCTTGCAAAGTTCAGGAAGGTAGGCAGGGGGCAAGGCTGTGCCCAGGGGCCAGCTCACTGGCCCTCCAGGCAGGGAGGCAGTCCAAGTGGCGGTCCTCCTGGCGCCCGGCAGCAGCCCCCCTCAAGACAGGATTCAAGAAGAGAACAAATTGTAAGGGGACACAGCCCCTTCTTATACATGAAATCCCTTTGTCTGAGGTGCAGGGTGGGGGAGAAACCAGTTGCAGCTGGTTTTGGAGCACCCTTGATGTGCTCAACCACCCTTTCTATTCACTAGGGAGGCTAGGGTCGTTAGACGCACCACACGGGGCGGAGCCAGCATTGTGTGGGGAAAGCCCAGCCCTATTCAGGACCCAGGTGCACTCCTCCCCAGCCATCAGCATGCTAATCTCCACACTCACCACCGGGCAGACCGATCATGACTCATGAAGCCTGGCATCCCAGCCAGCTCCAGCCAATCACACGCAAGCACCTTTACAGCACATGCCCAGCCATGTCTAGAAGTGGCACTTCCACACTAGACACATACACGCCGCATAAATCATTTCGCAGCATTCAATCACACGAGTCCGCACATACCAGACTCGAGCCTGCACACCCCACGCATCAGGAACTACCAGGGACACAGACATTCCCCATGCATTCCTATGGGAGGGCAGGCCAACCTTACTCCACGCACTCAGAGTGTGCACGCACTTTCCACTGGGACACAGTGAAATTGCGCAGAACCCAAAAATCACCATCACTAGGTCACCATTAAAAGCAAAAAAGTTTAGGGGTGAACCTGCCAGAAGGGCCAAGTCCAACAGGCAATACCTATGAAGTGGAATGCTTCTGTCAGCCCCCAGGTACCCAAATGGAAAGAGACCCTGGCGCAGTGGGCGGGATGTGAGGGAGCAGCACTGTTTCAGGAGGTGAGGAGAGACCATAGCACCATAAATAAGGCTGGAGCCTGGGATGCACTAGTGGAATGCTTAAAAGACTCAGACGATGACTCCTCCAACAGTCCCCAACAACCTGATCTGCGCTTGAATGACAATTGAAGACAAATAGGAGAGATAGGAGCTTCAGCTTGAGCCCAGTGGCACATGAACTGGAGGCATGCTACCATGGGGCAGAAGGGAAAGTGGGACTTCACGAAAATAAATCTGTGTGTTATAAAGAGTGGAGGGAGGAACCAGGGAACAGCAAGCCTACTCAAAATGTGAGAAACAAGTTGATTTACAGATATTGTCTAGCATTGTTCCAGTGAATGGATCGCTGATATATGGACTAAACGAGTAGGAATGTACTGTTTTCATTGTAATAGGATGCACTGTGGCCTTACCTGGCACTGTACTATTTGCTACCTGTTAAAAAACAAGAACATTTGTTTAAAAAAAAAAAAAAGATTGTGTGCTTGGCGAATTCTTTGAGGTACACCAGAGTGGCCTGTCGTGATCTATGCTACGTGCACGTTTTCTGGCTTCCACTCTTGACCCTTCTTTTGAGCTTGCCTCTTATAATACTCCAAGGGGACCTAGTATGTTCTGTTTACCTAGTCCAGACCTCTGCCACATCCAAGATCATTAGAACGACCCCCTCCCCCCTGGGACTATCCAAGTGACGACCTCTGGCACTTGGCCTCATCTAGCATGGTAAACCATTGTCTCTGTTGTAAACCATGGGCACAATTGCTTGCTCTTGGCATGGGACACAGGAACTCTCACAATATTTTGAGAAGGGTTTCCTGGAGTCACTTGACTCGACGGCCAACTTGTTTTTCTCCCGCTTATTTCAGCCATGCCCTCTGCTGCAGCTTGGCTTTCTGGCTCCCACCCCAAGGATCTCCCGCACTCAAGTTCCAAGGATTTCCCACACAGACTTGCCTGACTTCATATTCCAGCGAATTCGTCTTCCAGCACTGCCATCTTCTCGTTGCGATGCTGTTGCGTTAATGGACTCGCACCTGTAAATAAGAAAAAGAAAGAGAGAGGTTATTACTGCGCGAACAGTTTCTCCCTTCACTCTAAATCACATAACTATAGAACTCAAGAACTAGTTGCATGGAAACCTTTTAACTATAATGATTTTCTAAATTATTACACGGGAAAAGAACCAAGGAAACAGCCCATATTGTAGAGCCCCAACCCATCCATTTGTATGAGAAAATAATACGATGGTTTACTTGAGTCTGCTGGAACAATGAGAATTAATAAGAGACACCTGATCCTTAAGAGAAAATAAGGGAAATCGTTTCAAGCTCTCCAAAATAACCATCAAGGACAATAAAGAAGAGACCTTTTTCCCAAGTGAACCATTTTGTTTAAGTGTAAATTAATTGTTGGGCATTTGCTACATGTAAGTAAAGTCACAGAGTTAACGTCAACTGTAATTTCTCTGTGATAACCACAGGTGATAGTGCACAAAAGAGGAAGAACTCATCCTAATCCACCATGAGCTAGACAATTTGAGCTCAGGACAAGAACAAGCACAGTCAGATACCATTCACAAAATCTACCCTCTTCCCCCTAGTTCTTACCAATTGGTGTTGGTACCAAGAGAAGGGATTGGCCGGAACAATGTCACTCCAGCAACTCCCGGATATCAACAAGTTAGAGGCCTTGACATGGCCCATGTGTGTATAGAGAGATCAAAAGCCACCCGTGTCACTTTTGGTTGACACAAGAGCCACCTTGTCTACTGTTGGAACTGTAGAGATCCACCCCTACCCCTCTCGGGAGAACAAGTCTAAGTTATAGGTATTTGCAATAATCAGACTGTGAATCCTGTTTCAGCTATCATCCCATTTAAGATAGATCCCCTTTAAGAATACCATCAGTTTGTAATATGTGATTCAAGTCCAGTCAAATTACTGGGCAGGGTTTTACTCTGCAAACTGAACTGCTTGATCTATCTAATGGTGTCAAGCTTCAGACACACAATAAGGATGCAGGCTTTAAACTGAACACACAGAAGTCAGTTGTTGGATTGCTCCAGGTTTTGACAAGGGAGAACATTATCCTCTGATCTACAGGACTCCGCGAAGGAGGAAGTCTGGGATTGTACTAGCATGAATATTGGCCTGATCAAAGATGTTGAACCTGTGAGAATAACCTCTCACAAAGAGACAGTCATTCGATTTGTCCCCAAAAACGAGTCCATGCTACAGCAGGGCAATAAAAAGGAGATACTAGAGAGTACCTGCAATTCACAAATAATGGCTTTGTAGAAGTGAAAAAAAAGTTGGAGAATGGCGGGGACTTGCAAGAGGTCAATAATATTCTTGTTCCTTGTCTTGTTCTGTTGTGATGCTTTTTCAGATACCCTACATCGCTGAGTGGTTCACGGTCATCGACCTATGCCAAGCATTCTTTTTGCATACCTTTGCATGAGGACAGCCAGTTCTCTTTTGCATTCCGATTTCAAGATTAAACTCTGGCATGGTGCAGAGTTCCACAGGGGTACACAGAAAATCCCTTGATTTTCAAACAGACACTGAATCAAAATCTGGTGACCTTGCAGTTGTTATGAAACTCTGTTCTGGTTCTGTGCAATCCACAACCCATTAGTGGCATCCATGACACAAGATGTATGCAGGCAATACATCTTTGCCTTATTTATTCACTTGGCAGAGAACAAGCATAAAGTGTTCCTATTCAACCTGAAATATTCCGGGAAGGGAGTCCTGTATCTGGGACACCATATTGAGACAGGAGCTAGAAAGGTGTCTCAAGAGAGCATCTCTACCATACTGAGAATTACCCTTCCCACCACACAACGAGAAGTCAGGATGTTTCTGGGAATGTGGGGCTATTGACGTAAGTGGATGCCCAACTTTTCCCTAGCGGTAAGGCCTCTACAGAGGCTTACACACAAAGATGTGTTTGATTTGCTATCTTGGGACAACGAATGCATAAGTGCCTTTTCTTGAGCTGAGAGAAAGCCTCTGCCTCACCTCAGCTCTAGGAATGCCGGACTATAACAAGGATTTTGTATTGAACTGTTGTGAACGTGATGGGAGGGTCGCAGTACGTGTTGATACAGACCCATGCAAATTCTAAACGCTCTGTTGCCTACGTTTCTGCCACTCTTGACACAGTAGCTGCAGAAGTTCGTGCCAGCATGTGAGGGCATAGTTATGAGGAACGCTCTTCCTTTAGGTTCCCCATTCTTTTGAGATCTTACTCACCCCCAAACACATCACAAGACACATAGTAGGCTAGCCCAGTACAATCATCTATCATCACTGAAGACAAGATTGCTCTGCGGAGGTGCTCCTGTGTCAACCCTGCTATATTGTTGCCCTTGCCTGTTACTGATGAAATACGATAATGGGGTTTACCCAATTGCATCTTGTTTGTAAACAGCTCTTCTTTAAGAGACGGATGAGGAGTTCTGAAAGCAGCCTATACTGTCTGCAACCTAGGTGTAGTGGAAGCCTCCTATTTGTGAAATGTAACCTTCGCGCAGGTAGCTGAACTGAGCGCTTTTATTAGAGCCTGTTTGGTCTCTAACAATTTGAGACCCACCATCTAACTGACAGCCACAACGGGTTTGGCGTGGTTCATGATTCAGCACAGTTGTGGTCCCAGAGAGGTTTTATAACCTCATCTGGCTCCCTATCTGCAATGGAAGGAAAATGTTACTTACCCAGTAAGCATCTGTTTGTGGCATGTAATGCTTAGCATAAGTACACTCTCTGTTGTTGGGCTCAGAAGTGTGCAAGTTGTTTTACTTCAAAGATGTCTTTTGAGTCACAAAAGATTCAATCCCTCCACTCTGATCATGTTCTATCAAAAGTCTGGGTATTATGATCAGCAATGACCTGTCTATGAAAGCCCATATTGGGTCAGTGGTCTCCTCCTGTTTCTTTCAGTTGCAAAGGATCAGGAACATCAATAGATTTATGACCACAGAAGCCTTGACCCTAGTCATCCTGGCGTTGGTAATCTCCTGCATTGATTATGCAAACTCACTTTATGCAGGTATCCCGGCATATCAATAAATTCGCCTACAGCTGGTGCAAAACCAAGCGGCCAGACTAATTTACCACCAGCCCAAATAGCACCAAGTTAGACAGCTAATGAAAAGCCTACACGGGCTCCCAGTGGCCAAGCGCTGTGCATTTACGCTGGGGTGTATCACCTTTAAAGCTCTTTATGGCAACAGTCCAGCATTTAGATCCTCTGAAATTCAGTACTACGTCCCTTCTCTAGACCTCAGGTCCTCTCATTTGAATCCGTTGGTCATCCCGTCCTTTAAACGTAAGAAACATGGGGGACTAAGATTTGCGTTCTTAGCTTCTCAATTCTGGAACTCTCTTCCTGTTGGGATGAGATCAACGACCTCTTAAGCGCAGTTTAGGAAACAGTTAAAGACCTGGCTGTTCCGCCAGGCATATGACTAATTTAATCCTCTCACTACAGCAGTCCCTGGACTCCAGAGCCATGTAACCATCTGGTGTACGTGCGCTTTACAAGTTTCTTTAACATAGCATAACATAACAATATGTTTTGATCAGACCACAAAATTGGGATTGTATGGTCTGTAACCAGGTCTGTAATGTTGGTAAAGACAGGGGCGATGATGTGACCTTGACTGTGTGTTGGGGTCTCGACGATTTGCCTTTATTGTACTGCAGCTAGATCATGAGCTGGCACACTGGCAGTATCACATCCATTATCCTCAAAGGGTAAATTCATGTCTCCTAACAGTGTAAAATTTGCTTTTGGATTACTACATTCTGCCACAATATCTGGTAGTACTTGAGCAAACCGGGAGGAAGTCCCTGAGGGGCGGTACATCACGATGTCCGAGAAGGTGAAAGTGGGGAAAAGCTTGAGGGAAAATTGGAGGCTCTCGCTTCCTGTGATGTCAATGGGTGTGAACGTTCCCAATTCTTTGTTAAAGATTATGGCTACCCTGCCAACCTCTTCTATGTTTTCTATCACATTTTTCTATGGAGTAGCCAGGCAGGACGGACATCACTATGTCTGAAGTTGACTCTGTGAGAAACAGGGCCAGTGGTTTCTTCTCTTCTAAGATGAATAGCTCGGAGCTGTGTTTTAGCAGAGATCAGCAGTCCAGCCAGTACATCTGCGCCTTGTGGGTGTGATGTGTACTTTTTAATGGTTTGGGGCCTGTGGAAGGTGGTTTGTGATTTCCTGCTTGAAGTTACATTTCATGCAGGTGATGGGTATCTTGAACTGTGCTATTGCATGTGTGCTATTGCATGCCGGCAATTCTTACCCTGTGCCTTATTCAGTTGGAGTAGCTCTTTCGATGTGTAAACTAGACACATGGTGAGAAACTGGTAGGGTCTCTGGTCACGGCAGGATGCAGACAAGAGCAGTTGGGCTTGCCTTTAGCTCACTGACGGTGCACCTGCTGGTGCACCTTAAGTAGCCAGGTTGGACTGATCCTAACAACAAGACCATGGCGCCAAAATCGCGTCTCTAGGTTGTTAATGTGCAAACATAGGAAGAGGCTCCAAAAGCGGCCACCGAAACATAAGTAAAACAAGCATTTGCAATGCAATAGGTCTCGCAATTGTGAGAGTTTGAGCTATTGGCATTGTAAATGACAATGCCTTATTTTATGTTTTAAAAACTAACACGTAAATAAAAGGCATTGCCATTTACAATGCCAATAGCTCAAACTCTCACAATTGCGAGACCTATTGCATTGCAAATGCTTGTTTTGTTCTCTGTGTTTGCGGGCGATGTGTCCCCTGTGCCTTGGCACGCTTACATGCAGTGCAGTATGCAGCAGTAAAGAGTCAGGCAGTAGTTGTCCCCAATATAATTAGGATCGTAGGGGCTGCTCCCCCCAATAAACAATAGCCCATGTGCATCAAGGTGCAGACGTTCTGGAGGCCTCTCTCCAATAGTGTCCTCAAATGTGGCAGATATGATGCGCCAACTCTAAAGTAGCACAATTATACATCCCACAGTTTTCCCATCAGAGTAAAATGTACAGTGTACCTGAAAATTAAGACTAGATCGCCCGCATAAATCAATATAGTTAGTACAAAAATGACAAGCAACAGTGTTTTTCACAGCGTAAAGAGAGACATCTTATAAAATAAAGGGTGCAGAAAGATTACTTAATTTAATTCAACTACTTATATATTTGAAGAAAACACACACTTAAACCTCATTAGAATTTACAGAATCGAAGAGAAAATGGATTTAATAAATCTAACTACACTTATGTTCTTCCCCCAATGTAATAACTGCTCCCAAGAGTGAGTCCTTTTCAAAATAAAAGCCATGATACACAGAGGAATTCCAAAACCATGCCTTAGAAGGTAAAGGACAATTAAGTAGAAACCTTTCAGGGGATGGAGACACACCTCTTCTTCGCCTATTGTATTACTCTTTAGGTTGAAGAAATTGTATACATAATTTGACACTTCTTGATAATTAAACTAAAAGTTAGTCAGTCATACCCGTAACATCTCCTACCCATCATATATTTATAAGACTGAGAAAAACAGGTCTGTGATTATTACACTCCTTTGAGAATTGTCTTTATGCATGAATGACAAATTTGGAAAAGGACCATGTTCTGAGCTTTTGTTTGCCAGCTCTAATACTAAACTTTGGTTGCCAGCATCAACATTTTTCAAATACACTTCTACAAGCTGTGCTTGATTATGGAGTGAACAGTCTATAATAAATGGGTAGATAGATAGGATGGATGTGCAGGAGATCGAGTTCCCTTTGTGTTAACAGACAATGCATCTTCTACCGCACAATAATAGCTAATATGCTGCTTTTTTCCAAAACTGAGCATTTATTAAAACCACCAACCACAGGTGCAGAAACACGTGTTATTAACTAACCCACAAAATAATAAGCATGAGTACTTACTTGGGATACACAGGTTCGTATAGATATTTGTCTTCTCCCACTGGCAGGATCTGGGGCAAGGAGACCCAGGGGCACACAAGGGGCAAGGAGACCCAGGGTACAGGGGGCAAGGAGACGTGGGCACAGGGGCAAGGAGACACGGGCACAGGGGGCAAGGAAACACGGGCACAGGGGGCAAGGAGACACGGGCACAGGGGGCAAGGAGACAGGGGCACAGAGGTCAATGAGACGCAGGGGCACAGAGGTCAAGGAGACGCAGGGGCACAGAGGTCAAGGAGGGGCACACAGCACAAGGAGACACGGGCACAGGGGACAAGGAGATGCAGGGGCATAGAGTTCAAGAAGAGCCAGGGGCGTTCTCAGACCAGTGCCTTGAGAGAAGATCACGGCATTGGAAACCATCGGCACCAAGAACGGTCTGCCGCTTAGTGAAAATGTTTTAATTTAAGGAGCATCATTTTGCCCTAGAATGTTTGTGAATTTAAGAGGCTGGCAAAAGAAGCCGCAACATGGATCAAAAAACTTAGCACAAAATAAAACGACAGAAGAAATAAAAATATAGAAACGCATGTTATTTCTGTAATGACATCCCTGAAATGTAATTTCCGCAGTTTGGTCCAAAGCGTAGCAGATGAAGAACTTTTCTTATTTAAAACATCCCATGATGTCACATAATTCAGAGCCTACATAAACAAGCTCTCGGCATTGCTGTAAATGCGTGGTGAAAACGAGGCCTGACACGCAAATAGGATTTCCGGGCGGGAGAAAGGAGAGGCGTGACACGCACGAACTGTCCGGAAGAGGCGGAGAAACAACGGAGCGGGCTGCGGAGTCTGGACACGGAGGAACAGGACGAGAGGAATATAACAGACCCGGTGAGGGGGTCGTCGGGGCACATTGACGGTGCCCGCCCCCCCAGTGATGGAAGCCCTGCGTGTGCCCGGTGAGTGGGGTTGGGAGTGTGTGTGTGTGCGCGTTTGTGTGTGTATGTAAGCCCTGCGTGTTCGGAGGAGGGGAGGGGGGGGTGGTGTGCGCTTGTATGTGCCTGCGTGTGTTCTGCCTGTGTGTGTGCCTGCCTGCGTGTATGTGTGCTGTGTCTTTTAAACATGCCTTAAGTTTTCAGCACACACACTCCGAAACCGACAGCACTCAAGCTGTCTCCAGCAAGCTGCCAGCAGCCAGACACGAAAGCGCGCTCACACGGACAAATCTGAGACAGCAGAGGCGCGTGGCCGAATGCTGTCTCAGATTCCCATGAAACTAAACACAATAGGTACCGAGCTAGACAGCGCATGCTACGCATGCGCAGCTCTAGCTCGACTTAAAAACGGCCCCTGCCCTCCACCCCACTGACACCGTAGAATGAGTTAAGAACACTTAAAAAATACCAAACATTTCACATTTTAGCACAAAAGAGATTAGCAGCAGAGCAGCGAGATGTGTGCACAAAGTACTGCCGGCACATTAAGTTGACTTTGCGCCCCTGTGTGCCTTAAGTAGTCGGGCCAGATTGATCCTAACAACTAGAACGCTGCATCAAAGTGGCAGTTCTAGTTTGTTATTGTACAAAAGTAGGAAGTGGCTCTGAACATGGCCACTGAAACACAGGCAAAAACGGCCCCTGCCCTCCGCCTACAACACTGACACCTTAAAATGAGTTAAGAACACTTAATAATTCCCAAATATTTCACACTCTAGCAACAAAAGAGATTAGCAGCAGAGCAGCGAGAAAAGTACATAAAGTACCGGCGTGTGTAAATTTATTGAAGGATTGAAAGACAGAAGGGAAGAAATTGAGTTAAAGGCAAAGGGAGAAACGGTGTCAGTGGGAAGAGGATAAACTAAAAATGCTGGGATGCACCCAATGTTCAACTTAGATTGGGAAAAGCAAGGAAAGTTTTGTTTTATGAGTTGAAAAGTAAAGATTAGATACTTGCAGATGATGCGATAGAATGAATGAGCACAGAGATCAGAGGTACTGGGAGATTATGTGTTTAGTGGAAACGATCCTGTTAATCCTGGAGTTTATCATGTGTGTGGGAAGAATGCTTATTTTCAGCTTCCTGCAAAGTGGAAAGCAGCTTCTACTAAGCTTAAGTGTTCCCTAAGCTGTACCATGTAGATGAGACAGATGGTAAGGGAACAGTGCTTCATGGGATAGCTAAGCATATTGCTTCACAAATAGGTGGTGGCATCTTTGGTCCTATGATTCCTTCTACAGGAGTAGTTTTGAATGACGTGATTAGAAAGCGGTCTACAGTGGGTGACCATCTTGCAACTAATACAGCTGAAGCGCTATCAGCTATTAATACAGAGCTTGTGGCAATTATAGGACCACGGTTATACAGAACAAGCTTGCTTCAAATCCTTTATTTCCAAAAGAGGTTGGAGTCTGTCACTTGTAACACCTTCAGCCAGAGTAGTGAAATTAACAGGTTTATTATTAATATTTCTGAAGTTTCTGTAGATTTGATGGAGTTGGGAGCAACAGGTGCCTGGGAGGAAATTGGAAAAGGATTTTCTGTAATGGCATTGGCAATAGATTATTAGGAACTATATTGACCCCATATTGATTACTGCTATCTTAGCTATAAGCTGGATAAAAATGTAAGGAAGATGAATTTGTGTCAAAGGGAAATGGGAGGAAATGAAAGAGAGAAAAAGTAGAGCTTGAGGAGATGCAGAGATGATGAAATGAGGGATCTAGAGGAGTGCAGATGTACACAAAAAATCAAAAAGAGGAAGCGTAGGGGAGGAGCCAAGATGGCGCTCGGAGCGGACGTGTAGTCCCTCGGCTCCGGGGACCGTCTCCGCCTTTAAGTCTCTCCTGCCTGATATCCTGCAACGCAGTGGCTGATTTCGACAGCGGACTTACTCCACTGACCCGCCACGAAATCCTGACGCTTTTGCTCCTTGGCAAGTCGGAGAAATACTTGGACGCAGTTGGCGGCCCGCATCAGCGTACAGACCGGGGCCTCGCGTAACTATCGAGGCCGGTCAACAGACGCGCTCTCCCGGACTGGGTGACGGTGAGGTCCCGATTGGCAGCTCTCATCGGCCAGCGGACCCCGTGCTCGCATCCTGCTGCGCTTTTGGCTCTGCGGTGACTGCGCCAGTCTACAACTTTGACGCTACGGACACTTACACTGTGATTTGTGTGCTTATTGCCTGCATTTCGCCCCGCTATTGCCGCTGTGCTTTCGAGCTGGCCGAGCAATCGACACTAAGCGGACGGCGTATTGGTCGGACTACACTAAAGTCTGCGCCCGGGCTCAGGCTTCTGACATCGTAGCACGCCTGGTTGTCCTTGTATGGTGCGCGCCTGTTTCTACTTGGGGTCTCCCTGCCCGATGCTATGGTGGACATCCTGCTGTGTGTTGTGGCTGTTTGGCCGTGATTGGTGTTTCTTGCCTCACTGAATGGAGAACATGCCTGCTACATTGTGTGCTCCCTCTCACAGTTTTGGGAACGTTTTGGAAGCGGTCCTCTCCTTCCGATCTGAGGCTCTACGCTCTGGCTGCGTCCTGCTGGACAAAATGGAGGGCATCCTCGGTGCTTCACTTTGTCCTAAGATGGCCGACTCGCAGGGACTCGGCACCGCTCTTTGTTCCACCTTCGCCTGTGCTCCGGTGGCGTCCACTGGAGTCGGTGGCGCCCTCGTGACCCCGAACCTGTCGTTGCCATCAGTCACGGGAGAGTGGCCCCCGAAATCGTGTATTTTGAAACCTTTGCCACAATGCGAGCCCTCCCTTCTCGCAATGTTTGCTGATCCCCGAGACTCGCTCCGAGGAGAGTTGTGCACGGCGCTTTCCCTCCCTGCCCTGGCTACCTTCGGAGATTTTGAGATGGCATACTCGGCGCTCCCTTTGGTACTCCTGGACTTCATTGCCCTGCCTGCACCGGATCCCCTACGCCGCGGTTTCTTTCCTGGATTGCCGTCTGCATCCGTATCGACTGCCCGGGTCTGCGGTGGTAGGGAAAAAACGGGACAAGGATAGACGCTTCCATTATTGGGCTGATGGATTTTTGGTTACTGATCATGCCGGATGGGGACATATTATTGGTATTCTGTTTATTGTTCTTGCCGCTGTGCTCCTTTCTGTGCTCTGGGACCGTGCTATGGCGATTGGGATACTGATTCCTGTTCTTGTGCCATTCTGGTGGGTGTGACGGCGAGGGATCTAGCTTCTTTGAGTGACTCGGACATGTATCGTTGGGGATGGAAGATTATATCGGGGGCTTGCGCTTGGTTTGGGTGTTATTGCCTTACATATATTGCGCGCTGCTGCTGCGTCTCCACTTTTTCTGCATATTGGACATATTATACTTGTTGAGCGTCAGACCGCTGTGGGAACTATTGGTACAGAATGGCGGAGCTGGGGGACGGGTTGTGGGCTCCTCCCCACTTTTCTTTTTTCTGAGAGTGTTAGGATTCTCTCCTTTTCTTACTCTCTATCTTTCGGGACTCCTTTTCTTGGGCGACAGGCACACTGCTAGGGGGGGTCGGGCCGTAGCCAGCTGCAGGGGTGCAGGGTGGGGGGTACTTAGGGGGGGGGGATGCTTTCTTTTTGTTTTTTGTTTTTCTTTCTGTTCTATGGGCCTACTATTCTTTTTCCTTTTTTCCTTCCCTGGGGTTTAGACGCTTCTTTCCTTGGTGCCTCGCAACGACTTTGGTGTTTGTTTATGCTTCAAGATTACCTATCCTGATTGTTTTATACCGGTGTTGTCCTGTTGCACCGCGCTCTCCTGTTCATGTCTATTCTACAAGGAACACTTTTAAAACTAGACCTCCTTCCTTCTGTAATGGATCCTTCGTGCTTCAGTAAATTGCAATGTACCGTATGTGTGAGCTCCTGGGCTCCTGTTGATTTGTATTTGCCTTTTCTATCAATAAAGGTCTTTAAAAAAAAAAAAAAAAAAAAGAGGAAGCGTAGAGGTTGAGATAGAATCACCCTCCTGAACGATTCATATAAACATAAGGATTCTATCAATGTGTAGAGGTGAAAAAATATTTTATAATTTTCGTTTTTAATGTGAAATAGTAGGCTCTCTCTTAACGGTGGAAAGATGAGAGCACGTGTGCTTTGTTAAAATACCCCTCACACACTAAAAAAATCCGTTAGTGTCATGCTTCATCATAGGGGTCTTCCCGTCCCTATAACGGGGCGGGGCGTGCTACGACCAGACGGACTACGCGGGAGCACTATAGATGTGACAGAGCTATGTGTGGGTGCAATGGTGTCAGTGAAGTGTAGGGATCTAACTAGTGAATGCACAAAAATACAAAAAAGTTAAAAATTCCCTGGCTAGTAGAACAAATACATTTTATTGGTATCTCTGGCTGGAAATGTTAAAAAGGGGATAAAAGGTAGAGCAAGTTTTCAGTAATTGCTCTACCTTTTATCCCCTTTTTAACATTTCCAGCCAGAGATACCAATAAAATGTATTTGTTCTACTAGCCAGGGAATTTTTAACTTTTTTGTATTTTTGTGCATTCACTAGTTAGATCCCTACACTTCACTGACACCATTGCACCCACACATAGCTCTGTCACATCTATAGTGCTCCCGCGTAGTCCGTCTGGTCGTAGCACGCCCCGCCCCGTTATAGGGACGGGAAGACCCCTATGATGAAGCATGACACTAACGGATTTTTTTAGTGTGTGAGGGGTATTTTAACAAAGCACACGTGCTCTCATCTTTCCACCGTTAAGAGAGAGCCTACTATTTCACATTAAAAACGAAAATTATAAAATATTTTTTCACCTCTACACATTGATAGAATCCTTATGTTTATATGGAGTGCAGATGTAAACAGCAGAAGTCAACAATTGGCATTCAAAAATCAGTCACCTGGGACTTATGAACGTAATGTGTGATGACTCTCTGTGTGATCATAGGGGGAACTGGTGACACTGTCACTATTTTTTGTTTTGCATAACATACACTAATCTGCACAAATACATATGAATATGTGAATATATAAAGTGTGGAGTTACCATTAAGTTACCCATAGATAACGTAGGCCTTCCCAGGTACAAGTTAATGCGCTTTAGGCTGCTGAGTTCTTTCTCTCCTTCTCTCGTTTCAGGAGCCAAGCTGAAGTAGTTCTCACTAATTAGATTGCTGCAAAATGCTTTATCTCCATGTGTTTCACTGAAAACTGACTAATGAATCCCTGCACTTGTACTGCGGACAGGCTGCCCAGGATGTATCATCCTGCTACGAGATATCTCTTCAAGGTCGAACAGCAGAAAACTTCTATTGTGATGGCTGAGAAGAGGGCTTAAGCCAGATGTCATGACATTTTTTATCCTGATTGCTTTCCTCTCCCTGAGAACTGTAGGGAGTGTTGCAACGTATCGAGAATTTTAATTGTGCATTGCAGGCTAGATTCAGTTGTCCCCTCCCATTATCTTGAGACTGATGTCTTATTTGCTCCTGCTCAAAGAGTTTGACTTCTGTGAAAATCATTTCTCTTTTACCTGAATGAATCTCCATTTGATGATTCTGTCTTCTTGGGGGGCTTTACTTTTTGACACATTCTTCTCAATTTCTACCATTCCTTTGACTTCATAGCTTTGCGATGTTAGCGAATTTCTTTTCAGGGAAAACTGAAACTTGGTTGATTTGCTTTCAATAACTTGAAACAGTCTGTCTTTGTATTTGCTATTTTGAATCGCTCTGAATTCTACTGACCAACACATTTTATGACGATCAATGATTTATGACCAATTGGAATCGTTCGAGCTCATAACTTTACCAATTTGTTAATAAAACTTTGTGGTTTGGAAATCTACTATTCTGTCTCCACATTGCTAACTCGCCCGTTGTTTCTTTTCCCCCACCCCGCCCTCCTCGTTGCTTCTGTCCTCCTGTCCTCCGTGTTGCTTCGCCCCACCCTCCATGTCTGTCACCATTGCTTCTCCTCCCCACCCGCCACATTACTCTCCCCCACCTGCACTCTCTGTTGCTCCCCCGCCCATGTTTAAAAAAAAAACACTTTTGTGCACTTTTGAAAAATTCTGATCCGGCTGGGATCAGCAAGTAAATGAAAAAAAGACATTAGGTGCAACATTTTGTTGGTGTGCACGTGTGGTGTGCGTGCCTGCAAAATGACACAACCAACCACATCATAGAATATGTTTTCCTCATTAGCCATGTTGCACAGCATCGGGGATGCTGTACAGCATGGCTAAAAAAACACTGACAGGGCCAATAGGTCTCAATGGAAAGAATTATTGGCTTTGTCAATGCTTGCTTTTTCGTCCCAGTATTCATGAACATTGGTATGTTATTAAGATAAAATGTTAATTCCACTCTGGGAGTTTTCTTTCAGCAGTTGGAAGTCATTTCTTCGATTCCCTGTTGCGGATACCAGGCTTTCCCTAGAGATCCTAAACAGGTCAAAAAGGATGGATAGTGTAAGGAATACTGACCAACAGCCCAATGTCCATCAGGCCATGCTCTTAAGGTTTCCACCTGTGGCAGTGTCGGTTCCATCAATGGAAACATGGCACTTCCCCTTAATCTGAATCAGGTGGGGAAACTGAAAATTTGACGAATGTCAAGCAACCAACAAACTAAATCAGGCGTATAAAGAACAACATGTGCAAATTACAGAAAAGAGGGATGCATGTGGTACCAGCGGCTTTGATGATGATATGTGGTGTGTGTGTGTATCTTCAGGTTCATTGATGGTCCTCTCAATTATGTTGCGAGGTCTTAAGTTTGAATTGCATCCATATATGGCAATAGTTAATGATACTTTCATGTAAATACTGCTAATTAAACCTCGTCTACCAATTTCCTGTCTGCTTATAACATCATTAAAAATGTTGAAACATAATTCACTTTACTATTTCTTTTAGCCACTTCGGAGTGGCTGTATTTACCTTTACCAACATGTCTATATTCTTTGTAAAATGCCCAATGTTGCTACTTATGCTTCTTCCTAATGTTCCATATTGTGCTGCCAGTTATGTTATTTTACGTACTTTTTATGGCGGTGCTTTGCTAACTGCTTGCCTATTTTGTGCATTATGTTTTTAGGCAAACTGCTATTTGTGACTGTGCATTTACCTAATAGGGTATTTTTTAGTTTTTATTTAAATTATCTGGGATGTGTAATTGTGGGATAAGTGATTTGATTGCTGTAGGAAAGCTACCTTTTGAGCAGGGTCACCGACGAGTTTTCACCTTTGCTGGACCCTATATTTTTGATGGACCCTATATTTTTGCTGGCTTTAGGACTCTGTCCACTTCTTGTCCTGGGTACAAAAAAGAGAGAAGATCCAGTCCTCCAGGACTCTTCTCAGGGTTCAGACAACAGGTTCATTTATCTTCTTATCTTCCTCAAGTCCAGAAGTGTTCTTAATTGGGTGCCTTGAGGCTCCACATTTATGCTTGCCATGAGCCAGTGAGTGGAAATAATCCCTAGGGATGCCCTAACCAATGGGATAAAGGTTACTGGTACTAACCCTTCTTACTTTGGGCATTTTATCACTGTAGCCAGCAAAGCATGGTTAAGCAAAATAAATAAATAAATAAATCAGGGTGTCCCTGGAGAAAGGGCTAATTTCCAACACTGATCAATACATACATTATTTTGAAGGTCAGTAAAAATACAGAGAGTTTTCCTGTGCGGACACCAGTATATAAGGGATTGACAGGAGCTATTATTTGGACCGAGGTACACTCTTATTTGTATATGACATTTGTTTAGCACATATTATTAATTTAATTGGGTATTGCTGTGGCTTCTAGCCGTCCAAGGACGGCTAGAAGAAGAACATGCATGTTCAAACACACAATATACATTACATGTAAGGTAATAATTTGTCATGCGTTGGAAAGGTGATTCACACTCAGAACTTCTTGACCAGGTTGAATGCGAAGCACGCACTAGAGTACCTGCAATCAGACCACATGATGGATGGGGAAGTAAGTAAAACAAGATGGGGATACTTACACAACACTCTTTTAAAGCAGATTCCGGGATAGCCCAGAAACCCGAACGAGTGGATAGTCAACAGTAGCAGTTATAAACATCACACACCCTTAAGAGGATGAACAGAGACGGGAGGTTAGAAGGAAAAACCAAGCTGCCTTACACCTCTGTGTCTAGGAGCTTTTCCCCAACATCTCTCTCTAGTGCTGTACCCCAGAGATCAAAAGAACTCCATTAGCTGTAATAAGTATACAAAAAAGTGATGAATGGAATAATTAAATTAATCTCAGCCACTGGAAATCACTTGGGCTGCATTCCAATCCATCATTATTTTTCCCACCATTGCACCTCAGTTTCGACCCAGCTATATATAAATACATCTTGACCGTCCTACAATAGGAGCAGTCCAGCCCAAACTACCAAGCCAGGTCCTTTCTGAACTAGAACCCTAGCAACCCAGGACCGGTTATGCCGTAATTATGGGCTCATGGCAGTTACAGCTTAGTTCCAGTGACACCGTGTGTACGGGATCCACGTCTAGGCATACCCGTCCCACTTAGGAATGACAACACATAAGTATACAAGAAAGTGATGGATGGAATTAATCTCAGCCACTGGTAATCACTAGGCCCTCATTCCAATCAATCGGTATTTTACACGCCATGCCACCTCAGTTTGGACCCACCTATATGCAAATCAGTCTTGACCCTGCTCTAATAGGAATAGTCCAGCCGGAAGTTCCAAGCCAGGTCCTCGCTGAACCGGAACACAAGCAACAAAGGATCAATTTCACCCTAGTTATGGACTCATAAGCCGCATACAGCTTGGTTCTAGTGACACTGTGTGCACTGGACCCACATCTCGGCATACCCGTCCTACTTAGGGCGACACACAAGTATACAGAAAAGTGATGGATAGAATGCTTGAATTAATCGCAATTAATCTTGTATGCCCAATCTTGGGTCCCGTGCTCACCATGCCACTGGAATCAAGCAAGCCTAGCTGATGAGCGTTGATACCCTGAAACCAGGGGCGTAACACAGGCCCCCGGAGCCCACGCGGTGCGGGGGGGCGGGCCCTAGCTCCAAGGGGACCCCTCGGCACTCAACTCGGGTCGGGAGAGCTCCTGATTGGGCCCGGAGGGGTCCCCCCTAAGTACGGTGCAGGGAGGCCCCCTCACTTTTCGTTATGCCAGTGCCTGAAACCGGTTCTAGGATGCTTCATTACAGTCAAGGGAGGAACTGGCCTGGCAGTTCAGGCTGGACTGTTCCAATGGGGAGCAGAGTCAAGACTGATTTGCATATGACTGGTCTAAACTAGAATGGCATGATGAGCAAAATAACTATGGATTTAGGCCCAAATCTCTGTACTAGGAGTGAATGTTTGACATTGTTCAGCATTCTGTCCATCAATGGTTCCTTTTGCATTCTAATTAATCTCTGCCTCCGGTAATTCCTTGAGCCACATCCCAATCCCAAATCCTGTAAACATCTATCCAGATTATATGGCGGATGTGCAAAGCCAGCGGGGATCATTTATGAAGGTTAAACAGAAACTTTGCCAATTAGGTCTACGATATTCATGTTTTCATCCAAATTACGCATCATAGACTCCGGATATATGCAGTTCTTTACAACACTGACCAAGGCCTGGGAGTGGCTGGATTCGAAGTAAGTGAACCCGCCACCACGCAACTTGCTATTGCCCAGTGACCAGCAGCATCGGAAGCCCAGACAGCAGCAGTACGGAAGCCCCAGAGGCAGGTCTATGGAGGAGCAGGTGACGAAGGAGTGATAGCCGAGTTAAAAGTCCTGTCATAATCAGTCTGCAAGTTCATTTGATTGCAGGGCAGACTCCCTGGAGAAGATTTAGCCTCTGCTTTGAAAAATATCCCACCAGACCTCCGGTAAGGCCCTGCTCTTACTCCCATGACAGCAGATCAAGTGATCTTAACTGAGGCACTATATCCTTTTTAGGTCTCGCCCTGGAATTAGCATCCAAAGGATGCTTCCAGGGACGGAGACGTATAGTCAGCTGTCTCGAGGGAAGGACGGACGAGAAGGTGCACGAGCGCAGATTGCACCTCGTGGGCGCGCAAGGCGCCGTGCCCCTCTCCTGCCTCGGAAGCAAGCACCAACATGCATGCGCATACCCAGAGACACACACACACACACGAGCACCCATGCACGCACCGATACATACAGAGAACTCACCCTTGCCGTCGCATACACACACATGCGCGCACACACACTGCATACACACACGCTCCCCTCTTACCTCACCAGAGACACACACACGAGCGCACATACACACACGCACGCATACAGAGAACCCGCCGTCGCATACACACACACACACACTGCATACACACACACTGTCCCCCCCCTTACCTCACCTCACCAGGCTCTCTTCTTGTCCTGTTTTCATGTGGGCTCCTTCTGCCCGGCTCCCGATGGATGGGCGGGCGGGTGCCGGAGAAGCGACCAAGAACACTCTGCGCCTGCGCGGAAGTGCACGCGCCCGCCTGACGTCACTTGTTTTGCTTGTAAGGATCCTGCGCCCCGCCCGGCACTATTTCCCATAAGTAGTTACAATTACCTGAAATCTCGCTGAATTTCTAAATATCAACCACGCCGAACGGAAATATTAGGACTGTCGTGCACCTACATAGAAGTCTCAAATCGTCGTGAATTTCAGAAAGTACCTGCCCTCCCGACCCGCACCGTACGTGTCACACTAAAAAGCACATCTGGTCCTTAAAATAAACGTCCACGTACCTATAAAACACTGCCGTAAATGGAATAGATGCAAGTAATGTCTGAATAAAAGACGAAACTTACTCACTTGTGCATGAAACATCTAAAAATAAAGCTGCTCCTTACATCACATGAGTCTGCCCTCTGTTTTTTGAGCGAACTCCATAGTGCACAAATTGCTCCCGTGTGCTGTTTACAACGAGAAGTGCATGCTGGGATGTCTACATTCTGACTGTAATTCAGGCAGTAAGTTAACCCTTCGGTGTCACATTCGCCTTAGAATTTCAGTGAAGCGCGCTGCTAGGCGCGGTGCTGTCATGAAGCACAGGCGGCCCGTTGTTGTGCGGGCTCCAGAGCGAGTTACCTGCGCAGGTCTGGAAGCACAGGGCTGGGCTCGAAGCTCCACATGGCAGAGCAGAGGGAGGAGACCTGCAGGACATGCCTTTACCACACCTGCCGCCAACATGACAGGGTTCATAGCTCCGGGAGTTCCCGTGGTTGCGCTTCAGCCAAGAGACGGGGCTTATGGGCTGTGCCTGGTGCCGACAGGAGGACGGCGGAGGGCGCGACGAGCTTAGCAAGGGCACCCGCAACTACAAGCGGCCGCTGCTGTTGAGGCACCACCTTTCGGCCGAGCACCGACTCAAGGATCCCGACTCGCAGGTAGGTGCGGGGTATTGTTTCCTCCATTGTGATGCAGGGTTCAGTCCCCCAGTCCTCCTTTTAGGAGGCTGTCCTGCTATGTAAATATCCAGCTGTCATCTGTCTTACCTCCAGGCGCCCGCCCCATACACAGCTGCCTCCTGTCACACTGGCTCTGTAAGTTACCAACGGTGTTTTGCGGCCCTTCCACGCAACCCGAGGAGTTTCCCTAACTTTGTTAAGCGCGCTGCTAGGCGCGGTGCTGTCATGAAGCACAGGCGGCCCGTTGTTGTGCGGGCTCCAGAGCGAGTTACCTGCGCAGGTCTGGAAGCACAGGGCTGGGCTCGAAGCTCCACATGGCAGAGCAGAGGGAGGAGACCTGCAGGACATGCCTTTACCACACCTGCCGCCAACATGACAGGGTTCATAGCTCCGGGAGTTCCCGTGGTTGCGCTTCAGCCAAGAGACGGGGCTTATGGGCTGTGCCTGGTGCCGACAGGAGGACGGCGGAGGGCGCGACGAGCTTAGCAAGGGCACCCGCAACTACAAGCGGCCGCTGCTGTTGAGGCACCACCTTTCGGCCGAGCACCGACTCAAGGATCCCGACTCGCAGGTAGGTGCGGGGTATTGTTTCCTCCATTGTGATGCAGGGTTCAGTCCCCCAGTCCTCCTTTTAGGAGGCTGTCCTGCTATGTAAATATCCAGCTGTCATCTGTCTTACCTCCAGGCGCCCGCCCCATACACAGCTGCCTCCTGTCACACTGGCTCTGTAAGTTACCAACGGTGTTTTGCGGCCCTTCCACGCAACCCGAGGAGTTTCCCTAACATTGTTAAGCGCGCTGCTAGGCGCGGTGCTGTCATGAAGCACAGGCGGCCCGTTGTTGTGCGGGCTCCAGAGCGAGTTACCTGCACAGGTCTGGAAGCACAGGGCTGGGCTCGAAACTCCACATGGCAGAGCAGAGGGAGGAGACCTGCAGGACATGCCTTTACCACACCTGCCGCCAACATGACAGGGTTCATAGCTCCGGGAGTTCCCGTGGTTGCGCTTCAGCCAAGAGACGGGGCTTATGGGCTGTGCCTGGTGCCGACAGGAGGACGGCGGAGGGCGCGACGAGCTTGGCAAGGGCACCCGCAACTACAAGCGGCCGCTGCTGTTGAGGCACCACCTTTCGGCCGAGCACCGACTCAAGGATCCCGACTCGCAGGTAGGTGCGGGGTATTGTTTCCTCCATTGTGATGCAGGGTTCAGTCCCCCAGTCCTCCTTTTAGGAGGCTGTCCTGCTATGTAAATATCCAGCTGTCATCTGTCTTACCTCCAGGCGCCCGCCCCATACACAGCTGCCTCCTGTCACACTGGCTCTGTAAGTTACCAACGGTGTTTTGCGGCCCTTCCACGCAACCCGAGGAGTTTCCCTAACTTTGTTAAGCGCGCTGCTAGGCGCGGTGCTGTCATGAAGCACAGGCGGCCCGTTGTTGTGCGGGCTCCAGAGCGAGTTACCTGCGCAGGTCTGGAAGCACAGGGCTGGGCTCGAAGCTCCACATGGCAGAGCAGAGGGAGGAGACCTGCAGGACATGCCTTTACCACACCTGCCGCCACCATGACAGGGTTCATAGCTCCGGGAGTTCCCGTGGTTGCGCTTCAGCCAAGAGACGGGGCTTATGGGCTGTGCCTGGTGCCGACAGGAGGACGGCGGAGGGCGCGACGAGCTTAGCAAGGGCACCCGCAACTACAAGCGGCCGCTGCTGTTGAGGCACCACCTTTCGGCCGAGCACCGACTCAAGGATCCCGACTCGCAGGTAGGTGCGGGGTATTGTTTCCTCCATTGTGATGCAGGGTTCAGTCCCCCAGTCCTCCTTTTAGGAGGCTGTCCTGCTATGTAAATATCCAGCTGTCATCTGTCTTACCTCCAGGCGCCCGCCCCATACACAGCTGCCTCCTGTCACACTGGCTCTGTAAGTTACCAACGGTGTTTTGCGGCCCTTCCACGCAACCCGAGGAGTTTCCCTAACTTTGTTACACGTCTTACTTTCACTCAAGGATGTGTGCATAGCATTACCACGTATGTCTCACATCCTTTAAGTTGCGTAGCCCAAGAGGTCAGCTACGATCCTGTTCCCCCCTCCATCCTTACGTCAACGCCCAATAGACCTACTTGACAGCCATCAATAAAGCTTTCGTTTGTCTTGTCTAGCCAATATGTATGTGGTATTTAAGTACTACCCGTTGAGACATAGTTGCTTGTTACTTAATTTGTCTCCAAAGCATGAACGCCTACAAGGCCTATGTGACCATAAGCAAGGGTCCAGCAGGTACGGCACCACCAGCATGGAACATTAAAATGTGCTGTGTTCCAGCTGTGAGTGGTCAATATGTACCTTTTTATGAATGACTAAATTAAGGAACTAAAGCGCAACGTACACCTGGGGGCATCTTGGTGCTAAAGTGAACAAGATCAGTGAGGCCCAGAAAGTTCCATATTGCATTGCAAATGCTATAGGTGTCACATTTGTGAAAGTTAAAACTATTGGCATTGTAAATGACAAAGCTATTACTTTAGCTATTACTATAGCTATGTTCACAACCAACACATAAATTAAAAAAATGTAATTCGCAATACCAATGGCTCAAACTTTCCTAATGCGAGACCTATTGCATTGCAAATGCTTGTTTATATCGGTGTTCCAGGGCTATGTGCTTGTACAGGAGGGGGACCTATCTGCAGCTACACCACGGGTGTGGCATGATTACATATTCCACCTGTGGGGATGAGGAGCGTATGGAGTACACAGGGACGGACGAAGACGAAGAAAACACCACTTCCTGGTTGCCAAGAACACAGAACCAGGAAGTCAACGGCCGCGGTCTAGTGGTTGTACTGCGGAAGGAGGAGGAGTCCGGTCAGCCGACGGAACCCGGAAGGATAAGAAGGAGAGGTCTGGAACGGACGGGATGCGAGGTCGGAGAGGAGGTTGTGGAGCACTCGGAGGCGGAGGAGACCAGAAGAGCGGAGAGTGAGAGAGCGGAGGAGAGGAGAAGAGCGGAGAGCGAGAGAGCGGAGGCGGAGGAGACCAGAAGAGCGGAGAGCGAGAGAGCGGAGGCGGAGGAGAGTAGAAGAGCGGAGAGCGAGAGAGCGGAGGCGGAGGAGACCCGGAAGGCAGAGAGGACCCAGCGCGTGCTGCTGAGCAACGTTCCCGACACTGCTACCATACCCGGTGGGCTGAAGGGAGAAGACGCCACGGGTCCAGCTGCTGTGGTCCGAGAGTCGGGCCACAGCCCAAGGCAAGTGTTGCTAAAAGGGGCATTCTGGTGGGGTGTTTGGGGAGGCGGGAGGTAGCAGGATTGGGGAGGCGGGAGGCCCCGCGGTGATCCTTGCATGCACACACCCCCTTTCTTTGGTAATCGGTGACGGTAGCACTACAGTAAAGACTGAGAACAGATCAGTGAAAACCCGTTTCTTTTTTCTTTTCCCTGAGGCCACACGAACCATGACGACGGACCAACCCTGACATTCCCAGCAATCAGCAACAACCCCTTTTTGAGGAAGGACTGTGGTCAAAGCCCCACCTACAAACAAAAACCAATAAAAACACTTTTGTTGTCTAAACAGCACTCTGGTCTCATTCTCTGTCCACCACTGGCCCCTTACACCACCCCTCCCTAGATTCTGTAGGAAACCCTTACTTTTGCTGTACTGTACTGTTTATATTTGGTCCAGGGCGTATTGCTGTCCTGAACTGGGGATAGGAGTTGGGGTTTATGTTATTGCCTCGTTTTTATGTGTGACCCGACAACAACAGTTTCAGGGGGGCTGTCTAGGACTGCCTGAGACCCCAGGTGCGGAGGGATCACTGAATGGAAAGGTGGGAGGATACGTTAATCATGATGACACGTTTGAAAGATTTTAACCCCACATAGAACATTATGATCTGGATTATGGACATGGGTATGGCTACGTCCAAACGCCGCCACCAAGTGTACTCTTATTTGCGATGCCGACAGATCCACATAACATACTGACAGGAAACCCACATGATGGCCATGGGGCTCCTTAAACTCAGCCACCGCTAGAGAGGCCAGATAGTTGGTACTTCATATTCAGCATATGCAACGAGGGTGCTTCTGTGGGTGGAGCCAGCCGTACAGTTGGTGATCACACGCAAGATGGTGTATCTCAAAGGGTGCTATGGGGTAGCTGAGGGAACGCTGGATGGTGCATCCATCACACCAGTGGTGTTGGATGCGACCAACATTGGTCAGTCCCAATTCCTAGACACACTAGCCCACCAGATGATATATGGGGGTGGAGACTTTAACTGTGTACACAACACTACTCTGGATAGCTCCATCCCCCCCTCTACATGGTACTGCAGCAACCAGAACAGCATGCACCTTCGTAGATTGGCTAGGACACAACTGCCTCACGGACATTTGGGGCACCATGCATCCCTTCATGAAAAAATACTCATTCTTTTCATCCATCCACCAATTGCACACTGGAATCAATCTTATTCTTTGCAACCCTGACATGATCCCATTTGTTGCAGCTACCAAATATGTTGTTATGTTGTTATGTTATACCACTCTTTTAGAGCGCACGGCTACCCAAAGGGGTGTCCCGGCGCTTTGACAAAGGGGTTTGAAAACCAAGAAACACAGTAACAGCGAATCACAACGGTCCTACAACTTATGCAGAAAAGAGCTTAGTCTTTAGCTCCTTTCTAAAAGAGAGGAGACTATTGGCTTTGCGGAGAGTGATAGGAAGCTCATTCCAACGGCATGCCGCCACATATTGGAAGGACCGACCTCCCATCCGGGGACGTCTGATAGGCGGTACATCCACTTTAACCAACGCAGCTGACCGCAACATCCTCCGCGGCGCATAAAAAGCCACACGCTTCCTGATGTAATTCGGACCCACAGAGTGAAGGGCCTTAAAAGCCAGCGTAAGGATTTTAAAAACAACTCTTTTAGAGATAGGTAGCCAATGCAACCTATTTAGCAGCTCTGAAGCTCTTGCTCTCCTTGGCAGGCCAAAAATGGCTCTTGCCGCTGAGTTCTGCACTATTTGCAATCTAGCCAGCAAATATTTGGGTAGTCCTGAGTATAACGCATTGGCGTAGTCGAGTCGAGACCCTACTAACGCCTGGACAATAATTTTTTTATATTGCAAAGAGAGGAGTGGAAGAAATTTTCTAAGCATCCTCAGGATACCGAAACATTTCCCCGATAGCCCCATAATATGGGGTCTAAAAGAGAGGTCGTCGTCACACACTACCCCCAGGTTCTTAACTTGGGAAGACGCCTTCTCTGGTGGGAACATGTCCTGAGGCCACCACGATTTCCAACAGGGATCAGGGGCACAACCAAAGAAAAGCAACTCAGACTTATCTGAGTTGCATTTCAGGCTGTGCCGCTGGAACCATGCAAAGACCGCACTCAGACAGCCTTTGATCCTGTCGCCGTCAAAAACCTCTCCCTTCCTGCAAGTAAACAGGAGCTGGATGTCATCAGCGTAAGATATGATCTGGGCACCAAAAGCCTCCTCTAGCGGGGGCATTTCGGCGGAGAACGGTGGTGCCCAGATCACCTGTCGACGGCCCGATAGAAAGGATTGAAACCAGTCCAACACCGTCCCACGCAACCCGATCTCCCAGAGTCTTAAAAGGAGACCGTCATGCGGGACGGTGTCGAAAGCCGCCGACAGGTCAAGCAAGACTAACATAGCCTTCCCTCCGCGATCGAGGGTATCTCTGATAGCTTCGGTCACCTCCAAGAGGGCTGTCTCCGTGCTGTAATTCGCACGGAAACCGGATTGAGAATCATGGAGAATGTTGTTACTCTCGATATAGTTGGTAAGTGTGTGCTGTACATGTTTCTCAACCACCTTAGCCAGAGCAGGAAGCAGGGAGATAGGTCTATAGTTAGCCTGCATCAGGGGATCTAATAGAGGTTTTTTGAGTAGCGGCAGAATCAATGCATGCTTCCATTCCTGTGGCACCACTCCCGAACTCAGGGAGAGATTGAGCAGGGGGTTCAGCAAGATGTTAACTGCCGAAGCCACTCTACCCAAACATTTTGCTGGACATACATCCAGGGGTGAACCAGACTGAAGCTGGGACATCAAGTCGTGGGAAGTGGTACAGGACATTGATGGAAAGACCGATAGTATGGGCCCTATCTCTGCCCCTGCTGACGATACAGAGCTCGGCATACAAGCCACTGCATCCCCATCAGCAGAGGGAAAGGATTCCTGAATAGCTTTAATTTTTGATACAAAAAAGTCAGCAAGCTGCCTAATCCATTCTTCTGTGTGGGAGTGAGTGGGAGCGCATGCAGCAGGATCAGTAAACTCCTTTACTATTCTAAAAAGTTCCCCACTCATATTATCCGCTTGATCTATTCTCCGCTCAAGATAATCTTTTTTACCTTCGGAGATATATTTATGGTAGAGTTTTATGGCATCGCGATATTTTCTTTTCTCATCTGGTTCATATTTGCGCCGCCACAGTCTTTCAGCCTTTTTACAGTCTTGGCGCATTTTCCGTAATGCAGGAGTAAACCAAGGGGCGGACTTATGTCTAGGGGCTGACCTGGCTGACTTAGCTGGAGCTAGCTCCTCAAATCTTGTTTTCAGCCATTTCTGAACCGAATCCAGGTCAGAATCTAAATTACCTGTAAGTTTACATGGATGTCGGCAAAGGGCGTCCGACAGCATTTCTGCCGTAACTAAGTGAAACGGTCTTGACTGTCGGATCACACCCTTCTGTGCTCTCTGGCCGATCCTGGTCTCATATGGGATTTTACAATTTATTAGAAAATGATCCGACCATAAAACAGGGAGCGGCGGGACACCACAATCTGCGTCGTAGAAAAGATTTTGTCAAGAGTATGGCTTTTGAGATGGGTGGGTCTATCAATGAAAGGAACAAGCCCGAGCAATGCAGTTATATCCCGCAATTTAGACGCATCGGGGTCCGCTATCATGTCCATATGCAAGTTCAAATCCCCCAACAAAACACAGTGCGCTGATCGCATACAGGGTGTGGACAGTGCAGCCTGCAGATCATCAAAGAACGAGCCAATAGGCCCGGGTGGTCTATACACAAGGATCCCCGTGCACGTCTGAGACGCAGAAAGGCCAAGTGTAAAACCTAAGGCTTCGCAGCCTGCGATATTCTCCACAGGAAAAGAAGTGCACACGAGGGCCTTGTCTACAATAAGGGCCACTCCACCTCCCCTGCCCCCGACTCTGTCCTTTCTTAGGATAGTGAAGTTCGGAGGTAAGGCACAGGCCAGATCCGGTCCTGAGCCTTCCCCTAACCAAGTTTCTGTTAAGAACAGGCAGGATATATTGGAGTCAACAAGAAGATTCCAAATATCCGTAGAGTGTCTGACAAGGGATCTCGTATTCAGAAGAGCACAATGACAGTGCTGAATAGGAGGTGGCAGAACTGTTATCAGCGATACCACTGGGCGCCATCCACAAGCAGGACATCCTTTCCTCAAAAGGCGTCCTCCAGGAAAAATACAGTGGCAGAATGGGGAAAGGTTACGCAAGGCCTGTAACGCAGCGGCACTGTACACAATCATCACAGAGTCAAACTAAGGAGCGAAGACACAAAGAAAGGAATACCTACGATAATGAATTGTTTTAAAAACCTGAAAGAAGGCCAGAGTCCCACCTCCTACGCCTCCGAGACGCTGACGAGCGCAGACGGGCAGGACTCTGGCACGACTCAGGCGCAGGGAAGGCGCAACCGCTGCGCGTCACCGCTGCGCACAGCAAGCGAGCATTAAATAGCGTCCACTCGGCGTCCCAGATCACCTGGACGCTCCAAAATGGCGCTCACGCTTCCCTTCCCAAGCCAAGATGTGACTGGCAGCCACAACCTCCCGGGAACCCGGACCCGCCGAACAGCGGTGGTTTTTCCAGTAAATTATGGTGCAAGGTAAGGGGCAGGAGCGTGCTAAAAACAGGGGAAAAGCGAAAAAAATAAAATTAAATGAAATCCAAAACGGGCTATTTAAAACGTTCAATACAATGGGGACAGCGCGACCAGCAGCGAGGCGCTGATGTAAATCTCGGCCTCAGGAACCTTAGCAGCCATACACTCTCTAACCACAGCCCACTCAAGATGACGATACACTGGGGCAGACAACAAACACCTAAACCTACCTACCTGGCGGTTACACTCACGGGCCCTACACGATGGCACAATTTGTGAAACTATAGGCACACGCATCACCCACATTGTTTAGGAAAAAGATGGAACGGTGTCCGACAGAGGGGTGGAGTGCAGCCCTGCCAAGTCCCACAAATCAGGCGTTAGTTTAACACATTTTAGTGCGGTGGTCCACATCACCACAATGAAATGCAAACTCACACATTATATCGCGTCTCGAGTTTCAAGCCCAGCACTGGTATAATGCACCAAAGCTGCAGTGATAGGGGCGTGCTGCCCCCGAGAGGCTGCTGGCTCAGCTGCTCACTAGCTTTTACTAGTGTGTTACAATGTAACACACACAACACACCACGCAGCCAGTGAGGCAGGAGGAATCTCTGTTACTGCCCAATGGCTGGCTACTATGAAGACAGTAGTGTAAGTCTGAGTTTGTCAGACTCACTTTAATAGGTGCTGGGTGTCCGGTCCGTCCTACTTCCTACCGCGGTGCAAGTGAGCGGGCATTTTAAGTTAAGTGCTAGAAGGACGAAGACCCTGAGGCTCAGCCGACCTCACCCCCACAGCTGACAGCCATTGTGAGCCTGCTGACAAATTTGTGTGCCCATTCTAATGAGGGACAACTCTTGACCCACAACGCACTAACAGCCACAATAAAACCCACTGTATCCCCAGCGTTGCGATTGGCGCTGGAACATGGTGCTGGCAGAGGAGGGATTACATTAATCTATAAGATGCTGCTGGAATCCCACAGCCACAGTTTATATGCCCTGAGAGATAAATGGGCCCACTTACTCTGGCAAGAGCTCATGGGCAGGCATTGGTCCCTTACTCTGAAACACAACAATAAGGTTGCTAGGAACCCAGGTTTGAAATACACACAATTCAAAAACCAACTCCAGACATACCCTACTCCTGCGCGTCTACACCGGATCTTTCCGGGGTTGGACCCGAAATGCACACGGTGTAGATTTCCGGAGGCAGATTGTTACTGTATGGTGTGGGCTTGCCCAGAAATTGGACGCTCCGTACAGCTGGATCCCCTACACTGCTTGTTGGGTCGGACATCCCATACATGCAAGATTAAATATGTCACTCACAAGGTTTGTAGATCTTGCATATAGCCCATTAAATTGCTGCATAGCGTTGGTGTGGAAGTCCACCACAGCCCTCCCGCAATGTCTCTGTGACTTAGAAACCTTTTCAAATGGGCGGCTGCCAAGACTACTGCCTGACACTCACTTCCACCTCAGCGGGGAGGGGTGACACTATGGGACGCCTGGGCCATCATGTATTTAGAAAACCTGGCGGCGAAGACAGAAGGGAGACCACCTTGAGGCTCTGAATTCCTTGGCTGCCTGTTCCTATGCAGTTGATGGTGGACGTGATGTGTATTGACTCACAGAGAGTGAAACAACATGACTGTGGGCCGGACATTTGAGATTTGCTTCCCACTCCTTGACATAGTGTACCTCGTTTCTTACTTTCTGGCCACTCCATGGGCCTACTGTGGCCTGCCCCCTACCCCTGACCGACACTGAGGAACAGTGCTCCCCCAAAGAGGGGCACTAGACAGATTTCTCACAACTGTTATCGTGGGTTAAGCTTCATTTGGTCGACGGCGAATTGCTACAAATTATCATATAATGCTGCTAAGGCTCTCATGTGACAGACATCAGGGCACTCTTAGCCCGACAACTTATTGACTACGTAGGTCCTGGCCAACGGAAAGGAGGATTAAATGCTCATGCAAACATGAGACGGGGACCACGTGGTGACGTAATGTATGATACATACTTTTGTAGCATGCACTTGCTCTATGTCCTTCAATATGTTTGCATAAGTGATGAAAATGCAATAAAAAACTACTTTGTAAAAAATGAACGAGGTGAGGTAATCATAGTGTAAGAGTAAGTACAGTGTTGAAGACTCAAAAGAATACTGTTAAGGGACTATGTTGATCAGAAGGGTGTTGTTGCCACGGATGAAGGCTCCCCAGAGAAGGAAATGTCAATGCTGCCAGCCCAATGAGCTATCTCCCCATCTGTCTAAGGAGAAGAAAAATATTTTTTGTAATTTGCAAAAAGAATTGAGTAGTTGAGGTAGAGCATGTTGTCTGAGAGTAGCTGTTCCAGGTCCATATTCCTTTTGGCATAAAGAAATGCAAAGCTCTGGTTGGAGAGGAAAGTATGGGTAAGGTATACTTACAGCCACGGTCCGTGCAGGTAAGAGTGGTGGAGCCGGGTGGGGATTTCAACAGACGATGACGAGGGAGAATTAAATAATTAATTTTCCCTCGTCATCGTCTGCGGAAATCCCCCCAACCCGGCCCCACTACTCTTAGCTGCACGGGCCACGGCTGCATTCTTATGGTGTTACATTAGTAGCCCTTCCACGCATCTGCCACAGCAAGCTTCCTGGGCTGGCTTCTAATCTTTAGAGGTGCTTGGAAAATGAGACTTTTAGATGAGGTGGTAGCTTGCTGAGAAAGACCTGGGAGACTTCAGGATGGCCTCCCCATTTGACTCCGGATCCGTCTGAGGCAACTACGGACAGAGCGGGGTCTTTAGGTCTCGCACCTGCGATACAGGGCAAAGCCCTGTCGCAGGGCGAGACTATTGTTGGCGGCTCTGCTTACAAGGAGCCAAGAGGGAGATAAGAGATGGGCACGCGCAGCATGCCGGAATCGGATCAGGTCGCGTGCTGAACACGCGCTCTGATACCGGCATGCTGTTAACACTCACAATGGATCAGGACGCGCGCACACACACACAGAAAGACACACGCACCCACAGACACGTGCGCACACACACACACGCGCGCACACACACACACACACACACACATGCAGACACACGCGCGCACACACACACACGCAGACACACGCGCACACACCCCCTCCCCCCCACTCACCGGGCTCTTTCCGCTACAGGCTCCGTCACATCACCTGGCACACGCGCTCCATGCTACCATCACACGAGCTACAACACGCAGGGCTCCCTCAGCTCACGGGAGCCCCAGACACTGCCGCGCGCTCCATGCCCCAGGCAAAGTTGGCCGCACGCATGCGCAGTGCGTAAGGACTGCGTGTGTGTTCCTGTGAGGTTGCACGCTTTCGCTTTCACTTCTGCTAAACCCGTCTGCTGGTCCTGCCATCTGCAGAAGAGATCAGTGACTGGGCTTCCGGTCTAGGAAAGGCTCTGGCCTCATCGAGGACCTAAGCCGGTTCACGTGGAGCTGTACAGCTGGACAGAGAAGGCGGACGAATTGTAAAGCCTTTTTGTTCCTCGGACTGGCTACTCCTGCTTACGTCTGCTTTGGAAGACTATGCTGCCAAGATTTTCCATTCTGCTGCTGCACCTGGCGCAAGGACAACTGTTGCTATGTCTCAAAGGCTTGGGTAAGCTTCACCTTGTGATGTGGACAAGATTGTACGAAGGGTCCCCTGCAAGGCCAAATCTCTTGTGTGGTTCATTTCTCTAAAGAGAGGTCCAATTTCCAGTAAACACTCAGGATCTGCCTCAGAAAGTTATAAGTTGTTCCCCAGTGCCAATGGCTGTGACTTCTTGGTAACTAGTCACCTTTCCTAGATAGCCACTGCTCCAGCCTCCCCTTCATATCCCTTTGCTTTTGCTTCCCAGTTGTTTATGTCCTTTTCCATCTTGGGCCACAACGGAGAAGGGTTAGCATTACTTCTAACTCTTCTTGAGTTTATTAGATCAGGGCACCCTCAATCTCAAAGAGCATTGTCCAGACATGGGGAGTTCAGAAGATATTGGGTCAGGACACCTTTGTCTTCACAGAGCACGGACCGCACATTGGGGAGTTCTGAGGTTAATGAGACTAGGACGTACTTGTCGTGAGACAGCAATGTACCAACATGGGCTGTTACGAGATTATTGTGCCAGAACACCCTTGTCCTCAGGGTGCATTTTAGTTACTTGTGAATATTACAAGGCTACTTGACCAGGCAAAAACCACTTCCCTGAGCGAGCAATGCATTCATACTAGGGTGTTAAGTTAATGGGTCAGGACACCCTCATCGTCAGTAAGTACTGACCCACATATTGGAGTTACAAAGTAATTGGTCAGGACACCCTCGTCCTCAGAAAGCAATGTACCGACATGGATGTTACGTGATTATTGAGTCAAAACAGCCTTGCACTTAGAAAGCATTGCATTAACATGAGGGAGTAACAAGTTCATGTAGTCAGAATACCCTCATCCTCAGAGAGCACGGAAAAGTTCCCTCTTTCACTGTTTATCTCAACTAGCTTCTGAATTGTGCATTTGTTTCTGCTTGTCTCTATCAGTTTATTTATTTTATCCACTGGTGAGATCATGGACACTTCTTGCGTTATTTTGGGTCTTTTCAATTTTTTAGCAAAATTTCTCATAGGTCTTTTTCAATTTATTTTTATTGGCCGGTGTCCTTATCTGTTGTGTTGTTTCTTGTAAACAAGAGCAATATTGTATACCATGCTTGTGCCAACTCGATCTTTCGTGCAACTCGTTTTACCTGCATATACAAGAGTGAGCTCTCACATTCTGGTAATGGGTGAGTAACAAAGTTAATTGGTCAGGGCACCCTCATTCTCACATCACTGTACTAAATTGGGGCAGTTGCAAGGTTATTGCATCAGAGCAGTCTCGTCCACAGAGAGCATTACACTGACATGATGCAGGTACGAGACTATTGGGAGAGGGCATCCCTGTTCACTGAGAGTACATACCCACGACCTCAGAGAGCGTTGGAACAACACAGGGGATTTACTAGGCTATTGGATCTGGACGCCCTTGCCTTATTGCCCAAGCTGAGAAATGGTGAGGGCAGGAGCGAACTGGAAACCAGAAGCATTTCTAGAAATGTTTACACTGCATGGACCAAGTAAAGGGCATGATCCCAGACCTGTCTAGGGAACACCGCTCCTATCACAATCTATATTTACTTCATTGTATCTATATCATGAGCATCACTCCACTGCCAGAGCAAATCTATCCCGCCTTGTTGCAGGACGTTGTCAGGCCCATGGGATCCCCAATGTCAATTCTGCAAAATACCAAGGGCATTGGGAGTGGCATCCCACACCCTTTGACACCCTATGGAATCACAGGGTTGACCCATTGCTATATCAATCAACTGACTTCTATTTACAGATAAAGGCCAAGGAGTTGATAATACAGAATGTAAACAAGGCTGTTTGGGCCCTGCTTGCTTTTCTTCCTGCCGCTGTCTTCCTGACCCCTGGACCTTCGGCAGGGAGGGCTGTGTTACTGGACCAGGGGGCAAGTCAAGGGTAGCAGCAGCTACACAACCTTCAAGTGCTACACTTGATTTACGTCATTGCCGGGGATTAGCAACAGTAAAAGGGACCACCGTCTGCAGGAGGTGCCCTCTCTGAAGTTTTCAAAAACGCCTACATTGCGGGGGTTTTGCTCATGAACAATAAAATGACTTTTGACATTCTTGGAATATATTAGCTGGTCTTAGATGTAATAAGTTCTTTAAAATATTCATCATATCCCTGTTTTGTTTTGCTCTGCCGAACGTGTAATTTGTTACTTGCTAACATTTCATCGATCAACAGTGAAGTACACTCAAGGGAGAGAAACATCATAGATTGATTTCCGATATGAGGCTGATTTATTCTATTGAAGACACTGAAAACAAGCATTTGCAATGCAATAGGTCTCGCATTTACGCAAGTTTGAGCTATTGGCAATGTAAATGACAATGCATTTTATTTATGTTTTGCGTTTTAAAACATAAATAGAAGGCATTGTCATTTATAATACTAATAGTCCAAAATCACGTAAATGCGCGTTTCCTGAGCTAGGTCCAGGTGAGGTGAGGTCCAGTCCCCGGTCAACCAGGATGCCATTTGCATTCTTTGATGCGGAGGATCAGTAACAAGTAGGTTGTATTGAATCCAACCTATTAGTATGTGTGCATTTTCACTATTTATTTTTTCACTTTAATTGTGAGTACATAATAGTTGGTCTGCAGTAGCAAAGTTTAAGAGCAGAGGCCCTGAAGAAAGCCAAGGGTTTGTTTTGTTCCCGAGCGTCTGAAACATGTTGGCCTGAGTTTAGCAGTTATTTGTTGAAACTGTCCCTTGCACTGTTCTGGTTTTAATCAGGAGATAAGTCGATATCTATAATAAAATGTCTCGTCTTTTTCGCCTCATCATCCTATTTTAATCATCACATTTTACGTTTTGCACATTTCTCTTGTGATCTTGTATTTAGAAACAATTTATAGGTTTTTTTAAAGTGATTTTGGGGTTGATCCAATCAAGCTATTTTCCTTATGTGTGGTAGAGAGTCTCTATGATCAAGAGACACACCATGCTGAGATGTGGATAACCAAATGATAAGATTGATCACCATGAGAAATTGATGGGAATCCGTCTAGCGTTCTTTGGATCTAACCACTGATGACTCTATCTTGGCTCTCTATTTTTATTGTTTCCTTCCTTTTGGGCTTTTATGTGACTCACTAGTTTTAGGAGTTGAAGCCAGTTGACAAATTGTTGATATTAGACCTTTAGGTGTTTTGTATTGTAGTATATGGAGAAGTGAACCTGGGTAGGTCTTAAACATATCCCTTGGACCATATATCCCTCTGTTGTGTTTAGTGGAGACTTCAGGGTGGCCCACAAGTTACGCTGATAAAGACAGCCTTTGCTGTCAACCAGGTATTCGAGGCATCTCTTCTCCCTAGGAAACTCTAGATTACAAGTTGCTCTGCCTTTTGTGCTTTCACAGTCAGAGCATAACAGTAGGCATTAGAATGTTAGGTTCATTTTATTCTTGTTAGTATTATTATTATTGAGTAGTATTATTATTATTTATAATGTGTCTTCTTGCTATTTTTATAATATTCTGTGTAGATGTTTTAGAAGTGGTAAGAAACTGAATTTTCCTATAGTAATAAATACTTTTAACTCAAAAGTGTCCATTCTTCTTAGTACAGTTTGCTGTAAACTGTTAATAACGAAATAAGGTTGTTGCTGTTTCCACGTTGCCTCTGATCCCTTTAGGGGATTGTTAATATCCCAAAAGCAATACTTCTATGTCAATTACACATTGAGTAGAGTCTTGGGCTGCAATAACGTGTCCTTCACATTCATTGCTGGAGCACTGAACTGACTGAGTTCACCTGTGACACTTGTGGGTAGGAAAGCACACCTTGTAGAGTTACGCTAAAATCATGTCTTACGCAACACTGCATTCTACAATGCTGCATTGTATGTCGCTGAACTTTATGCAGCTGCACTCTGCGCCACTAGACTCTCTACACCATGGGTACTCACAAACTTTCTCTCTGGGGCCAAATTTACAGTGTGGTTTGTGGCCGAGGGCCGCACCGGTGGGGGCGGGGTCAGTGGGGGAGGGGGCGAGGCTAGAGCAAAAAAAAAAGAAAACTGTGACCATGAGGAGCCACCAGACCGGCATACACACATATATATATATATATATATATATATATATATATATATATATATATATATATATATATATATATATATATATATATATATATATATATATATATATATATATATATTTATCTCTCTCTCTCTCTCTCTCCCCCCCTCTCTCTCTCTCCACCTCTCTCTCTCCCTCTCTCTCCCTCCCTCTCTCTCTCTCTCTCTCTGTCTCTCTGTCTCTCTCCCTCTGTCTCCTTCTGTCTGTCTCCCTCCATCTGTCTACCTCACTCTGTCTCCCTCTATCTGTCTCGCTCCCTCTGTCTGTCTCCCTCTCGCTGTCTTTCTCCCTCTGTCTGTCGCCCTTTGTCTCCTTCCCTCTGTCTCATTACCTCCGTCTCCCTCCCTGTCTCCCTCAGTCTCCCTCCCTCTCTCTGTGTCCCTCTGTTTGTCTCCCTCTGTATGTCTATCTATCTGTCTCCCTCTCTCTGTCACCCTCCCTCTCTCCCTCTGTCTCCCTCCCTCTCTCTCTCCCTCTGTCTCCCTCCCACTCTCTTCTTCCCTCTGTCTGTCTCTGTCTGTCTCTCTCTTTCTGTCTACCTCCCTCCCTCTGTCTGTCTCCGTCTGTCTCCCTCTGTCTCCCTCTATCTGTCTCGCTCCCTCTGTCTCCCTCTATCTGTCTCGATCGCTCTGTCTGTCTCCCTCTGTCTGTCTCCCTCCCTCTATCTGTCTCCCTGAGTCTGTCTCCCTCTGTCTGTCTCCCTCTGTCTGTCTCCCTCTGTCTGTCTCCCTCTGTCTGTCTCCCTCTGTCTGTCTCCCTCTGTCTGTCTCCCTCGGTCTGTCTCCCTCGGTCTGTCGTCCTCTGTCTGTCGTCCTCTGTCTGTCGTCCTCAGTCTCCCTCCCTCTGTCTCCGGCCCTGTCTGTCTCCCTCTGTCTGTATCCTTCTGTCTGTCTCCCACTCCCTGTCTCCCTCCCTCTGTATCCCTCCCTCTGTCTCCCTCCCTCTGTCTGTCTCCCTCTGTCTGTCTCCCTCTGTCTGTCTCCCTCTCCCTCGCTCTCTCTCGGTCTCCCTCTATCTCCCTCTGTTTCCCTCTCTCTGTCTCCCTCCCTCTGTCTGTCTCTGTCTGTCTGGGTCTGCCTCCCTCTGTCTGCCTCCCTCCCTCTGTCTCCCTCCCTCTGTCTGTCTCCCTACCTCTGTCGCCACCCTCCCTCTGTCGCCCCCTCCCTCTGTCTGTCGCCCTCAGACTCACTCTATCTCCGTCCCTCTGTCTCCCTCCCTCTGTCTCCCTTCCTCTGTCTTCCTCCCACACAGTCTCCCTCTCTCTCTGTCTCCCTCTCGGTCTCCCTCCCTCTGTCTCCCTCCTTCTATTTCCCTTCCTCTGTCTGTCTCCCTCTGTCTGTCTCCCTCTCCCTCCCTCTCTCTCTGTCTCCCTCTGTCTCCCTCCCTCTGTCTCCTTCTGTCTGTCTCCCTCCATCTGTCTACCTCACTCTGTCTCCCTCTGTCTTTCTCGCTCCCTCCGTCTGTCTCCCTCTGTCTGTCGCCCTTTGTCTCCCTCCCTCTGTCTCCTTACCTCCGTCTCCCTCCCTGTCTCCCTCAGTCTCCCTCCCTCTCTCTGTGTCCCTCTGTTTGTCTCCCTCTGTCTGTCTATCTGTCTCCCTCTCTCTCTGTCACCCTCCCTCTCTCCCTCTCTCTCTCCCTCTGTCTCCCTCCCACTCTCTCCGTCTGTCTGTCTCTCTCTGTCTGTCTACCTCCCTCTGTCTCCCTCCCTCTGTCTGTCTCCAACTGTCTCCCTCTGTCTCCCTCTATCTGTCTCGCTCCCTCTGTCTCCCTCTATCTGTCTCGATCCCTCTGTCTCCCTCCCTCTATCTGTCTGTCTCCCTGTGTCTGTCTCCCTGTGTCTGTCTCCCTCTGTCTGTCGTCCTCTGTCTGTCGTCCTCTGTCTCCCTCCCTCTGTCTCCGGCCCTGTCTGTCTCCCTCTGTCTGTCGCCCCCCTCCACCTGTCTGTCGCCCTCAGACTCACTCTATCTCCATCCCTCTGTCTCCCTCCCTCTGTCTCCCTCCCTCTGTCTCCCTCCCTCTGTCTGTCTCCCTCTGTCTGTCTCCCTCTCCCTCCCTCTCTCTCGGTCTCCCTCTGTCTCCCTCTGTTTCCCTCTCTCTGTCTCCCTCCCTCTGTCTGTCTGTCTCCCTCTCTCTCTGTCTCCCTCCCTCTGTCTCCCTCCCTCTGTCTCCCTTCCTCTGTCTCCCTCCCACACAGTCTCCCTCTCTCTCTCTGTCTCCCTCTCTGTCTCCCTCCCTCTGTCTCCCTCCTTCTGTTTCCCTTCCTCTGTCTGTCACCCTCTGTCACCTCACCCTAGCTTCCCGGGCACACACACAGCCGCACCCGAGTACTTCACAGGTCTTTAAAAGACAATTTACTTGTTACTGAGACTTTGTTGTGAATCACCCGGCCCCCATAGAGCAGAGTGTCTCGGAGTCCGCGCTGCTGCGGCAGTGTTTGCTGACACTCTTTAATTAAAAAAATAAAATAAACACAAGTACGATGTCTGCAAGGTCCGCGGGCTGGCAAGGAAGGCTTGCAGGGCCGCTGGTGGCCCGCGGGCCGTACTATTAGTACCCGTGCTCTACACTAACGCACTCTACACCCGACCACTCTATTCTACACCACCCCACTTTACGTCACTGCACTCTAAACCACTTAACTCTACTCTGCACCACTGCACTCTATGCGACTGTACTCGACACCACTCTATTCTATGCCATTGTACTTTACGCCAATACACTCTACACCACTACACTGTATGACACTACTTAATTTTACCATGCTCTACTCGGCATTACTGCACTCTATGTCACTGTACTCTACAGCACTCTACTCTGCATCACTTCACTTTATATCACGGCACTCTGTAGCACTCCACTGTATTCTATTGCACTCTGTGCCACTGCACTCCTAGCACTATACTCTACTCTCCACCACTCTAGGCCACGTTACTCTGCACCACTCTACACTGCTGCATTCTATGTATGTCATTTTACATCACTGCACTCTATGCCACTGTACTCTACTCTGCACTGCACTCTATGCCACTGCACTGTACTATGCAACACTCTAATCTACTCCACTGCATTATACGATGCTGCATTGTAAGCCGCTGAATTCTATGCCACTGCACTCTACATCACTGTACTCTGCAACACTCTACTCCAATGTACTCTACACCAGTCCACTCTACTCTCTCTACGCCACTCCGCACTATGCCATTGCAATACACAACACTTTATGCCACTTTATGACACTCCACTCCACTTCACTCTACTACTCTCTTCGCCATTCAACTCCATTCATCTCTAAGACACTCCACACCGCTCTCAGTCTTGCCAAATACCATGCAACAGGCGTTAGATTAAAGCATTCCAGTGTGGTTATCCTCATCACTGCACTGAAATGCAAAGTCACGCATTTATAGCACCTCAGCTGTCAAGCAGGAGCGGAGGGCTGTTACATGCACTATCAGAAAGCCAGGCTGCAGCGCGCGGTCCACGCTGTTGTGGCAGGCTTGAGGGTGGTCAGCTCCTGACTGGGCTGGCTTAGGCAAGCTGAGAGGTTACCATGTAACAATATTCACTGCTGCTGCAATGCATTCAGTTTCACTGTGACCTCACATGACGGAATAAGTCTTGAAAATGGCCAATGGCTACTACATAGAGAGGCAGCCAGGAGAGGACAGACTCACTCTCCCCCTCGAATGACTTGCACATTGGCAGGCAGAGAGGCATGAGTGGGCTGCACGGCATACTTGAAGTTTGTCAGCTGTGAGCGCTTGCCTCCAGTCCCTGCTGCTTGTTTCTTCAGTCAGCCTTTGCTGTATGTGAAGCTCAAGTCTGTAAACCTGCATGCCTGACCCAGAAAGCGGCCTGAGTGGTGGTGCCTGACAGGCAGCCCGCAGTGGTGCAGCCCCAGCACTGAGCTCAGCTGCCAAGTGTCATTTCAGAATCCAGTGTGCCCTGGAGAGGCCAGCCGACGAGGAGTCATCTGTGGAGTCTGGCCTGCCGTCAGACCGGCACAGCAGCTGCTCATACTGCACGTTTCTTCACTAAGTCAGCCTGTGCGTATGTGACTCTCAAGTCCCAGAACACTGCCGGAGCACAGCAAGTGTCACTACTAGCACCTGTGCTTTAATCTTCAGCTCCAGGGTTGTGTAAAAGTACGTGGAGGCTGGGGTAGGTTACAGCTTCAGGGCTGCAGCTTGGTGGTATGATATATGGGTTACAGAACTAGTTCTAATGTCTCAAACATACCTGCAGCCTGCATGCCTTTTATGCATGTGCTTCTTTTGCCATATGTGGGGTCTCATTGGTGCAGTTTTACTCGGTCTGATTCTGCTGTCAGGCACATTACAGTCACTGATATACCTGAACTCCTACTGTCATGAATAGACTGAGCCTGTTATTATGTACATCACTGCCACTGGAGCTCTAAAACACGGAGCTCTTTTTAGGTCTCGCCTATGCAGTGCACATGCGCTACATAGGCAAAAGAGACCTTTTGTAATCGCTTTGGCTTTTCAGCCAAAAACATGAACGCGTTCCATTGCCTTCAATGGCAACGCGTGCACGTGTGGCGTTTCACTTGCGGGAGCGAGCACCGCCCTATAGTAGCAATTATCGCTCCCGCAAGTGAATCGCACAGGCCCCCCTCCTCCCCCCTGCTGCAGCACGCGCTTGTTTTTATTGAAAACATCCCTCGGTTCACCCCATTTGCTCTCCTTGATGCCTGACTTTCTCCTTGCAGAACGGAAGCTTCTGGCCGGATAAATAGAAGGCCCTTTGTGAGAGTTCATGACATGGACTTTATTTAAAAACAGCATGTGAATTTTTTTAAATGAAGCGTTTGCAAGCATGAAGGGGTCTCTGACCCCGCCTTGCCGCCCACTACGACTTCCTCATAAAATAAAGGCAAGAGTCGCAACAGGGGGCTTCTTGTTGATTTAAATATCCGGGCAGGTTCGCGCAGCCTCTGGCCTCCTCTTGGCGGGAGCTTGCACGAAGGCGCTCCCATTGCCTCATCCCGGATTGCTTAATGGACAGCAAAGGGGCTGTCTGCTCCTGAACCCCAGGATTCATTTTAATAATTTTCCTGCTGTGTGAGTTCTTCCTAACCCTGCAGGTTAGCATGCCGTAATTAACCCATATAATTGCAGGACCCGCATTTTACTTTTAATGTTCTAAGTAAAGCCGGGTGCCGTGATTATACCAAAAGTAAAGAAATAGAAAAAAACATCTATTTCTTTACTATTGCTATAATCGCGGCACCAGCAATTTACTTTTAACATGAAAAGTAAAGCGTCAGTGCCCCGATGCTTTTTTCAGTAGGCTTGAGGTTTGCAGCATTCTCATTTGGAACAGAAGAAGTTTATTAGAATGTGTTGATTCTTGAAGATGCAATGTCTGTTTAGTTGCACTTAATTAAGTCTATTAATATTAATGTAGGTTTTAACTCCTGTTTGTCTGGTATTAGCAAATGTATAATGTACACGTTTATGTAGTTATTTCTTTTTGTAAGCACGTTTCTAGTGATATTTCCTTCAGGCGTGTAATCAGTGTGCCTTTGAGGTAATATTGCTGTAATGATGAAATTACACATCCCGACTGCCCCGGGTTTGCATAATTTAGTAAAGGCTGTCCCTATCCTCGCTCCTGTCTCTCTCCCTCTCCCTGTCCCTCCATCTGGTGCAGATTACCGCAGCTCCCTCCCAGGTCAGGCTAACCTGCTCAGTCAGCTGGAGCCAACTGCGGTCAGCTGTCTGGCTGAGCTGATAGGAGGCTGCCATCCTGCACTGGATGGATGGGAGAGGAGCCGGGCCAGCAGCGAGGACTAGGGCGAACCGCAGCAGCAGAGGCAGGAATAGCAGGAAAGGAATCTAGTGTTCCTCTGGGTTAGACAGAGACTCCTCCCTGGCTGTTCTGCAAAATAGCAGGAATAGCGCTTCGCCTCTCTGCCCCTTCAGAAGACGCCTGAGGAGGACGGATTGCTTGACTGAGGTGTATTTTTGTTTTCTGTCGCGTTGCTGGCGGGCTCGGGAGCTGCCTGCGGAAGGTCTTGGGATGGCAGAGAAAGGCAGCACTTCAGTTTCTAATGTATACTCGAATGTTCAGGGTTGCATGTGCAGAGCATAGTTTGGCATGTTCAATGGGACTGCACATACCAACCAGTGGTGTGCTTCCTATGACCAAGCAACGAGGCATGTTGTGTTTATGGAGGCAAAGATGGGGTTCATTCTTCAAGCTGGCATGTAGCCATTGACAGGCCAGTGTGCCTTGTTCCAAGCACAGACCCTGCAGCAGTGCACACACTGTGCACCAAAGTGTGCAAAGGAGCATGTGTTTTCAGGCAGACTGTGGCACTGTTCTCCAAACAATGGTGCTCTGTACTGCCTTCTTTATGTTGGTGGGCACTACCACAATAAGAAGGGGCATGCAGATGAGCAAGTGCGATGCAAATGTGATACCCACAGTGCCCAACAGTGCGCAGTCCAGGGCATATGGAATCGAAGTGTCCTATAAAAACTATTTAAATTCACTAATTTAGTCCGAGCAAACTTTTCTTATCACAATCATGATTGTGTGTTTTATTTTAACGCCGGTCCGCCTCTCCCCTGTTTCATTCAATGCACGTGTGTGCGGAAGTCAGCAGGCTGAACATGCAGTGCACTGCCCACTAATAAGGTGAAAGTGGCATAAGCGCCCTCTTCTTAATTATGAGCGATGACACTGCACCAGTGACGTAGCAAGGCTGTGCACCGCGGATGTCAGATGCCTCAGGCTCAGACAGGGCATCTTTCAGCACCAGTCGGCGAGGGCTGCCAGCCAGGCAGTTGTTGAGAGTGTCCACTCGTCCCTGGTATGCAACCTGGCCTAATGATATTCAGAATGTGTGCCGTGAAAGCGCTGCCCAGCCGAGGCTGCGCGTGAACAGATGTGGTCCCTTCCTCCTGCGTGCTCTCCGAGAGCCTAAGTGTGCTTGCAGCTTATGCACAAGGTCATTCCTAGGAGACTTTATTGTCTCTTTGTACACTTGGCAGTCAGCGAAACGTCCATATGTGGCTTCAAAAGAACGCAGTGTACGCTCACTCGGGTGTCAATTCAAAAATGGCTTTTGATAAACCCGCACTGACATTTTGGAGTCAGTCTTGGGGTAAAACGTTGGCATTTCAGCAGCAACAGCCGCAATCTCATTCATAAAAGGGATGTTCATCTATCGGAGGTGGAATAAAACCTGTCAGGAAGGAGTGGGTCAGTCCGGGCCCCAGAGCCCCCTGGCCTTCTGCCACCAGGAGAGATCAATGTACAATTACACTGAAACCACCACAACGACCACCACCAAGTCCACCACATCCACCACCACGTCCACCATTACCACGTCCACCACCACATCCACCACCACGTTCACCACCACATCCACCACCACGCCCACCACCACATCCAGCACCACCACATCCACCACCACCACGTCCACCACCACGTCCACCACCAGCACCATGTCCACCAATACCACGTCCACCACCATGTCCACCACCACCACACCCTCCACCAACACCACCACATTCACTACCACCACGTCCACCACGTTTACCACATTCACCAACACCACCACATCCACCACCACGTCCACCACCACCACGTCCACCACCATGTCCACCACCACCATGTCCACCACAACCACCATATCCCCCACCAACAAGTTCACCACCACCACGTCCACTACCATGTCCACCACCACCACGTCCACTACCACGTCCTCCACCACCACCAGGTCCTCCACCACCACCACGTCCACCACCACCACATCCACCACCACCACGTCCACCACCACCATGTCCACGTCCACCACCACATCCACCACCATGTCCACCACCACCACGTCCTCCACCACCACCACATCCACCACATCCACTACCAAATCCACCACCACCACGTCCACCACCACCACGTCCACCACCATGTCCACCACCACCATGTTCACCACCATGTCCACCACCACATCCACCACATCCACCACGTCTATCACCATGTCCACCACCACCATGTCCTCCACCACCACCACCATGTCCACCACCTCATCCACCACCACCACATCCACGACGTCCACCACCACCATGTCCACCACCACCACCACGTCCACCACCACCATATCCACCACCACGTCCACCACCACCACATCCACCTCGTCCACCACCACCACATCCAACCCCGGCTGTACATGGGACATTTAAGGATGCATTGGGTGCGAGAAGATGGGATTAGGGGCTAGAAGTATTACACCAGACCCAAGATACATTTTGAAGAGGCGCAATGTCACAGGGGCTTCTGTAAAAGCACTCGCAGCATCTCTACCTCACAGTGGCCTACCTGCACAAGCCACTCACTCAAAACAAGCATTGGCATAGCCAATAGGTCTTGCTTTTGTGAACTTATAAGTGTTTAGCCATGCAACACTTGATGTTGTTGCACCAAGGATATTGTGCTGGATAACTAAGGTCCAAAAGGCGAGACCTATTGGCTATGCCAATGCTTGTTTAATATGAAGATTGGGCATGCCATATCTGACCTAATTCTGTTGCCCTGTTGCCCTGCATGTTACTGACACCTATGTGCTACATCTGTTCTGTGCCTGCTACCATGGCACTCACGGATTCTGTTGTGCATGTTACTACTATCACTGATGCTAAACTAATACTAAATTATGAGTTCAGTTCAAACCAACGTTTATTTGGGCTAAATAGTCCTCAAACATTTAAAATCTCCATAAAAACAACACCAGCAATCACATTTCATAATAAAAAATGTCATAACATTCACAAATTTAAAATGAATTGATCCTTCCAGCATTCTGTATAACTTACTCTATAACATCTGAAAAAGAAGTGTGTTTCTAATCACATGTAAGAGTTTATTTTACTTCCCCATAGCGCAGGCTGTGATTAAATTGCTCATTTCAGTTTTCAAGATCTACTGCTTCTACCCTGTTTTTAATCCCATGCTTTTCAAAAATTGGTCATAAAATCTTTTTCCGTATATCCAAAACCATCTGACAATCCATTAAAAGATGTAGAGTATCACACATTGTACCCGAGGTACAGACACATTTCCCCTTGCTATCGATAATTGCTCTTTTTACCCCGTTGTTGGCATAGCAAGGGTTTGCACCAATTCTTATCCTTAGTAATTCTCTTCTTAACTGATGACAGGGTAGTCTATCCATATAAGGGAAATTACGTTTATTTTGCCACAAGTTAATCATAAAGTGTACAGATTTTTCCCCCAAGAGATAGTCTTGGTCCTGGGCTCGAGAGATTTCACTCCCCAGGGCCCTGAGTTCCCTCTTGCCCACCTCAATTTGGATCATCAGGGGGCACAGCTTGATCCTCATAATTCTACAAGCTTTAATGATAGTTTTGCTTATCTCTTTTGCCCATCTTAGCTCACTCTTCAATATCTCGTTTCTACACCACTGCGAGATTTTATGATCTTCTTCTCTGCCCTGGCGCTGCCAGAATCTTAATAGCGCCATGCATGCCATTATACCCCATGATGTCAATCCTGTTTCTAATCTCACTGCCTGGACCATTGCGGATTGGGCAATGATAGCAAGTTTTTCAGACATGTTCCCTTTTCAACCTCTCATCAGTTTTTACCACTCAGATATAACACTTCGGCTCTGTATGGGAATTGTGGGGGTACCATGGCTGAATATGCTTTTAGAACCGGTCTGTCCGACTTTTCATTGTAAACTCCATTCATTATTTTTAGCCCACTAACCGAAGCTGATGCCCTCAGTTTTACTGCCTCTAGATTGGTGTGCCAGTTCAGAATTTTCTCAAACCACATCCCAAGGTACCTATATTCATCTACCATTTCCAACTTTTCTTCTTCCAAAGCTTAACACATTTGTCTTAACCATATTTACTACTAGTTTTTTAAGACTGCAGCATTCGTTAAACATATAAGTCTTTCTTTGCATACCGATCTCTGTTTGATCCATTATTACGAGGTTGTCTGCATATAGTAGACATGTAATATGTTTTCCATTTCTCTTTGGGCTGGCCCCCCTTGCAGTGCCTAAAACTGAAGGTAAGTCTGCTAAGAATAAGGAGAAGAGTAGAGGGGCCAGTACGCACCACTGTCTTAACCCATTTCCAATTGGGATTTTCTGCAATAGTCTCCCGTCTATGGCCAAAAGTATCTGCGCTCAATTATAGCTATGTAGTGTTTGAATTAACCTTAGCAAATCCCTTGGGATGTTATATCCAATCAGCGTTTTCCACAGCGTCTCACGGTCCACTAGATCAAATGCTGCACGGACGTCCACGAAGCAGCAGAACAAACTTCCCTTATGCTCAATAGACTTCCGTGCAATGGACCAAAGCGCAAAACAGTGGTCAACTGTGGAGAGCTCCTCTTTAAATCCCTCCTGTTCCAGGGGCACAATCTGATTTGTTTCTGCCCAGTCCTTAAGTCTTTCCAAGTTTATTTTGGCAAATACCTTTTCTCCTCTGTCCAGTAGGTTAATTAATCTATAATTCTTCGGGGCTTTTGTATCTCCTTGTTTGTGGATGGGTCTTATGATTGCTCCTCTCCAATTTTCTGGTATATGACCTTTATTAAGTATCCCCAGGAACATTTTTGAAAATAATTCTGCCCACCACTTTGGCCTGGCTTTTATCCTCATCGCTGCTTGAGAGTTTCCCCGGCTGTGCTGGACAGCAAAGAAATCGGGTGTGGTCATGACGAGCTCAGCTCGTCATGAGCACCTGAGAGGTATATGCCATGACGAGCTGAGCTTGTCATGAGCATGGAAGGGGCTATAATCACTGCTGGGAGATTGTCTGGTAAGGTTAGAAATATGTGTTTTTAATATTACTAGAAGTGAAGTGTTCCTTAATTTCCTTCCTCACACCTGGCCATAGTGTGGATCTCAATCTCTCTTTTACAGGCCAATTTCCATATATTTCCTCCAAAAACCTTACCCAAACATCTTCTGGTACAACGCAATTCAAGGACCCTAGTATTTTGCATGAAATTTCTTGGACCATCTTCCAAAAGCCTTTCAAATATTTAAATTCTATTACAGGTAGTAATTTTGTCCAGCAACTCTCTTTGTATGTTCTTTTTTATTTCTAATAATCGTTTTATATTTTATCCTTAATTTCTGAAGGCTGCGGAAAGATTCTACCTTATAATTTCTCCTAAGTCTTCTTTCCCTTTGTCTTATGCTTGTTTTTAACCTACCGGCATTCTTCAACAAACCAGGACTTCTCTTTACTTTGGGTTTTGTTTTTCCTATTATTGCCTGATGTACTAGGTTTTATTTTAACCCTTAGGCATTCCACCAGTTGGGTGATTATATTTTCATACCATCCATTATCCTTCATATTCAGGATATTTTCTAATGTTTGGGTCTGCTGTACAGCGGCTAGTTTTTCGATGTACTCCCCCAAAATGCGTGTTGTGAGACGCCTTGGGTAATCGATATGGACATGGAGCACTGTATCTCCTTGGTTTTCCTTACTCCATATAATTCTGTCTTCAGGGGGTAATGAAGACTTCCATCCATTTTTAACACCTCGAAGTTCTTAATGAATTCGAAGTTCCATGCATGTAGAAACACATAGTCAATCGGACAGGGTTGCTGGCCTGCCTTAAAAGTACGCCTTGCAGGTCGCTTTGACGCTATTCTACTATTCATGCAAAATAAGCCCATTTGAGCCCAACATTTGCCCCAGAGCCGTATCTTGTGCTGATATATCCACCTTCAGAAAGATCGCATCATTTATCCTGTAGGAGGTCAACAACTTCTTACACCATGGGTCAATCCTACAAAGATTTAATTTATGGTCAAAATCATCCAGCACAAAAGTGCATCCTTCTGGAATTTGTCAGTTAAAGTTAGCAAATTGTATTTTAATTTTTCCAATTCAGCCTTGTATTCATTCTCTTGCTCCTTCTGTATATATACATTTACAATAACAATACATTCGTATCGTGGGTCAGGGTTCAACAACAACACTCTACAACCTATTGCCCATTTGCATTTTGCTTCCAAGAGTTCTACCTTCCTGGCAATTTTTGTAGAGATCAATGTCATTTGCCCTCCTAAGGGTCGACCAACATGTTTTTTTCTTGCTACTTTTGTCTGCTGGACAAACCCTTCGCTCAATGTGGATTCGTCGCTCAGCCAGGTCTGCTGCAGACACACAATCTCGTTGCTGTTGATAGATTCTTTAAAGATTTTCAGATTCAGTATTCTATTATATCCATTTATGTTCGCGGATAAAATGGCCAGGCTGTGCAACGACCCTAACTCCTAGTCTATCTCACTTAAGCAGCCATCTTCCTCATAAGCCGGGAATGCTAGAGCCTTATATCTATTTCCAGCCAATATACCTTCTCTAGCTCTCTCGGTTTCCTTGCATCTTATGGTAATTTCAGGATCTTCCTTATTATCCCAGCAGGGATCGATTGACCTTACCTGCCGTAGTCCCAACCCTGAATAATTAGTAAGGATTGGCATCTCATACTTGTTGTGTTCTAACATTTCTACTCTATTTACTAGTCTAATACCTTCCTTATGTAGCTCATGCTCTGCCTTTACTAATACTGACTTTACTAACCCTGAGTAAAGGAGAACCTTATTTACTTCATTCCCTTTTCTATTTACCGTAAATCGTACTTCCTCTGAGGTCCCCAGTGCCAATATTTCATAGACTTTTACATTTAGATAGGGAGAATAGCAAATGTGATCTGTTTAATGGGTTTAATTTCCTGACTAAAACATGAGCTTCCTTTCTCATGCATGGACTGGGCATGCCACAGCTAAATGGTTCAATTTGTACTATATATCTTCACTGAGTCATCCTCAGCATATGTGACTCTCAAGTCTGTTGTCCCTCAGGCCCGACTCGGACCACTGCTGGAACACAGTGATTTTCACTACGAGCACCTGTGTCTCAATCTTCAGCACTGGGGTGGTGTAAATAATATGCGGGCTGCGGTAGGTTACAGCCTGAGAGGTCTGGGCAGCTCTCATGGTTACACATGTGTTTCGTGGTATGATCAAGTTGCACGTGTATTATGTAAGTGCCCTTCCATTTCTGGAGCTTTGCAGCACTTTTAAGATCCCCTCTAAGTTTCTCATTGCTCAAACGGGCATAATTTGTGATATTTATGTTTCCCTCGTCTTCATTGGTTGATTTTGCTTGTGAGATAAGTGTCATACAGTTGTTGAAATGTCACTCATAATTACACTGAACTTATGAAAATGTCACACTTAGCAATCTAAAACCTTGGCATCTATGCACTCTTCTCTATGCCACTAACTTTTAGTCATGCTGAACAGCAACCACACTGATGTATAACATGGCTAAAATACATTGGCTAAGCCAATAGCTCTTGCGTAGACAAGACATATTGTCTTGGACAATGCTTGTTTTTTAAAAAAAACTGAAATTATTATATTTGATGTGGTTTGTTTTTTGCATAACAAATAATTTCAGGGCTTGCCTTGTGCACGGGCTCTACGATCCTTAATTTGTTGGCTCGCCCACCTCTGCTCATATCATCGACATTCGAAGCATTAACATTTTAGTACGTTTGTAGTGTTGGGAGGAAAACCCTGTAATAATACACCGGTCCACCGCAGCTGGTAGTGTTGATTGTGTGGAGGGAGCCACGGGCTGAAGTGAGGATAGGTAGTTAATCCTCACTTCCGGTGGGACACATTGGGTGGCCATTTTTTGCAAGAAGACGGTCTAGTCTTCTGCATTTGGAAACTGATCCTGCCTATTTTAGGATCAGATGGAGCCGACGCGCAGCAGTGGACTGTCAGTCTGAGGCAGAGCTTCTGCATAATTCACAGACATAGCTTGTGCTCTCTCTTAGCACCTGAGGACTGATGATTTAAAAAATGTTATCCCATTAATTTTTGCGATTTTACTATGTGAATTTAATTGTGTTTTAACTATTCTCATTTAGCTGTGTGTAACTATCTTCTCTTACCGCTGTGACATTCTCGGGATCCTGTACCCTGTTTAAGCTGCTTCATCCATTTATTCCCGGTCCACCGCAGCTGGTAGTGCTGATTGTGTGGAGGGAGCCAAGGGCTGAAGGGAGGATAGGTAGTTAATCCTCACTTCCGGTGGAACACATTGGGCGGCCATTTTTGCAAGAAGACGCTCTAGTCTTCTGCATTTGGAAACTGATCCTGCCTATTTTAGGATCAGATGGCGCCAACACACAGCAGACGCGAGCAGCGGGTGCGCCGGTGGCGTGCCAAAGGCAAACCCGCCTGCGCCCTTCCCCGCCAGACCGTCGCCAGGAACCCTGCCCGATTCCCACCAGATAACATTTCTAGGCTCTCCTACACCCCCTCACAACTTCTACAGATGAGGCAGGGCATGATTCTATGCTCTCATAATGGTATGCTTAACAATCTTGAAGAGCCATTCGCTTGTTTGGACTGCCACTATGACTGCAGCAATATCATACCCAATACTAGTGGCTCTCACGGGAAGAGTGTGACAGGGATAGCTGGTGAGATTAGCAGCTCAACTGGATTGAACACTATAAACCAGTTGCATACCTGGAAGGGGCTGTTAGCAAACGTACGCTCATTACCGAAACATGCCACTGAACTCTGGGACTTAGTTTGTTCCGAATCTCCAGATCTTGCCTTTTTAACAGAGACCTGGCTAAAACCGAATTCCACGCCTGATATTTCCCTTGAGCTCCCTGAGAACTATTCTCAGGCTAGATAGAGTAGGGAAAGTGGGCACCAGCCAGTTAAACTGCACAAAAACACATTCACTTTTTTGGAAGACAGGGAGATTAGTGATTTACCACAAGAATCACAGGATGTTGAACCAACGCCGAGACTCGAACCCCTTCTCCAGGTCCAAAGTCGGCAGCTCTGGTTCTTACGCCACATCCGCTGGGGGTTTTGTACATAATTGAGCATTAGGCATCGACTTGCATGGAGACAAAGAGTGATCCCTGCTCTCCGCAGGGTGTGTGGGGATTCGGCGGGATTAAGATCGAGGGTGGCGGTGGGGAGACAGGGTGCGCTCTGCTACCTGTGGGGGGATGTGGGGATGAGAGAAGGGCAGTGGGGCATCTGGCTCGCTGTTGGCTGTAGGGAGAGACATAGTGATGGGAGATTCATTCAGACCGATGAGTGTGGTGGCGGATAGGTGTCCCACTGACCCCAGAGTGGCGTGTAGGGAAGGGGAATGCTGCTCGGTGTGGAGGTGGCATTGCGGATTGGAGAACCATTTTAGTAGAAGAATGGATCTGGGAGACAGAGTAATGGTGGTAGCTTTGGGATGTTTGAGGATACTATGGTAATGCGGGTCCACCCGTCCTCTCGGGGTGAGTGCACCCTTCCTCAGGCGGAGAGTCAGACAGGGCGTTATCCAGCTGGCCTTCTCCTTTTGCCATGCATTCTTTGATTGGCATGGCAGTCTCTGCCCCAAATCCCTTTCAGTATCAGCTGCGTCCAAAGAAAACAGAAATCGAGGGGGAAGCGAGGGCCGGGGGAGCAACGGGGGATGGAGGGTGTGGGGGAGGAGGTCAAGCAGCAATGAAAAACGAGCTGTAGGAGAATGGGCGAGAGAAAGAAGAATTGGCAGGAATAGGGCACACATGCTTTTGTTTACACGGAAGGGGCGGGCCTGTCACGTTCCTCTTTGACTGGGTCCGGAAGGGTTTGGGGGGTTCACGGTGAGGATCACTGCCTTCCTAGCCCCACCTGGTTACTCCTGGAGCTCGACAGGTATGTACACGCGCACACAGATACCTGGCGTGGCAGGAAGGTGCATGCGTGGGCTGAAAACTGCATGACTCAGGTGCAGTGAGGGCGCTGCCCCGACCACCGACGACAAACCGTGCCAGGCCGGGTAGAGGTGCTATACAAACAAAGCACCAGAGAGGTAAACGTTTACCCTTCGACTTATCTAGTGACGTACACTACCAACACCCCTGGAGCACGGACCTGCCACATGCACACTGGGCGATGTTCACGTGTAGCTGCGGACTGGCATCTCTTTAAACATCAAAAATGAACTAGCACCATAACACGAAGTTTCCGTCAAATAACAAAAAACAACCAACACCACAGCACCCCCTTCAAATATAAAAAAATCAACCAGCAACGCAACCCTAGCTCCACCTCCAAATATCAATCAGCACAATACTGACACCCCCTTCTCCCAAACACTCTACCTCTCTGTCAGATATGTAAACCAGTGGTACGCGCGCACCACAGAGGAGCGGGTGCTAGGGAGCGCGGCAGCGAAGCGAATGCGAGCTGCTGTGCGTGCTAGACACCGGGTGGGAATGGGAGTTGCAAAGGCGGGACATGCGCCCGCAATCCCGTGCCTTTTATTTTTTTTTAAAACACGTGAAAGCCAATGCCTGCCGGCGAAAGCCTAATCACACGCACGAGCGTGTGGTCAGCTTTCAAAACCCCTTACAAGAGGTCTCGCGCTGTGTGAGCAATGCTGTGCACTGCAACGCTAGGCGCGAGACCTAAAAAGAGCTGAAAGTTACAGTTGTCGAATCCATCTTGGATAGCCTGATGGAAATGTGTATTTTTTAAACTGAGCTATCTTCACAGGAAAATTTAAAAGGCGCACTTATTTATCGCCCCCAGGACCACTTAAAGATTTTAATGTAAAATCAATTGACAAAATCGCCACTCACATTTTGATCTCTAATCATTTTCTACAGCTAGTAGATTTCAATATCCACAGCGAGGATAAAGATAACTATGAGGCAGCTAGCTTTTTAGCTGACATGGCCACCCTGGGACTGGGAAAGATTAATGCTGGCCCCTCACATTTGGCCGGCACATGCTGGATATTATATTAATCAATTCCCCTCTCATAAACTCTGATCCCCCCGTGCCCACTGACGTGGTCAGATCATTCCATGACCCCTTTCCGGATCACTAGCTGCATCAGACAGAATTTGCCTGAAGGCGCTCAGACCGTCCCTCAAAGACAGTGGCAAAGAGTCACGCTTGACTCTTTTAGTAAATTATATACGCCCATGATATTCAGGGAACACATGGACAGCGCAATGAAGCTGAGGGTCTTTAATGACAATGTTAGCACAATAATTGACATGTTAGCCCCGCTGAAACACTGTACGAATAAATCTAAAAAGAAAAATGAAGAATGGTTTACTGTAGAGTTACACAAGGAAAAATCCAGACGTAAGGTGCTGTAAAAAAGATGGCGGGAATTATTAATTATTTTAATACAAACTCAGAAATAAAAATAAATTTCAGCTTGAAAATGATACACATAGTTTTAAACTGGCCCATGTTGCTTACCATAAGAACTTAAAAAGTGCATAAAAAATTCATGTTATTTTGAAATTGAACCAGGCAGTAACTCTGCAAAGGAATTATATAAAGTCCTCAACTGTTTCACTAAGCCCACAGCTTGCGCCCAACAGATCACCCCCCTCAGAGCCTTTGTGACAGCATAGCTGTGTTCCTTGATGAGAAAATCAATCGGATTTAAAGTGAATTTCTGCAAAAATCTGATTATGCTGAGCCCACTGACCTGGGTTCTAAAGTAGCTGAGGACTTAAAAGTAGGCCTGGATTGTTTAAAGCTATTCAGATCTCTCAGGTGGAAGCCATGCTTAGCACAGCAAAATCGGGCTCCCCCTAGATGTTATGCCAGCATACAAATATGCCCAGCTTGCCCCTCCTCTAGCCGCCCCTATTACTGAGATTTTGAATACCTCCTTACATGAAGGTATTTTACCATTAGACTGGAAATATGCTCAAGTGATTCCGATCAAGAAAAAAAGATCAGCTATCTGTTGACACGCTCTCAAATTACCGCCACATTTCGCTTCTCCCATTGATGAGTAAAATGGTGGAGAGCTATGTCAACACTCAGCAAATGGATTATCTTGTTACCCATACGATTTTGGATCCTTCACAATCTGGGTTTAGACCCAACCATTCCACAGAGACAACCCTGATTGGGGCCACAGATCATATCAAAATGGCACTGGATGGCAATAAAGCAGTGATACTGATATTATTGGATCTGACAGCAGCCTTTGACACGGTCTCTCATCAGAAACTGATTTTTCAACTGAGAGAGGCCGGGCTGCAAGGACAGGCACTCAACTGGCTCATCAGTTTCCTCGACCAGCACACTCAGACCATCAACTTGGGCCCTTTCCGTTCCCAAACCTTGAAACTTACTAAGGGGGTTCCCCATGACTCATATTTAAGCCCCACTTTATTTAATATCTACACGGCCCCCTGGCCAAGGTTATCAGGAAGCATGTTATTTATTTTATTTATTTATTTTATTGAATTTGTATTGCGCACAGCTACCCGCAATGGGTTTCCCGGCGCCAATGACAGACTGAAGAAGGAGATCAAGCAGGTGCAAAAAGAGATCACAAAAAGGAGGAAATCAAAACAGAAAAGTCTTCAACTTTTTACGAAAAGCCAGAAGATTAGTTTCAGTTTTTAACGCCAGCGGGAGAGCATTCCACATCTTTGGTCCAAGATATGCGAATGAACGGCCTCCCATTTTTGCCAGTCGGATTCTTGGAGTCAAAAAATTGCCATTATTAGATGACCTTAAAGAACGGCCGGGTAGATAAGGCTGGGCAAGGTTATGCAGGTAGGTAGGGGCAGAACCCTGACGGATCTTAAACAGAAAACACAGTGTTTTGAAAGTCACGCGATCTAAAATTCTCAGCCAGTGCAGATCACGCAAGGCTTGCATTGCGGACGTTCTCCGTGGAACATTACGCAAGAGGCGAGCAGCTGAATTCTGTACCACTTGGAGTTTATTAATTGTTGCTTTATCCGCTCCCAGATAAAGCACATTGCCATAGTCAATGCGAGACATCACAAGGGCCTGGACGGCAGTTCTTCGGGTGGACTCAGGCAGCATCCATAAGATCTTCTGCCGCCATCGTAAGGTGTTAAAACAGACTGCAGCAACCTTGGTCACCTGCTGCCTCATCGAAAGTGTGTCGTCGATCAGGAATCCGAGGTTACGAACAACAGGCACAGGGGTAGGCAGAGGAGCCATGTCACATGGCCAGTGTCTAGAGCCCCACAGGTCTTTATGCTTGCCTAATATAATAACCTCCGTCTTCTCTCCGTTGAGCTTCAGCAGATGATCTTGCATCCAAGCTGCAACGCGAGATAGGCCAACTTTAAGGGCAGAGACTTCCTGAACACTGCTGCTAGAGAGAGAAAACACAATCTGCGTGTCGTCTGCATATGAATATATAGACAGACCGGCGTCCTCTACGATGGAGGCAAGAGGTCTGATGTAAATATTAAACAACAATGGGCTTAATATAGACCCTTGAGGGACGCCGTAAGCTGAAGAATGAATCGCAGATTCAGCCTTGTTTGAGAAAACCTGAAAGGTGCGCTCATTAAGAAATGAGGCCACCCAGGCAAGCGCAGATCCATCAACACCAAGGGAGCGGAGGGACTTCAAAAGAGTGGAGTGAGACACGGTATCGAATGCAGCGCTTAAATCAAGAAGAATAAGCGCAAAGGTCTCACCGCTATCGATACCGTGTCGGAGTCGCTCAGTCACCCCAAGGAGTGCGGATTTGGTGGAGTAATTAGCGCGAAAGCCTGATTGGGATGGATGGAGATATCCCACATTTTCAACAAACTCATTGAGCTGGGTGTTAACATGGCGTTCCAGTATTTTGGAGCAGGCTGGCAGCAGGGATATAGGCCTAAAGTTGGCAAGGTTTGTAAGGTCCGCACCAGATTTTTTGAGCAAAGGCACAACCATGGCATGTTTCCAATCCGGTGCCACCCGAGATTCGATAAGAGAGATGTTTAGTAGCCTCATTAAGAATCTCCGTGGTTCAAGGTCTAGTTGTTTTAGTATCTTCATAGGAACTGGGTCCCGAGGGGAACCTGACCTGATACTATTTAGACAAGACAGGAAGGAGGAGTCATCAAATGGTAACCAGTTATGGATGAATACAGTGGGAGAGAAAAAAACACTGCAAGAGGAGCCAGGTTGAGGGGAATCAATTGGCAGTGAAAGGGAGGCCAAAGATTGATAGATACCCTCAACCTTGGATATAAAGAAGTCCGCAATGGCATTACATTGTGTGCCATTCAAAGCCGGCAAGGAGGGGATGGTATCTGCTCCTGTGAGTTTCTTTACAGTGGCGAAAAGAGTCCGAGGACAATTTTGCGCTTGGATAATGGTAGAAGCAATGTATGTGGCCTTGGCACGTTTGCAATTTGCATGGTAGACTTTCAGCTCGTCTTTGTAAGTCACCTTGCAAGGAGTGGAATATGAAATCCTCCACTTCCTCTCCAGGGCTTTGCATTTAGCACGTTGGATTTTCAACTCGTCAGAGAACCAAGGTGCAGGGGGGCGCAGGGATCTATATTTGCTACTAGAGCGAGGGGTAAGAGCAGTCACTGCGTCTGTCAGCCAACACGAAATGGGAATGTTCAGGTCCTGCTCTGTCTTGATAGAAGCCGGAATTGACTCAGTCAAATGCTGATTAAAAGCAACCATGTCGAGCCTGTCCCATCGGTAGGACGATTTAGTTTCCTCCACATGAACACTGGCCGAAAAAAGACCAGGTGGTAGCATAAAGTGTATCGCATAGTGATCAGACCAATGTAGCGGACGCGCTGATTGAGTACAATCGAACGAAAGAGTAGAAATGATAGGGTCCAAGAGGTGGCCTGCGAGATGGGTAGCCCCTGAATTACAAAGTTTGAGATTAAAGACCTCAAGATCAGATAAAAAAAGATTTATTCAGGGGGTTATTAACATCTTCTAAGTGGATATTTAAATCACCAAGAATAGTGAAATTGTTCAATTTCAATAGTGTTGCTGAAAGGCAATCAACAAGTGAGGGAATCCACGAAGCTGCATTCCCGGGCGGCCGATAAATTAGCAGACCGGAAAGCGTCAATCGGGAGTTAATCATTAGTTTAAATAATGCTGCCTCACTACCTGGAAGATGTAAATGTTCCAGTTTGAATTGATAAATAGATTTAAAGATGATTGCGATTCCTCCACCACCTTTACCGGAGGGTCTGTCCTGATGCAGCGCAACATAGTTGGGAGGGATGGCTGCAGCAATATCCGGACCCGAGCTAGCATGTAGCCAGGTCTCGGTCAGGAACACTGCATCAGGAGATTCATCACTTATGAAATCATAGATGTTTAATTTATTCTTGGGAAGCGATCTACAGTTTAAGCTCCAAAAATGAAGAGGAGAAAAAGATGAGGTACGGCCCTTGGTAGGCTTCCTTTTCCCCCGGTAATGCTTTATGTTTAATTGCGTCTTAGAAAGCTGCATTTTGCCGGTGGAAAAACCGCAACCAGCACATGTAAAGTAATGAGAGGGCAAAATGCATACGGTGCAAGTAGTGAGGGTGGGGGATCGCAGTCAATGTAGTGCCATGGAGGTATAATGTACGCGGTCATCCCGAGTTAGCATACCTGAGAACATGTTGGCAGAGGGCAGCCCGTCCTGCAGCCCGTCCTCAGCGCGGACGGGCGCAGACGGGCTGAACTCAGGCATAACTCCGGCGGAAGTCCAGCAATCCCGCTGCGCGATGACGCTGTGCGTCAGCATGGCTCGCTTAGATGTACGTCCAGCCTCCGAGACTAGACCGCGCAGAACGCCTGGCGTCGTCAGCCCCACCTAAGATGGCCACTAATCCGAGACGTGGGCAGGGACCCGCAAAGCGCGGTGCTTGGTATCCAATTATATGCAGTGAGCGGGGCAGAGTGCAGTAAGTTGTAGGCCAATTTTAACGTTTTAAAAACAGGGTAAAAGTATTAAATCAAAATGCAATTAGGCAGACAAAACGGGAATTTTAAAAAGCTGCAGAAATGCAGCACAATCCAAACGAGGTCTTCTTAGTGTAGCGCCAGCTTGTTAGTGCGCCCGCCGAAGGTTTGCCTCGCTTAAATGCGTGTCCAGCCTCCGAGACTAGACCGCGCAGAACGCCTGGCGTCGTCAGCCCCACCTAAAATGGCCACTAATCCGAGACGTGGGCAGGGACCCGCAAAGCGCGGTGCTTGGTATCCAAATTATATGCAGTGAGCGGGGCAGAGTGCAGTAAGTTGTAGGCCGATTTTAACGTTTTAAAAACGGTAAAATTATTAAATCAAAATGCAATTAGGCAGACAAAACGGGAATTTTAAAAAGCCGCAAAAAATGCAGCACAATCCAAACAAGGTCTTCTTAGTGTAGCGCCAGCTTGTTAGTGCGCCCGCCGAAGGTTTGCCTCGCTTAAATGCGCGTCCAGCCTCCGAGACTAGACCGCGCAGAACGCCTGGCGTCGTCAGCCCCACCTAAGATGGCCACTAATCCGAGATGTGGGCAGGGACCCGCAAAGCGCGGTGCTTGATATCCAATTATATGCAGTGAGCGGGGCAGAGTGCAGTAAGTTGTAGGCCAATTTTAACGTTTTAAAAACAGGGTAAAAGTATTAAATCAAAATACAAAATACAATTAGGCAGACAAAACGGGAATTTTAAAAAGCTGCAGAAATGCAGCACAATCCAAAACGAGGTCTTCTTAGTGTAGCGCCAGCTTGTTAGTGCTGATGTGCTTGATATCGCTTCGTAACTCCGTTGGGCAGCAGTATGATATATCACTCTAGCCACGTGTGTACTAAACACTCACTGCCATCTCTCTAAACACACATTTTACATATGAGGTCTTCATGTCACCTAAGAAAACCGCTCCAGTGCCCAGCCCGACTTTCCAGCCTTCTGCCACCTACCGCCAGCCACTCACCGTCCGTGCTGTCCGTGTTCTGCTTTCTCTGCTCTGCTTGCTGGGGGCTGAGAGCAGAGAGCCGAAGGTCCAGCACCGCGGAGCTGCAAAGCCGCACCCACCGCACCTGCTAGATGCGTGAGGTCCGGCGGCGATGGGGAAACGGCAGCTCACAGCGGTTCACGGCGTGCAGAAACTCGCCGGGGAAACAGCCGGGGAAACAGCGAAATCGCCCGTTTAATCACGGCGATTACAAGAAGTAGACAGCCAACAAGCCAGCCCTTCCACCAGCCGACCGGAGCGAAATGGCGTCCTGGCGTCCTGGCGTCTGACACAATGCAGACCTTAAGTCTCCTGCGAAGAGTGTTTCGCTGGTTGCCACTTTCTGTGCGAAGAATCTTGATTCAGGCAATGATTACTGGCCGCTTGGACTACTGCAATGCTCTGCTGGCATCCGTTAATGAGTCCCTTCGCAGCAGACTGCAGATTGTTCAAAACGTGGCCGCACGCCGGGCTCTAAAAAAACCTCCTCGTACCCCAGCAGGCCCTTTATTAAAACAGCTTCACTGGCTCCCTATCCGCCAAAGAATTAATTTCAAGCTTGGCTGCCTCACCCATAAAGCTTTGTATGGCACGAGCCCCAGCTATCTGGCGGAAAATTCAGAGTCTACTGTCCCAATCGTCATCTTAGGTCGGAAGGGAAAAGGGTGTTAGTGGTTCCCCGATTCAAGGAGCTTAGGACAGGCGGCAAAACTGTTGCCCATCTGGCCTCGAAATTTTGGAACACCCTACCTGTGGACCTGCGTAAATGCTCCAATCTCTTACACTTTAGGAAACTCCTGAAAACTGCACTATTCAGAGTGTAATTTCTATCTGCACATGGTTGTCTGACTTTCCCGCTAAGATAGCGCAGAGCTACCCCTTTGGGGGTGATTCCTGCGCTTTATAGATCCAATACATACATAAATACATACGTTTTCCCTGGGCTTTGAGTGGGTCGGGTCTCACCGTTGCTGAGCACCAGTAGTTTTTTTAAAGGGGGCCTCGAAAAGGGTCTCTATCGGGCTCTGTTTTGTGCCCCGGAACAGGCGGTCCATTTTTTTCCAGACTGCAGTGACAGCAGGCAAATCGATGTGCACGTGCTGACACTGCTTACTTCTCAGTAGTGGAGAAGTTACGGCATGACGTCATGCCAGGTGAGCGTTATAGGAGAAGGGAAATCCTTTAACCACATGAATGCTACAGCAATTCATCCTCTGTGCTGCAGATCCTAGATTCCCATTGTTCATGACGAGCTCAGCTCGTCATGAGCACACAAGCAGTGTACTGCATAACGAGCTGAGCTCGTTATGAGCTTAGAAGGGGTTAAAGAGTCATTTTCTCTCTGGATTTCCCTTCTCTTTTTGAAACTCAGGAGCAGCAACATTGTTGTGTCAACAGGGCTTTAAGTGGAAGGTTTTTCAATATTATATACAGCCGCGGTCGGTAGTGGGAGTACCTGCCAGGCGGTGACGAGATGAGGGGCATGGTGGGGGGTAGTAAACTATGGATTACAGTGGTTTACAGGTAAGTAAACATATAAATGAATAAAAACGAATTTTGTTGCATGCACTGCATCCACAAATGCGATGCAGTGAGCAGAACAAAATTTATTTAATTTATTTATATATTTACTTACCTGTAACCCTCTGTAATCCATAGTTTAATAGCCCCTCCCCACGTCACCGCCCGGAAGGTACTCTCACTACCGACCGCGGCTGATTATATACAAGCCATAGTTGCTGCGTATTTATCTTATGCAACTACCAACCATTGACAAAGCCAATAGTCCTGACTTGTAGGTATGATGTTACTTGTTGTATCATATATCTGGATTGCAATGGCAGAAACAGCAAAATACAAGTCAGGCTGCACACTATGCTGTGGTTCTGAAAATTCTGGACTCGTGTAATTATTCTGGACTCGAGAATAAAACTTCATCGTAACATGACGAATTTAGTATCAAAAGACCGAGAATGACGAGTACACCATGTACAAGCATTTTCAGCATATTCGAGTGACGATCTCACCTCGAAATCGTCATTTTCGTTCTGAACCCTTGGCTTCCATTTTATGTATGGCAGCCATTTTGTGAGTTGCCCTTTACATAGGCCTTAATCCAGCTGAATTCGATTCCCAAAGGACACGTACGCCTTAATCGACTTTCCTATGACCTGTGCAAGTTGGAACCATTGCCCCAGGCCGAACTAGTTAGGTCAGTTCCCCTCCCAGTGGCAGAACAAGATAGGATCAAGGCTCAACAAGCCATAAAACCATTTCAGCGCAAACACCTGCCGTATCTTGCTCGCATCTGTCTCTGCTCTCTTTGCTTCACTTGCTTTATGGTGGGGAGGTGCCCGTTTTTATTGGGGGCCCACCGATATCTGATGAAATGTTGGGCCTTACCGGGTGATTTGTTGTAGGCAGCACGAAGTGAAATATGGACATGTCATCATGACTCTGCTTTTTCTTTGTATTGAAAATATGTCAATGATCTACTGTAAAACCAAGAATGTTTGCCTGAAGCTTAAAATTCTGTATAAGAAGAGAAGCCTGACTTTGTAAATTCGAGCAGTCTCCTGAGAATATACTTCCCGTGTGTTGTACTTCTAGGACACTTGTTACCTTGGTTGCAGCCAATAAAATCGATCCTTGACTTCACCTAGAAGACTCTGAGTTTCTGTGGTCTGAATCAGGAAGGACTCGAGGTCTCTGGGTGTACCCTGACACCGCTGGGTTACCGGTTCTGTGCCGGTTCTTAAAAACCCAGTACCTCAGTTGGCGCCCAACGTGGGGCGATTCTAGTGGTACCAGCCCAGCCAGAGGTTCGTGAGGAGCTTCGTGTGAAAATTTCGGAGGACGGCCAACCACTTCATCGACCCCTGCATGTCGACGTGGTCCGAAGGTCTTTTCTGCGAGGTTCCCCGCTTCCCGACGGCTACGAAGGACTGCTGCCCTGGCTATCGCCCTGATTTGGACCCTTGAAGTTTGGTAGAACGAAACACTAAGACGAGTCTTCTGGTGACGTCATCGATATTTCAGTTAAGTATAAGTGGAGCGTCTCCCAGTCCTTAGTTGGCTTTGATTTGGAGCTTGCAAGCGCCAAAGCCGAAGGACTCGTGTATTCACGAGAAATATCGTAATCGATAATCCTTTGAAGTTTGGAGCTAGACTAGAGAGCGAAGATGCCTGGTCTTAGACTTGGAAATTTGTTTTGTCTTGGTTGTATTAATAGGGACTCCCGATTGGAGGACTCGTGTCCGGTTCCTCCGGTTGGGACCCCAACTTACGAGTTATATGTCAAACACGGAGTAGGTCCCATCACATACAATGAAGTATGGATCAAATACACCAGAAAAGATGGTGTTTTGAAATGGCCCCAATATGGTAGCTTTGATACCGAAATCTTAGATAACCTCGAAGTTAAACTTTTCAAAAAGAAAGCCTGGCCGGCGATGTTTGACTCATTTCGCTTATGGCGTAAAGAGGCCAAACAGAAGGAAATTAAATTAGAGAAGAAAAATAAGAGAGAAAGAGGAATTTCAGTAATGCAAGCTGCTATGCAGTTTAAAGACAATGAAGAAGAACAGATGAGTGAGCAGTTGCACAGGCAACGTAAAATGGCAATAGATAAATGCTATCCAGTTTTGCCGTCTCTTCAGCAAGAGGCAGCAAAAGAACGTGAAAAAGATCCGTTAATGTCGCATTTATTAAGTTCCCCACCCCCCTATGCGCAAAATGCCACGGCACCTCCGCAACCTTTAGTTGTGCAACCTTTGCCTCCTGTTCCTCCACAGCACCCACCAGCTATTCTTCAGCTGGCTCCTGCTCCTTTGGTGCAGCCTCCTCAAGGCCCACCGATCACCTCTGTTTCACCTGTGCTTTCTACTACTTTGCCTAGTGCACCTTCGGTTTCTCCTAATGATCCCTCTGCTATTACTTCTGCCCCTGCCTTATCTCCCCCTGTTTTCCCACCCGTTCTTCCTTCAGTTTCACCTTCCGTTCGGCAGAAAATGGCCAACACTGTTACTAATCTTTTCTCACCTCTTTTGGGGTCGCCTACTACGACCCCTAACACAGGACGAAGACAGTTGCGAAGTCGACTGCCTGACTACCAAGAGAGAGATTTATTGAATCGTTTAGCGCGTAAATGGGTTATGGACACTGTAAAGTATGATGTAGAGTCTGTCATGGAAGTCTTCCGTCAATGGGAAGCACCGACTCAGAGATATGTTTTTGAACAAATGTGTGTTTTCCTTTGTGAGGATTTGGAAGACAATGATCTGGAATGCAACCCGCAAGAGTTGTGTCGTGTACGGTTCAAGTTTGGAGAGGGCATGATCGTAGGTCCCGATGTCGAGAGAGCGGTTGAAATATTGTTATCATATCGGAGTAAGGGGAGCACTTCTGGGTCACAATCTGAGCATGGTACATCTAGTAGGAAAAAGGCGCGACAATACCCAATGAGAGAAGTTCCCCCACAATGGAGAGAGGGCGACACAACTGTTGACCCCCCTATTCTTCCACACTTTCAGCGTGTATGGGTACATGTCCCATGGAAGCGAGCCGAAGTTTTAGCCCTTAAACAGACATTACCTGATCCCCGTAAAAATCCTGCAGGGTATTATAAAGAATTGTCACAGACTGCTGGGTCATGTATAATGAATGTAGCCGATATCGATATGTTATTTGGGAATGTTGTTCCACAGCCTTTATGGGGCAAGATTCGTCATACAGATCATGATCAGGAATTAGGTGACTCATGGGCTAATATTGCTGCTGCAGATGCCCGACAAGTTGGTGGCGCTAAGCCTGAGCCTTTAATAGCAGAGCTTCCTGGTAAAATAGTCGATTACATGAAAACGATAATGCCTACAATACATGTAAATTGGGATAAGTTGTCTGCATGTAAGCAGAAGAAAGACGAGACGGTCTCTGATTTCTTCACCAGGTTTGAAGAAACATTTGTCGACCACAGCGGTCAAGATATGACCACAGAAGGTGGTCAGAGATTGTTCGTTGATAAATTCATGCACAATCTGCTTCCAGAATTGTGTAAAAAGTTAAAGGATTCAGAAAGTTTTTGGGCTGTTTCATCTTCAGCCCAGATATTGGCTACTGCACAATATTACGAAAATAGAGACAAGGACGAGAAAGATAGAGCAGAAAAGAAAACTAAAGAGCTGAAAACGAAGGTTTTATTACAGCAAGCATATCCGCCACGTGGTGGTGGTGGTCAAAATAATGGTGGTCAGAATAACTATCAGAATCATTTTCAGCAGCCTCAACAGTATCAGAGGAACTCGCAAAGAGTCGAGTATACACAACCACGTGTCCCTATAGGCCCCAACCAGTGCTCATATTGTAAAGAAGAGGGTCATTTCAAGTATAATTGCCCTATTCTGTTACAGCGCGCAAATGGTGGTTCTAGTGTAAGAGGTCGTGGTGTTCAGCAAGCGCCTAGAGGCAGAGGACGTGGAAACGTCCCCCAGAACGCACGTCCCCTTCCACCTCAAAATTCTATGAATAGGTTCGATCAGCAGAACAACGCATCTGACAGGACAGCTCAATACTATGTTGATGATTATTATACAGAAGATGAGTATTTGGAAGGTAATAATTGCTAGGACAGCCATAGACAAAGAGAGGGAGTTGTTTCAGTTCCAGTAGATCAGAGTGGACCATACGTTGAGGTGATTACATCAGGTGTGTCAGAACCTTTTCTGTTGGATACTGGTGCTACAAAGAGTTTTATTATGCACTCCAAACTCCCTGGCGCACCTTTGTCTGGCGAAATGAATGTTTCTGTAGGTTTTTCTGGCCCCCCAGTTAGAAATCCGATTTCTGACCCTTTGTCCCTTTCCGTTGGACCTTGTGAATTCGAAGCACCCCTTATTCTGACAACAGGTTGTGGTGAAAACTTGCTAGGATTAGATTTGCTAAAAAGATTGCATGCGACTTTGTACTGTTCTCCTTCTGGAGTACAACTTACACTGGGTAAGAAAGTGGTTTCTTCAATGTATTTGTCGAGAGACAAACTTCCAACAGAATTGTCATCTCTCCCTAATATTCTTTGGGCCTCTGGTCCTAATGATGTAGGTCTTTTAGAAATACCACCATATGTTGTAACATTGAAAGCCAATGTTCAGATGCCACGAATTCCCCAATATAGAATTTCTAGTGAAGGAGAAAAAGCTTTGCTAGCGATCGTTTACGAGCTAATTGAAAAAGATGTGATTGAGGAGACAAGAGGCAACGTTTGCAATAGTCCTGTTCTGCCTGTTTTAAAACGAACTGACCCTTCTCAGCCACCCGTGTACAGATTCGTGATTGATCTTAGAGAGGTCAATAAAATAGTTGTGCCACAATTTCCAGTTGTCCCCGACATTACTACATTATTGACTATGATTCCAGCTTCTGCCACTTGGTTTTCAGTGATTGACCTGAAGAATGCTTTCTTCAGCATCCCGATTGCTGAGGAGAGCAGGGACATTTTTTCCTTCAGTTTAGGAGGTCGCAGCTTCCGCTTTAAACGCGCTCCTCAGGGCTACTGTGAAAGTCCATCAATATATAGTCAAGCTCTAAAAACACAGCTTGATACGATAGTTTTACCTGAAGGTGCTACTCTTGTACAGTACGTTGATGATTTGCTCATTGCTGCAGACACTGAGGAAATGTGTAAGAAAGCCACATTGTCATTGTTGCGTCATTTGTGCGATTTCCATCATAAGGTGTCACTTTCCAAATTACAATACTGCCGACAAGAAGTGACCTACTTAGGTCACCTCTTATCGAAGGAGGGAAGGAAACTGACCCCAGAAAGAATTCAGGCAATAGCGAAATTGAGTGTGCCAAAAACACAGAGAGAAGTGCGTGCTTTCTTGGGCATTACATCGTACTGTAGACAGTGGATTCCAAATTTTTCGTTATTAGCCAAACCCTTGGTGGCATTAACGTGTAAAGATACACCCAATCCTATTCCTTGGTCTGAAGAGTGTCAGAAAAGTTTTTCTGAATTGCGCACAGCATTATGTTCGGCTCCTGTGTTAGGTACCCCCAACTACAGTAAGCCCTTTACATTGTATGTCCATGAGAAGGAAGGTTTGACTCAGTTATTTGGGGACAAACAGCGTCCATGTGCATATTTCTCGTCGACTTTGGATCCAGTGGCTAGAGCGTTGCCAAGTTGTTTAAGAGCCACAGCGGCAGCAGCTGTTTCTATTCAACAGTCTGCTGGTCTGGTCTAGTAATGAATAATACACTAGTCATGATGGTCCCACATGCAGTAGACACATTGTTAAATAGAACCAAGACACAGCACTTAACTAGTGCTCGATTGTCGGGTTACGAATTAACATTGTTAGCGAGTCATGTACACATAAAAAGGTGCAACACTTTAAACCTAGCTACATTGTTGCCAATTGTAGAGGAATCAGACGCTTCAGAGCAGCATGATTGTTTTCTTAGAACAGAAGAAGAGACGAAAGAAAGAGTTGATCTTTACGACACTCCTCTTGCTGAATGTGATGGTACATTGTGGGTGGATGGTTCATGCTTCAAGCTTGCGAATGGTGACACGACTGCAGCTTATGCTGTCACGACTTTGCATACAATTGTTGAAGCTGCACGTATTCCACATAATTCAGCTCAAGCAGCAGAATTGATTGCACTCACAAGAGCGTGTGTGGTATCAAAAGGAATGAAAGTGACTGTCTATACCGACAGTCAGTATGCATTTGGTGTGGCTCACAGTTTTGGACGATTGTGGAGAGAACGTGGTTTCCTGACTTCGCATGGAGCTAAGATTCAGCATGGTCAGTTGGTGAATGAGCTTCTTGAATCGCTGACCATGCCTCTGCAAGTGGCGATTGTGAAATGTAGTGCTCACAAGAAGGTGACTGATGATGTTGGTCGTGGAAATGCATTCACTGACGAAATTGCGAAAGAAACTGCAAGGAATGTGGTGAGCCGAATGTATGTTGCAAGCCCTGCAAGGGGGACTGGTGATGTTGGGGTATGTGAAGATACGATAGAGAGTGTGAAGTCCATCCAAGCTGAGGCCACAGAGAAAGAGTTGAGCACGTGGAGAGAAAGTACGGGTAGAATAGATGCAAATGGTTGCTGGATTGAATTGTCAGAGCATCAGAGATGGTTGTTGCCCGATGCATATGTGCTAGCAGTGGTTACAATGGCTCATGGAATGGCTCATATCAGCGTAAAAGGGATTTGCGAGTTGTTGGCTCCAGTATGGCAAAATTCAGGAATTCCCAAGTGTGCAGAGAATGTCGTCAAGAATTGCATGGTATGTCTGAAGCACAATCCTGGTAGGGGAACCCCAACTCCAGCTGGTCATTTTGCACCTCCTACGTATCCGTTCGAGGTTTTGCAGCTAGATTTCATTCACATGGAGAGGTGCAACAATTTAAAATACGTACTCGTTGTTGTTTGCGCCTTCTCACGATGGGTAGAAGCATATCCCCTAAAAGACAATACTGCCTTATCCACAGCAAAAGCCCTTGTGAAAGAGTACTTCCCCAGGTTTGGAATGCCTAGAATGGTCTGGTCTGATAATGGAAGTGAATTTGTGGGTCGTGTAATGAAGAGAGTGTGCGAAGGGCTAGGTATTCGGCAGAAGTTCCACGCTGCAAATCACCCTTAATCAGCTGGATTAGTAGAATGCTACAACGGCACTTTAAAACTCAAATTGGCCAAAATCCAAGCGAGCACGGGTCTTAAATGGCCTGATGCTCTACCCCTAGCACTCCTGTCCACCAGAGTGACTGTGCATTCACGAGTGAAACTTAGCCCCTATGAAATCGTTTTCGGCCGTCCGGCCAACATATGGGGAGTGCCTAGACCCACTAAGTTCAGTGAACTCGAACACCCTGTTTTGCTTGATTATCTGTATGAATTGACGGCTAAATTGCGTGTTTTGCATCAACAGGTTCACGACACCCTGCCTCCGGTCTCTGAGACTCCAGGTCACTCCATCGACCCAGGCTCCTGGGTCCTTGTTAAAAACTTCCAGAGAACTAAGAACGACCAGCCCAGGTGGACCGGACCGCACCTCGTCCTTCTTTCCACGAGATCGGAGGGGAAGGCCAACTGGATCCACGGGGTCCACTGCAAGAGAATCCCTTCACCTCCGCCACATGACCAGTGGGTCCAGAAGGGTGTCGCTGACCCAGAACCTAAAACCGTGCCACGTGTCATCCCTTCCAATAATGCACATGTAAAAGGAACTAACTCTGAACGTGAAAGCGAGAACATTTTGCACGAGGCTGTGCCACCATCCAAGCGATCGAACACTACAGAGCCTGAACTTCCAGGATCAAACAGTACCCGGAAGAGAACGTTACAATTTGAGACCAAGACCTATGGACAAATAAAAGATATTTCTTTTCCCTTCCAAGTACTATTTTTTTTAAATGCAGCTCTCCCATCTGAAGAAAACTTGCTTATTTTTGTTTTTCGAACCGCCATCCGGGTTCCGCTGCTAGGGCCGCGATTGCTTAAAGTCTTTGGGGTGCAGCTGACGACATTAGGTCGGCAGTTCTGGTTGGTCCAAGGGAGTTGCCCTAGACTGACGGAAGCATTTCTTAGCAGAATCAACCTACCGTCGCGGGCAGCACTTTAGAGAGGATGGAGTTTTCCGAGATGGGGAGACCTGCCAAACCCACGAACTTTAAACACAAATTATGTACAGTGCTGACAAAGAAAAGCTTTTTAATATTGTGCATTTGTATGTTATTCAGTATGATGATATTTTTAATAAGTTACGTTTTATTCTCTTTTCGTGTGACATATGCACCCACTGCATCACCCATACCTCCTCCTACTGTTTCCTCTCATTCTTTCCACCCTCTTCCTGACCATGAATCCAATAGGAGATTGGAGTTCATTAATAACTCCTTTGTTCAGCTGTTGCACCAACACCAACTTGTAATGAACACGACTAACTGTTGGGTGTGTGGTCTTATGCCTCACACAACGGATAAAGGTATTCCTTATCTGGTCCTGCCATTCAGTCACAACGGTTCTGTGTGGGCATACAGAACAATGTTCATATACGCACGTGAAGTCCAACCCCTACGTTCTGTAAAAGACAATCCCAAGACTAGCGTCCTAGTCAAAGGTATAGTTGACATGATTAAGGGAGAAATCTCTTATGAAAATACCCCGGACGATGAGATATTTGCATATATAAATTGGAACGTGACCGGGTATGAAGCTACCCTGAGTGAGAAACAGCAAGCTAAGAGATCCTCCCCGATTTGGATTGTACCCCATCAGGGTCACCTGTGTCTGCAAGGTACTGGCAAGAATCCCAGAGCTCAGTTAGGGAAGAGTGTCTGTACTGAAACATACGTTTTTGGGTCTCAGACTTCCCCTGCGTTTTTAGCCGCTAAGGGTACCTACTTCATCTGCCATGATAGAGCCTATACATGGTTGCCCCCTGACTTTTCTGGCTCATGTTTTGTTTCATTCCTGTTGCCTCCCACCTACACAGCAGCGGCAGATTACCACAGGACAAGGATAGTTAGAGGTGTCTTGAGTAAAGAAGACACTGCAGGTCAAGAATTTGGGGACTTTGCAAAGGGTTTTCTGCCGTTCTGGGGATCCATGGCTAACAGCAGGAACATAAGGCAATTGACAAGGGTAGTTGAGTCCACCGTGATTGAAACTGCTGGTGCCCTTAGTAACTTGACTGCTGAGCTCCAGTCGGATCGACTTATGACCCTTCAGAACAGGGTCGCTTTAGATGTCATACTTGCAGACCGAGGTGGGGTATGCAGATTGATCCAATCGAGTTGCTGTGTTTTCATCCCAGATAACGCTCCAACGGTGTACCAGGCCATCTCCAAACTACATAAGATTTCCGAATCTATTCATGTGGATAGAGGAGATTGGTCATTAATGGGATGGTTCTGGGAAATGATATCCGCCTGGGGCTGGAAAATTCTGATGGTCATTGGGATGGTCTTAGCCATTCTTTTCCTGTTCTGTCTGTGTATACAGTGTGCTCCTGCAATATGTGGCCTCTGTGTTACATCATGTGTAGGCTGTCCGGAATTCGGTTATAACCGACTCTGCTCGTAAATACCCTACTGGATGAAAATCAGGTGACCTGGTTTAAACCGGATGTCACTGATTTTCATAGTTGACGAGGGAGAGGAGCTGTTGTGCTCTGCCGTCTGTCTCACTGCGGCCGCACCCGAGTACTTCACAAGTCTTTAAAAAGACCATTTACATAACTAGGCTTTGTTGTTCTTTCGCCCCTTCTCAGAGCTCCTGGGGGCGGGGCTGAGCACAGAAACAGTCTTTGTTGCTTGCTGTTTTTGCATGTCTGGCAGCCGGCCCTGCACCAGGGAGCTGTTTATTTTCCACGCCCAACTTGTATGTACACAGGCGCCGGCTTTGTTTTAGCAAGGCGCTCATTTTAATTTTAATGTTTCTTTGCATACACGTTAATGGTAGCACAGACGTTTAGCATGGTGCTCGTTTTTATTTTTAATTACCATGGCGCCACCCACATACATTTTATGTACACAGGTACAGCGCTTTGTTTCAGCACGCCATCCGCCTATTGTAATTTGCGTTTATTATTTCCCTCGCCAGAGGCTGTGCTCGGTGAGATGCCGCCCCTGATCTCTGACCTAGGAACTGCAAGAGTACACAAGGCTGGCATGCATTGTGTCGAATTACTTTTAACTCTCTCCTCGGACCCCGTCCTTTGCTGGTCTTTTAAACGGACTCATTTCCGCGGTGGTGCTGGTATTGCTAGCGCTGCATGAAAAGAGGAACCGTGGGTAACGAGGCACTGTGTGCGCTGGGCAGCGCGGCAGGATATGTTTGCCCAGGGTGCCCCCACCTCCGGGCACATTGCTGCTCACTCTGCTTCCCCCCCTCCCCCCCCACTGCTCACTCTGGACATTCGGGACCCAGAACAGGCATCAGTGACGCAGGAGAGACACCCGAGTCCAGGCCCAGAGTCAGGTGAGTGCTTCAAACAGCCATGAACATTACTGGGGCCTCTGGGTTGCTCCTCATAAAATATTATTCATAATCGGTTTTGCTGTTTATATTAAATGCTGTCGTTGGTAATTCGCTTCCTATTGAGCCCCGGCCAGATGACGAGCATTGTCTGTTTACTTCTCACATTACAATCACATTGTTTAATTTCAAGTGCGCAGAAAAAACATAGCGCTGCGGTGGGTGATTGTCAATGTCTCACTTAAGCCACGTGTGAAAGGGGGTACAGTTAGTTGTGCTCAACTCTGAACCCCAATCCCAACTACTGGCCTGTTAAATATTTGAGGGGCACCTTTGGGATTGTGACGTCACTCATGGTGTGTCCTGTTATTAGCACTATGAGAAACCGCACTTGTGAACGGCTCACCAGGGCACGTGGTGTGCAAAGCTGTTTAACACCACTCCGGATGCAGGGTTATTTTTATTTAATATTTGGCTTCTCTGCTACCATTGACAGGGTTATATAGCGGGTTTGCCATTTTAGTTTCACTGATAGTTTAACTGATGATGTTTTTCCTGCTTGTGCATCCAAGGCTGCCTGGCTGCATTCACCAAAGTGCCCAGGGCGATGCTTGACTTGTAGCGCTGAGCTGCTCTCTGGGGCCCCTTGCAGCGCAAGGTTGCTGCAGAGCCTCTCTTTCAAACTCTGTCACACTTGACCCTGCCTGGCTGGCAGGACAGTAGGTTAGAGACCTTTCATTTCAGGGGTTTGACACATTTAAATAGCTTTATAGAGCTTTTCGTTGCTCAAAAGGTATGTTTCCAGTCACTTCATAGCTTGGTTTTACTTGGGAGAAAGTGTCACTATAAGTGTCACTCATTTGATTGTTGAATGTCACTCATTAGTACACAGAAATCATGGGAGTGTCACACATGTGCAATCTAAAAACTTGACAGCTCTGCTTTAGCCGTGCCTTTTCTCTTCCCTAGTGCAGGCTGCTCGAGTCCAGCAGAGAAGTTAGTCAAACGAGAAAAAGGGCATCAGATAATGTTCACCCGCACTCTCTCGCTGCCCTTGACAAACCGAACGCCTATGTGTGCTGTTCACCCGCTAGCGCATGGCTTTCATAGCGCATGAGCTTGGAGTGCAATAGTATCAGCTGAGCTCAGTTAATTAATGCCCTTTCAGTGTGTGCAGGACACTAGTCCGGGTCTACGAAGTCGAGGTGGGTTATCTTCAGTTTATTTCATTTTGATGTTCCTTCATTTGAGCCATTTTTCCTATGGCTAGAGTTGTGATTCTTGCACCAAACTTAAAGCTGCTATGCTTTATCACTGCTGCATATCAGTTTGTTTTACTTGGTTTTTGATTTCTGGATACATGCACACGGACAGCAAATGCAAGACCTATTGCATTGCTAATGGACCCTTCCAGGATACCTTCAGACTTGGAGGAAGCATCCTAGCCAGGGTCCACAGCCTACAGTGACTATTCACAGAAGGTGGCTGGAGCCGTGCCAAAGTCCTGATTTGTAAGGATGTGTCAGTGTCTATAGAGAGGGCTTCATGCCATTGGCCCTCGTGACCGTGCACTAATCTGGCTTCAATCCCTTTTTTTCCACACAGTCTCCAAGTGGTGGTGTTATTCCCATTTGACTCCTCCCTACATGAGTGGCAATGCGCTGTCCCCATGGTTGTCTTTATGGTCCCCTAACATTCTTTTACAAGTCCCTGGCACGTCTCCTACACACTCTGGAGTGGGATTGTATATGATATGCGGAGCAGAACACTGTGTGTGTGTCACAGTAAGTGGCAGGGCAACAGAAACCCCATGACCTAGCTGCCGGCACATTACCCCAAAGAGAAGCAACCTTTGTTTGTTTAGAAAGTTAAAAGAAACCCTTAGAACTTCACCTAGTTGAAAAGAGTTGCATTTTATACTGAGGCAAATAAAAAGAAAACAATTCCTCTTTGAATCGACAAGACTGTCTGCGATAGACATACTAAACTAAAATGACTGTAACGTTTCATTAAGAAATAAGACAACATATTTTCTCCCTCTACCGTCCTTTTCTTTTGGCCACAGGCGCCTCTCCATGTAAAGAACCCAGAGCCAATATTAGCCAATTAAAAGACCATACACGAAAACGTCCGCGCAACTGTTAATAACATAGTCAGTCAAATCCAAAAGCTACAGTATATTTGTCACCAACTGTATGAAAATGATTGTGGTTCAGGGTAAATCACGTAATCTACCCGTCCCTAACAAAAATGAATGTGCCCTTGTGTAACGCAACAGGTGTTCATGTGAAGCGCATCAATACCTTCAGGTCGAGTTAGCACTATAAATATTTCAGAGGGGAAAAAAACAGCAGTGAAAACTAGCCTAGCTTTACTCAGAGCCGTGCCATCATGCTACGTGATTTGTGAGGAGTGTCCAAAACCATGAACATGTCACCCAGCTCTCACTTTCTTCAAATGACAACACATGGATTATAAATGAACTATGAGAACTGCCTGCCTTGCCTACAACACCCAACACCCCCAGAAATCTCTCATTTCCACAAAGTTCTCTCTGTACCCCGCAGTTCAAGAGGTGTGCCTTGCACAGAGCCATCCTTTTCAGGCAAATTTCAGAAAGTGCTGACTTAACCTTCGACTTGTAAAAAATGTATTTGGACCTCATATACACTGTACGTACACAGTCTATATACCATGCATCAATGAAGAAATTACGCAATAATAAAAGCAAAGCGTTCCATAAACACCGGTAAAACACAGTTTCAGTTGTTTTTAATGGCGTGAAAATTAGTAACCACCTAAAAGCACTGTTTTTTTGAGGTATTGAAATCACTGGAAAACACTGAAAAAACACCACCAGAATTCACCAAAAATAGAAACTGAAAACAGGAAAGCCTAATCGTGTGTAAGGAAGCCTGTATCAAGAGATGAACTAAGTACTAGAATGATGTTACAGCAACATCTCAATGACTTTAGGAATATAGATCTGGACTCAGATTAGCATGAGGATAGATTAATTGCCTATGTAAGGGCAAAAGGAGGGTTTGTGGTTCTGAAAATTCTGGACTCGTGTAATTATTCTGGACTCGAGAATAAAACTTCATCGTAACATGACGAATTTAGTATCAAAAGACCGAGAATGACGAGTACACCATGTACAAGCATTTTCAGCATATTCGAGTGACGATCTCACCTCGAAATCGTCATTTTCGTTCTGAACCCTTGGCTTCCATTTTATGTATGGCAGCCATTTTGTGAGTTGCCCTTTACATAGGCCTTAATCAAGCTGAATTCGATTCCCAAAGGACACGTACGCCTTAATCGACTTTCCTATGACCTGTGCAAGTTGGAACCATTGCCCCAGGCCGAACTCGTTAGGTCAGTTCCCCTCCCAGTGGCCGAACAAGATAGCATCAAGGCTCAACAAGCCATAAAACCATTTCAGCGCACACACCTGCCGTATCTTGTTCGCATCTGTCTCTGCTCTCTTTGCTTCACTTGCTTTATGGTGGGGAGGTGCCCGTTTTTATTGGGGGCCCACCGATATCTGATGAAATGTTGGGCCTTACCGGGTGATTTGTTGTAGGCAGCACGAAGTGAAATATGGACATGTCATCATGACTCTGCTTTTTCTTTGTATTGAAAATATGTCAATGATCTACTGTAAAACCAAGAATGTTTGCCTGAAGCTTAAAATTCTGTATAAGAAGAGAAGCCTGACTTTGTAAATTCGAGCAGTCTCCCGAGAATATACTTCCCGTGTGTTGTACTTCTAGGACACTTGTTACCTTGGTTGCAGCCAATAAAATCGATCCTTGACTTCACCTAGAAGACTCTGAGTTTCTTTGGTCTGAATCAGGAAGGACTCGAGGTCTCTGGGTGTACCCTGACACCGCTGGGTTACCGGTTCTGTGCCGGTTCTTAAAAACCCAGTACCTCAATGCTAAGCACTGATTTTTAGCTTATGTGTATTTAAGGCACGCCCTTAGTTACATTGGTCACGCCCCTTTGAGAGACCCCCCATTTTACTCATCCCACTTAAAGCCCTGTGTTTTCCAAAGATTCACACTTTCGTCTTGCTAGTTACATGTAGATGCTTGCAGCAGGCCTATTAATAATGAACCATTTAGGAGGATGTGAACTTTTGGCTTGTGGGTTTTACAAAGATCTCTGCAAAGAACAATATTATTATCTGGACAATCTTATTTATATTCAAACATGAGCTGCAGCTTCTACGCAGCAGTCTGCATCAGACGTATTTAACCTATCCCTGCCGCAAACGAATGTGACTCGTGTACTACAGTGCGCGCGATCAGACCACATGACAAATGAAGGAGTATTTAAAACAAGGGGTGGGGGCACATCAGACAGGCTCTCAAGTCAGCAGTAGCAGGTAGGTATAGCTTTCACATCATGACCTTAAAAGGATGAACAGGGACAGGCGGTTGGAATGAAGTAACCCAAAGCAGGGGCGGATTGGCACTGCGGGCACGGGCCGAAGGGCCGGTGTCTCAGTGCACTCTGTGGGCCGGTTTTTCCCCCTTTACCAGTCCACAGAGAGCACTGACAGGGAGAGGAAAGCAGCCGTTCAGCGATGATCAGCTGTGGCCTCTCCATGACCCCCTGCCCTGCCAAGCAATCATGCTGATGGTGGGCTGTGGAGGGATGATTGTGTGCCAGAATCGGCCTCCCAGGGAGCCAGGTGTTGCTCAGGCCTATGAGCCATTTTCACCTAGGCCCCCCTGGGGCCCACGCAGCATTGCTGCATTAGTGCTTGCATTAGTCCTCTCCCACAGCCCTTCTCGTTCAGGGCATAGTGGGTGAGGAAGAATGGGTCTCGCTGTGGGGGCCAGGTGATGTGGAGAATTCGCACCATCTTCACCGTAGCCTCCCCGCCACCCACATGGATGGCCCAGAAGCTCTGTTTTTGCTTTAGCCCCTCTCCTGCCAGGCCATTGCCTTGAGGCACGGAAGGGCTGCGGAGGGGTGAGTAATTTACAAATAGCTGGGGCCTCCCTGTATTCAGGTGGAGAGCAGGGGAATAATTTTTTAAGAGAAAGGGGCCTCGCAGTTTTCAGGTGCTCCTGCGCTGGAGGGTTGGGGAATACTTTTTTAATAGAAAGGGGCCTCGCTGTTTTCAGGTGCTCCTGCGCTGGTGGGATGGAGAATAATTTTTTAAGAGAAAGGGGCCTCGCTGTTTTCAGGTGCTCCTGCGCTGGATGGTTGGGGGATAATTTTTTTAAAGAAAGGGGCCTCGTTGTTTTCAGATACTCCTGCACTAGAGGGCCCGGGGAATAATTTTTTAACAGAAAGGGCCTCGCTGTTTTCAGGTGCTCCTGCGCTGGAGGGCTGGGGAATAATTTTTTAAGAGAAAGGGGCCTCGCTGTTTTCAGGTGCTCCTGCGCTGGAGAGCTGGGGAATATTTTTTTGAAGAGAAAGGAGCCTCGCTATTTTCAGGTGCTCCTGCGCTGGAGGATAATTTTTTAAGAGAAAGGGCCTCGCTGTTTTCAGGTGCTCATGCGCTGGAGAGCTGGGGAATATTTTTTTAAGAGAAAGGAGCCTTGCTGTTTTCAGGTGCTCCTGCGCTGGAGGGATGGAAAATAATTTTTGGAGAACAAGGGGCCTCGCTGTTTTCAGGTGCTCCTGCGCTGGAGGGTTGGGGGATAATTTTTTAAAAGAAAGGGGCCTCGTTGTTTTCAGATACTCCTGCACTAGAGGGCCCGGGGAATACTTTTTTAATAGAAAGGGGCCTCGCTGTTTTCAGGTGCTCCTGCGCTGGAGGGCTGGGGAATAATTTTTTAAGAGAAAGGGGCCTCGCTGTTTTCAGGTGCTCCTGCGCTGGAGAGCTGGGGAATATTTTTTTAAGAGAAAGGAGCCTCGCTGTTTTCAGGTGCTCCTGCGCTGGAGGGCTGGGGAATAATTTTTTTATAGAAAGGGGCCTCGCTGTTTTCAGATGCTCCTGCTCTGGAGGGTTGGGGAATACTTTTTTAATAGAAAGGGGCCTCGCTGTTTTCAGGTGCTCTTGCGCTGGTGGGATGGAGAATAATTTTTTAAGAGAAAGGGGCCTCGCTGTTTTCAGGTGCTCCTGCGCTGGAGGGTTGGGGGATAATTTTTTTAAAGAAAGGGGCCTCGTTGTTTTCAGATACTCCTGCACTAGAGGGCCCGGGGAATAATTTTTTAACAGAAAGGTCCTCGCTGTTTTCAGGTGCTCCTGCGCTGGAGGGCTGGGGAATAATTTTTTAAGGGAAAGGGGCCTCGCTGTTTTCAGGTGCTCCTGCGCTGGAGAGCTGGGGAATATTTTTTTGAAGAGAAAGGAGCTTCGCTGTTTTCAGGTGCTCCTGCCCTGGAGGATAATTTTTTAAGAGAAAGGGCCTCGCTGTTTTCAGGTGCTCATGCGCTGGAGGGCTGGGGAATAACTTTTTAAGAGAAAGGGGCCTTGCTGTTTTCAGGTGCTCCTGCGCTGGAGAGCTGGGGAATATTTTTTTAAGAGAAAGGAGCCTTGCTGTTTTCAGGTGCTCCTGCGCTGGAGGGATGGAAAATAATTTTTGGAGAACAAGGGGCCTCGCTGTTTTCAGGTGCTCCTGCGCTGGAGGGTTGGGGGATAATTTTTTAAAAGAAAGGGGCCTCGTTGTTTTCAGATACTCCTGCACTAGAGGGCCCGGGGAATAATTCTTTAACAGAAAGGGCCTCGCTGTTTTCAGGTGCTCCTGCGCTGGAGGGCTGGGGAATAATTTTTTAAGGGAAAGGGGCCTCGCTGTTTTCAGGTGCTCCTGCGCTGGAGAGCTGGGGAATATTTGTTTGAAGAGAAAGGAGCCTCGCTGTTTTCAGGTGCTCCTGCGCTGGAGGATAATTTTTTAAGAGAAAGGGCCTCGCTGTTTTCAGGTGCTCATGCGCTGGAGGGCTGGGGAATAACTTTTTAAGAGAAAGGGGCCTTGCTGTTTTCAGGTGCTCCTGCGCTGGAGAGCTGGGGAATATTTTTTTAAGAGAAAGGAGCATTGCTGTTTTCAGGTGCTCCTGCGCTGGAGGGATGGAAAATAATTTTTGGAGAACAAGGGGCCTCGCTGTTTTCAGGTGCTCCTGCGCTGGAGGGTTGGGGGATAATTTTTTAAAAGAAAGGGGCCTCGTTGTTTTCAGATACTCCTGCACTAGAGGGCCCGGGGAATACTTTTTTAATAGAAAGGGGCCTCGCTGTTTTCAGGTGCTCCTGCGCTGGAGGGCTGGGGAATAATTTTTTAAGAGAAAGGGGCCTCGCTGTTTTAAGGTGCTCCTGCGCTGGAGAGCTGGGGAATATTTTTTTAAGAGAAAGGAGCCTCGCTGTTTTCAGGTGCTCCTGCGCTGGAGGGCTGGGGAATAATTTTTTTTATAGAAAGGGGCCTCGCTGTTTTCAGATGCTCCTGCTCTGGAGGGCTGGGGAATAACTTTTTAATAGAAAGGGCCCTCGCTGTTTTCAGATGCTCCTGCTCTGTTTTCAGGTGCTCCTGTGCTGGAGGGCTGGGGAATAATTTTTTAAGAGAAAGGGGCCTCGATGTTTTCAGGTGCTCCTGCGCTGGAGGGCTGGGGAATTATTATTTAAGAGAAAGGACCTCGCAGTTTTCAGGTGCTCCTGCGCTGGAGAGCTGGGGAATATTTTTAGGGCTCGGGCCTGCCGTACACTGCGCAGCAGTGTCGCGCAGCTCCGAGTCCTATTCCGGGCGATTTGAAAATGGACCTTGAAAGTTCACAAGCTCGTGCGTGTGGATTTCCAAGGTCCAATTCCATTGGCCTTTGCGTGAGTGCTGTTTTTAAACAGAACACGCAATAGGCCTTAGGCGGTCGCGTAGCTCCGCCTATGGCCTATTGGTGTCTGTTACGCGCACCAGAGACAATTTGTTTTTAATTATCGCACATATGCCCGCAGTAGCGCACGCGCGCGCGTGCACCACTAGCGGGCTTTTTCCTGCCGTCAGTACTTGCGCCGCTCTGCTGAGCTGGAGCTCCCAACAATTTTCAACCCAACACCCTTTCCCGATCGCCTGTCCCTGCGCACAAGCCCTCACATGCACATGCCACTTTTCTCTTGTGACACAGTTTCTGCTAACTCTCACATTTCGTCTGCTTTCGATACTTGCACAAGTGCCACCATTGCCTACGTAACGTTTGTTCTTGTGCTTCAGTGTCTACCATATATTGCATTATTTTACCTCTAATTGTACTTTGTTTTCTCTTGTAACCTGCACACGTCACTTTGTTTGCTACCTCATGTATTCTGCCAGACCACAACCGCCACCCCCGCCCCACGCAACTTAAACGCCTGCTCCTGTAATCTGTTCACCTGTAACTCTCTCCTCAGGAATCATTACCGCTCCTACCGTGAAGCGCTCCGACGCCTTTGGGTAAAGTCCGCACTATATAAACAAGCATTGGAAATGCAATAGGTCTCGCATTAGAAAAGTTGGAGCTATTGGTCTTGTAAATGACAAATATTTTATTTATGAGTTGGTTTTTAAAATAGCTAACTGGATAGCTTTGTCATTTACAATGCCAATAGTTATAACTTTCGCGAATGTGACACCTATAGCATTTGGAATGCAACATGTTTTGTATTTACATGACTTAGATGGCAGCTCTGGTCGTTAGGCCACATCTCTAGAGAGCACGAGAGTGCAGCAGGGGCGAGAAGCACAGAGAGGGAGCAGAGAGTGCAGCAAGGAAGAGAAGCACGGAGAGGGAGCTCAAGAGTGAAGCAAGTGTGAGATGCACGGACAGGGAGCCTGAGAGTGCAGCAGGGGACAGAAGCATGGAGAGGGAGACAGAGTGTATCAGGGGCGAGAAGTACGGACAGGGAGCCCAAGAGCGAAGCAAGAGAGAGAAGCAGGAGAGGGAGTCTGAGATTATAGAAAGGGAGAGAGTTGAGTATAGAAAGGGAGAAGATGAGTTTGGGAGAGAGGCATGAGAGGTGGAAGGCAGAGCAATGGAGATAGACCTGGGAAAGGAGTAACCATGGGGGAGATGAAGATGTGAACAACAGGGAACAAGCAATGAATGTGTTCGTCTGTAATGCGACAGGTGCTCGATTACCTTCGGGTCGAGTTCGCGCTACATATAACTAAAATAAGCGACCGTGACACCTTTAAGTGCGAGGGATGAAAAGGCGGGATGTTTGGCGTCGTGTACCAACTGGGTGATGAAAACAACCCAAATTACTACATAAAATGGGACAGCTGGCAATCCTAAAAGCAACGTTACTAGAATTCCCTACCTTGTTTGATCTCCAAGCACCTGGGACAGAAACAGCAAGTGAAGTTATGCAGCTCACAAGGAGGGAAATAAAGCACCACATAAAAAGGTGCACTTACCTTGACTTGTTTCTCTTTATGTTGTTCCCCATTTCTCTTCATTTCACTGTCTCCGCTCACCGACATGTGACTATCACAACACGCGTGGAACGCCGGCTCATGGAGTCTGGGAAGAGCAACCGAACACTCAAACCAGCTCGTAGCAAACAACCACTCCCATGAGGAATTGTGTTGAAACTACACGTATACGTCACGTACAACGTCACGTTATAGCTGAAGCTGCAATATTATGCAGCGGCCCTAGAGATAGACAAAGGACTACACTCTGAAGGAGCATTAGATATGGACTGGGATCGTATGGACTGGAAGCAGCCATCTTTTTTTGCCAGAAGTGGTGTATGACATTGATCCCAAAAAGTAAATATGAAAGCGTATAAAGAACTTTGGTGCTACAAGATGAATCGCTATGAAAATGTTGTAAACAATTATAAAAAATGAAACTTAAAAACTGCTTTATTTTTCTCCAAATGGTTTATCTTATGGTTGCAACAAGAATGCCTTTTTAGTTGCTATTCTCGTTTGATCTCGTTTTGTGTATTTTACAAAAGCGACACTGTAGGCAAGCTTGTCCTAAGGGCTCAGAATGTTTCGGGACCTACGGCTGCGGAAGTGACGTTAGTGGTTAGAAACCGTCGCTTGGAAAGACGAGAAACGCCGAGCGTGGTTAGGGTCAGGGGTACAGTGGGTGAGTGTTGGGCTTGTTTGTGGAAAATAACATTGCTAATGTGGTAGTCAAAGATTAAGCTCACTTCGGTTTAAGTGGTAAGTGGGGTGTGTCAATAAAACATTCTCCTTGAGAGAGAGGGGAGGTGCTGGCTAAGTAGCAGATTCAGGGGAGGCTGAAAAAATAACACGGCCTATCGGCCGTGAGAGAGAGGGGAGGTGCTGGCGGCTGGGGAGGGGGGAGGAGAAATGCGGCCGTAGTGTGAAGCAGCAGGGGCCTTTGAAGTGAAGCCAAGCTTCACTTCAAAGGTGTGGGAGGAGTGCTGCTGGGGAACAGATGGCGATTTGATGATGTGCACGCGCATTTTAGGTCAATGCGCTTGCGCATTTACCTAAAAGCGCACGGGCACAGATCATTTTGCACGAGGCTGTGCCACCATCCAAGCGATCGAACACTACAGAGCCTGAACTTTTGTTCCAGGATCAAACAGTACCCGGAAGAGAATGTTACAATTTGAGACCGAGACCTATGGACAAATAAAAGATATTTCTTTTCCCTTCCAAGTACTATTTTTTTAAGTGCAGCTCTCCCATCTGAAGAAAACTTGCTTATTTTTGTTTTTCGAACCGCCATCCGGGTTCCGCTGCTAGGGATGCAGCTGACGACGTTAGGTCGGCAGTTCTGGTTGGTCCAAGGGAGTTGCCCTAGACTGACGGAAGCATTTCTTAGCAGAATCAACTTACCGTCGCCGGCAGCACTTTAGAGAGGATGGAGTTTTCCGAGATGGGGAGACCTGCCAAACCCACAAACTTTAAACACAAATTATGTACAGTGATGACAAAGAAAAGCTTTTTAATATTGTGCATTTGTATGTTATTCAATATGATGATATTTTTAATAAGTTACGTTTTATTCTCTTTTCGTGTGACATTTGCACCCACTGCATCACCCATACCTCCTCCTACTGTTTCCTCTCATTCTTTCCACCCTCTTCCTGACCATGAATCCAATAGGAGATTGGAGTTCATTAATAACTCCTTTGTTCAGCTGTTGCACCAACACCAACTTGTAATGAACACGACTAACTGTTGGGTGTGTGGTCTTATGCCTCACACAACGGATAAAGGTATTCCTTATCTGGTCCTGCCATTCAGTCACAACGGTTCTGTGTGGGCATACAGAACAATGTTCATATACGCACGTGAAGTCCAACCCCTACGTTCTGTAAAAGACAATGCCAAGACTAGCGCCCTAGTCAAAGGTATAGTTGACATGATTAAGGGAGAAATCTCTTATGAAAATACCCCGGACGATGAGATATTTGCATATATAAATTGGAACGTGACCCCATCAGGGTCACCTGTGTCTGCAAGGTACTGGCAATAATCCCAGAGCTCAGTTAGGGAAGAGTGTCTGTACTGAAACATACGTTTTTGGGTCTCAGACTTCCCCTGCGTTTTTAGCCGCTAAGGGTACCTACTTCATCTGCCATGATAGAGCCTATACATGGTTGCCCCCTGACTTTTCGGGCTCATGTTTTGTTTAATTCCTGTTGCCTCCCACCTAAACAGCAGCGGCAGATTACCACAGGACAAGGATAGTTAGAGGTGTCTTGAGTAAAGAAGACACTGCAGGTCAAGAATTTGGGGACTTTGCAAAGGGTTTTCTGCCGTTCTGGGGATCCATGGCTAACAGCAGGAACATAAGGCAATTGACAAGGGTAGTTGAGTCCACCGTGATTGAAACTGCTGGTGCCCTTAGTAACTTGACTGCTGAGCTCCAGTCGGATCGACTTATGACCCTTCAGAACAGGGTCGCTTTAGATGTCATACTTGCAGACCGAGGTGGGGTATGCAGATTGATCCAATCGAGTTGCTGTGTTTTCATCCCAGATAGCGCTCCAACGGTGTACCAGGCCATCTCCAAACTACATAAGATTTCCGAATCTATTCATGTGGATAGAGGAGATTGGTCATTAATGGGATGGTTCTGGGAACTGATATCCGCCTGGGGCTGGAAAATTCTAATGGTCATTGGGATGGTCTTAGCCATTCTTTTCCTGTTCTGTCTGTGTATACAGTGTGCTCCTGCAATATGTGGCCTCTGTGTTACATCATGTGTAAGGAAGCCTGTATCAAGAGATGAACTATGTACTAGAATGATGTTACAGCAACATCTCAATGACTTTAGGAATATAGATCTGGACTCAGATTAGCATGAGGATAGATTAATTGCCTATGTAAGGGCAAAAGGAGGGTTTGTGGTTCTGAAAATTCTGGACTCGTGTAATTATTCTGGACTCGAGAATAAAACTTCATCGTTACATGACGAATTTAGTATCAAAAGACCGAGAATGACGAGTACACCATGTACAAGCATTTTCAGCATATTCGAGTGACGATCTCACCTCGAAATCGTCATTTTCGTTCTGAACCCTTGGCTTCCATTTTATGTATGGCAGCCATTTTGTGAGTTGCCCTTTACATAGGCCTTAATCCAGCTGAATTCGATTCCCAAAGGACACGTACGCCTTAATCGACTTTCCTATGACCTGTGCAAGTTGGTACCATTGCCCCAGGCCGAACTCGTTAGGTCAGTTCCCCTCCCAGTGGCCGAACAAGATAGCATCAAGGCTCAACAAGCCATAAAACCATTTCAGCGCACACACCTGCTGTATCTTGCTCGCATCTGTCTCTGCTCTCTTTGCTTCACTTGCTTTATGGTGGGGAGGTGCCCGTTTTGATAGGGGGCCCACCGATATCTGATGAAATGTTGGGCCTTACCGGGTGATTTGTTGTAGGCAGCACGAAGTGAAATATGGACATGTCATCATGACTCTGCTTTTTCTTTGTATTGAAAATATGTCAATGATCTACTGTAAAACCAAGAATGTTTGCCTGAAGCTTAAAATTCTGTATAAGAAGAGAAGCCTGACTTTGTTAATTCGAGCAGTCTCCCGAGAATATACTTCCCGTGTGTTGTACTTCTAGGACACTTGTTACCTTGGTTGCAGCCAATAAAATCGATCCTTGACTTCACCTAGAAGACTCTGAGTTTCTGTGGTCTGAATCAGGAAGGACTCGAGGTCTCTGGGTGTACCCTGACACCGCTGGGTTACCGGTTCTGTGCCGGTTCTTAAAAACCCAGTACCTCAATGCTAAGCACTGATTTTTAGCTTATGTGTATTTAAGGCACGCCCTTAGTTACATTAGTCACGCCCCTTTGAGAGTCCCCCCATTTTACTCATCCCAGTTAAAGCCCTGTGTTTTCCAAAGATTCACACTTTCGTCTTGCTAGTTACATGTAGATGCTTGCAGCAGGCCTATTAATAATGAACCATTTAGGAGGATGTGAACTTTTGGCTTGTGGGTTTTACAAAGATCTCTGCAAAGAACAATATTATTATCTGGACAATCTTATTTATATTCAAACATGAGCTGCAGCTTCTACGCAGCAGTCTGCATCAGACGTATTTAACCTATCCCTGCCGCAAACTAATGCGACTCGTGTACTACAGTGCGCGCGATCAGACCACATGACAAATGAAGGAGTATTTAAAACAAGGGGTGGGGGCACATCAGACAAGCTCTCAAGTCAGCAGTAGCAGGTAGGTATAGCTTTCACATCATGACCTTAAAAGGATGAACAGGGACAGGCGGTTGGGATGAAGTAACCCAAAGCAGGGGCGGATTGGCACTGCGGGCACTTGGGCATGGGCCGAAGGGCCGGTGTCTCAGTGCACTCTGTGGGCCGGTTTTTCCCCCTTTACCAGTCCACAGAGAGCACTGACAGGGAGAGGAAAGCAGCCGTTCAGCGATGATCAGCTGTGGCCTCTCCTTGACCCCCTGCCCTGCCAAGCAATCATGCTGATGGTGGGCTGTGGAGGGATGATTGTGTGCCAGAATCGGCCTCCCAGGGAGCCAGGTGTTGCTCAGGCCTATGAGCCATTTTCACCTAGGCCCCCCTGGGGCCCACGCAGCATTGCTGCATTAGTGCTTGCATTAGTCCTCTCCCACAGACCTTCTCGTTCAGGGCATAGTGGGTGAGGAAAAATGGGTCTCGCTGTGGGGGCCAGGTGATGTGGAGAATTCGCACCATCTTCACCGTAGCCTCCCCCCCACCCCCATGGATGGCCCAGAAGCTCTGTTTTTGCTTTAGCCCCTCTCCTGCCAGGCCATTGCCCTGAGGCACGGAAGGGCTGCGGAGGGGTGAGTAATTTACAAATAGCTGGGGTCTCCCTGTATTCAGGTGGAGAGCAGGGGAATAATTTTTTAAGAGAAAGGGGCCTCGCTGTTTTCAGGTGCTCCTGCGCTGGAGGGCTGGGGAATAATTTTTTAACAGAAAGGGCCTCGCTGTTTTCAGGTGCTCCTGCGCTGGAGGATAATTTTTTAAGAGAAAGGGCCTCGCTGTTTTCAGGTGCTCATGCGCTGGAGGGCTGGGGAATAACTTTTTAAGAGAAAGGGGCCTTGCTGTTTTCAGGTGCTCCTGCGCTGGAGAGCTGGGGAATATTTTTTTAAGAGAAAGGAGCCTTGCTGTTTTCAGGTGCTCCTGCGCTGGAGGGATGGAAAATAATTTTTGGAGAACAAGGGGCCTCGCTGTTTTCAGGTGCTCCTGCGCTGGAGGGTTGGGGGATAATTTTTTAAAAGAAAGGGGCCTCGTTGTTTTCAGATACTCCTGCACTAGAGGGCCCGGGGAATACTTTTTTAATAGAAAGGGGCCTCGCTGTTTTCAGGTGCTCCTGCGCTGGAGGGCTGGGGAATAATTTTTTAAGAGAAAGGGGCCTCGCTGTTTTCAGGTGCTCCTGCGCTGGAGAGCTGGGGAATATTTTTTTAAGAGAAAGGAGCCTCGCTGTTTTCAGGTGCTCCTGCGCTGGAGGGCTGGGGAATAATTTTTTTATAGAAAGGGGCCTCGCTGTTTTCAGATGCTCCTGCTCTGGAGGGCTGGGGAATAACTTTTTAATAGAAAGGGTCCTCGCTGTTTTCAGATGCTCCTGCTCTGGTGGGCCGGGGAATACTTTTTTAATAGAAAGGGGCCTCGCTGTTTTCAGGTGCTCCTGCGCTGGAGGGCTGTGGAATCATTTTTTAAGAGAAAGGGCCTCGCTGTTTTCAGTTGCTCCTGTGCTGGAGGGCTGGGGAATAATTTTTTAAGAGAAAGGGGCCTCGATGTTTTCAGGCGCTCCTGCGCTGGAGGGCTGGGGAATTATTATTTAAGAGAAAGGGGCCTCGCTGTTTTCAGGTGCTCCTGCGCTGGAGAGCTGGGGAATATTTTTAGGGCTCGGGCCTGCCGTACACTGCGCAGCAGTGTCGCGCAGCTCCGAGTCCTATTCCGGGCGATTTGAAAATGGACCTTGAAAGTTCACAAGCTCGTGCGTGTGGATTTCCAAGGTCCAATTCCATTGGCCTTTGCGTGAGTGCTGTTTTTAAACAGAACACGCAATAGGCCATAGGCGGTCGCGTAGCTCCGCCTATGGCCTATTGGTGTCTGTTACGCGCACCAGAGACAATTTGTTTTTAATTATCGCACATATGCCCGCAGTAGCGCACGCGCGCGCGTGCACCACTAGCGGGCTTTTTCCTGCCGTCGGTACCTGCGCCGCTCTGCTGAGCTGGAGCTCCCAACAATTTTCAACCCACCACCCTTTCCCGATCGCCTCTCCCTGCGCACAAGCCCTCACATGCACATGCCACTTTTCTCTTGTAACACAGTTTCTGCTAACTCTCACATTTCGTCTGCTTTCGATACTTGCACAAGTGCCACCATTGCCTACGTAACGTTTGTTCTTGTGCTTCAGTGTCTACCATATATTGCAGTATTTTACCTCTAATTGTACTTTGTTTTCTCTTGTAACCTGCACACGTCACTTTGTTTGCTACCTCATGTATTCTGCCCGACCACAACCGCCACCCCCGCCCCACGCAACTTAAACGCCTGCTCCTGTAATCTGTTCACCTGTAACTCTCTCCTCAGGAATCATTACCGCTCCTACCGTGAAGCGCTCCGACGCCTTTGGGTAAAGTCCGCACTATATAAACAAGCATTGGAAATGCAATAGGTCTCGCATTAGAAAAGTTGGAGCTATTGGTCTTGTAAATGACAAATATTTTATTTATGTGTCGGTTTTTAAAATAGCTAACTGGATAGCTTTGTCATTTACAATGCCAATAGTTATAACTTTCGCGAATGTGACACCTATAGCATTTGGAATGCAACATGTTTTGTATTTACATGACTTAGATGGCAGCTCTGGTCGTTAGGCCACATCTCTAGAGAGCACGAGAATGCAGCAGGGGCGAGAAGCACAGAGAGGGAGCAGAGAGTGCAGCAAGGAAGAGAAGCACGGAGAGGGTGCCCAAGAGTGAAGCAAGTGTGAGATGCACGGACAGGGAGCCTGAGAGTGCAGCAGGGGACAGAAGCATGGAGAGGGAGACAGAGTGTATCAGGGGCGAGAAGTACGGACAGGGAGCCCAAGAGCGAAGCAAGAGAGAGAAGCAGGAGAGGGAGTCTGAGATTATAGAAAGGGAGAGAGTTGAGTATAGAAAGGGAGAAGATGAGTTTGGGAGAGAGGCATGAGAGGTGGAAGGCAGAGCAATGGAGATAGACCTGGGAAAGGAGTAACCATGGGGGAGATGAAGATGTGAACAACAGGGAACAAGCAATGAATGTGTTCGTCTGTAATGCGACAGGTGCTCGATTACCTTCGGGTCGAGTTCGCGCTACATATAACTAAAATAAGCGACCGTGACACCTTTAAGTGCGAGGGATGAAAAGGCGGGATGTTTGGCGTCGTGTACCAACTGGGTGATGAAAACAACCCAAATTACTACATAAAATGGGACAGCTGGCAATCCTAAAAGCAACGTTACTAGAATTCCCTACCTTGTTTGATCTCCAAGCACCTGGGACAGAAACAGCAAGTGAAGTTATGCAGCTCACAAGGAGGGAAATAAAGCACCACATTAAAAGGTGCACTTACCTTGACTTGTTTCTCTTTATGTTGTTCCCCATTTCTCTTCATTTCACTGTCTCCGCTCACCGACATGTGACTATCACAACACGGGTGGAACGCCGGCTCATGGAGTCTGGGAAGAGCAACCGAATACTCAAACCAGCTCGTAGTAAACTACCACTCCCATGAGGAATTGTGTTGAAACTACACGTATACGTCACGTACAACGTCACGTTATAGCTGAAGCTGCAATATTATGCAGCGGCCCTAGAGATAGACAAAGGACTACACTCTGAAGGAGCATTAGATATGGACTGGGATCGTATGGACTGGAAGCAGCCATCTTTTTTTGCCAGAAGTGGTGTATGACATTGATCCCAAAAAGTAAATATGAAAGCGTATAAAGAACTTTGGTGCTACAAGATGAATCGCTATGAAAATGTTGTAAACAATTATAAAAAATGAAACTTAAAAACTGCTTTATTTTTCTCCAAATGGTTTATCTTATGGTTGCAACAAGAATGCCTTTTTAGTTGCTATTCTCGTTTGATCTCGTTTTGTGTATTTTACAAAAGCGACACTGTAGGCAAGCTTGTCCTAAGGGCTCAGAATGTTTCGGGACCTACGGCTGCGGAAGTAACGTGAGTGGTTAGAAACCGTCGCTTGGAAAGACGAGAAACGCCGAGCGTGGTTAGGGTCAGGGGTACAGTGGGTGAGTGTTGGGCTTGTTTGTGGAAAAAAACATTGCTAATGTGGTAGTCAAAGATTAAGCTCACTTCGGTTTAAGTGGTACGTGGGGTGTGTCAATAAAACATTCTCCGTGAGAGAGAGGGGAGGTGCTGGCTAAGTAGCAGATTCAGGGGAGGCTGAAAAAATAACACGGCCTGTCGGCCGTGAGAGAGAGGGGAGGTGCTGGCGGCTGGGGAGGGGGAGGAGAAATGCGGCCGTAGTGTGAAGCAGCAGGGGCCTTTGAAGTGAAGCCAAGCTTCACTTCAAAGGTGTGGGAGGAGTGCTGCTGGGGAACAGATGGCGATTTGATGATGTGCACGCGCATTTTAGGTCAATGCGCTTGCGCATTGACCTAAAAGCGCACGGGCACAGCATCATTTTGCACGAGGCTGTGCCACCATCCAAGCGATCGAACACTACAGAGCCTGAACTTTTGTTCCAGGATCAAACAGTACCCGGAAGAGAACGTTACAATTTGAGACCGAGACCTATGGACAAATAAAAGATATTTCTTTTCCCTTCCAAGTACTATTTTTTTTAAGTGCAGCTCTCCCATCTGAAGAAAACTTGCTTATTTTTGTTTTTCGAACCGCCATCCGGGTTCCGATGCTAGGGCCGCGATTGCTTAAAGTCTTTGGGGTGCAGCTGACGACGTTAGGTCGGCAGTTCTGGTTGGTCCAAGGGAGTTGCCCTAGACTGACGGAAGCATTTCTTAGCAGAATCAACCTACCGTCGCGGGCAGCACTTTAGAGAGGATGGAGTTTTCCGAGATGGGGAGACCTGCCAAACCCACGAACTTTAAACACAAATTATGTACAGTGATGACAAAGAAAAGCTTTTTAATATTGTGCATTTGTATGTTATTCAGTATGATGATATTTTTAATAAGTTACGGTTTATTCTCTTTTCGTGTGACATTTGCACCCACTGCATCACCCATACCTCCTCCTACTGTTTCCTCTCATTCTTTCCACCCTCTTCCTGACCACGAATCCAATAGGAGATTGGAGTTCATTAATAACTCCTTTGTTCAGCTGTTGCACCAACACCAACTTGTAATGAACACGACTAACTATTGGGTGTGTGGTCTTATGCCTCACACAACGGATAAAGGTATTCCTTATCTGGTCCTGCCATTCAGTCACAACGGTTCTGTGTGGGCATACAGAACAATGTTCATATACGCACGTGAAGTCCAACCCCTACGTTCTGTAAAAGACAATCCCAAGACTGGCGTCCTAGTCAAAGGTATAGTTGACATGATTAAGGGAGAAATCTCTTATGAAAATACCCGGACGATGAGATATTTGCATATATAAATTGGAACGTGACCGGGTATGAAGCTACCCTGAGTGAGAAACAGCAAGCTAAGAGATCCTCCCCGATTTGGATTGTACCCCATCAGGGTCACCTGTGTCTGCAAGGTACTGGCAAGAATCCCATCTTGCTCGCATCTGTCTCTGCTCTCTTTGCTTCACTTGCTTTATGGTGGGGAGGTGCCCGTTTTGATAGGGGGCCCACCGATATCTGATGAAATGTTGGGCCTTACCGGGTGATTTGTTGTAGGCAGCACGAAGTGAAATATGGACATGTCATCATGACTCTGCTTTTTCTTTGTATTGAAAATATGTCAATGATCTACTGTAAAACCAAGAATGTTTGCCTGAAGCTTAAAATTCTGTATAAGAAGAGAAGCCTGACTTTGTAAATTCGAGCAGTCTCCCGAGAATATACTTCCCGTGTGTTGTACTTCTAGGACACTTGTTACCTTGGTTGCAGCCAATAAAATCGATCCTTGACTTCACCTAGAAGACTCTGATTTTCTGTGGTCTGAATCAGGAAGGACTCGAGGTCTCTGGGTGTACCCTGACACCGCTGGGTTACCGGTTCTGTGCCGGTTCTTAAAAACCCAGTACCTCAATGCTAAGCACTGATATTTAGCTTATGTGTATTTAAGGCACGCCCTTAGTTACATTAGTCACGCCCCTTTGAGAGTCCCCCCATTTTACTCATCCCAGTTAAAGCCCTGTGTTTTCCAAAGATTCACACTTTCGTCTTGCTAGTTACATGTAGATGCTTGCAGCAGGCCTATTAATAATGAACCATTTAGGAGGATGTGAACTTTTGGCTTGTGGGTTTTACAAAGATCTCTGCAAAGAACAATATTATTATCTGGACAATCTTATTTATATTCAAACATGAGCTGCAGCTTCTACGCAGCAGTCTGCATCAGACGTATTTAACCTATCCCTGCCGCAAACTAATGCGACTCGTGTACTACAGTGCGCGCGATCAGACCACATGACAAATGAAGGAGTATTTAAAACAGGGGGTGGGGCACATCAGACAGGCTCTCAAGTCAGCAGTAGCAGGTAGGTATAGCTTTCACATCATGACCTTAAAAGGATGAACAGGGACAGGCGGTTGGAATGAAGTAACCCAAAGCAGGGGCGGATTGGCACTGCGGGCACTTGGGCATGGGCCGAAGGGCCGGTATCTCAGTGCACTCTGTGGGCCGGTTTTTCCCCCTTTACCAGTCCACAGAGAGCACTGACAGGGAGAGGAAAGCAGCCGTTCAGCGATGATCAGCTGTGGCCTCTCCTTGACCCCCTGCCCTGCCAAGCAATCATGCTGATGGTGGGCTGTGGAGGGATGATTGTGTGCCAGAATCGGCCTCCCAGGGAGCCAGGTGTTGCTCAGGCCTATGAGCCATTTTCACCTAGGCCCCCCTGGGGCCCACGCAGCATTGCTGCATTAGTGCTTGCATTAGTCCTCTCCCACAGCCCTTCTCGTTCAGGGCATAGTGGGTGAGGAAGAATGGGTCTCGCTGTGGGGGCCAGGTGATGTGGAGAATTCTCACCATCTTCACCGTAGCCTCCCCCCCCACCCCCATGGATGGCCCAGAAGCTCTGTTTTTGCTTTAGCCCCTCTCCTGCCAGGCCATTGCCCTGAGGCACGGAAGGGCTGCGGAGGGGTGAGTAATTTACAAATAGCTGGGGCCTCCCTGTATTCAGGTGGAGAGCAGGGGAATAATTTTTTAAGAGAAAGGGGCCTCGCAGTTTTCAGGTGCTCCTGCGCTGGAGAGCTAGGGAATATTTTTTTAAGAGAAAGGAGCCTTGCTGTTTTCAGGTGCTCCTGCGCTGGAGGGATGGAAAATAATTTTTGGAGAACAAGGGGCCTCGCTGTTTTCAGGTGCTCCTGCGCTGGAGGGTTGGGGGATAATTTTTTTAAAGAAAGGGGCCTCGTTGTTTTCAGATACTCCTGCACTAGAGGGCCCGGGGAATACTTTTTTAATGGAAAGGGGCCTCGCTGTTTTCAGGTGCTCCTGCGCTGGAGGGCTGGGGAATAATTTTTTAAGAGAAAGGGGCCTCGCTGTTTTCAGGTGCTCCTGCGCTGGAGAGCTGGGGAATATTTTTTAAGAGAAAGGAGCCTCGCTGTTTTCAGGTGCTCCTGCGCTGGAGGGCTGGGGAATAATTTTTTATAGTAAGGGGCCTCGCTGTTTTCAGATGCTCCTGCTCTGGAGGGCTGGGGACTAACTTTTTAATAGAAAGGGCCCTCGCTGTTTTCAGATGCTCCTGCTCTGGAGGGCCGGGGAATACTTTTTTAATAGAAAGGGGCCTCGCTGTTTTCAGGTGCTCCTGCACTGGAGGGCTGTGGAATAATTTTTTAAGAGAAAGGGCCTCGCTGTTTCAGGTGCTCCTGTGCTGGAGGGCTGGGGAATAATTTTTTAAGAGAAAGGGGCCTCGATGTTTTCAGGTGCTCCTGCGCTGGAGGGCTGGGGAATTATTATTTAAGAGAAAGGACCTCGCAGTTTTCAGGTGCTCCTGCGCAGGAGGCTGGGGAATAATTGTTTAAGAGAAAGGGGCCTCGCTGTTTTCAGGTGCTCCTGCGCTGGAGAGCTGGGGAATATTTTTAGGGCTCGGGCCTGCCGTACACTGCGCAGCAGTGTCGCGCAGCTCCGAGTCCTATTCCGGGCGATTTGAAAATGGACCTTGAAAGTTCACAAGCTCGTGCGTGTGGATTTCCAAGGTCCAATTCCATTGGCCTTTGCGTGAGTGCTGTTTTTAAACAGAACACGCAATAGGCCGTAGGCGGTCGCGTAGCTCCGCCTATGGCCTATTGGTGTCTGTTACGCGCACCAGAGACAATTTGTTTTTAATTATCGCACATATGCCCGCAGTAGCGCACGCGCGCGCGTGGACCACTAGCGGGCTTTTTCCTGCCGTCAGTACCTGCGCCGCTCTGCTGAGCTGGAGCTCCCAACAATTTTCAACCCACCACCCTTTCCCGATCGCCTCTCCCTGCGCACAAGCCCTCACATGCACATGCCACTTTTCTCTTGTAACAGTTTCTGCTAACTCTCACATTTCGTCTGCTTTCGATACTTGCAGAAGTGCCACCATTGCCTACGTAACGTTTGTTCTTGTGCTTCAGTGTCTACCATATATTGCAGTATTTTACCTCTAATTGTACTTTGTTTTCTCTTGTAACCTGCACACGTCACTTTGTTTGCTACCTCATGTATTCTGCCCGACCACAACCGCCACCCCCGCCCCACGCAACTTAAACGCCTGCTCCTGTACTCTGTTCACCTGTAACTCTCTCCTCAGGAATCATTACCGCTCCTACCGTGAAGCGCTCCGACGCCTTTGGGTAAAGTCCGCACTATATAAACAAGCATTGGAAATGCAATAGGTCTCGCATTAGAAAAGTTGGAGCTATTGGTCTTGTAAATAACAAATATTTTATTTATGTGTTGGTTTTTAAAATAGCTAACTGGATAGCTTTGTCATTTACAATGCCAATAGTTATAACTTTCGCGAATGTGACACCTATAGCATTTGGAATGCAACATGTTTTGTATTTACATGACTTAGATGGCAGCTCTGGTCGTTAGGCCACATCTCTAGAGAGCACGAGAGTGCAGCAGGGGCGAGAAGCACAGAGAGGGAGCAGAGAGTGCAGCAAGGAAGAGAAGCACGGAGAGGGAGCCCAAGAGTGAAGCAAGTGTGAGATGCACAGACAGGGAGCCTGAGAGTGCAGCAGGGGACAGAAGCATGGAGAGGGAGACAGAGTGTATCAGGGGCGAGAAGTACGGACAGGGAGCCCAAGAGCGAAGCAAGAGAGAGAAGCAGGAGAGGGAGTCTGAGATTATAGAAAGGGAGAGAGTTGAGTATAGAAAGGGAGAAGATGAGTTTGGGAGAGAGGCATGAGAGGTGGAAGGCAGATCAATGGAGATAGACCTGGGAAAGGAGTAACCATGGGGGAGATGAAGATGTGAACAACAGGGAACAAGCAATGAATGTGTTCGTCTGTAATGCGACAGGTGCTCGATTACCTTCGGGTCGAGTTTGCGCTACATATAACTAAAATAAGCGACCGTGACACCTTTAAGTGCGAGGGATGAAAAGGCGGGATGTTTGGCGTCGTGTACCAACTGGGTGGTGAAAACAACCCAAATTACTACATAAAACGGGACAGCTGGCAATCCTAAAAGCAACGTTACTAGAATTCCCTACCTTGTTTGATCTCCAAGCACCTGGGACAGAAACAGCAAGTGAAGTTATGCAGATCACAAGGAGGGAAATAAAGCACCACATAAAAAGGTGCACTTACCGTGACTTGTTTCTCTTTATGTTGTTCCCCATTTCTCTTCATTTCACTGTCTCCGCTCACCGACATGTGACTATCACAACACGCGTGGAACGCCGGCTCATGGAGTCTGGGAAGAGCAACCGAACACTCAAACCAGCTCGTAGTAAACTACCACTCCCATGAGGAATTGTGTTGAAACTACACGTATACGTCACGTACAACGTCACGTTATAGCTGAAGCTGCAATATTATGCAGCGGCCCTAGAGATAGACAAAGGACTACACTCTGAAGGAGCATTAGATATGGACTGGGATCGTATGGACTGGAAGCAGCCATCTTTTTTTGCCAGATGTGGTGTATGACATTGATCCCAAAAAGTAAATATGAAAGCGTATAAAGAACTTTGGTGCTACAAGATGAATCGCTATGAAAATGTTGTAAACAATTATAAAAAATGAAACTTAAAAACTGCTTTATTTTTCTCCAAATGGTTTATCTTATGGTTGCTGTGGTTCTGAAAATCTGGGATTCATATAATAGTTCTGGACTCGAGAATTAAAACTTCGTCGAAATAGTACGAATTTGGTATCAAAAGACCGAGAATGACGAGTACATCATGTACATGTATTTTCGGCGTGTTCGAGTGACGATTTCCCCTCGAAATCGTCATTTACATTCTGAACCCTTGGCTCCCATTTATATGTTGCCCTTTACATAGGCCTTAATCCAGTTGAATTTGATTCCACAAGGACACATACTTCTTAATCGACTTTTCCCTGACCTCAGTACAAGTTGGAACCATTGCCCCAGGCCGAACTCGTTAGGTCAGTTTACTCCCAGTGGCCAAGCAAGATAGCATCTAGGCTCAACAAACCATAAAACCATTTCAGCGCGCACACCTGCCATATCTCGCTCACATCTATCTCCACTCTTTTGCTTAACTTACTTTATGGTGGGGAGGTGCCCGTTTTTATTAGGGGTCCAGTGTTATCTGATGAAATGTTGGGCCTTGCCAAATGATTTGTTGCTAGCAGCACGAAGTGAAATATGGACATGTCATCATGACTCTGCTTTTTCTTTGAACCAGAATATGTTAACTATTTTCTTTACAACCAAGAATGTTTTGCCTAGGGCCTAGAATCGTGTATAAAAAGAGAAGCCTGACTTTGTAAAAGTGTGCAGTCTCCTGAGAACATACCCGTATTGTACTTCTAGGACACCTGTTACCTTGGTTGCAGCCAATAAACTAATCTTTGACTTCACCTAGAAGACTCTGAGTTTCTGTCGGTCTGAATCAGGAAGAACCCGAGGTCTCTGGGTGTTGATTCCCTGGCACCGCTGGGTTACCGGTTCTGTGCCGGTCTTTAAAAACCCAGTACCTCAGTTGGCGCCCAACGTTTGGGGCGATTCCAGTGGTACCAGTCAGCCAGAAGATCGTGAGGAGCTTCGTGTGGAAATTCCAGAGGACGGCCAACCACCTCATCGACCCCTGCATGTCGACGTGGTCCGAGGTCTTTGCTGCGAGGTTCCCCGCTTCCCGACGGCTACAAGGACTGCTGCCCTGGCTATCGCCCTGATGTTGGACCCTTGAAGTTTTTGGTAGAGCGAAACACTGAGACGAGTCTTCTGGTGACGTCATCGATATTTCAGTTAAGTATAAGTGGAGCGTCTCCCAGTCCTTAGGTGGACTTACTTTGTGGTATCTTTGGGATACAAAAGGTTTTGTATTGGTACTTGCAAGCACCATAACCGAAGGACTCGTGTATCCACGAGAAATATGGTAATCGATAATCCTTTGAAGTTTGGAACTAGACTAGAGAGCGAGGATGCCTAGTCTTAGACTTGGGAATTTGTTTTGTCTTGGTAGTGATAATAGGGACTCCCGATTGGAGGACTCATGTCCGGTTCCTCCAGTTGGAACTCCGACTTACGAGCTATATGTAAAACATGGGGTAGGCCCCATCACTTACAACGAAGTATGGATTAAATACACTAGAAAAGATGGTGTTCTAAAATGGCCCCAATATGGTAGCTTTGATTCTGAAATCTTAGACAACCTTGAAGTTAAACTCTTTGAAAAGAAAGCCCGGCCGGCGATGTTTGACTCTTTCCGCTTATGGCGTAAAGAAGCCAAACAAAAAGAAATTAAATTAGCTAAGAAAAATAAGAGAGAAGGGGGACTTTCAGTAACGCAAGCTGCTGTGCAGTTTAAAGATAATGAGGAAGAGCAGATGAATGAGCAGTTGCACAGGCAACGTAAAATGGCAATAGATAAATGTTATCCAGTTTTACCGTCTCTTCAGCAAGAGGCAGCAAAAGAGCGTGAAAGAGACCCATTAATGTCGCAATTATTAAATTCACCACCCCCCTATGCGCAGAATGCCACAGCACCCCGCAACCTTTAGTTGCGCAAACTACGCCTCCTGCTCCTCAACAGCACTCACCAGCTGTTCTTCAGCTGGCTCCTACTTCTTCGGTGCAGCCTTCTCCAGGCCCACTGACCACTTTTGTTTCACCTGTGTTTTCTACAATTTTGCCTACTGCACTTTTCACGTCTCCTAATGCTCCCTCTACGATTTTGCCTAGTAACCCCTCTATTTCCCCTGATACCTCTTCTGCTATCTCTACCCCCGCCTTATCTCACCCCGTCTTTCCATCCGTTTGTCCTTCAGTTTCACCTTCTATTCGGCAGAAAATGGCCAGCACTGTTACTAACTTTCTTTTACCTCTTTTCGGGTCGCCTGCTACGACCCCTAACATAGGAAGAAGACAGTTGCGAAGTCAACTGCCTGATTATCAAGAGAGAGATTCACTGAATAGTTTAGCTCGGAAATGGGTCATGGACACTGCAAGATATGATGTACAGTCTGTTATGGAAGTCTTCCATCAATGGGAAGCAGCGACCCAGAGATATGTTTTCGAACAGATGTGTGTTTTCCTTTGCGAGGACTTAGAAGACAATGATCAGGAATGCATCCCACAAGAGATGTGTCGTGTACGGTTTAAGTTTGGAGAGGGTATGATTGTAGGTCCCGAAGTGGAAAAAGCACTTGAAATGTTGTTATCATATCGAAGTAAGGGAAACAGTTCTGGGTCACCATCGGAATCTAGTGCATCTAGTAGGAAAAAGGCACGCCAATACCCTATGAGAGAAGTTCCCCCACAATGGAGAGAGGGTGACACAACCGCTAACCCACCAATTTTCCACATTTCCAGCGTGTATGGGTACATGTCCCATGGAAGCGAGCTGAAGTTTTAGCACTCAAACAAACATTACCAGATCTGCGTAAAAATCCTGCAGGGTACTATAAAGAATTGTCACAAACTGCTGGGTCATCTATAATGAATTTAGCCGATATCGACATGTTATTTGGGAATGTTGTTCCACAGCCTTTATGGGGTAAAATTCGTCATGTAGATCATGACCAGGAATTAGGTGATACATGGGCTAATATTACTGCTGCAGATGCCCGACAAGTTGGTGGTGCCAAGCCTGAGCCTTTGATAGCAGAACTCCCTGGTAAAATAGTAGATTACATGAAAACGATAATGCCTGCAATACGCGTAAATTGGGATAAGTTGTCTGCATGCAAGCAAAAGAAGGAAGAAACTGTTTCAGATTTCTTCACTAGATTTGAAGAAACATTCATTGACCACAGCGGTCAAGATATGACCACAGAAGGTGGTCAGAGATTATTTGTTGATAAATTCGTGCACAATCTGCTTCCAGAATTGTGTAAAAAATTAAAAGATTCAGAAAGTTCTTGGGCAGTCTCATCTTCAGCGCAGATATTGGCTACTGCGCAATATTACGAAAATAGAGACAAAGATGAGAAAGATAAAGTAGAAAAGAAAACTAGAGAACTAAAAACGAAGGTTTTGCTACAGCAAGCCTATCCGCCACGTGGTGGTGGTCATCAAAATAATAATGGTCAGAATCACTACCAAAATTCTTTTCAGCAGCCTCAACAGTATCAGAGAAACTCGCAAAGATTCGATTACACTCAACCCCGTGTAGGCCCCAACCAGTGTTTATATTGCAAACAAGAGGGTCATTACAGGTATAATTGTCCTGCCCTGTCACAACGTGCAAATGGTGTTTCTGGTGTTAGAGGTCGTGGCAGTCAGCAAGCGCCTAGAGGTAGAGGGCGTGGAAACGCCCCTCAGGACACACGTCCCCTTCCACCACAAAACTCTATGAACAGGTTCGATCAGCAAAATAACATATCTGACAGGACAACTCAATACTACGTTGATGAGTATTACACAGAAAACGAGCAGTGGGAGAATGATGATTGCTAGGACAGCCATAGACAAAGAGAGGGAGTTGTTTCAGTTCCAGTAGATCAGAGTGGACCTTACGTTGAGGTGATTACATCAGGTGTGTCAGAACCTTTTCTGTTGGATACTGGTGCTACAAAGAGTTCTATTATGCACTCCAAACTCCCTGGCGCACCTGTGTCTGGCGAAATGAACGTTTCTGTAGGTTTTTCTGGCGCCCCAGTTAGAAATCCAATTTCTGACCCTTTATCTCTTTCTGTTGGTCCTTGTGAATTCGAAGCACCCCTTATTCTGACAACAGGTTGTGGTGAAAATTTGCTAGGATTGGATTTGCTAAAAAGATTATATGCGACTTTATACTGTTCTCCTTCAGGAGTACAACTTACTTTAGGTAAGGAAGTGGTTTCTCCCATTTATTTGTCGAGAGATGCACTTCCAGCACAATTGTCGGTTCTCCCAGATATTCTTTGGGCTACTGGTCCTAATGATGTAGGTCTTTTAGAAATTCCACCATATGTTGTAACATTGAAGTCGAATGTCAAAATGCCACGAATTCCCCAATACAGAATATCTAATGAGGGTGAAAAAGCTTTGCTAGCGATTGTTTACGAATTGATTGAAAAGGATGTGATTGAGGAAACACGAGGCAATGTTTGCAATAGTCCTGTTCTGCCTGTTTTAAAACGAACCGACCCTTCTCAGCCACCTGTGTACAGATTCGTGATTGATCTTCGAGAAATAAATAAGATAGTTGTGCCACAATTTCCAGGTGTCCCCGACATTACCACATTATTAACTATGATTCCAGCTTCTGCTTCGTGGTTTTCGGTGATCGACCTAAAGAATGCTTTCTTCAGCATTCCAATTGCTGAGGAGAGCAGGGATATTTTTTCCTTCAGTTTAGGAGGTCGAAGCTTCCGCTTTAAACGCGCTCCTCAAGGCTACTGTGAAAGCCCCTCAATATACAGTAAAACTCTGAAAACACAGCTTGACACGATTGTTTTGCCTAAAGGTGCCACTCTTGTACAGTATGTGGACGATTTGCTCATTGCTGCGGATACTGAGAAAATTTGTAAAAAGGCCACGTTGACATTATTGCGTCATCTGTGTGATCTGCATCACAAGGTGTCACTTTCCAAGCTTCAATATTGCCGACAAGAAGTGACCTACTTAGGTCACCTCTTATCGAAGGAGGGAAGGAAACTGACCCCAGAAAGAATTCAGGCAATAGCGAAATTGAGTGTGCCAAGAACACAGAGAGAAGTACGTGCTTTCTTGGGCATTACATCGTACTGTAGACAGTGGATTCCAAATTTTCCGTTATTGGCCAAACCCTTGGTGGCATTAACGTGTAAAAATACACCCAATCCCATCCCTTGGTCTGAAGAGTGTCAGAAAAGTTTTCTCGAATTACGCACAGCATTATGTTCGGCTCCTGTGTTAGTTACCCCCAACTACAGTAAGCCTTTCACATTGTATGTCCACAAGAAGGAGGGCTGTGCATTGTCTGTGCTGACTCAGTTATTCGGAGATAGACAGCGGCCATGCGCCTATTTTTCGTCAACTTTGGATCCGGTAGCACGAGCATTGCCAAGTTGTTTAAGGGCCACAGCAGCAGCAGCTGTTTCTATTCGACAGTCTGCTGGTCTAGTAATGAATAATACACTAATCGTGATGGTCCCGCATGCAGTAGACACATTGTTAAATAGGACCAAGACACAGCACTTAACTAGTGCTCGACTGTCCAGCTATGAATTAACGCTGCTAGCGAGCCATGTGCATATAAAAAGGTGCAGTACCTTAAATCTAGCCACGTTGTTACCAATTGCAGAAGAATCAGATGCTTCAGAACAGCACGATTGTTTTCTTAGAACAGAGGAAGAGACGAAAGGGAGAGTTGATTTATTTGACACTCCTCTTGCTGAATGTGAGGGCACATTATGGGTAGATGGTTCATGCTTTAAGCTCCCAAATGGGAACGTGACTACAGCATATGCTGTCACAACTTTGCACACAGTCGTTGAAACTGCGCGAATACCACATGGTTCAGCTCAAGCCGCAGAACTAGTCGCACTTACGAGAGCATGTGTATTGTCTAGAGGAATGAGAGTGACTGTCTACACTGATAGTCAGTATGCGTTTGGAGTGGCTCACAGTTTTGGACGATTGTGGAGAGAACGTGGGTTCCTGACTTCGCATGGAACTAAGATTCAGCATGGTCAGTTAGTGAATGAGCTTCTTGAATCACTGACCTTGCCCCTGCAAATAGCGATTGTGAAATGTAGTGCTCACAAGAAAGTGACTGATGATGTTGGCCGAGGAAATGCATTTGCTGATGAGACCGCTAAGGAAACGGCAAAGAATGTGATGAGCCGAATGTATGTTGCAGGCCCTGAAAGATGGACTGGTGAGGTTGGAATATGTGAGGACACGATAGAAAGTGTGAAGTCCATCCAAGCCGAGGCCACAGAGAAAGAGTTAAGCACGTGGAGAGAAAGTACAGGGAGAATGGATGCAAATGGTTGTTGGATTGAATTGACAGAGCATCAGAGATGGTTGTTACCCGATGTATATGTGCTTGCAGTGGTTACAATGGCTCATGGAATGGCTCATATCAGCGCGAAAGGGATTTGCGAGTTGTTGGCCCCAGTGTGGAAGAATTCAGGGATTCCCAAGTGTGCAGAAAATGTTGTCAAGAATTGCATGGTATGTCTGAAACACAATCCTGGTAGGGGAACCCCAACTCCAGCTGGTCATTTTGCACCTCCTACGTATCCGTTCGAGGTTTTGCAGCTAGATTTCATACATATGGAGAGGTGCAACAACTTAAAATACGTGCTCGTTGTTGTTTGTGCCTTCTCAAGATGGGTAGAAGCCTATCCCCTACAAGACAATACTGCCTTGTCCACAGCCAAAGCCCTTGTAAAAGAGTACTTCCCCAGGTTCGGAATGCCGAGAATGGTCTGGTCTGACAACGGAAGTGAATTTGTGGGTCATGTGATGAAAAGAGTGTGTGAAGGGCTAGGCATTAGGCAGAAGTTCCACGCTGCAAATCACCCCCAATCAGCTGGATTAGTAGAATATTACAATGGCACGCTTAAACTTAAATTGGCCAAAATCCAAGCGAGCACAGGTCTTAAATGGCCTGACGCTCTACCCTTAGCACTCCTATCCACCAGAATGACTGTGCATTCGCGAGTGAAACTCAGCCCGTACGAAATCGTCTTTGGCCGGCCAGCCAACATATGGGGAGTGCCTAGGCCCACGAAGTTCAGCGAGCTGCAACACCCTATTTTGCTTGATTATTTGTATGAATTGACGGCTAAATAGCGTGTTTTACATCAACAGGTCCACAACACCCTGCCTCCGGTCTCTGAGACTCCAGGTCACTCCATTGTCCCTGGATCCTGGATCCTCGTAAAGAACTTTCAAAGGACAAAGAACGACCAGCCCAGGTGGACCGGGCCGTACCTCGTCCTTCTTTCCACGAGGTCAGCAGTTCGAGTGGAGGTGAAGGCCAACTGGATTCACGGGGTCCATTGCAAGAGAATCCCTTCACCTCCGCCACATGACCAATGGGTCCAGAAAGGTGGCACTGACTCAGAGCGCACAACTGATGGCCGTGTAAAAGAAACTAACCCTGATTGTGAAAGCGAGAACATTTTTCAAAAAACTGTGCCACCACCAGAACAATTGAATTCTTTGGAGCCTGAACTGCTGTTTCAGGACCAGACAGTACCAGGAAAAAGACGCTACAATTTGCGACCGAGAAAAACAGACTAATAAAAGTGATTCCTTTTTATGATCTGAGACCAAAACCTATGGACTAATAAACGTATCTTTTTCCCCAAATCCTATTTTTGAAGGTGCAGATCTCCCATCTAGGTAACTTGCTTATTTTTGTTTTTCGAACCGCCATCTGGGTTCCGCTGCTAGGGCCGCGATTGGTTAAAGTCTTCGGAAGTGCAGCCAACGACGTTAGGTCGGTGGTTCTGGTCGGTCCAAGGGAGTTGCCCTAGACTGACAGAAGCACTCCTTAGCAGAATCAACCTCCTCGTCGCGGGCAGCACCTTAGAGAGGATGGAGTTTCCTGATGTGGAGAGACCTGCCAAACAAATGAACTTTAAGCAGAGACTTTTAACACGATGACGAAGAAAAGTTTTATAATATTGTGTATTTTTATGCTATCCAGCGTAATGGTCTTTTTAATAAGTTATGTTTTATTCTCTTTTCATGTGACATTTGCGCCCACTACATCACCCATACCTCCTCCTACTGTTTCCTCTCATTCTTTCCACCCTCTGCCTGACCACGAATCTAATAGAAGGTTAGAATTCATTAATAACTCCTTAGTTCAGTTATTACACCAACACCAACTTGTAATGAACACAACTAACTGTTAGGTGTGTGGTCTCATGCCTCACACAACGGATAAAGGTATCCCCTATTTGGTCCTGCCATTTAGTCACAATGGTTCAGTATGGGCATATAGGACAATGTTCATATATGCACGAGAAATCCAACCCCTACGTTCTGTAAAAGACAACCTCAAGACTAGCGCCCTAGTCAAAGGTATAGTTGACATGATCAAGGAAGTAACTTCTTATGAAGATACCCCAGATGATGAGATACTTGCATATGTAGGTTGAAACGTGACCGGATATGGCACTACTTTAAGTGAGAAACAGCAAGCCAAAAGATCATCCCCTATCTGGATCGTACCCCATCAAGGTCACCTGTGTCTGCAAGGTATTGGCAAGAATCCCAGAGCTCAGCTAGGGAAGAGTATCTGTACAGAAACGTATGTTTTTGGATCTCAAACATCCCCTGCGTTTTTAGCCGCTAAGGGTACTTATTTCATCTGCCATGATAGAGCCTATACATGGTTGCCCCCTGACTTCTCGGGCTCATGTTTTGTTTCATTCCTGTTACCTCCCACCTACACAGCAGCGGCGGATTACCATCGGACAAGGGTAGTTAGAGGTGTTTTGAGTAAAGAAGACACTGCAGGTCAAGAATTTGGGGACTTTGCATAGGGTTTTCTGCCGTTCTGGGGATCCATGGCTAACAGTAGAAACATAAGGCAATTAACAAGGGTAGTTGAATCCACCGTGATTGAAACTGCTGGTGCCCTTAGTAACCTGACTGCTGAGCTCCAGTCGGATCGACTTATGACCCTTCAGAACCGGGTCGCTTTGGATGTAATACTTGCGGACCGAGGTGGAATATGCAAATTGATCCAGTCTAGTTGTTGCATTTTCATCCCAGATAATGCTCCAACCGTGTACAGGGCCATCTCCAAATTACATAAGATTTCTGAATCTATCCATGTGGATAAAGGAGATTGGTCGTTAATGGGATGGTTCTGGGAACTGATATCTGCCTGGGGATGGAAAATTCTGATGGTCATTGGGATGGTCTTAGCCATTCTTTTCCTGTTCTGTCTATGCATACAGTGTGCTCCTGCAATATGTGGCCTCTGTGTTACATCATGTGTAAGGAAGCCTGTGTCTAGAGATGAACTAAGCACTAGAATGATGTTACAGCAACATCTCAATGACTTTACGAATATCGATCTGGACTCAGAGTAACACGAGGATAGATTAGTTGCCTATGTAAGGGCAAAAGGAGGGTTTGTGGTTCTGGAAATCTGAAATTCATATAATAGTTCTGGACTCGAGAATTAAAACTTCGTCGAAATATGACGAATTTGGTATCAAAAGACCGAGAATGACGAGTACATCATGTACATGTATTTTCGGCGTGTTCGAGTGACGATTTCCCCTCGAAATCGTCATTTACATTCTGAACCCTTGGCTCCCATTTATATGTTGCCCTTTACATAGGCCTTAATCCAGTTGAATTTGATTCCACAAGGACACATACTCCTTAATCGACTTTTCCCTGACCTCAGTACAAGTTGGAACCATTGCCCCAGGCCGAACTCGTTAGGTCAGTTCCCTCCCAGTGGCCAAGCAAGATAGCATCTAGGCTCAACAAACCATAAAACCATTTCAGCGCGCACACCTGCCATATCTCGCTCACATCTATCTCCACTCTTTTGCTTCACTTACTTTATGGTGGGGAGGTGCCCGTTTTTATTAGGGGTCCAGTGTTATCTGATGAAATGTTGGGCCTTGCCAAATGATTTGTTGCCGGCAGCACGAAGTGAAATATGGACATGTCATCATGACTCTGCTTTTTCTTTGAACCAGAATATGTTAACTATTTTCTTTACAACCAAGAATGTTTTGCCTAGGGCCTAGAATCGTGTATAAAAAGAGAAGCCTGACTTTGTAAAAGTGTGCAGTCTCCTGAGAACATACCCGTATTGTACTTCTAGGACACCTGTTACCTTGGTTGCAGCCAATAAACTAATCTTTGACTTCACCTAGAACACTCTGAGTTTCTGTCGATCTGAATCAGGAAGAACCCGAGGTCTCTGGGTGTTGATTCCCTAGCACCGCTGGGTTACCGGTTCTGTGCCGGTCTTTAAAAACCCAGTACCTCATTGCAACAAGAATGCCTTTTTAGTTGCTATTCTCGTTTGATCTCGTTTTGTGTATTTTACAAAAGCGACACTGTAGGCTAGCTTGTCCTAAGGGCTCAGAATGTTTCGGGACCTACGGCTGCGGAAGTGACGTTAGTGGTTAGAAACCGTCGCTTGGAAAGACGAGAAACGCCGAGCGTGGTTAGGGTCAGGGGTACAGTGGGTGAGTGTTGGGCTTGTTTGTGGAAAAAAACATTGCTAATGTGGTAGTCAAAGATTAAGCTCACTTCGGTTTAAGTGGTACGTGGGGTGTGTCAATAAAACATTCTCCGTGAGAGAGAGGGGAGGTGCTGGCTAAGTAGCAGATTCAGGGGAGGCTGAAAAAATAACACGGCCTGTCGGCCGTGAGAGAGAGGGGAGGTGCTGGCGGCTGGGGAGGGGGAGGAGAAATGCGGCCGTAGTGTGAAGCAGCTGGGGCCTTTGAAGTGAAGCCAAGCTTCACTTCAAAGGTGTGGGAGGAGTGCTGCTGGGGAACAGATGGCGATTTGATGATGTGCACGCGCATTTTCGCATTGACCTAAATGCGCACGGGCACAGCATCAAATCGCCAGTCAATCGCCAGTGTAGGTAAACCTTATTTAAGCCCCTATAGTCTCGCTCAATGCGCATGCGCATTGAGAGGCGAGACCTAAAAAGCATAAATAAAATAAAATAAACCCCGACTTTGTACCTAACTTCTTCCTGCTCTGCCTCACCCCCTCGGCTGCTACTAGCGTTGCCTGAGCACCATGGCAACCCTGCCCCATTCTGACGTGCCGCCACCACTGTCCCGTAGGTTGCTGCCTCGTCCTTTACTGTGTAAAAGTCCTTTGTCACAATTAATTGCAACCCCCCAAACGCCATCACCCTCCCTCTGCTATCCCTAGCACCCAAACCATCACTCAGCATTCGTTGTTTGCCCTGCCATACCAGCCTAGACCACCATCAACGCACCGTAATCTCCCCCCCCCACGCTCGCAGTGACCCCGCACCCCCCCCGACCGCCCTGGCATCCAGTCTTTCCCTTTCCCCAGGGGCGCCCAAGCCCTATCTTTACCAACGATCACAAATAGCCTCCCGTATGCTCCCGCCCCGTCCCCCCAGGTCCGCTAAACACCGTCCCCCCTCCACTTTGTACTTCGACCCTTTGCTGCCTTAGTCAAGTCGTTAAGCACTGTTCAGACCCTCCAGCTTATCGCGATTTCGTGATTTGCAAAAAAATCGCGAAATTTGCCGTTTCCGCCCGATCGCCGTCTTGCCGCCCGTTTCCGCCTAGGAGCGCGAGGCGAGGCACCCATTTTCCCATTCCCCCCAGGATTTGATTTCATTGCGCGCGGAGAGAAGGAGCCAGGAGGTCGAGGACGGCGGCCGAGCGAGGGAGAAGACCAGCACCACAGCAGCAAGAGGGGGAGAGAGCACGAAGCGGCAGCGACACGCACGAAGACACAGGTAAGTCCGTCCTTCACGCTGGTGGAGGGCCCGCCGCACACATAGGGAAGAGCGCTGCCCGGGTGGGAGGGGGGCAGTGGAGATGTGTAATGTCCAAGTAACCCTATCGCAAGTGTTGCACCTTCAGTGAGTCCTGGGTTTTAGTCAGGGGCACATTCTCGTTCTGTTCCTTGCAGATTGAATTCACCATTGTAAGATTTTTAGATGGTCCTTGCCTTCGGTATAGTCCTAGATTGTATGTGTTTTTTTACATTGTGACTCTGGCTATCTTTCTTACTGACTACTCTTAATTTTTACCCTGGGTTTCAATTGGTGTCTTTGTGGTTTTACACAGAGGGTGGCACTTCCAATCGAAACATAAATCTGTGAACTATTCTCTGGTAGCGTCACGACTTTCTGATCTTGCGGAGTTTCGGCATATCTCTCACATATGGGCAATAATGTTGCATTACTTTTAATATTACCAAGAACAATCTCATTTAGACAACCCTGCCAGAGTTTTTATCAGAGGAGTTATTTATAAACCCGAGTTCTGCCCTGCTTACCCAAAACAGGACACACACAATGATTGGTAATTGACAAGGATTGGTTATTTATTATGCACAAATATTCTATGAAAACATGCGTGTCAGAAATATGTGAATAATTACTAAAGTCTCTGTAATCATCACCAAAGCTAGAGCCAATCCAAGTAAAGCTCCAATCGCGTCTCATCTCACCTCCCGATTTCTATCAGTCTAAAATCCCTATCTATTATTCAGAAAAATATATTCTCAGCCATATAATTTCTTGGCTTTATCACCTAACTAACTTACAGCACGCTAAGCCAAGTTAGTATCCTTGCATAGCTTTCATCAGTGGTAGGCCTGCAGTCAGAATATGATCTTTCAGCATGCCCCCTCAACATTTGGTCTGTGTGTCTAACCCCACCCTCTTCTGGATTCTCTTTCTACCTTACCTTCTTATGGAGAAGCGATTGTGGACTGCTCTGCACATCTGGGACTACAATTGTACACAAGCAATGATCTATTGCAGAGTACATGGAAGGCAGAGATGTAACATTTTTACTTCCTTTCTAGCAATTTCTGTACAAGGCAGATAGCGTTGTGGCTGCAAGCACTGCACGCTGCTCAGAGAGATGGAAAATTAATTCTGTCTTGTCTACTTAAAAACTGTCAAAATGGAATTTCAAAAATGAAAACAAACAATCGTGCACAGTTACATGCACATTATTTACACAATACACACAAGCTCTGCAGATGCTGAAAGGAGCAACAGTATATACAAAATTATTCTCTCTTCCAGACGACGGTCCCTTTCAGAGCAATCAATCCGGGCATTATTGTTTTTACATTACAACCAGCAGCACAATACTGGTCTAGATTTGGAGTGCTCGGAAGAACTGAACGTACGTGGCCAAGATTAACATGCCTTTTAACTAAAACAAATGGGCTGAATTGTAAATAAACAAAATGTACATAGCTCCATGTTGTCAAATAACTCAAACAGTAAGATATCTGTGTTTGGTGTTGCAAAAACCACAAAATAAAATGCCGCTAAATGCCGCTAAATTTCCATTTTTGTGCCGCTAAATTTTCATTTTTGTGCCGCTAAATTTGCCAATCCATGCCGCTATATCCTGGGGGGTCTGCTGTTGCCCAAACAACTTGCGCGGGAGTAACCTGGGATAGACCCAGGGTGCAGCGGGTGCAGGATGCGCCCTTCTCCACACATCTCCTGCCGAGGGTGGGGGACACGCACCCCGCCTTACCAGGGCAGCATTCTAAGCTACAAGAGAATCCCGCAGACGGGCTCATGCCTCCGCGCGATGCTCGCCCTGTGCGACACCCGCATCCAGCCCGGTCCCCCCAGCGCAATACACTCCCACACGGCACTACCTCCCAAGTGCTCCGTGTATCCTCGGCCTGGCCCAACCCCATACAGCAGGGGAGGGGAGGCTGCGTCCACCATCCTTCACATCCTGGAGCATTTTCGCACCTGGCTCCCCCGGAGCCCGGACCACCCGCTAATAGGCAGCGCCCCGCATCCACCTCCATCATCTCTAATTGGCGCCCAAGCCGCCCTCGCCTAGCACTCGTTCCTAGCACTCTGCCGTCAGTACCTGTGCCGCTCTGCTGAGCTGTGCTGCTGTCAGTACCTGCGTCGCTCTGCTGGGCTGCGCTGCCGTCAGTACCTGCACATCTGGCTGTGCTGGGAATCTTCGGTACCGGATCTTCTCCGCACTATTGTGGAGGCCAGCGCTAGTGCAAGCATTCACTTAGGGGCTTGCACAGGTAGTCTTTCTTCCTTTAACAATATTCACCAGAAACAAAGGTCAGATAGCTGTTCACTGCCTCATCTGTATTTTTCCTTTCGTTACTCCTCAAATCGTTCCGTCTCTGCTGACCTTCATCAGCGACAGAATCCTTGCTATTTTATGCTGCTAATTTTGTTTAAGCCTGCCTAGTACCGAGGCTCCAGTTCGAAAACCATGATCCAGAGTTCGATATGAAGCACATGGTGTCAAGTGTCTGCCTCCCTCGTTCAAGCAGCAGGTGACCTTTCTGTTATAAAAATCCCCACGGCGGGTGTTGCACTTGGTGCAGTTCTGGGTCAGATTAGATGTGTAATGACTTGGAGAGAACAGCCAATACTGGAATGTCAATTCAACAACAACAAAGTTCCAACAAAAGCTGCTTTGATTGAAGCAAAAACAACCTATTTGTCTTTAACACCATACAAATTTATTCTTATTTGATGAAATGATCATTTTTCTTTTTTAGCACACTATTTGTCGTGCTTGGAAAATACAAAATACAAAAAGTTTTATGTACAATATATACAACCATATGAATATACAATTTCAAGCACACTTGGCCATTCATTCATACACTATCCTTTCAAAACAGTGAAAACAATAATAAAAAAACAATAATACGAAAACAGTGCGTCCAGGCATCGGTTAATGAATCAGTCCAAAATATTTCTTTTCATATTTTTGCGAATTATTGCAGTTGTAATTGTCACAAGATCCCTCGTGAATCCAAATAAATGCAAAACAAGAATGGGGGTAACCAGATGCTGGACAAAAAGTGGCCGACGCGTTTCAAACCCCTATAATTAAGGTGGGGTTCTCCTCAGGACCGGATTGGTTCTTATTCCAAATATGAAAACGCAATCAATGGCAGGCAGTGGAGTTTCCCAAAGGAATTGTATTCCCCAAAAAGATGTGATGTCAGCAGCCGCTGCCTCACAGCTTCACGCTTGCTGCTTTCTCATTAGTTTCTCAAGCATCTGCTCCTGTCCAATGCGGGTGGAAGGCATCAGTCCTTCTCCTTAGGCGGTGTAACCAGTTGAGAAAGCAGCGAGCGTGAAGCTGTGAGGCAGCGGCTGCTGACATCACATGTTTTTGGGGAATACAATTCCTTTGGGAAACTCCACTGCCTGCCATTGATTGCGTTTTCATATTTGGAATAAGAACCAATCCGGTCCTGAGGAGAACCCCACCTTAATTATAGGGGTTTGAAACGCGTCGACCACTTTTTGTCCAGCATCTGGTTACCCCCATTCTTGTTTTGCATTTATTTGGATTCACGAGGGATCTTGTGACAATTATAACTGCAATAATTCGCAAAAATATGAAAAGAAATATTTTGGACTGATTCATTAACCGATGCCTGGACGCACTGTTTTCGTATTATTGTTTTTTTATTATTGTTTTCACTGTTTTGAAAGGATAGTGTATGAATGAATGGCCAAGTGTGCTTGAAATTGTATATTCATATGGTTGTATATATTGTACATAAAACTGTTTGCATTTTGTATTTTGTATTTTCCAAGCACGACAAATAGTGTGCTAAAAAAGAAAAATGATCATTTCATCAAATAAGAATAAATTTGTATGGTGTTAAAGACAAATAGGTTGTTTTTGCTTCAATCAAAGCAGCTTTTGTTGGAACTTTGTTGTTGTTGAATTGACATTCCAGTATTGGCTTTTGTTTTGTTTAATAAGTTTGGTTGGACTCAGCCTTTCTGAGTAAGGAGTCAAGGCCCTTTTTGATTCTTGGAGAGAACAGCAGCTTTTATTCTTTTGGCCCTCCCAGTGGCATTCAGTACTGTCCCACTCTCTTTTCATAACTCCCCCCTTCCCTCTTCCCTTGGTTGACCTCATTCTGTTTAGCTGTTGTCTTCTGGTTTCACGTCCTATCCCTCTGTCCATTCCTCCTTCTAGCCACCGACGTCTGTCGTTCCTCAGGGCACCTCCTTTCTGGAGCTAGACGCAAACTTGACTTTTTCTAGAAACAAGCCCCAGCAGCACCACTTGCTTCCACCGCGCCCCCTGCTCTGGACTCAGCCCTGCTCAGACTCTGAAAGCGAAAGTGCCGCAAGGCCGAGTCACCTTCTGAGCTGGGATCGAGTGCTACGTCTGCGAGGAGCCTCTCCTCCCACCCAGGCGGGCCGAAGATGTGTGTGTGTGTGTAGGGTGAGCAGTGTGTGTGTGTAGGGTGAGCAGTGTGTGTGTGTAGGGTGAGCAGTGTGTGGGTGAGCAGTGTGAGAGTGTGTAGGGTGAGCAGTGTGTGAGTGTGTAGGGTGAGCAGTGTGTGAGTGTGTAGGGTGAGCAGTGTGTGAGTGTAGGGTGAGCAGTGTGAGAGTGTGTAGGGTGAGCAGTGTGTGAGTGTGTAGGGTGAGCAGTGTGTGAGTGTGTAGGGTGAGCAGTGTGTGAGTGTGTAGGGTGAGCAGTGTGTGAGCGTGCAGTATGTGAGCGTGCAGGGTGAGCAGTATGTGAGCGTGCAGGGTGAACATTGTGTGAGTGTGTAGGGTGAGCAGTGTGTGAGTGTGTAGTATTAGCAGTGTGTGAGTGTGTAGGGTGAGCAGTGTGTGAGTGTGCAGGGCTAGCAGTGTGTACGTGTGCAGGGCGAGCAGTGTGTGAGTGTGCAGGGTGAGCAGTGTGTGAGTGTGCAGGGTTAACAGTGTGTGAGCGTGCATGGTGAACATTGTGTGAGTGTGCAGGGTGAGTAGTGTGTGAGTGTGCAGGGTGAACATCGTGTGAGCGTGTAGGGTGAGCAGTGTGTGAGTATGTAGGGTGAGCAGTGTGTGAGTATGTAGGGTGAGCAGTGTGTCAGTGTGCAGGGTGAGCAGTGTGTGAGTGTGCAAGGTGAGCAGTGTGTGTGTGTGCAGGGTGAGCAGTGTGTGAGGTTGTAGGGTGAGCAGTGTGTGAGTGTGCAGGGCTAGCAGTGTGTAAGTGTGCAGGGTGAGCAGTGTGTGGGTGTCCAGGGCTAGCAGTGTGTAAGTGTGCAGGGTGAGCAGTGTGTGAGCGTGTAGGGTGAACATTGTGTGAGCGTGTAGGGTGAGCAGTGTGTGAGTGTGTAGGGTGAGCAGTGTGTCAGTGTGCAGGGTGAGCAGTGTGTGAGTGTGCAAGGTGAGCAGTGTGTGAGTATGCAGGGTGAGCAGTGTGTGAGTGTGCAGGGTGAGCAGTGCGTGAGTGTGCAGGGTGAGCAGGGTGAGCAGTGTGCAGGGTGACCAGTGTGTGAGCATGCAGGATGACCAGTGTGTGAGCGTGCAGGGTTAACAGTGTGTGAGCATGCAGGGTTAACAGTATGTGAGCGTGCAGGGTGAACATTGTGTGAGCGTGCAGGGTGAACATTGTGTGAGCATGCAGGGTGAACATTGTGTGAGCATGTAGGGTGAGCAGTGTGAGTGTGCAGGGTGAACATTGTGTGAGTGTGCCGGGTGAGCAGTGTGTGAGTGTGTAGGGTGAGCATTGTGTGAGTGTGTAGGGTGAGCATTGTGGGAGTGTGTAGGGTGAGCATTGTGTGAGTGTGTAGGGTGAGCAGTGTGTGAGTGTGCAGGGTGAGCAGTGTGTGAGTGTGCAGGGTGAACACTGCGTGAGTGTGTAGGGTGAGCAAAGCGTGAGTGTGTAGGGGCAGTGTGTGAGTGTGCAGGGTATGAAAACTCAACCTAAGTCCACCACACACACACACATAACACCACACACATAACAACACACACATAACACCACACACCACCACCCACACACCACCACACACACAACACCACACACACACCACCACACACACACCACCACACACACACCACCACACACACAACACCACCACACACACAACACCACCACACACACACACTCACCACCACACACCACCACTCACGCAACCACACACGCATACAACCACACCGTCAGTGCACACTTTCACCAGACACAGACACCATAAGTCGTCAGTGCACGCTTTCACCAGGCACAAACACCACCAGCCGTCGGTGCACACTTTCACCGGGCTCAAACACCACCAGTCATCAGTGCACGGTTCCACCAGGTACACACCACCAGACGTGAGTGCACGCTTTCACCAAACACACACACACCACCAGCCATCAGTGCACACTTTCACCAGGCACACACACCACCAGACATCAGTGCACGCTTTCACCAGCCACACACACCACCAGCTGTCTGTGCACGCTTTCAACAGGCACACACACCACCAGCTGTCTGTGCACGCTTTCAACAGGCACACACACCACCAGCCGTCAGTGCATGCTTCCACCAGGCACACACACCACCAGCCATCAGTGCACAATTTCTACAGGCACACACACCACCAGCCATCAGTGCACACATCAATTGTTAATGCATCCACAATTAACTATTGTAGCAATCGCAGTATGGTGCACTTTACTTTTAAACATATTCATCTAAAGCGCAGCATGCCACCATTGCTACAATTCCAATCCAACCCACATAATTCCACTACACACTACATGCATACACTCCATAACACATGGCTAAACGACATTGCCATTTACAATGCCATTAGCTCTAACTCAAATAAATCCGAGACCCATTGCATTTCCAATGCTTGTTTTAAGAGAAAGGAGCCTCGCTGTTTTCAGGTGCTCCTGCGCTGGAGGGCTGGGGAATAATTTTTAATAGAAAGGGGCCTCGCTGTTTTCAGATGCCCCTGCTCTGGAGGGCTGGGGAATAATTTTTTAATAGAAAGGGACCTCGCTGTTTTCAGATGCTTCTGCTCTGGAGGGCTGGGGAATAATTTTTTAATAGAAAGGTCCCTTGCTGTTTTCAGACGCTCCTGCGCTGGAGGGCCGGGGAATAATTTTTTAAGAGAAAGGGGCCTCGCTGTTTTTCAGGTGCTCCTGCACTGGACAGCTGGGGAATAATTTTTTAATAGAAATGGGCCTCACTGTTTTCGGATGCTCCTGCGCTGGAGAATAATTTTTTCATAGAAAGGGGCCTTGCTGTTTTCCATGCTCCTGCGCTAGAGGGTTGGGGAATCATTTTTTAATAGAAAGGGGCTTCGCTGTTTTCAGGTGCTTCTGCGCTGGAGGGCTGGGGAAGAATTTTTTAAGAGAAATGGGCTTTGCTGTTTTTTAGGTGCTCCTGCGCTGGAGGGCTGAGGAATAATTTTGTAACAGGAATGGGTCTCGCTGTTTTCAGATGCTCCTGCGCTGGAGGGCAGGGGAATAATTTTTTAATAGAAAGGGGCCTCGCTGTTTTCAGATGCTCCTGCGCTGGAGGGTTGGGGAATAATTTTTCAAGAGAAAGGGGCATCGCTGTTTTCAGATGCTCCTGCGCTGGAGGGCTGGGAATAGTTTGGTAATAGAAAGGGGCCTGGCTGATTTTCAGGTGCTCAGGTTGTAGGACATTGTCATCTTGGCCCTGTGTCTTTCCCAAGAGCAATATCCTCCCACTTACATTCCTTGTGTGTTCCATGATAGGGAACAGCCGCGAATGTGGGCCACGCCCCGCAAATGTGGCCCACTTTTTTCATCAGTGCCCGGGCACAATTGTGGTCCCAATCCGACCCTGACCCAAGGTGCCTTATGTTGTGTCTTGAGCTGGGCCGTGTTGCTCGTGCGCAGCTCGAGCACAATGCTGTAAGGGTGAGTATTATTATTTGAATGCACAAGGGTGCACCCATGACCACAGCGAGCATGTAATTACGCCGAGGTGGCAAAAAGGATCCTCCGCGACCTCAGAATCCAGGTAATTGCCTAGAAACATATGCACAGGAAGCGCGCGAGGCTTTTTCGATGTAGAGGGAATACAACAAGCATATTACTAGACCCGAACCTAGATGTTGACGATCTCACCTCCCAATGCCTCTCAGTCCTTGCAGTCTAAATCAATAACGTCACTCATCTCCAAAGCAAAAAGAAAAGGCCCATTCCCTCAGCACCTTGGTTCAACAAATCCCTCTATGAAGAAAGGAAGCACCTAAGATTTCTGGATTAACAATGGAGGCAAGCGCCCTCCACCGGTAATTTGGCCACGCTTCGTTCAGCAAGATCCAAGTACCAAAAGCACATCTTCCTTGGGAAAGCATCACACTTCAGAACCCTCCTTGACTCAGCCAAAAATAGACCCAAAAAACTATTTGATCTCCTCAAGAATACTAACTGGTCTCCCCCAACCTCCAAGTTGGAGGATTCTACAAAGAAAGATGCGGACTTCGCTGTATTCTTTGACGAAAAGTGAAATCACTTGTGGATCAGGTCGCTCATCCTACCCCCCCCAGAGGAGCGCAAATCACTAACCATTTGGCAGAACTTCGACCCCATCTCTGAAGATGTCCTCCTCAAGTGCATCCTCGAAACAAAGCCCTCCAACAATTTTCTTGACCCCTTTCCTAGTGCCATTGCCATTGACTTCTATACTCTACTGCACTGCTCTGCCTGCATTGGTTTTGCCTAATCTTGTATTTTTTCCCTGTGCCTAACTTGCTTTCTTGCCCAGACTTGTTTTTATTCCCCTGTGCCTGTACTTGCTTTCTTGCCCAGACTTGTTTTTATTCCCCTGTGCCTAACTTGCTTTCTTGCCCAGGCTTGTTTTTAGGTCGAGCTATTTATAGCTCTGAACCTATTGCAGGGGAAACAACACTCTTTACAAGCGGATTCCTCCCCGGATTCCATGCAGTTCATTTGAGAAATGCGCGTGCACAGAAATCCGCTCCCCCACCAAGCAAGACAAGCCAAGAACATCAAAGCGACCAGCGGCTTTGAGTCCATTTGCCACCAGCCACTTCACGCGTTCCGCAGGTAATAACAGGACCATCTGCTTGTGAATGCTGGCATGCTTGCCCAGCCCCCCTCCCAGCGCTCTTGGCCCATGCATTCTTTTGTGTCTGTTGGACAGGCCCCACGAAGGGCTCGCTCCCTCCCCGCATGACAGGGCCCAGACACTGGCTCTCCGGGGGCTACCCGCAGAAGCAACCCGCAACCCGTCCCCTCCGGGACGCCTGCTCCCGGATATCTCTGTGTCATGGGCCCGGGCCCCCGTCAGCCCCATTGCCCGGCCCAGCCGCCATCTTGGACACTGCACCACGCGGCCGCGTGGCCTCAGCTCGACCCCAACCCTGGGCCTGGCCAGGCCCCGCCATCCCGGCACCACCATCCACCCAGGAGGTGAACGGACCACTTGGCAGGCTAATGGGAGAAAGAAGTGTCGATGGCTCTCCCCCCGCCAGGTGCCGATCGCCCCCAGCCTCCCCGGGTGCTGGCTCCACCCCCCTGCTGGGTGTCTGGACTCCCTCATCCCGGACCCCCCGACCTCCCAGTGCGAGGGTCCGGACATCAAAGGGCGCCCGACCTATAACTGAGGCAGCCCCAGAGCAGGAAGGGAGTTGTATCCTGGAGTCGAGAGACACCGAGAAGAACTCATCCTTGACGGACTGCTGGCGCTGCCGCAGCCCTGCCTTGTGAACTATCGTCCTGCCTGCTGGCGCTGCCGCGGCCTTCTGCAACCTTCATCCTCGTGGGACCTGCTGGCGCTGCCGCGGCCCGTTGTAACTTCCATCCTCGTGGGACCTGCTGGCGCTGCCGCGGCCCGGTGTAACCGTCACCCTCGTTGGGACCTGCTGGCGCTGCCGCGGCCCGTTGCCCCCTACGATCTCTTCGGGACCTGCTGGCGCTGCCACGGTCCGACCCGTCCGACCGCCGAGCTCGAGGATTGTGAGCTACCGCCGTTTCACCTCAGTACCCGTAGGTACCAAGACTGTCCCGCTACCCCCTTTCCCTACTAGAGACTAGAATTGAGAGGATCATCGTGTCCTGATCTCCTTGTATCGTACTACCTTACTTCAAGAACTGCCTATAAAAGGTGTTAATCTGATCTTCGTGTGGTGTCCATCTGTGGGGGGGAAGTTACTTGTCTGTACGATCGCTGGAGACGGCCCTTACCGGAGGCCTCTCCCCTTGTGCTCGGCCGACCCTCCAGGTCCCCGTCTAACATTGGTGGCCAGCGGCGCGATCCGAACCAACGTGTAACCGTACAGAGAGTAACTCACCCTACGACTAATCCACAATGACGACCAGAGAGAGCGGATCTGCAGAGAAATTCCAGATGGAAAAACTGGAAGAGTACAACCACCGAGAGCTAAAACAATTTTGCATAGAACTAGGCATTGCCACCACCGGTCTGAGCACGAAAGAGGACTTCAAACACGCCCTAGAATCCTGGGCAGAGACAAATATCGCCGAAGCCCCGGAGACAAACACCACTCTGACGGAAGAAAGGAGAACGGATCTCTCCCGGGAAGAGATCCGAGAACGAGAGAAAAATAGACTACACGAGTTAGAGTTGGCATGGCTCAAATTAGACGGAGAATTGAAACTGGCAGAACAAAAGATGAACTTAGAACACTTACGGCTCCAAGAAGAGCGAGAGGAAAAGCAGAGACAGAGAGAACTCGAAGAAAAAAGACTGGCATACGAACACGAGTGCAAGCTAGCGGAGATAGAAATGCGCAAACAGAGCAAAGACCTAGGGGTGCCCGAGCAACCGCGCCCCCCAGGTACTACCGAACAGAAGGTCCACATCCCCAAGGATGTGGTCCGTGAATACTATCGGAACGACGACATACAGCAGTGGTTCAAGGCCTACGAGATCGCCATGACTGCCCACCGGATCGCTCGAAGTGACTGGGGAGCCGGTCTATGGGGGAGATTCGTCAATGAAGGCCGTGATGCCCTGCTGCAGCTTCCGGACCATCAAATGACGCCCTATGACCACATGAAGGCCGCCCTCCTCAGTCGATACGGGCTGACGCCCGAGATGTACCGCCAGAGGTTCCGCAACTGCACCCGGATCCCGGGTACAACCTGGATAGAATATGTGAACTATTTTAGCCGAGCCTTCGAGGGATGGATCAAGGGTAGCAACGTAACAACCTACGAACAGCTCTTCAACCTCATTGTGTGGGAACACCTCTCCAACAACTGCTTCGTCGAGCTCAGGCAGCACCTCCTCGACAGTAAATTGACTGACCCACGGCAGCTCGCCGCCGAGGCTGACCGATGGGAGAGCACCCGAGTGACCCGGAGTGGGCCCAACGAGCAGAACAGAACCAACCAAGGTCATCATCGTCCCCGAGGAGGAGGAGGAGGACAGGGCCGGGGCAGAGACGCCGCCCCGGCCGCTCCCGCCAACAACACCCCGCCCCCGGCCGGCCGGGGCAACCCCCCGATGCGCCCGGGGTTCCGAGCCAACGTTACGTGTCATTGATGCCAGCGAGTCGGCCACTATGCCAGTGACCCGACCTGCCCAAAGAACCAGACCCCCGGGCCCCGCCAGGTGGCTGCCGCCGCCCTAGGAGAAGAGCAAGTCTCCGAAGAGCCTGAAGAGTACGAGCAGGAGCAGCCCGAGTGGGAACCTGCCGCCATGACCCTGGCCTGCCTAGGGGGAAGAGACCTGATCCCGCGGGCTCCCCTACCAGCCAACACCAGGAAATACAGCCAGTGGGTGAACATAAATGGGCGGAAGGCCGAAGCCCTGCGTGACACAGGGGCCAGTGTGACCGCCGTCCGTTGTCACCTGGTGACCCCAGAACAAATTCTGCCAAACGTTCTTTGCCCCGTCCGATCGACCGACAATTCGGAGAGCCTGTGTCGGATGGCCTGCGTCCCCTTCGAATGGGGAGGAGTCTCCGGTATGTTAAAAGTGACTGTCCGCGACGATGCCCCCGTGGACTGCCTCCTGGGGAACGATCTCGAGAGTTCCCCGTGGGCAGCCGTTGAAAGAAGAGAGCACCTGGGGATGTTAGGCCTCCCGGGCTGGGCGTGCGTAACAACCTGGTCCATGGCCGCCGACACCATCCCTAGATCTGAAGAACCCGAATGGCCAGCACCTCCTCCCCCGATCGCTCCAGAGGGAGACTCCATCCCTCCCGACACCCCGGAACAAACCCACGAAGAGCCCGCTCAGCCCCAAGACCTTCCGGACCTGGCTCAGTGGCGTCAGAAAGGGGGGCTCACCCAAGAACAATTCCGGCAAGAGCAAAAGACATGTCCCTCCCTCGAGGGACTGCGACAGCAAGCGCTCGCCCAGGGCGCAGGAGACACCGCAGTGGCCCACTGGATCTATTGGGACAATGACCTACTGTACAGCGAACAAAGAATAGCGGAGCTGGGGGCCAGTCGAGTGCTGGTGGTGCCCCTCCGCTTCAGAGACCTCCTTTTGAACTTGGCCCATGATGTCCCCCTGGCTGGACACTTGGGGCAAGACAAAACATACAACCGCCTGGTGACTCACTTTTACTGGCCGAAAATGAGAAAGGACGTCTCCACCCACTGCCGGTCCTGCCCGACCTGCCAGGCCAGCGGGAAGAGCGGGCACAAACTCAAGGCACCTCTGCAACCATTCCCCGTTGTGACCACCCCGTTCGAGAGGGTGGGAATAGACATTGTGGGGTCCCTGGACCCCCGAACAGCACAAGGGCATCGATTCATCCTGGTCCTGGTGGACCACGCCACCCGCTATCCTGAGGCGGTTCCCCTTCGAACTGTAACAGCACCAGTGGTAGGTCGAGCCTTAATGGGGATCTTTTCTCGAGTGGGCTTCCCCAGGGAAGTCGTCAGCGACAGGGGCACGAACTTTATTTCAAAATATATGAAATCCCTCTGGCAGCAGTGCGGAGTCACTTACCGATTCACAACCCCCTATCACCCGCAAGGAAACAGACTGGTCGAGCGATTCAACCGCACTCTCAAGGGGATGATCATGGGGCTGGAAGAACCCCTACGCCGCCAGTGGGACGTGCTACTACCGTGCCTCCTCTTCGCCTACCGAGAAGTCCCCCAGAAGTCCCTCGGCTTCAGCCCTTTCGAACTCCTGTACGGACACCCTGTTCGCGGGCCTCTCAGCCTAGTTAAAGAAGAGTGGCAAATGGCCCCCCTGAAGACCCCTCCAGACGTCTACAAGTACCTCCTGACCCTCCGTAATCAGACCCGGCGATTCAGAGAGATCGCCAAAGCCAATCTTGAAGACAGTCAGGAGGACATGAAGAAGTGGTACGATCAACATGCCTCCTCCATCGAATTCGAGCCTGGCCAGCAGGTATGGGTGATGTCCCCCATCGAACCTTGTGCCTTACAGGACAAGTGGACGGGGCCCTTCAAGGTGATCGAGCGTAAGAGCCCCGTCACCTACCTCATCGACATGGAATCCCCCCGGAACCCCCTCCGGGTCCTCCACGCCAACAGACTCAAACCCCACTTCGTGCGCTCGGAGCTCAGCCTGCTGATGGCTACAGACAGTGGGGCGGAAGAGGACTCCGAGCCCCTCCCTGACCTACTGGGGACCGGGGAAAAAGATGGTTCGGTGGACGGGGTCCAACTCTCCGAGGCTCTGACCCCGGAGCAGCGCCAAGACTGTCGGGCCCTCCTGCCGCAATTTGCAAACCTATTCTCCCTCACACCCGGGGTCACCCCCTGGTGCCTGCACGACGTGGACACTGGCGACAGTCCTCCTATCCGACACCGGCCGTACCGAGTACCAGATCGGGTACGCACCTGCATCCAAGAAGAAGTCTCCAAGATGCTCGCACTCGGAGTCATCGAACTCTCGGACAGCCCCTGGGCCAGCCCGGTTGTACTGGTCCCCAAAGCTGCGGCCCCGGGCACCAAACCCGAGCTCCGGTTCTGCGTCGACTATCGGGGTCTGAACGCTGTCACCCGAACCGACGCTCACCCCATCCCCCGAGCCGACGAACTAGTTGACCGCATGGGGGCGGCCCGCTACCTAAGCATCTTCGACCTGACGGCGGGCTACTGGCAGATCGGCCTCACCCCCAGGGCACAAGAACGATCCGCTTTCTCCACCCCGGATGGACACTACCATTTCAGAGTGATGCCATTCGGCATGAAAAACGCTCCAGCCACGTTTCAACGACTGGTGAACCAGGTATTGGCGGGCCTCGAAGAGTTCAGCGCCGCATACCTGGACGACATCGCGGTGTATAGCCACCACTGGTCAGACCACCTCCGCCACCTCCGAGGGGTCCTGCAGGCCCTCCAACGGGCCGGCCTCACAATCAAGGCCAGCAAGTGCCAAATCGGCCAGGGGTCCGTGACCTACCTCGGACACCAAGTGGGGAGCGGTCTGGTGGCCCCCCTCCAGCTCAAGATCGCTGCCATCCAGTCCTGGCGCCCCCCCGTAACCCAAACCGAGGTCCGAGCCTTCTTGAGGCTCACCGGGTACTATCGGCGGTTCGTAAAGGACTATGGCAGCATTGTGGGGCCCCTCACGGCACTCACATCCAAGACCAACCCAAAAACAGTCAACTGGACTCCCGACTGTCAAGCGGCCTTCGAGAGGCTGAAGGCCGCCATGTGCACCGCTCCTGTGCTCCAGGCCCCCGACTACAGCCGTGAGTTCATCGTCCAGACTGATGCATCAGACCATGGCATCGGGGCCGTCCTCTCCCAACTGAACCCCGAGGGAGTCGACCAACCAGTGGCCTTCATCAGCAGACGCCAACTGCCCCGAGAACAGCGCTGGAGCACCATTGAGCGAGAGGCCTTCGCAGTAGTATGGGCCCTCAAGAAGCTCCGGCCTTACCTCTTCGGAACCCACTTCCGGGTACAAACAGATCATCGGCCCCTGCAATGGCTAATGCAAATGCGGGGGGAGAACCCCAAACTATTGCGATGGTCCATCTCCCTGCAGGGGATGGACTTCACTGTGGAGCATCGCCCTGGCCAAGACCACGCCAACGCGGATGGCCTGTCCCGCTTTTTCCGCCTCGACGAGGAGAGTCCCCAAGAGGATGGGTGACTCTCCCCGCCTTCAGCTGGGGGGGGACGCATGTTGGACAGGCCCCACGAAGGGCTCGCTCCCTCCCCGCATGACAGGGCCCAGACACCGGCTCTCCGGGGGCTACCCGCAGAAGCAACCCGCAACCCGTCCCCTCCGGGACGCCTGCTCCCGGATATCTCTGTGTCACGGGCCCGGGCCCCCGTCAGCCCCATTGCCCGGCCCAGCCGCCATCTTGGACACTGCACCACGCGGCCGCGTGGCCTCAGCTCGACCCCAACCCTGGGCCTGGCCAGGCCCCGCCATCCCGGCACCACCATCCACCCAGGAGGTGAACGGACCACTTGGCAGGCTAATGGGAGAAAGAAGTGTCGATGGCTCTCCCCCCGCCAGGTGTCGATCGCCCCCAGCCTCCCCGGGTGCTGGCTCCACCCCCCTGCTGGGTGTCTGGACTCCCTCATCCCGGACCCCCCGACCTCCCAGTGCGAGGGTCCGGACATCAAAGGGCGCCAGACCTATAACTGAGGCAGCCCCAGAGCAGGAAGGGAGTTGTATCCTGGAGTCGAGAGACACCGAGAAGAACTCATCCTTGACGGACTGCTGGCGCTGCCGCAGCCCTGCCTTGTGAACTATCGTCCTGCCTGCTGGCGCTGCCGCGGCCTTCTGCAACCTTCATCCTCGTGGGACCTGCTGGCGCTGCCGCGGCCCGTTGTAACTTCCATCCTCGTGGGACCTGCTGGCGCTGCCGCGGCCCGGTGTAACCGTCACCCTCGTTGGGACCTGCTGGCGCTGCCGCGGCCCGTTGCCCCCTACGATCTCTTCGGGACCTGCTGGCGCTGCCACGGTCCGACCCGTCCGACCGCCGAGCTCGAGGATTGTGAGCTACCGCCGTTTCACCTCAGTACCCGTAGGTACCAAGACTGTCCCGCTACCCCCTTTCCCTACTAGAGACTAGAATTGAGAGGATCATCGTGTCCTGATCTCCTTGTATCGTACTACCTTACTTCAAGAACTGCCTATAAAAGGTGTTAATCTGATCTTCGTGTGGTGTCCATCTGTGGGGGGGAAGTTACTTGTCTGTACGATCGCTGGAGACGGCCCTCACCGGAGGCCTCTCCACTTGTGCTCGGCCGACCCTCCAGGTCCCCGTCTAACAGTGTCAAATTTGTTAAACAATTAATTAAATTGCTTTTTAATTAGCTGTACACAATCCCGCTTATGTCCAAACCCTTCGATTCCAGCATACCACTCCTCCGAACTAAAACATCGGGTTTAAACCAACATTAGTACTTTCAACTTCTCTTTGTTGTTGCGTGTGTTTTATTCGTGGCCTTGCGGCTAGAGCTGCCGACTTTAGAGCTGGGGTTCCAGGTTCGAGCGTCGGCTAAGCTTACTGTGATTGTGGGCAAACCACTAAATCTCCCCGTGCCTTTCAGAAACGAACGTGTCCTTGTTAAACGTAACTGCTGCTCGTGTATAAAGCACTCTAATACCTTCGGGTCTAGTTCGCCCTATAATAAATCTGCAAAAAATAAGGTATTTGTTCCCGCCTTTTCTCAATTAATATCGAAGGAAAGTTAAATGAATCACTCCCTGTTCCTTTTTCACATAACCGCTCACTGAATATTTCGCACGTCAAGATAAATCCCTGGAGAATCTCTGGGAACAAATTTCTTCTTAGCGCTACAAGTCATTCCCATGCCACCGAGGCTGCAGGCTGTGAAGGTCAATGTACGAAAATAAGGAGAGATTCACAACGGATTGCCCAGACAGCAAAATTGGCCAGATCGAGCCTAGAGGTGTCATGAGAATATGGGGGTGTCACTGTCTGCCCTTATGCCAGTGGTAGTGCCTGGTTAATACGTGTGCACTGTTTTGCCCGTCTGCCCATGGTGCAGCCATTCACAGGAATGTGCCAGAATCTGAGCTCCTAAGAGCGGGCATGCCAGCTTCTGCCAAGCTACATTAATAGCGGCCTGTTGCTGGGGAAATTCAGACGCACGGGCTCTCGTCACTTCTGACATCAGACCGGGCTTCCCCCACCTCCTCTGTGAACCCACTTCACAGCGGGGGCCATCCACCCCCTTCTCTACCAACTCAGCCCTCCCCAGAGGGGATTCAAGTAGATATTATAACAGCAGGCCTGATGGCAGGCCCAGATTCCTTCAAACACCATTTAAGATAACACTCATTTCTGTTTGTGCCTCGAGCACAGAGGTGGGATTCGGTAGCTAAGGGAGGGGGTTACTGCGACACAGTTACCATGCAGCTACTGTGTCCTAAACGGTGATGCTTCGAACACCAACAAAAAGACAACGCTTCTTTCTTAACGGTATAATGGAAGCACGTATCGGTGAAACACAACAGGTCTGGCATGGCCGCAAGCCTTTCGGTTTTGTCATGTTTTTTTTTACAAAACCTAGAACTTAAACAGATGTAAAATAAAAATATGCTTTGACCTCAAAAAGCGCATATTCTCGTACTATTCCAAGGCACTTGGAGAACTATTTTGTGAGCGGTTGTGCTCCCTATGAAAGAGCTGGACCAATCACTCAGCGTATAGTGATGACTGACCCATTACACCCCCACCCGCCTCCCATATGTATGTAGTAGTGGGCGAAAGACAAATGTTGAATGACGCAATTACAGACCAGTACATGACGAGGGCTGCATGAAAGCCCCTGTAACTATATCACATATATTATTTTATTAAAATCAAAAGGTCAGCGCTAAAGCCAACCTTAAAAGTATAACATGGGCGTGCTGGTTCATTCCTGCTAGCTTTTGGGGATGACATCATAACTAGGACATTGCGATTCTCTTAGTATGTCGTGCTGGGGGACTTAAACATCCATTTAGGCTTTCTGGATAACCTGCATTTGGCCCAACTAATCCAGCAGATGGGGCTCCTTACCCATCTGGCAGGTCATATCTTGGACCCTATTTGTACCAACTGCCCCTTTTTAGGTCGAGCTATTTATAGCTCTGAACTATTGCAGGGGAAACAACACTCTTGAACAAGCGGATTCCTTGCAATGCATGTTGTGTACTGAAGCGTGACGCTTCGCCAGGCGCGCGCTTGGCCTCACACAGAAATACGCTCCCCCATCAAGCAAGACAAGCCAAGAACATCAAAGCGACCGGCCGCTTTGAGTCCATTTGCCACCAGCCACTTCACGCGCTCCGCAGGTCATAAACAGGACCATCTGCTCGTGAATGCTGGCATGCTTGCCCAGCCCCCTCACAGCGCTCGTGGCACATGAATTCTTTTGTGTCAAATTTGATGCTCAGAAAGCCAACCAACTTACGCGCTTGACGTAGTTGTAAACGTCGCCACTTCCATGCCCAAAATTACCAACACAGTTCCATAATATTCTTAAACAATTACACCGTCAGTGCTGGTGGGTACAGTTTTAAACTTAACGCGATACATACACTTTCGCACAAGGCAACCTTCGCCTTTAGTGAAAACTTGTCAAAAAGCCCTTTCAAAATGAATTTACGTTAAAGTGCGCCTGGACCAAATTAAAGGTCGGGTAAGAAGCTCAGCAGTAAAAAAGAAGCAAATGGGGTGACGTGCACTGCTGCTTTTACTGAAGCGGGGTTATGGACAAGTTAAACACACAAAGGTTCAGTATAACCATTGCAAGCCCGGTTCTGGAATCAAAATTTCCTTTATACATTTCTGTCACTGTTTAGTTCCCTGTGCAGTTTCATAGATGTGTACTGCCACCTGCACGTGAGGAACAGGTACTGCATACAGGGGGATTGCGAAGGGCTCTAAATAAAGCCGGTGGTTCAGCCGCTTCGAAAAGCTGACAACTGCCCACAACGTAAAGTCCACAATTCCATCACTTGCTAACAGGGTCAATTTTTAACCAACGTAGGAGTGTCATAGCTCGATCATCGATAGCAAGCCCCTTACATCTGGCGTCATGATGCCACCACTCTCTCTCTCATACACTCTCTCTCTCTCACACACTCTCTCTCTCACACACACTCTCTCTCTCTCTCTCACACACACACACTCTCTCTCACACACACACACACACACTCTCTCTCACACACACACACACACTCTCTCTCACACACACACACACACTCTCTCTCACACACACACACACACACACACTCTTTCTCTCTCACACTCTCTCACTCACACACACTGCGCACAACATTTGGACAGTTAATGTAGCTCGTAATAATTGGGAGCTGCAGACTTAGACACACATTGAGTTATGCTTGAAAGTGCTTGTTTGCTCACAGAGTCACGCTTGATCTCACTCATGGCACGAATATGAGATTTGGCAACACTTTTTAATCACTCTGAGCATCACTCAACGCCGCAGCACCACTCAACGCCGCAGTACCACTCAACGCCACAGCACCACTCAACGCCACAGCACCACTCAACGCCACAGCACCACTCAACGCCACAGCACCACTCAACGCCACAGCACCACTCAACGCCACAGCACCACTCAACATCACAGCACCACTCAACGCAACAGCATCACTCAGCGCCACAGCATCACTCAGCGCCACAGGATCACTCGGCACCACTGAATGCCACTTCACCCTTCAACGCCACAGCGCCACTCAATGCCACAACACCACTCAACGCCACAGCACCACTCAACGCACAGCATCCCTCAACGTCACAGCATCACTCATCGCCACAGCATTACTCAATGCCACAGCATCACTCAATGCCACAGCATCACTCAATGCCACAGCATCACTCAATGCCACAGCATCACTCAATGCCACAGCACCACTCAACACCACAGCACCACTCAACACCACAGCACCACTCAACACCACAGCATCACTCAACACCACTCAACACCACAGCACCACTCAACGCCACAGCATCACTCAACGCCACAGCATCACTCAACGCCACAGCATCACTCAACGCCACAGCATCACTCAACGCCACAGCACCACTCAACACCACTCAACACCACAGCACCACTCAACGCCACAGCACCACTCAACGCCACAGCACCACTCAACGCCACAGCACCACTCAACGCCACAGCACCACTCAACGCCACAGCACCACTCAACGCCACAGCACCACTCAACACCACAGCACCACTCAACGCCACAGCATCACTCAACGCCACAGTATCACTCAACGCCACAGCATCACTCAACGCCACAGCATCACTCAACGCCACAGCATCACTCAACGCCACAGCATCACTCAGCACCACTCAACACCACAGCACCACTGAATGCCACAGCATCACTCAGCACCACTGAATGCCACAGCATCACTCAGCACCACTGAATGCCACAGCATCACTCAGCACCACTGAAGGCCACAGCATCACTCAGCACCACTGAACGCCACAGCATCACTCTGTGCAACCATTCAACAACAACTGGTTCTAATATGTTCTCTCAATGTTTCAAGCTTTATTACAAATGTCACAAAAAGATGTTAATATTTCACTGCTGTTCTTGGATTTTCATCACAATAAAATACACTGAACATAATCTTCCCAAAAAGTTATTTACAAAAGTTTAAGCTATTGCCATTATAAATTATAATAACTTTTATTTAAGTATTAATTATCAAAAAAAATAAAAGCCATTGTTATTTGTAATATTAATACATCTAAGTCATGTAAATACAACACATATTGCATTACAAATGCTATAGGTGTCATGTTTTCAAAAGTTAAAACTATTGGCATTGTAAATGGCAAAGCTATTAATTTAGCTATTTTCAAAACAAACACATAAATAAAATATTAGTCATTTACAATACCAATAGCTCAAAATTTCCTAATGCGAGACCTATTGCATTGCAAATGCTTGTTATTCCTATGTGCCTGTATTTGTTTTCTTGCCTAAACTTGTTTTTCCTTCCTGTGCCCAGTTCTCCCGTGGCCCCTGCCCGTTTTCCCGCCGCTGCGTCCCTGCCCACCTTCAACCCCATTCGCCGCCTCGCTCCCGCCTCCCAGCTGCTCCTCCCTCCCGCATCCCCTCATGTGGAAGCCCCTACGGCAAGCCCGTCTGTGCCCGTCCGTGCCTGGACTGCACCCAGCGCCAGGAAACCTGGACACCACGAATGCCACAACGCCCGACACCGCTACGATGCCAGAACCCTCCATGCACTCAACAATGGACGATCAAACACCTGCTTCCTGGCCGCCCTGAAGCGCACCCATGGAGCTTTCACCTGCCGGAACTGCAGCTTCACAAGCATCCGCTCCACCATGCTGCCGACCAGGAAAGAACCCAACCACCTCAGATGCATCCTTCTCAACACCCGCTCCGCCCGAAAACATGCCGTTGAACTCTGGGACCTACTTGACTCAACCTCCCCAGATGTCGCCTTCCTGACGGAGACCTGGCTGAACCCCGCCTCAGCACCCGACATAGCCATAGCCGTCCCGGAAGGCTACAAGATCACCCGCAAGGACCGCACCAACAGAGCGGGAGGAGGAATCGCCATCGTCCACAGGAACACTCTCAGAGTCTCGACCAACACCGACGACACCCTCAGCACCGCCGAACACCTGCACTTCCAGATCCACACCGACCCCAACACCACCCTCAGAGGAACCCTCATCTACAGACCGCCCGGACCCCGATCACAGTTCAGCGACTCCATCGCCGACTTAGTCAGCACACACGTTTTCGCCTCCACGGACTACATCCTCCTCGGGGACCTGAACTTCCACCGCGAGAACAATGACGACACCAACTCCACCACCCTGATGGACAACCTAGCCAACCTCGGACTCAGACAACTCGTCACAACACCCACCCACTCCGCCAGTCACACGCTTGACCCCATCTTTTCCGCAAGCCCCCACGTCTCCTTCAACCATACCACCGAACTCCACTGGACCGACCACCGCTGCATCCACTTCACCTTCAAGAAACCCACCACGCACCACCGCACCCAACAGATGCCTCACCGCTTCTGGAGCAAAGTCACCGAAGACCAGCTAACCACCACCCTCGCCCAGAGCCCACCCATCGACCATACCGACCCCGACACCGCCGCCCGCAAACTCAGACAGTGGATCAACGACTGCGCCAACACCCTCGCCCCGATCAAGAAACCCTCCAACAATCATACCAACAAGAAAGCCACTGGTTCACTGAGGACCTCCGGGCCTCCAAGCAAACCTGCCAAAAGCTGGAGAAGATCTGGCTCCGTGAACGAACACCGGACAGCCACGCCACCCACAAGAATGCCACCCGCAGACACCATCACCTCATCAGATCCACCAAAAGGGCCTCCTTCAAAGACCGCCTAGACAACAACACGCACAACAGCAAAGAGCTCTTCAACATCGTGAAGGAACTCTCCAACCCCAGCTCCAACGACGTCCCAGCCTCGCAAGACCTGTGCGACTCGCTGGCCACCTTCTTCCACCGCAAGAACACAGACATCCACGACCGTTTCAATGCCATGACCGCCCCGACAACCACTGAGACCTCCGCCCCCACGACCACCATCCGCACCAACTGCCTGCTCTACTGGACCAACATCAACGACGATGACACCATCAAGATCATGAACACCATCCACTCCGGATCTCCGTCAGATCCACGCCCACACCACATCTTCAACAAAGCCAGCACATCCATCGCACCCCATCTCCGGAAAGTCATCAACACCTCCTTCGAGACAGCAACCTTCCCGGAGAGCTGGAAGCATGCCGAGATCAATGCCTTACTCAAGAAACCCAAGGCGGACCCCAAGGACCTCAAGAACTTCCGGCCCATCTCCCTGCTCCCGTCAAAGGTCATCGAGAAGACAGTCAATGAACAACTGACCCGCTACCTCGAGGACAACAACATCCTGGACCCTTCCCAGTCCGGGTTCCGCAGAAACCACAGCACTGAGACTGCCCTCATCGCCGCCACCGATGACATCAAGTCCCTGCTGGACAACGGAGAAACGACGGCCCTCATCCTCCTGGACCTGTCAGCCGCCTTCGACACGGTCTGTCACCACACACTACGAACACGCCTCCACAACGCTGAGATCCAAGAGAAGGCCCTGGACTGGACCACCTCCTTCCTCTCTGGCAGAACACAGAGCGTCCGCCTTCCCCCCTTCCGCTCCGAAGCCACCGAGATCATCTGCGGCGTACCCCAGGGCTCATCCCTCAGCCCAACCCTGTTTAACATCTACATGGCACCGCTTGCCCACGTCGCCCGTCGGCACGACCTCAACTATCCTCTACTACGCCGATGACACCCAGCTGATACTCTCCCTCACCAAGGACCCCCACACCGCCAAAACTAACCTTCACGAAGGAATGAAGGCCGTTGCTGAATGGATGAGGAAGAGCCGACTGAAGCTGAACTCGGACAAGATGGAGGTCCTCATCCCCGGATCCAACCCTTCGGCCTGGGACGACTCCTGGTGGCCGACCGCACTGGGAACCGCTCCAACACCCACCGACCACGCACGCAACCTAGGGGTCATCCTCGACTCCACCCTCTCCATGACTGAACAGGTCAACACCATCTCCTCCTCCTGCTTCAACACCCTCCGCATGCTCCGTAGGATCTACAAGTGGATCCCCACTGAAAAGAGAAGAACAGTCACCCAGCACCTTGTCAGCAGCAGGTTGGACTATGGAAACGCCCTCTACGCAGGAGCCTCGGCCAAACTTCTGAGACGGCTCCAACGCATCCAGAACGTCTCTGCACGCCTGATCCACGACATCCCCCGCCGCAGCCACATCACACCCCACCTGAGAGACCTGCACTGCCTCCCGGTCAACAAGAGGATAACCTTCAAGCTCCTCACCCACGCTCACAAGGCACTCCACAACACCGGACCAACGTACCTCAACAGACGACTCAGCTTCTACACCCCCACCCGCCAGCTCCGCTCCGCAGACCTCGCCCTCGCTACAGTCCCCCGCTTCCGAAGAGCGACCTCAGGTGGCAGATCGTTCTCCCACCTCGCCGCCAAGACATGGAACACCCTCCCAATCCACCTACGGCAGACCCAAGACCTGCTGACCTTCAGAAAACTCCTCAAGACCTGGCTTTTCGAGCAGTAGCAGCATTCCGCACCCCAGCGCCTTGAGACCCTCACGGGTGAGTAGTGTGCTTTACAAATGATATGATTGATTGATTGATATACCCATTCTCTTCCCTATTGCACCACTCTGGTCAACCTCTCCCTCTGTCAAGGCTCCCTTCCTGTTCCCTTCAAAACTGGGCAGGTCACCCCTCTGCTTAAAAAACCCACTGCTGATGCGAATGACCTCAACAACTTCCGCCCCCATCACTAACCTACCCTTTCTTGTGAAGATCACAGAAAGATGTGTTGCGAAACAGATCTCTCGTCATATCAAGGACAATGATCTTCTTAACAATTTTCAGTCAGGCTTCATCCAAAACTGCAGCACTGAAACAGCCCTGCTGCAAGTGATTGATGACGCGCTGCGGATACTCGATTCGGGGGGTTCTTGTCTTCTAATTCTCCTTGACTTTCTGCAGCCTTTGACACTCAATCACAACACCCTCCTCAACACTCTTCAACAGAGAAAGGGCATGGAGGGCACTGTGCTAAATGTTTTGCTTCCTTCCTCTCTGATAGATCCCAAATGATCAAAATAGCGGACAGTCTGTCATCTCCTTTGGCGGTGGGTCAAGGTGTTCCTTAAGGCTCTATACTTGCACCCACATTGTTCAATCTCTATTTGGAACCACTGGGAAATCTCCTAAGTAAATCCGGGGTCCACTATCATCTCTACGCAGAAGACACTCAAATCTACCTCAAGGTTGCCTCCACTCACGATCTCTCCGTCATAAGCTCTACTCTGGACTCCATTCAAAACTGGATGTCAACACATCAACTGATTCTGAATCCCTCCAAAACTGAATTCCTCCTTCTCTCCTCCTCACTTTCTCCTCCCCCGGTTCAATAATGGATGGACCAGATGAATCTACTGAACAATAAACCCATCATTGTCGACAGCGCAAAATCCCTTGGTGTCATACTCGACACAAAACTTAATCTACTCTCCCACATTAATTCAATTGCAAAGTCTGCTCGATACCAACTTCTCCTTCTCTGGGGGATTCGTCGCTTCTTCCCGGAGCATGACCTTAAAACCCTGGTCCAATCGCTGGTTCTCTCCAGACTGGACTACTGCAATTCTCTTCTTACTGGCCTCCCCAAATCCACCTGTCCCCCCTTAAGTTTGTTCTCCATTCAGCAGCTCGTTTCATTTATGGGGCCTAAAGAAGCGACCACATCACACCCATGTTATCCACCCTCCGCTGGCTTCCCATCGAGGCAAGATCAATCTACAAGACTGCCTGCATCACCCACAAAGCCTTGCACTCCTCCTCTCCTCGCTATCTGGCAAATAAACTGAAACTCTCTGGAGGCTCTGGACCATCACGAAATGCGGAAAATCTACTGCTTGAACCTCCCACTTTCAAGAAGGAAAGATCGATGGCCCAATCCTTTTCAGGCAACGCAGTGAGAATCTGGAACTCACTTCCGCCTCAGCTCCGGACCACAACCTCCTTCCAGGCCTTCAAAACTGACCTCAAAGTTCTCCTCCTTCAAAGTCACTTCCAAAGTTAATTCATGCCCTCACTATTATCTGAAGGAAGACCCTTTAGTATAGAAAATTTCTATCCTCCAGGACTATGGAATTGCCTTCCCAGTGTGCTTGTGTGGTTTGAGACTGCCTTTTATTGCAGTAATACCCTTTTACCTGTGTTTGGTATTGTTTTGTAACATGCACACGTCACTGTTCTCTTGTAACACTCTGTTTGCTACCTCTTACATTTTGTTTGCTTTCGATACTTGCACAAGTGCCACCATTGCCTACGTAACGTTTGTTCTTATGTTTGAGTGTCCTCCATTTATTGCAGTATTATACCTCTACTTGTACTTTGTACGCTTTTGTAACCTGCACACGTCACTTTTTCCTCCTGTAATGCACCGTTTGCTACCTCTTGTATTTTGTTTGCTCACAATTGTCACTTTTGCCTCATGTAATGTAACTTTTGCTTTTGTAATTTGTTCACTTGTAATGTTCTCATATTTCAGTTCTGTTCCTTTTGTGAAGCGATTTGACACCTTCAGGTAAAGTCCGCGCTATATAAAAACGCATAAATAAATAATGAGCCCGATGGTGCAAGCCACCTTTCGTCACGTCACTTCCGGTGACAGCGCCCCCCCCCCCCCCCTTCTTTTTTTTAGGACTTGTGCCCTGGGAAAGGCTGTACCTGCGACTGTGTCTGAAGTTCACTGATGCAGTATGCCGTTTCGTTGGAAGTCGGGGAGTTATGTCTCAGTACTGGATGCAAGTGCACCTTATCGTTGCACGTGCACCTTAAGCTTGATGATAAAGACAGCAGGAGTCCCCTACAAAAAATAGATCTTTCAAGTTTTTTATAGGTGCCTGCACTTCCTTATCCTGTCCGGGTTTTTCACCTGAGTTCTGGGATTGGTTGTTCTATTTGTGCCATTGGGACAGTACAAGTTCCAGAAAGCAAACACTGCCAACTATTGTTTTCTACCTTTTCATCTATCTCGTTTGTATCTGTAAGTTGTACGTACGTAAATGTCCTTATGTAACGTACTTGGTTATATTGTGAAGCACTCCGACGTCTTTGGGTACAGTCTGCGCTATATAAAATTGCATTAAATATATAAATAAAAACTGGAGCTAGTCACGCGCTCGGTTGGAGCTTGGAAAATAGAGAACTTCTGCAATGGAGGTGGAGTGTGAGGGGGTGGGGCTCCAAAGTAAACCCACCCAGAAACCGCTACGTGTTTCTGACGTGTGATAACCCAGCCATAGGTTGAAGTGCATAACAAAAGTATGAAATGAGGAGGCGGGGCCAGTGACGTGGCGGAAAACATTTTGCAATATTTTGTTTACCTTTCATCTTAAAATTGTAAATAATGTAACGTACGCCTTTCATGAAACATTAAAGGAATCGGAGGGCAATGTACTCGTTTACGTTAGGAAAGCTTTTTGATTAATTCCACCCCCGCAGATGTCCGTGTACGCACCTAACAATTGCAGAAATGAATGCTAGTTGGCGCAATGGAGATTATCATCACTTTCCTTCACAGTTCTAAAAAATCCCAGACTGAAAGAGATGTGAATAATCAAAGTACACTTTTTAAAATTGTATTAACAGAACATGCGCCAAGAGATTTTGTGTTTAAAATAAGACAAGTATTTTCACATTTTGTGTTTCGTGATACAAAATCAGACCTAGTGCAAACAGAAGAACAGTACTTTTAAATTTACATTTCTTTCGGGGCGCAGGCACCAGCCTGGCTTGTTTCTGCCACGCCTCGCCCATGATGGCGACGAAATACTGGCGGCACCTTCCCTTTCAGCCCATAGGCACCTCAAGGTCGGCACTAACTGTGCAGAAATAGTACTGGTAGTTGTATTAAATGCAAAAAGTGGGGGAACTGTTGATGTACAATTAGAAAAAAGCTGTTCAAATCGTTCCCAAATTGATCCACTTCTCCAACCACTGAAGCCTGCACCTCGACGTCTTGCAGCGGCTTACCGAAGCCTCCAAGTTCAAAAAGCCGTCCCCGTGTCCTCTCTCTAACCTGTCACAGCCTTCATCGAAACCGCACCACGAATAAGGGAAAAACCAACAACATACTTTTTCACAAAAGACTCACCATCAGTTTTTTTCACGAACCGATCACGGATTCTCACAGTTGAAAGTGGAAACCGAAACCGAAACTTAAGTGTTGTAAATGTTGTTGTTCCCGCGGTAGCTGCCGCCCTAAACAAGCATGTACAATGCAATCGGTCTCACGTTGGGATCTTATATGTATTTAGCTATGCAGCACATTAGCCTGGGTGCTAAAACATCTACTTTTGTGTAAGTTTACAAGTTTGCAAATTTGCACTATTCACAAAATCCTTAACGGGAAGTATCTTTAACAGTGCGGTGTCTCTGCACATAAAAATACATATGTTTAATACGCTGAGACTCTAGTCTGCACTCAAAAACAAACGCATAAATCCCCTTGTGGATAGCAAACAATCGTTAACTTACACAAAAGTGTAAGTTTGCTTTTGTGAATTATGATCTTTCTGACATTTGGAATATAGGGTTCAAAGTGGGAAGTATTTTATTCTCCGAGGTTAGCCCCTTGCTGAGCAGAATATGTTGTGACCGAATCATGCAGGAGTTTGGAGGGGGGCAGGTTTGAACATTTTGGTTCCAGTCCAGCCCTGTGCACCTATATTGTGGCCGGCATTAAAATGCGTGACAATGCATTTCAGTGCGTTGATGAGGATCACCACACTGATATGTGTTAGAGTCACGCCTGATGCGTGATACTTGGCAGGCCTGGATTAGGGCATCTGTGTAGTTCTTCATGCAGGACCTTGACAAGGGGGCAGAGTGTTATTAGGCAGCAGGCCCCTCTCTATCCATGACCCAGTGCCCCTTCTGTAAAATGTGTTCGTATATTTGTTATTGAAACCCAGGTTCAACAGGGGGAAAATACCATGTTTCTCTGTGTGAGCACATTTTCTTTTTATATCCAGAAAAAGTTTCTTGCAGTACCTGCAAATGCGAAAGTAGTGTCTAGATAACCCCCCTAAAACCTTTTCCTCAGGACTCACAAGGAAAACCCTGGCATTAGGAAGGGAACTTTTGTAAAGATACTATTCACACTCAGTACTATTAAATGGGTATTTATTCGAGACGGAACGACTGCCATTGGTGTTCCTTCTCAACCAGCTAACTACTGGCCAGACAGAGTCCTCCAAGACATCACAATAGAAGAGAACACTAGAACATGGAACCTGAGTTTAAAGATGTAAACAGCACAACCCAGACTTACCAGGTACAACACATCTTCTCCCCTTTACAAATCCCACTTCCAACAATGAATAGGAAAAACATACACTGAAATGAAAACGAACACATGCTAAAACAGGAACCTTCCAAACAATAATGTAGATTATTACCAAAATAAAAGTGTTGCAGTAGGTGTAGTTTCCAATTTTACCCATGTCATCAGGCGCCATTTACCCAGGGCTTGTGGTCAACAAACTTTGTATGTTGTAATTTCTTTAGCTTTATTTACATTACAAAAAATGGAAACTACAAATCCCAAAATGCAAAGTGCTGTTAGTTTAACAATCAGAACTGCAAAATATGGCGCCACCTAGCAACTAAATCCGCATTAGGCTTCTAGTCCCTGTTCATAATTTGCGATATTATTTTTAAGGGCCCCTTTACACATATAATAGGGCTTTGTGGGGGGCGGCTGACCACCGGGCCATTGGGCTCGTTGCGCTACATTTGGGCTGGCACAATAAGACTGGCCAATTTAGGTTGCCAGACACCATTTTCGGTGGGTGACATGACAGCCGGTCTTGTAGGGTCTTGCAAGCGGTGCTGGTTTTACACATCATAAGCCCCTGTTGAGAGCGAGTTGGCGAATGGCAGCGACATCGCCCGGGAGATGACCCCAGGGTGGCGGAGGCCAAGCGCCTGCTCGCGGAATGCGGCCCCCAGGGGAAGTGAGGTCGACAGATCAGTCTTCCCCTGGGGTGTTCGCGCAAGGCTAGTGTAGTAATTAGCTCACAGGCAGGTTGATTTGTAAGTTGGTTTATTAGAACAAGTGCTGCGCAGCAGCTCACTCAGCCAGTAAATCATCAATACAGTTGGCAATTCAAAACAGCATTCTAAACGGAATCAGAGGTAAAGGAGAAAGAACACAGAGTGTGGAAGATTCTAAAAAGACTAGAAAGTAAACCTAACAGAACACTACATTATCCTCTCTCCTACAAAACAAAAGAAAAAGCAGGAAAGAACAGCAATAGATCAAGAACAACAAAAAACATGGAAATTACCGAAACCTGGCAGGAGTGACTCGAGTGCGAGAACTCCTACGAGGTAGGACAGTGGCAGAAGAAGTAGAAGGTAATGCAGAAGCATCATGGGAAGATGGAACAGGAGAACTCCTGCGAGGCAAATCAAGAGCAGAAGAAGTAGAAGGCAGAATAGGCAGAATAGGAACATCAAGAGGCAACATAGACATATCATGAGAAAACTGAGGATGAACCACAGATTTGCCCACTTTAACCACCCTGGCAGCATTCCACCAGTTCTTCATGTTAACTCTCACAGAATTCCCACATACTTTGTCAATAACAAAAGGTTCAGAAAACTTGGGACTCCCCTTGGTAGAGTGAGTGGGTAACTTGATCCGAATTCTATCACCCACCACAAATGACTGAGAGATCACTTTCTTCCTGGAGTCGAAAACACTCTTTTGTTTAGACTGAGCATGCGAGACATTAGACCTGACAACTTCATCAACATTATCAATGGAATTCATTTTTACCCAACGTGACATCCACCCAGGACAAACTTTTGAACATGGTTTCCTCCCACGCAACAGTTCAAATGGGGAAACCTTGGTGGAAGTGTGGGGAGTGGTACGATAGAACCACAACATGGATCTGACAGCGTTCGGGACATGGCAGTGTTGGGCAATAGCCCATTGAATGCAATTGTTAAGTACCCTGTTCATGCGCTCAACAAGACCGTTCGTCTGAGGGTGATAAAGAGCACTCCTCAAGTGAACGATGCCACTCAAATCTACAAACGAACAAAATTCCTGACTAACAAATTGTGTGCCATTGTCACTTACAATGGAGGAAGGAAAACCTTCACGCAAAAACAGGTCTTTCAAGAAATCAATAATATTCTTGGAGCTGGCCTCACTTACAAAACGGACCTCTGGCCATTTAGAGTAGTAGTCGACTGCAACTATAGCAAACTTGGAAGTAGAGGGAAGCAAATAGAACGGGCCAACCAGATCTATACCTATCTTTTCCCACGGCCTATCGGGAAAAGGAATGGGTTGAAGGGGAGGAGAACGTGTTTTCAAACACTTTTCAGCACTAGAACAAACCACACACTCAGCAACGACAGTGTCTATATCCTGATCCATCTGGGGCCACCAGTAATGCTCTCTAACCCTTCTTTTGGTTAGTGTTTTGCCAAGATGACCCTCATGCGCACCTTTGACAATTCTAATTCTAAGATCACTGGGAGGAATCAATCTATCCCCACGCATTAGGATACCCCCCTCAATGGAGAGCTCATCAGACACTTTGACAAAGGTCTGAAGGGAAACATGAACATTTTTCTCCCTGGGCCAACCACCTCTAACAAATTTGATCACTTCACCTAGCAGGGTATCGTTAGATAAATGCTCTCTCCACTCCCTTTCACTAATGGAGCGCATATCATCAACACCAACAAAAGCTACAAAGCAGTCTTCTTCATCATAATCTTCCTCGCAATCTCTGTCAGTATCAACGTCAACAGGATTCCTAGAAAGATAATCAGCCCTTATGTTTTTATTCCCGGGTATGTAGCTGACTTCAAAATCATATTGGAGAAGTTTCGTTGAAAGCCTGGCAATCCTAGGAGAATGATCTTTAATCCGAACCCCAGTCAGGATAGAGACTAAAGGACTGTGATCAGTCCTCAGACAGAAGTGTTTACCCCATATATACGGATTAAATTTCCTGATAGCCCAACAACAAGCTAGGAGTTCCTTTTCAATAACTGCAAAGTTGGACTCCGCTCTTTGAAGAACCCTGGAAGCATATCCAAGAGTATGCTCAACACCACCTACCTCTTGAGTAAGGACAGCCCCCAAACCAAACCCACTGGCATCAACAGTGATAGTGCACAACGAATTGGGATTAAAAGGTTTCAAAACTTTAGACCCAGTAAGTTCTTGTTTGATCCAAGTAAAAACTTTTTCACAATCTGCATCCCAACAAAAAGGAACCTCTGTTTTAAGCATGTTGGATAGGGGTTGTACTTTCGTGGCGTAATCAGGTATGAATCTAGCGTAAAACTCACAAAGTCCAATGAATGACTTCAAACCACTCTTGTCTTTAGGTGCAGGACTATCAACAATGGCCTTAACCAAACCAGGTCGGGGTTCAACACCGTTCTCAGATAATACGTGTCCAAGGTATTCTACCTTGGGAGCTCTAAAAATGCATTTTTCTTTCTTTAAAACTACACCTGCACTACTCAGGGCTTTCAAAACTTCTTTCAGAGTTTTATCATGGGCATCACCACTTTTACCATGAATAAGCACATCGTCTTGGAAAACGACCACACCACTGATGTTTTTTAAAATATTGGTCATAATCCTTTGAAAGACGGCTGCCGCAGAGGCCAACCCAAAGGGCATACGGCAGTATTGAAAGGAACCTATAGGGGATACAAAGGCAGTAAAATGCCTAGACGCAGGATCCAGGACCACCTGGTGATATGCAGATGCTAGGTCCAGCTTACTGAACCACTTGGAACCATCAATAAGCGACAACATGTCGGGGATCTTAGGCAGAGGAAAAGAATCGACCCAGATGTTTTTGTTCAAGCTGCGTAAGGCGACACAGACACGAAGCTCCCCAGTCTTTTTCTTAGCAACTACAAGTGGAGAAAGCCATAAAGAGGATTCAATGGGTTCAATTATTCCTCTGCTGCAAAGATCATAAAGCTCTGTCTCAAGCTGCTCTCGCACACTGAATGGGACATTTCTCAATTTGTGTTTAATTGGGATAGCATTGTCCTTGATACGAATAGTGTGCATGAATCCTTTCACTTCCCCTAATTTGTTGCCAAACACATCAGGAAAATCTTTGGTCAAAGTGCAGATAAAATCATCATTCTGAGTGGAAAGGACATCATTTGCAGGGGAAATGTCGTCGGATTGAACAACAGCTATGGAGATGGGATCCTTGGTTCCTGGGCGGAGAACCATCTTAAATAAACCTTGGTGGAACCAACCAAGGATGTTCAAACCTTTGACTGAGACATACACCTTGCCAAAAATTTTCCTCCCCCTAAATTCAATAGAATCTTCAAAATATCCCAACAGTTCGATCTTCCTGCCCTCATAGTTGAGGGGTAACCTATCTGGAGGAGAAAGTTTGCGATTACCCCAAACTTCCTCAAAGAGTTCCTGAGTTAGCATTGTTATCCTGGCCCCGGAATCCACCAACAAACAAACTATCTTATCTCCAATACCAAAATCGGAGTAAGGATCCACGCACTCTGACTCAGGATCTTCAATGCTAACCACAGCAACCATGTCTCTCAGATCATCTTGTATACTGGTATCATCCTGAGAATAATCAGATACATAAGCAACCGAAGTGGGGGCATAATTATTGTTCCACTGTTTACCAGGTTGCGAGAAGGAAGAATTTCTTTTCCCACTTTGACACACTTTAGCAAAATGTCCCACTCTGCCGCACAGTCTACAAGTGACACTCCTGGCTGGGCAAGGACGACCAGACTTTGAATGAGGAAAATTTCCACATTTGAAACACACATTGGTTTGTTTAAAAAATTTGTTGTCGGTACGACCCAGAGTACCTGTCTTGTTATCAACAACCTTCACAGAACTGACTACTGTCTCATCCTTAGTAATGGACGAAGAAGATCTAATATCTAATTCTTTGACAGAAAGCTTTGAAAATTCAATGCTTTTCGCAACTCGTTCAGTCTCTTCGAGAGAGGGATTATCAAGTGATAACAATTTCTGTTGAATATTTTTATCTAAACATTTGCAAATATATTGGTCTCTTATCATTTGGTCCCTAAAATTTTCAAACTCGCACTCTGCACTCAATACCCTAAGGGTAGAAATGAAATCTTCTACCTTTTCACCATGTTTCTGCTCAGATTTGAAAAATTTGTGCCTGACAACAACAAGACTAGGTTTGACATCAAAACGTAGTTCAAGTAGTTTTACAGTTTGATTGTAGTCATCTAAATCTTCCTCTTCAGGAGCAGGTACCAAGGGGGGTAAATGTTTAAAAATTGAACGTCCTTCAAACCCCAGACTGTTTAACAAAAGGTATTTTTTCCTTTCTGCCCTGTACCTGGACGCACCAATAGCCCCTAAGTAAGTGGTAAAAGCGTCAAACCACTTTTTCCAGACAATGGGAGGTTCACCTGGAAGATCAAGGAATGGCGGAGGAGGAGAAACAGCTTAAAGACTCATGTTTGTATGAATATAAAGGTATGCTCAAAACGCAGGAGGCACAACCGGGCTATTGATGGCAAATGTAAGTATGAGGAAATAAAACAATCTCCTGCTTCGTGAAGGCAATTGACTTAGATGGCTAGTGTCAATAGGATGTCAAAATTCGTGAAGGCAATTGACTTAGATGGCTAGTGTCAATAGGATGAGTCAAGACTGTCTCCTCGCTTTGTAAAGATGACAGCTCTCAAGCAAGGTGATACTATTATAGTGTTTAAATAGTCTCCTCGCTTCGTATTTGAACTGACTCCTCGCTTCGTGAACACAAAAAACAGATAGCAGCCACTCACCTCGTGGTGGTTACCTCGTGAACAGTTTTGTTTTGAGCAGCTGTGAAGGTGCGTCTTTGTTTGCGCTTTGAAAGCTCGTTTGCACGTTTAATAAAACTTTCGAGAAAAAAAACGAAAATGAACTGTAAAATGGCCTCCAACGTTGCGTTCCAACGTCAGAACGTTGCGTTTCAGTGACGTTTCATGGTGCAATTTACGTCAATTGCGTAAGGAACATTGTATTCACTCCACTGGCTGGGCGTTACTCAATGCGCCAAGAGTGTAAGTTAGTTGCGCTAGTAGCGTAACTGACGTAATTAAGCAGGCCGATGCCCGCGCTGAATGGAGACTGCTGCCGCTTCCCGTAAGAATGCACAAAAACAAGTACAGTACCTTTTTTTCTTTTTAAGTTCAGCGGGGTTGAGGAGGTTAGCGCGGGTATGCTGGTTCTTCCAACTGCTCGACGTAATCTCGAGGGTGGAACCGGTGCCTCTTAGACTTCCGCGTCTTCTGGTGTCAAAGTGCAAGCTACACTTCAGGTTTGCCGAACATCACTTCATGGTTGCACGCGTGGTGAGCAGACACTTGTTCACGGATCGTCGCCAAATATTTTGTAGTAATTAGCTCACAGGCAGGTTGATTTGTAAGTTGGTTTATTAGAACAAGTGCTGCGCAGCAGCTCACTCAGCCAGTAAATCATCAATACAGTTGGCAATTCAAAACAGCATTCTAAACGGAATCAGAGGTAAAGGAGAAAGAACACAGAGTGTGGAAGATTCTAAAAAGACTAGAAAGTAAACCTAACAGAACACTACAGCTAGGGACAGGCAGGCTAGGTAGGCTAGGATAGGCTGGGGGGTGGGCTTAGGGGTGGGGAGCTAGGGAGGGTACTTAAGGGGACAGGGGAGGAAGTCCTTCCTCTTCCTGTCCCCGGTGCCGCAGGGTGAAGTTAGTTTGTGGAGGTTAGTGTGCTCGTGGTGGTGTTGGGCCTTTAGGTAGGGGTAGCTTTAGGTGTTGTTGGGTGTTGTCTCGGGACGCCGCCGGTGCCCCGGTGTGGTCCTGTTGGGTGGAACACTAGGGTTTTGCTCGGCTGACTGCTGGTTGCGGTCTTAGTGCCGGCGGGTGCGCTCAGGCCCCGTCCTTACACGCGTGTCGCGTGAGTTGCGAGATTGCAGAAGTGCACGCGTCTGGCGGGCGGGAGCAAGGGTGCCGAATCGCACGCATCTCGCGGGCGGCTACGAGGTGCCGTATTGCACGTATCTCACGGGCACATTAGGCTTCCGAAGGACACGCATTTTGCTTGGGCCTTCAGAGAAGGCGGGCCATGACGACACCGGACGCAGAGGCGGTGCGCGAGGCTCTGCTGGTGCTGGGGAGGGCCGGTAGGGCGGACCTCTTGCGGCCAGGATTACTGGATCAGGCGTGAGTCGGCATGACCCGGACGCCGAGGTCCGCGTCGGCGGGTGTGGCAGCGGCGGTGGTGGCTTGCATGGACGAGCCGCCACCGGCCCGATCAGGTGCAGGCGGGAGGGGTAGAGGCAAGAAGCAACCGGAGGCGCTTCAGCGCGGAGGACGGCGTCAGAGCCTCCCTGCGCGGTTGGTGGATGTGTCAGTGGGGGTGGGGGGAGACCTGGAGATCACGGCAGGAGGCAGGGCCGTGGCCACGGGCCGCGTGCCACCGGTCATGCAGGTGGGCAGCCCAGCTCCCTCGGATTCAGAGGGGGACGGGCCAGATCTAGTGGGCATTGAGGAGGCCATGAGGGAGGACAGTGAGGCCAGCGGGCAGGAGGGTGAGGATGGCTCGGAGGTGTCTGTGGGGGAGGCGTTCACGCTCGTGCTGTCAGCGGGGGAGCCTGGGCCTGAGGAGGGGGGTGGCCCGTTTGGGGAGCAGCCGGTAGATTTGTCAAGTGGCAGGAAGGGGGTGGTGATGGCGCCTGTCCCCAAGGGAAAGGGCCCGGCCAAAGCGCCATACCAGCAGCCGGTAGGGGTTCACCCAGAGGGGGGCCACACGGCCCCACCGCGGGGGACGGAGGGTACCGTGGAGCTCACCGGGCAGGACACGTGGTATGCCAGGTGGGCACACATGACTGAGGAGGAGAAGGTCCGCGACCAACGTCGCATAATTGAGGAATCTGAACAGGCATGGCAGCGGGCGGGTGGGGTGCATGAGGGCAAAGGGGCCCCGGCACCTGCGCGTGGGGCAGGAACTGGTAGAAGTCGTGGCAGGGGGAATTCTGGGTCACGCGGCGAGTGGGTCTGGGTAGAAGGATCAGGGACTGCTCTGGCGGCGCAGAGACCTGGTGGCACTGGGGCCTCCCCGGGCGCAGACGGCTCGGGGGGGGCGGGAGCAAGCCAGCTGTGAGTGCTGGCAGAGGCAAGGGTGGGCCGGCGGGGCTCAAAACGGCCTCCAAACGCCGGGACGAAGCAGCAGGGGGGTCCCTAGCGGTCTGCCCTCCACGAGAGAGCGCGCAGCTGCAATGTTGGAGTGCGAGTTTGTGCCTGGAGTGCGAGGGAAAGGTGCGAAAAGAGTGGTGAGTGAGTAACGGAGAGTGGCAGCAGTGGAAGTGGATGAGGAGCGATTGGATTACGAGGATGAGGATGAGGAATTGGAAGAAGGTGAGGTGCGTGATGACGAGAGTTGGGGGAAGGGTGGAGCGGCAACAGGCAGATTTGGTGTTTTCCAGGCGGCACGGGAAGGAGCTGGTCGGACGGCCAAAGGGAGTCAGAAACCGGCGGATGCCCGGAGGACGGAGCGGGGAGCTCCAGCGACTTTGGCAGGTGAGGGCGCCTGCTGGGATGCTTGGGATGAAGGTCTTAGAGGGGGGCGCAAGAAGGCCTGCCGGTCGGTGGGTGTGGGGGATGGATCTGTGCGGGATGTGGGGCCCTTGGGGAGACGGAGCCTGTTCCAAAGGATGGTAAGAAACAGGTCGTGACGGCCAGCGCGCAGACAGACGTGACGGAGGATCAGGGTGGGAAGGAGGACGGATTGGACAGGTTGAGGAAGAAGTTGCCTTACATGGGCTTGGCGATGCCACTCGGGTCGCATTTGTCGGAAAAGACAAAGGCCAGGATTTGGAAGCATGAGTATGTGGATGTTTTCAAACTTTTACATAGAGAGATTCAGGCGAAGGAGGGGTCTAAGGAGGAAGAGTGGGAGTTGACCAGGCGGCCGAGGGTGCCCGTGACGATGGAGAATTGGACGTCGGCGTTCTTGATCTATGCGAGTATCTATTGCGAGAAGCATGCAGACAGGGCGTTAGCATTGTTTAAGTATATGGATGTGATACGGAAGGCCCAATTGCATTTTGGGGGTTTCGCCTGGTTGAGCTATGATGAGGAGTTTAGGGCCAGGATTAGTGTGAACCCGGATAAGCCAGGGGGTGACATCGATCAGGAGCTTTGGGTGCAATGGATGTCTTCTACGCAGGCGGCGGCATCTACTCATACGGCGAGTGGTCTCCCGGTGGCGTACCGGCCTTTTCAGCCTCGTCCTGCCCAGTCTGGGGCGGGGGGTCAGGGAGTGTCCGGGGGGTCAGGGAGTCAGGGAACGTGGACGGGTGCAGCTGGACAGCAGTACAAGCCTCGAAACACTGGGGCCTGCTGGAACTTTAATAAAGGTTTCTGCACGCAACACCCATGTAAGTTTAAACACGAGTGTTCCAAGTGCGGGGGACGTTACCCGGTCACACAGTGCCTTACGCTTGCCACACCTTCAGAACAGTGGAAAATTACTAAAGGTAGGGGACAATCTGGGCCAAAGGGCCCCTACTCCGGTTAAGGTGGAGGCCATGGGTCCATGGCTCTCCAGGTACCCTGATAGAGAGGCTGCTTTGAAAATTCACTGAGGGTTTGTGGAAGGATTTTGGATTGGCTATCAAGGTCCCCGGAAGAGGCGTTGGGCGGAGAATCTGCGTTCGGCGAAGGAGTTGCCAGAGGTGGTGGCGAGCAAGTTGCGGAAGGAGGTGTTGGAGGGTAGGATTGCTGGCCCGTTTGACACGTGGCCGATGTCGGACCTTATCATCTCACCACTGGGGGTGGTTCCCAAAAAGGAGCAGGGGGAGTTCAGACTGATTCACCATTTGTCGTGGCCGGAAGGGAGTTCGGTGAATGACTTCATCGCGGAGGAGGATTCCAGGGTGTTGTATGCGTCGGTGGATGATGCCGTTGGTTTGGTGAGGGCTTGCGGGAGGGGTGAAGAGTTGGCCAAATGTGATATCAAGTCGGCCTTTCGCCTCCTCCCCATTCACCCGGCGGATTTTTCCTTGTTGGGCATGCAGTTCGAAGGGGCCATCTTTGTGGATATGGTGCTGCCGATGGGTTGTGCGATTTCTTGTGCGCTTTTTGAGACCTTCAGTTCCTTTTTGCAGTGGGCCTTCGTGGAGCGGAGCGGGCACCGGCTGGTGTCGCACTACCTGGATGATTTCTTGTTCGTCGGGAAGGGGCTGACGGGAGAGTGTGGTGTGGCTCTGGGACAGTTACAGTTATTGGCGCAGGAGTTTGGGGTTCCATTGGCACCGGAGAAGACGGCGGGACCTAGCTGTTGTTTGACGTTTTTGGTCATTGAGTTGGATTCGGTGGCTTGGCAGGCGCGGCTGCTGGCGCAGAAGGTGGCAGAGATGCAGGCTGTTCTGACGCAGGTGATCGGTGTCCGCAAGATTGATTTGAGGTCTGTGCAGCGCCTGCTCGGTTTGCTGAATTTTGCGTGCCGGGTGGTGAGGGCAAGGAGAACTTTCTGTAGGCGCCTCGGCATGGCCATGTCGGGGGCGGTGCTCCCTCACCACAGGGTCAGGGTCACGATGGGAGTCCGGTCGGACTTGCGTGTGTGGCTGGTGTTCCTGGAAGAATTCAATGGAGTGTCCCTGGATTTTGCGCATGACAAGATGGTCTGGCAGGTGCAGCTTTACTCTGACGCGGTGGGTACAGCAGGTTTCGGAGTTTTCTGGGACAGGCGTTGGTGTGCAGAGCAGTGGCCGTCTCATTGGCTGCGACAGGGCAGGAGCATTGCTTTTCTTGAGTTCTTCCCCTTGTTGGTGGCGTTGTTGGTGTGGGGGCTGGAGTTCCGGAACCGGTCGGTTTTGTTCCATGTTGACAACATGACAGTGGTGGACCTGGTGAACAATCAGAAAGCGAAGGACCTACGAGTGCTGCGCCTGCTGCGAAGTTTCATTCTGCTCTGCTTGCGTTTTAATGTGCTTTTCCGCGCGCAACACGTGCCTGGTGCGAGTAATGAAATTGCGGATGTGTTATCTCATTCGCAGTGGCAGCGTTTCAGGAGGCTGGCGCCGGGAGCAGAGGCTTGCAAGACCAAGGTGCCGGAGGGTATCTGGGCCTAGGGGGAGTGAGAGTGGTGGGTTTGGTTGAGAAATCTATAGCTGAATCCACGAGGCGATCGTACAGGTTGGCATGGTCTGAGTTTGGTGCCTTTTTGGGTTGGAGCAAGGCTGCGTGGGGGATGCCCCAGAGTGACTGTGAACGGGGGGTAGTGCATTTTGTTCTGGATTGCATAGCTGGCAAGCTGGCTGGCATCTCGCTTAACAGCATGCTTTACTTGGGTTTTGATACGGCCAGGGCGGATTTGTTGAGTCGAATGTTGAAAGGTTGGGGTCGCATGAGGTCAGAGGGGGGAGTTGCCGCGTGAGGCGATCACATTTGAGTTGTTGACAAGTGTGCTGGGGGTATTGCCCCACTGCTGTTATGACGAGGGGGAGGTGGCGTTGTTCCGATTGTGCATGGTCTGGATGTTCTTCGGAGCATTTCGGGTGTCGGAATTGTTGGGAGTGCATGGGGCTCTGGGACAGTTGTTTGAGGATGTGAGGGTGGATGGGGCCCGGCTGGGTATATGGTTGGGTCGTTCAAAGACGGACCAGACGGGTCGAGGCAAATGGGTGTGGCTGAAGGAGAGTGGGTGTGCGGGCGTGTGCCCGGTGCGGGAGTGGACGGCTTTTTTGGGACGAGTGCAGAGGTCAGATGGAGAGATTTTTGTACATGCTTCTTTCAGGCGCTTCACATCCTTTCAGTTGTTGGCTGTGTTGCGAATGGCTTTGTGGAGGATTGGCAGGGATCCAGCTCGTTTCGGATTGGTGCGGCTACGGCGGCGGCCGGTTTGGGTTGGTCATGGGAGGAGATTCGAAGAATTGGGTGCTGGAGGTCCGGCTGCTGCGAACGCTATCTGCGTAAATGAAGGGGATCAGAGTAAGGGTAGAAGGGGGTGCTGCTGCGGTTGTGTTGCAGATCTGTACGTTGCTGTGGTGTTAATCTCTTTCTCTTCGTAGGTTGCGTTCGGGGGCCAGGGGCCAAGACTGTTACCTGGATTGTTGGACACTCCATTGTACACTGGGCCTTAAAATTTGCGGACAGGCAGGTGCACGGTCGTAGCCTGGGCCTACGGAGCAGTCATCACGAGGTCCATTGGTGGGGTAAGAGCGGGATGCGATGGGGTGATTTGTTGCCTTTGCTGACGAAGAAGGTGTCTCAGCTGGGTTGCCCGGACATGCTGGTTATCCGGATGTATGTCATTACAACGCATGCTTTCACAACGCATACCTTTACCACGTAAGTTTTACAACGCAAGTCGTTACAACGACTTGCGTTGGGGGGTGCTGGATAGTGAGTAGTTTAATTTACTATTCCAACTCCAGTCCCCGTGGATAGTAGGGAAGGTGTTGGGTAGTAAATTAAACTATTCCCTATCCTAATGCGCCCCCCAGCGCAAGTCATTGTAATGACTTGCGTTGTAATAGTTGCGTGGTAATGGTATGTCGTTGTAATAGTTGCATTGTAATGGTTGTTCACCGGTTATCCACCTGGGAGAAAATGAGTTGGTTAAACTATCAGGAGTGTCCTTGTTACATTTGATGCAGAGGGATCTGGAGGCAATGAGGAGCAATCTGGCTGGCGCCTGTATTGTTTGGACAGAGTTTGTACCACAAAGAATCTGGAGGGGGCACTTAATCCTGCAGCCATTGAAAGAGCGAGGTGGAAATTGAATAGGGCGATGAGACTTTTTTGTGATGCCCACAGAATCAAAGTACTGGTACATGTGGGGCTCCAGCTTGAGGAGCCCCTTCTCTTCCGCGACGACGGCATGCACCTTTCGCACATGGGAAATGCTTACTATCTAATGGAAATGCGGGATACCATCAGTCTGTTGTGGAACGAGTCTATCTGGTGTAGGAGAGATTGAGTGTGAAAGGTGCACGATTGGTGGGGCAGGTAACCGCTTTCCGGGGGTTCCCTGGGTGGCAGGACTTGGGAGGGGTGGGGAGTCCATGACGGGCAGAATCACCCTTCCGGGGAGGGGATTACAGGGGCAGGATGGGGGGTGTGATGCTGGAGGAGTATGAAGGTGAAAGGGGAAAGTGAATGGTATGCATGAAGAGGTTGTGGTGTGAATTGGAGTGAGTAGTGGAGTATGTGAATGGATGATGTTTGGAGGTCAGGATGTTGGGGGGATTGTTAACTGTTATTGAGGTTATGTTGAAATTTGGTTGTCATACCTGTCCTAATAAATGGCCTTTTACGCTAAGTCATGCATGGAGTGGTTATTGCCCGATGCGGCCCCCAGGGGAAGTGAGGTCGACAGACCAGTCTTCCTTTGGGGTGGTCGCGCGAGGCTAGGGACAGGCAGGCTGGGTAGGCTAGGATAGGCTGGGGGGTGGGCTTAGGGGTGGGGAGCTAGGGAGGGTACTTAAGGGGACAGGGGAGGAAGTCCTTCCTCTTCCTGTCCCCGGTGCCGCAGGGTGAAGTTAGTTTGTCCGCCCTCCCACCCTAAAGAGTTTCGGAAGTGGGGTATGGGCTACTTGTTGGTTTGCTAAAAAGCTGTTCGGCGTGCCAGTTTAAGACGGGTTGACACAGGGAGGGTGCATGCAGGACTTGGGAGGGGTGGGAAGTCCATGACGGGCAGAATCACCCTTCCGGGGAGGGGTTTACAGGGGCAGGATGGGGGGTGTGGTAGACGGAGGTGAGATGGCGGGAGATGCTGGAGGAGTATGAAGGTGAAAGGGGAAAGTGAATGGTATGCATGAAGAGGTCGTGGTGTGAATTGGAGTGAGTAGTGGAGTATGTGAATGGATGATGTTTGGAGGTCAGGATGTTGGGGGGATTGTTAACTGTTATTGAGGTTATGTTGAAATTTGGTTGTCATACCTGTCCTAATAAATGGCCTTTTACGTTAAGTCATGCATGGAGTGGGTATTGCGTGAGAGGGCCTCATGGACTTGCTGTGTCCCGTGGCCTACATGTTTGACGGCAGGCAGGGTTGCGGCGGTAGTTTTGGCATGCTTACCGCCGCGGACCCGGAAACCACGGGGGAGGGGAGGTGGCACAAATGCACTGGAAAGGCGGCACGTGAGGTAAGACTACGGGGGGCGGCATGCTGCACCCAAGCCCGCCCTCGTGTTTGTGTCTGGAGCAGGAGGGTCCACAGTGGTGTCCAAGCGTGCCCGCATGCAGCCAGGAGGCTCCTGTTATCGATTTGGAGGAGGTCTGTTTGGCGGGTGGGGAAGGGGGGCAGCAGGGGGCAGCCAGGTGAGGAGGGAGGATGAGAGGGGCCTGTGAGGGTGGGTGTGCTTTAGGCCCTGCATATGGGACATTGGAGGGGGCCGCATAGAGAGGCCCCCGGGGGAGGGTGGGGGGCAGTTACTGCTGGCCCTCACCTCTGCAGGCGCGGGGGAAGGAGAGGGAGGGTGGGGCAGACAGGCGCCCGTGGCCGGCATGCACAGGGGGTGACCCGTTGGGGACCTATGCCGTCCCTGGACCTGGGGGGTGGTTAGAAAGGGCCCCAGAGGGGCTCGGGCACCGCTAGTCGGAGAGCGGGAGCTGGGCCCGGGAGGATTGGCGGGGGCGGGAAGGGGGTGAACCCAGCCCAGGGGGGAGGGCGGCCTTCAGGGTGGCGGCACATAGACACGCTCTAGTGGAGTGAGGCGTGGGACACTGGGAAGTGGCCCTGGGCTGGTCGAGGGGGCTACTCGCAGCAGGAAAGGGGGCAGAGGGGCACCCCAGTGCGTCAGGGGGGGTCATTCTGCATGTTTCCAGGGTGGGTGGTGGGGGAAGGGAATTGCCAGTGGGGTCCAGAGACGTCAGGGACAGAGCAGAGCACTAACCCCGGCTTGTCGGGCCACGCCTTTTCTTTGCAGGGGCAGCTGGTGGGATACTGGGGTGAATTGCATGTGCCTCTGCCCTTCCGAGAGGAAGGGCGGGCAGTGCCACGTGCGGGCAGCTGAACCCCTACGTGGGACCTTCAGGGAGCGGCGCACTGTTGGATGAAGGAGCTGTCTTTGGTGACCCTACCCCGGTGGGTCGATGCGGCCTCAGGGGAAAGGGCACCGGTGGCAGGACCGCCCAGACGGGATGAAGTGGTGGGCCTAGAGTTGGACCATCGGCATTCAGGTTTAGATGTGAGGGAGTTGATACGACAGGGGAGAGAAGAGGCACAAATACACAGGGAGGAGACGAGAGGGGACAGCCCATTCACGTTGGATGACGAACAGTTACTGTTGGACTAAGACGATGTTAGCTTAGAGCAGAGGTCTTCAAACTTTTGGGTGCCGAGAACCCCCTGTCAACATTTTCAGTTGTAAGGACCCCCTCCTGACAAACATTTCTAAACCTGTAGGCAGGGCTACTGGAATTATGAGGCAGGTGAGGACCAAATTACACTACAGGCTTGACTAAATTGTGTGGGAAGAAAATGTAAATAAAGTTAAGTGATGCTGCGTTATTTTGGGATAGAATTGCTTTATTATTTTGAAATTATTTGCACACAGTAACACTGAGGAAAGATTTCACCCCATCAGTACCAGTTAATAACCAAAATACAGCAATTAACATCAGAAAGATGTCTAGTCAACCTTTGTGATGGGCCTTCCACTCCGCAGGAATACATGCTGCCTCATTAGAAGCTCATCTGGCCCTGGCCGGGAGCAGCAGGGGTCCCTTAAAACCCTGGCAGTCTTGTGCAGAGTTAAGCAATTTACCCATGCCGCTTTCCTCTCACTCCTCCCTTCCATCCCTCTCTCCTCTCCCAATCCTGGATCCCCCTCTCACTTTGCAGGCCATTTTCTTTCACCCCTTTTTACAACTTCTGAACTCTCCTCATTCAACTTCTCACTTCACCCTTAATCACCTCTTGCCATTCTGTCTTTTCACTGCCCTCATCTCTAACAGTCTCTCGCATTTATCTCATGGCCTCTCTGGCCCCATAACCTCACGTGCCCATCTGCACTTCTCATTCACCTCAAGTCTCACCATTCAAACTGTTGTCTATTGGTATCTTACACCTCTCCAGTCCCCCCATTTATCTTTTACATATCTTCTTTGTTCTTCCACACCTTCTTCAACCAATGTCCCTCTCCCCTGTTACCTTAGCACCAGTGCTTAATTTGAGTAGGTGGTTTCCGGTGCTCAGCACTGGCACCTAATTGTGCACACTGGCACTATGACCGTCTGCCACATGGTGGCTCTGTCTGTGTAATTTAGAGATGAGCAGAACAGCTGTTTATTAATTCAATATACATTAAAACAATAAACTCCTGACATCCATGCTATTCTTATAGCTTTATAGCTTTGGGGTTTGAAATAGTCACACTTGTACAAGTGTTATGGTTGGTAGTTGCATAGGTATTGTCATTGGCCGCACAGGCAAGACAATGAGTGGGTGGTTAAAGTTGCAGTGGCCTACTGGTTAGGTCCCTGGCACATGTTTTATTACAAATTAATCACTGCTCAGCACCCACCCCAGTACTCCATCTCTTCCCCTATTGCTGCTGTCCCTCACCCATGTCGCATCAAATTACGTTTTAGGTCATAGATCATCTCTCAGCTATCTTCTCTCACAGTTTGACAGTAGCCCTCCTCTGTGCCCTCAACTTTCCCTCACACTCACTTCTTGGGTGTCCGCACTTCCCTTTCGGCACTTCAGATTTCTCCTCATCCCTGACCTCTTCTATCAAATTGTCTCACTCCCTTGCTGTCCTTTCTCATCTCTCCTCACCGAGCACACGGGTTGGACCCGTATACTCCTCTTGGCCTGTCCCACTCTGCTTATTGTTCCCTAATTCATGAAGGAACAAATTGTCTATCTTGCTGTTTTGCTGCAGGCCTCACAGTTATGGAACGTGCACTCTCGTTTGCTTCCCTCCACCAAGAATCTATTATCCTTTAGGAAGATATAAAAACCTGGCTTTATACTCTGTAGGTCACCCCATTTCACTGGTTCTCCTTCCCCTTCTGTGTGTTTCTCATTTGCCTTCGGGCAGGAGATGGCTATTAGCCCCAGGACACCTTTTGATAACAGTAGCACACTACAAATGTAAATAATAATAGTAATAGGCAGAAGCAGGGGAGCCACTAGACCCAAACTTTGCGGGGGCCTACACTCCCAGGCAGGGCTGGCCCTAGCACTGGTCACACCCGGTGCAACAGTCTTTTTTGGTGCCCCATCCCCCGTTTCCTCCTTCTCCATAAATTCCCTCACTACCACTCACCAACAATGCACCTCATCTCTCTGTAGCACCTTTCTGACAAACATTTCTTTTTATAGCGCTACTCATAGTTTACTCACACTCAGTTCTGTGATCTGCATAGTACATGTTCTTTGTAGCAGGCACATTAACCCTCTGCACTCTGTGGATGACAAGAGTGCCCATGTAAGTGCATGGTAAGCGATGCAACAGTGTGAGAGTAGGGAAAGAGGAGTGATTGCAGGGTGAGTGAGGTGACCATATGAATTTGGGTGCGGATGTAAGTGCAGAGTGGGACGAATGATGGGCTTGTTTGAGTGAGTTGCAAATTGAGTAGTGAGGGGGCAGGTGACTGAGGTGTCACATGAGTGCAGGATGAGTGCAGATGAGTAGTGTTACTGCAAGGTGAGGTAGAGGGTGAACAACGCAAGTGCATTGTGAGTGCAGAGTGATCACTGTGAGTGCAGGGTGAGATGCTGAATTATGTGAGTGTATGGTGATCAGTTTGAGTGCATTGTGATCACTGTGAGTGCAGGGTGAGCGTGAAAGTGAAGTGTGAGAATGAGAAGTGAGTTCTCTGCATGTAGGTTGCATTCCCAGACACTTGAAGTAACTCTGCATATTATTGATGGCGGCGTAGGGTATCAGATATAAGTGATTATGGCATTAATCAGGGATCGAGGGTGAAGGGAATAAATAATATGCTGATCCTGTAGCACACTTCCAGTCCTATGGTTAGGGCTGTCTGCTCATTATTTTGATGTCCCAGATAGTACAAAAATAAACAGTCACCTAAAGCTGTATATTTCAGCACTCATCTGTGCGTACATGGAACAGCAAATATAAATAGAAAACACTTTTAATTGTGTTCTAGAGCTGCCTCTGATCCATGACTGATAATTAAAGGGAACAAAGACAGAAAAGTCACATTACAAATGAATGCATAGGATTTTATTTACAATCCTATTTAGTGTCAAGAGGAGGGCTTTGCAGGCTCTTTAAACATCAAATTGCTGGTATTTTTCTTCTGGCAACCCTACTTTATATTTATTTTCATGAAATGCATTCTCACACTACTACAGTAAATGTAAAATACAAATGTAAGGAATAGGCAGAGTGGGGGCCCATGGGGTACTGGAACTAGAAAAATACTAAGCCTCAGTAACCAAATTACAAAAGGTAAGTAAATATGCACATAGTCTTTAAGAACCTGTGAAATACTCAGGTGTGCCGAGCTGTGCTGGAGATAAAACTGCAGACACAGCCCAGCGGAGCCCACAGCAGCTCGAGCTGAGACACACTACGAGTGAGGAGGGGGCTGAATCCCTTGTAGTCTTATGGGCCTGAGCAGAAGTGTGACCAGGAATGCGTTACTCCCTTTACGTCACTCCACTGCCCCCCTGGGAGTCACGCCCCACACTTTGAAGACCCCTGGCTTAGAGGACGGGGAGATCGTAGAAGAGGAGGACGACAGGCTGGTGGGGCAGGGAGGGGTCGTGACTAATGCTGTGCCTTGTTTTTGCAGACGAAAGGCAGCTCACACACGAATGATAGAGTGATGGCACCTCCAGCACAACTAGTTAGGCAGCGGGATATGGTCAGGACGCTGACCTTGACGGCAGGTAAGGCTCAGGTGAGCACGCAGAGGCCATGCTCAACGAGGGGAGGTGCGGCAGCGGTCATAGGGGCATGGAGGAGGGAGGAGGGAGCACAGGCGCAGCCTGGCACCGGGGTATCGGGGTGTGGACTGGTAAGACAGCGGGATCAACGGAGGACGCCAGCCTTGACGCCAGGTGAGGAGCAGGCAGGTGGGCTACAAGGTACCACAGGGAAGGGCACGGTGTCCGTGGGCACAGACGCATGGGGGAGGTGAGGGGGAGGTTCAATTGCTGAGAGGGTTGTACATGAAAGATACAGGGGTGGGCCCTGAGGCACAACAAAAGGGCGGGGAGGAGACCAAGAAGGACAACACAGCACTCAGACAAGGGGAGCCAAGCAACAGTACGGCTATAAAAGACATAGGGTCAGAGGGGGTCACTTCGGGTGGTGTGATAGAGAGCCACGATGTCCAACCAAAGAAATTGCCTTACATGGGGTTAACTAAGTCATTGGGGGCCCACCTTATGTTGTCCACCAAAGAGAAAATATTGAAGGGAGAATATGTGGATATGCTGAAGCTAGTGCATAAGGAGCTTACGGCGAAGGAAGGGTCCAAAGAGGAAGAATTATAGCTAGCCAGGACACCACGGGTAGCCATGACCATTGAGAATTGGTCAGCAGCCTTTCTGATATTCACAAGTGTATACGGCAAAAAGTTTCCAGACAGGTCGGTCGCATTGTTTAAATACATGGACATGATCAGACGGGCACAGGTGACCTACGGGGGTTATGCATGGTTCTATTATGATGAGGAATTCAGAGCACACCTCGCTTGGGACACGGAGGCGAAGTGAGGGGAGATAGATACAGAATAATACTAGCAGACCATGGGGGCGGTAAAGTTTGGGAAAACGATATATACGGCCAGTGGGCTTCCCCTGGCTCCACCCCTTTCTGAACCGCCCCACCCAAGGGAGGGTACAGTTCACAGCGGGCGGCACCGAGAGTACACTAGGAGCATGCTGGGACTTTAATAAAGCAGTACAAAAGGCGGTGGTGATGGACGGAGCATCTGAACCAATCATCCACTCACACCCAGTCAACAGATCTGGCTTTAATCCATCACAGTTCTTTAGCCCACTCTGCCACCCCAGTTCAGACATGGCCATATGCAAATCAGTCTGACCCTGTGCCTCATGGGAACAGTCCAGCCCGAACTGCCAAGCCATGACTTCCCTGGACCGGAAACAAACAACCTAGGACCGCTTTCTGGCATTTCAGCCGTCATCAGCCAGCCTTGCTTGAATCCAGTGGCAAAGTGAGCAATGTACTCACGTCTGTGCATACCCTGCCAACTTATGGCGAATTAATCGGTACAAAAGGGGGCGGTGATAGACGGAGCATCTGAACCAACCAAACACTCACACCCAGTCAACAGATCTGGGTTTAATCCATCACCGTTCTTTAGCCCACTCTGCCACCCCAGTTCAGACATGGCCATATGCAAATCAGTCTGACCCTGTGCCTCATGGGAACAGTCCAGCCCGAACTGCCAAGCCATGTCTTCCCTGGACCGGAAACAAGCAACCTAGGACCGGTTTCTGGCATTTCAGCCGTCATCAGCCAGCCTTGCTTGAATCCAGTGGCAAAGTGAGCAAGGGACTCACGTCTGTGCATACCCTGCAAACGTATGGCGAATAAATCGGTACAAAAGGGGGCGGTGATAGACGGAGCATCTGAACCAACCAAACACTCACACCCAGTCAACAGATCTGGGTTTAATCCATCACCGTTCTTTAGCCCACTCTGCCACCCCAGTACAGACATGGCCATATTCAAATCAGTCTGACCCTGTGCCTCAGGGGAACAGTCCAGCCCGAACTGCCAAGCCATGTCTTCCCTGGACCGTAAACAAGCATCCTAGGACCGGTTTCTAGTTTTCAGCCATCATCAGCCAGCTTGCTTGAATCCAGTGGCAAAGTGAGCAAGGCACTCACGTCTGAGCATACCCTGCCAACTTATGGCGAACAAAGCGGTACAAAAGGGGGTGGTGATGGACAGAGCATCTGAACCAATCAAACACTCACACTCAGTCAACAGATCTGGGTTTAATCCATCACCGTTCTTTAGCCCACTCTGCCACCCCAGTTCAGACATGGCCATATGCAAATCAGTCTGACCCTGTGCCTCATGGGAACAGTCCAGCCCGAACTGCCAAGCCATGTCTTCCCTGGACCAGAAACAAGCATCCTAGGACCGGTTTCTGGCATTTCAGCCGTCATCAGCCAGGCTTGCTTGAATCCAGTGGCAAAGTGAGCAAGGGACTCACGTCTGAGCATACCCTGCCAACTTATGAAAACAAATGTACCCAAATTAACTCTCTATTTACCCAAAAAAATTTTGGTATGCCTGTCAGTAGCCTGGCGGCTGCATTCTGATCTATCTGAAGCCTATTGACATGTTGATTTTGGGCATTCAGATAAAGGCTATTGCAATAGTCCAAGCGTGACATAACGAGGACTGTGATTACCGTCCTGAAGTCCTTTTCTGAGAGAAAGGGTTTAATTTTCCTCAGAATTCGCAGGATCAAGAAGCAGGAAGAAACCACTGAACTTATGTGGTCACTGAAGGTCAAACTATTGTCCACTATGACCCCGAAGTTTTTAACTTTCAGAGTTGGAATGGGATGATTTCATAACTCTGTAGGCCACCAGTCCGGGGTCCAAATATGAGGATTGTTTCCAAATACAATCACCTCGGTTTGGCTTGAATTTAATTTTAGACAGTTCATCGACATCCATCCTGTTATGGCTTGCATACAGTCATGCAAGCGAGCTCCGGTTTCTTTTTCATGACCGTTTTAAAGGACAGAACAATTTGTGTATCGTCAGCATACGAGGTTAGCTGAAAACTGAAGGATCTGATCAGTACAGCTAACAATATCACATAAATATTAAAAAGGGTGGGGCTCAGCGAGGACCCCTGAAGAACCCCACACGGAAGGCTAAAATACTTTGATTTATGATTATCCAGGTTAACAGTTTGGGTTCTATCAGATAGGAAGGATTGAAGAGGTTTCCAAGCAACCCCACATACCCCATACCCAGGCAGCCGATCCATCAACACCTTGTGGTGGACCATGTCGAAGGCTGTTGACAAATCCAACATTATCAAAACAGCCTAAGACTCCCTTATCTCTTCACATGATTTGATTAGGGCAAGTTCGGCACTGTGATCAGCTCTGAAGCCAAACTGAGTCTTATCGAAAACATTACTGTTATTACAAAAGGAGCTAAGTTGAATGTTCATGGATTTCTCTGTAATTTTTACAGGCAATGGAAGCCAGGAAATTGGCCGATAGCTGCCAGGATCTGAAGGGTCCAATGTAGGTTTTTTCAGAAGGGGGAGAATAGATGCCTTTTTCCAATCTATCGGAAAGATCCCGGTAGCAAAAATGTTGTTAATCAGTGAGCTTCTTCTAGCCCAAGAGGTGAAAAATGATCTATGGCTAGATCGGAAATCAGGGTTTTCTTGGATTGAATTCCCTGGAAGTAAACCTACTTTATATGATTCCGGGGAAAAAGTGGAGAAAATACCTTCCACTTTTTGACTAAAAAAGGTGGCCAGAGTTTCACACAGTTCAGGACTGCTATCCTTTTTAATAACATTAGGCAAGGCTAATTTTTTCACTGTTTTAAAAAGCTATTAAGGATTTGATCTTGCAAGCAGGATTTTACTAGAGAAAAAGCTCTTTTTTATTTCCGTCAACATCTCGTTATAATATTTAAGACTGTGCTTATACTTCACTTTATCAGTGATATTGCATCCGCTTCTCCAGATTCGTTCTAGTTTTTTGCAGACCAGTTTCTGCTGTTTGAGCTTGTCAGAGTACCACGGGCGGATGGATGAGCTCGCTTAGGAATCCATTTTATGATTGGAACCAACTTTTTGCAAACTGAGCCTATCCAAACTGTATAAGCTTTGGCGGCTTTATCAATCTCAAGAGTGGGAAGAAGTAAGGTACTCTTCAGCGCCTCGTCTAGTTGTGTTCCCTCTAAATCTTTCCACGCCCTTTTTAGGTTTCGCCTAGGCAGCGAATGCGCTGTCTCGACGAGAGATGCTGTATCCAGTATAGCGAGGGAAGCTCCGCCCACTTTGCAGGCATAGCTTTGATTGGCTCCAATAAAAAATTCTGCATTATGATTGGTTTTCGGCATTTTTGTCCCGCCTCCTGACTGCCCTGACATCATTTTTGCACTTCCGAGGCTATCAGCCCCTTTCTTTGAAAAACGTTTGGTTTCCCTGTCTCTCTCTGTTCCCTCCCACAGTGTAACTTCTTCTGTCACAACTACCCCCCACCCCTCCCGTTCGTGCCTTCATTCGTGCCTGCTCTTCCATTTAAAATGCAATAGGGCTCGGGTAAATCCGAGTCCTATTGCATTTTCTATGCTTGTTTATGTCGTGATTGGTGGTGTAATTCGCACTCTTTGTGTTGCATGCGCGCGATGTCTTGCATCGTACGCATGCGCAACAAAACAGTGGAGTACCTAATTGATGACGGGAGCCAGAGACAGCACAAGCAGCACCCGCCTGACTACACAATGATTGTTTGTGTTTATGTGCCAACAAATATGGGAGGTTCTAGTGCTTAACTACACTTCATAGGGCTCGGTACCACGGATTCTGCTATTTATCACACTCTTCGACAAACACAGTGGCATTATGCAGCGCATAATAAGTTTGCAGGGTTCTCATCACCGCATGGTAAACAAACTTTGACAATCTGTGTTGAGCTCTGTGACTGCCGGACGGACCGGACCTGGACCCAATCCAAAGGACCACGGCTGCTGTGGCACTCAGAACACCACTGTGTAGCCATAGGACGTTTGTCGCAGGAGTAACTGAAATGCCACTCTGCTCGCCAGAAAAAGTAAGTGTGCTGGTGCCCTGAATTGTTTATATTTTATTACTGTACTCTCAGCTGGAGTTCACACACAGTCTCAGTCTTGTAGTCTGTGGTGTACAGTTACTTTTCAGGAGCTGTGCGATATAGCTGAAGTCGCACTTACTGCTGGTCGCCAGGAGAGGGGGGGATCTTAACTGAACGCTCGGGGTATAATGATTTAGCCGTCAGTAAGTCCAGTCAAGGAGTACCTTTTTAAATATTTGCTGCCAGCTTTGGTAGTTCAATGTTGCTCATAAGTACACTGAAAACTTGGCAGCAATGAGGGTTTAAAGTCTCATATTTACAGGTTTCCCTCGTCTATATTTCTTGGTTTTGCTTGCGGGAAAGTGTCAGTCATAGTTCCCGAATATTACTCATAATTACACTGATATTACGGAAATGTCATTCATAACACTCGGAATCCTTTGTAGCTATGCACTGAGAGGGTTTATAACTGTGGGCACAAGACTGCAGGGGGCAACTCTGCACTGCACCGAGGACATATTTTCATAATACACTAATATGGCGAAAACGATTGGCATGGCCAATGCTTGTTTCCAAAGTCTTCCACGGGGCCCTATTGGAAGTTGGGTCTAATGGCTCCTTCAACTCAAAAATTATAGCACAGTGGTCAGACCAGGCCAGGGGGAATACCTCAGGACAAGATATATGAGGGTTATTAGTAAATATCCCATCTAAGGTGTGTCCTTTGAGATGCGTGGGACCCACAACCAGTTGCTTGAGCTCCACAGCTTCTATTATTCTATTCAGGCAGATGGTGTAAGGATCATTAAGGTCCTCAAGATAGAAATTGAAATCACAGAGTACCGTGAAAGAATTTAAGCTCATACCATCTTCAAGAAGGGTGCCTATCGATCTCAGGAACCCCAGTCTAGGGCCAGGCGGACGATAGAGAAGCACCCCTTTGAAGATACTATAAAACTGAGCATTGATGTTAAAAGAAAGTGCTCTCAGAATGTATTGGATGTGGAGTGGAATACTGCATTCAGAGTATTGTGATAAATAACAGCTAGACCCCCCCCCCCCACCCCCTTCCTCAGGGGTCTGTCCTGGAGGCGTGGCTTTCACAAGGTCAGGCCCGGAGGCTTGGTCAGTCCAGGCTTCTGTAATGAATGCTAATTTAATATTGTGTTCTTCTAAAAGAAGTGCACATTCTGTGCTGTGTTTAACTAGGGACCTAGGGCCCGATGTAGGTAAAACGCATTTACCGATTTTAAAATACCGATCCCTACCGATTCGGTATTTCAAAATCGGAAAATGATATGTAGGAAAAAATCATCGGAAAAATACCGATTCGGTAGCATTCGGTATCGAGAGTCGATACGTACCGAATCGCCAAGTACCGATTCGGTATAGGCCGGGTCGGACACGTCCGAATCGGTAATAAAAAAGGGCCCGATGTAGGTAAAACGCATTTACCGATTTTAAAATACCGATCCCTACCGATTCGGTATTTCAAAATCGGAAAATGATATGTAGGAAAAAATCTTCGGAAAAATACCGATTCGGTAGCATTCGGTATCGAGAGTCGATACGTACCGAATCGCCAAGAACCGATTCGGTATAGGCCGGGTCGGACACGTCCGAATCGGTAATAAAAAAAAGCGGAACCAACCGATTCGGTAAACGCTGAATCGGAAATATAAAAACGCCCCATGGGCCGAAAGGCCAATAGGAAGGCATTATACATTCCGATTCGGTATTTACCGAACATATTCGGAAAATACCGAATCGGAAAATACCGAATCGGAGAATGCCGTTTTGCCGAGCAGGTTGAGTGACACTGAAGACATCAGCCAATGAGCTGTAAGCACCCTCCCCCACAGGGAGTGGCAACCCAGGCAGGTGCAACTCATCAGAACTTTCTGGAAAGCTGCCTGAGCTGAGCAAACACAGAGAGAGCAGCATTGTGAGCAGGATCCCTGTGAGACATGGATACCAGCACAGAGAGCCAGAAGGCAGCGCGTAAGCGCAATCCAAAATTCAGCACCATGGAGCTGCAAACTTTGGTGGAGGAGGTGGTGAGGGTGCACACCCAGCTATATGGAAGGCTGTCCCTCACTGTTCCGGAGAGCACCAAGAGGAGGCTGTGGATCGACATCGGGGAGAAAGTGAATGCAGTTGGTGTCACCCACAGGAGCCTAGACGACCTCAAGAAGAGGTTTTATGACATCCGTGGCGTGACCAAGCGCAAACTGGCCGACCTGCACAAGCAGGCTGGACTCACTGGAGGAGGAACAAACCGTGCGCCACCCCTCACTCAGCTGGAGGAACTAGTGGCGACCACCATCGAGAGGGCCAGTGTCGTGGGAATTGGGGACCTGGATAGCTCATTCCGAGCTACAGCTACAGGTAAGAAGCATGCGCAACTTGACACACCATACCAGACACCTCCCCTACAGACCCAATGCACAGCCAAACCCCAGGCCAGTACTGCTAGCAACAGACATGAGCAATGCATCTTGCTAAATGTACTCTGCAAAAGTTACCAAAAATGCCACAGCAGAAGCATAAGATAAATAACAGTAATACAGCATCAACGTGTTTGTAATGAGATGTGCAATGCTTTAATAGTAGTGACTGGAACACATTAGCACCCACTTGACAAATGCTTCTTTATACCTAGGGGCACCATCAGGCGGGGGAGCAGCATCAGCTCCAGCACCAGCTCCAGCACCAACAGCCAGTGCGGCGGTGGCAAGCACCAGTGCAGCAGCACAGGAGGAGGAGGACAACAGCTGTGCCCTGGCAAATGAGGAGGACACTGGACATTCCCTCACAACTCCACACTCCCCCCGACTGTCTCAGTCTCAGTCGCCCTCATTGCTATTCTCCCCGGAGAACACACCACCACAGAGCCACCCTGCACCTGCCACTTCCCCGGCCCGGAGGAGAATAGTAGCTCCATTAGTCATCATGGAGGGGGCAGCGGGTCAGGCTCCTGCACAAGACCCCGTGACACCAGCGTCACCAGAGCACACACAGCAGGGCAGCAGAAATCCACGTAGGCCACGTGCAACCAGCAGCCCAATACCAGCACCGGGAGGCAGCGTCTTCGCAGGGCTGGAGACCAGCATGGTTACGATACAGAGGATGCAGGCGAAATCCATCCTGGCCTGCCATCGCCAGTTGCGCCTGCACAACCTGCAGATGGGTGAAATGACACAGGGCTTCAAGACCTTCGTTGACAGCAACAAGGAAATAGCGACATCTATTGGCCGAATGACCACTGCCATCACCCAGCTCTGCAACAGGTTGGATGACCATGAGCTGAGTCGTCGCAGGGATGCACGAATACAGAACAGGTCACTCAACCGCCTTGCAGCTGCGACTGCCCAGCTATGCCAACGTGGGGCAAACATGGAGGCCAGCCTCACACAGAACATGTCCGAGGTCACTAGGGGCATGGGCCGTATTACAACCGCCATGGAGACACTACTCATCTCCAACACCGTAGTGAATCCCGTCCTGGGCGAGGCTGGGGACAGCAGCAGCCGCAGCAGCCCGGCCAGCGCTGCGTCAGAGCCGCGCCGGAGCAGCAGGCGCTCAGCTGAGGCTGCAGGGCATTCAGAAGGGGGTGAGGCTCATCCTAGTGGGCCTGCTAAGCGCAGCAAAAAATAAGACTGCCACTGCGGGTGAGGCAACCCGGACATTGGACATTCCTACCCCTTCTTGTTTAACTTTTCTTTTGTTGCACATCAGTGCAGTAACGTTGATGCAACATTATTAAATTTAATTTCTGAAAACATACATTGACCTGTTTGTGCATCTGTACTCACTCAGAAATAGTTGTCTGTGATCTCCTGACGCCTGTATCTGCCGTCAGTTGGTGCAGAGACTCCAGCAGGTAGTGGTAGTGGCACAGCATTGTCATCGTCAGGGTCCTCGTAGTCGGATAACTCTACCTCAGTGCCTTTCCTGACTGCAAGGTTGTGCAACATTGCACAGACAGCAATAATCTTGCAGCAGGTGATGGGGGTATATTGCCTTGCACCTCCGCTCTTGTGCAGACATCTGAACCTGCTCTTCCAGATGCCAAAGGTCCTTTCCCCTACGTTCCTCGTGCTTTTGTGGGCACGGTTGTACCTCCTTTGGCTGGGTGTTGAGGGGTTGAGGTAAGGGGTGAGAATGAACGAGCGTAGGGCATATGCACTGTCGCCTAGAAGGAGAAGGGGTAACATTACTCACATGCATACATGTACTTCACACTGCAATTTTGGTTATGGGGGTCTGACACTGTGTCTTACCTAGGAGGTATCCTTCGCCAAATTCCCCTGCCATCAGCCGTGCATAAATTCCGCTACTCTGGAAGATATAGGAGTCGTGGGTACTCCCCGGAAACTTTGCAACCAGGTCAGTGATCACACACTTGGCATTGCATATCACTTGCACATTTATGGGGTGCCGTGACTTCCGATTGCGGTATACGTATTCCGTGTCAGCAGGGGGGCAAATCGGTATGTGTGTGCCATCTATGCAGCCAATGATGTGGGGGAATCTTGCCATCTGATAGAATTCAGCTTTTGTCTGTGCCAGTTCTGCATGGGTGGAAGGGAAGGAAATGTAGTGGTCCATCCTCTGGATCATGGCATCAAGGAACTTGTGGAAGAACCTTGACTGGCTGCTCTGGGTCACCCCTCCTGCCACAGCAACTACACTTTGATAGCTGCCAGACGCCAGCAGGTGTAGGCAGCATAGCACCTGCACCTGCACAGGGATTGCGTGTGCCCTTGGGGTGGGGTGCTGCAACAGGGGTTGGAGGTCCCTGATGAGGTCTCTGATGGTGTCTGCCTCCAGCCTGTACCTCTGTAGGATCTCTGGATCTGTCAGCATGCACAGGGTCACCCTCTGCCTGTAGACCTGCTCCTGTCTCAGCCATTCCCTCTCTCCTTCCTGCTGTAGCCGTAGCCGTCTTGCTATGACATAGAAAGCTGCCATGTTGCAAGTAGAACTGCATTTTGGGTCCTTTTTTATAGGTTGCACCTGGTTACCACCTGATTCCAATCCATGGTAATTTCCGACTCTGAAATACCGAATTTGAAGCAAAATCGGTATTTCAGTGCTTTCCTACATCTCAATCTTAGGCTTTTCGCATCGAATCGGATTTTCACCGATTCGGAATTTATACCAAATCGGCGATTTTACCGATTCGGAAAGTCACCGAGTCGGTCGGATTCCGAATCGGAAAAAAGTAGGAATCGGAAAAATCTCCGATTAGGTATTCTACCGAATCGGAGATTTTTACCGATTCCTACTTTTTTCCGATTCGGAATCCGACCGACTCGGTGACTTTCCGAATCGGTAAAATCGCTGATTTCGCCGGATTTCGGCCTCCTACATCCCGTTGTCTCTATTCCGATCGGTAACGGCCGAAAATACCGATTTTCGGCCGTTACCGACCGACCTACATCGGGCCCCTAGAGTTTAAAAAGAACACACTTAATAGTGGCGCTGGTATCTTTGGAGAGATTTAGAGGGGGCATGTTATGGGGGCCACAGGCTGGTTGATCGAGAAGAGTTGGCAATTGTAAATACACATATCACACACCCCAACAGGAAGATTGACTCCTGATTCCTGTGGTGTCGTGGCTAGGCCTATAGGAGGACAAAATGGAGACCACACGTGTATACCTTGGTGGTCAGTATACTGCCTGCCACGCCCAGCGCTTTTATTAGCTTTTGAACGTGCCCTCCGTAACTACGTCGGGCCAAACCATTGAACCTGCGCCTGAGGGTAATAAACAACATCGCGGCCAATACTAAGTGTGGGCTATAGTGGTTGCGCCCACCTAGTACGACACTACATTCCTCCTTTACCCTGAGGTGAAAACAGAATAAACATGACATACTATATATCAATACTTCCGATTATAGTCTCTGAGAACTGCAAAATGCAAAAAGGGAACAGTCTTACTTTTTCGCTGGTTGGAGTGCATCTTAAACTCTCTCAGCGTCTGCAGCGGGCCACGAAGTCATGGTACTTCTGGGATGGCTTCGGACAGGGGCGCAGATTGTACCTGTTCTGGCTGCGCTCGCCTGACGGGGTTGGAGCCAGCTCACCAGAGTCTATGGCTTCCGCAGTTCCTGGGTGGCTTTGGGCCACCTGTGACTCTTGTTCGCTCCTGGCTGGTGCAGCTGAGACAGCTTCTGGGACTTCCTCCTCGCCGGGGGTGCCCCCCTCCTCTGTTTCTCGTGGGCCTTGGGTCGGTCTTGTGCTTTGCTCTGCCAAGTCGGGGAACCCGTCGTCTTCTCCATTCGAGATCCTTTTAAAGAACGACACATTTCGGGTGACTTTCTCACTCCCCTTCATTGCTGTGATCATGGTGCCATTGACGTTAGTAACAGCCCACGGGTGTAACTCGAAAGGGAGGCGGAACTTTCCTCCGGGGTGGCGATCTCTCACCAGCACCCGGTCGCCAACTTGAATGGGGCTGTCTGCAGCTCTTCTTCACCGTGAGGCCTCTCTGTTGGATTTCGTTCGCCGTTCCATGGACTGGTTGCACGGAGTTGGAGTCGATGCCCACCTGGGATGGTGTGGGAGAGTGTCCACAACTGCCCTATTGAAATAGAGACGGCTTGGGGGAATCCCCGTGGTGCAGTGGGGTGTCAGTCTGTACTCTCTTAAAAACTGGAAGAGGGCTAGTTCAAGGTTCTGGCCATCTGTCATTGCGATCTGGATAGTCTTATTTAGAGTTCTCATCAGTCTCTCGACTTCGCCATTGGCTTGAGGCCATCTTGGGGTTATCCTCCGATGTTTGATGCGGTGTGATTGTAGATATTCAGCTAGTTCACAGCCATTGAAGGGGGTCCATTGTCCGTGCGTAGTTCTCCTATGAGGCCATGGGTCGCAACGATTTTCTCTAGCTTGGGGATCACTTCAGAGGCTGCGGTGGAGGGCAGGATTTCAATCTCAGGGTACCTGGAGAAGTCGTCTACCACAACAAACATATACTTCCCGCCCGGGAGGCTACCGAAGTCTACGCTAGCCCGCATCCATGGGGCGGTCGGCCCTTCTTCTGTGATTACAGGTGCTGGGGGGTTGGGCAGGCTGGTCGCTAGGCACACGGGACATCGTTGGATGACTTCTTCGACTTTCTTGGTTCTGATGCGATTCTTCGATTTCACAATGCCTTGGTGGGCGCCATGGGCTAGAAGGACTGCTAGAAGGACTGCTTGCTGTGTGAGGCTGTCCGGCAGTACTAGGCGGGGGCCTCTCAGGAGGCATCCTTCCGGTGAGATGGACAATTCGCTTCGGACTTGGTAGAGTGCTTTTAGCATTGCCTGGGCCTCTAGGGTGCGGAATGACGCTGGGCTCTGGAGTGGTTTCCAGTTTCCGGCAGGCAGGCGCGGTGCTGGGGGCGGAAGCAGGCGTGTGCCGGAGCGCGGCTGGGGCACTGCGGCAGTGTGCACGCACCTAAGGCCGCGGGGCCGACTTCGGTGGTCGTAGGCGGCGGGGCCGCCAGCTGGCAGGCTTCGCGTGTGCGGATCCTCCTGCTTGGAAATGCTGGAAACAGCGGTGAGACTGGGCGGCAGGGCGCCGGAGCGGTGTGGCTGGGTCGCCGCTTGACGAGGCAGGGTGCAGCGTGGCCGGGAACACTCCGCCGGCGGGCCGCGCCGAGCTCGCGGGGCAGGCACGTTGCAGGGGCCACCGGGGCAGGTTCGCCTGGTGCAGAGGGGCGGAGTGAGGCACGCGGTGGGGTGGCGAGACCACCTTCGTCGCCAATGTGGTGTCGTGGCTAGGCCTATAGGAGGACAAAATGGAGACCACACGTGTATACCTTGGTGGTCAGTATACTGCCTGCCACGCCCAGCGCTCTGGGCTTTTTATTAGCTTTCGAACGTGCCCTCCGTAACTACGTCGGGCCAAACCATTGAACCTGCGCCTGAGGGTAATAAACAACATCGCGGCCAATACTAAGTGTGGGCTATAGTGGTTGCGCCCACCTAGTACGACACTACAATTCCACAGCAAGCCTGGGACAACTCAGTATGCTATCTCCTGGCATAAACCCCAGTAGCTCCTGTTAAGTATATCTTCTTGTGTCTGGGAACCTACGGACAGGGAGACTGGCCCTGAGCCCGACCCGAGTACAGACGGGCGCAGACGGGCTTGCCTTCGGCGCGTCCACGTCCGCATGCCTCTTTTATAGGAAACGTGCAACGACTGGACTGCAACCCTCAACCTTCCCAATATGGCCACCCCAAAAGTAAATGTAAAGTGCAGTGTGCCGATCTATCCCACGTGCTACCAGAACACAAAATACAGATCTTAAAACAATAGTTTAAAAAAATGAATCCTCTGTGCAAGGTTAAAATACAAATCAATAAAAACAACTGTGCGGGCAGCCAGTAAGTCTCACTTTGCAGGGTTCAGGGGTAAGCCTCCTCTCTCAGGGGCGTAACAAACGCCCCCGCAGCCCCCGCGGTGCGGGGGGGCCACACTCTGTTCAGTTAATTAAGGGGGCCCCTGGCCCCCTCAGCTCTTCTGAAAGCTGTGAGAGGCTTGCACTAACGCAAAGCCTCTCTCCCTCTGTGACTGAAGCAGGTGCAGCCTGCTGCCTGCTCCGAGCCCCTCGCCCCTCCCTCTGACTAAAGAGAAACAAAGTATCAACATTGTTTCTCTTCAGTCAGAGCAGGAGGCAGGCCCGGGACAAGGACGGGGTGGGGGCCCAGAGACAGCAGTATCCACTGCTCCTCTGAGGAAGCACAAAGCCTGGCCCCCCCACTCTCTCATCTCCACAAGCAAAGCCCACCCCACAAGAGAAGACAGGGACAAAGGTGGGGTGGGGGCCCCACCCCACAAGAGTAGAGACAGGGACAAAGGTGGGGTGGGGGCCCCACCCCACAAGAGAAGACAGGGACAAAGATGGGGTGGGGCTCCCACCCCACAAGAGAAGACAGGGACAAAGGTGGGGTGGGGGCCCCACCCCACAAGAGTAGAGACAGGGACAAAGGTGGGGTGGGGGCCCCACCCCACAAGAGAAGACAGGGACAAAGATGGGGTGGGGCTCCCACCCCACAAGAGAAGACAGGGACAAAGGTGGGGTGGGGGCCCCACCCCACAAGAGAAGACAGGGACAAAGGTGGGGTGGGGCCCCCACCCCACAAGAGAAGACAGGGACAAAGATGGGGTGGGCCCCCCATCCCACAAGAGAAGACAGGGACAAAGGTGGTGTGGGGGCCCCACCCCATAAGAAAAGAGAAGAGACAGGGACAAGGATGGGGTGGGGTGGGGGCCCCACAAGAGAAGAGACAGGGACAAGGATGGCGGTGGGGGTGGGGGGCCCACCCCACAAGAGAAGAGACAGGGACAAGGATGGGGTGGGGGCCCCAGAGACAGCAGTCTCCACTGCTCCTCTGAGGCAGCTCAGAGCCCGGCCGCCACTCTCTCCTCCCCATAAGCAAAGCCCACCCCACAAGAGAAGAGAAGAGACGGGAACAAGCATGGGGTGGGGACCCCAGAGAGTAGGAGGCAGCACAGAGCACTGCTCAGAGTCAGCACCCTGATAAGGGTGGGGGTGGGGGTGGGGGCCCCCAGAGAGAGCATTCTCAAGGGCAAAGCTCATATGAGAAGGGACGAGGCAGCAAAATGGGGCCCTCAGGTAAGCACTCTTGTTAGAAGCACTATGGGCGTCCGCGGGGAGGGGGAGGAGGGGCAAGGCAGTGGGGAGAAGGGTGCAAGGTAGAGAGGAGAAGGGTGCAAGGCAGAGAGGAGAAGGGCGCAAGGCAGAGAAGAGAAGGGTGCAAGGCAGAGAGAAGAAGGGTGCAAGGTATAGGGGAGAAGGGTGCAAGGCAGAGAAGAGAAAGGTGCAAGGCAGAGGCGCGAAGGGTACAAGGCAGAGCGGAGAAGGGCGCAAGGCAGAGAGGAGAAGGGTGCAAGGCAGAGAGGAGAAGGGTGCAAGGCAGAGAGGAGAAGGGCGCAAGGCAGAGGGGAGAAGGGTGCAAGGCAGAGAGGAGAAGGGTGCAAGGCAGAGAGGAGAAGGGTGCAAGGCGGAGGGGAGAAAGGTGCAAGGTAGGGAAGGATGAAAGGCGGAGGGGATAAAGGTACAAGGCAGAGGGGAGAATGGTGCAAGGTAGAAAAGGGTGCAAGGCGGCGATGGAGTAGGGTGCAAGGCAGAGAGGAGAAGGGTGCAAGGCAGAGGGGAGAAGGGTGCAAGGGGGAGAAGGGTGCAAGGCGGAGGGGGAGAAGGCTGCAAGGCAGAGGGGAGAAGGGTGCAAGGCAGAGGGGAGAAGGGTGAAAGGCAGAGGGGAGAAGGGTGCAAGGCGGAGAAGAGAAAGGTGCAAGGCAGAGGGGCGAAGGGTACAAGGCAGAGCGGAGAAGGGCGCAAGGCAGAGAGGAGCAGGGTGCAAGGTAGAGAAGGGTGCAAGGCAGAGGGGAGAAAGGTGCAAGGCAGAGGGGAGAAGGGTGCAAGGCAGAGAGGAGAAGGGTGCAAGGCAGAGAGGAGAAGGGTGCAAGGCGGAGGGGAGAAGGGTGCAAGGCAGAGGGGAGAAGGGTGCAAGGCAGAGAGGAGAAGGGTGCAAGGCAGAGAGGAGAAGGGTGCAAGGCGGAGGGGAGAAAGGTGCAAGGTAGGGAAGGATGAAAGGCGGAGGGGAGAAAGGTACAAGGCAGAGGGGAGAATGGTGCAAGGTAGAAAAGGGTGCAAGGCGGAGGTGGAGTAGGGTGCAAGGCAGAGAGGAGAAGGGTGCAAGGCAGAGAGGAGAAGGGTGCAAGGCAGAGGGGAGAAGGGTGCAAGGCAAAGGGGTGAAGGGTACAAGGCAGAGGGGAGAATGCTGCAAGGCAGAGGGGAGAATGGTGCAAGGTACAAAAGGATTGTAATTGTAAATTGTAATTGTAAAAGTACTTGTTGAGCGCGATTGCTGCCCGTAGGCGTCCAAGCGCTGAGTAGAAGCAGGAAGTGACTGGAGGGGAGCTAGGGGGAGTCAGATTTGGCAAACAGCAGTGTCTTTAGGTTTTTACGGAATGAGAGGAGGTCTGAGTTGGACCGGAGTGAGATGGGGAGAGCATTCCAAAGCTTGGCGGTGTTCCAAGAGAACAGCCTACCCCCAGACCTGGCTCGCTTTACTTTGGGAACAACAGCGAGGAACGCCTCCGTCGACCGAAGGTTCCTGTTAGGGTGGTAAGGGATGATGAGGTTGGTGTTGATGGCTGGGGCCGTTTTCCAGAAGGCGCGGTGCGCCAAGCACAGCGCCTTAAAGGTCACTCTCTGCCTCACTGGCAGCCAGTGGAGACTTTTTAGAGCGGGTCTGGCTGAGTGAGTGCGAGAGATTTTCAGCAAGGTGCGTGCTGCACAATTTTGAACGACCTGTAATTTTCGGAGGGTCATCTCGGGTGCCCCCACATATAGGGCATTGTTCGAGTCCAGGCGAGACTGGATGAGACCTTGTACCGCCACCTTTTTGGCTTCTAGGGGAAGTAGCGGGAGAACCTTCCTCAAGATTCTCAGTAGGCCAAAGCAAGTGGCGGACAGTTTTTTGGCCTGAGTGGAGAAGGAGAGTTTGTTGTCCAGCCACACTCCCAAGCTTTTGACACTATCCTTAGGGGTGGGGGGGGGGCCCAGAGCACTGGGCCACAGGGAGATGAAGGACACAGGGGAGGTAGGGCCTAGGAGCATGAGCTCCGTCTTTTCTCCGTTTAATTTTAGGGAGGAGTTGGTCATCCATCCCTTGACATCCACTAGGCATTTTAGAAGGTCGGCTGAGGAGTGCCTGTTGTTCTTCGTGGCCAACGAGACCACAAGCTGGGTGTCGTCGGCATATGACACGATTTTAATGCCATATGGTTCGACAACACCCGCCAGCGGCCTCATGTATACGTTGAACAATACAAGGCGAGGCGGAGGTGGAGTAGGGAGGGGGAGAGAGTGAGGGAGAGTGGGAGAGAGTGGAGAGTGGATAGAGGGAGAGTGGAGAGGGAGACTGGAGAGAGAGAGTGGGGAGAGAGTGGAGAGAGGGAGAGTGGAGAGAGGGAGAGTGGAGAGAGGGAGAGTGGAGATAGGGAATGGAGAGAGAGAGTGGAGAGAGGGAGAGTTGGAAGAGGGAGTGGAGAGAGAGAGAGAGAGGAGAGAGAGAGTGGAGAGAGAGAGAGTGAAGAGAGAGTGGAGAGAGAGAGAGAGAGAGTGGAGAGAGAGCGGAGAGAGACAGTGGAGAGAGAGAGAGAGTGGAGAGATAGAGTGGAGAGAGAGTGGAGAGAGAGAGAGAGTGGGAGAGAGAGAGAGTGAGAGAGTGGAGAGAGACAGTGGAGAGAGAGTAGAGAGAGAGAGTGGAGATAGACAGTGGAGAGAGAGAGTGGAGAGAGCGTGGAGAGACAGTGGAGAGAGTTAGCGAGAGAGAGAGAGTGGAGAGAGAGAGACAGTGGAGAGAGAGTGGAGAGAGTTTGGAGAGAGAGAGTGGAGAGATTGGAGAGAGAGTGGAGAGAGAGTAGAGAGAGAGAGTAGAGAGAGAGAGTAGAGAGAGAGAGTGGAGAGAGAGTGGAGAGAGAGAGAGAGAGGAGGGAGAGAGTGGAGGGAGAGAGTGGAGGGAGAGAGTGGAGAGAGACAGTGGAGAGAGACAGTGGAGTGAGACAGAGAGTGGAGAGAGAGTAGAGAGAGGGTGGAGAGAGAGAGTGGAGAGAGAGTGGAGGGAGACAGTGGAGGGAGACAGTGGAGGGAGAGAGAGAGATAGTGAGAGAGTGGAGAGAGAGTAGAGAGGGAAAGTGGAGAGAGACAGTGGAGAGACAGTGGAGAGAGAGTAGAGACAGAGTGGAGAGAGACCGAGTGGAGAGAGACCGAGTGGAGAGAGACCGAGTGGAGAGAGACAGAGTGGAGAGAGACAGAGTGGAGAGAGAGTAGAGAGAGAAGGGAGAGAGAGAGTGGAAAGAGAGTGGAGGGAGACAGTGGAGGGAGACAGTGGAGGGAGAGAGTGGAGAGAGAGAGAGAGAGAGAGAAAGTGGAGAGACAGTGGAGAGAGAGTGGAGAGAGATTGGAGAGAGAGAGTGGAGAGATTGGAGAGTGGAGAGAGAGAGAGAGTGGAGAGAGAGTGGAGAGAGAGAGAGTGGGGAGACAGAGAGTGGGGAGAGAATAGAGTCAGAGTAGAGAGAGACAGTGGAGAGAGACAGAGAGTGGAGAGAGTGGAGAGAGAGTAGAGAGAGAGAGTAGAGAGAGAGAGAAGGGAGAGAGGGTGAAGAGAGAGACGGAGAGAGAGAGTGGAGAGAGAGAGTGGAGAGAGAGAGAGTGGAGAGAGAGAGAGAGAGTGGAGAAAGAGAGAGAGAGAGAGGAGAGAGAGTGGGGGAGACAGTGGAGGGAGAGAGTGGAGAGAGAGTGGTGAGAGAGAGATAGTGAGAGAGTGGAGAGAGAGTAGAGAGAGAAAGTGGAGAGAGAGACAGTGGATAGAGAGTGGAAAGAGAGACAGTAGAGATAGAGTGGACAGAGTTGAGAGAGAGAATGAAGATAGACAATGGAGAGAGTGGAGAAAAAGTAGAGACTGACTGACTGACTCAGAGACTGAATACTGACTGATCGAGAGAGTGACTGACTGAAAAACTGACCGAGAGAGAGAGACTGGCTGACTGAGAGAGTGACTGACTGACAGAGAGAGAGACTGATTGAGAGTGAGACTGACTGACAGAGATAGACTAACTGACTGACAGAGACTGACTGACTGACGTAGAGAGATACTGACTGACAGAGAGAGAGATTGACTGACAGAGAGACTGACAGAGAGAGACTGACAGAGAGAGAGAGAGAGAGACTGACTGACTGAGAGAGGCTGACTCACTGGGAAAGAGAGAGACTGACTGGGAGAGAGAGAGACTGACTGACAGAGAGAGAGAGAGACGAAGAGAGAGAGACTGACTGAGAGAGAGAGACTGACAGAGAAAGAGAGACTGACCGACAGAGAGACTGACTGACAGAGAGAAACTGACTGAGAGAGAGAGAGACTCACAGAGAGAGACTGACTAACAGAGAGAGAGAGACTGACTGACAGAGAGAGAGAGAGAGAGAGACTGACTGACAGAGAGAAAGACTGACTGACAGAGAGTCACTGACTGACAGAGAGAGAGACTGACTGAGAGAGACTGGCTCACTGCGAGAGAGAGAGAATGACTGACTGAGAGAGACTGACAGAGGGAGAGAGAGACTGTCTGGAAGACTGACTGACAGAGAGAGAGAGACTGAGAGAGAGAGGCTGAGAGCGAGAGCCTGACAGAGAGACTGAGAGAGAGATGGACTGACAGAGAGAGGGACTGACAGGGAGAGGGACTGACTGAGAGAGAGACTGACTTAGAGAGAGACTGACAGAGAGAGACTGCCAGAGAGAGGGACTAAAAGAGAGAGAGACTGACTAAGAGAGAGACTGACTGACTGAGAGAGACTGATTGAGAGAGATAGACTGACTCAGAGAGAGACTGACTGAGAGAGAGACTGACTGAGAGAGAGAGAATGGCAGAGAGACACTGAGACTCTGACAGAGAGACAGAGAGAGAGACTGACTGACAGAGAGAGAGACTGGCTGACAGAGAGACTGACTGATAGAGAGAGACTGGCTGACTGAAAGAGAGAGACTGACTGATTGAAAGAGAGAGACTGACTGACTGGGAGAAACTGACAGAGAGAGACTGTGGGAGACTGACTGACAGAAAGGGAGAGACTGACTGAGAGAGAGACTGACTAACTGAGAGAGACTGACTAACTGAGAGAGACTGACAGAAAAAGAGAGATAGAGAGACTGATAGAGAGAGGGACTGATAGAGAGACTGACAGACAGAGGGACTGACAGACAGAGGGACTGACAGACAGAGGGACTGACAGGGAGAGAGACTGACTGAGAGAGAGAGAGACTGACTGAGAGAGACTGACTGAGAAAGACTGACTGAGAGAGAGACTGACTGAGAGAGAGACTGACAGAGAGAGGGACTGATAGAGCGAGAGAGACTGACTGACTGACAGAGTGAGAGAGAGAGAGAGACTGACTGACTGACAGACTGACTGACTGAGAGAGACTGACTGAATGAGAGAGACTAAATGACAGAGAGAGATAGACTGACTGACTGAGAGAGAGACTGACTGACAGACTGACGGAGAGAGAGAGACTGACTGACAGACTGACTGACAGAGAGACTGAATGACAGAGAGAGATAGACTGACTGACTAAGAGTGAGACTAAGAGAGAGAGACTGGCTGACAGAGAAAGAGACTGACTGATAGAGAGAGACTGGCTGACTGAAAGAGAGAGACTGACTGATTGAAAGAGAGAGACTGACTGACTGGGAGAAACTGACAGAGAGAGACTGTGGGAGACTGACTGACAGAAAGGGAGAGACTGACTGAGAGAGAGACTGACTAACTGAGAGAGACTGACTAACTGAGAGAGACTGACAGAAAAAGAGAGATAGAGAGACTGATAGAGAGAGGGACTGATAGAGAGACTGACAGACAGAGGGACTGACAGACAGAGGGACTGACAGACAGAGGGACTGACAGACAGAGGGACTGACAGACAGAGGGACTGACAGGGAGAGAGACTGACCGAGAGAGAGAGACTGACTGAGAGAGACTGACTGAGAGAGACTGACTGAGAGAGAGACTGACTCAGAGAGAGACTGACTGAGAGAGAGACTGACAGAGAGAGGGACTGATAGAGCGAGAGAGACTGACTGACTGACAGAGTGAGAGAGAGAGAGAGACTGACTGACTGACAGACTGACTGACTGAGAGAGACTGACTGAATGAGAGAGACTAAATGACAGAGAGAGATAGACTGACTGACTGAGAGAGAGACTGACTGACAGACTGACAGAGAGAGAGAGACTGACTGACAGACTGACTGACAGAGAGACTGAATGACAGAGAGAGGTAGACTGACTGACTAAGAGTGAGACTAAGAGAGAGAGACTGACAGACTGACTGACTGACAGACTGACTGACAGAGAGACTAAATGACAGAGAGAGAGAGAGAGACTGTGATGGAATTGGGGTCAAAGTGTGTATGAAGCTATGCAATGCCTCTTAAGATTGCTATTGTCTACTAATAAAAATGTATTATGAAAATTTGCTCTTTGTAGTTACATCTGCTTTTGAAATACTGCATTGTCGCATTGTCTAATGTTTTAAAACGAAAACGAGAAGGAGCAGTTGATGCACTTTTGTCAAAATGAGTGGGCCCGATGTTGTATATCATGGCAGGAGTCTGCATCAGGAAACCCACCTAACATTGGGCAAACTTCCCCGGCGTACTGATGGCAGGGACCCTGTAATGAATCAACCACCACCTATGATAGCCTGCGGGCAGACTAAGCCCAACCTTTGACTCCACCATCCAGTGTTACTTATAACGGATGCATTGGTGACAGTGGCGTAACAATCGCCCCGCACCCCCTGCAGTATGGCGGGTCGCTGGCCTGAGAGCTCTAGACTGGCACGGAGGATGGGAGGGGGGCCCCGTCCATGTAGTTTGCAGGGGGGCCCCCTCAAGTTTCGTTACGCCACTGTCCTCTCTACTTTACCTCCCTTTACCCCTCAGCCGGAAAACTTTTTTCCCGCCTGTGTGCGCGCTTTATTATTCGGTGGACGACCTCTTGCCCGAGGGGATGCATTTCTTGTGGTGGACGCCTGCGGAGCTCAAGCCATCCTTTTCCTCCCTGCCCCCATGGGTATTGTCTCCAGGGAAATATTACCCTAGGGTATTTCAGGAACAGGGGTGCTGGTAGCGGAATGGGGGAGCTGGTGTGAGTCACGACGGCGGCTGTATAACTGGAGGGTGAGGTTGTGGAGTAACGGCCAGCGCTGCTGAATTTTGAGTCGGTAGGGAAAGCAAGTTGTGTGTTTTGCTGGGGCTCCAAGGCTAAGGGAGTGGCAATTGGCGCGATGTGGCCAGGGTGTCGTCCTTATTGGTGGTTTCAGCAGAGTATGGGGCAGTAAGTACTCAAGCAGATCCTAGCGGCGTATCAGCAAGGGGTTTTGGCCACCAGGTGGCACTACCGCATTGTGTTTTACATTCGGCCCATGCCTCTCAATTCAGTTATACAGTATGTATCGTAATTTTATAGGGTGTTTGTTGCACAGTGGTGTCAAAAGTAAGAGCTGCAGAATAATTTTAAAGTCTGCGGGAATGTAGACCAATGACACAAAGCATTTGCTGCTGCAAATCATAGAAGTCTAGCACTAGCAATAATCCGTTTGACTTCAACTTTGCTTGTTGTGTCTCAGCTTAGGCAAATGTATTGGTGCGTGAACTGAGGGATCCTCAGCAATATTATTGTGTGACACTGTGGCACTCTATGGAACTGCCTTGTCTAGGGTGAATTAGGGTGTAAGAATGCTGCAAGGACCTTACAATGCTCATTTTAAGCTTCAAGTGCACTGGGGCTAAATGTGACCGGTGGTTCCTGATGCGCGGCACCGCCACTCTTTCGTCCACCACCAGCGCTTGTGACAGTCTGCCACCAGTTAGCGCTGTCTGGCTAGTTAGAGATGATCACTACATCTGGCATTGAGTAAGTCAATTACATTGGAATTACTATTGCCTGCTGCCCAAGCCATTCTCCAGCTTTGGGGGCCTGGAATAGTCAGTATTGTCACCTTGGACAAGTGTCATGGTTAGTAGTTGGGATGTGACTAGGAGTGGCAGCACGGCAGGGGCAATGGGTGGGGCGAACTGAAGGGGCCGCCTGTCATCAGTCCTGACAGATAGTTGCACAAGGGTCAGGGTCAGCTGTTGGGATGTTAATATGTTTGGCAGCATGGCAGGAGCTAGGTGTGGTGCAACTGATGTGGCCACCTGACGTCAGTCCTGGCAATTTATTTTTACAATTTAGCACTTCACATGTAATGTAATGTAAATGTAATGTAGACACACTTTTAGAGCGCAACTGTCACCCAAAGGGTATCCTGGCGCTTTGACCGAAACATTACCTACAGATGTTTAACACTACACTGCTCTCGGGAAGAAGTGACTTTTAAGATCCTTTTCAAAAGACACGAGGTCCTGTTTGCACCTTAGGGACATCGGTAAGGAATTCCATAGTTTGGCGGCCGCAAAGCTGAAAGAGCGGCCGCCCATCCTCACCCTTTTTATCCTGGGAATTGTCACCAGGAACGCCGAGGAAGATCTCAAAGGCCTAGCAGTAGAGTACCAGGAAAATAGATCTTGCAACATCACTGGCCCCAACCCATGCAAGGCTGTGAAAACCAGACAGGAAGATTTATAACGAATCCGTTCTTGAACAGGGAGCCAGTGGAGATTGGAAAGCGCAAGAGAGGAAGAGGCAGACCGCGGTCGTGAAAGGGCCAACTTGGCAGCCATATTCTGCACCCGTTGCAACTTCGAGACCAAGGTATTGGGGGCCCCCAGAAGCAGTGTGTTGCAGTAGTCTAATCTACTGAGGATGATACTACGCACTGCTTCCGTCCTGACCACGGGGGGAAATAGCGGGAGAATTTTCCGTAACATGCGAACTAGTAGCATGCAAGTCGCCGTGGTTTTATTGACGAAGGCATCCAGCTGGAGGCTAGGCCCGAACAGGACGCCTAGGTTATGGGCGGAGTCTGCCGCCGCTACTGTGCCTAGAATAGTAGAAGGCCAGAACCCCTCGGGTAAAGGACGGGGCAATCGGTCCAGAGAGCAATGGAGAACTTCGGTCTTCGCTCCGTTGAATTGGAGTGAGTTCTGACGCAACCAGTCCGCCGTAGCAGTCATGCAGCGATGAAAGGATTCCATAGAAACCCCTTCCCTGCCCTCAAAGGAGAAAATAAGTTGAGTGTCATCAGCATAATTGATAACAGAGATGCCAAATGACTTAATCAGACTTATTAGAGGGCGAAGATATAAATTAAAAAGAATCGGGCTGATTGCAGAGCCCTGCGGCACGCCCTGATTTACATCTTTTATGGCTGAACGAAACTGCGGCAGGGCCACAGATTGCTGCCTATTGCGAAAGTATGAGGCCAGCCAGTCCAGGGCCAGGTCGGTCACCCCGGTTTCCCGGAGCCTGCCCAGTAACACCGCATGGTCAACCGTATCGAACGCGGCCGACATGTCGAGCAGCACCAAAAATGCTGCTCTTCCCATGTCGAAACGCGATTGCAGGTCGTCCAAAACGGCCACCAAGGCAGACTCCGTACCGTGGGCCGGCCTGAATCCAAACTGGACCACGTCCAAAAGATTGTTAGTTTCAAGAAAGGTGGACAGGGCCCTAGTAACCAATTTCTCTAAGACTTTTATCGAGAAAGGCAAGAGTGAAATAGGCCTATAATTGGCCGGACATAACGGGTCCAGAGTGGCCTTCTTTAGCAGAGGAGTGACCACTGCCAGTTTCCAGCTATCGGGGACCGTGGCCGTGGCAAGGGACTGACAGCAGATGGAATGGAGCGGCGGAAAAAGCTCCCCCTGAAACAGCTTCCAGAGCTTATGTGGCAGTGGGTCTAAAGGGGAACCAGATGAGACGCTGTTAGCCAATACGCAAAAGTCCTCCAAAGAGGGAGTGGGAAAGCAGGTCAGCAGGGGCTGTACTGACTCCTCCACAAAGGCCTCCCGAGACATTGTACTGACTGGTTCCACAGAGCCAAGGGCAAGGGGACTGATCAAATTAGAGGCTGAGAGGCCATTCAGAATAATTTTTATTTTGTCCTCAAACGCCAAAGCTAAGGAATCACATAGCTCCTGGGAAGCCGGAATAGTAGATGAAGCACATGCGGGATTAGAGAGGTTCTTGACTAATGTGAATAGGGTTTGAGACTTATTACCTGCTTTAGCCAAGGTATCCTCTAGAAATTTAGCTTTAGCCACCCTAATCTGCGCTTTATAATCCTGAAGGGATTTTTTATATAGCAGCTTATCTGCTTCCAGATAGTGCCTTCGCCAGACCCGCTCTGCCTTTTTACAGCGAAGACGTTGTTGGAACAGGTCGCTAGAAAACCAAGGGGTGGCTTTTAACGGTTTGTCTTTCACCCTACGCAATGGAATCACCTTATCAAGCGACTCAAGGATGTGCTGGCAAAGGGTGGAATAGCTTTCCTCCACATTCTGACCTAAGGAAAAAAAAACAGGCAGTAGTGTGGGTAGGTTAGAGCTCTTCAGCAGCCGAGACCATTGCCTACTAAATTTAGGCCTGCCTGAGACGCTATTGTTCAGCGAACCGGCTGGTAAAAGAATTGAAAAATGAATCAGCGCATGGTCGGTCCAACATTGAGCTGCTACCTCCTTAATCGAGACTAGCAACTCAGTCGCAAAGATCATATCCAGAGTGTGACCCTGTGCATGAGTAGGAGCGGATACAAGCTGCATAAGATGGAGATTGCTGCACGCTTGGCAAAGTTCCCGGTATGCAGGCTCATAAGGACCACCGGGCCATAAATTAAAATCGCCCAAGATTAAGAGCCTGGCATGTGAGTTAGACAAGTCATAAATCAAGTCTATCAGATCTTGAACAGATGAAGTTGCACTGGCAGGTGGACGATAACAAAGTAACCCCGCAGCCAGTGTTCCACTCTGATCTTTCAAAGAAAAACCCATGAGCTCAAAGCCCATAACCGGTTCGACTTCGAGATATGAGAGCATAAGTGAGTCCTTAAAAATAAAGCCCACTCCACCACCCCTCCCCGTGGCTCGCGGGATATGCCTAATAGCGTAACCAGACGGGCAGGCCCAGCCGAGCTCCACACTACTCTCTGCTCTGGTCCAGGTTTCTGTCAGAAACAAGATATCCAACTGCAGTGACTCAATGAGAAAAGCCGTCTCTGCGTGATGTTTGCAGAGCGATTGAACATTAAGTAATCCGCAGTTTACATTCACCAGTGCCTGGCACACTGGTAGCTTACCCGTTCAAGGGTATTGATTTACGAGACAGAGTTCTTCCCTGGAATAGACCAGGCGATTTGCAGCAGCATGTCCGGCGCTGAGCGCGTCCGGAGCGCGAACGGGTGCAAACGGGCTTACCTCTGGTGCACCTCCGGTGCCCCGCCGTCGCGCCCGCTGCTGCGCGCTTGTCTGCGCATCTCCTTATATAGTGTGCCGCGCGGGAGCCCAACGAGTGAAGCCACTGGACCCACTCTAAGATGGCGCCTAAAGTCAGCCCGATTCCAAGCACACCCACCCAAGATGGCGGGCAAACACCGCAAGCACTTCCCAAGAAGCCCTAGAGTCTAACTAAGCCCCGCAAATGCGGGTGGGACAACAATGATAGTGCAGGTGAGTGCCTGACTGTCTGCCCCCTAATACCCCCTAAGTACAGCTATGAGCGCTTACAAGTGCTTACAAACGAGGTAGATAGCGCGGATTCCCAATAGCGAATAAAAGTTAAAAAAAATAGCCAGTTGCAGCGCAGAGGAGCGCGCGCGTACATGCAGGATCTGGGAGGTCTTTAAGGGAACAGCTGGGCCGATGTTAGGTCAAAGAGATCGGAGTGTGTCGAGTGCCTTCCTGCCTGGATCTCAAAGTACTTGGGCAGTCTCATGGGCAGAGCTCCGGGTTGTATGCTGAGTATGAATCTAAGGCAAGTTTAGGGAGGCGCGGCTTAGCACAAGACTTGCAATACCCATACATCCTTCAGTTACCTTCAATATACCTGCCGTCCATTTCTCACGATTTCACTACCTCCCTAGGGTGCGGCACCACCAGATGAGCATTACCCTTCCGTAGGGTTGGGGTGCTCTTTGTAAGACAGGGGCTGGACTTGGTGCAGGGTTAAGGGGGAAATCTGTTTTAAGCAAAGAATGAGCTGACAGGTGAGCTCGCTCCTATGGCATTTAGAGAGTGCACTGATCTTCTGTATCCCTTTTAAGTTTCTTGCATGGGATCTTCCTGGGATTTCTGGGAGTTGCGCCGTGCTACGAGGGGGCAGGGGACCATCATGAGCAGGGGACTGGCAGACTTGGTGAGGCACAAAAGACTATTCCCAATGGGTACGGGACTATGCCACACATTGTTACAATACAGCTGTATCAACAACTTGGGGGAGGTGCAAACTTAGAGGCCAGGTAACAGGAAGGTTCCTCAGCACACCAGGGGGTCCCACAGGATCCTTCCCTTTTGTTATGAGACTGATTGCCCCATAGCTGGTCCTGCCAGGGGGTGTAGGTTTGGTTACCCCTGTAGGGGGGCAGGGCCTCAAGGCGTGGAGTACACTGGGGGGCGGACTTCTGCTGACAAGATGTAGGGCAGCTACCCCTTTTCCTCTCCTGCCCCCCAGCAATACTTCTAAGCTGGGTGCTTGTTAATCTCACCAGGGTAGGTGCACCGGTGTGGCTACACAGCATCCTTTCATAGTACAGAGTTAGACTGGGATTGGCTTCTGTTCAGACTGACCTCTCGTTCTCACTGCCCACTATCTGAGCCCTGGTATGTATTAGTACAGGCCCAAGACCAGGGTACAAGTGGCTTCAGTTACTAACATCCTCAGCCGAGTAGCCAGCCGAGCTGGGCCGGTTTAGGAAGGAGACGTTAATATGATGGGGCTGGGCCATGTTAGGGGAACAGGTATTAAGCACTAAAAGACCACGAGGTACAAATGAAAGTTGGTGATTCAATCACCTAAAAAAAGGACAAAAAAAGGGTAGCCCTACGTAAGGACATACATTAGGATGGGGCTGTCCCATGTTGGGGAAACGGGCATTAAGCACTAAAGGCTACAACGTATTAAAAAGTGGGTGGGGCCAGGATTCAAGCAAGTCAGGTAGCCTACGTATGTAGTTACATAATGGGTGTGCTGCGGCTCCAAGGAGACCTTGCCCTTCGTCCTTCAGGAGAGGGTTTTTTACTGATTGATGCTGTCAGCCCGCCCCTTACCAAATCTCAGGTTGAGCAGGTAATGTAGGCAGCTTTACAGCATCAGGCAGTGCGGGTCCTGGCAAGCGCATTAGCAGTCACTCTCTCAGGGTAGGGGCTATGACTGCAGCTTTCAGGACGGGCAGGTAAGCGGAGCGCCTCATGCAGGTGGGATGATGGGAATACCAATGTTGCAACTGTACTCCCATCTGTAATCCACTCAGTTATGTACAGGGTGAATTTTGACTTTACTGTAGGCAACCCTGTGAGGCATCACAGGTTTGGCGGGGTGCAGTGTTAGTGTGTGACATTATAGGCAACCTTGATTGGTGGGGTAGAAGGGTATGCAGTGCTTCTGAGAATGTGTTTGACAACCCGGCATTTCTTGTTTGCCAGGATCAAAGGTCTGGCTGAATGGCCTTCCTGCGCCTTGAGAGGAACAAGGGAATTGGGGCATGGGTATTTCCAACACTGAGTTAATTTGGTTGGTGGTCCCAGGCATGCGCTGGAACAGCTTGCTGTGAAAGCGGCCACACAGGCTAGGGGCAGTTTTCCCCTCCCATCATTTTGGTCACACTCCTGTGAAGCAATGATTTGAATTTCATGGTTAGGAGGGCATGGCTGTAAGGAATGATTTCCTCCAGGTGTAAGTTAAGTGGTATGGGTTGGTTACAATGAGTCAAGAAAGGTGTTTGGCAACTTTACGTTGCTTTTCTGCCAGGATCTTAGATCTGGGTGACTGGCCATTCGTGCGTCTTCTGAGCGGCACGGGGTGGAAAGCAGGGAATGGAGGACTGCCTTTTCCACCACAAGTTAAACTGGGTGGGGTACCCAGGCAGACGCTGGGACAGCTTGCTGTACAATCTGTAGCACAGACTGGGGGGGTTTCCCCTCCCCACTTCCTGTTCCTACACCTGGGTGGCAATGATCTCAGTGTCTGGGGGAAGAGAGATCAGTAGCAAGAATTGATATCCCTCAGGTGTAAGTAGCACCAGTTTGGGGGGCGTGTGAGTTACGAGGTCAGAAATAACCCCTCGCTGACGGTGGTGAGGAGCCCGGTCTGGGGAGGCCGTGGTCACCTCGCGCAGGAGAGTTAACAGTGCCATGTGTAAATACCTGAACAGAGTGGATTTGGCTTTTCAGGCATGATTTGCTGCATGCCAAGTCTACAGGGTGTGTTTTCAAGTAGATGGGGGTACACCTGGTTAAGAGTGTACTGCTTCAAGAAATGAAGGCCACCATGTGTAATTTAGCAACCAATTGGGGACAGGTGAACTATGGTGGTTGGAGATAGCCACCCAGCGAGTGTGGCAAGGAGCACGGTCAGGGGAGTCCATGGTGGCCTCACGCAGGAGGGTTTATAGCACTATGCGTACGTTCACCAAGCAGAAGGGTTTTGGCTTTATCAGACATGTATTGTTGCGTGCCAAATCCACAGGGTGATTTGAAGAGGATGGGGTACACCTGTCTGGAGTGGGCATGGACTTCTTCTTGCTGGATCTGGGGGGAGGCCCTAGAAGCAGCAGGATGTAGGTAAAAAGGCCTACCTTGGTGGGGGGCCCTGGTTGTGTAGGTGGCCACACACAGGGGTACCCTCTGTTGGAGCGCAACAAGGGTGCTAAGGCCAAATATCCCCAGGGAGCTCCTCGCATTGGACCCTGGAGGAGCGACAGAGCCCCGTTAGTCCAACAGGCGGTTGTGGACCTGGGCAACCAGGTGTTGCCTGGAACACTCCGCCCCCTTCTGGGGGCGTGAGTAATGGAGTGGACTGGGGATCCACCGGTAGGAGGGGTTAGCCCCTCCCCCAAATCTGACAAAGACCGATTGGATTGGCCACGGTGTAATTTGGCTCATCAGGTGGCAGGTGACAGGCGGCGAGGGGCTGCCTGCCCTGGGATCGCCCATAAGATAACCCATCATGTTGGCATATTTGTTATGCAAATAAACCTGCAGCAATTTTCTCCACAGAAAATGTGTCTTGTCTGTTTATTTTCCCAGGAGATTGCTGTTTGGGGGATGGGGAGTGTTGCCGATATTGGCACTATGCCCCATGCATGGATCTGCGCAGTGCCTTGGAGCACACTGGGATGTCATGAGTGAAAGTAGATTAATTGACCTAGGGAAGACAATGACACCCCAGTTAGTGTAGCGTTTAGGCAAATGCGGCTGCACATATATACAAAATTATTTAATCTGGCTAAATAAATGTGAGGTTATTACAGCTTAGTCTCCATGCAATGCATTCAACAATGCTGAGCGGTGACTGGGACAAGAGCTTGAACGTCACCATTGTGAATTTAAACATGTGATGTCGCTTCCGCTCCTCTCCTAGTGGATTTTGATGAATCAACGTTGACAGCAGATCAATTTATTGTGTCTTCCACGCTCTTTTCAACACTCCTCTAACACAGTGCTTTTACATTAGGAGAGTAATATCTTTTTGATGCACTGTGTACCATTCTTTCAAAGTTTACATAAATAATCATATGGGTCCTGTTATGGATGCCTTGTTACTGACAGCCTAGAATAGCTCATTGTAAGACAAGATGGCATTTATTCACAGCTGTTTGCAGCAGATCACTATCATTTTGAATGTTTGCTTAAGGTCAGGCAACACAATTTAAGATAGGTACACATGTCAAAAATATCTTCAGCCTTTTTTTCTGCCCATTTTTTGTAGTCGTCTTGTGTTATATATCGAGTTATGGACCGATACCAACATTTGGTAAAGCAAAGCAGGGAGGTTTTGTCGGAGTAAAACTATTGAGCGTAGACTTGAGCTGGGTATGGAGCGTTTTAGGAAGCACAAAGTAAAAATAAAATGGATCATTAACACTTTTCCCTAGCAAAATATTCCTCAAAAGTAGCAACATGTTCATGTGTAAAATTCTCCTAGCAATATGTGTGCTTCTTACTCAATTCAAGCTCAATTGCACCATCTACTGGCAAAAGGTAGTGTAGTAGACTAGCTATTTTACGTAGCCATTATTTTATGAGCAAAGACTGCACTAATTCTAGGAAGGTCTGCAATCCTTAACTCATTCCGCCAAGTCGCGGAACTATGCGGAATCTCGCTGAGTTTTTTGGTAACTCCACAGAGTGCAACTCTGCGAGCTACGCCCAGGGTTAAAAAGAACCCAGTCTCCCCTGAAGAAATCGACTGCCTCTTAGTTCAACTCTGGCTGGTCGACCTGACCAGAACCCTAGCCTCTGCAAAACAACTGTATATCTTTATTACATTTTTGCCTAGCCCTATTAATAGCAGCGGGCCTCGCAGCTCTCCGCCACTATCTCCTGTCTGGTCAGAGGACGAAGCGTCCAGACCATTGTTCCCCGGTTTCCATTAAGTCCCTCTTCATCTGTTTTAACAAGGCTAACCCTTTACATACTACTAGGTAATTTTCCCCTTAGTGTATTACTAACATATCCAGGCACGTGTGTCACTTCAACAATTTATTTAAACATTCCAACATTTCCCGCCATCTCATCCCACCTTTGACGTGCCATGTGACTATAAACAAACGCTCGTCGAGTCTGCGGTTCAAACCGGGATCTTTCTGAATTTCAGGCCTTTCGGCCATTTCAGGAACGAGTATCCTCTGATCCAAATAGACAATTCCGTTGCTTTGGCCCCACCACTGCACCTGAAAAGAACAAGATATATGAGAACCACCAATGAATTGACATCCCCTCAACACCCTTGATTCCCCAGCCGAACATACAAGAAAAAGCATTCAGACGACCAATGACCCAGCTGCATGATCCTGTCCCTGCCCCACCCGTGCAGCGCTGCCTCTGTGACTACCCAAATCCTGAATGAATGTGTCCCAAAATCTCCTGGGGCTTCCCCTAGTTTAGCTAGGACCTTTTGCATAACCCAGAGTAACTGGCAAATAAATGGGCACCATCTCCCCATTATCTCGACAAAAAACTAAGCTGTGCTTGTCAACACTGAGTGCGTTCAGGTTTGCTCCCCACTGGACTAGGCACAGGTCTGCATCTGGGAAGGCACATAACCACACTGTCTTCCCTATAAATCTTTGGTCTGTCTTAGATTGTTGAAGTCACAACTCTAGGCTACCCCACTCTTCTCTCCTATTCCCTACCTTTGTCCATCCCAACCCTGGAACTACTTTTCTCCCCAACAGCTCAGACACCCTGAACGCCCCAAAGAACATCCAGGACATCTATGTGGAGAACAAAACTATCTCCATCATCCCTCTGCACATGTCCGACAGTACTCTGAATATGCTTCAAAACAGTTCAGTCGACACTGGCTTCCTAACTCACACCCGACTACCTGTTTCCCTTGCCCATCCTTTCATGATCCTTCTCTCTAGTTCTCCGGTGCATAACCTCAAAACAGCTTGCCCATAAAGGCAATCCCCACTAGTTTCCCCTTAATCGTAATCCGAGATAGCCCCTTTATGATCAATGCCACAATATATTGCAGAACATCTTCATCCTTGGCCAACGTTTCCCACCTATGCTTAGCCCCACTGGCTAGAAACTTAAGCCAAGCCTGCATGTACGAATTTCTAGTGGATTCAACCAGAGACCCTACCACCAACTGTAGTATTCTTTCTCACCTTTGTTCCGAAATCCCATTGCCACAGGTATCTTGGCCTCGTCCAACCCCGTGGCCAGCCCATGGAACCCCTTCCATTGTGAGCGAGATAAAGCATCGCAATGTCATTGTCCACCCCTGGCACATGCCTCTCTTTAAATGCTATATCATGCCTCAAGCATCCTATTACAAATTCTCCACAACAGTATAACCACCTGTAAATGCCTTGCTGTTTGTTCACCACATGCATCACCGCCATGTTGTGTAATCTAAAAAGAACCTTCCTATGTGCCAGTTCCTGCCTCCACTAGCAGGAAAAATTCCAGGAAATCAATGATCATGCCCTCATGTTTCCAGTTCCTCTGCCACTCCTCAGCACACCACCTGCCCTGCCAGTACAACCTGAAATGGATGCCTCCTGTGGCGTCAGAATATATCTAGATGTCCTATTCTCATTATTTTGCGGCGATCATTGGGATGCCATTGAAATCCTCTAAAAACCTGCACCACATGCGTAACACCTCCTTCGTGCCTGCCGACAAGCACCTGTGAGGGTGCGGCAGCAAGAGTCCAGCTAACAACAGGCTCAGCCTCTTACAGAATGTTCTACCTGCCCTCACTACTCTGCACACAAAGTTCAAGTGCCTCAACAGCACCTGTACTTCTTTCACTGCCACTTTAGACTTTGCCAATATACTGTCGAGCAACCTCTGTATGTGTATTTTCTTGTCTACTGGAAGGCGTGCCTCCATTGCCACTGAATCCAATACGATCCCCAAAAATGACAACACCATGTTTGCACCATGTGTCTTCTCTGGCGCTAGTGGCACTCCTAGTTCACCCATGAGCTCATGAAAATTTGCCAACTGTTGTTGGCAGTCCGTTGATCTGGGTTGACCAACCAGGAAGAAGCATTCAAGGTAGAGTATCACTGTATCCTTGCCTGTCTGCCATGTGAACATCCACTGTAAGAAAGAGCTGGAGCGCTTAAACAGGGAACAAGAGATGGAACACCCCATCAAACTGAATCCCCAACAAGTGACAGTCTATCAGGTAACAGCCTAAATGCCGACTTTATGTCATTTTGCTATCTGTGCCCCGTTCCCATCTTTTCTACCAGTGCCCTGGCACCGTCCATTGATGAAAATGAAACTGAAATTTCCTCCTCGGACATAAAATCATTAACGGAAGCTCCTTCTGGCCAAGACAAGTGTTGTATTTGTTGTGTTTTGTTGTGTAGTGTTGTGTTTCGAAGAAAAAATTAGATCTGCTAATTCGTCGAGGGAAACTTTTCAAATTGCAAAAAAACTTTTTAAAACTCCCGGCCCGCCCTCCCCTGTGGATCCCTCGGTCAGTCGTTGTAATGAACTAGCCAAGTTCTTTGATTCAAAGATCCAAAAAATCCTTAACCTCTTCTATGCTCATGACGAGCTCAGATCGTCATGAGCTACGGCGCTCCAGTGATCATGACGAGCTGAGCTCGTCATGACCGCGCCTGTTACTTGGAACGCTCGCATGCTGGGCTGATTTCCCTGCAGTGCTGAGCGTTCCATTGGAACTGGTGTGGCCATGACGAGCTCAGCTCGTCATGAGCACCGGAGCGCCGTAGCTCATGACGAGCTGACCTCGTCATGAGCATGGGGGCGCTGTGCGCGCCCCCCGCCCCCCAGCACAGCAGGGGGAAACAGTCCCGCAGCGAAGGGGTTAACCATCTCCCACTGCACACTACTGACACCACTGACCTACAAGATTCGTCTAGATTGGCACTTCAGCCACTCGAGTCCAATCTGGATAGGTTTGACCCAATAACAACAGACACGCTCTCCTCGATTTTTCAATCAATTAAAAGCGGCTCGCCGTTAGATCCTGCTCCATTGAATATCCTAAAATTAGTGACCCCCACCATTCTTCCATATATGGCGAATTTGATTAACACCTCGCTCTCCCACGGCATTGTACCTCCGAGTTGGAAAAAGGCAATTATTAAAGCACTGATTAAAAAACCCAACTTGGACCCCCTGGAACTGAACAACTTTCGGCCAATTTCTTTACTGCCAGGCGTCAGCAAGGTAGCAGAAAAATTTATTAACCGTCAGCTATCTGACTACCTTGAAATAAATGGTTTACTTAAACCCTCACAGACGGGCTTTAGGCCGGGCCAGAGCATGGAGACCGCAATGGTTGCGGTAGTGGAAGAGGCCAGAAAGATCATAGACGCAGGAGGATCAGTGGCAGTGATCCTCCTGGATCTGAGTGCGGCCTTCGACACGGATGTATGACATTTCAACGCATGCTTTTACAACGCATGCCATTACGGCGCAGGTTTTACAACGCAAGTCGTTACAACGACTTGCGTTGGGGGGACGCTGGATAGTGAATAGTTTAATTTACTATTCCAACTCCAGTCCCCGTGGATAGTAGGGAAGGTGTTGGATAGTAATTAAACTATTCCCTATCCTAGAGCACCCCCAGCGCAATGCGTTGTAATAACTTGTATTGTAAAAGTTGCCTCGTAATGGTAGTGCGTTGTAAAAGTTGCGTTGTAAAGGATGTTCCCCTTCGAGACCGTTAACCATTCTACGCTGGCCCACAGGCTCGAGGACTTGGGTATCTCAGGGTCATCCCTGTCCTGGCTTAAATCTTTTTTACACAGCCGCTCTTTTCAGGTGGTGGACGGCAATTTCATCTCTAAAATAACACCTATACACTGTGGCGTCCCTCAAGGCTCCGCCTTGAGCCCAACCCTTTTTAATGTGTATATGTCACCCCATTTGGTATCAAGCTCCTAACTTATGCTGATGATACCCAGCTGGTTGTATCCCTAAATCAGAAGGACCTCCCCCCTACCAATCTTTATTCCTGTCTTGGGGATATAACCAAATGGACGGACAGGTCCCATCTTAAGCTAAACAGCGATAAGACGGAGATCTTGGTCCTGGGCAACCAATCACATTTTCGCCCGGAGACCTTGTTGCCTCCCTGAATGGGTCCACCTCCAATTCCAAAGTCTGAAATTAAAAGCCTGGGGATATGGCTGGATGAAGGCCCTACACTTACCACCCAAGCCAGAAAAACCGCTGGAACCTGCTACGGCCTCTTACGTACCTCCCAACATTTTTTACCCCTACTTCCTACTCAATCTCAAAAGCTTCTGATTCAAGGCCTTGTACTGTCCCGTTTGGATTACGGCAATGCCCTATACCTCGGGGCTCTCAACAAAGTGATGGGAAAGCTTCAGGTAGTGCAAAACACTGCTGCCCGGCTTCTCACGGGCACAAAAACCGTTGCTCAGCCAAAACAGCCCTTAACCCCTTCGGTGCTCATGACGAGCTCAGCTCGTCATGAGGTACACCTCTCGTGTGCTCATGACGAGCTCAGCTCGTCATGACCACACCCATTTCCATTATGGTCCAGCACAGCAGGGGAAAAAGTCTAGCAGCCAAGGTGTTAAGTCACTTCATTGGCTGCCCAAACGGGAAAGGGTGCATTTCAAGGCCCTCTGCACTACCCATAAAATTTGGCACGGCAAGGCCCCCCCTATCCTAAAGGATCTCATCATTCCCTATAAAACTAATAGAACTCTTCGCTCCACACACCTCCATCTGACGTCAATACCCAGGATTAAGAGGGCCAGATCTGGAGGCCGTCTCTTTTCGTATAACGCCTCCAAATTGTGGAACACACTGCCATTAGACATTCGTGCTCAGCCCAATCTCCTTTCGTTTCGCAAACTTTTGAAGACGTGGCTGTTCCCCTAATTATCTCCCTCTTCAACTTCATCTGCTCTATCACTAGCGCTGGGACGCTCACGGGCAGCCATGCGCTTTACAAATCTGTAAACATAAACATATGAGGCAAAATTGACCCTTCTTCTTCTTTTGTACCACCCCGATAGGGAAGACATTCAGATCTGGCATTGGCCATGTATCAAATGGGTCTGCCATCCTGCCTTCCGGTAGTTCTTTTAAAAGCTTTCCTTGCACCACATGTTTATGTGATTGCGCTGACCTTAAGTTCTTTGCCCACCTTCTGCACCTTGGTCCCTCATACCCTAACCTGAACCCTTCCCAACTACCTTCACTTAATTACTGGGCATCCTCTCTGATGGGGTAGTGCGCCTACCATGCGTTTATGCAGTGTTTGGTAATTGGTGCATGAGCCTTTGCCCATATTTCCATGTGCTCCATGTCCTCCGCTGCCCCCTGCTGTCTGATTCCTCTGCTGGCCACGTGCGTATTGCTGTGTTGGGTCCATTGCCCAGTCTACTGTCCCTGACCGCTAGTCCCACCCCCAAAGCACTGAATTAGGGGGTGCCTTCCTGCACACTTAAAGCACTCGTGCCATAATCTACAATATTCTCTTGTGCAAAGACAAGACCTTTGTTAAAATCCCAGCATGTCCACTGCACTCCTCCCTAGTTCCTCTACCCAGACCCCACCCCCCACAGGTGGGATGGGTTTGAAAGGGCTGGTATACTAATTGAATGCTGCTTGCAGTAAATGTTGTCTTCCCGAACCCATTGCCTGTTGATAGAGGTCTGTATCAATCTCCCCCCATCTTGCTTCAGGGTCCAAAGCTAAGCGCGCCTGGAATTCCTCATCATGATGAGACCAAGCATATCCCCATATGTGATCTGCACTCTTCTGATTACATCCATGTATTTGTATAAGTAGATGCACCTCCCTGGATATTTTTAACAGTATACACGAGCGAAAATGAGGAAAGGTGCCATCCAATTTTCTATTGCTGTCAGCACCCTAGGCCATTTTGACAATTAAAATTCTTTCTCTTTTGACTCTTCTTTTGCCCTTAAATCCCTATGTAGTAATTTTAACATCTCTACATTGTCCCCTTTCCATATTTTCTCCTTGATTGTCAAAGTTAAGTGTGCCCCAAAGGCTTTGTCAACCCCATATATAGCAATTTCTTAACTTTAATTTCCTTACTCTCCTTTGCCCTATTCACTTGTTCTCCTGCCTTGCCCTTTTCTTCTTTCTTTCCTTGTTGTGGCTTGTTGCCTTTTTCCTGTGCCCCTGCATTTTCCGCTTTCTGTGTCTGTCCTCCTACTTCCTGTATCTATGATTTGCCTAATTCCGTCTCCTTTACTGGCGTTTGTGTCTTTGTGTCCACCCGTGTCTTTTACATACAAACCTTTCCTTGGGCGTATCTTTCCACTTTGCCCATCTCCCCCTCGTTCACCCCTACAGATACTTTCTGTGTGTCACTACCAGTGTACGTTTGTCTCCAATCCAACCAGTGCTTCTGCCCCATTTTTCTCTTGCTGCAACAACCTGTCATTACCTCCATCATGATACAAGTGGGCCGTAGTATGCCCTCCCAGCCCATACCCTCTCCCTTGCTGACTTGATGCTCTTCCCTCCGTCCCAGAAGTCGCTTTGAGCCATCCAGGTTGGTGCACTGCTCAGGTCACCCGAGATCTTGGTGTGGCAGCGTAGTAGCGGTTCCTTGTTGGCTTCCAGCTAGCCGCTCTAGACTGTGCCATCTCTTCAAATCTGGGTATCTGAGCTGCATATAATTCTCCCAAGTCTGCATTCCCACGTTGTGGTTGCTCCTGTAATATAAAAGGGAGGTCTTGCAAGCCTGGATTAGTATCCCTACCTGCCTGCCCCTTCTCATCTGCAGGGATCCATTGCCATCGTCCTCCACTGCCCTGCCCTTTTTCCCCTACTCCCTCTTCTCCCCACTCAATTTACCAGCTTCCCCACCGTAGAAAGTTCTACAGCCTCATAGCTCACCACCACCGCTGAATCCCCACCATGCACGCACTTTTGCACGTATATATCCTGCACGGTGGCCTCACTTCTACTTCCTGCCTCTGCGTTGACCCTCCTCCCTGCTCCTCTTCATCACGCCATTTTAACATTTTGTTTTTATTTATTTTATTTATTTAATGTGATTTTATATAGCGCCAACTTTACCCGAATGTGTCAGAGCGCTTTACATAAGAACCAGTTGCAAAACATAAGGACTTGGGATTTCATGAGTTACATAAAAGATACAAACAGAAAAAATTGCAAATGTACAAGATGCAAAGTCACATAAGGAAGAGATACAAACAGAAAGAAAAAGTGCAGATGAACAACTAGTAGAGTCACTCAAGGAAGTGATACAAATGGATATACTCTAAGAGTCACATACGAATGGTAGAGAGTACAAAGGTCTACTGCATATACGAGTGATTAGAGTTATCGCTATATACATAGTGAAGGGATACGAATGGATATACTCTAAGAGTCACTTAGGAATGGTAGAGAGTATAAAGGTCTACTGCATATGCTGGTGATTAGAGTTATCTCCATATACATAAGGAAGGGATACGAATGGATATACTCTAAGAGCCACATAGGAATGGTAGAGAGTACAAAGGTCTACTGCATATACTAGTGATTAGAGTTATCTCTATATACATAAGGAAGGGATACGAATGGATATACTATAAGAGTCACATAGGAATGGTAGAGAGTACAAAGGTCTACTGCATATACTAGTGATTAGAGTTATCTCTATATACATAGGGAAGGGATACGAATGGATATACTCTAAGAGTCACTTAGGAATGGTAGAGAGTATAAAGGTCTACTGCATATACTGGTGATTAGAGTTATCTCCATATACATAAGGAAGGGATACGAATGGATATACTCTAAGAGCCACATAGGAATGGTAGAGAGTACAAAGGTCTACTGCATATACTAGTGATTAGAGTTATCTCTATATACATAAGGAAGGGATACGAATGGATATACTATAAGAGTCACATAGGAATGGTAGAGAGTACAAAGGTCTACTGCATATACTAGTGATTAGAGTTATCTCTATATACATAGGGAAGGGATACGAATGGATATACTCTAAGAGTCACTTAGGAATGGTAGAGAGTATAAAGGTCTACTGCATATACTGGTGATTAGAGTTATCTCCATATACATAAGGAAGGGATACGAATGGATATACTCTAAGAGCCACATAGGAATGGTAGAGAGTACAAAGGTCTACTGCATATACTAGTGATTAGAGTTATCTCTATATACATAAGGAAGGGATACGAATGGATATACTATAAGAGTCACATAGGAATGGTAGAGAGTACAAAGGTCTACTGCATATACTAGTGATTAGAGTTATCTCTATATACATAGGGAAGGGATACAAATGGATATACTCTAAGAGTCACATAGGAATGGTAAAGAGTACAAAGGTCTACTGCATATACTAATGATTAGAGTTATCTCTATATACAGAAAAGCAGAGTTCCATTAAGTGGGTTCGGAGAGGGGATGCAGTCACAGCACCAAGGGAGGGTAGGAGGGATACAAGGGTATGGAGAAAAGGCAAATCAAAAAAGGGAAGAGACATTTGAGGATCGTCAAGGGTGAAACGAGGGAAAAGGGTTAAAGGACGAGGGAATGGACTAGATGGCGGGTCAGAGTCCAGAGAAAAGCGGCCAAGAGCAGCAGCAAAATGGCGGCCAGGACAAAAGAAAAAGTGAAGAAGTCCAGGAGAGTCCGTGGCGTAGTTTCTTTAATTTGAATGTGGCTGCAGGGCTGCTCCCTGCGTCTGCTTGTTTTGCGGAGGGGTGTGTGTGCCCCGAGGGCCGCTCCGCACGGGCCCTCTCTACTGGCCCAGAATTGCGGGGGCTGCCGCAGACGTGGGGCTCTGCTTGCGCTGGTTGCTGAGGCAGAAGGTGCAGATCTGCTTGGGCTGCGAGTTCTCGCCCTCCCGGGCCGGGCTGCTGCCCTGCTGGTGGTGGTGGTAGAAGGTGGTGGTGTGGCACGGGTGTCTGTCGCCCACCGGCAGCACGTTGCCCACATGGGAGATGTAGCTGGAGGCCAGCCGCAGGCGCATCTCGATATTGGAGAGCTTGCGGCCGGCGGGCTCGGTGGGGATGAGGGTGCGCAGGGCGGTGCAGGCCGTGTTAGACATTGTTGGTGCAGTCGCGCTCCCGCGCGTTGGCCGTGTGGCGCTGGCCCAGCTCCGGTGCAGCCGGGGCCCCTTCTTGCCAGAGAGCCAATTGCTGCACTTGACCGGGAAGCCGTCAGTGTCCAGGTGGAAGCCCTTGTCGTCGGAGCCCGAGCTGTCGCTGCCGCTCTCCTCCTCCTCAGACAGCATGCTGATCTCGGAGTACAGGTAGCGGCTGGGGGCCGAGTGCAGCAAGGCGAAGGACATGTCCGGCCGGGGGAGGGGTCTCGGCTCACCATGGTGTCCGCTCTTTGGCGAGGGTTCACCGCTCCCGTACCTGGTGTCTCCAGCCACGGCGTTGTCGCTATCACCCTCCAACTGTGCTGGCTCAGTGTTAGGATCCTGGTTCCCGCTCCGGTCCCCGGCGGGTCGCGCCGCTGTGCAGCGGGTCCGCCACTAAAGCTGTCACAGGGCCCACGTTCCGGCCTGTTGCCTTTTCCTCTTCCATCTCTATGTGGTCCTTCCTGACCTGCATGCTTGTGACCGGGGTAACCTGTTACTGCCAACTCCCTGCCTCTGACCTGCGAGATCTTATCCCCGAGTGGGCCCTATCTAACCACTTTCCCATCTCTAGTGATACTGGGAGCACCCTTCTTGACTCCAACAGCTCCCCCTTCCCTCCATCTGACTCCCCACTCCCTCCCCCAGCCATCCCACCCTGCTGGCCCTGATTCCCGTCATCTGCCTCTGTTGGTGCCCCATTCTGTATCTCAGGGACCTTCTGTCCCTCTCTCTTGTTGCCTACCCCCTCCTGTACTCTCCCAGTCATGAGGGCCTTCGTTCTCCATATGTACCAATCCGACAGGCCCTTTCCCCCTGACCCATTCATCCCACCTCGCTATTTTTGCCCCTGAATGCCCTTTGCCTCCAATCTGTCATCATCCCATTGTAAATTTCGTTTCTGAGGTTGCGACCTTCTCTGTCTCCAAATTCCTATTTTTAAACTTTTCTGGCATCTCATCTCTCCACTTGCCACGTGCAGGCCCCTCCTGGCTATAACTTGCAGAATGTGATGCCGTGCGTCGCCCCGCCCCTCGTCCTTTTCTCTTAGTCCTAGGGGCCGCTCCCCTAGCTCTCAAGCCCACGCCCATACCGCCGCAGCTTCACCACTCGCCATGCCACTCACCGCACGCCAGGCATGAGCAGGTCCATGAGTACTGCCATTGCCAGCAGGCGCATGGCTTCCTGCACTCTGCGATCCATGATATAACCTACAACAGAACTTCTAAAAAACTTTTTAAAACAATTTGCTGCTGGCTACTTTCCCAAAATGGTGACATGGTGTGTAAATGAATGGTAAAGAATGCACTGTAGCTTTTTCATCTAGATGATTATCATCCGCAGCGCGAAATTATAGAACTATTGAACGTGAAGCACTATCTTGGGTGTGGGCCACAAGACACTTCTCCACTTACCTTTGGGGACGAAAATTCTCTTTTGTCACAGATCATAAGCCTTTAGTTTCTTCACTATCTGAGAAAAATCTAAGTAAGGCCAGACTTTTAGCAAGGATGTACGAATTTAATTTCGATGTTAAACTCATCCCTGGAACTAAGAACACTAGAGCTGATTTTTTAGGTCGAGATGGTGTAAGCAGTGCGAAGCACTGCATCCAGCGAAGCATCTTTTGTCATCCACTTCCTGGGAATGTGAGACAGGGGATGTGCAGGCGCAGGAGAATCCCCCATGTGAGCGCACATGTTCACCCACACGCCGTGCACATCTCCTGTCCCACATTGCCAGGAAGCGGACAACACACACACATGCACACACCCGCGCACACACACACACAGGCGCACACACACACACACACACATGTGCGCACCCCCTCCCCCCCACAGCAAGTGTACGCAACTTGTGTTCACACAGCCTGCAAGCTCTCACTTACCGGCTCGGTCCTTGCCAGTCTCCTGGCACGCCGCGGGGCTCTCCTCACCACTCGGGTGCCCCGTGTTGCCTCTGGTGCCATGCAGTCTTCGTCCGGTCCCTCTGATGGGGCCAAGGACTCCGCATTCAGGCTGCAGGGTTCCGGACGTTCTCTCGGCGGTTCCTTCTTGTTTCTTTTGCAGGCCCCGGCCCCGTCCCAATGAAGGCTGCCTGATTTCCGTGATGTCGCGCGGCCAGTGCTTGTGTTTCATTTTCGTACCTCTCTCTCACCCTGTGGCCCCTCATCCACTCCTATCTCTTACCCTTTCACCCCCTCCCTCGCTTCTGTCTCATCCCGTTTCCCCTCCCTGACCCCTCCCTCTCGCCCCTGCTACCCTTCATTCACGCCACCCTTTCTCCTCTTCCCGTCCTTCTGCCTCACCCCATTCCGTCTCTTGTCTCCCCTTCCTCCTTTCTTACCCCCTCTTATCTCCTGCCTTTCCTTGCTCCTCGCAGTGCACAGAAGGGGTGGGGGCGTCTTCCTTCCATCGGCTTGCTGGAGACGTTACCATGGTAACAGCGCAGGAAAAAATTATACATTTTCTGCTGATTCACTGAGTGATACCAGAACTCACGGCCTGGAACTAACAGCCAGATTCATCAATGTAAAATTCTGCGATTCCTAAATTGCGAGAAAAAGCGAATCGCAATTAAGAAATCGCAGAATGGCATTCTTGAATATTTGCGAGAAAAAAAAGCGAATCGCAATCGGCTGCAATCGCCGATTGCGAGTCCCCGAAAATCGGTAAATATTCGCATAATCGTCCGATACCCGTGTTGAAATTGCGATCTCGCAATTACCGAAATCGCAAATTGCGATCTCGCTAACTGCGAGATCACAAAAACGGGAAGTCGCATCCTGAGCAGAGTGATGACATCACAACCAGGAAGTAGGCAGGTTCCACCCTCATTCAGCAGTGAGAACCTGAACTGGAAGCAGCATTATCAGAGCTCCCCTCCAATGTGCCTACAGGAGTAAACCAGAAGACACCCCAGTGGCAAGCATGTCACAGGAAGCTGCAGGTGGATCTTCCAGTGGGAGAAAGAGGAAAATAAATTTTTCAGAGCAAGAGCTCGAATTTTTGATTGAAGGAGTCTGCAAGGACTACAATCGGCTCTTCGGTAAAGACTCCAGAAGGGTGCCCGAGGCCGATAAAAGGCGGATATGGTTGCGCATACGCGCTAAAGTAAACTCTGTGGGGGTGACCCAGCGCTCCGTGGACGAGATAAAAAAATACTGGTATGACCTCAGAGGGCGGTCAAAGGAGAAGATTGCGGAGAGGCTGGGGGAGCATGTGGCGACAGGTGGAGGGGAGCCCACTGTCCCACCGAACACACCACTGGAGGACCGAGTGGAGGACACCATAAATCCGCAGGCATGCGTGGGTGTGACCCAGCTGGACTCCTCCCGACCCACCCAAGACACACCAGGTAAGTGCCATGCGACTGCGACCCCCTGCCCCCTAACAATGTCCATGACTTCAGAGCATCCCATATCAAACCCTAGTCATGCAGCCAAAGCACACCACTAAAGCGCTATTGCATTGTGGGACATGTAGTCTGACCACAATTACCATCTTGCCCCATTAAGCCAGACATGTTTAGTGAGAGTCAATCCTGCAGCGAGTCAGGGAATGGTAGTCTGCATGCATGTAGGAAGCCTAAATGTGTAAGAAACATGTCACTAACCAACGTCCACTTTACATCACAGGTGGCGCAGAAGTCCCCAGCACAGACAGCGATGCCCTGGTAATTGAGGACATCACGGAGGACACAGAGGGGGACACACATCTATCCCCACAGCCCGGACCATCAGAGCAAGCTGCCGCACCAGCGGTCATTACACCACCCGCCCCTGTGGCCAGTGCCACCCCTGTGCAACCAGGCGCTGCCGTACCACTGCGCGTCACACAACCACCAGTGGGGCTTGCAACACCAGCCGCAGTTCGCCAACCAACCCGCCGTGCTACGGCTGTGAGGAGCCAGTCAAGCGGACTGGTGAGGGAGCAGCGCACTAACATTTCCCGCGCTGGCAGGGGACGAAACGTGCAACCAGGTGGGCTCTCCATTGAGCGCCGCATGCTACATGTGCATCAAACCCATGCCCGTCATCTTGCGGCTATCCACCTCCAACTGAACAAGACCGCCCGAAATGTAGCACAAATGTCAGACCGCATGGAGAGGATGACAGCTGCTATGGAGGCCAACACACAGGCCATGTACAGCCAGCGGGATCTCAACCGCCGCAGACACCGCCAGCTGCTGACCCGCCTGTCAGCATACACGCGGTCCAACTATATAATTGGGAACGCGACCTCCCAGCTCTCGCGACGCTCCTTGGCCATGCAGGTCCAAATGGTCCAGTGCTGCCAGGACGTCGCGAGAGCTCTGGAGCATGTGTCAACAGCAGTGCAGGCCATGCAGGCTACCGACCATGGCCATGCGGGGGGGCTGACGACACTAGTGAGGCTACATCCAGCCATAGCAGCCAGTCCGTTCCACCGGTGGTAGCACCCCGCCGCAGCAGCAGGCCCTCTGCTGCCTCACGGCCTAATCAGGAGGAGGATGTAGAAAGGAGGTTGGGAGCATCTGCCCGGAGGCGGCATTGAACAATAGAACATTTACATGAGGGGCCATGATGCTGCTACAAGCATGTCCTCCTGAAGAACAGACATATGACGCAATATGTCATTCATGTACCAGTTTGCAGAATGCCCAGTTTATTGTGCTGTAACAATTACAAATATTCTGACTAACTTAATCTGACTCATGTCATTATTAATGTTGTCATGCATGAGTTAAGTAATGTGTGTGGGGAGTGGGTTGACTAGAAATAGTTCATGCAGATTTGGTTGCGGCACCTGTGTCCTTCTGCAGGATTCTCACCGCGTGCGTGACGCACATGTGCAGGTGGTCGGTTGTCCCCTTCCGACTCACTGCCAGAGATGTCTACAGGTATCCTGCGCTTGGTAGCAATGTTGTGGAGGATTGCACACACGGCCACGATGCGGCAGCAGACCTCTGGCTCGTATTCGATGGCCCCACCAGTCTTGTGCAGTATGCGGAATCTGCTCTTCAAAAGGCCAAATGTCCTCTCAATGCAATTTCTTGTGCGTATGTGTGCTGCATTGTAACGCCGTTGCTGTGGGGTTGCAGGGTTGAGGTATGGTGTGAGGAGGTACTCACGGAGAGCGTAGCCGCTGTCACCTGAATGATAGGAGCAGAGGGTGAGTGCCTGTGCTGCGCAGCTACATTATCACAGTGTAATATTGTGGGGCATGTGTACTTACCCAGTAGGTGTCCTTCACCAAAGTCTCCCCTGGCCAGTCGTGTGTGAATGCCACTGTGCCGGAATATGAAGAAGTCATGTGTGCTCCCCGGGTACTGTGCCACTATGTCCGTGATGATTGTCTTTGCATTGCACACCATCTGGATATTGAGGGAGTGGTAGGACTTGCGGTTGCGATACATGTATTCCATTTGTGCTGGTGGGCAGATGTGGATGTGGGTACAGTCAATGCATCCTATTATATGTGGAAATTGTGCTACATTGTAAAATTGCAGCTTGGTGTCATTCAAGTCCTGTTGGCTGGTGGGGAATGAGATGTAGTGGTGTAGCCGGGTCAGCATGGCCTCCAGGAAACTCCTTAGGCAGCGGGACATGGTGGGCTGGGAAATCCCACCTGCGACAGCGACTATCCCCTGGAAGCTTCCGGAGGCCAGTAGGTGCAGGCTGCACAATACCTGCACATGGGTGGGAACGGCATTGGTCCTCCTTGTTGGGTGCTGCATCAGGGGGTCTAGGTCCCGGATCAGCTTGATGATCATTGCCCCATTTAGGCGGTACTTCGCGTAAATTTGCTCCCTGGTTTGGCCCAGAAGGGTGACCCGCACACGGAATATCTGCTCCTGGATCCTGCGTCTGTTCCGTGCTGCTCGCTGTAGCCTTCGCCGCCTGACCACCATGTAGAGTCCTGGCATTGTGAGAGTCCTCAGGCTCCAGCTGCATGTCCTTAAGTGTGTTTTGTCAGGCCTGCACCTGTTGGTAGTTTGCTAACGTTTAAAAAAAAAAAATGTCCTTACTGGTTACCACCTGGTTTGGGTTCTCCTTAAATTGCGCGTCGCAAATAGCGATTTTCGGGTTTTTCGCAATAAGCGATTTTTCATGAATGGCGATTGCGAATATTTTGCGAGTTCGCAAATGATTTCGCAGAATCCATGGTTTCTCGCTATTTCAGATTCGCAAATGAGCTTGTTCAAGGATTCTGTAATTTTGTTTGCGGAATCGCAAATTTTATTTTGCGAATTCTCTATTTTGGTTTTTTCACTATCATGAATCCCTTTCTTTGAAATTGCGATCGCAATTGCTAATTCGCAGCTATTGCAATCGCAATTTGGCTTCATGAATCTAGCTGTAAGTCCGGGTTAGAGACTGGTCCAGGAGATGAGGCAGCTCAGCGGGTTAATGCTCCCGCTGCACGGCTCGGTGCGCCTAAATCAAACCCCAGCAAGATCGCTCAGTGAGTTAGGCGCTTAAGTGCGTAGGTATAAGCGCCATCCATCAGGAAAGGCAAAACGGTGAATACTGCCTCCTGCTAAAATCGGCTTGCGGCCCCGGTAACTGTAGGACAGTTCACGCCCTGCATTCATCCCTTTGCCCTTACCGTGACAGAGACCTTGTCGTGATGGGGCTGGAGCCCTCTCAGCCCACCCCAAAGCATGCCGCTTTGTTTAGGGGTGAGACTGCTCCCCGTGCCTTTCTCGCCTCGAAAGGAGCTCTCTCTCGCTCGCTCATTTCATTTCCTCTTTCCCGTTGTTTCTCTCTCCCCTCACTCTTCCTCTATGCATGGTTTGCCCTCTCGTTTCCCCCTCTTTCTGTACCTTTATTTACTTCACATCCCCTTCTCTCTCACACCTCTGTCATTATATCTCTCTTGCTCCCAGGCCCGGCTCCACAATTCTGGATCGGGTGGGCAACAAGGGAGCAGGGGTGGGCCATGAAGATTCATGGAGGCAACATGCATAATCAAAAGAGAATCTTTCGTAACATATGCTGTTTTAGACTCCGACATCTATCTCATTTTGACAAGTCTAGAAATGTACTAATCTTTGTAATGTGGAGTCTCATGTATAGGACCATTACCCACGCTCTGTTCTCAGTGCCCAATTTGTACTGGTTGGAGGAGTATTTGCCACAAGTCATCGGTGCAGACCATGCTCTGTGCCCACTAGGCAGGCTGCTCTAGCCATTACCTGCACCAGCGCCCACTCAGTGGCACAGCAAAGGGGGGGGCTGTCCTCCCCGGGCGGCATGAGTTTTTGAGGCGGCGGCCTCCGCCCGCTCTTACTCGCCACCTTCGGGTGGCAATCGCCAACACCCCACCCTGCTCTTCAAAGTGGCACACGGCAGGGACCTCCACGGGCGGCCAAAGGGCTATCTACTCCACTGCGCCCACTAGACATATCCCTGCCCTATTATCACTGCAGTGTATGACCTGTTAGCCATGGGGTGATATGGCACCACACCTAACCATACATGATGAAAATCAAGTAAACTTTTGAAACACAATTATAACGTTCTGTTGACAATGGTTTCAAAACGTGTTTCACAGAAAGTATTCCAAGCCTATGAGTTAATTACTTTCCATAATTTATGGAAATTACACTAGCCATGCGAATTACAGATTTCAATTAACGATATGGCAAAAAGGTATTATAGAATACTACAGCATGAAGCAGTAAGTTATAGTAGCATTTTTTTTTGAAAAGGCCATTTTACTATTTTGAACATTGTAATATAAAAAAATGCATGTCACGTAACATATTGTAGAGTTCGTCTAACATTTACAAACTATCCCACGCTTAAAATCATGTCAAAGGAAAACTTCACTGGCATTATAGAACTCGAGGTCTGCAAATTATAAACTTTGCTCATGTGCCATCCCATTGCATATCCAGCTGTGGAAAACTTTTCTGCTCTCGCTCAAGGCCGAGTGACAGCAGGGACACACAGTTGGCACTGCCCAACAACATGCAGAGTTGCCCTACCCAACAGCCCAAAGTCCTGCGACTGTCAGCGTATTCAGAAGGGGGAATACATTGCTAGTCAAAATTGATAAGAAGTTTCTGTGGAACAACTACCAACCCTGCCTTGACTATGAGGACAAACTGAAACGGGCTTCATTGAAGAAGCTGGTCAAAAGTCCACTTCATTAACTATCTAGAGCACATGAAACTGATCCTTAAATAAATATATGTAAATGTGGGTAAAGAATTGTACATGCATTCTAACCAATTTATGTTTGAACCAATAACGTACATTTGAACCTACTATTGCTCAACTGCACCAAAGAATGTATGTGTAGACCAACGAAAGTACATTCACAAATCACATGGTCCACCAGCACAACATTGACCGGATTCAACTTGGCATGTACCAAGTTAACTTGTCATAAATATTTCATGTGGATGTCCTTGACGCAGCCGACATAGAAACATAACTGCTTACTGTATTCTATGTAGCTCCGCCTAATCGCTGCCACTCACCTAATTGATCAGGATTTAGGGGTATTACGGTTACAGACTGCAATTAGACATATAATAGTGCTATACAAAATCATTAACTCTGCTTTTCATTCTAAAGTGGGTAAATAAAGTGCCACAAAATGGGTAATATGAACATCTGTTAATTGTATAGCACTTAGAACTGCCAGAATTGTAGTATTTATAGCTATATATAAAAAAAGTTGCTTTTTATTGAACTAATGTTTACGACTATGCCGCAAGTTAGAAACTGCCTCAAAGCAGGAAGAAAAGAAACCGAACCACCGCTAAGCACATATGTTCTAATTGTATGTACATTTTAATTTCATTTTCTTGGGAAGGTCAAATCCGTTCCTCATTGTTCGTGCTGTCTCTGGTTTTGTCACTGAAGTGGCTTGTGAGAGGATCTTGTCTTTACACTAGAGGGGGGGGGGTGCAGCAGGATATCCCTACTGTTCATGTGTGAATGCAGTCAGTAGCTTCTATCCCTGCTCGTTCCACACCTGCAGCAATATTATCCTTTAAATAATTAGACGGCTAATGGCCATGGCAGGACCCAAAGAGTGGCTGTCAACTTCTGAATGGCCTTGGGTGGGCCGGGAGATCCTTTGGGAGGGCCTGGTCCACCTGGCCTACTCTCTGGAACCGGGCCTGCTTCCTCCTCTCTCTTCCACCCTAACTGTCTCTCTAGACTTTCTTAAGCTCTCGCTCGATCTCTTTTTCTTTCTCACTTCTCTCTCTCAACCTTCATTTTTTTCTCCCTCTTGCTCGCTCTTTCGTTCCCTATTAGTTTCTCCCTGTCCTCTCTCACACGCTGTCTCTGTTCTGTCTCTCCATCTTCCCCACTTTTCTCTCTCTCCATTCCTTTCTCTCTCATGCTCTTTTTCCTGTCCTCTCTTCCTTTCTCTCTTTCACTTCTATTTCTTTCTCCCAATCTCTGATTCACTTTCTCTATTTCTACATAGCCCCCTCTCATCTTTCTTCTCCCTCTCATTCTCTTATTTTCCCTTACTCCCGACTCTTACACTCTACCCTCCCCTCTAGCTCCCTTCATCGCTCTCTACACTCCCTTTCTTCCTTTTTCTCTTTCTTTTCTTTCTCACTGTTTCTTTTTTTCTCTGTGGTTTCCTTTCTCTATTTCCCCCTCTCTCTTACAGATAGCTTTATATTTGTTGTGAGCCTATCTATACCAAATTCTGTCTACAACAGTTTTCCATCTTTACCGGACCCCTCTCTCTGCTAGTTTCACATTTACAAGTTATGCCTTTTATTTGGGCTTCCGGTTTTCAGCTTTGTCACATCTATACATGTCCCACCTGTATCAGACTTCAGCCATTTTCTCTCTTCAGAAGTGGTCTATTCACGCCAGTTTTATCTTTCTACAAAGACTTTACTATTTACGCCAGTTTCCCACTTACGCCACTTTGATCTCTACACCAGTTTCCTATACATCAGTTACGTACTTTCACCAGTTTCCTCTCTTCACCGATTTCCTGCCATCTCCAGGTTACACTCTTACCCCTCTTCCTTTCTACATCCGTTTCTCCCTGTACCAGTTTCTTTCAGAGGTGTAGCTATCAGTGCAGCAGGGGCAGTGCCTGCCCCTGGAGTCCGGGAGTCTGTGATCACCCTCTGCCCCCCTTCCAGTATCACTATCGTAGCACCACCTCAGCACACAGCACCACTTCAGCACCAGTCAGTGTAACTCATCACCACTAAAGCAGGACTACTGCAGCACCACCTGAGCTTCACTCAGCAGCACCCGAGCACCACCGCAACTACAACACCACCACCTCAGCGCAGCATCACCCCAGCACAGCACCACCTCAGTATCACTCAGCAGGACACCACCACTTTAGTGCCACCTGAGGACCACCCAAGCACGATTACATCAGTGCAGCACTACCTCAGCACCATATCAGCATAAGCGCAGCACCACTTCAGCTGCACTACCGCAACCCCACATGAGCGTCATTCAGCTGCATCTAAGTACTACCACACCACCTCAACATTGTTCAGCCCCAGCACAGCACCACCTCAGCACCGGCGCAGCACTACCTCAGCACTAGCACAGCACCAGTGCTGCATCAACTGACTACCAACACAGCACCTCATCATCACTTGGCACCATTCATTGCCACAGCATCACTCAATGCCACAGCATCACTCAGCACCACTCAACGCCACAGCACCACTCAACGTCACAGCACCCCTCAACGCCACAGCACCACTCAATGCCACAGCACCACTCAATGCCACAGAATCACTCAACGCCACAGCATCACTCAACGCCACAGCATCACTCAGCACCACTCAACGCCACAGCACCAGTCAACGCCACAGCATCACTCAATGCCACAGCATTACTCAACGCCACAGCATCACTCAATGCCACACTCAATGCCACAGCATCACTCAGCACCACTCAACGCCCCAGCACCACTCAACGCCCCAGCACCACTCAACACCACAGCACCCCTCAACACCACAGCACCACTCAACACCACAGTACCACTCAGCGCACAGCATCCCTCAACGCCACAGCATCACTCAACGTCACAGCATCACTCAACATCACAGCATTACTCAACGCCACAGCATCACTCAATGCCACAGCATCACTCAATGCCACAGCATCACTCAACGCCACAGCATCACTCAGCACCACTCAACACCACAGCACCACTGAATGCCACACCATCACTCAGCACCACTGAATGCCACAGCATCACTCAGCACCACTGAATGCCACAGCATCACTCAGCACCACTGAAGGCCACAGCATCACTCAGCACCACTGAAGGCCACAGCATCACTCAGCACCACTGAGCGCCACAGCATCACTCTGTGCAACCAGTCAACAACAACTGGTTCTAATATGTTCTCTCAATGTTTCAAGCTTTATTACAAATGTCACAAAAATATGTTAATATTTCACTGCTGTTCTTGGATTTGCATCACAATAAAATACAATGAACATAATCTTCCCAAAAGTTATTTACAAAAGTTTAAGCTATTGCCATTATAAATTACAATAACTTTTATTTAAGTATTAATTATTTAAAAAAATAAAAGCCATTGTTATATGTAATATTAATACATCTAAGTCATGTAAATACAACACAGATTGCATTACAAATGCTTTAGGTGTCACGTTTGCGAAAGTTAAAACTATTGGCATTGTAAATGACAAAGCTATTGTTATCGCTATTTACAAAACCAACACATAAATAAAATATTTGTCACTTACAATACCAATTGCTCAAACTTTCCTAATGCGAAACCTATTGCATTGCAAATGCTTGTTATCTAAGTGTCCAATCAAAGGAGATGAGGGAGCAGCAGTGATGGAAGAGGTTGAATGTGTTGTAGAAATGGTGGATGGTATTGTGGTAACTGACAAAGTCATTAGTCTGCAAGAATGGAAAGAATGTGTAGAAAAAGACGCTTGTCTATCTGTTTTAAGGAAATTCATTGTGGAAGGGTGGCCTCAGGAAAGACACGTAAAAGATGATTTCAAATTGTTCTTTAAGATCAAAGATGATTAGTCTTTGAAGATGGAATGGTCATGCATGGTAATATGTTCCTTCCTCCTAGTGCTCTCAGATATCCTTTAATAGGGTTAGCTCATCAATTATGTGGGCATGACGGGCACTAATAGAAGGGTCCAACATTTTTACTGATGGCGGGGAATGGATAACGAGGTGAATGTGTGGATTGGCAGAAGCACTGAATGCTGCCAAGCAAACAAATCTATGCATGTATAATACACCACTTTGTCCAGTTGAGTTCCCCAAGGACCCATGGGAAAAATTGGGTTTTGGATTTTTTAGGCCCAATAATGGATGTGCCTGTGTCCATGAGGTATGCCTTAGTAATCGTCAACTATCACTCCAAGTGGGTGGAGTGTAAATTCTTGAAAGAACCTACCACGGGGTCGTCTTTGACTTCCTATCTGTGTTGTTTAACAGAGAAGGTTTACCCAGGTGTGGGTCACTGACAATGGGGTGGAGTTTAAGTCCACTGCCATGCAAGAGTTTCTTTGCAACCATGGTACTAAGCATCTCACAGTGGCTCTGTATAGTCCTCAAGAAAATGGCATGATAGGAAGAGATATTCGGATGTTAAATGAGTATTCAAATGGCTTTGGCTGCTGGCATGGATATTTTTAAGGCAGTCAAAGATAGGTTATACAGCTACCGCAATACCCCACAATCCTCCACAGGGGTCTCTCCTTTTGTTTTGTTGAGAGGTAGTGTTTTGAATGTGGCTTCCCACCAATAAGCCACACCCAATCACTGCACTCCCACCTGGGAGGCAAATATATCATTACACCTTTGAAAAATATTCACTTTTAAGCATGCCTTACCACCCCTGGCACAGCAAGACTGCAACACAAAACAAACAGCACCTTTTGAAAAGGAGTTTTATTTAACAAAATGCAAAGACTATCACTTTTAGAATAAGGCTTGGGGTTTATTACATAATACTCTCTAAACAAAGGCTGTCTCAGATACCAAATGCATTAAATTCAAATATATGTAGCAAACCTATAATCTACAGGCATGAATCAATAACTGAGCAAACGTATAATACTTATTAATAAACAAGCAATAACTGATATTAGATAAGATACACTGGACGTCCTGCAAGAGATTAGAAACATATATATACAGAGTAGAGGATCACTCTGGATGTACACCTCCCACACCACAAAGAAAACACCTCAAACGATCACAGCCACTGGCTCACATCACAATGGCAATAATCACAAAACTCAATACATCACCTGATGCATACACTGCCCACTTCTGGCCGGGGGAAGTCTTCACACAGCCGGGGATCAGAGCTCAGCAATCAGGGTTCAATCCGAGATAGACATGTCTGCTCTCACTCGGAATCCAAACTCCCAAACTTCCACTTACACCAGACCAGTGGAGGCTCCCCCTTTTAATACAGGTGAAAACGTTGGTCGAAGCTTTTAGCAAGCCTCGTCTCCTTTTCCCATCAGATTCCGTACCAATACGTGCCAAAAACACAGCATTGGTTGATCAGGCCTTTGCTATGACTTCTAGAAGGAGCCTGTACATTTCTCTGATAAGAACCGGTTTCTACTAGCATGCAGAGTGCAGAAAACAAGTGAAAGCAAAACATCTTCGTGCAGGACAGAAAGGCCCAAAGCAAGATGGAATTGAAAAGCAAGATGACATGAGAGCATGTCAAAGGCAATAGTCAGCACTGCCGGTAAGTGAGAGCTTGCAGGCTGTGTGAACACAAGTTGCGTGCACTTGCTGGGGGGGAAGGGGTGCGCGCGCATGTGTGTGTGTGTGTGTGTGTGCGCGCGCCTGTGTGTGTGTGTGCGTGCGTGCACGCGCGTGTGTGTGTGTGTGTGTGTGTGTGTTATCCACTTCCTGGCAATGTGGGACAGGAGATGTGCACGGCGTGTGGGTGAACGTGCGCGCTCACATGGGGGATTCTCCTGCGCGTGCACATCCCCTGTCTCACATTCCCAGGAAGTGGATGACAAAAGATGCTTCGCTGGACGCAGTGCTTCGCACTGCTTACACCAGCTCGACCTAAAAAATCAGTTCTAGTGTTCTTAGTTCCAGGGATGAGTTTAACATCGAAATTCAATTCGTACATCCTTGCTATAAGTCCGACTAGCCTGGGACTGGCCTTACTTAGATTTTTCTCAGATAGTGAAGAAACTAAAGGCTTATGATCTGTGACTAAAGAGAATTTACGTGCCCAAAGGTAAGTGGAGAAGTGTCTTGTGGCCCACACCCAAGATAGTGCTTCATGTTCAATAGTTCTATAATTTCGCGCTGCGGATGATAATCATCTAGATGAAAAAGCTACAGTGCATTCTTTACCATTCATTTACACACCATGTCACCATTTTGGGAACGTAGCCAGCAGCAAATTGTTTTAAAAAGTTTTTTTAAGTTCTGTTGTAGGTTATCTGTTGTAGGTTATATCATGGATCGTAGAGTGCAGGAAGCCATGCGCCTGCTGGCAATGGTAGGACTCATGGACCTGCTCACGCCTGGCGCGTGGTGAGTGGCATGGCAAGTGGTGAAGCTGCGGCGGTATGGGCGTGGGCTTGAGAGCTAGGGGAGCGGCCCCTAGGACTAAGAGAAAAGGACGAGGGGTGGGGCGACGCACGGCATCACATTCTGCAAGTTATAGCCAGGAGGGGCCTGCACGTGGCAAGTGGAGAATGAAATGCCAGACAAGTTTAAAAATAGGAATTTGGAGACAGAGAAGGTCGCAACCTCAGAAACGAGATTTACAATGGGAGGATGACAGATTGGAGGCAAAGGGCATTCAGGGGCAAAAATTAGCGAGGTGAGATGAATGGGTCAGGGGGAAGGGGCCTGGCGGATTGGTACATATGGAGAAACGAAGGCCCTCATGACTGGGAGAGTACAGGAGGGGGTAGGCAACAAGAGAGAGGGACAGAAAGTCCCCGAGGTACAGAATGGGGCACCAACAGAGGCAGATGACGGGAATCAGGGCCAGCAGGGTGGGATGGCTGGGGGAGGGAGTGGGGAGTCAGATGGAGGGAAGGGGGAGCTGTTGGCGTCAAGAAGGGTGCTCCCAGTATCACTAGAGATGGGAAAGTGGTAGATAGTGCCCACTCGATGATAAGATCTCGCTGGTCAGAGGCAGGGAGTTGGCAGTAACAGGTTACCCCGGCCACAAGCATGCAGGTCAGGAAGGACCACATAGAGATGGAAGAGGAAAAGGAAAAGGCAAAAGGCCAGAACGTGGGCCCTGTGACAGCTTTAGTGGCGGACCCCCTGCACAACGGCACGACCCGCCGGGGACCAGAGCGGGAACCAGGACCCTAACGCAGAGCCAGCACAGTCGGAGGGTGATAGCAACAACGCCGTGGCTGGAGACACCAGGTATGGGAGTGGTGAACCCTCGTCTGACTGCCAAAGAGCGGACACCACGGTGAGCCGAGACCCCCCCCCGCCCCCAGCCGGACATGTCCTTCGCCATGCTGCGCTCGGCCCCCAGCCGCTACCTGTACCCCGAGATCAGCATGCTGTCTGAGGACGAGGAGAGCGGCAGTGACAGCTCGGGCTCCGAAGACAAGGTCTTCCACCTGGACACTGCCGGCTTCCCGCTCAAGGGCAGCAGGCGGCGCTCTGGCTAGAAGGGGCCCTGGCTGCACCGGGAGCCGCGCCAGCGCCACACAGCCAAGGCGCGGGAGTGCGACCGCACCAACAGCGTCAACACGGCCTTTACCGCCCTGCGCACCCTCATCCCCACCGAGCCCGCCGACCGCAAGCTCTCCAAGATCGAGATGCGCCTGCAGCTGGCCTCCAGCTACATCTCCCACCTGGGCAACGTGCTGCCGGTGGGCGACAGACAGCTGTGCAAAAACAGAAGACTAGTGGTGGTCTAAACTAAGCAAAGAAGACTGAGCAAAAAAGACAGAAGCAAGAAACTATGTGTGGGAATGGCTATGTGCGTGAAAGATAGGAAATGAATCCCATCAGCCCACCCAAATGGCGGCGCCTCATCATCTGGGATTGTAGCAGGTCAAGGTCTAGATAAGGAAACACACCTGATGATGATGTGTGTGTTTTTCCACTTCTCCAAGACCTCCAGCGATGGATCCGACTCAGAGTGTTATGTGTGGGTAAGATGGTGTGGAAAAGAATAAATTGCAGTGAAAAGAGATTGTAAACAAAAATAAAAAAAGTGCTGTTTTAAGATTGGCTACCATAATATCAAGGGAAACTTTATTGGGGATGAATCATGGTGTAAAGATTAAAAGGAGAAAGTGTATGACAGTCTGAAATAATGACTGTCCAAACTAGATGTTATGGTGGTCAACATGTTTCTGCCATGCAGGGGCATTTCCCCTACCAGGCTTTCATCAGGACCTAGAAATTACACTACTGCAATGACGTACTAGAAATCAAAATTAATTTGAGTTACCACAAAATACTGGATACTAATCCGTCCGCGAACTACCTTCTGCGTCAGTATTTCCAGAGTTTCTAAGGGATTTTTTCCTGAAAAAATTCAAAAACACACAGATATATATCCACCACATATACCGACAGACAGCTATGCCACACCACCACCTTCTACCACCACCACCAGCAGGGCAGCAGCCCGGCCCGGGAGGGCGAGAGCTCAAAGCCCAAGCAGATCTGCACCTTCTGCCTCAGCAACCAGCACAAGCAGAGCCCCACGTCTGCGGCAGCCCCTGCAATTCAGGGCCAGTAGAGAGGGCCCGTGCGGAGCGGCCCTCAGGGTACACACACCCCTCCGCAAAACAAGCGGGCCGTGAAAACACCAGACGCAGGCAGCAGCCCTGCAGCCACATTCGAATGAAAAAAACTACGCCACGGTCTCTCCTGAACTTCTTCGCTTTTTCTTTTCTCCTGGTCGCCATTTTGCTGCTGCTCTTGGCCGCTTTTCTCTGGACTCTGACCCGCCATCTAGTCCATTCCCTCGTCCTTTAACCCTTTTTCCTCGTTTCCGACCTTTACGATCCTCAAATGTCTCTTCCCTTTTCTGATTTGCCTTTTCTTCATACCCTTGTATCCTTCCTACCCCCCCTTGGTGCTGTTACTGCACCCCCCTCTGACCCCACTTAATGGAACTCTGCTTTTCTATATATAGAGATAATTCTAATCACTAGTATATGCAGTAGACCTTTGTACTCTCTACCATTCCTATGTGACTCTTAGAGTATATCCATTCGTATCCCTTCCCTATGTATATAGAGATAACTCTAATCACTAGTATATGCAGTAGACCTTTGTACTCTCTACCATTACTATGTGACTCTTAGATTATATCCATTTGTATCCCTTCCTTATGTATACAGAGATAACTCTAATCACTAGTATATGCAGTAGACCTTTGTACTCTCTACCATTCCTAAGTGACTCTTAGAGTATATCCATTCGTATCCCTTCCCTATGTATATATAGATAACTCTAATCATTAGTATATGCAGTAGACCTTTGTACTCTCTACCATTCCTATGTGACTCTTAGAGAATATCCATTCGTATCCCTTCCTTATGTATATAGCGATAACTCTAATCATTAGTATATGCAGTAGACCTTTGTACTCTCTACCATTCCTATGTGACTCTTAGAGTATATCCATTTGTATCTCTTCCTTGAGTGACTCTACTATTTGTTCATCTGCAATTTTTCTTTCTGTTTGTATGTCTTCCTTATGTGACTTTGCATCTTGTACATTTGCAATTTTTTCTGTTTGTATCTTTTATGTAACGTATGTAATCCTAAGTCCTTATGTTTTTTAACTGGTTCTTATGTAAAGCGCTCTGACACATTCCGGTAAATTTCGCGCTATATAAAATCACATTAAATAAATAAAATAAATTTTAAAAAAAATGTTAAAGTGGCGTGATGAAGAGGAGCAGGGAGGAGGGTCAACGCAGAGGCAGGAAGTAGAAGTGAGGCCACCGTGCAGGATATATACGTGCAAAAGTGCGTGCATGGTGGGGATTCAGCGGTGGTGGTGAGCTATGAGGCTGTAGAACTTTCTACGGTGGGGAAGCTGGTAAATTGAGTGGGGAGAAGAGGGAGTAGGGAAAAAAGGGCAGGGCAGTGGAGGACGATGGCAATGGATCCCTGCAGATGAGAAGGGGCAGGCAGGTAGGGATACTAATCCAGGCTTGCAAGATCTCCCTTTTATATTACAGGAGCATCCACAACGTGGGAATGCAGACTTGGGAGAATTATATGCAGCTCAGATACCCAGATTTGAAGAGATGGCACGGTCTAGAGCGGCGAGCTGGAAGCCAACGAGGAACCGCTACTACGCTGCCACACCAAGATCTCGGGTGACCTGAGCAGTGCACCAACCTGGATGGCTCAAAGCGACTTCTGGGACGGAGGGAAGAGCATCAAGTCAGCAAAGGAAAGGGTATGGGCTGGGAGGGCATACTACGGCCCACTTGTATCATGATGGAGGTAATGACAGGTTGTTGCAGCAAGAGAAAAATGGGGCAGAAGCACTGGTTGGATTACACACAGGGTTTTGAGAAGTGGGAGACAAAAGTAGTGACACACAGAAAGTATCTGTAGGGGTGAACGAAGGGGAGATGGGCAAAATGGAAAGATACGCCCAAGGAAACGTTTGTATGTAAAAGACACGGGTGGACACAAAGACACAAACGCCGGTAAAGGAGATGGAATTAGGCAAATCATGGATACAGGAAGTAGGAGGACCGACACAGAAAGCGGAAAATGCAGGGGCACAGGAAAAAGGCAAAAAGCCACAACAAGGAAAAAAGAAGAAAAGTGCAAGGCAGGGGAACAAGTAGATGGGGCAAAGGAGAGTAAGGAAATTAAAGTTAAGAAATTGCTATATATGGGGTTGACAAAGCCTTTGGGGCACACTTAATGTTGACAATCAAGGAGAAAATATGGAAAGGGGACAATGTAGAGATGTTAAAATTACTACATAGGGATTTAAGGGCAAAAGAAGGATCAAAAGAGGAAACATTTTAATTGTCAAAATGGCATAGGGTGCTGACAGCAATAGAAAATTGGATGGCACCTTTCCTTATTTTCGCTAGTGTATACTGTTAAAAATATCCAGGGAGGTGCATCTACTAATACAAATACATGGATGTAATCAGAAGAGTGCAGATCACATATGGGGATATGCTTGGTCTCATTATGATGAGAAATTCCAGGCGCGCTTAGCTTTGGACCCTGAAGCAAGATGGGGGGAGATTGATACAGACCTCTATCAACAGGCAATGGGTTCGGGAAGACAACATTTACTGCAAGCAGCATTCAATTAGTATACCATCCCTTTCAAACCCATCTTACCTGCGGGGGGTGGGGTCTGGGCAGAGGTACTAGGGAGGAGTGCAGTGGACATCGTGGGATTTTAACAAAGGTCTTGTCTTTGCACAAGAGAATATTGTAGATTCTGGCACGAGTGCTCTAAGTGTGCAGGAAGGCATCCCCTCGTTCAGTGCTTTGGGGGTGGGACTAGCAGTCAGGGTCAGCAGACTGGGCAATGGACCCAACACAGCAATGCATACGTGGCCAGCAGAGGAATCAGACAGCAGGGGGCAGCCGAGGACATGGAGCACATGGAAATATGGGCAAAGGCTCATGCACCAATTAGCAAACACTGTTTAAACGCATGGTAGGCGCACTACCCCATCAGAGAGGATGCCCAGTAATTAAGTGAAGGTTGTTGGGAAGGGTTCAGGTTAGGGTATGAGGGACCAAGGTGCAGAAGGTGGGCAAAGAACTTAAGGTCAGCGCAATCACATAAACATGTGGTGCAAGGAAAGCTTTTAAAAGAACTACCGGAGGGCAGGATGGCAGAGCCATTTGATACATGGCCAATGCCAGATCTGAATGTCTTCCCCATCGGGCTGGTACAAAAGAAGAAGAAGGGTTAATTTTGCCTCATACAACACTTGTCTTGGCCAGAAGGAGCTTCCGTTAATGATTTTATGTCCGAGGAGGAAATTTCAGTTTCATTTTCATCAATGGACGGTGCCAGGGCACTGGTAGAAAAGATGGGAACGGGGCACAGATAGCAAAATGATATAAAGTTGGCATTTATTCTGTTACTGGTACACCTGATAGATTGTCACTTGTTGGGGATTCAGTTTGATGGGCGATTGGTTTGTCGATAAAGCTCTACCCTTGGGGTGTTCCATCTCTTCTTCCCTGTTTAAGCGCTTCAGCTCTTTCTTACAGTGGATGTTCACATGGCAGACAGGCAAGGATACAGTGATACTCTACCTTGAAGGCTTCTTCCTGGTTGGTCAACCCGGATCAATGGACTGCCAACAACAGTTGGCAAATGTTCATGAGCTCATGGATGAACTAGGAGTGCCACTAGCGCCAGAGAAGACACAAGGTGCAAACATTGTGTTGTCATTTTTGGGGATCGTATTGGATTCAGTGGCAATGGAGGCACGCCTTCCAGTAGACAAGAAAATACACATACAGAGGTTGCTCGACAGTATGTTGGCAAAGTCTAAAGTGACAGTGAAAGAAGTACAGGTGCTGTTGAGGCATTTGAACTTTGTGCGCAGAGTAGTGAGGACAGGTAGAACATTCTGTAAGAGACTGAGCCTGTTGTTAGCTGACTCTTGCTGCCGCACCCTCACATGTGCTTGTCGGCAGGCACGAAGGAGGTGTTACGCATGTGGTGCAGGTTTTTAGAGGATTTCAATGGCATCCCAATGATCGCCGCAAAAGAATGAGAATAGGACATCTAGATATATTCTGACGCCACAGGAGGCATCCGTTTCGGGTTGTACTGGCAGGGCAGGTGGTGTGCTGAGGAGTGGCAGAGGAACTGGAAACATGAGAGCATGAGCATTGATTTCCTGGAATTTTTCCTGCTAGTGGAGGCAGGAACTGGCACATAGGAAGGTTCTTTTTAGATTACACAACATGGTGGTGGTGCATGTGGTGAACAAACAGCAAGGCATTTACAGGTGGTTATACTGTTGTGGAGAGTTTGTAATGGGATGCTTGAGGCATGATATAGCATTTAAAGCCAGGCATGTGCCAGGGGTGGACAATGACATCGCGGATGCTTTATCTCGCTCACAATGGAAGGGGTTCCATGGGCTGGCCACGGGGGTGGACGAGGCCAAGATACCTGTGGCAATGGGATTTCGGAACAAAGGTGAGAAAGAATGCTACAGTTGGTGGTAGGGTCTCTGGTTGAATCCACTAGAAATTCGTACATGCAGGCTTGGCAGGAGTTTCTAGCCAGTGGGGCTAAGCATAGGTGGGAAACGTTGGCCAAGGATGAAGATGTTCTGCAATATATTGTGGCATTGATCATAAAGGGGCTATCTCGGATTACGATTAAGGGGAAACTAGTGGGGATTGCCTTCATGGGCAAGCTGTTTTGAGGTTATGCACAGGAGAACTAGAGAGAAGGATCATGAAAGGATGGGCAAGGGAAACAGGTAGTCTGGTGTGAGTTAGGGAGCCAGTGTCGACTGAACTCTTTTGAAGCATATTCAGAGTACTGTCGGACATGTGCAGAGGGATGATGGAGACAGTTTTGTTCTCCACATTGATATCTTGGGTGTTCTTTGGGGCGTTCAGGGTGTCTGAGCTGTTGGGGAGAAAAGTAGTTCCAGGGTTGGGATGGACAGAGGTAGGGAATAGGAGAGAAGAGTGGGGTAGCCTAGAGTTGTGACTTAAACAATCTAAGACAGACCAAAGATTTATAGGGAAGACAGTGTGGTTACGTGCCTTCCCAGATGCGGACCTGTGCCTAGTAACCTGAACGCACTCAGTGTTGGCAAGCACAGCTTACTTTTTTGTCAAGATAATGGGGAGATGGTGCCCATTTGCCAATTACTCTGGGTTATGCAAAAGGTCCCAGCTAAACTAGGGGAAGCCCCAGGAGATTTTGGGACACATTCATTCAGGATTGAGGTATTCACAGAGGTAGCGCGGCATTGGTGGGGCAGGGACAGGATCATGCAGCTGGGTCATTGGTCGTCTGAATGCTTTTTCTTGTATGTTCGGCTGGGGAATCAAGGGTGTTGAGGGGGATGTCAATTGTTGGTTCTCATATATCCTGTTCTTTTCAGGTGCAGTGGTGGGGCCGAAGCAAGTGAATTGTCTATTTGGATCAGAGGATACTCGTTTCTGAAATGGCCGAAAGGCCTGAAATTCAGAAAGATCCCGGTTTGAAGCGCAGACTCGACGAGTGTTTGTTTATAGTCACATGGCATGTCAAAGGTGGGATGAGATGGTGGGAAATGATGGAATGTTTAAATAAATTGTTGAAGTGACACACGTGACTGGATATGTTAGTAATACACTAAGGAGAAGATTACTAAGTAGTATGTAAAGGGTTAGCCTTGTTAAAACAGATGAAGAGGGACTTAATGGAAACCAGAGAACAATGGTCCGGACGCTTCGTCCTCTGACCAGAAATGAGACAGTGGCGGGGAGCTGCAAGGCCCGCTGCTATTAATAGGGCTAGGCAAAAATTTAATAGAGATATACAGTTGTTTTGCAGAGGCTAGGGTTCTGGTCAGGTCGACCAGCCAGAGTTGAACTAAGAGGCAGTCAATTTCTTCAGTGGAGACTGGGTTCTTTTTAACTGAGGGTGTAGCTCGCAGAGTTGCACTCTGTGGAGTTACCAAAAAACTCTGCGAGATTCCGCATAGTTCCGCGACTTGGCGGAATGAGTTAAGGATTGCAGACCTTCCTTGAATTAGTGCAGTCTTTGCTCATAAAACGTTGGCTACGTAAAATAGCTATTCTACTACACTACCTGTTGCCAGAAGATGGTGGAATTGAGCTTGAATTGAGTAAGAAGCACACATATTGCTAGGAGAATTTTACACATGAACATGTTGCTACTTTCGAGGAATATTTTGTTAGGGAAAAGTTTTAATACTCCATTGTTTTTTAACTTTGTGCTTCCTAAAACGCTCCATACCCAGTTCAGGTCTACGCTCAATAGTTCTACTATGACAAAACCTCCCTGCTTTGCTTTACCAAATGTTGGTATCGGTCCATAACTCGATATATAACACAAGACGACTGCAGAAAATGGGCAGAAAAAAAAAGGCTGAAGATATTTTTGACATGTGTACCTATCTTAAATTGTGTTGCCTGACCTTAAGCAAACATTCAAAATGATAGTGATCTGCTGCAAACAGCTGTGAATAAATGCCATCTTGTCTTACAATGAGCTATTCTAGGCTATCAGTAACAACGCATCCATAACAGGACCCATATGATTATTTATGTAAACTTTGAAAGAATGGTACACAGTGCATCAAAAAGATATTACTCTCCTAATGTAAAAGCACTGTGTTAGAGGAGTTTTGAAAAGAGCGTGGAAGACACAATAAATTGATCTGCTGTCAACGTTGATTCATCAAAAGCCACTAGGTGAGGAGCGGAAGCGACATCACATGTTTAAATTCACAATGGTGACGTTCAAGCTCTTGTCCTAGTCACCGCTCAGCATTGTTGAATGCATTGCATGGAGACTAAGCTGTAATAACCTCACATTTATTTAGCCAGATTAAAAAAATGTGTATATATGTGCAGCCGCATTTGCCTAAACGCTACACTAACTGGGGTGTCATTGTCTTCCCTAGGTCAATTAATCTACTTTCACTCATGACATCCCAGTGTGCTCCAAGGCACTGCGAAGATCCATGCATGGGGCATAGTGCCAATATCGGCAACACTCCCCATCCCCCAAACTGCAATGTCCTGGAAAAATAAACAGACAAGACACATTTTTTGTGGAGAAAATTGCTGCAGGTTTATTTGCCAAACAAATATGCCAACATGATGGGTTATCTTATGGGCGATCCCAGGGCAGGCAGCCCCTCGCCGCCTGTCACCTGCCACCTGATGAGCCAAATTACACCGTGGCCAATCCAATCGATCTTTGTCAGATTTGGGGGAGGGGCTAACCCCTCCTACCGGTGGATCGCCAGTCCACTCCATTACTCACGCCCCCAGAAGGGGGCGGAGTGTTCCAGGCAACCCCCGGTTGCCCAGGTCCACAACTTCCTGTTGGAGTAACGGGGCTCCGTCGCTCCTCCAGGGTCCAATGCGAGGAGCTCCCTGGGGATATTTGGCCTTAGCACCCTTGTTGTGCTCCTGCAGAGGTTACCCCTGTACCATATAACCTCTGGATTGCCCTGTAACTCCGCCACAGCTCTGGGTGCGGCCACCTTCACAACCAGGGCCCCCCACCAAGGTAGACCTCTTTACCTACATCCTGCTGCTTCTAGGGCCTCCCCCCAGACCCAGCAAGAACAAGTCCATGCCCACTCCAGACAGGTGTACCTCATCCTCTTCAAATCACCCTGTGGATTTGGCATGTAGCAACACATGTCTGATAAAGCCAAAACCCTTCTGCTTGGTGAACGTACGCATAGTGCTGTAAACCCTCTGCGTGAGGCCACCACGGACTCCCCTGACCGTGCTCCTGCCACACTCGCTGGGTGGCTATCTCCAACCACCATAGTTCACCTGTCCCCAGTTGGTTGCTAAATTACACATTGTGGCCTTCATTTCTTGAAGTAATACCCTCTTAACCAGGTGTACCCCCATCTACTTGAAAAAACACCCTTTAGACTTGGCATGCAGCAAGCCATGCCTGAAAAGCCAAACCCAATCTGTTCAGGTATTTACACATTGCACTGTTAACTCTCCTGTGCGAGGTGACCACGGCCTCTCCAGACCGGGCTCCTCACCACCGTCAGCGAGGGGTTATTCCTGACCTCGTAACTCACATGCCCCCCAAACTGGTGCTACTTACACCTGGGCGATTTCAATTCTTGCTACTGATCCCTGTTCCCCCAGAAACTCAGATCATTGCCTCCCAGGTGTAGGAACAGGAAGTGGGGAGGGAAAACCCCCCCAGTCTGTGCTACAGATTGTACAGCAAGCTGTCCCAGCGTCTGCCTGGGTACCCCACCCAGTTTAACTTGTGGTGGAAAAGGCAGTCCTCCATTCCCTGCTTTCCACCCCGTGCCACTCAGAAGACGCACAAATGGCCAGTGACCCAGATCTAAGATCCTGGCAGAAAAGCAACATAAAGTTGCCAAACACCTTTCTTGACTCATTGTAACCAACCCATACCACTTAACTTACACCTGGAGTAAATCATTCCTTACAGCCATGCCCTCCTAACCATGAAATTCAAATCATTGCTTCACAGGAGTGTGACCAAAATGGTGGGAGGGGAAAACTGCCCCTAGCCTGTGTGGCCGCTTTCACAGCAAGCTGTTCCAGCGCATGCCTGGGACCACCAACCAAATTAACTCAGTGTTGGAAATACCCATGCCCCAATTCCCTTGTTCCTCTCAAGGCGCAGGAAGGCCATTCAGCCAGACCTTTGATCCTGGCAAACAAGAAATGGCGTGTTGTCAAACACATTCACAGAAGCACTGCATACCCTTCTATCCCACCGATCAAGGTTGCCCATAATGTCACACACTAACACTGCACCCCGCCAAACCTGTGATGCCTCACAGGGTTGCCTACAGTAAAGTCAAAATTCACCCTGTACATAACTGAGTGGATTACAGATGGGAGTACAGTTGCAACATTGGTATTCCCATCATCCCACCTGCATGAGGCGCTCCGCTTGGGGAACATCCTTTTCAACGCAACTTTTACCACGCAGTGCCTTTACGACGCAACTATTACAACGCGTGTTATTACAATGCATAGCGCTGGGGGGCACTCTAGGATAGGGAATAGATTTAATTTACTATCCAACACCTTCCCTACTATCCACGGGGACTGGAGTTGGAATAGTAAATTAAACTATTCACTATCCAGCACCCCATAACGCTATGCGTTGTAACAGTATGTGTTGTAAAAACTGGGATGTAAAGGCATACATGGTAAAACCATGCGTTGTAATGTCATACATCCGCTCCGCTTACCTGCCCGTCCTGAAAGCTGCAGTCATAGCCCCTACCCTGAGAGAGTGACTGCTAATGCGCTTGCCAGGACCCGCACTGCCTGATGCTGTAAAGCTGCCTACATTACCTGCTCAACCTGAGATTTGGTAAGGGGCGGGCTGACAGCATCAATCAGTAAAAAACCCTCTCCTGAAGGACGAAGGGCAAGGTCTCCTTGGAGCCGCAGCACACCCATTATGTAACTACATACGTAGGCTACCTGACTTGCTTGAATCCTGGCCCCACCCACTTTTTAATACGTTGTAGCCTTTAGTGCTTAATGTCCGTTTCCCCAACATGGGACAGCCCCATCCTATTGTATGTCCTTATGTAGGGCTACCCTTTTTATGTCCTTTTTTTTGGGGATTGAATCATGGCCCACCAACTTTCGTTTGTACCTCGTGGTCTTTTAGTGCTTAATACCTGTTCCCCTAACATGGCCCAGCCCCATCATATTAACGTCTCCTTCCTAAACCGGCCCAGCTCGGCTGGCTACTCGGGCTGAGGATGTTAGTAACTGAAGCCACTTGTACCCTGGTCTTGGGCCTGTACTAATACATACCAGGGCTCAGATAGTGGGCAGTGAGAACGAGAGGTCAGTCTGAACAGAAGCCAATCCCAGTCTAACTCTGTACTATGAAAGGATGCTGTGTAGCCACACCGGTGCACCTACCCTGGTGAGATTAACAAGCACCCAGCTTAGAAGTATTGCTGGGGGGCAGGAGAGGAAAAGGGGTAGCTGCCCTACATCTTGTCAGCAGAAGTCCGCCCCCCAGTGTACTCCACGCCTTGAGGCCCTGCCCCCCTACAAGGGTAACCAATCCTACACCCCCTGGCAGGACCAGCTATGGGGCAATCAGTCTCATAACAAAAGGGAAGCATCCTGTGGGACCCCCTGGTGTGCTGAGGAACCTTCCTGTTACCTGGCCTCTAAGTTTGCACCTCCCCCAAGTTGTTGATACGGCTGTATTGTAACAATGTGTGGCATAGTCCCGTACCCATTGGGAATAGTTTTTTGTGCCTCACCAAGTCCGCCAGTCCCCTGTTAATGATGGTCCCCTGCCCCCTCGTAGCACGGCGCAACTCCCAGAAATCCCAGGAAGATCCCATGCAAGAAACTTAAAAGGGATACAGAAGATCAGTGCACTCTCTAAATGCCATAGGAGCGAGCTCACCTGCCAGCTCATTCTTTGCTTAAAACAGATTTCCCCCTTAACCCTGCACCAAGTCCAGCCCCTGTCTTACAAAGAGCACCCCAACCCTACGGAAGGGTAATGCTCATCTGGTGGTGCCGCACCCTAGGGAGGTAGTGAAATCGTGAGAAATGGACGGCAGGTATATTGAAGGTAACTTGTATTTGTATTTGTATTTGTATTGGTTATTTATAGAGCGCAACTATCGCTCCGGAAGGAGCATCTTGGCGCTAGTAAAACAAAGTGCATACAATTGCGGGTTTTGGGTTAGATGGCTGTCATTACGTACTCATCTGGAAGACTGAAGATCCAGGTTTTCAGATGTTTCCTGAACTGTTTTTCCTGAGTGAGCAGTCTAAGATGTTTGGGCATCGCATTCCAGGCCTTGGAGGATAAGAAGGTTAGGGTCTTACCCCCCTTTGTTTTGAGGTTGAATTTGGTCAGTTTAATGAGGTTTTCTCCTGCTGATCGTAATGTCCTAGTTGGAGTGTAATGGGGGAAACGTTTAGTAAGATACTTCGGGCCGACGCCATTGAAAGCTCGAAAGGCAACAATCAAGATTTTGAATAAGATCCTCTTGTGGAGGGGTAGCCAATGTAAGGTTTTTAGGGCAGCTGACGCTGAGGATCTTCTTGGCAATTTAAGGACCAGTCTGGCTGCCGCGTGTTGTACACTTTGGAGTTTTTTTAGTGTAGTTTTCTTAACGCCAGCCATCAGGCCATTGCAATAATCCAAGCGTGCTAGGATTAGGGCTACAGTGACGGCTTTTCGTGAGTCAATGGGCAGGAAGTCAAAGAATTTTTTTAGGGATTTAATTATGCTAAAGCAACTTCCTGCGACATTCCTCACGTGTTGGTCAAATGAAAGCTCGGTGTCGAATAAAACCCCTAAGTTTCTTGCTGATGTCACAGTTTGTGAGGGAACAGGAGAGTCTTCAGGCCACCATTTGCTGGGACAGAAATGTTGGGACTTTCCCATAGGAAGAATCTCTGTTTTACTGACATTGCATTTAAGATGGTTTTTGTCCATCCAGAGAAACACATCCTTCAAACAGTTCTTAAGGTTAAGCTCAGCATTGGTAGAGTTCTTCTCCAGAGGAACAATGAGCTGAGTGTCATCGGCATACGATGTTACCAGTATGCCGTATGATTCAATGAGGGAAATGAGAGGGACCATGTAAATATTGAACAGGAGTGGGCTCAGAATAGAGCCCTGGGGAACTCCTGACATGATCTTTTTTTCCTTAGATAGGAAAGGGCCTAGAGCGATAGTTTGTGATCTCTCCGTCAGAAAAGAGGTAATCCATGACAGTACTACCCCTGAGATTCCGATATCTCTAAGTCTCCCTATCAGTATTGTATGGGAGATGGTGTCGAATGCCGCTGTGAGGTCTAATAGGATTAGGACGGCGTTCTTTCCTTGGTCCTGCAGGATTTTTATGGAGTCGGAGAGTCCGATCAAGGCTGTTTCTGTGGAGTGGCTAGGTCTAAAACCCGATTGTTGAGGGTGCAAAATATTATTGGTCTCCACGTACCTTTTTAGTTCTTTGTGTACCATCTGTTCTGTAATCTTGCCCAGAACTGGGAGAAGTGATATTGGGCGTAAGTTGGCCAGCTCTGTGGGGGGTTTGTTGGGTTTCTTCATTAGTGGTTTTACGACTGCCTGTTTCCATTGGCGAGGGACTATGCCTGTATTAAGAGAGGTATTTACAATATTGTTTATCAAAGGGTTGACCACTTCTATTGCCTGATGGAGAATTCGTGGGGGGCACGAATCAGAAGGGGCACCTGATTTGCAGGCGAGAATTACTTCCCTGGTGAGGTCGAGCGATACTGGTGTGAAGGTGTTAAGATTATCAGTTATATTTGCTCCTTGGTGAAAGGGAGTTGAGGGCTGGTCGACTTTAGGAATTGGGAAATCTTTTTGTATAAGATCGATCTTTTCCACAAAGAAGTCTGCAATTTGGTTGCAGAGCTCTAAGGAGGGTGGAATTTCTGGCTGTAGGAATTTTGGGTGCGTAAAGGTCTTTACGATGGAAAATAATGTTTTTTGTTTTTGTTTTGCTTCCCTTATAGCATTAGTGTAGTAATCCTTCTTAGCAATTTTAATAGAGGCTAGGTATATTTTCCTCTGCTGTACATAAAGGATTCTGTGGGCAGGATCATAGGTTTTGCGCCAGTTGCGTTCCCCTTTCTTGCAAGATAAGTGAAGGATGTATGGGTATTGCAAGTCTTGTGCTAAGCCGCGCCTCCCTAAACTCGCCTTAGATTCATACTCAGCATACAACCCGGAGCTCTGCCCATGAGACTGCCCAAGTACTTTGAGATCCAGGCAGGAAGGCACTTGACACACTCCGATCTCTTTGACCTAACATCGGCCCAACTGTTCCCTTAAAGACCTCCCAGATCCTGCATGTGAAGTGCTAAATTGTAAAAAAAAAAATGCCAGGACTGACGTCAGGTGGCCACATCAGTTGCACCACACCTAGCTCCTGCCGTGCTGCCAAACATATTAACACCCCAACAGCTGACCCTGACCCTTGTGCAACTATCTGCCAGGACTGATGACAGGCGGCCCCTTCAGTACGCCTCACCCATTGCTCCTGCCGTGCTGCCACTCCTAGTCACATCCCAACTACTAACCATGACACTTGTCCAAGGTGACAATACTGACTATTCCAGGCCCCCAAAGCTGGAGAATGGCTTGGGCAGCAGGCAATAGTAATTCCAATGTAATTGACTTACTCAATGCCAGATGTAGTGATCATCTCTAACTAGCCAGATAGCGCTAACTGGTGACAGACTGTCACAAGCCTGTGTATGGTACCCTTTTGGAACTTGCACACGTCACTTTTGTCTTGTAACACACTGTTTGCTACCTCGCACATTTTGTTTGTTTTAGATACTTGCACAAGTGCCACCATTGCCTACGTAACGTTTGTCCTTGTGCTGGAGTGTCTGCCTTTTATTGCAGTATTATACTTCTACTTGTATTTTGTACGTTTTTGTAACCTGCACCCTTATCACTTTTTCTCTTGTAATGCACCGATTGCTACTTCATGTATTCTGGTTGCTCACTAGTGTCACTTTGCTCCATGTAACTTATTGTTTGCTTTTATATTTTGTATTTTGTTCCTCGTGTATCACTATTGGTCCTTTTGTGAAGCGCTCTGACACCTTCGGGTAAAGTCCGCGCTATATAAAATTGCATAAATAAATAAATAAATAAATAAAGTTCACGCACTAAAACATTTGCCTAAGCTGAGACACAACAAGCAAAGTTGAAGTCAACGGATTATTGCTAGTGCTAGACTTCTATGATTTGCAGCAGCAAATGCTTTGTGTCATTGGTCTACATTCCCGCAGACAGTAAAATTATTCTGCAGCTCTTACTTTTGACACCACTGTGCAACAAACACCCTATAAAATTACGATACATACTGTATAACTGAATTGAGAGGCATGGGCTGAATGTAAAACACAATGCGGGAAGGAGGAGCCAAGATGCCGATCGAGATGGCTGCGTAACCGCTCGGCTCCGTGAGCCTCCTCACCCCGCACATACATCCTGGCACTTATCCTGAGCTGCAACGGCATCTACATGTAGGCGAAGAATCACTTTTACTTACCGCTTGCTCCTGAGGCTTCTGCTTGCTGCAGGCCCGTTGGAGTGTCCCCGACTGTTTTGAGGCCTTCACGTAGCTGGGACCGGGGTCTCGAGTGCGGAGAGTGGCCGGCCGCGACTGCAACAACAGCGGCCTCTGGTGATGGTGAGGACTCGGCCGGAGGGAACTGAAGACCTGATTGCCGATGGCGACAGTGCCGACCCAGCCCAACTGGCGGAGAACCATGTGGGGAGTGTGATGCAGCTGGGTCGAGGGCAGTCCATGATTCTTAGCCCCCCATTCCGGTGTTGTATCCGGGCCCATTACTGACTTTGCCCGGAGTCAGCGTGCTGCCCCCAGGGTGCGGCGGAGTTTTTAGCCTTTTGGTGACTCTCCGCTGAGAAACCTGCCTTGGCTTGTGAGATTCCCGCTGTGACTCCTGTTCCTCCCTGATGTGAGACCCAGTCCCGAGGTGAGGTGGAGAAGGACGAGGCCGGAGCAGCTAAGATGGCGGAGAGCGCCCTCGTACGCACACCTCACCCGGGCAGAGAAGCCGCTATGCGAGAGAGTCCTGGGGTCTGGCGACACGAGAGAGAGCCCAGAGATGTTTTGGCTGCGTTAACAATTCTGCATAAGACCCTGATCCGGGACGCCCGGGATCTGGGAAGGAGGATGGCCGCCATTGTTGTCCCACCGCTCCACATGGGTGGGGATGAATCACGAGGAAGCGCCGATGTGCCCGCCTGTGCGTCAGTGATGAACGTTCCAGCTGCGCCTACGTTTGTGGAGACGCCGATGGCCCCGGTCCGTTACATCGCTTTGGATTGCTCTGTTGTGTTTGGGAGTGACTCATCGGGCCCTTATCTGTACGGCGGCGGAAGTAACAACATCTTCTGAGGATGAAATCACCAATTTTTTCAACTGGCTTAATGCTAGATCTCCGGATATAAAATTCACCATTAAATTTGACAAGAAATCCATCGATTTTTTGGACTTAACAATCTTTGTGGAAAATGAGACCCTACAAACCACGCTTTTCAGAAAACCCACGGAGAGAAACTCCTTACTTTTATACTCCAGCCATCACCCAAGGGGCCTCCATGACAACCTCCCTTTCGGCCAGTTTTTACGGATCCGCCGAAATTGCAGTAGGAAGGATGACTACATGGAACAATCGACCATACTCATGGATAGACTACTAGAACGCGGATACCCGAGACGATTGGTTAAGAAAGCCAAGAAGAGAGCATGGTTCAACCCCAGAGAAACTTTATTACAATCTGGAGAAAAACAGAACAATAATGATGAACGCCTTATCTGTGTAACGACTTTCTCCACAAAAAGTAATATGGTAAAGAAAACCATCAATAAATATTGGAATCTGATATCTGAAGACCTCAACAGCAATTGCCCGCCCCTTCACGCTTTCAAAAAAGCTAAGAACATTCGTGACAGCGTGGTGCGCTCTTTCCTAACGACCCCAGATGAACCATTCATTACAACCATGTGGAATCTGCCTCCTATTGTGGGACATTATCAATGTGGTTCATGTAAAGCCTGTCCAGCGACAATTCAGACCAAAGTCTTCACTCACAAACAGCAACAAGTTCCACTCAAGTCACATACCAACTGTAACTCCACCAATGTGGTGTACTGCATAACATGCCCCTGTGACCTGATATACGTGGGACAGACACAACAACGAGCTAAAGTACGTTTTTTGCAGCACTGTAGCCGTGTAAGATGCAAGGTCGTAGGTCAAGTCAAGTCATAAAATTTATATAGCGCACTACATACCCAGAGGGTTTCAAGGCGCTTAGGAAGGGGGGGGTGATTATTTGTCAAATATCCACGTTTTAAGCTGCTTTCTGAACGCTAGGTGATTCTGGGTGAGGCGAAGGTAAGCGGGGAGTGAGTTCCAGGTTTTGGCAGCCAGGTAAGAGAAGGATCTGCCTCCCATGGTGGTCTTGTTGATGCGAGGTACAGTGGCGAAGGCTTGGCTGGAAGAGCGGAGTTGGCGGGAGGGGGTGTAGAAGGACAGTCGAGAGTTGAGGCAGTCTGGTCCGATGTCGTAGAGTGATTTGTGTGCGTGGGTGAGCAGTCGGAAAGTAATCCTCTTATTGACGGGTAGCCAGTGGAGATCTTTAAGGTGACCAGAGATGTGTTCGTTGCGTGGGATGTCTAATATGAGCCTGGCTGAGGCGTTTTGGATTCGTTGTAGTTTATTCTGGAGTTTAGCGGTGGTACCTGCGTAGAGGGTGTTTCCGTAGTCCAGTCGGCTCGTGACCAGAGCATGGGTGACTGTTTTCCTTGTTTCGGTGGGGATCCAGCGAAATGTTTTTCTGAGCATGCGAAGAATGTTAAAGCAGGAAGACGATACGGCGCTGACTTGTCTGCTCATTGAGAGTGAAGAATCCAGGATGACGCCAAGGTTCCGTGCGTGGTCTGTCGGGGAGGGTGCATTTCCGAGGGCTTCTGGCCACCAGGAGTTGTCCCATGCAGAGGGGGAATTACCTAAGATGAGGACCTCTGTTTTGTCTGAGTTCAGTTTCAGTCGGCTTTGTTTCATCCATTCGGCGACTTCTTTCATTCCTTCGTGAAGGTTAGTTTTGGCGGTGCTGGGGTCCTTGGTGAGAGATAGGATCAGTTGAGTGTCATCTGCGTAAGAGATGATGTTGAGGTTGTGTTGGCGGGCGATGGCCGCGAGGGGGCTCATGTATACGTTGAAGAGGGTGGGACTGAGTGAGGATCCTTGTGGTACGCCGCAGATGATTTCAGAGGCCTTGGACTTGAATGGTGGGAGGCGGACTCTCTGGGTTCTTCCGGTGAGGAACGAGGTGATCCATTCCAGTGCCTTTCCTTGGATTCCGATGTTTCTGAGGCGTTGTAAAAGGGTGCTGTGGCAGACAGTGTCGAAGGCTGCAGAAAGGTCGAGGAGGATGAGGGCGACTGTGTCTCCATTGTCCAATAGAGTTCGAATGTCGTCTGTTGCTGCGATGAGGGCGGTCTCAGTGCTGTGTTTGGCTCGGAAGCCAGATTGTGATGGGTCGAGTGATTTGTTGGCTTCGAGGAAGGCGGCGAGCTGGTTGTTGACAGCTTTCTCGATGACTTTGGCCGGGAATGGAAGAAGCGAGATGGGGCGGTAGTTTTTGAGTTCGGTGGGATCTGCTGTTGGTTTTTTCAGAAGGGCGGTGAGTTCAGCGTGTTTCCAATGTTCTGGGAAGGTAGCGGAGTTGAAGGAGCAGTTGATGATGTCTCGGAGGTGCGGAGCTATGACGGAGTCTGCTTTGTTGAAGATGTGGTGAGGGCAAGGGTCTGTGGGGGATCCAGAGTGGATGGAATTCATCAGGCGGATGGTGTCCTCAGTGGAGATAGGGTTCCAGGCGTTAAGGGTGTTAATGGGGGGAAGATGGACAGCTGATGGTAGGGTGGGTTGGCTTCCGGGTTGGTTGTCAAAGCTGTTGTGGATGTCAGCAATCTTGTTGTGGAAAAAAGAGGCTAGGGAATCGCAGAGGGTTTGAGAGGGGGTGATGTCGTTGGAGTTGGCCGAGGGGTTGGAAAATTCCTTGACGATGTTGAAAAGTTCCTTACTGTTGTGGGCGTTGTTGTCAAGTCGATCCTTGAATGCTGTTTTCTTGGCTTTACGGATCAGTTGGTGGTGAGTACGGATGGCGCTTTTGAAGGCGTCTTTGTTGCTGGTGGATGGGTCTTTTTTCCAGGCTTTTTCAAGGGAGCGGCACATTTTCTTGGATTTCTTAAGATCATCGTTGAACCATGAAGCCTTTTTGCTGCCAGGTTTGCTTTGACGTTTCTTCAGTGGTGCTAAGGTGTCGGCGGTGTTGGATAGCCAAAGGGTGAGGTTGGAGGCGGCTTCGTTGGCGTTGGAAGAGAGGGCTGGGGAGGTTTGAAGGAGCGATGTGGAGATCTGCTCCGTGGTGATTTTGTTCCAGTTTCTTTGTAGGGTTGGTTGGAGGTGGTTGGTGGGTTTCGGCTTGTTGTAGGTGAAGTGAACGCAGCTGTGGTCAGTCCAGAGGAGATCCGTAGTGTGGCTGAAGGAGACATGGTTGCTGGAGGTGAAGATGGGGTCGAGTGTGTGACCTGCGATGTGGGTGGGGGAAGTGACCAGTTGTTTAAGTCCGAGGTTGGCGAGGTTGTCTAAGAGGGTGGTGGTGTTGCGGTCGTTGATCTTTTCAAGGTGGAAGTTGAGGTCTCCCAGAAGGATGTAGTCTTTGGAGGGGAGCGCGTGTGGGGTGATGAAGTCCGTGATGTCTTCACTGAATTTTGCGCGGGGTCCTGGTGGTCTGTAGAGGAGGGTGCCTCTGAGTGTGGTCTTGGGGTCGATGTGGATCTGGAAGTGAAGGTGTTCGGAGTTCACGAGGTTGGCGTCAGAGCTGGTTGAGATGCGGATTGATTTCTTATGGACGATAGCGATTCCTCCTCCTGTATGGTCGGTGCGGTCCTTGCGTGTGATCTTATAGTCTTCAGGGATGGCAATGGCGATGTCAGGGGCGGAGGAAGCGTTCATCCATGTTTCCGTTAGGAAGGCGACGTCAGGAGAGATGGTGTCTAGTAGGTTCCAGAGGTCAATGGCGTGCCTGTGGACCGAGCGGGTGTTGAGAAGGATACATTCTAGGTGGTTGGGGTTGGGAGTCTGTGTTGTGGTCGTAGCGGGGATGTTGGCGGTGCCGATGAAATTGCAGGAGATGCAGGAGAACGGTCCATGGGTGCGTCCCGGAGCGGCTTGGACGCAGTTGGGGGGGCGACCGGGGTTAAGGGCTAGGAGGGTGGCAGCATCGTAGGAAATGCGGTGGGGCTGGGCAGCGCGAGGGGCAGGGGGACTGGCGCTGGGCGCGGTCCAGGCGCGGACGGGCGTAGACGGGCTTACCTTTGGCGCACCTTCGGCGCGGGTTGGGCGCGGACGCTGCGCGTGAACGCTGCGCGCGGGAGCTACTGTCATATATGGATGGTGGAGGGGGAGGGGCGAGGGCGTCTCAGCTGGGAGGCGGGGCGGGCTTCTGACGACGCCAGACAACAAACAAAATGGAGGCGGAGGGGGGGGAGTACAGCCAAACACGCAAAGCACAGTGAAACAATTCCTAAAATGCACTTTAATAATGCAGGCAAGCGGAGCGCCGATCTGGCAGGTAGCAAGCACAGACAATGATCAATTTTGACAAATAAAGCGGCACAGCGCGCAAAACAGTCCCAATTCGGCACAACAAGCTATGTAAAGCGCGAGTAAGCCCAGCAGCGATCAGGCAGGCGGCAGGCACAGAAAGGAATCACTTTAGATAGGCACAGCGCTAAAAACGAGGCAAAGCGCTAGAAACGATACCAGGACTTTCAGGGGACGCTGGGGAGCGATCACTCAGCTCGAGGGAGTAGGTGCCCCCTTGGTTGACCATTGTAATGCCATATATCACCCCCCGGAAAGCCTGAGGTGGACAGTCTTGGAACAGGTCAGATTAGGCCCAAGGGGTGGCAGCATAGAACCCATCCTCAATGTGATGGAGATAAAGTGGATCCGATTCTTTGACTCAGTACGTATGGGTTTAAATGAGTCCGAGAGTAGCTTTGCTCAAATGGCTATTCTCTGAACTATGTTCACACCCTTCAATTTGTGGGAAGTTCATGTTACCTGGGACCCTGTGCATTCTTTTGCCCTTTATGCATAATTTTTCATAAGGCTCTGTGCTGATTTCTCAGAGGTCATTTCTCCAAATGTCAATTTTACAGATGTTCTCTGACTGTTTCTGATGTTAAATGAGCGCCTGACTACCATGTTCGGCAGGTTCGCGCCGTCACAGATTCATTATGGCATGTATGTTATCTGACGATTTGAGACATTTGTCGCCCTAAGATAGTAATAATCTAATTGTCTTCATGCTTAATGACCTATTAGTAAATCTTTACTTATACGGTAAACTAACCTTTTTGAAGTATTGTGCGCCCGACCACCATGTTTGGCAGGTTCGCGCTGTCACTCTTTTAATATGTTTCTTTGATATTAGAACCTTCGGGTACACTTTTTCAGAATTTTCAAATTTTTGATGCTAAGGTGAGTCTTGGTGCGTTTTTGACCGCCCTGTGTAGCAGGTCCACGTTAACCATGATGAGCCTACAGGGGTCGTAAATGATGTCTGTGAGTCTTTTCCATATACAATATGTTTCCAACACTGCCTATGTTTGTTTTCATCTGGCCCGTTAAAATACTAAACTACAACGAGAGTCTTTCTTCCTCCCCGCTGTCGGTGAATATCTCCAATTGAATGCTCCCTTGTCACCCCTAGCAACGGTAATTAGTCTTTCTTCTACGAGGTAGTAAACCTCTCTGGTTACCCGGGCAGCACTTCCTGGTTCCAGGAGACGCGGTGAGACGCCGGCCCGCACGCTCCCCCTTTGACTTTTCACAATCCCTTCGGGTGAGTTTACAGCTAGCGGTGCGCTTCCTTTTAGAATCCAAGCACCGGGACCTACCCCGAGAATTGAAACGCCTTCTATATCTTGGTGTTTTTCAGATGTGGTACACTTTGAAGATTTTTTCATAAACTCCGTTACGACGGATGAACATTTGGTTTACTATACCTGGTTCCAGGAGACGCGGTGAGACGCCGACCCGCACGCTCCCCCATTGACTTTCCACAATCTCTCCGGGTGAGTTCAGAGCTGGCGGTGCGCCTTGTTTCCCTTTTAGAATCAAGTCACCGGAAACTTACCCCAGAATTGAAACGCCTTTATATTTTGGTGTTTTTCAGATGTGGCACGAGTACCTTTTATCATTCTGAGGATTTTTCAAAACCCCGTTACGACGGAGGAACATTTGTTTCTCTATACCTTTCTGTCCTCACAAATAAGGTAGGCTGCCTAATAGCGACCTTTCATGTACACGCTCTAGAAAATCACCGTTAGGGTTGGTGCCATAATTTTCTATTACGGTCCTTTAGCTCCTGACAATATACAGCGCAGAACAAGGCATCGCCTGGTGACGGACCACGTTTCCCGCCCCGCCAGGTAATTGCTTTAAAGTACGACCTGTGGCTTTATTCTTAGCCTATCCCTAGTATAATTCCCTCCTTTTTAATTTTAAATTTCACCTAATCTAATCTTTAACCTTGACAAACGGGCCCTTCCGTTATCCTCCTATTTATTCTGTCGGGACTCCTTTGAGACCGGTTTAAATAATGAGTTGTTCTCTATTTTGTGCTTAGGAAATAGCCCCACTCTACCCTTCACCTCCCTTCACGTCCTGACGAAGACCCGCGCAGTAAGGATCCACTATCCTACACCTTTTGGGTCGAAACGTAGACATCTACAACCAAGAACTCCTAACCCTAGATTGATATAATAATCATCATAGGAGTCTCTTTCACGAAAAATGTTCTATTTGATATATGTCCTGTCTTGACCTCTCCTATGTGGATCAATGATATTTATGATTTGACTCGTGGATTTATGCACAATGAATTTTGATTAGTGATGTGTAACCATTTGAAATGTATTCCCCCCCTTGCACTCCTTCCCCTCCTCCTGTGGGCGCACTGAATTTTTGTGTACTCAACTTTTGAATTTTCAATCATTGAGTGTTGCATGGTGCAGTGAAAATAAAAACACGTGGCACCCTCATTTGTTTTGTTTTTGGATCTATTCTATAAAATATGTGAGTATATAATGAAAAATTGTTTGTTTGGTCTGGGACCCCTCTACATATACTTCAATTAATTACCCAGGTCCCACTGACTACATGGGTCCAACCCGACTTTTGTACAACGCCCCCAGGGTGCGGCGGAGTTTTTAGCCTTTTGGTGACTCTCCGCTGAGAAACCTGCCTTGGCTTGTGAGATTCCCGCTGTGACTCCTGTTCCTCCCTGATGTGAGACCCGGTCCCGAGGTGAGGTGGAGAAGGACGAGGCCGGAGCAGCTAAGATGGCGGAGAGCGCCCTTGTACGCACACCTCACCCGGGCAGAGAAGCCGCTATGCGAGAGAGTCCTGGGGTCTGGCAACACGAGAGAGAGCCCAGAGATGTTTTGGCTGCGTTAACAATTCTGCATAAGACCCTGATCCGGGACGCCCGGGATCTGGGAAGGAGGATGGCCGCCATTGTTGTACCACCGCTCCACATGGGTGGGGATGAATCACGAGGAAGCGCCGATGTGCCCGCCTGTGCGTCAGTGATGAACGTTCCAGCTGCGCCTACGTTTGTGGAGACGCCGATGGCCCCGGTCCGTTACATCGCTTTGGATTGCTCTGTTGTGTTTTGGAGTGACTCATCGGGCCCTTATCTGTACGGCGGCGGAAGAAACAACATCGATCCATAGTTTGGGTTGCCCCGGCGGCGTTTCAGCGATTGTCGGATTGTGTGTCCTTCTCCTCCTGGCTGGTGAGACTGTGTTCTGCCTGGGGGATGTTTCCGGTATCGGTACTGCCACATACGGAGTTCCGCCATGCGTACTTGACTGGGATTTGGGGGCTACATTCCCATGGAGTATTGGCACTTCCCGTACCGCCCGGTTCGGTTGGACCCACCACACTGTACTGTATGCCGATTGATGAATGGCCGTATGTGGGTACTATTGATAGAGAAGGCCTGGGATGATAACGCTTAGGATATGATGGAACACATTGTTTGCTGACGGTGTTTTGGAGAGACACTCCACGGGGATGTTACTGATTGACTTTATGATTCTCGCTTACTGTGGCTCTTCTGACTTTGCTTCTGATGTATATTTTGCGCGATAGGTGAGGGGGGGGCCGGGTGGTCTGATCGATGGCCCTTCTTCATATTTTTTCCTTTCCTTTTTCTTCCTTTTTATTCTATATTTCGGGTCTCTTCTTTAGGGCGATAGGCACGCTGCTGGGGGGGGGGGTAGGCCGTAGCCTTCTGCAGGGGTGCAGGGTGGGGGGTAGGGGGAAGAGGGTTGTTTATTTGTCCTTCCTTTGTCTCTATGGCCCTTTGCTTTTTCTGGGTGTCGTCGTCTTCATGTTTCCTACAATCTGTTTTGTTTTTAAGGGCTGGGGTGCTGATTCGACATGACGTGTATGTGTTGTTTCAATTTATCCTGACTCGTATGCCTTGCCCCCGTGTCCTCAAGTGTATTCGCCCTCATTGCGGATTTCTGTTTCATGTTGCTATTGTAGGATCATGTGTGACCGTCTGGCACTTCTTCTGATATTTTTTCTTTTTATTTTTCTTCATTGTAAAATTAACCTTCTTAAATCCTGCTTATTACGCTGTACACTTAAATACGAGTCGTATCCTGGATAATTACCTGACCCCGGCTTCTGGACCGCCGTTTCTTTTTATATTGCTTTGCTTACCATACGAAGTAATTAGCGGCCGGCCGGGATGGTTGTAGGCCCATGCTTGTATTTATGTGACGTGATAATAAAGGTTTTCAACAACAAAAAAAAACACAATGCGGTAGTCCCACCTGGTGGCCAAAACCCCTCGCTGATACACCGCTAGGATCTGCTTGAGTACTTACTGCCCCATACTCTGCTGAAACCACCAAAAAGGACGACACCCTGGCCGCATCGCGCCAATTGCCACTCCCTTAGCCTTGGAGCCCCAGCAAAACACACAACTTGCTTTCCCTACCGACTCAAAATTCAGCAGCGCTGGCTGTTCCTCCAGAACGAAAAACCAAAGGTAGTGATGGACGGAGCGTTGACAATACAAACACTCACCCCCAGTCAACTGATCTGGGTTTAATCCATCACCGTTCTTTAGCTCACTCCGCCACCCCAGTTCAGACATGGCCATATGCAAATCAGTCTGACCCTGTGCCTCATGGGAACAGTCCAGCCCGAACTGCCAAGCCATGTCTTCCCTGGACCGGAATCAAGCTTCCCAGGACCGGTTTCTGGCATTACAGCCATCTTCAGCCGGGCTTGCTTGACTCCAGTGGCAAAGTGAGCAAGGGACTCACGTCTGAGCATACCCTGCCAACTTAGGGCAAACAAAGAAAAACCAAAGGTAGTGATGGACGGAGCGTTGACAATACAAACACTCACCCCCAGTCAACTGATCTGGGTTTAATCCATCACCGTTCTTTAGCTCACTCCGCCACCCCAGTTCAGACATGGCCATATGCAAATCAGTCTGACCCTGTGCCTCATGGGAACAGTCCAGCCCGAACTGCCAAGCCATGTCTTCCCTGGACTGGAATCAAGCTTCCCAGGACCGGTTTCTGGCATCACAGCCGTCTTCAGCCGGGCTTGCTTGACTCCAGTGGCAAAGTGAGCAAGGGACTCACGTCTGAGCATACCCTGCCAACTTAGGGCAAACAAAGAAGAAACAAAGGTAGTGATGGACGGAGCGTTGACAATACAAACACTCACCCCCAGTCAACTGATCTGGGTTTAATCCATCACCGTTCTTTAGCTCACTCCGCCACCCCAGTTCAGACATGGCCATATGCAAATCAGTCTGACCCTGTGCCTCATGGGAACAGTCCAGCCCGAACTGCCAAGCCATGTCTTCCCTGGACCGGAATCAAGCTTCCCAGGACCGGTTTCTGGCATTACAGCCGTCTTCAGCTGGGCTTGCTTGACTCCAGTGGCAAAGTGAGCAAGGGACTCACGTCTGAGCATACCCTGCCAACTTAGGGCAAACAAAGAAAAACCAAAGGTAGTGATGGACGGAGCGTTGACAATACAAACACTCACCCCCAGTCAACTGATCTGCTCACTTGGCCACTGGATTCAAGATAGCCTGCCTGATGAGGATTATGAATCCGAAACCGGTCCCAGGATGCTTGTTTCCGGTCCATGGAAGACATGGCTTGGCAGTTCGGGCTGGACTGTTCCCATGAGGCACAGGGTCAGACTGATTTGCATATAGCCATGTCTGAAATGGGGTGGCTGAGTGGGCTAAAGAATGGTGATGGATTAAACCCAGATCAGTTGACTGGGGGTGAGTGTTTGATTTGCTCAAACACTCCGTCCATCATCCCCTTTTGTATCGCTTTGTTCGCCCTAAGTGTGGCAGGGTATGCTCAGACGTGAGTCCCTTGCTCACTTGGCCACTGGATTCAAGATAGCCTGGCTGATGAGGATTATGAATCCGAAACCGGTCCCAGGATGCTTGTTTCCGGTCCATGGAAGACATGGCTTGGCAGTTCGGGCTGGACTGTTCCCATGAGGCACAGGGTCAGACTGATTTGCATATAGCCATGTCTGAAATGGGGTGGCTGAGTGGGCTAAAGAATGGTGATGGATTAAACCCAGATCAGTTGACTGGGGGTGAGTGTTTGATTTGCTCAAACACTCCGTCAATCATCCCCTTTTGTATCGTTCCTCCACAACCTCATCCTCCAGGTATACAGCCGCCGTCGTGACTCACACCAGCTCCCCCATTCCGCTACCAGCACCCCCGTTCCTGAAATACCCTAGGGTAATATTGCCCTGGAGACAATACCCATGGGAGCAGGGAGGAAAAGGATGGCGTTGAGCTCCGCAGGCGTCCACCACGAGAAATGCATCCCCTCGGGCAAGAGGTCGTCTGCCGAACAATAAAGCGCGCACACAGGCGGAAAAAAAGTTTTCCAGCTGAGGGCTAAAGGGAGGTAAAGTAGAGAGGAGGCTTACCCCTGCACCCTGCAAAGTGAGACTTACTGGCTGTCCGCACAGTTGTTTTTATTGATTTGTATTTTAACCTTGCACAGAGGATTCATTTTTTAAAACTATTGTTTTAAGATCTGTATTTTGTGTTCTGGTAGCACGTGGGATAGATCGGCACACTGCACTTTACATTTCCTTTTGGGGTGGCCATATTGGGAAGGTTGAGGGTTGCGGTCCAGTCGTTGCATGTTTCCTATAAAAGAGGCATGCTGAGTGAATGCGCCGAAGGCAAGACTGTCTGCGCCCGTCCGTACTCGGACCGGGCTCAGGGCCAGTCTCCCTGTCCGTAGGTTCCCAGACACAAGAAGATACACTAAACAGGAGCTACTGGGGCTTATGCCAGGAGGTAGCATACTGAGTTGTCCCAGGCTTGCTGTGGAATCAGGAGTCAATCTTCCTGTTGGGGTGTGTGATATTTGTATTTACAATTGCCAACTTTTCTCGATCAACCAGCCTGTGGCCCGGGGAACATCCTTTTCAACACAACTTTTACCACGCAGTGCCTTTACGACGCAACTATTACAACGCATGTTATTACAACGCATAGTGCTGGGGGGCGCTCTAGGATAGGGAATAGATTTAACTTACTATCCAACACCTTCCCTACTATCCACGGGGACTGGAGTTGGAATAGTAAATTAAACTATTCACTATCCAGCACCCCTTAACGCTATGCGTTGTAACAGCATGCGTTGTAAAAACTGCGATGTAAAGGCATGCGTGGTAAAACCATGCGTTGTAATGTCATACATCCCTGTGGCCCCCATAACATGCCCCCTCTAAATCTCTCCAAAGATACCAGCGCCACTATTAAGTGTATTCTTTTTAACTCTAGGTCCCTAGTTAAGCACAGCACAGAATGTGCACTTCTTTTAGAAGAACACAATATTAAATTAGCATTCATTACGGAAGCCTGGACTGACCAAGCCTCCGGGCCTGACCTTGTGAAAGCCACGCCTCCAGGACAGACCCCTGAGGAAGGGGGGGGGGTCTAGCTGTTATTTATCACAATACTCTGAATGCAGTATTCCACTCCACATCCAATACATTCTGCGAAGCACTTTCTTTTAACATCAATGCTCAGTTTTATAGTATCTTCAAAGGGTGCTTCTCTATCGTCCGCCTGGCCCTAGACTGGGGTTCCTGGAATCGATAGGCACCCTTCTTGAAGATGGTATGAGCTTAAATTCTTTCACGGTACTCTGTGATTTCAATTTCTATCTTGAGGACCTTGATGATCCTTACACCATCTGCCTGAATAGAATAATGGAAGCTGTGGAGCTCAAGCAACTGGTTGTGGGTCCCACGCATCTCAAAGGACACACCTTAGATGGGATATTTTCTAATAACCCTCATCTATCTTATTCTGAGGTATTCCCCCTGGCCTGGTCTGACCGCTGTGCTATAATTTTTGAGTTGAAGGAGCCATTAGACCCAACTTCCAATAGGGCCCCATTGAAGACTTTGGAAACAAGCATTGGCCATGCCAATCGTTTCCGCAAAATATGTCCTCGGTGCAGTGCAGAGTTGCCCCCTGCAGTCTTGTGCCCACAGTTATAAACCCTCTCAGTGCATAGCTACCAAGGATTCAGAGTGTTATGTATGACATTTCCGTAATATCAGTGTAATTATGAGTAATATTCGGGAACTATGACTGACACTTTCCCGCAAGCAAAACCAAGAAATAAAGGCGAGGGAAACCTGTAAATACGAGACATTAAACCCTCATTGCTGCCAAGTTTTCACTGTACTTATAAGCAACATTGAACTAGCAAAGCTGGCAGCAATTATTTAAAAAGGTACTCCTTGACTGGACTTACTGACGGCTAAAGTCATTATACCCCGAGCGTTCAGTTAAGATCCCCCCACTCCTGCCGACCAGCAGTAAGTGCGACTACAGCTATGTCGCACAGCTCCTGAAAAGTAACTGTACACCACAGACTACTAGACTGAGACTGTGTGTGAACTCCAGCTGAGAGAACAGTAATAAAATATAAACACAGATTGTCAAAGTTTGTTTACCGCGCGGTGATGCAAAATTACACAGCCAGCCTCTTAACCCTGCAAACTTATTATGCGCTGCATAATGCCACTGTGTTTGTCGAAGAGTGTGATAAATAGCAGAATCCGTGGTACCGAGCCCTATCAAGTGTAGTTAAGCACTAGAACCTCCCATATTTGTTGGCACATAAACACAAACAATCATTGTGGAGTCAGGCGGGTGCTGCTTGTGCTGTCTCTGGCTCCCGCCATCAATTAGGTACTTCACTGTTTTGTTGCGCATGCGTATGATGCAAGGCATCGCGCGCATGCAACACAAAGAGTGCGAATTACGCAACCAATCACGACACAAACAAGAATAGAAAATGCAATAGGACTCGGATTTACCCGAGCCCTATTACATTTTAAATGGAAGAGCGGGCACGAATGAAGGCACGAACGGGAGGGCGTGGGGGGTAGTTGTGACACAAGAAGTTACAGACTGTGGGAGGGAACAGAGAGAGACAGAGAAAACAAAAGTTTTTCAAAGAAAGGGGTTGATAGTCTCGGAAGTGCAAAAATGATGTCAGGGCAGTCAGGAGGCGGGACAAAAATGTCGAAAACCAATCATAATGCAGAATTTTTTATTGGAGCCAATCAAAGTTATGCCTGCAAAGTGGGCGGAGCTTCCCTCGCTATACTGGATACAGCATCTCTCGTCGAGACAGCGCATTCGCTGCCTAGGCGAAACCTAAAATGGGCGTGGAAAGATTTAGAGGGAACACAACTAGACGAGGCGCTGAATAGTAACTTACTTCTTCCCACTCTTGAGATTAATAAAGCCGCCAAGGCTTATACCATTTGGATAGACTCAGTTTGCAAAAAGTTGGTTCCAATCATAAAATGGATTCCTAAGCGAGCTCATCCATCGGCCTGTGGTACTCTGACGAGCTCAAACAGCAGAAACTGGTCTGCAAAAAACTAGTACGAATCTGGAGAAGCGGATGCAATATCACTGATAAAGTGAAGTATAAGCACAGTCTTATATATTATAATAAGATGCTGAAGGAAATAAAAAAAGAGCTTATTCTCTAGTAAAATATTCCTTGCAAGATCAAATCCTAAATAGCTTTTTAAAACAGTGCCTTGCCTAATGTTATTAAAAAGGGTAGCAGTCCTGAACTGTGTGAAACTCTGGCCACCTTTTTTAGTCAAAAAGTGGAAGGTATTTTCTCCACTTTTTCCCCGGAATTGTATGAAGTAGGTTTACTTCCAGGGAATTCAATCCTAGAAAACCCTGATTCTGACTAGCCATAGATCATTTTTCACCTCTTGGGCTAGAAGAAGCCCACTGATTAACAACATTTTTGCTACCGATATCTTTCCGATAGATTGGAAAAAGGCATCTATTCTCCCCCTTCTGAAAAAACCTACCTTGGATCCTTCAGATCCTGGCAGCTATCGGCCAATTTCCTGGCTTCCGTTGCCTGCAAAAATTACAGAGAAATCCATGAACATTCAACTTAGCTCCTTTTGTAATAACAGTAATGTTTTCAATAAGACTCCGTATGGCTTCAGAGATGATCACAGTACCGAACGTGCCCTAATCAAATCATGTGAAGAGATAAGGGAGTCTTTGGACTGTGGTGGGTAGGCTGTTTTGATAATGTTGGATTTGTCAACAGCCTTCGACATGGTCCACCACAAGGTGTTGATGGATCGGCTGCCTGGAGATGGGGTATGTGGGGTTGCTTGGAAACCTCTTCAATCCTTCCTATCTGATAGAACCCAAACTGTCAACCTGGATAACTATAAATCAAAGTATTTTAGCCTTCCGTGTGGGGTTCCTCAGGGGTCCTCGCTGAGCCCCACCCTTTTTAATATTTATGTGATATCGTTAGCTGTACTGATCAGATCCTTCGGTTTTCAGCTAACCTCGTATGCTGACGATACACAAATTGTTCTGTCCCTTAAAAACGGTCATGAAAAAGAAACCGGAGCTCGCTTGCATGACTGTATGCAAGCCATAACAGGTTGGATGTCGATGAACTGTCTAAAATTAAATTCAAGCAAAACCGAGGTGATTGTATTTGGAAACAATCCTCATATTTGGACCCCGGACTGGTGGCCTACAGAGTTATGAAATCATCCCATTCCAACTCTGAAAGTTAAAAACTTAGGGGTCATAGTGGACAATAGTTTGACCTTCAGTGACCACATAAGTTCAGTGGTTTCTTCCTGCTTCTTGATCCTGTGAATTCTGAGGAAAAATAAACCCTTTCTCTCAGAAAAGGACTTCAGGACGGTAATCACAGTCCTCGTTATGTCACGCTTGGACTATTGTAATAGCCTTTATCTGAATGCCCAAAATCAACATGTCAATAGGCTTCAGATAGTTCAAAATGCAGCCGCCAGGCTTCTGACCGGCATACCAAAATTTGTTTTGGTAAAAAGAGAGTTAATTCGGGTACATTGGCTCCCGGTGAAGCAAATGGTTTGTTTTCAGGCCTTATGCATAGCATTTAAGGCGCTCAATGGTATTGGCCCTGATCACTTGAGGCAAAGGTTGAAATGGTATGCCCCCGCCAGGACCCTGCCGTCTAAAGGAGCAAAATATGTCCAAATCCCCACCGTTTAAAAACCAGTTGGGGAGGCAGGAGTTTCATCACCTGCACGTCCAAGGCATTGAACGAGCTACCGTTCTATCTGAGAAATGCCGTAGACCAGTGGTTCCCAAACTTTTGGCTCCTGAGGACCCCCATTAAGTCAACACTGGAAGCCGGGGACCCCCAAGCAATTTGTATGAGTTAAATTTCAAACATTAAAACAGTAATTAAAAAAAAATACACACGTGTGCACACAAAACAAATACTCAAAGTACTAAGGATTTTGGGGCCAGATGTACGACCATTTCATTAGGCACCTCGCAATTGGCGACATTGCGAGTGGCAAATTGCGAGTCGCTAAATGAAATGTACAACAGTGTGTTTAACATTGTTTGGGATTCCCAATGGGGTCGCAAATTGCGAGGTTCATTAATATTAATGAGCCATTTCACAATTTGCGAGCCCATTGGGAATGCCAGCCCTCCCAGCGATGGTGACCTGCTGGGCTCTGCAGGCCACCATGTCTCGGACTGCTTTTAAATAAAGCAGTTTAAAAAAAAATGCAGCCTGTTTACCATGCATTTAAAAAAAAAATAAGAAAATGAAACATTTTCGTTTCATTTTCTAAGGGCAGGCAGAGGTTCCTGGGACCACTGCCTGACCTTAAAAAATAATTTTGCATGCATTTGCAATGGGGAAGGGGTCCCCTGGGGACCCCTTCCCATTTGCGAATGCATTACCATCTACTTGAAGTAGGTGGTAATTGTGACTGATTTGCGACCACAAAACATTTGTACATGGTTTTGAGACTCGCTATTTGGAAGGGAATGCCCCTTCCAAATAGCAAGTTGCAAAACCTATTTAGAGAGTCGCAAACAAATTGCGACTCGTGAAATAGGCTATGTACATGGCCCAATAGGTTTTTGCATGCGCAAACGGGTTCGCGAACCCGTTCACTCATATAAAAAGAGATCGTACATCTGGCCCTTAGTATTTTATATTGAAGTAATAGCCCCTCAGTCACATGTATTTCATTTGTTTTGTAGAATCTCTCATACCATTGTAGGATGTCAGAGAACTTTACATCACACACATATAGAGACACTGAATCATACATGTAAATCAGTGTGTATATAACATGTTTAAAGAGTGCTTGGTCTGGAAAAGCACAAACTCAGGATTCAGAGCATAACACTGTGGCTAGCATTGACTTTAGCATGAAAAATATATTTCCACCCAAATATATCTTTTTAGCAGCATCAGGATAATGAATAACTGGGACAAAATATAAGTTACTAACTGGTACCATGCAGTTTGCAAGCAGCTCTTTGATGACAGTCTATAGGTCCCTCTGCTAGATTACGATTGTCACTTATGAAGTGCACAGTAATAAAGGAATCTCTGTGACAAAAGCAGTAACCACGGACCTAGGCAGTGGCGTCACTAGGGGGGTGCGGGGGGTGCGGACCGCACCGGGTGACACCATCAAAAGGGGTGACACCATGGTCCGTCCCAACAATAATCTTGGCCGGCGGCCGGGTAAGGTTTGACAGACAGTAATATTATTTTGCATTTTGGTTTCACGGAGTCCGTGACACCAAAATGCAAAATAATATTTCTGTCTGTCGAACCTTACCCGGCCGCCGGCCAAAATTATTTTCCCAATTAGGCTACGACTTCAGCATCCGGACGTCAATGACGTTCGAAACGTCACTCACGTCGTGACGTGGCTCCCGGACCTGACGTTTTAAAAATCCAAATGCTTCTTTACAAGTAACAGCACGGGCTGCTAATGCTCTCCAGAAGCCCGGCCTATACTGGCTCATCGTGCCAGGCAACGAGGGCTCCTGTTTCCTGCCCTTGGAAGTCGGAGCACAGAGTAGCATATTATTCTGGGAGGCGGAATGCTGATGCAGAGGCAGCGCTGCCCATGCCTGTCTCCACAGTGATGGATGGCTTTCTCCGAGTCCTGCCTCTCCTAACGCTCCAGGGTGAGACATTCAGAGGGCCCCTCCCTCAACCCTTCCTGCAGTAGCCGATCCTCGAGCCCCAAAAAGTTTATTTATTACATTTTATATAGCGCGGACTTTACCCGAAGGCGTCAGAGCGCTTCACAATAGGAACTCTAATGATGAATAGAAAATTACAAGTCACCAAATTACAAAAGCAGACGTTAAGTTACATGTGGCAAAAGTGACAATTGTGAGCAAACAAAATACATGAGGTTGGTAGCAAACGGTGCAATACAGGAGGAAAAAGTGACGTTTGCAGGTTACAAGAGAAAACAGTACAATTAGAGGTATAATACTGCATAATATGGCAGACACTCAAGCACAAGTACAAACGTTACGTAGGCAATGGTGGCACTTGTGCAAGTATCTAAACCAAACAAAATGTGAGAGGTAGCAAACCGTGTGTTACAAGAGCAAAGTGGCGTGCTAAACACTCCAAGGCCTCAAAAATCTTACCCGACCCAACACCAAGAAATGGGAGGATGGATTCCGCCCCTGAGATTCTTGCGATGCGGGCAAGAGGAATCATTTCAGGAAAACCAAAGGAAAAAGAAGTCCCTGCAGGCTGAACTCTGGCTAACCGACCCAGGGAAGTGAACCAGGGTTTTGCAGCGCCAGGTGCACGCGTGTCTTCGACTTCGTCTGCAGCTGGTAAGTGGCACCTCCATTCTTCCCTTCGCTGTGTTTGAAAGTATGCCCTTTGACGATTACAACCTGTGCTCCTTGTGTCTGAACGTGCGATATACCCAGTAAACTGCTTTGGTCTGTATTTGCGCTATTGTGTGCAAGTGTAACGTACTGCCCGCTAACTATGAGTTGCACATGGGTGTCATGTTTCCATAAGTTACTGTGCGCATCTTTCTGAGTCCGTGCAGACGTAACATGCTATGCCCGGAAACAGTGTAGCCCTGAACGGGCATGTAGGGTTCTTGTGCTGCCAGTAAACCTGTGTCTAACTGGGCACGGGTAGACTGGTGCCATGCGTAGTGTGTGAGTCCTGTACTGTCCAGGACATGTGTGTAGCTGCTCATGACACGCGGGTGCCATGTGCATTTTAGTCCCGGTGTAAAGCCGTGTAAGGGTGTCTGGGGGGCATCATGGATTCATGATGTAAGTCATGAGGGGGTGACACCATGAGTTACCCGCACTGGGTGACACCAACCCTAGTGACGCCACTGAACCTAGGCACATAAAATGCTGCTTTTTAAGATGCATGGTACACGTTCTTTGCAGTAGGCACATTAACCCTCTGTGCTACATTAGTTAAATCAAAGCTGCCACTGAACAAAACTTTCCTCGCTCTCCAGCAGGTACATTAATCACTGGCATTCTCTTGACACTTTTATTGCTGCTGGAAAGCTGCTAATTATACAAGAAATTTTTTTGTGCTTTTAAAACTGTTGCCTACGGACCCCCTGGGAATGTGTCATGGACCGCTGGGGGTCCGCGGACCACAGTTTGGGAAACACTGCCGTAGACCTTTTTAGGTCGAGCTAGAGTATACAAGCGAAGCTTGTGTCTAGCTCGAGAACTATAGTCAGCCGTCTCCTGGGAATCTCAGACAGGGATCGGGCACGAGCGTCGACTTCACCTCGTGGGCGCGTACGCCCAGCCTGGCGCCGTGCCCGTCCCCTGCCTCAGATTCCCCGCAAACACACACACACACAGGCACGCACACAGACACACACACGCAGGCAGGCATACACACACACAGGCAGGCAGGCACACACACACACACACGCACGCACCCCTCTCCCCCACCACCACCACTCACGGGCTCACGCGCACACACACGCGCGCACACACAGATGCACACAGAAACACATATCCCCCCTCCACTCACCGTGCTCTTTTGTCGCGTCGCCTCGCTGCGCTCCTTTTCTTGGGCGCATCTCCACACGCGGGGCACTTCTGTGGATTTTCACGCTACCGCGGGCTCTCCCTCCATGATGGAATCCCCGCATGAACGAGCAACACCGGCCTCTTCTAGCCGCGTCACTGGCTCCGCCCATGTCACGGGCAAGGATGCCTGACTTCCTTTTTTTCTCGAGTCCAGTTCAGCTGCATCCCGGTCATGGTGTCAGCAGGACCTGTCTGACAGCTTTGCCTCCAAGAGTGGGCAACAGCTGTACTTAAGTATCCCGATCTGCTGGGGGCACAGTTTACATCCAGCGGTTACTTCAATGTGGTGGAAGAAAAAAAAACATCCGCGGATACGGCAGGCTGAGGAAAATGCAGGTCACATCCGGGGATACTTCCAAGCGCTAGAAATGAAGCTAACAACTGTATCTTCATGTAATGGGGACTTCTGGGTTACTTCGAAATGTCGGCGATTGAGTTGAGTTCACATCAACAGCTGTTCTCCCGTCCCCGATCCGCCTCAGGAACTATAACCGGCTCAATGCTTTCGGTCGATACAACATTCTCGGTGCGCTTTCACCGGACGTATTTTGCAAAGCAGCGCAGAGGCAACGGCGCCGCCGAAACTAACACTGCAAGTGCAGGCATAGATAGCCATCAGACAGGGGTACGCATGCGCATCTCAGGGCTGAACGAGGTGAGCCGGGCGCTGCGGGATGACTTTTGGTGACTGTAGTCTCCGTCAGTGGAATCACTTTCTCTCTCCCACTCCAAACTTTCTCGCCCTCTACTTCGCTCTTTGTCTCTTCCCCTCCTTACCTTTCCTATCGTTCTCTCGCTGTCTATGAAGCATTGTCTCTCACTCTAGCATTCCCTGCCTCACATTCCCTCGTCTTCCCTCCCCAATTTCGTGCGTTCTCTCTTTCCATCACTCTCTGATTGTCTCTGCCTCTCTAAACCTGTTCCTCAACCTATCTCCCTTTCGATCTCTCTCCACCCATCTCATTAACCCTCTCTCTCTCTCTTGCTAATGGTCTCCCTCTCTTCTTCAGTTCAGACCCTCGCGCTCTCTCTCTCTCTCTCTCTCTCTCTCATTTACCCTCTCCTTCGCCCGGCTCTGCGGACTGTTCCATAGTTCTCTGAGCTCTTTTGTGTGAACCATTTCTCTGGATGTTTGCTGCTCTCACAACGGCTCCCTCCCTTGGCTTGCATGACGCCCCACTCACACTTTTTCTCACAAGTCTTTTAGCTGGAGTGGTCATAATAGAAAAGAGTCCTTCTGGGGTGATGAAAGTGGGAATGTGGCATACAAGCAACCCAGCAAGGCTTGATGACCAAGAGACCTATGAGGCAGGATGGGCAGTCGAAGCTAGATAGAGCTTTTTCCCTCTCTGTGATCATGAAGCTGTTGCAGAACATGGCCATGGGTTGTATGTGCAATAAGAAAATTATGGTTTCTCTTACAATGTGTTATGCTCAATTTGAGATAGTGATGGCTGATTCTGTCATACAACCTGATATCTGGAAACACTTTAGAGGCTCCTGCACACTCTGTTGGAGCTTTTTTGCAGACATTTTAAAATTATAATTGCATTCAAATAAAGCCTTTACATAGCCATACAGGAAAAATAACACACAACTAACAAAACAATGTATTTGATTTAAAAAACATTACAAAAGACACTAAACGCATCACACTACACACATAATTAATATCATTACAATTGTTTTTATGGGGATGTAAACTTACATATACCACCAACATACACACAAGCAAAACATACTACACACATACATCCCACCAACAGACATCATATCACAACTCACCACTACATTACACACCATGCCACTGTCCTTAGGTCACTACACTAAGCACACACAACAACCACACAACCACACACACACCTACACACGCACAACCACACGCACAACCACACGCACAACCACATGCCCAACTACACACACAACCACACAAACACACACAACCACACACACAACCACACAAAACCACAACCACACACACAAAACCACAACCACACACAACCACACACACAACCACACACACACACACACAACCACACACACACACAACCACACACACAAAACCACGCACACACAACCACACACACACACACACCATACACACACAACCACACACACACACAACCACACACAACCACACACACACACCCACACACATACACAACCACACACATACACAACCACACACACACACAACAACAACCACAAACACCCACACACACACAACCACACACACAACCACACCGTCAGTGCACACTTTCATCAGGCACAGACACCATCAGTCGTCAGTTCACGCTTTCACCGGGCACAAACACCACCAGCCGTCAGTGCCTGCTTCCACCAGGCACACACCACCAGCCATCAGTGCACACTTTCACCAGGCACACACACACCACCAGCCATCAGTGCACGCTTTCACCAGGCACACACACACCACCAGCCGTCAGTGCCCGCATTCACCAGGCACACACACACCACCAGCCGTCAGTGCACGCTTTCACTTTCACCAGGCACACACACACCACCAGCCGTCAGTGCACGCTTTCACCAGGCACACAGACACCACCAGCCGTCAGTGCACGCTTTCACCAGGCACACACCACCATTCGTCAGTGCGCGCTTTCACCAGGCACACACACCACCAGCCATCAGTGCACGCTTCCACCAGGCACACACACTACCAGCCAGCAGTGCATTCTTACAGAAGGCAAACACACACCTACACACACACAACCACACACACAACCACACAAAACCACATCAACACACACACAAAACCACAACCACACACACACACAACCACACACACAAAACCACACACACACACACAACCACACACACACAACCACACACACAAAGACACACACACAACCACACACACACAACCACACATACACACACACACACACACACAAGCACACACACACACAAAACCGCACACAACCACACACACAACCACACACACACACAACCACACACAGCACACACACACAACCACAAGCACCGACACACACACACAACCACACACACACACAACCAAACACACACAACCACACACACACACAAGCACACTCAACCACAAGCACCCACACAACCACACACATACACAACCACACAGATACACAACCACAAGCACCCACACACACACACAACCACACACACAACCACACACACTCACAAACACAAAACCACAACCACACACACACAACCACAACGTCAGTGCACACTTTCACCAGGCACAGACACCATCAGTAATCAGTTCACGCTTTCACCGGGCACAAACACCACCAGCCGTCAGTGCCTGCTTCCACCAGACACACACCACCAGCCATCAGTGCACACTTTCACCAGGCACACACACACCACCAGCCGTCAGTGCACGCTTCCACAAGACACACACACACCACCAGCCGTCAGTGCACGCTTTCACCAGGCACACACACCACCAGCCGTCAGTGCACGCTTTCACCAGGCACACAGACACCACCAGCCGTCAGTGCACGCTTTCATCAGGCACACACCACCATTCGTCAGTGCGCGCTTTCAACAGGCACACACACCACCAGCCGTCAGTGCACGCTTCCACCAGGCACACACACCACCAGCCAGCAGTGCATTCTTACACAAGACACACCCACCACCAGCCATCAGTGCAAACATCAATTGTTAACGCATCCACAATTACTTATTGTAGCAATCGCAGTATGGCGCACTTTACTTTTAGACAACATCATAATAGAACACATGAAGGCTCCAACTTGTGGCACAGCATTGTTCCATTGCATATGCAGCCGTTTTTATCTTCTTGCCAGTTTGACCATTGTACTCCTAATTTTATCCTTTTAACAATTTCATCTCTGTTTACATCCACAAACCAGGAAACGCTGTTTTTCCAAATTTCTCATGTTAATGTGGGCCATCCGAGCCTCATAACATAAACACGACTGAAGCCGAATCCATTCAAAAGCAGTTTTATTTATATCCCAATGCATTTCAAGCCTCTGGGGCCTTTCTTCAGGGGTGACTGCAAGTACAAAATATGTGCATTAAACCACTGTACACTAATGTTTACTTCATATTCACATACATTCTTATTATCATCGAATTTAACACTGCAAAAATGGCAATCACGTTCTGCAAAACGGTAAGTAATGTCTCTATGGTGAATTTTATTTTATCTGACAAAACATCGATCTATAGTGCCTAGATACATCATCCCCCCTCTGTTTATAAAGCTGCGTGTCAGAACCTGTATCCGTTACGCACTTTACTTTTAAACATATTCATCTAAAGCGCAGCATGCCACCATTGCTACAAAAATAAATATAAATTTGTTTTGCCTACAATTAATAGATTTTTGTTGCAATTGACGTTGCAATATTTAGCAATGCCAATAGCTCAAACTTAATTAATGCGAGACCTACTGCATTGCAAATGCTTGTTTCCTTTAGAAAGGGTCTGAAAACTTGGCTCTTTACTCTTTGAACCCTTCCGACAAACGCAGCCACGGCCCGTGGAGGGAGTTTTGGTGGGGCGGAGAGGCGGGGGAGGGGCAGGGTGGGGGGTGCTAAAGACCGGAGTATGGATAATTGAAGGTAAGTAATTATTGAAATGAATTTCGTAGTGCACCCTGCATCCCTTTTTGCGATGCAGGGCGCGCTACGAAATTCGTTTTATTAATTAAATTGTTTACTTATCTTCAATTATCCATACTCCAGTTTTTAGGACCCCCCCACCCTGCCCCTCCCCGCCCCGCCTCTCCGCCCCACCGAAACTCCCTCCACGGGCCATGGCTGGACAAACGCTTAAGCAGAGCTCAGCGTCTGGACACCCTAGGGTAATCGCGCTCTTTTATAAATTCAATTAACATAACATAACAACGACAACCAATTAGCATTATGTCTTAGGTTACCCACCCGGGCTGGAATCTGGGAGCAAGACTCAGACACTGCCTGGACCTACATGAGACGAATGTCACAAACATTCCCCGAGTTTTCCCCGCAATAGAAGCACCACTGGCTCCAAAACTCGAGCCCTTACTATGAAAGTGAAGGAATAACTCCGGCGAATGATGGCACTATTGAAAACGTGCAGTTAGGGAACACCAGGACATGAAAGGGAAGGCATTATCAGCTATACTCCCCTCCAACCAAGGTATGCTTGGGCGAGAGGAGGAACATTACGGAATGATGATAGCACCAGCTCCCACTGTGGTTGCTTTTGATAAAGAGGTGCAGAAAGAGATGAAGTTTGTCTGTACCTGTATGTGACCATGCTGTCGGAAGCATCTAACCAGACTAAGACTCCCGGTCAGGCTATCATAAATCTGTACCTGTACCCCAGTGGTAGAAGTGGGCGGGATCGGAAGGGCACGGCGTGCCCCTACTTTTAAAATTCAACACAGTCCGTTCCCTACTTCTTTACCTTAGAAATGCGTCCCAGGACGGCAGGAATGGTCCGAATTTCAAAAAGATTACGTGATCGTCCAGGCCTGTTTGTTGCACATTAAGGAAGGCGTCTGCAGTTGCCACAACCGCCTCCCCCTTCCTCTCTGTGTCTGGGGGCGGGGCCTGCAAAGCAACACAGTAGAAGCAATCAATCAATCACCACGCGAAAACGGCTACCTTTGGTGGCCCTGCTGCTAGAGTGCGATTTACACCTCATTTAGTGAGGAGGCCCCCTGCCTGCCCCCACTGTGACCAATACAATGGTCACATCAGGATGCCTTTTAGGCCGCACCCTTGACCTCATCTGCCCTTTATTTTAGGGCTCACAGAGACTGACGACACCACAAGGAAAGGAAAAGTACTCCAGTGCAGAATTTCTGTCAGACTATGCCCAAACCTTGGTGCTTTAAAAAACAAGCATTTGCAAATGCGAGACCTATTGCATTGTAAATGCTTGTTGAAGTTGATCTAGGTGCAGAATAGAAATGAAGTGCCAGTAATACTGCTGACATTTCTACCCACCAAAAATGATGCACTCTAGGATGGAAACCTTACACCATTTGGATAGTCGTCTGTGGGCCACCAAAGCTCTACAGTGCCATATCAGGGAGAGATAGCATAGGCAGCCACAGTTTTACCGGTTCTATCTATATTTTCACTGTGCCACTACATGCCACACTTGGAATATATGCCCAAGTTACTGCCCTCGTTGGAAGGTATGTACAGGTCTCTCTTATAAGGTGTGTTCCCAGGTATTTCCTGTAGCATGTAGATGCTTGTAATATTGCCCAAATAAGGTGCGCCAGTGTCTCTCTTTCCATCGCATGTTATGCTTTGTCTTTTGTTTCCCCCAAACCACTTATTTTAGCCTTCCAGCCTGCTTAAGCCCCTTTTGTGGAGCTCTCGCCTTGCCAACCTGCGGGCAGTCTTTCTTCAGGCTTGAGAACTCACCTATTGACAACTGATAACTTGGGAATAACTCTCTTCCCTCTTACCAAACTGTGCATCAGCAGGCGCAACCTGTAAATATATAATTTATTCTGACGGTATGTTTCTCACTCACCACATATATAATGTCTTTGTATGCGTGCAACTAACTGATACGTTTAGTAAAAACACATTTCGGCACTCTGGCCTGCATTGCCCCAGGGAACTAACAAATGTGAATCAAAATACAGAGCAAAGTTATAGTAGCTGGCATTTTATGCACATTTACATCGATGAAAATAATCACATATAAAATTTGAGGTGTGTTTAACAATTCAAAAACAATATCTTTGTCATTTTAAAATCACAACTCGGAAGGGCCATCGGAATAGTCATAGTTTATGAAAGGTTTAAGGAGGCGTGGGGAGACTGATATTAAGTGAGCGTGCAGATGGGTCACACACTGAAATTCTTTGAGGACATTTTGGGCTGATTGCTCTTTATTCAAAGGTTCATATGCATAGTATTCCACAGATCCCATTAAGGTTGTAGTCCATGATTTTCTTGCTTGACCCACAACTGTCCTGTGATCTGTCTGCCCACTTGCAGATGTTAGGGTCTGGGCCTAGATCGCAGCTACTTTGGGTCCATAGATTGTTGGGCCCCAACTTGGGTTGTGTGGAGTAAAATTGCATTGAACTCTGGTGCTTATCTGCTAATTACAAACCAAGTACAAATTTACAGATCTGTATATGGGCCTGTGTGCATTCACCATGGGATATAGACAGGACCACTGGAATTATGCGACTAGGATGGACCAAATTATGCAACTGGGTTGACTAAATTACAAAGCAAAAAAAGGCATGTTACGTTATGCGGTGTAAAACTGCACTTTTTGTGGCACTATTACTACATTATTATGTCTTTTTGTACATGTTAATACTTGGGAAAGGTTCCACCTCCTTCCTAAGAGTATAGCACTCAAACACTGAAATAGACAATTAAAAGGTGATCAGTCAACTTTTACGAGGCCCCCGACCTACGCCAACACGTCATCGTGTTTTTTTAGTACATTTTGATGTGTTCCCGATAGAAACAGAATTTTGTTTTGATAAAATCTGTAAGTTATGGATTATGTGGCTAATCCATAATTATGCGGAAAAAACACACCCGCAGAATTGCATCGTTCAACCTGCTCGGGATATAAAGTCAAGGTTAACTACATTAATACTCAATCCAGTTCATTTTTGCTGGCTACTGTAAGTATGTGATTGTGCTGGTGTGAAGATTTCCCTCATAATTATGAATATGCTGCACTTGCATAATAATTGACCATCTCGGGCATAATATACAGGTATGACCCAAATCAATTTTGTTTCTAGCTCGAGCGATATGAGATTCGTAGGAGAAAGCACCCAATATGGTGTCGCAATGTGTTATGATATATTGGAAAGATTAACCAATAATTTTTAGTTACTGATTGCTGCATTCGCATTATATTACACTGGTACTAACTAGTTGAAATTTACACCCTGGCAGTATTCATTAGTGTTAAAATAACAGCAACGCTGGGTATGGGTAGTTTTGATTGCAAGTGGTTTGAAGAAAATCCATGGTCGCAAAGGGGAGTTAGGGCCTAGCTGCAGAGCGTGCACGGAGTGATTTTGGAAATGTGCCTAAAAATTTCTAAGTCCACATTTTTGTATTTTTGCTTTTTGGCTGTTTGGGGGTGTTTGACTTGTTTTCACCCGGATAAAAGTGTTTTGGAGAAAATCGGAGGTGAAAACGTTTTTGCGTTTTTGCTCACTTGCTTGTCTTTGGGGTGCTGTTTTGGGGGGTTCCTGGTGTTTGGGGGTGGGTTTTGGGGTCTGGGATCACTGCTGGCACAGTCAAATTGTTATTGCATTTGTTTTTCAGGAAATCCATGGTGGAAAATGGGAGTTATGGCCTAGCTGCACACCGCGCTTGGAGTGATTTTGGAATGAGGCCTAAATATTTCTGTGTGAGTTTTTCCGGTTTTCCTTTTTGCCTGTTTGGGGGTCTTCTACTTGTTTCCGCCTGGGTTGACGGGTCTGGGGGCATTGCTGGGAAGGTCTAATGCCGGATAAAAGTGTTTTGGATAAAAAACGTGGTGAAAAAGTTTTTCACTTTTTAGAGTTTTCGCTCACTTTTGTGTTTTTGGGGGGCTGTTTGGGGGGGTTCCTAGTGTTTGGGGGTGGGTTTTGGGGTCTTGGAGCAACGCTGGGTATGGATACTTTTGATTGCAAGAGGTTTGAAGCAAATCCATGGTGGCAAAGGGGAGTTAGGGCCTAGCTGCAGAGCGCGCACGGAGTGATTATGGAAATTTGCCTAAAAATTTCCAAGTCCCCATTTTTGTATTTTTGCTTTTTGGCTGTTTGGGGGTCTTCCACTTGTTTCAGCCTGGGTTGACGGGTCTGGGGGCATTGCTAAGAAGGTCTAATACTGGATAAAAGTGGTTTGGAGAAAATCAGAGGTGAAAAAGTTTTTCAGTTTTTGCTCACTTGCCTGTTTTTGGGGTGCTGTTTGGGGGGGTTCCTGGTGTTTGGGGGTGGGTTTTGGGGTCTGGGAGCACTGCTGGCACAGTCTAATTTTGATTGCATTTGTTTTTCAGGAAATCCATGGTGGAAAACGGGAGTTATGGCCTAGCTGCACAGTGCGCTTGGAGTGATTTTGGAATGGGGCCTAAATAATAAAAAAATAGTGAGTTTTTCCGGTTTTGCTTTTTGCCTGTTTGGGGGTGTTCTGCTTTTTTGCGGGTGGGTTGGCGGGTCTTGGGGCATTGCTGGAAAGGTCTCATACCGGATAAAAGTGGTTTGGAGAAAATCCATGCTGAAAAGCGTTTTGGCACTTTTTTAAACTTAGGGCTCGTTACGGTTAGCAGCAGTATTGCATGTGTTTGAGGGTGTTCTAGATTTTTGCAACTGGGTTCTGGGGTCTTAGAGCACTCGTGGGAATGTGTAATTTTGGTTGCAAGTGGTTTGAAGAAAATCCATGGTGGGAAAGGGGGGATTTGGCCTAGTTAAAGAAAGCGTTTGCCACTATTCTTAACTTAGGGCTTGTTAGGGTTAGCAGTTTGTATTGCATGTGTTTGGGCGGGGGTTCTAGATTTTTACGACTGGGTGGGTCTTGGAACACTTGTTGGAATGTCTAATTTTGATTGCTTGTGGTTTGAAGAAAATCCATAGTGGGAAAGGGGGGTTTTGGGCATACTTTCTGAGTGCGTTTTGGCACGATTTGAAAAAAGGCCTCTGCGAGGTAGCAGCAGTATTCTGCACGTTTTTGGGAGGGTAATGTGGGGTGTTCTAGATTTTGGGGATTGTCATCTCTGAAAGTGACAGTATAATTTTTGCACTACACAGCGTGCCTTATATATTTTTTTCTCCGAGGTGTCTTTAACACTTACTGTTGTGTTTTTCCATCATCAATTACAGGCAGGCTTTTACCCTGTGCCATTGATGTACTACTCAGGCTTACAATTAGCGATCCGCAAATCCGCATCAGGCAGGCAGTGGACAGTCAGTGTGTCTGGTCACCAAGATTGATCGACGGAGCATCCGATGGAATGAAGGAGTACCTCGAATAAGAGGAATGGCTGGATGCATCAACTTCACAAATTCAACGGGACAACTACAAAAAACAGTAACAGTATCCAAAATTCTTCTTATCTTTTAAATGATATTCTTGTGAACTTGAACTTACTTCTACGAGTGTCTCTGTGCGTTTGTTTGATCTCTGCTTCAAATTCATCCCTCCAGCTATTTGATACGTCTTTGCTATGTTTAACACTAATTTAATGTTCTAAGTGTTTATTCTCTGAGGGCAGAGAAGCAAGTGAAATTGCGTAATGACTGCAGCCCTGTACTGTCAACTTGTTTCTTCGTAGTTACTAGTAAGTTGCAGTAAGTAGTAGTACTACTTTTCAGTAAGCTAACCATCCATTTAGTAAACAACTTCTGGCATGCATTAGTGCACTTCCTTTATGTCCCTTTAAAGATTTATCAATATCTTCAAATCCAAATATTTGTTTCTCTTCATTTGGTTGTTGGACTGTCCATGCTGTGTTTTTTTTCCTCTCTACCAAACTTTCCCAAAAACCCCCATTCCCATCCAATTTTCAAGCCCTAACCCTCTTCCCCCGGGCTGTGTGGTATTTCATTGAAGTTCATGTGCGCCATTGTGGATTGATAAGAACATCCTCCTCCTACACGACGTGAACAATCTAATGCTTAATGCTTACCCTACGTTGGCACTGCTTAGGCTACAATTTAGGGCACTGTTCTGTACCGTACTATCTATTGTACTGTTTCTAATGCTACGCTCAGGCCACTCAATGTTTAATTTCCTCTTTTTTTCATATGGTGATACTGCAAGTGTGTACCACTACTGCTACCAGCACAACAATGATATTGCATCGGGGGGCGTGGCCAAGCACGCGATGTGAGAAGACGTGCTCTGACTGAGCTCCCGGTGAAGCTCCCCTACCACGGGCCATTTATCCTCCATTTCCTGGCGGTACCGGGCCCAAACTCGGACCGAGTGTCCCCGGGTGCCTGACCCTCCTCCAGAGCGATTTGCAGGCGGATCGGACCACCTGACCCTCCGCCCGGCAGCGACCCGGCCGGCTGGCCGCCCGGCACGCACTTCCGGCTGGCAGCCCTGACTACCTGAGACCGGGGATCCGGCCTTGCGGAGTAGGCCGCACAGCGAGTGGCCCACGGTGCGCGATCCAGCGCGGAAGCGGGACTGCGTCCCACACCTTGGAAGATCCACAGCAACAACACTTCACAGGGGCCTCGGACAACAGCGAGAGGCTCGCCGCCTGGACTCACGGAGGCCGCGAGATCAGCCCGCCTCGCCTGCCGCCACTGGGGATACCCCGCCGGGCTCCGTACATACCAAGGGGTGAGTGCGTGAGACTAGCTGGTGACCCGCATAGGCGCCAACGGCCCGAGGCCCTGCCGGCCCACAACGTAAACTGCCTAACGCGGCCCACTGGGCCCCCCCTGGCCCACCTGCCACCCGGACATTGACCCGGCCCAGGAGGGGAACCTGCGACACATTACCGGACGTCCCCAGAGACTCAAACACACGGGGGCCCCAGGTGCTGCGAGCTCCCACACCAAAGCAGCCCGTGGCGGTCTGTCTTGCGGCCCCATCCTGCCTACTGACACTGGACCGCCCGCCCCGGCTGGACGGGCGCCGGTGGACCACTGAGCTGGGCCGCCACGAGGTCCCCACGGACACCGTCCTCCTGAGCCCAGCAGACTGCCGCCGGAGCTCGAGCGGCCCTGTCTCCCGGACCTCTACACATGTCCACCGCGTGGAAGGCATCGCGGATCATCACCGGCTCCATCTGACACCGAGGGACCTAGACCACACCACGTGCACACTGAGGCTGCGTCACATCGGCCCTCATTGATGGTCGGCCCAGCACTAAGAGACTCTCCCGGCCCGGTGCAGACGCAACGATTCTACTACTCGCACACCCCACCCCTGCTGGGCTTGTGCCGGACGGGGTGGACCGGGTGGCGCAGTCGGCTGCATAACACAGAACCCTGAAACCTTGCGGTGGAGCGACCCCCCGCCTACAGCCACACGCCATTCGAGTGCGACAGAGGACCTGACCGGGAGACTCGCACATACCGGTCCCTCCGTCACGCAATACGTGCACATTCCCACCCGACTGACCAGCTGCAAAGTCCTCCCACATGTCAGGGGGGACCAGGGCGAAGACTGGCACAGGAGGGGCACTGAACAAGGGGAAAATGGTGAAAAACATGGAGACAGACCAAACTGCATCCAAACTGGACACTATGCTGGCGGCCATGGAACGCCTGGAGGAATCCATGCAGCTGACCCGCACATCGCTGGAGAACAGGATCGACAAGGTAGCCGTGGATCTGACACTCCTCCGGACGGACCACAAGAAACTGGCTGACCGCACCACGGCCCTGGAGCACACGATGGCGGAGACCACACCTAAACTGGCACAGACGGACAAACACGTCCAGGACCTCCTCAACCGGGTGGAGTTCCTTGAAGATAGAGCTGAGGACGCGGAAGGACGGGCCAGAAGGAACAACGTGCGCATAGTGGGCCTTCCGGAACGCTGGGAACGGAGAGAGACGGCGGAGCACATGGAGGCCTGGCTCAGAGACCTACTACCGGAGGGCACGCTGTCGCCGCACTTTGTAGTGGAACGGGCGCATAGAGTGCCATCCCGCCCACCTCCGGAAGGCTCCAACCCGCGGCCGATGCTCATGCGGGTGCTGAACTACCGCGACCGTGATGCCATCCTTCGCGAAACGCGGAAACTGTCGAATATACAAGTGGACAATGCCAAGGTGATGTTCTTCCCCGATTATACCATACAGGTTCAGAGGAGACGCCACTCCTTCCTCGTGGTGAAGCAACGACTCAGGCGCCTGGCTCTCAAATACTCACTGTTGTATCCGGCACGCCTCAGAGTGGTGGCGACGGACAAGACCCACTTCTTCGACACCCCGGAGGCGGCCATGGCATGGCTGGATTCGGGAGTGGACACAAACCCTGGGCCTGTGCCGAGGGAGCAGCGCCGGAATCGGGGCGCACGCAGGCGGAGACAGCGACACGCCTCGAGGGCCGAGTCCCCGACCATGGAAACGGAAATCGGCCCTACCCCGGAGCAAATTCAGATTGAACACCTGGAAGCCGTCCGCGTAACTGCTGCGATCAGCGGGTCACAATCGCCTATCCTGCTCTCCAACACCAGCCCGCGCTCACGCGGGAGCGAAGACGACGATTACATGTTCGGCCTGCCAGATGGCTCGAACCCGGAGGGCCTACCTGACGTCACGCCCCAAACGTCAGATCTGATATCATAAGCAATTCTCCCCATTCAAACCCTGGCTGGTCCGACCGGTCTCGCATGATGGAACAGTCAACACACCCCCTGGGATGGCTCGATCAGGAGCCCGCATTGCCACTCCTGGAGGCCCTGGCGGCCGTACATGCCGCCCTCTCCGGGGTCTGTGATTTGCTACCAAACAACCCCCCCCCCGCCCACCGGACTGCCGCGGAGCCGCCGTGGCGCCGGGAGGGGAAACGGGGCTGCCCCGCTGGAATGCCACCGGGACCATGACTTTGGAGGGGTGGACGGACCCCTAGAGGTGAGTGCCCTTCCCCCGGGGGACTAAACGTTATGCTCCTGCCATGGGACCTACTGTCCGGGTCAAGTGACACTGGGAACCGGTTTTGGCCACAGACACTATAACTGACTCCTGGCGCCCTTCTGACTCTCTGCCCGTGGAGGGGAGCCGCTGCAGCTCTTCAGGCGTAACGAACTACCTTGTTTAATTCAAGTGCTGTCTTTAGTCATTCCCCCATTGAACTCACGGATTGATTGAGCTCGATAGAGCGTTTGGGCGACGACTTGTTTTGTTGTTGCCCTTTTGGTATTATGTTAATGTTCCAGTTCTACTTTCTGAGACTAGTGTTGGTACTGACCTGCTATTGCGTGCATTCTTGGGTCTATGGGAGGGGGCGTGGGGTGAAAATGCTCATTGTCCGCTGCTGCTGTGCGGGTGTGGGTGGGGCGGGTGGGGGGCTGGGGGGGGGGGGATGGGTGCCTGGCCACAATCAACACAGTGATGGCTATTTTTAAATTTTGTACCTGGAATGTCAGGGGCATGCACACACCCTCACGTAGATACCAGGTATATTCATACCTTAAACGGCACCAGATCCAGATTGCATTACTGCAGGAGACACACCTAGTTGCTACTGAGGTGGCCACACTTCGCCGTAAGTGGAGGGGACAGATATTTGCCACAACCTTCTCGGCCTTTGCGAGAGGGACCTTGATCTGGGTCCGGCCCGGGGTCCCCTTTGCACTAACACACAGCAATATTGACACTGAGGGACGCTACGTCTTCCTACAGGGCAGACTTGACGGGCAGCAGATCATCATAGCCTCCATCTACGCACCTAACGTGGAACAGGGGAAATTCTTCACGCGTTTGTCGGCAGCGTCATGGCCGGACGTACCCTTGATGATAGGCGGGGATTACAACTGCGTGTTAGACGTCTCCCTTGATCGCTCGTCCCTCCCAGCAGTGATCGCCCCGGTGCAGGCGACCTCCAGGGCCCTCCTTGACTGGGCAACGCAGTGGAACTTACAGGACGCCTGGCGCGTCAGAAACCCCACCGCCCGGGTGTATTCTTACTACTTGGGGGCCCACTCACTACATGTCAGGTTGGACAGATTCATGATGTCCCGTGACCTGCTCCCCTCTGTGTCTGACACCGACTACCTAGGCCGAACGCACTCGGACCATAACCCACACACGCTGGTATATGGTTGGAAACGCCCGCGCCCGCCCGTACCAACGTGGCGCCTGCAGCCGGATCTCCTCCTTGACACCACATTCCGGGAGGAAATCTCCGGGAAGATCTTACAGTACTTCGAGGACAATAATGACTCGACCTCCTCCCCGAGAACTGAGTGGGACGCCTTTAAGGCAGTGACCCGGGGAAACTGCCTCGGTGTCCAAGCAAGCTTGCGTAGACAGGTGGAGAAAGAACTGCTGCAGGCGGAAGAGGCACTACTGGGTACAGAACAGGGGGCAACGGGGGGCGATGAGGCCCAACTTGTCTCGGCCAGAGCAGACCATGCTGCTCTGCTGGAGCGCCTAAAGAATATCAACTTCGCAGCACATTCCGCGCGCACCCACAACGCAGGCGACAAACCTGGCAGGCTACTGTCATGGTTGGTACGGCAGGACACGCAATCCGCATCGATCTTATCCATCCGTACAGCCCAGGGCGTTGAGGTCTATACCCAGCAACAGATCCATGATGCGTTCACATTGCATTACAAATCCCTGTACAGCTCACGGCTACGAGCCATGGTGGTGGAGATCACGGATTATCTGGCGACATTGCGGCTCCCGACCGCTACTGCTGCCCAACAGGCAGAACTGGGGGCCACGCTCACTGGTGAGGAGCTGCGAGAGGTGATTTTCTCCCTCTCCAATTGCAAGGCGCCGGGCCCCGACGGACTCCCGGCGGAGTTTTACAAGGCCTACTCCCTGGTGTTAATACCGGAGCTGCTGAAAGTGTACAAGGCGGCGCTGGAAGACGCTGAAAGACGCTGAACTCCCGGCGTCCCTGAACGAAGCTAACGTGGTCTCCCTGCTGAAACCGGGTAGAGAAACGAGTGACCTCGGCTCATACAGGCCGTTAGCGCCCCTCAATACCGATTACAAAATTCTTGCGGCGGCCCTGGCTCGGAGGCTTGCACCGCTGGTCCCTACTCTGGTGCACACTGATCAGAATGGCTTCGTACCCACACGGAGTACATCCTACAATCTACGCCGTTTTTTCAGGGTCCAACGTTATGCGACCCTAACCTGGCCACGCTCGGGATGCATTGTACTAGATTTGGAAAAGGCGTTCGACTCGGTGGAGTGGCCATATCTCCTCCGAGTCCTCGAGGTACGAGCTGGGGGACGCCTACGTACAGATGGTGGGACTTCTCTATCAAACGCCCGAGGTCCGGGTCCGGACTGGGCGGCTGTTCTCGGACAGGATTCGCATCGGGAGAGGTACAAGACAGGGCTGCCCCCTCTCCCCCATCTTATTCGCCTTGGCGATGGAGCCGTTGGCGGAGATGCTCCGCATCTCCGGAGACGCCTGGGGCATCCCACTGGCGGATGGCATTCACTCGGTGTCTTTGTATGCCGACGATTTGTTATTATATGTCAGAGACCTCTCGCACATACCAGCGGCGATCACAGACATCTTTCGGATGTTTGGAGACATGTCGGGGCTCCATGTCAACTGGGCCAAGTCAGGGGCCTATGCGTTCGATGGCGAGATGCCACAGTGCGATGTACGTATGATGGGGGAGACGCTCCGATGGCACCCGACGGTATTTAGGTACCTAGGGATCTTCATTTATCGAGACCCTGTAGACCTCCTGGAGGGAAATCTAGTGAGAGCCATTTCCTCGCTTACAGCCCAGGTCACGTTCTGGAATTCCCTCCCGCTAAATGTACCAGCCAGAGTGGCACTAACCAAGATGATAATGCTTCCTCGGCTTCTCTATTACTATACCAATCTGCCAGTGTACGTGCCGGCGCGCATCTTTAAAGAACTGGACTCCCTCACCAGACGCCTCATCTGGAATAAGGGGAGACCCCGGGTAGCGCTGAAGACCCTGTATGCACCCACCGACGCTGGAGGCCTAGCGGTTCCTAATCAGGAGCTCTATTACCTAGCAGCACAGCTGCAGTGGGTTGCCTACTGGCTGAGCGGTAAGAACTTAGTGGACACGGCCACGGCCGATACCACCCTATCTCCCGTACATGTGCTCACACTCTTCCACCCACTGGCACGGGGCCGGCCACCCACGCAGGTCCATGTAGCGGTGGCGAAGCGGTGCCTCGTGCGGAGCCTCCGGCTCACCAAGCATGCAGTACCCTATGCCCCGAACCTGCCTCTGCTGGGGACACCCCTGGGCGCAGGCACATTGTCCTCGACCGAGCTGCGCAGCTGGACTGCGGCAGACTTGGACGACCTGGGCGGCCTGTACAGCGACGGGGAGCTATTGCCCTTCGAGACCTTAGCCGCGGACACTGAACTGCCGGTGGGTCAATTTCTGACACATGCCAGACTCTTCCATGAGTTGACAAAGGCATGGGGTGACCTCAGTCACGAGCCGTCCACTCACCTACTCATCCAATACCTACATGTGATGGGAGATGGATCCCACCTTGTGCATTGGCTTGCACAAGCCTTACACAGCCACACGCAATTTTCCTCTCAGAGATTGAGGGAGAAGTGGGTGGCCGACCGTGGCACAGACTGGATGGACAACCAATGGAACGCTATTTTAGCAGGCGCCAGGGTCGTCCCCCGCAACGCACGATTCAAGATTATCCAATATTACATAATCCACCGTGCATATCTGTCTCCGGACAAACTGAATCGCTACTTCGGACTTACTTCATCGGCGTGTCCCAGATGCGGCCTCCAGGACTCAGACTTCCTGCATGCACTCTGGAGCTGCGCACATCTGACCTCGTACTGGGCTGTGGTCGCGGACATGTTGACGGCGGCCACTGGCGAAACTCTCCCCAAGACGTGGGAAGTGTGCCTACTGGGACTATACAGGAGGACCAAGCAGACCAAGCTACGGGCACGCTTTTGGGATTTAGGCCTCATCACGGCCAAGCGTCTTATCACACGACGCTGGAAAAATGCCGACCCACCGCGCCCTGTGGACTGGCGTCGCTCTTTTGCCACCTGGGCCTGTGCGGAGAGTGTGTCCCTCCACAGGGAGGAAACCGCAGGCCTCCGGAAATACCCGATCGCCCAGGACTGGGACGCTGCCCTGATTGCATATCACCGCGCATGCACACAAGCCGGCGTGGAGTACCGTCCCGACACGGCACAGGGGGGACCCTCTTGATCGCTGTCCACACCTGGCACGGACTCCGCCGCCCCTTTCCCCCCCCCTTGCCCTCCCCCTTCCCCCCCTCCCCCCCTCCCGACCTCCCCCCCCCGCTCCACGCGCCCGCTCCCCCCTCCCCTCCCCCCCTCCTCCCCCGGCGACTGTGACTGTGTGTAGCGGAGACGTCCCCTGCCGCGTTCGCCTTCCTGCTGCTTGCCCCCCCCCCTCCCTCGCCTTGCAGCGGCGGCGACGCCGCCTCCTCACTTGTCCCCGCCCCTACATGGCCCCCATCAGATGCACCACACACAGCTAGGATCCTAGATACGCTACCATACACACGAATGCTAGTCCAACAGTTATTGAAATGTTTCTCCCTCCCCCCTGTATCAGTCTACCCAGTTAACTCTTTTGGTTACCACAGAGGCCGATCATACTGTGCCATTAATTATGCCCGACCACACTTCCTCGTCTGCATCTCACATGAAGCTGCTTGGATACGCCCAGGACTAGGACGCGGACACCCAACGATCCTTGGGACATCGGAGGGTATGCTGTTGCCTCTCTCCTCTGCTTCATTGAACGGGAAACTCCATTTCACGCAATGACTGTTGACTTTTCTTTGTGAACACGCTGGTCCCTTTCTGCAGTGCTGCGGACTGCGGACACTGCACCATGAGTCACTTCCTGGCACCATCACTTATGAACTAATGCACTTCCACCAGCAACTGTTTATTTTCACTCATGTCTAATTGCTATGTTGACATGTGCTATCTGCTGGGTACTATTTGTGACGATAATCCGTTACTGTGCAACTGTATGATTAACTACTGGCTTATCTGTGAATATAAATAAAGTTTGGGACCGTTGGTCTTAAAAAAAAACAAAAAACAATGATATTGCATCCGTCGAGGATTCAAGTCAACAACCAACCTTAATCACCATTTGCAATGCAGCCAGCCCTGGGCTACCCCGATTCTCAAACACGAATCGCAGGTAAGATAAGCATTTTGGAGAGGTAGAATAATGGGCTAGGACTGGGAGGAGAGCAGAGATTGCCAGTACTACTAGTAAAGTACTAGTAGGGCTACTGAATTCACTAACTCGGTTACTGGCACTTTGGTACATTTCAGGACTAGATGTTTCATTCATGCTGGTAAGTTGGAAGAAACCAAACGTCCAGTAACCACCGCCCACCCCCACACAAAATAATATGGACGCGTATACTATGTTTTGGTATGAAAAAAATTTATTAAGAAATATATTGAGGTAGTCAAAAAATGAAATAAATTAACCCAACTCACCCCCCTGCCTAACCCCAACCAATGTCCAAAAGTCCAAAAGTCCCCTTTCCCAAACACCCAATTCCCACCCCCCAACAGTCTTTAAAAAAGGGGCAAGGGACAGTCACTTCCTCCGGTGGCGTAGTTTGGCAAACTGTTGCTTCATATCCCGCTGCTCTTTGCGGAGGTCCCGGAGCTGGCGCTGATGTTTTTCGGCCAACCGCTCCAGGTAGTCCACTCTTTTGCGTAGTCGGCGCACACGAACGATCCAGGATCTGGGGGGGGGCGCTGATGTTGTTGCTGCTGTGCGGCGGTGGTGGGAGGCTGTCGGGCCACAGCTCCGTTTGGCTGGAGGCTTCTGACTGGTGGACCCGGGGGCAGTGGAGGAGGATGTAGATGTTGATGTCTCCTCATGCTCCCGAGCCCACAACCGCCGATACTCGGCACAAATAGCCTCCAGCTTACGGGCCCTGGCCCGGACAGCCAACTCCTTACGGGTGAGCTTTTTGGGAGTAGCATCTATGAAGAAAGAAAGAAAAATACTGTAGCCAATAGTCTTTAACATAAAGTCAAAATAATTCAACGGAAGGTTGACACTCAGTAACACCAGCAAGTAGCAAACACAGTATAACATTTTGGCATGTATCTTTCCGCCGTCTTTGTAAGCCTGTGACTCTGTGAGTTTCAGGAATTCCACTAGCAGCACTATAGGTGGACTCACTACTACATACATAGTCAGAGATTACTAAAAAAAGGCCTTTTTTACTTTTTTTCTCTTGTTTTGCAAAATAAATTACTGGTACGTGAACTTGTGGTAGCCGCCATAATGGCAGCTCACTCAGCTTTCACCCAAGAAATACAGACACAGGCCATGATGATGCAGACTCGCAGTACTTTAAGCAGTACATGCAGGTGGGGATAGGAATGTCTTACTTTTCTATAGGGGTGGCACTGCCACTGGCCATACTTTATCCACTCAGCGTCTGCTCTACTGCATCATACACCTCTGCTATCGATGAGGATGATAAAGAAGATAACATCCAGGCTTCCAAAGTACGTCTATGATTCTTCTTAATTTCTCAAATGTACCAACATTTCTTTTTGTCAACAACCAACTATCACCCTTTTCATTATATTTTGGAAACCGCCGTCTTCTTTCTTATGTTGAATTGCATTCAACAAAACCATTCTTTACAGTCATAAATATTAAGACTCGCTCGTCCTTCGTTTCACCCTTCTTTAACTTTTCGTTCTTCACATCCCTAAACTACATCTGATATGACTTGGCTTCACAATAAAAATTTGCCAGCTGAGTTGAAGTGAAATAGAGGGGGCCATTGGTTACCAGAGAAGTACCGCCGCTAATGCTATTAAAAGTCAAGGTTGACTGTCTTCTCCGTGATAGCCCAAAAAGTAGTTCTAAATTAGTAAATGTTCTTGACAGTACAGTGTACTTATACTAGTGTACTGTATACTACTGTACAGTACATCATACACTCCTTTGCGAGCCTACTCAAAAACATTTCAATAAGTAAGGAGTATAATAACTTACCACCGTCCGCCGCCGCTGAGTCTTCCCCCCCACCTCCTCCTGTTGGCGCCGCCGCATCCAGAGTGGACCCCTCCGCACTGCTGGCCCCGGCACTGGTGGTCATCTGTGCTGCATCAGATGTTGTGACATCTAGGAAAAACATGTCATATTTTCAGATGCCATACACAACCCCCTATTTTGTCTCGTAATGGAAGAAAATGTTACATAACACATTTTTTATTACTGAGATTGAAAAAAGTAACGGTTTTGGGGAGGGTGTTAACCTTTTATATGCTTATTCCATTAAATGCTACACTTCTTCTTATGACAACTGATGAATGCTTGCTTAACGTGCACCATTTTTCTCATTACAGAAAGAAGATTCCATTGCCCTTCTGCCAGACGATTCACCAACTACTACTGAGTCATCACCAGCAGTACTTTAAGTACTTTAAAGAAGGTGGGGGCTCCCGCACAGTTATTCTAATAATTTCATGTGTCTGTTAATTATTATTAAGTTTGAGTCATACTAATTTCATTCATGGGAATGTTGTTTAAACTTTAACGTCATCTTCATCCATCAGAATACTACGCTATTAAAAATAAAGAAATAATGTTTTCTTTTGTTAATTGAAAATAAAACTTTAAAACTAACAAACACTGTGTGGTTTTTGTTTACGAGTGAGTGAGCGGAAAGGTTTGAACTACTGCACTTGGCAGTCATGTTTCAGTGACTCTGATAGGCCGGGACTCGGAGGTAGTCTTCTTCTGTTCTTCTGGGTCGTAAAATCATTTAAGCATAGTAGCAACGCCAATAACCAGGCGAGCACCTAGAATGACAGAAGCTAATTAAACATTAATTTACCTGCAATGTAATCGAATCAGCAGCATTCTTACTCTTCAGGAAAAAAATAGATTAGCAATATAACAGAGCAGAAGGAAAAAAAGTAGTTATTAAATAGCTACTTACCAAGGCCAGGGATCTCCACACCGAGCAGGTCGAGCATGTCATGCTCCCGGTCCAAGATGTCACTCCACCGGTGCGTCACTTGCTGGTAGGTGCGCCGGACCCCAGACTCCTTATACATGCGCCAGGACACCTTCTCCCACAGCTGGCGACGCTCCCGGAGGCCGTAACCGGAAGCAATCCGCCCACCTGCTGCCACGGTCTTAGGGAGGTGGACTTGGACAAAAACCATCAAGGCGGCCACCTCCACCGCAGAGAAGATCTCCCTGGCCTGGACTTCCTCCCCCCTCAAACGCCCGCAAGGGAGCCGGGTACGGGGTGCTGGGCCCTTCCCCTTGCCCTTGTCGCCTCCCTTAGCCATGGTCCTAGGCACTAGAAGAAGGAAAGAAGAATAGGTGTGAAAAAAAATAAGAGAGAGAGCGAAAGAAATAAAGTAGGTAATAAAGTAACAAAAAGTTAAAAAAAACACAAAATATAGATGTAGGAAATTGAAGAGAGAGATAATAAGCAAAAAAAACAATAAAAAGTTCAGAAAAACATAGGATTACAAAGATGTAGGATGGATAGAAAGGTAGCATGCCCAAAACCATAGCAGTGAATGAAAAACAAGATTGCCGCGCCCATAGAGGACCGCGTGGGTACGTTTGCGCGATATTTCCCCCGCGAGCACGCAAAAACGCCCATGAACACGTAATCGCGCGCCGCATACGACACGAGCATGCAACTAGTGCCCGGAAACGGAAACACGTCACGCAAACAAGATGGCTGCGCCCATACGCGACCGCATGGGCAACCTCGGGATCGGTGCGCTGCAAGCGGTCCGCGAATAAGCAAAAAAACGCACAAACACGCCAAAAAAAAGAAATCAGCAAATTCGCACGAATTTGCGCATTGCAAGTTCGATTTCGCACGAATTCGCGCCCCGCGAATCTCGCGAAATGGCAGAAAAACTAATTTTGGAAAACTGAAAGCACTTAGCAGGTGCAAAAGTTCAAGCTTTGTAACCATTCCCTGTAGTGCTTCCTGAGGGGCCCCTCCAGAGTTCAGTTGCCTACTTGCAACTATTCTCTGGCCCTGCTCTGACCCTCAAAGCAGGGTCAGAGAATAGTTACAAGTATGGCACAATGCTCCTGTAAAAAAAATAACTGCAACAGGAAGCACCTACAGCTAAGGAAGCAGGTGCAAGACTGGAAGCACAAATTCAGTGACACATTAACCAGCCCCAAATTAATTCATCTCAGTTGAGGCTGGGCAGGTGTGCTTTCCCCCTATAATCTACAGTGGTGAACAAGAGGGTGACAGTTGTGAACCAGAGGGTGTCAGTGGCGAACCAGAGGGTGGCACTGGTGAACCAGAGGGTGATGTGATGAACCAGAGGGTGGCAGTGATGAACCAGAGGGTAGCAGTGATGAACCAGAGGGTGCTGTGCCCATACACGACCGCATGGGTAACTTCGCCATGCAAGCGGCCCGCTAACACGCAAAAAGCCCAGCGAAAACGGAAAAACCCCAAAATTCGCAATTTCGCTCGAATTCGCGAATTATGCGGATCGCGAATTCGCTTTGCACGATTTTGCGGATTGCGATTTCGCAGATTTCGCCCATACTTAGCGGGAAGCATGCCCTTACGCAGTGCCTTACCCTGGTCATCCCTCAGAGCAGTGGCGGAACGCCAAAGGTAGGGGCCAGCCTGGACAGAAAGGCGCCTACACCGGTTAGGGTGGAGGCGATGGCCCCGTGGCTCTTGTGTTACCCGGACCGGGAGGCGGCTTTGCGGCTTTTCTGGGGTTTCACGGAGGGCTTTAGGGCAGGCTATCAGGGTCCCAGAGTGAGGAGATGGGCTGACAATTTGAAGTCTGCGAAGGAATTGCCAGGAGTAGTGGATGCAAAATTGAGGAAGGAGGTTGAGGAAGGAAGGGTAGCCGGTCCGTTTACTGATTGGCCGACAGATGATTTGATCATTTCTCCACTGGGGGTGGTACCGAAGAAGGAGGAAGGGGAGTTCAGAATGATACACCATCTCTCATGGCCGGAGGGTTAATCAGTGAACTATTTCATCACCAAGGAGGACTCGAGGGTGCTGTACGCTTCAGTGGACGATGCGATTCACCTGGTGCGGGTGTGTGGGCAGGGTGCGGAATTGGCAAAGTGTGACATCAAGTCAGCCTTCCGACTGCTGCCCATACACCCGGCGGATTTCTCGCTCCTGGGAATGCAATTCGGGGGAGCCATCTTCGTGGACAAGGTCTTGCCCATGGGGTGTGCTATTTCCTGTGCCCTGTTTGAACTCTTTAGTACATTCCTGCAGTGGGCTTTCATGAAGTTTAGCGGCTGTCGGGATGTCACTCACTACCTGGATGATTTCCTCTTTCTTGGGAGGATGGGCTCAGGAGACTTTGGCAAGGCTTTGGCAGGGTTTCAGGAGCTGGCAGTGCGTTTTGGTGTCCTCTTGGCGCCGGAAAAGACGGCTGGTCCCAGCTGTTGCTTGACGTTCTTGGGGATTGAGTTGGATTCTGTCCAGTTGCAGGCCCGTCTCCCCGTAGCTAAGGTGAAAGAGATTCGGGCGTGTCGGCTGTGGGCGATTGGCGGGAAGAGGATTGCTTTGAGGGCAGTGCAGAAGTTGCTGGGTTTCTTGAACTTTGCATGCAGGGTAGTCAGGGCGGGGCGGACGTTCTGTTGGCGGCTCGGCATGGCCATGTCGGGGGCAGTGCATCCACATCACAGGGTCCGGATCTCCATGGGGCAGCGGGCTGACTTGAGGACGTGGCTGACATTTCTGACGGAGTTCAACGGAGTGTCGCTGGACTTTGAGGAGGACAGGACGGTTTGGCAATGTCAAATTTTCTTTGATGCAGCGGGGTCATCTGGATTTGGCATCTTCTGGGATGGCAGGTGGTGTGCGGAGAGTTGGCCGGCTCACTGGTTGAAGCAGGGGAGGAGCATTGCTTTTCTGGAGTTTTTTCCTTTGCTGGTGGCTCTGGAGGTGTGGGGGCTGGAATTCCGGAATAGGTCAGTTCTTTTCCACGTTGATAACGTGACGGTGGTTGAGTTGGTTAATCGCCAGAGAGACAGAGATCTGAGAGTGCTGAGGCTGCTGTGAAGTTTCATGTTGAAATGCCTGCGTTTGAATGTGGTGTTTCGAGCCAAGCATGTCCCTGGAGCGAATAATGACATTGCGGATGCTTTGTCTCGTTCGCAGTGGCAGCGGTTCCGGCATCTGGCACTGGGAGCGGAGCTGTGCAAGACCGAGCTGCTGGCTGGCATCTGGGCCTTGGGGAAGAGAGAGTGGTAGGCCTGGTGGAACAGCAGTGTGGGAGTAAAGAGAAGTAGCCCTTGGGCTACCTACCCTTGGGGTCACTATGCCCCCTATATGACCACATCCTGTAGGCAGTGGGTATAACCCTGTCCCAGTGTTCCTAATTCTGTCATCACCAAGATAGGGAAACCTTTCCTAGAGTGGGGCACATCAGTCAGCTCACTTTCGGGGTGTTTCTGACCTGGGTGTGCTCCATGCCTCCTCGCATAACTAATTTGCCATCTGTCCTGGTGCCAAAGGGCCACAGGGCAGGGGGTGTCATCTCTCAGCTCTGGGGATGTCGGGTCGCATATCAAAGGTAGCAAAGGCCTTTTAAGCCTCTGGCATTGCTATGCTGATTACTAGCCATCCTGCTTTGAAGAGGTGTAAACATCTCCAGTCAGAACAGGCATTGTTCCTGACCTCTGAAAGCTGGGCTCTCACTTCCTAGGAGGTCAGAAGCACGTCTCTGGCACAGCCTGGACTGTATCAGTCAGCTAGCAAATTAGTGGACTAGAAGGTTTTCAGGGGGTACCGCTAAGGTGTCCTCTGGGTGTATGTATTGATAAATCCATCACTGGAATCATTGTGTGTTTATCAATATGAGATGTTTGATACCAAACATCTTTGGTTTCAGTGAAGCCATAAATGGTGCTGGGAACTTGTAAACAACAGCGCCCAGTACATGTACTCAAGATGGCTTCCCTGTTCACTTATAATGTCCAAGAATCGACTTAGACAGGGGCTTATCTGCCCATGCAGATATGTCCACACATGTAGTATAATGCCCCCTACCCTAGGGCTGTAAGGCCTGCTGTGCATTAGTCCACTGAGCCACCCAGTTCACCCTCACCATTTTTACAAAAGGGGAGTGTCTCAGATGTGACTGTTCCAGTAATATTGGTAGTCTGGAGTTTGCAGCAGATATCTATGCCTAGCCCTTTAGTTTATGCACTTTAATCTCAGCAAGGCAAGCTCCTGCTTAGTTTCTTCAAAGGATGATAAAATGAGTATCAGTGGGCAGGGCCACTGGAATTATGCAGCAGGGGAGACCACATTATGCGGCAAGAAAAGATAAATTAGGTGGTATAATGCAGTACATTTTGTGATAGTACTTCCTTATTAGTTTGTCATTTTTACATGTTAATGCTATCTGGGCAAAGGTTTCACCTCATTAGTGAAAGTTTGACACAGAAATACACCAATATATAACAGACGAGCGACCCGTCCCGACGTGGGTATAAAATAGAATGTGTGCAATAGTTTGAATAGGTAAGAATAGTTTATTTCACAACCTGCGTGTCCCGAATTCAAAAGCGGCACCGTGATGCTGTGCGTGACCCAAATTCCTACCTCTGCATCCTTCAAAACCTGCGTGTCCCGAATTCAAAAGCAGCACCGCGATGCTGTGCGTGTCCCACATTTCATTTTCTGCCTCTGCATCCGATGATGAAGGTCACCAACGTTCAGCGTGTGTGGCTGCTGTCAAGTCCCTTGGATGAGGGCGCCAACATCGCGTGAATGTCATTCGTGATAGGACGCTATTCTCACGCCATGAATGCACACGCCCACCACAATGCTGAACGCACCTGCTGCAGGCGGCATACTCTAGAACGCTATTCTCGCACACGCCCACCACAATGCTGAACGTACACGCCCACCTCAGAGCTGGTGCTACTTCCAACGGACTACTTTGTCCCACAACGTGCTTTGTTCCTTCCAAACTACATTTTGCGCGGGAGTATAGCCTATGTGCATCTGCTTTGCCTCCCCTTTCCAATGCTGTATGTGGTGTTCCGGTTGGCGCAGTGGTTCCGGCGCTTAGCCGCCTCTAAAGTTTGGTCTCTCTCTTTATTATATTAGTATGGAAAGGTGACCAGTCAACCTTTGTGAAGGGCCTTGCACTACACCACAACATGTGTCTTGTGTTTTTTGTAGCTTTTGATCCGTTTGAGTGAAAACAAATCTTTTTGTTAAAATCTGTTGATTATGCAGCGGTATACAACCTTTACAACGAAACTTTTACAACGAACTACCATTACAACGCAACTTTTACAACGCAAACTATTACAACGCATTGCTCTGGGGGGCGCTCTAGGATAAGGAATAGGTTAATTTACTATCCAATAACCTTCCCTAGTGTCCACGGGGACTGGAGTTGGAATAGTAAATTAAACTATTCACTATCCAACACCCAAAAGCGCTATGCGTTGTAATGGTATGCGATGTAAAAACCGCGTTGTAAAGGTATGCGTGGTAAAAGTATGCGTTGTAACGTCATACATCCTTTTTTTATTTATTTTTTTATTGGAAGTTCATAGCAATACAATGTACACTAGACAAGATAATATATATAGAGATAGGAAAAATACGCATGATATATAGTCAAGAACAATTAATGTAGCAAAAAAATGTTATTAAAAAAACGGTACAAAGATTAAGAGAATGGCAATCATATCGAAATCTGGCTCCTAAAAACATTATGAGACCCCACCCCTCGACAACCTCCATGTAGCCACAGGTGCCCAAATCCGTAGCCCCATTTCTCTAGATTTAACACCCTTTAATGCATACAGTTCTGACTCGATATTGTGGGTCCCTAGCATCCTACAGATCCACATTTGGAAGGTTGGGGCCTCGACATCCTTCCAGGCAGCAGCAATTAATATTCTAAAAACAGCAACTGATATAAAAAATAAATTTAAAAAAACGTCATACATCCTTATGCAGCAGATGATGGATTATGTGGCATGTGCAGAAAATCCATATTTATGCAGAAAACACTGCAAAATCGCATAACTTCAGGGTCCCTGCCAATAGTTAATAACATCAAATATTCAAGCTCAAAGAGATAATGCATTTTGTTGTCTGTGCTCTGTGCACTGTCTTTGATGCTACTGACATTAGTATTATGAATCAGGTGAGGGGGCCTGGCGAAAGAGATGAATGGGCTTTCAAGAGCCCAACTCCATCCTCCTGTCTACCCAGGGCCGGTCCTAGGAATTGTGGGGCCCTGGACGAAATTGAAGATGCGAGGCCCCTCTAATTTGCTTGTGACATCACAAGAAGTAACATCATAGGAAACCAACATTCAGTGGCGGAGGAGGGTCGCCCCACTGCTTTTAAGCAGTGTCACTTAAGGAAATATAAAATTATAATAGCCAAGTTATTATTTCATTTTTTCCTTGTTGCGGCAGCTTTGCAGGAGGGACAGGACATGGCTGCTCTGCTGACAGAGCAGTGGAGTGCAGGAGTGGTTTGCACTCCCTAAAGTGTGCATGAACATTTGGCCGGCCCTTGGGGCCGGCCAAACATTTATGCGCACTTTGCATATTATCCTTGTAGGCTGCATTACAGCCTGCATGGAGAACATGCCCAGACTCCCATTCTCTGGCTGAGTGCTGATCCACGGTGCTCAGACCAATCACAACGCTGCATTTCAGCGTTGTGATTAGCTTTTGGGAGGCTGGGAGCAGGATGCATCCTGCTTCCTGGCCTGGAAGCGGGGAAGAGGACCGAGAGGAGGCGGCGGTGATGGTGAGCGGCAGACAGGTCAGTTTTATTTCATTCCCTCTGCCACGCTCCCGTAACGTGTGTTTGTGCTCAGTACATGCAACAAACAAGGCTAAATAAGTGCCAGGTCTGGATTCTTGTGTGTGGTCGCTAATAATCGAGTAATAGGATTGGATAGTAAATCTGTTGACCAACAAAACTTCGAGAGGAGGCAAGCAAAGGCCTCTGTTTCTTCACTGCTGTATAAATGCAGATCAGTAGTTTGAATCTATGTGATGCACAATCATCCTTTCAGGGTCCATTATCTGAGTGTCATTAAATAGTATAATAGCAACTCCTTAGAAAAAGTGGAGTGAAACACTTTTATATGGTAGTGGTAATTCAAATGACAGCTAAAAATACCTTTGGCACACCACCACATGGGTATTGTGCTTTTCACCACTGTGTTAATACCCAATGTGTTGTGTGCATGTTTCATGGTAAATATTCTAGGCAAAGGCTCAAAATAACATCACCATTAACAAGTATTGGCAAAGCCAATAGGTCTTGCCTGTAAGAGCAATTGGCTTTGGCAATGTGTATTTGGCATGTTGTACCCTAGCGTGGCTGCTGTTCAGTATGGTTAAAAGTGAGTGGCACAGAGTGCCCTTGAGTGGTGTGGTGGGAGTAGAGTGTCATAGGCTGAATTTGTTGGAGTAGAGTGTCGCAGAGTGGAGAAGGGGAAGTACAGTGTCATACAGTTGAGTAGAGGGGAGTGGAGTTCAGTGGATGAGAAGCAGAGACTGGCAGATGGTAATGTCGTATAGTGTAGTACGATAGAGTGGAGTTCCATAGAGTGGATTGGGTTGGGTTGGAATTGGTGGAGTGGGTTGAGTGGATTGAGACAATAGGTTGATGGGATTGGAGAAGATTTAGATGTATTGGACTGTAGAGCGAGTTTGATTGAGTGGAGTGAGGTTGATTGGAGTGGATGGACTGGATTGGATTGTAAAGTGGTGTGCCCAGAGGGGTTGGCTGTGGAGAGAAGCGGACGGCGTCATCATCTTGCAGACCGGGCGGTGTGAAACGGGACGTGAGGACTTGGTACCATATAGCAGCTGCGGAATAGTCTGACGGACGGCGGTGGAGGGATTGGATTTAGTGGAGTGGATTGAACTGGGGCAGGTGATTGGATTGGGGTAGAGTGAGGTGGATTGGAGCATATTAGAGTGGATTGGACTGCAGTGGGGTGTACTGAATGGGGTTGGGTAGGATGTATTGGAGTGGATTGAACAGGAGTGTGGTGAACCGGAGTGGGGTGGAGTGGGCTGGAGTGGGGTAGATTTAAATGGGGTGGGGTGAATTGGAGTGGAGTGTGGTGCACAGGAGTGGGGTGGACTGGACTGGAATGGAGTTGGGTGGAATGTAGTGAGGTGCGAGGATTGGAGTGGGGCAGATTGGAGTGGGGGATTGGAGTGGATTGGAGTGGGGTGGATTGGAGTGGATTGGAGTGGGGCAGATTGGAGTGGATTAGAGTGGGGCAGATTGTTGTGGATTGGAGTAGGGCAGATTGTTGTGGATTGTTGTGGATTGGAGTGGAGCAGATTGTTGTGGATTGGAGTGGGCAGATTGGAGTGGGGCAGATTGTTGTGGATTAGAGTGGGGCAGATTGTTGTGGATTGGAGTGGGGCAGAATAGAGTGGGGCAGATTGGAGTGGGATAAATTGGAGATTGTTTTGGATTGGAGTGGGGCAGATTGTTGTGGATTGGAGCGGGGTGAATTGGAGTGGGGCAGATTGGGGTGGGAGGATTAAAGGTGGTGGAGTGGGGTGGATTGGTATGGTTTGGGGTGGATTGTATTAAATGGAGTGGATTGGTGTGGGGTGAGGTGGGCTGGGGTGGATTGGAGTGGGGCGGATTGGGGTGTACAGCACAATTATGTGTTAAAGCATAATTTCAGAAAATGCACATAAGAAAGAAACAATGTTGCTTTGCAAGACAATAATCTTCATCTTTTGAGAACAGTGTCCACGAGCAAAAACAATAGAAAGCATGAGTGCAAATTAAGAAAAGAAGACATGGCAAAATAAAAGATACTTAACTATAGAAAATAAATCTTTGCAATTTTCTTTGTCCTGCTGGGCATGTTTATGCCAGTCACATGCCTTCTGCTTGCAGGGCATTAAAAGTTAAACAGAACAGAATAGTACCTCAATGACGGCCGGAGCAGTGGACGGTCACTGATTAAGTTGACTCAATCTGTGCTTGGTCTCTGCTCCAAAGTGAGGAACAGAAATGATGTTAGATCTGCCTTGACGATTTACGATTGTGTAAAGAAGAGTGCCACGCAAATCAACAAATGGTAAGCAACGGGTAGAATCTAAGTCCTTTTATGTATACAACAGTGTCTCGCAAGCAAGACACATGAGGTAGCACATGCTCTTGCAGACTCGACCCTAAAAGGGGTCAGAGTAGCACTTAAAAATGTTCAACAATAATGTGCGCAGCTGCATTTGGATCTCTTCAGAGATCAAGAGGAAGAATGAATAAATCATGATGCGCGAAGACCCTCAAGGCTTTTCATAAGGAAATGAGTGGGGGCTGGGGACTACGAAGAAAGGGTGGCCTTGACTGGAGTAGTTCGTGAGAATACATCTATACCTTTGCCCATTACACTTAATAGGTTTTTCAATGTCTTTCCACTCATCATATCAAGGAAGATGCTTGCTATTTCCACATTTGAAAAGGCAGGTGGTGAGATTTCGTGGCTGCTGGCTGAAAGCGTGTCGCACTCTTTCACAACAAGAAGCCTTGTCTAGCTAAAGTAGATCCTTTCTGTCTGCCCCTGCACCCCACCCTCACTGCCCTGTTAAACAAGACCCAGGGGCAGCCCTCGCCATTGGCTGGCAAAACTGAATCTATGAAATCTCCTACAAGTTATTATGGGCCATATGTAGGTAAAAGTGAAATTCCGAATTCTTAATAACGAATTTTACCGATTCGGTATTAAGAATTCTGAATCTCCGATGTAGGTAAAAATTTTGTAATTTTGATAGAATCAGTAAAATTGGGGGAAAAAAATACCGATTCCTTAATACCAATTGGTATTACCGAATCTGTATTACCGAATCTGTATTACCGAATCTGACAATACCAAATCGGAAAATACCGAATCGGTAAATACCAAATCGGAAATTCAAAACACCAGCAATTGAGGAATCAGCCAATCCTATGCATCCACCCCACCTCCCAACCAGGAAGTGGCCACACCCATGCAGGTGCACCGAATCAGAACCTTCTGGAGAGGCTGGGAGTGCAGAGGAGAACAACAGAGCCACTGGGTGAACTTTTCCTGCAAAACCTGCACAATGGCTAGCAAAGACACAGACAAAGAAGGAGGTGAAAGGAAGAGGAAGCTGAAATTCAGCGAAAGGGAGCTTCAAGTCCTGATTGAGGAGGTGGTGAAACAATATACCAAGCTTTTTGGGAAGCAGTCCTTGCAAGTGGCTGAAATTGAAAAAAGGAAAATCTGCCTGGGAATTCAGGCACAAGTGAATGCCATAGGAGTGACCCCCCGGGAAATTGAAGTACTCAACAAAAGGTGGTATGATGTCAGGAGCATCACCAAAAAGAAGATGTCGGAGATCAAAAAACAAGCCAGACAGGAGGAGGATGGAACAGGGCACCTTCCCTGACTGCACTTGTGCAGCTTGTGGAGTCTACCATCGAGCCAGAAAGTGGCTGCGGAATCGGGAATTCAGACAGGTCAGCCAGAGCTGCCACCAAACAAGGTAAGAAGCATGCACACCAATCTGCACACCCCCTTCCCTATCCCCATTCCCCAATTAGGCTGTGTGAATCCCACTCCAGTACAGGTTTTAGTAAACACCAGCAATGCATTGTGGGAGATGTAGTCAGTGAAACACGTATCATGACAGTCATCACACTGAACAACAAGGCATGTGACACACATCAATGATAAGCAACCAGAGGACAGTAAGATAGTGTGCCAGAAATGAAAATGTATTATTGCTTTGCAGGGTTGCCGGACTACTGAGCTAATGTCCAATTTCTGTCCACAGGCGAGAAAATGCGCAGGTCTGCTCAAGACAAGGCAGGAAGGGCACAACGAAAGGAAAGATCAGAGAAGGCCAGTGCAAGTGCAGGGCACACCACACCACCACCGGCATCACCACCACTGCCAGCCTCACCACCACTGCCAGCGTCACCACTATTGCTAGCATCACCACCACTGCCAGCCTCACCACCACTGCCAGCATCACCACTACTGCTAGCATCACCAGCAGCAACACCACCGGCAGTGGCAAGACCCAGGAGGCATGCTGTTGCCACACTCCATGAGATGGAGTCATCCTTGGAAGACACCAGGGGGGAATCTCTACTGTGCCAGTGGATGGCAATAATGCTGGGTCGCAGTCCACCTCAGAGAGAGCACACACAGGTGCCAGACGCCGCAGGGCTCGGGAAACCAGTCCACCTTTCCAGGTGAGGAGCATGGTGTCTTCGCAGGGCTGGAGGCAAACATGGCCACGGTGCAGCGCCTGCAAGGGAAGGCAATACCGTCTGTACAGCTGCAAATGAAACACCTCAACACCAACGTGGTGGACATTGAGAAGGGCATCAGCACTATGACCTTCATGCTGGCTGAGGGAATGAAGGAGATGGCTGAGGGGATGAGGGACATGTCCCAGTCAGTGATGCTGCTATGCAGCAAACTTGATGAGGACAGGATGGCACGGCGCAGGGAGAGGCAGAAAATGGAAAACCATACTAAGGCAGTGAACCGCCTCTCAACAGCCACAACAGGAAGTGATGACGCACTGCAGCCGTGATGTCCCTAGGGGGCTTGTCAAGGTAACGACTGCACTTGAAGTGCTGCTAACAACTCAGGCAGCCAATACTGGTGCTGTTGATGTGGGGGACAGTGAGGAGACGACCAGTCGGAGCAGCAGATGGCATGGGGCTGGCACTGGATCCATAGCCAGTGAAGACAGTCTGCTGATGAGAGCCAGCAGTGTTGTGCATGGCCGTAGACGCTAATGCAGCCTACACTTTCAGTACTGAATTGGGTGAAGTAACCCATGACTTCCTCTTAGGGTTGTCACAAATTGGACTGACAAGTTGGGCCCTTTGTGTAGTGGCGTAGTGCCCAAATATTAAAACTACGTCATTTACATACAACAACTGGCTGTGTCTCCTTACTTACTCAAAAATAGTTGCGTGCGATCTCTGCCCGTCTTTGTCTCGCATCTGCTGCTGGCGCCAATCCTGCTGCGTTGGGCTGTGGCTCAACAAATTAATCATAATCGTCCTCAGTCAGTTAATACAACTTCTATAAGTTTCTTGTTGGCAAGGTTGTGCAGCATAGCACAAGTCGCAATGATTTTGCAGCAGATGATGGGTGTGTACTGACGTGCGCCTCAGCTTTTGTGGAGGCAGCGGAACCTGCTTTTCAATAGTCCAAATGTGTGCTCCACAACGTTGCGCGTTGATTGGTGTGCCACGTTGTATTGTCTCTCACTCGGGGTTGATGGGTTTAGGTAGGGAGTGAGGATAAATGACCGCACAGCATAAGCGCTATCACCTTGGTGAGAAAGAGAGTGCCATTAATTACATACACCAACACTTTCATCTGCAGTATCCATCAGGTGTATCACAGTGATTTACCTAGCAGGTATCCTTCTCCACATTCTCCCACAGCCAGGCATGTGTAGATCCCACTGTTCTGGAAGATGTATGAGTCGTGGGTGCTCCCTGGAAATTTGGCCACGATGTCGGTGATTATGTTGGCAGCATCGCAGATCACCTGCACATTTATGGAGTGGGTGGATTTTCTGTTTCTGTAGATATACTCAGTGGCTGCAGGTGGGCAGATTGGAATGTGTGTCCCATCAATGCACCCTATGACATGCGGGAACTGTGCCATTTGGTAAAAGTCAGTCTTAGATTTCGGCAGTTCCGCCTGTGTGTTTGGGAAGCTTATGTAGTGATGCATTCTCTGCATAATGGCTTCCAAGAACTTCTTAAAGAAACGGGACAGGCAACTCTGTGACACCCCACCTACCCCAGCTATCCCCCCTTGGTAACTGCCAGATGCAAGTAGGTGTAGGCTACAGAGCACCTGCACATGTGGTGCTATGGCGTGCGCCCCTGGTGTTGGATGCTCCAGGAGTGGGTGCAGGTCCCTTATCAGGTCCAGGATGGTGTGGGGTGTAGCCTGTACCTTTCATGGATCTCAGCCTCAGTCAGTTGGAAAATTGTGATGCGCTGTCTGTAAACGCGCTCCTCCCGTCTCCAGATCCTCACTACTGCTGCCTGAAGCCATAGCCGCCTTGCAATAACATAGAAGGCCGCCATAGTGATCACACTGTTGCATTTTGGTACTGTTTAAATACATTGCACCTGATTACCACCTGCTTTCAGTCAGTGTTAATTACTGACTCCAAAATACCGAATTTCATGAAATTCGGTATTACCGATTTTTCCTACATCTCTTTTCTCTTTTTTACAGTTTCTTATTTACCGATTCGGTATTTGGGTGTTCGGTAATTCCGAATCAGAAAATTAGAAATCGGTAATAAGGAATCGGTATTTACTGATTCCTTATTACTGATTCCTTCCCTACATCACGTATGCCTATTTACCGGTCGGTAACGGTGACATTTGACGAATTTCACCGTTACTGACCGGTATTGGGCCACCTACATATGTCCCTATATGGACAAGAAATTACTAATTCACATCCCCTGGGACATAAGTGGGCCAGTGTTCTCAAAGTGTGTCATGGAGCAGGTAATCTGCTACAATCATGAAAAGAGGGGCCACAGACCTCCCTGCTGGAGAAATTGGGTGGTTGTCAGGTTTTCTGCACTTAGCTGCATTTATCCCTCTAGCCCTCTAAGTTTATCACTGGTGGCCTGGTCTGGGAAGCTAACATGCTAGACGCTCTGTGGAATAAAATGTAGTGATCTCACAGTATAGCGCTGCGAGGCCACGGACAGGGCCCTCCTGCCCTGGGCCTTCCAGCACTACATAATGGATACAAGGCCCTGCAAAGGGTGCTCCACACCAGGACCTTGCAGCCTAATTGAATGCTGCGAGGCCCACCTGCCCTGGGCTTCGCAGCACTGGAAAATGACCCAAGTCCCAGTGAAAGGGGTCCCACAGATGATCTTGTAGCCTGATTCAGTGCTTCGAGGTGCATCAGACAGGGAAACATCTCACCTGTGCCTCAAAGCAGTAGCAATACACTTTGCTACACACTGCACTAGTGTGTCATGCCAGTCTGATCTGGATACTCCCTTCTCCCCTCATTAACCTGTCCTTTACCTGTTAATGTCCAGCTAGTCCGTGAAACAAAAGAGCCTTCAGTTTCTGGGAAACGCAATACACAAAGGACAGACAAGACTTCTCCACAAGTTGTTAGCAGAGGTGCTGCCCCGCCCTTGTCTCTGTGAGCCGACTTGATTGTTGGCATTGCTGTTGTCTTTCCCCACCCCCCACCACTACACCTCTAGGAGTAACACAACGCCCTGACCAGCGAGGTCGAGCCACCTAGTTTACAAACGCATTAGCGATGTGATTGGTTTGGAGAGGGGTTCCTGGAGGAGCATGTAGGCTGACTGAGAAAGTGTGCCCTTTCACACTGAAATGGGGCCCCATGTTTCTGAGCTGAGAGCGGGGCCCTGGGCAGCTGCCCATGCCTAGCACCGGCCCTGTGTCTACCATCATCCTGTTGTATAGCAGACTCCTCTTCGACTGTGTGGGGGCCCAACAGATGACAACAGGAGCTGGAGTGGGGAGCATGGTGCTGTAAAGCTCCGATGGCGTCTCTCTCGCTTACCTCGCCCATTCTGACATCAGAATACAGGTGATCCCGTCTTTTCCCATTCAGCTTCCAGCACCTCAAGCTTGACATTAACCATTCAGGGATGTTGTTTAAAACAAAAGGTTGGGGAACTGAATGCATAACATTAAAAATGGTTGTGAAAGTCATTGCCAAAAGACCCGCCACATCAAACATAGCCCTTTTCACCTTGGCATCTTGCTGATTTTTTGCGAAACCCCAGAGTCCCAAAAACCTTGTTCTCGATTTCACTTTATTAAGCGCCACAGCCTTAAGCAGTGGCTGTGGAAATGGAACGATTGCGAAGTTTTGATCATAAGGTCTACCTGACTAGGGCGCATGCAGAGGGTGACAAGGCGGGGACGATGCTGGCCTGGCTGGCTAGCCCAACTAGGCGCAGCCACCCGATTTTGGCCATTGAGGAAGACGGAGGGCACACCTGCAACACCCAAACAGAGATCTTAGACAGGTTCCGAGCGTATTACGACCGGCTGTATGAGAGTGGGCCTGCAGGCCACGAGTCTGAAGTGGACGCCTTTCTGGAGGGGCTGCAACTACCGCGGCTAGAACAAGAACAGGCGGATGATCTGGGTAGAGACATCACGCTGGGGGAAATAGGGAGTGCAGTGCAACAGATGGCTCGGAACAAAACTCCGGGGTTAGATGGCTTGCCCATAGAGTTTTACAGTGGATACCTGGGGTTCCTAGCTCCACAACTGCAAGCGGTATATAATGAAGCAAAATCGAGAGGGAGGCTGCCTCAATCCATGTGTGAAGCTCTAATGATCCCATTACTGAAGCCAGGGAGGGAGAGTGGTAAACTCTCCTCCTATCGTCCGCTGTCCATGTTCACGACGGACTACAAAATCTTGAGCAAAATACTGGCCACCAGGTTGTTGGGCCATATGACGGAGCTGGTCCACAGGGACCAATCAGGATACATTCCCACGCGAAACACTACCAGCAATATACGCCGGCCGACACGGCTGCTGGAAGACCCGCTGTCGAGCACGAGTAAACCCTTGGTGTTCTCCATTGACATTGAGAAGGCGTTTGACAGCTTGGAGTGGGGGTATCTTTACAGGGTAATGGAGCGTTTCGGCCTGGGAGATAGCTATATTGGCTGGACCAAGGTGTTGTACACGGCGGCCAAGGCGCGGGTCCGGATAGGCTCCCTAATTTCGAGTCAATACCACGTGGGCCGCGGAACTAGGCAGGGGTGCTCGCTGTCTCCTCTGCTGTTTGCGCTGGCGATGGAGCCTTTTGCGGCGGAAGCCCGGGTGGGGCGCTATTACAAGGGCTTGGTTCACAGGGGAACGCCGCAGGCTATCTCATTATACGCTGATGACCTCTTATTATTCTTGGAAAATGCAGACGAGGAACTGGAGGGAGCAAAACAGCTTCTCGGCCTTTTTGGAAGGCTGTCGGGCTTAAAGGTTAACTGGCCCAAATCCTGTTTATTTCCGTTACGAAAAGGAGAGGAGCGACCTGCCAACCTCCAGATGCTCAAATGGGAGCCTAACTGTTTACACTACTTAGGAGTGTATATATACCACACGGCGGCAAATATGTTAGAGGGCAATGTGGGCCGTTGTATCAGTGCATTGAAGGGGAGCATGGCCTTTTGGGCCACTCTTCCGCTTTCGGTAACAGGTCGAATCTCCTTACTGAAGATGATAGCACTCCCGCGGCTCCTGTACTATTTCCGCACGCTGCCGGTATGGATACCGAGCACTATCTTCCGACAGTTGAGATCAACGGTGATAGCCTTTCTATGGGGAGCGGGCAGATGCAGGATAGCGCTCGACACGTTGCTTCGACCTAAAGATGAGGGGGGCATGGCAGTACCAGATTTTGAGTGTTACTACCTGGCGGCCCAGTTGCAGACCTTTACACAAGAGGTAGCGAAGGTGTATCGAGGTCCGGAACCGGACAGAGACGGGGGCACACCACGGCATGTGCTGGCTTACATTACCCTGCAGCAGAGGCTCCTCATCAAGGATCTTTCCCAGGAGGAGCAGGCGTTTCGGCTGTGCTGGAATCGAGCGCGGCGGAGAGCGGGGGTACGCCGAATATACGCACCGGAGATTCCGCTGGGAATGGTGACCGCTCTCCTTCACGGTGGAGACTGGTCGCGATTACAAGGGTGGGAAGATGCGGGGCTGCAGATGTTAGGTGATCTCTATGAGGACGGGGTATTACTCCAGTTCCAGACCCTGCAGGAACGCTTTGACCTGCCGAGAGGGGACTACCTGATGCATGCCGCAGTGACAAGAGCCATGCAAGAGCACTGGGGGGAGGGATTGCAGGAACCCGCTACATCCATGGCCTGCCAGTACACAATGATGGCAGCTGGCACTTATAAGGCAGTGACCTGCCTTTATTCTCGAATGCTACGGGAAACGTTACAACCGCTCACAGCGCTGAAGGCCAAGTGGGAACTTGTTCTCCAGATGAAGATTCCTGATACCACCTGGGCGCAACTACTAAGGCGAGCGAGGAGGAGCACAAGGAACGCAAGATTTCAACTGATACATTTCTACATCCTCCATAGGGCTTACCTCACCCAGGGGAAACTGGGGAAATACTTTGGTTGGAAAACGCAGCTTGCCCCAGATGTAATATTGCAGAGGCGGATTTGGGGCATATGCTGTGGGATTGCCCACAACTGCGAGATTACTGGCGGGAGATTGGAGAGGCACTGAATAATGCTACGGACAGGGAGCTGCACTACACTAAAGCGGTAGGAACACTGCACTGGTTTCCACACACACCCAAGAATAAAGTAACCAGTAAGTTTATAGACATGGGGCTACTACTAGCCAAGCGTGAAATTACTAGAAACTGGAAATCTAGAAAGGGACCCACATACAAGCGGTGGTATAATGAATGTCTTAAATGGGCGGCAAACGAAAGCACACTGAGGTACCAACTAGCCCGACGCACTGCAGACGAAAGAGCACTCGAAAGGGCGACAGCATGGGAGGCACTAGTGCAGGCGCTCCGAGATTGCACGGGGGAGGAGGAGGGGGGACACACTGACTCTGAAACTGAAGATCCCATCAGCACACCAGGTACACACTCTTAGCGAATGATACATTCCTCCTAGCGATGTCCAAAACATACTCTACTTGGGAATCCAGGCGCAGGCGTAAGCATCGGGTGGGGGGTGGAGGGGGGTGGGAGTTGGGGAACTGGGTAGGTGAGAAGTTGGGGGAAGGGGGAGGGGTGAACGTATAAAGCAGACCGCAGACGTAATGGCATACAGACTGCAAGAAATTGGGGGCTACTACGAAGAGTGTACAATGGACCGACGCCGCCCGACCTTCGGGTTGTGGGCTTATTGGCTGTGTCACTGATCCGCCCGAGTACATTCTTAATACTGTTGTTGCTATTGTGAAGTGCCCATAACTGTATGATACGTGTAAGAGTTGGTTCTGCAATAAAAACGATGTTACAAAAAAAATATATAAGCGCCACAGCCTTCCTCAAAACCACACCATAAATATTGGAAGAATACCACACATTTCACCGTTAAGCTGCTGTCAGTCTTTCCTAATCGACGATCTTGGATCCTTCTTGTTGAAAAGAGAAACCAAAAGTTGTTGTTTTGATTGCCGTTTGGCTACCACCCATACTTGTTAATACGGAACCTTATGTTAGCATGGAGAAAGACTTTTGCCCATAAAGTTACAGTGATAGCCTTTCTATGGGGAGCGGGCAGATGCAGGATAGCGCTCGACACGTTGCTTCGACCTAAAGATGAGGGGGGCATGGCAGTACCAGATTTTGAGTGTTACTACCTGGCGGCCCAGTTGCAGACCTTTACACAAGAGGTAGCGAAGGTGTATCGAGGTCCGGAACCGGACAGAGACGGGGGCACACAACGGCATGTGCTGGCTTACATTACCCTGCAGCAGAGGCTCCTCATCAAGGATCTTTCCCAGGAGGAGCAGACGTTTCGGCTGTGCTGGAATCGAGCGCGGCGGAGAGCGGGGGTACGCCGAATATACGCACCGGAGATTCCGCTGGGAATGGTGACCGCTCTCCCTCACGGTGGAGACTGGTCGCGATTACAAGGGTGGGAAGATGCGGGGCTGCAGATGTTAGGTGATCTCTATGAGGACGGGGTATTACTCCAGTTCCAGACCCTGCAGGAACGCTTTGACCTGCCGAGAGGGGACTACCTGATGCATGCCGCAGTGACAAGAGCCATGCAAGAGCACTGGGGGGAGGGATTGCAGGAACCCGCTACATCCATGGCCTGCCAGTACACAATGATGGCAGCTGGCACTTATAAGGCAGTGACCTGCCTTTATTCTCGAATGCTACGGGAAACGTTACAACCGCTCACAGCGCTGAAGGCCAAGTGGGAACTGGATCTCCAGATGAAGATTCCTGATACCACCTGGGCGCAACTACTAAGGCGAGCGAGGAGGAGCACAAGGAACGCAAGATTTCAACTGATACATTTCTACATCCTCCATAGGGCTTACCTCACCCAGGGGAAACTGGGGAAATACTTTGGTGTGGAAAACGCAGCTTGCCCCAGATGTAATATTGCAGAGGCGGATTTGGGGCATATGCTGTGGGATTGCCCACAACTGCGAGATTACTGGCGGGAGATTGGAGAGGCACTGAATAATGCTACGGACAGGGAGCTGCACTACACTAAAGCGGTAGGAACACTGCACTGGTTTCCACACACACCCAAGAATAAAGTAACCAGTAAGTTTATAGACATGGGGCTACTACTAGCCAAGCGTGAAATTACTAGAAACTGGAAATCTAGAAAGGGACCCACATACAAGCGGTGGTATAATGAATGTCTTAAATGGGCGGCGAGCGAAAGCACACTGAGGTACCAACTAGCCCGACGCACTGCAGACGAAAGAGCACTCAAAAGGGCGACAGCATGGGAGGCACTAGTGCAGGCGCTCCGAGATTGCACGGGGGAGGAGGAGGGGGGACACACTGACTCTGAAACTGAAGATCCCATCAGCACACCAGGTACACACTCTTAGCGAATGATACATTCCTCCTAGCGATGTCCAAAACATACTCTACTTGGGAATCCAGGCGCAGGCGTAAGCATCGGGTGGGGGGTGGAGGGGGGTGGGAGTTGGGGAACTGGGTAGGTGAGAAGTTGGGGGAAGGGGGAGGGGTGAACGTATAAAGCAGACCGCAGACGTAATGGCATACAGACTGCAAGAAATTGGGGGCTACTACGAAGAGTGTACAATGGACCGACGCCGCCCGACCTTCGGGTTGTGGGCTTATTGGCTGTGTCACTGATCCGCCCGAGTACATTCTTAATACTGTTGTTGCTATTGTGAAGTGCCCATAACTGTATGATACGTGTAAGAGTTGGTTCTGCAATAAAAACGATGTTACAAAAAAAAAATATAAGCGCCACAGCCTTCCTCAAAACCACACCATAAATATTGGAAGAATACCACACATTTCACCGTTAAGCTGCTGTCAGTCTTTCCTAATCGACGATCTTGGATCCTTCTTGTTGAAAAGAGAAACCAAAAGTTGTTGTTTTGATTGCCGTTTGGCTACCACCCATACTTGTTAATACGGAACCTTATGTTAGCATGGAGAAAGACTTTTGCCCATAAAGTTACACAGGTGCAACACTACACACACTTGTCACGAACCAAGGGCACAAACCTTACTGCAAATTTCAGCAGCCAATCAAAACTTACTAAGCACAAAAACTATATTTCTCATCAGACCATCAATCAATCAGACCCGACCAGCCCCTGTATTCTGGCCAACCCATAAGGACTCTTCCTATTTCTTTGGAAACAAATTCAAACAACAAACGGAAAGTCTGAACAATCCAGCGAATCCAACAGCTCAAACATCACACTGAGCCCAGCAGCGCCGTCCAGAAGGAGGCCAATGTAAAAGAGGTTCAACCAGTGATCTGAAGATCATCAATAGGACCCAGTCAGCAGATTGCCAGGTCCATAAATGTTCAGTTCTGCTTCTGATCGGAATCTGTCAAGAGAAAGGAAATGTGTAAACTCTGCAAACCCCACCCACCAAGCAACATAAACAGGAACAGTAATAATACTTATGTACAACACAGTAACAGGTGGGACAATCCTCACCTCCATGACCTTAATAAAATTGAAAATCCTTGTTGTAAATGCCTGATAATATTTCATTCTATGTCAGGAGAAAGGAGCTGCGCACAGTCTCACACTTACACCTGAATAGGCTGTCGTGTCCTCACACAAAGGGCTACATACCCCCCTTTAGTGAGCCTTGAGCCAGAGTAGAAAGGGAGGACCTCTGTGCCTCCTGATCTGAAGTCTTAGGGACATAAATGACTTCCAACCACCTTACTCCTGCAGCTGGAGTTTGCAATCTGTCAGTCTGCCCTGTCAAGTGCTGCCACCCTAGTTTTGGACCCTTGAACCATGTGTGCTCCAGCGGAACCAATGCATCCTCTGATGTGGGAGCAGAATAGATGCATCGCTGCTATCGCAGTAATGGAACCAGCGCATTGCCGTCGGAACCAACGTATTTTTTGCTGCGGGAGCAGACTCAACAGATCGCTGCATTTGTGGGCACAGAACTGGCGCATTTCTTTTGAACTGCCACATTTTGGAACTGACTCATCACCACTGCTGCATGGAGAAAATCAACGCATCGCCTCTGCTGCCTGGAGAAAATAATTTGATGCATATCCTCTGCTGTGGAATCGACGCTGAGCATTCGCTTTGGCTGCACCCTACATCTTCGTCGATGCAACCACGATTAAGGTACTTTCGTTCAGCTGGCCTCAGTGGGTCCTTGTTAAGTATGGGTGAAATTAGCGAATTCACAGTCCGCGAATTTGCGCGAAAGCGAATCCGCGGTCCGCAAATTCCGCAAATTTGTGGATTTTTTTTGCGTGTTCACGGGGCACTTTGCGTGTTCGTGGGTTTTTTTCAGCGCAACGACCGCGAAGTTACCCATGCGGTCGTACATGGGCGCGGCCATCTTGTTTTCAGTGTTCGCGTTGCGTGTTTCCGTTTCCGGGCGCTATTTGCATGCTCGCATTGGACATTTCCTACGTGCGAGGCGCAATTACGTGTTCGCGTGCTCGCGGGAGAAATATCAAGCAAACTTACCCACATGGTCGCAATGGGCGCGGCCATCTTGTTTTTCATTCTTTGCTATGGTTCTGGGCATGCTTTTTCAATCCTCCCTTAATCTTTGCAATTCTTTGAACTTTTTTTTACTCATTACCTATCTTCTTATTTTTGTACATCTATATTTTGTGTTTTTTTCTACTTTTGGTTACTTAAAACTACTTTTTTAAACTCTTTACTTTTATTTACTTTTTCCCTATTCTTTCTTTCCTATTTCATTTTCCTTTTCTGCCCAGGACCATGGCAAAGGGAGCCGGGAAGAACATGAAGGGGAAGGGTCCCGCACCCCGTACCTGGCTCCCTTGCGGGCGCTTAAGGGAGGAGGCAGTAGTAGCCCGGGAGATCTTCAGCGCGGTGGAGGTGGCCGCACTGGTTTTCTTCGTCTAGCGCCACCTCCCCAAGACCGTCGCGGCAGGCCCGGTGCCGGGTACGGGCTCCGGGAGTGTCGCCAGCTATGGGGGAAGGTGTGTCGTGCCATGTATCGGGAGTCTGGGGTCCGGCGCACCTACAACCAGGCGACGCACCGGTGGTCCGACATCCTGGACCGTGAGCAAGACCTGCTCGACCTTCTTGGAGTCGAAATCCCGGGCCTTGGTGAGTAGTAGCAGCTAGTGTTTAATCACTACTTTGTTTTTTCCTGGTCTGTGTGATATTGCAATTTGTTTTTTCCGAAGAGTAAGAATGCTGCCGATTACATTGCAGGTAAATTATGTTTCAAAAGCTTCTGTGATTGCAGGTGCTCGCCTGCTCACTGGCGGTGCTACTATGCTTACTTGTTTTCAATTTTGTGCTCATTTGGCCTGAGTGATTATGTATGAGTGAGTACTTTACAGAACTGCGTAATGCTAGACACTAGAGATTCAAGTCCAGTCCTTCCTTTGTACTACTGCCAAGAGATAGTGGTGGTGGATTGATAGTTTGAGTATATTATGACTGGTTATTTAGTAGGAAAACTTTTAGTGGTCTGCACTCATGACGGACTGTGTCTGTCACTTCACTTGCTGCGGAGTGCTGCCTGCCAGTCCTAGTAGAACCTTTTTTTAGTTGGTTTAGTGAGTTACATAACTTTCCAAGTAGACGGTCCGCGAATCCAGCAGTACTAATATCCTAGTAGACCACATCAGATAGTTCAATACATTTAGTGCAATTGTTGTCTATTTCCCTGAAATAATTTGTTATTGTTTTTTTGAAATGTTTGATTTGGTTGACAATAATGATCCATGTTTGTGTCTTTCTTTCATGTTGTACATCAGCTTCCCCCAGGGGCAAGAGGACAGAGGAGATAGCGGCCCGCGGAGCAGAAACAACAACAGGAAGGCCAGGATAGGTCCGCCGAGGGCTCCTCTGCTGGCCCCAGTAAGTTTTCCTGTTAATGTTATTAATTATACTTCCCTATCTTTTACAGCACCTATTTATTCCAAACGTTCCTCATGATTCTATTTTTTCCTAAATCGTCTTTGATCTTCTTGTAGACTATTTCTAAATTCTTATCCTGCCTCTACTATGACTCTCTGTGCTACTACTAGATTATTATTAGTCTGTCTGTGTAGCTAGCTAAGCTTACACAGTTGGCAAAAGGAGTTGAACAAAACTCCTATTCAGCAATAGCTCTAGGCACTGAGTGCAGTCGTCTGGGTTGTCCATAATGTCTATTGAAGTCTTCTAAATGTTTATGCTTTGACAATTCCCAACAATAAAATGTCAATGGCCACCACGAATAAGATACTAGTTTACTTTTTGATTGGATAGGAGGACATACTACTACTGTTGCAGGGACTATTCTGCACATACAGAACTATGGACAAGAAATAGGGCATTGGTTATAAATTATAATAGGCGCAGTTAGACTTTCCACATACCTCAGTCATACCAGAAGAAGTTGAACCCCCAATCTCCTTAGTGACTAGCCAGTGTGTCAGAGAGTAATTATTCTGCTGCCGAATGCAGCGATGATCCTCAATGATTATGCAACCCAGAGATCATAAGACTATGGAGTCAGAGTCCCGACCTCTCAGAGTCACGGACTCATGCATGCAAATTGCAAACCCTTTCGCTCACTCACTCATGACCAAAAACCACAGAGTCTATGTAAGTTTTAAAGCTTTATTAAAAGTAAAACAAGGAGCTCTGTGTGTACTCTGTAAAAATTAAAATTGTGCATTATATAAAAACATTTATTAAAATCAATGTCATATAAACGTAGAACAACTGAAAAGTGGCTGATTTCACACATTAATTGTGGGAGAGCCCTCACCTGGTTGGAACTTAAAGTCTTGGTGGGGAGGAATCGGTGACAACTCCGACTAAGAAATGATGATGATCGTGCTCTTGTTCGTAGAAGGGAAGCTTCTGTCTGTTATGAGAAAAATGGTGCGTGTTAAAAAGCAAGCATTCATCAGTTGTGTCAAAAAGTGTAGCATCACATCTTATGGCTAAGCATAAATAAAAAACACCCTCCCCTGAAGAAAGGGACATTTTTTGTTTAGACTAGAGAGTCACAAATTATTACATTTGTTGATGCAGCACTAGTAACTTTTTTTAAATTCCTAGACAAAATAGGGAGTGGTGTATATGGCATCTAAAAATATTAAATGTTTTTTCTAGGCGTAACACCATCGGCACATCCAACGACCAGTGCCGGGGCCAGCGCGGAGGTGGGCACTCCAGGGTCTGATGCGGTGCCACGGCCTGAGCCAACAGGAACTGCTGTGGGGTATGCCACGGTAGTGGCGGGCATTGGTAAGCTATTTTATTCCTTTCTTATTGAGATTGCAGAGTGGGCTCTCGGCAGGGGTGTATATGTTGTACAGTACAAGTACACTTTACTGTTAAGAAGACTTACAAATTTAGAACTACGTTTTTGTCAACCAGGTAGAAGACAGTCACCCTTGACTTCTCATTAGCAATAGCAGCGGGAGTTGACGAGAAACCAATGGCCTCCTCTAAATTTGACTTCAACTCAGCTGTGAAAGTTTTATCGAGAAGCCAAGTCAGATCAGAGATGAACTTGATGGATGGGATGAACGAAAGGGGAAAGAAGGGTGTAAGGAAGGACGAGCGAGTGAAAATTAATGACTGGCAAAGAATGATACTTGTTTTTGAATGCTGCCCGAGGTGGCTGGGAATCTGATGCATGGTCTGATGCATGGCCGGTTGAAGGCTGAAGCAAGGATGGGTGGAGAAAGAAAAGAGGACTGCCTGGGTGGGTGAAACAGAAACTGTATGTGTGCGCAATATATCCCTTGGTTCAAATTCAAATGCAAGTCAAGCACGGATGCATGGCTGGCGTTTTACAAAAAAAAAGCAAAAGGTTGTTTTTCGGCGAGGAACGGTAAGGTTGCTCCAGTCAGACATTAACCGCTTCTGCGCTAATGACAAAGCCAGCTCGTCATGGGCGTTACCTGCGGTACGCGGATGACGAGCTGGCTTTGTCATAAACAAGCCATTTTTGAAATTCCAGCGCACAGCGGGAATTCGCGGTAGCGCGGAAGCGGTTAAGAAGAATGATTGACTTTTACTTTGAATGGATGGATGCCTGCCTGGATGGTATCTTCCTCATAGTTAGCATAGGTGTATGTAGACAGAGTAGACGGTCCCTGGATGAAGAGTGTTACTTTGAAGAGCATGTAACACTGCACGTCCGTGCCAGAGTAGCAAAGCCGAGGAAAGTAGAAGTTGTAACTTTTCAGAATACTACCATGACTAGTAACAGTTGTTTGCAAGCACAGCATATATCCGGCGATTAGGGTGACCACTCACTCACTACCTCTGTTAATAATTGTTTTACAACTCTGTCATTCATGTGTGGCCTATCGGTGTTCACTCAATCAAAAACAAAGCACCTAAATGTCATCCCATATGTAAGTAAATATCCTGTGAAGGGATAGATGATCATATTATCTTCTTCATTTTCCTTTTGTAGTAGTCAGGGGCAGGGCAGGGTGAAAGTTAAATTAATTAAGCTGTAGCCCTTGTAACAGATTATGGCCAGTGTCACCCGTAATAGAAAAGTAAGAGCTTCACCACCTGCATTTACTGGACTGGTGACAGTAACGCAAGTCTGTGTCTTCATGGCTTGTGTCTGTGTTTTTTTTTGGGTGCAAATTGACTGTGCTGGTATTATGCCAGCTTCCACAAGTTTACGTACCAATTTCGCTAAACAAGAGAGAAGAAGAAGACTGGTGTACTGTCTGAGTCTAATGTAGTGAGTCCAAATAGTGCTAGTAGAATTCCTGAAACTCCCACTAATGTTAGAGCAGAGGGCGATGAAGTGGGAGGTTAGATAGATACGTGCCACAAATGTTATGTACTTTGCTTGTAAGTTGCTAATGCTACTGTGACACAACTTTCTGCTGAATTATTTTGTATTAATCTTAAAGAGCATTGGTTACAGTATGTTTTTCTTTCTTCATTTAGATGCTCCTTCCAAACTAACACGGAAGGAGTTGGCTAGACGGGCCCGGCAAAGGAAACTAGAGGCAATTGTCGCCGAATATCGGCGGCTGGTGGCCCAGGAGGAGGAGGACATGCAGTCGCAGTCAACACCAACATCCACGACAGCTGCATCCTCCTCTGCCCACCCTGGGTCATCCAGTAAGCACAAGCCTTCAGCAGTACGGATCCGCGATCCTGCAGCCACCCGCCACCGCCAAGCAGCAAAAAAATCAGCTGCCCCCCGCAGCAGGTGCAAGGCTCGTCTGCACCGCTTGACCCTCATGGTGTCCAACCTTGCGCAGGAGGTGACAAGGCTGAAAACCCTGCTCAAGGACCTCCGCAGAGAGCATCGTGACCACCTGGCCAAAGGACACAACCGGCAGAAGTAGAGGAGAGACTGTCCCTTGCCCCTTTTTTAAAGACTTTTGGGGGGTGGGAATTGGGCGTTGGGGTTTTGGAACTGTTCTTCGGGAGGACATTTCATGGACATTGGTTGGGGTTAGGGAGGGGGGTGGGTCGGGTCTTGTGGGATAGTTTATTTTTGTTAGGGTGTAAATAATAATTATATATTTTCAACTTAAACATGGTAGTGGTAGTAGTAGTGGTGGTACACATTGGAAGTAGTAGCATATGAAAAAAAAGGAAATAAAACATTGAGTGGCCTCAGCGTAGCATTAGAACAGTACGATAGATAGTACAGTACACAGTAAGAACATATCCTCGGATTCCTTCCCCATCCTTGAAATTTATTTTTTGTTGCTTTGACCTTATCCTCCCCAGCAAGTGTGTGAAATTATTGTTGTCATTTAGTCACACCTCAATGAAAACCACAAAGCCCGGGGGGAAGATGGTTAGGGTTTGAAAATTGGATGGGAATGGGGGTTTTTGGGAAAGTTTTGTGGAGAGAGGAAAAAATAACATAGCATGGACAAACAACAAATGAAGAAAAACAAATCTTTGGATACGAAGATATCCAGGAATCTTGCACTACTGCAAGCATGAAGAGGTTTGCTAAATGGATGGTTATGTTACTGAAAAGTAGTACTTACTATAACTTACTAACTATGAAGAAACAATGTGACAGTACAGGGCTGCAGTAATTATGCAATTTCATTTGCCTATCTGCCCTCAGAGAGAATAAACACTTATTAGTACATTCAATTAGTTTTAAAAATAGCAAAGAAACTTATCAAATAGCTGGAGGGATGAATTTGAAGCAGAGAGCAAACAAATGCACAGAGTAACACTCATAGAAGTTCACAAAAATAACATAATTTAAAAGATAAAGGAGAAGTGAAGAGGATACTGTAACTGTATGTTATAGTTGTCCTGTTCAATTTGGGAAGTTGAATGCATCCAGCCATTCCTCTTATTCGCGGTACTCCTCCATTCCATCTGACGCTCCGTCGATCAATCTTGGTGACCAGACACACTGTCCACTGCCTGCCTGGTGGATGCGGAATTGCGGATCGCTTATGGTAAGCCTGAGTTAATCGTTTTTCCCATCGCACAGGGTAAAGACCGGCCTGTAATTGTTGATGGAAAAACAGGAAGTGGTATTAAAACACCACGGAGAAAAAAATATAAGGTACGATGTGTCGTTCAAAAATAACACTTTCAGTTTCAGAGGCGACAGTATTACATACAAGCATAATTTCTAAAGTGCGTACTCTGAGTCTCCTTTTCAAGGATAGTAATTAGCACACAGCAGGCCAGGGCCATGCAGACGGTCAAGGCAGGCACCACTGAGTGAATCAACCTGATGTAGCATACCTCTTTGACACATACAGACAAAGCATATCTAATTGTATGCTGCAAGCCACATAGCCGCAATTTTACATGAACTGCTCTCTGGACTCTGGCATAAAAACACTACACTGGCTCGACCACTCCATACCAAGACTAGACAGACATGTAGTTCTGCTGTAGTTGTTGTTGACTGGTTTACCTGTTTGCCACTCACGGAATGGGCATAGTTCTTCCGTAAGCCGACAATGATGATCCATCCTTCCCAGTGAGTGACTGTAAAGAAAAAAGATATTATGTAACTTTGATCATCAAGACTCATCATCATCATGGTATATTGGCAAACTCAATGTTGTTCATGAAGTCGCAGTCTACACACACAATGAGTCCAAGGACATTTTGCATATTAAAAAATGCAACGTAGTGGCCCCTACAGTAGAAGAATTTGAATTAAACAAGGTACAAAAACAGAGTAGACTTGAGTTACATTTACTGTGTAAAAGATTAAATAATAACAGAAGACATATGATGATTCATTTCATGCACAACAAAGAAACAGCAATTGCTTTTATCAGAGCCAGACAGCCAGTGCTGTCCAATGCATGCCATCTCATTATTCATTACCTGTTCCACTTTTTGTCCACATCTTGTTCTTAAAGTGGAGGTCCACAGGGCAGCCTCTCGTGTCAATTTCAGAAGTAACTGTCAGCAATCACTTCTTTTAAGGGGACTCGTCTACGAAACAACAGTTTCTTCATTCTGCGTAATCCAGCCATCTGCCTTGAGGGAAATGGATAGGGGGAGTCTGGAGGAGGAGGATAGAGGAGCCATGCCCTAAATGATGTTTAAATTCAAGACACCACCACAGAAAGACTTGGTCCATGCACCACTGGCTACCCCTGGGCATAATGGGTGAAAGGAAGGCAGACTGAGTGCAGGCCTATGGCACAAAGCACACTGCCTGGCTTCAAAATGGCCCCTTGATCCCCACCCACATGACCAGGCCCTGCCTGGACCAGGCCTCAAAATGGCCCCCACCCACATGGCCAGGCCCCAACAACACCCCAAAAATCGAAAAACACACAAAAATCACAACAATCCAATGCCATCCAGGCCCTAAATGATGTTTAAATTCAAGAGACCCCACAGAAAGACTTGGTCCATGCACCACTGAGTGACTACCCCTGGGCCTACTGGCTAGTGTAGCTTTACACGCACCCCAAAATTAAAAAAAAAATTCCACATATAATAGTGAGGGGAAACATCCATAACAACGCGGGCATTACCCCGCACTGCTATTACAACGCTGCTATTACAACGCAAGTCGTTACAACGACTTGCGCTGGCGGGCCCTGAAGGATAGGGAATGGTTTAATTTTCTAACCAACACCTTCCCTACTGTCAACGTGGGCTGGTGTTGGAATAGAAAATTAAACTATTCCGAATTGCTTTGTAAAAACTGCGTTGTAATGGCATGCGGGGTGAAAGCCCGCGTTGTAATGATGTACAACCAATAGTGAGCTATTCATCAATTCCATGACATAAATGATATTTAAGTTCAACAAAACTCACAGAAACAGTTGTATCATGCACCCATGACTAACCATGGGCCTACTGGCTACTGTGCCTATCCACAATATATATTTTTTAAAGTTGTGAAAAAGTTAAAAATTGTAGTTGCAGTAACTGCGATGCCCCAAACAAACAACACCAACTTACTTGTAAAATCTCAAATTCAAAAGTAATCCAAAAGTGATCCAAACAAAAAGTCCTCAAATACAAATATCCAGCAGCAGCCACAAAGAGTAATCCTTCTAGCTCCAGATCCAAATGAAAAGTGACCCGGACATGGACAAAGCACTGGGAGGAGCCTGCTGGACAGGAACAGGAAGTTGGAGTCTCTGGGGCACGTCCTTCCTCCCACCCCCCCAAAAATGGACTCCTTGCACAAAAAAGTGCAGCCAAATGTCAATCTGAGTTATTCTGATCCAAATCATCATTTTCAGAAGGTTTATGCTGCCTGCGGTAGATTTCTTGTGCAGAATTGCAATTTTTGCAAGTTCGGGAAAGCGAGCTGGTCAAATCTCCCGCCGGAAGTCAGCTGCGCCTCACATCTACGTGTTCGCAATTGTTTACTCCCGTGATGCGTGATCGCGGGCCCTTCTGACGTAGTCGCGTTCTCAAACTCTCACAGTGCAAGATGGCGGGCCGCTATGACGTACTCGCGGTCGAAAAGTCTTGCGCGATCACGCAGTTAGATCTAAAATGGCGCAGCGCACGAAAACCGGGAGGAAAAACAACTCAGCGAACTCAGAATCACGGTAAGTCAACGCCGCGCGCGCCATATTGTATTTTTGAAGCGCGACCAGGCAAAAAAATCCGCCAGTTTGAGAATTACGAATTTTTTGACAAATTTGCACGATTCGCGGAACGCGAAATTGCCAAAAATTCACAAATTCCGCGAGCGGAACGGATTTTCAGCCCACGCTTAGTCCTTGTATCCGGCACGCGCTCCATCGTTGTTGGCCCCAACTTTTGACTTTGTCTCTGTCAGACGCAACCAGATATCCCGAGTAAGCGTGTGTTGCTTCTAAGCGCTATTTTACTTTTCTTCTTTAAAAATGTATTTATCAAGTTCTATTTATTGGATTTTTCTTGTTTTGGTCTTGTTTTATTTAAGAAATGTAGTTCTTTTTTTACTAACCTGGTGTGGAATCTTTTTGTGTGGTGTTTTCACTGTTTTACTGTTTGCAGTGTTGCACAAATACTTTACACATTGCCTCTTAATTTAAGCCTGACTGATCTGTGGCAAGCACGGTTGAACACAGGTTAATTTAGGGTGTCCTTGTGGTTACTGCTTGACTATTGCTTGTACCCTAGTCACATAGGAAGCCAATTTCTGACATTGGTGATCAGTAGTGAGATAGGGCTTGTGTTTGTGCAGTGTTATACAGTGATTTGGTGTACACTACTATTCCACACCTGAGACCATTACAAGTTGTTAATTCTTCCTTATTTTTTTCAGTTGGCTATTTTCCCCTTATCTGAATTTATGTGCCTTAACTTCTTTTTTGCACCATGGGTGCCTGCAATATTGACACCCTCAACAGGTCTGAGCTGCTGAAACTCTGCAAACAGAAAGGACTGAAAACAGACAAGATGGCTACCAAACTGGATCTCCAGATAACCTCAGGGCCTTTGAAGAAGTGCAGAGATGGCAGGCCACCTCAGAGGAAGATGAGGTGGATGACAGTGAGGAAAAAAGAGCACTGACAAAGGAGGAGGAGAGGGGGGACTCATTGCAGGGCCTGGAGCTGCTATGAGGGCTATAAGGGCATTCCAGTTTGGCCGGCCGTTTTAGGCTGGCCAAACTGACAGGCTTACTTTGCTTTCTCCAACCCGGTTGTATAGCACATTTATTCTTCTGTTAAATAAATGTTAGACAGTTTGTCCTGGACCAACTTCAAAGTACTTATTGGCATACCCAGAATTTATGGCATTGGAAGTCCCATAGCTGTAACAGTGTTACACTATTTCTAAGTACCAGTTATTAGGAGTTGCGTCTGCATATATTACACAGAAGCCTGGAATTACAGGTTTCTCTCCCAGAAGTCATGTTTCCTGACAACATATGACCTCATTCTCAGATATTATCTTCTCAAAGGTGTCAGATTGAAGTATTCTGTTTAGTCCATGGACATTCCATACAAACATGGAAAGATTATCTGGGGAAGTCATAACCTAATCAACTTCACTAAGGCTGCTAAAGTCCTGCCAGGCTTTACTCTCGGAGTTTAACAAGTCAAAGCAATTTACTTCACTCTGCAGAATGGTAACCAAAGGGATATCACAGTATAGCCCCAATGTTCTCTTTGGGTAAGATAAGATTCTGTCTTCTGAATAGAAAACCACTTGCTTTGGCTCAAGCTCTGCGTGACACTTTAGGGAGGTTCTCCTTGGTGTGCATCATACTTCAGACTGCAGTACTATATAGATCCCCTTATTCTTTAACTCCTTTTCTGCCACCACGATTAAACTCTTGGTTGCCTGGGGCGAAAACATTGCCTTTGTAATTTCCTTTGCGGACTATCTATCAACAAACTCTACTTGCTTTAAATCAGTAGAGGTGATTAACTTTGAGGATGGACAGAGCTTAAAATTCCACAGCAAATTGGATCTATACCATTAATACATCAAAATAGAGTACTGAACAGTCCTTATGAAATTTATGAGACAGTGTGAGTTTATTGTTCGTAATTGCATCATCTAACTATGTTCCTATTATCTCTACGTTCGCTACAAGCCTTTGCTGTACTTTTTATTAGGAGTCAAACCAGAGACTTGGGGTACCTAACTGACATCATGACATCATTAGCTAACACGTTGTTGATTCTGGACTTGGTGATTATTATATGTAGTGATTCCTAGTCAGCCCTTATATATAACTTCTTTCCCATCACCAGGAATGCACAATTTAGTTGTGATTCTTATTTTTTCTCTAGCCTGTGCACTTTTGTGACCATCAATACTGAGATAGATGATAAGGGGCCATATGTATCAAGCACATTCGCATCTTTGCGAATGCGAATTTGCTACATGGTATGTATTAAGCAAAATCTGGTGCAAAATAAGGAATCGCAAAATTTGCGATTCCTTATTTTGCAATTGCATTTAAGAATCGCAAATTTTGCGATTCCTTAAATATAATGTATGTAGCAAAAAAAAGTTAGCAAAATGTCCTTAAGGAATCGCAAATTACCACCAACTTCTAGTTGGTGGTAATTTGCGAATTCCTTGAAAAATGCAAATTTTTGCATTTTTCAAAGTGCCATGTGACGCACTTGGGGCATGTATGTGCGCCACATGTGCACCCATGCATATTTCAGGGGTGCAACAGGGTGTCCTTTGGACACCCCTGCACCCTTGAAATTATTCTCAATTTGCGATTAGCAAATTGCGAATCGCAAATTGCGAATATTTTCCTATTCATTCCTATGGGCCTCCTGGCCCATAGAAATGAATGGGAAAGTATTCCTTAATTGCGATTCGTAATTTGCTAATCGCAATTAAGGAATTTTAAGAAATAGCAAAAAAAATGCGATTTTGTTCATACATACCCATTTGCGATTCTCAAATAGCGATTTCTTAAAAATCGCTATTTGAGAATCGCAAATGGATATCTTGATACATATGGCCCTTAATTATTAAAATGCGCACCTAAGATTATGAACATTTTTGCAATATCAATGACAGCACTGCACTTTGTAAAACAGTAATTTTCCTATGCTTGACTAAACTAGGCCAGAACCTGGGCTAACTTCCATCTTGAATCTCAATCACAGCCATGATGTATGTGTTTAAGTTTCTCTGTTCTACGCACGTAGCAAAATTTGCATTGTGAAATGTTCTGTTTTGACACGCTGTTCTCGAAGAACTCCACAGAAAGACGTTTGCTTTTCCTTACTGTCACTGTAAACCTGTTCACAATATGAGATTGTCATTGTTTGTATGTAACTAGATTTGTAATGCCATAAGGTCAAAAGGAATTGTATTAATATTCATGTAGGAGATGGTGTTGGGAAGACGTTAGATGATACTGCCCTATATTTCTTGTTCTGATTTGATAATGTGTGTGGCAGAATTTGATCAACCTATGCCAACAGTGCATTTTTTGCTATGTATCTTTCTATAAAAAATGCTCCATGTAAGAGGTGGGCAAAATCTGGTTTGCCTAACATTAGAAAGCTGATCCCTGTCAGGCTGTCTCTTGCTTAGGACTTAGAATATTTTTTGCTCTGAGACTTGACTTTATGTTGGATTCTGCTGCATATTGATTTACCATGCAGTTTGACTAACTATTATTATTTTTACAAGTTGGATAGGATTTTTGAGGCTGTCAACAGCTCCTGGGAAATCATTGAGTCCAAAATAGGCAAGCTGGCAATTGATTTAGGCATTCTGCAAGACGATCACTGTAAGTGAGTGTGCAAAGATAAAAGGATTGAGGAAGCTGTGACGGAGGCGCGCCCGGCTGTGAACATGCTTCAGATGTAGATGGCAGAACTTACAAAGTAACATGCCTGGACAAATGAAAAGAGAACACAGAAGGTCGTAATCAATGAAATAATATCATGGTGATAGGCCTCCTCAAGATCGTGAAAGGCAGAGACCTGGTACAATATTTGGAGCACAGGCTGTTGAGCGTGGTAATCCCACACCGATTTTTGCTATTCATCCTAATAGAGAGGGCACATAGAGTGCTGGAGTGCCTGCCTAGCAATTAGTTCAATGCCCTGGCAAATGGTAGCCCTCCTCCTTCACTACAAAGACAAAGACTTGCTCATGCAGAAGGCACACAACAATGCAGACCTGAGAGTAGGGAATAGCAGGATGAACATCTTTCCTGACCACACTCTTGTAGTGCAGTGCCAGCAGACCTCATTTTTGACGGTGAAGAGGGAACTGCGGGCAGAGGGCACCACCTATATGCTTCTTTTCAGCATGGCTGAAGATCATGAGCAGAGCAAACCCTCTTCTTTGATGCGCCCTCTGATACCTGCAGCTAGTTAGGACGTGGAAGAACGGCGACAGACTCCACTCCAAAAGTGCAAATGAGAATGATGGTGAGACAGAGCAGTGAACAGATGGCCATCAAGGAAACAGACTGTGCAGTCTCAGGTAGACGCAGTGTAAATGGTGACCATTGTTTGTGCTTTGGGCTGTCTTAGTGAAAACTTAGAGAATACACAATTGGAAAGTTCTGGACCGGAATAATCTCATGGAGAGGAGCAAACCAGATCAAGGCCAAACAGCAGACAACCTCTAGATAAACCAAGCAATGGGTGTTGAACATGCAATGATACATAGAACACGCACTCGGGTGTCTTCCCTTGCCCTGAGAATGGGCCCTCATGGTTTTTGCTCTTGTAAATTTGTGAGCAAATCAACTATAGAGCTCCCCTACACCTACTCCTATGCCACGAGTACGAACATTGCAATCTTTCCTTCCACAGTTGAAGATTGTTGGACGGATTGCGGCTGTCACTCTACCCTGGGCTGCGGGAGCTGGGAATTGTTTTGATTTCTTTACATGGGCTACCCAGCCAATTATACTACCTATATGTGGGAAGGCCACTGAGCTCATACCTTCACACTGGATGTATGTCGTTACTACGCATGCATTTACAACGCATGCCTTTACGACGCAACTTTTACAACGCAAGTCATTACAACGACTTGCATTGGGGGGCGCTGGATAGTGAATAGTTTATTTACTATTCCAACTCCAGTCCCCATGGATAGTAGGGAAGGAGTTGGATAGTAAATTAAACTATTCCCTATCCTGGAGCGCCCCCCAGCGCAAGTCGTTGTAACGACTTGCGTTGTAAAAGTTGCGTCGTAAAGGAACAGCGTTGTAAAAGTTGCATAGTAAACGCTGTTCCCCCTTCACACTACGACCTGATGTACAAATGGCTGAATCACCAGGTGAAAATACTATCTTCACGTAGAACAAGAGGGGCATGGGAACCCTTGGGAAATGATAGAAGGTGCAGACTTACCTCTGTCGGAGATGGGTGGGCATTGCATTGTTAGAAATGCACCCATGCCCAAATGTTTGTGTTGCCTTTGCGCCATACATGGGGACACAAGTGCGACCCTGCATGGCTTGACAATCCAAGAAAGGGGACTATGGGCTTTATTAAGGTCCAGCATACATGCCCAGACAATAGCAATATCAAAAGGGTATGCAGTTCCCCAGTGGGTCAATGTAAAAGGGGGAGAGTGTAACCACAGGAGTAATAGGTAGTCCTACAGTGAAAGAAGTGAAAGGGGAATCACTCATTTCGGAATTAGGGCCCTCACACACCCAGCCAGCTGGGTGTCATGCTTCATCATTGGGCTTGCACCCCGTCAGTTCGGCGCTGCAATACCCGACGGGCACCCAAATAGGGACTCTTTGGCGGAGATCTTTTTTCCATGCCGTAATGTGCTGTGTGTTCAAGAGGCCTAAAAGAAGGGTGCAGGTGAGGTGAATGTGTTGGATTGCTTCAAGGATAACCAACGTAGGGACTCCGGTGGGTGTCTGAGGGTCCCAAAATGAGTGCAGATCTTGGTGGTGATACGGTGACATTGGATGTTACTTTTGTGCTCTGTAATGCGGGTCTTGACCATTCTGGTAGTCATAAAAATGTACCTCAGATTACAGGGGCAGATAATCATATATATGCAATTAACAGTGTTGCAGTTTGTGTGCCTTCTCAGTTTCTAAGTAAATCCTTCAGATAACACTACTTATTTTGTCGGTGTAGTTTTGGGGCAAGCTGTGCACAAGCCGCATGGGTAGTGGCCCATTACGGGAGGGAGATCCCACAGTTGTCTTGGTAGGCTGTTTGTGTGGGTCCTGGGTCTGGTGTGGATGAGAAGATCTTTCAAAATTTTGGTTAGTTTGAACGCAAACTTAGGCGTAGGTAAATGTAAAGACCCAGTGCCTAGTATCCCCCAGTGTTACTTTATGATACCCCAGATATGGTTAGAATCAGGAAGTAAAGGAGGTGACACAGGTTAAAACATGTGTGGACTCTTTTTAGCTTTTCTCGAAGAGGGCTTCATGATTGTTGTTTTTGCCCCTCTTCATGGTGTGTGCAACATGTCGTGTTGGGTATCCTCTTGTTTTCAGATTCTCTGCCAATTGGGTTGCTTCAGTGTTGTAGTCAGCAACTGAGCTGCAATTTCTCCTAATCCGGAGAAACTGACCAATGGGGAGATTTTTTTTCAGGGCTCCAGGGTGGTGACTACTAAACAATAACAATCTGTTACTGTCCGTCGGTTTCTTGTACAAGGTGGTGCCGAGTTGCCCATCTGAAATCCTGATGTTCAGGTCTAAGAATGTAACATCGGTTTCAGATATGGTGCTGATGAAATGTAAATATGGATTTTGGCTATTGTTCCATTGGCAGAATAGATCGCAGGCAGATCTGTCCCCCTTCCTGAATATCAAAATATAATCGATAAATCTTTTCCAGAGTCTAAGATTGTCGATGTAGGGATTGGAAGGTTGGAAGATGACATTCTCCTCGAACGCCGCCATGTACAGACATGCTACACTGGGCGCAAACGTGCTGCCCATAGACGTGTCCTGGGATTGGTGGTAAAGTTGCCCTCTAGATTCGAAAAAGTTTTCCGTGATGGCCAACGTCGCACATTCCATTATAAATGAAATTGGTGTTAAGGAAACCCAATCAACTTTGTTAAGTAGTTTCTCGATGACAGACAGGGTAGCACATTGTGGAATATTCATGTAAAGAGCCTCCGAGTAACCAGGAGGCTGGTCTCTTCTGGGCTCTGTACGTCTTCTATCAGACACAGGACATCAGTAGTGTTGCATAGAAAGGAGGGTGTGTCTCTTATAAGGGGCTGAAAAAAGTGATCACAAAATTTAGATAGTGGTTCTAGGAGCAAGCCAATGCCAGAGACAATGGATCTACCTGGGACTGGTATTATTCCCTTGCAAATTTTGGGCAGGATGTAGAAGTATGGGACCTTGAGCTCTTTTGTGATAAGAAAGTCTGCTTCTTGTCTACTGATCCACCCCTCTGTCTCCGCCGAAAAGATTATCACTGAGATCTGCGTGGCCAGACGTGATGTGGAGTTCTCTGTAATGGGAGTGTAGTATCTCTCATTATGCAATTGTCGTAGACTCTTCAGTGTCATAAACTGAGGTGGCCATGATCACTGTAGCCCCTCCCTTATCAGCTTGTTTTATTGTTATATTAGGGTCGTCAGCCAGCGATCTGACCGCCTCCAACTCTACTGCTGAAAGTTTGTGGAATGGGATAGGGGTGCTACTGTTTTCCAAGTCCTTGAGCACAGCTTGCTCAAAAGTGAGTATTTCATTGGGTATCATATTGTCGTTTGGTGTGAATGTGGAAGGATTCTGTAGTCCTGTATCCTCCAAAGTGGCAGATGATCGATCATGGAAAAATGCTTTTACACATATTTTGCGGAAGAAGTTCTGGATCTCGCAATGATTTCGAAACTTGTCCACCCTTGGAGTAGGGACAAAGCCTAGACTTTTTTGTAGTACCCTTCTTTCAGGGTCAGTTAATGCCCTAGGGAACAAGTTAACTAATTTCTCTGGCCCCTGGTTTTGATACATGATTTGGTCCTGAAGAATTGCAGCTTAATCAGACAGACAGTAAGGCATGAAACGTGTTGACCAGTTAGAGCAGAGCGCAACATCCTGAACATAGAATCAGGTAGTCACCACTCTTATCGTTTGAATAAGGTTGGAAGCCAGCCACAATAAAATTGCCATTTTGGACTTCCTTACCTGTTTTAAATCCAACACATTCACCTCATCTACACCCTTCTTTTAGGCCCCTTACACCCACAGCACCTTACAGCAAGGAAAAAAGATCTCCGTCAAAGAGCCCCAAATTGGGTGCCCGTCCGGTATTGCAGCGCCGACTGGACGAGGAGGAAGCCCAATTATAAAGCATGACACCCAATTCCGATAGGAGTGATTCCCCTTTCACTTCGTTCACTATAGGACTACCTATTACTCCTGTGGTTACACTCTACCCTTTTTACAAAGACCCACTAAGGAACTGCATACACTTTTGATATTGTTGTTGTTCCTGCATGGCGTGATACATATAGAGTAACGCAAGGCAGCACAAATCATTGCCTTGTGTTACACTGCAGCAGGGAGGCATGCCATGGGTAGAGCTTGGGTGTTCTCATGCATGCACCCATGCTTTCTAACACATTCCCAGGTTTACCAACACTGGTAGACCTGGGAATGTTTCAGAATTGTATGCCTCCCCACTAGAGGCTCAACAAGGTGAAATAACTTTATTTTTCCTCGTTGCTTCCTCTTTCTAAGTGTGCTGCATGGTGCAGCACACATAGAAAGAGGAAATTTGTGATCGATATTCTCCCTTTCTGCACAAAACAATCCTGTCTACAACACATTTACTCTTGCACTACGGTGCAAAGGGTTCTGCATTGGCGCTAGGCAGCAGTTTGGGTGCCAGCACAGGCAGAGAGCAGGAATGCACTGTATAATGTTGAATATGGCACATTCCTGCCCCATCACATTCATGCAGTACAGCGCAGCAAGGTTTCTTGCTGCATTGTTTTGCATTAAATAGTGATAAATCTGGGCCCTAGTAAATACAGTGGTATCAACGTTGAGGCGGCAATGGAGAGGGCAGGTATATGCTACCGGCTGCTCAACGTATGCCTGAGGTGCATTCATCTGGATGAAACTAGGGATCCCTTTCATGGCTACCACTGCCCACACAGAGAGAGAGGGCAAGTATGTGCTGGTCCAGTGGTGATTAGATGGCATAAGAGTGACGCTAGGAAACCTTTATGCCCCGAATGTCAGTCAACTACAATTTTTAGTGGCATTGACTATGATATTAGCGCAGGAGGCCTAGTCGCTCAAGCTGCTGGAGAGGCTACAACTGGTAGCAAATGTGCACCTAGACAGATCAACACCCCTACTTCCTGACTCTCCAACTAATAAACGCATCCAAGATTTTAGAGCCTGGGTGACACATTGGGAACTGTTTCGATGTGATCAGTATACAGGGGGCTCTTTCTACTGTATATTGTGTTGCTGTTTCCCTGTTTTTCCCCTTAAGATTTGCCTTTCAGGGACCCTCTTTTGTTTATTAGGACACATTGGGAACTACACAATCTTTGGCGAGCCAAAAATGCATGATGCCGGGAATACCCTTTCTACTCTCCGGTGCATGATCTGCATGTGCGTTTAGATACAATGTTGGGTACTGAAACATTAGGAAGGCTACTAAATCCATTGAATATATATCCTGCAGCATTTCTGATTATCACCCACTTCTGCATTTACATTAGGACTGGTGCCGGATGTTGATCCTGACCTGGAAACTCTCCCACCAGCTCTTGGAGTGGGCACAGCATCACAAGACACAATAGCCGATGAAATAAGGGACTACTTTCAACAAAATCAAGAATCCGCAGCTTCACAGAATGGGAGGCACTTAAAGTTGTACTGATGGGGTTATGCATGCATCAATCCATGGGGGTTCATAGGGTGATGGAGCGGGAGGACCTGGAGATGGAGGGGAACCTCCGCCACTTAGAGTGAAACACCCCATATAACCCAGTGGCTGGGCCCCACCTGGGGAGAAAGTGGGAACAATACACAGCACTTCTAGAGTGACTGCTACAATACACATGCAGGCAATATCTGTCTACCTCCCACACTGAGGGGGGCAGATCAGACAAGTTGTTAGCGTGACTGGTTCGATCTGAAAACCAGGGTGGACGCATTTCTCAAGTCAGGACCGATCAGGTGTTCACTCAACACTATAGCGAGTTATATCAAATCCCCAAAACAGTGTCTCCATGGCAGCGATCAACGCATTCCTTTCAAGATCAATGCATCTGCTCTTATCAAGTAAGCAGCAGCGGTTCCTTCAAAGGGGCTTTGACTGTGAGTCACTACCTCCCAGGCTCAGTAGATTAACAATTAATTTAAATATCCCCGTACCTCCATTCATTTTACTTTCTCATGAGGCGGGGCTACGGTGTGCTCACCAAAGCCGTAAGTGGGTGGGATGAGCAGCTGAGGCTGATAACAGAGCTGCGCATGTCAGAATGGCCGGTGGCAAAACTGACATGCACAGTTCAGGCTTCCACCAAAGACACAGCCCCAACAGTCTTCAATTGAGCGTTGTGCTTGCATGCCCCAGCCAATCCAAGCGACGCTGCATGTTATGTTGTTTGTTATTATAAACAGCATAAGAGCAGTGCTTTGATTGGCGGGGGAGCTCTGGCTTAATTGTCATCGACCAGCAAACTGATTACGCAAAAGTCTGTACCCATTTAAGTGACCGCGACCGGAAGGACAAAAGGCTGAGTTGTACTTGCCTTGATGCTGAAGTCACACACACGCCTCAGCAGCGACGGTTCAACCCACTGAGCTGCATCTACTGGTGATTCAAAAATGTTTAATTAATTGCCATTACAACTAAACAAAGTTGGGTGCAGCGCCCTCCGTCCTTCGGGTGCAATTTCTCATTTTGGGGTCGCTTTTTAGGCCCATTGGCATGGGGCACGGACAGAATGAGATTGGATTCCAAGGCCCACGTGGAACTGACTCCCAGTTAATGTTCCTGACTTCCCTGTGGGCCACCAGGCTACCTCACTCACCAGGCCTTCAGTGATTATTACACCCCCACTGGATCCGTGCCTACATCAGTTGCATCTCTCTGTCAGCCCATCAGAAGTCAAAAAGCCACCAGGGTTACAGTCGAAGCCGCCAGAAATCCCTTAATATTAATATTTCGACACCTCTCGGATGAAATCTAATTAATGTGCTGACTGACCCAGCTGTGTGCAAATTACATTTGTCGTACCGATGAGGGCAAAATGCCCAGTTTATGGGGTCAGAGTTTGTCTGCTATGTCAGACGGTCCGTATTTTAAGGGAAACAGGTGAAATGCCACTTGTTTCCAAATTCTGCCCATGTATTCAGAAGAAGGTGATATCTCACATTTACTCCTGAGCAATACATGAAACAATAATAACTTGTTTTCTAGAAAGTGATTCCCATTGCAATTTTTGTAATAAATTATGTTTCAGCAGCATCTGTGTGCCTACGAACCACTGCTTCTCATTTTACATCTGTTCTATACACGTGGATCCTTTGTAGTATGCAGCCCCAGTAGTCATCATACAACATGTCATTGTCATATGAATTCTCTTTATTGATGTCATACCTACACTTTCACAATTGCTTTATTAACCTTCTGTCTTTCTCAAATTTGCTTGAAAACGCACTATTTGCCCACTTCTATTTCAAAATTTCTTAGAGGAAGACCCCCCCACCCCCCATATTCTCCTAATTGCAGCCGGCCTGGCTGCTACACTTGCTCAAGTACGGGAACACCCCGAATTTTACCCCCCACCATTTTCAAATATCACCAGCCGTCTCTGTGAGTGAGGCAGGTGAGTAACTGGGGGTTCATGTTACAGAAGCAGAAATTAGGGGGCACTCAAAAATTTGGGTAGGGAGAAAACACTGTGAACCAACAGTTCCCTGGCAGTATTTTATCAAGAATACCATACACTCCTAGGGACTTGCCTGGTCGATATGTATGCAGAAGCCTGCGAAAGAGGATTACTCCACGACACAATGAGAGAGGTTCTCCTGGTCTTGGTCCCTTAACTTCAAAAAGACCCCAGAGGTGTGACCTTCTATTGGCTTCTGTCTATGCTAAACAGTCTAAACAGATTTAAACTATCAACGAATAGCTGAAAGAAGGAAGCAGTAAAGGTGATTCCAAGAATTAAGGAAAGAAAGAAATTCAGACAAAAGTAATAGGGAAAAGAAAAGAAGAGAGAAAGAAGGAAGAAAGTGAGAAGAAGAAGATAGAGGGTAAAAAAGTAAAAAGAAATATGGAAATAAGCTTACAGCCATCAGGTTTCCATGCCGTCACCATTTTCTATCCCCCAATCTATCCAAAAATGCAGCCAAGAAGCATAAACACAGGATACTGAAAACTCACCTGGAGACACTGATTTCAGACGCTTACTTCTGCACCAACAAAGTCATACTATCGAATTACCTCATCTTCCACACCAAAAAACGTGCACAGTGGAGGAACACCTACTACTCCATGCTTCGAAACTCCAATACCCCAAAAAACCCTCATGCCCTCAAACTGGCGGTTACAGTCTCGGACTTCTGCAAGACGAATGCCACCATATCCATATACAATAATGGTAATATCCTCATACAAGCTTCTAATAGCAATCTAGCATTCACAGACAAGATCTTTCCTACTCTTAAAAGAACAGCGAATAGTAAGAAAAATTCACTCCCCAACACGACTCCTCCCGTTTATCCGAAAGACATGCAACCTCTGCTACTTAATCCATTAATGACATCAAGGGATCCTATATCTCGCCACACCCCCAATGACCCCTACACGTCCCTCACAACTGACTCAACCCCCGGGTCCAACTCCGACAGACATAAACTTAGATACCGACCATCCCAATGCAGGCACACACCAGATTCACCTGCAGACCAATGGAGGATGCACCAACCAAAACTCCACCCCTGACTTCCCAATCGCCCAACCAGCAGGTGAGCTATCTGACAAATTTCCAGTTGACTCGACATTTACCTTGAATGATATCCCCACTCAACTTGATATCCAGATCTCAACGCAACCAGCCATACTGGAGGACCTACCACTATAAGGGAACACACGCCTACATACTTAACTAAGAGTCCTAACCAAGATTGGACCACTCGATTTAACGAGTTAACCATAGGCCTAGCCCATCTCAAGGACAAAATGCAAAATCTATCATCAATCACCAATGAACTCCTAAACTCTAATAAAGCAACAACTAGTGCCACCGTGAACCGAATTAGTCAGCAGACCAGCAGATACTTCACCATGAATCCACACCCAGACTATACAAGACGGAGTAAAATACCCTCCCCCAACTACCCGGATTGTCCTACTAGGGCAATGGATGAACTATCTGACAATGACTTACATGACCTTCTCATATCAGACAGCAGCCTTAATGACAGCAGCAAGTCTCTAGGTGGCGCTATCCAATCCATCCGACCCAACCCCTACAGAGAGCCCACACACAACTACAGATCCATAATTAGGGAAAACCTCACATTAATGCAGTCTACCTTCACTCACTCGACTAGCAAACTAAAGTGTGCACTAATCAATTGCAGATCGGCTAACAAACATGCTGCAGTCATTTATGATCTCATCCTCTCGAATGATCTGGACATCATCATCCTCACCGAAACATGGCTAAATAGTTGCTCAGCTCCCATCCTTGACCTACTGGTCCCCCCTAGTCATGATGTATTTCGCCTGGATAGAACTGTGAAACCCGGAGGTGGGTTAGCCTGCATCTATCGAAACACAATCACGGTTAATCAAGCAGACTCCATCTCCTTATCCTCCTGTGAACATCTCTGCACCAACATCTCTGATGACAAGGGCATCATCTGCAAACTTCACAAAATATACCACCCCCCGGGTGACAATCTGAAGTTCATTGATAAACTAATGGAAGTCGTTACAGCCAACGACAACTCACAATTGCCGCAGATTTTTCTGGGAGACTTCAATCTCCATTGGAACAATACTGGCGATCATGATGTAAGCGGTCTCAAATCTTTTCTGTCAGACTAGGATCTGTCCCAATTCTTTGACCTCATCATAGCGAAAACAAACACTATATCACTAGAATCCATCACCTCATGTGAATGGACTGATCACTACAGCATCTTCTTCTCCATCAACAGTGAGGTAACTCCAAAACGAAGCCCAGTGCAATTCCGCCCTGATCTCCTCAACAGACATGGCTGATGTCCATGATCTCACTGACTTTTACAATGCCACTAAACTTGAAATCCTTGATACCACAGCATCCCTCCAAGAAAAAAACATCTCCACCAAAATCTCCAAACCCTGGTTCAATGAGAACCTAAACTCGGACCGGCGCAAGTTAAAACTAGCTGAGCGAACATGGAAATCAGCACCCTGCACTGATCACCTATACCAACTTAGAGCGCTAAGAAATACTTACAACAGAAAAATCATAAAAGCTAAAGCAGACTTCTTCAAAACACAGCTGAGCCAATCCATTATCTGTCCCAAAAAACTATTTGAAATCGTAAAACAATAATCGTGTAACTCTCCAAACGTGGTGGAGCTAAGCAACCCTGCTACCCCTAACTGCGACGAGCTTGCCAAATTCTTTATAGAAAAGACTGTAACCATTGAAAATGACATTCAATCCAAGAAAGACCTTCAACAAACTACTGACCATGAGTCTATACTTTACACACATATCAAGGACCTTTTTAGCTTTCGGATCGAAGCTCCAAAAAACAATGCCATCTGGCACTCCTTCTCACCCGTCCCGGAACACGAAATCTATAGCACCCTGCTAGCGATCAACCCTGACTATAATTTCTCTGATCCCCTACCCCCATCTGTATTCAAAATGATACAGACCTCTATTCTACCCCTATGGGCAAAAATTGTTAATGCCTCCCTGAGGCAAGGCTCTATACCTGACTGCCTTAAAATAGGGCAGGTCACACCTATACTAAAGAAAGCCAATTACCTCTCCACAGACCTCAACAACTATCGCCCTATATCCAACATCCCCACTCTGGCGAAACTATTGGAAAAGTGTGCAATTTCTGATTGTATGTATAATGTTTGATAACAGTGTATTTTAAAGCGCTCTGATACCCCCGTGTGTCATGTTTGCGCTATATAATTTATTTATTTATTTATTTTACAATTTTCTATAGCGCGAACAAGACCTGTGGGTATCAGAGCGCTTAACATCTTATGGTCTGGGTTACAATACAATATATATAATACAGTAGGATCGTCCAAGTCTGTAAGTGGAAAACGATAACTGGATGGACTTAATTGAAATTTAAGTTACAATGAGACTTTATAAATAAATGAATATGCTGACCTTAGACTATAAGATTCTCAGTAACATCTCGGCAGGAAGGCTGTATCCGTATCTCAGCACCCTGAAACATGAGGATCAGAATGGGTTTATACTTTTTCGCAACACCTCATTCAACATATGCCGATTATTCAGGGTGCTAGAAGACTGGCCATCACCAAAAGGGTGAGTAAGTAAGTAAGTAAGTAATATTTATTTGTACATGATTAATTACAATCTTTACAAAAATATAAAATACCAGTAGCAACATTAAAAACCATACTGTAATTAGAATTAAAAAGAATACTGCATTACTGTGAGCAGATCAGAAAATGTCCTCAGGTGCTAGTGAAGAACTTCAAGCGATGTCAAGTCTTTTTTTTAATAAATCAAAGAACTTCACGACCTGGCAGTTAAATTTTGTGTTGCTAGAAGTCAAGCATAGTATAACTGCCTGCCTACAGGTCCGTACAGCATGTGACTTAAAAAATGGAAGCAGGAGATTGCGCCTCAGGTCCCTCAGTCTGGAGCATATACATATCACGTGGACAATATCCTCCGTGCCAGACTTGCACAGGCGACACTGTTGCAAAGCGGGTGGTCTCACCCAGGGGGGGGAGGTGTGGCAATATCGGGATTACACCGAGGCGCAGTTTCAAGAACTTTTCTTTGACTTGTATTTTCATCCCGATGTTAAGGTATGCTTGTGACTGTATTTTACCATATCCACCCAAGGTTGTCCATCCGTGCGCTCTGTTTGCTAGGACTTTTTTGTCTTCAATCGCAGAGATGATGCGTGCTGATTTTTTAGCCAAAAGGGTGAATACAATGCATTGGAGATCGCCAGAATGCTTCCTGCCTAGCAGGTGAAAGGCGAAATTTGAGAAATGGGCACCGGCAGAAGAGTCTGCACTAAGAGCGGCGGTACCAAGGGGTATTCAGAGAGAGCCCTTGGCTGATGACTGGGATACACTAGTTAGTACCTTTACAGAGCGGGAAGAGGAGGCACCTGGGTATTTCTCACCTGCGTAACTGATAACTCCAGAGGACAATAAATATGATGAAACAGGTGATGGGCAATTGGATGATGTTGGGTGGCACAGCAATAGATGGTCACCGTGAAGCTGAGGGATAGAGACATGGTCAAAACCAAGCTACCAGATAGTAGCTGGGTGGAGGTGTTTGAGGTTACAATTTGAATATTATAGTTCACTGGACTTCTAAACCCTACGCTGAAGCAATGCTTCATAGGAACACAGGAACTGTACATTACTGTATAACAATGCTGCTGTCACTACGTTAATTGTTGTATTCTATGTGGTACTCCTTTATAATGGCCATGCTGGGTCTCTGGTGTGCAACACTGGTTTGTATAAGGAGGCTGGATAAGTTAAAACACAATACAGGTACATCCAAAACCAAAAAAAAACAGACATCTCTTCTAGGATGTTAAGAATTAATTGAAGGTTTCATGCTACTGAAATCTTCTAAAACAGATGTGATACATCTCTAATGTTATACTTATGCCGGATTTGAAATAGTTCTCTAACCCATGCATAGACTTGGTTAGGTGGATGGGGGACAGTGTTAAACCTCAATTTCACCATCAGTATGTTCCAAGGTAAGGTGCAAAGCAAAACAGCATATCAAAAATACTGTCAAGTAACGACAGACTCAAGAAAGTGAGCTCTATTACAGAATTAGACAATTTAGAAAGATTTATTAGAAAAAGTTTAAAGGCCATAATACAGAAATTTTAAAGTGCAGATTTATAAAGTCATTGCCATTATGGCTTTCAGCAATAGGGCAATATAGAATAGGTAAAAAAAATATTCTTAGTTCTAAATGGACATTAAAAAAAGTATTAAATTGGACAGAGTCTCTACTAGCACCCAAAGAAGTCTGGCTCACCCCCAACTTCGAGGGTTTATATAGGAAATCTTCTCAAATAACAGAATGAAAACTAAGGATTCATCATGGTGAGAGCAAAAGAATTACAAATTCAACAATTCAGAGCATCAAAATCAAGACTGTCACACAGTGATAAAGCTGCAAGCACTAACTCATTGCTGAATATTATTATTTTGGACCCCTCTGTGCTAATTTCATTCAGAGATGTCAGAACAAACTAATTCTAAAGCAACAGTGAACTATTATGAATAAATGTATTACTGCAAGCAGGTAGAAAAACATTGAACGTTGAAACAAGACTGAGCCCGTGCTAGAAAGTCTTCTTTGAGGACAATGTAATTCGAAAATAAACAAACATGACCTTGTTTGACTATATACATCCGAAATATTAAATAGTGAATAAGCAGGGTGAACAATCCATTTTAAACAAGATGGTGCGAAGGCCAAATTGAGCCTAGTTAGCATAATCCAAGAAAATGCACTTTAACATGTCAAATCAGAATCGTTTTAAAGAGCAATAGTATTTTTTACGTGTACACATGTAAATTCAAGTGTAAATCTAATCTGCACATTGTTAATAATGCACAATTCTATAAATGCACAAAAGCTTCTACAGTACCACTGAACAATACTGAAAGGTATGAAGGAAACAATGTGTAGAGAACTGTAAGTCTGTATTGTTAATGGAAAATACGAATCTGCATTAATGGTGCAGCTTGGCATCTGCAGAGTGGCAAGATACAAAGTGTATACAGATTGTAAATAATGTAGCTATGCATTTTCTTCTCTACCAACAATTTATGCCTCAGCACCACTCAATCTTTTCTTCACAAGATGGTTGTTTCATTTTTGGAATGCACTTTTCAATAGGAATACAATATTACTCAAAATGGTGTTATTTGCCAAAATGAGGCTAAATACGCAGGATGTGCATTGGTGAAACTGCTCTGTGAAGGAATGAGGATCTTCTAACAATTGTCCCTTCCAGGTCCATATTTAAGGTGGCGTAATGTTCTGAGCACTCTCTCAAACACTGCCTCTTGCCTTGTGAGGTAGATGCCACCATCCTCACATGCAAGCAGCGTACTGCTGTTGAATTGAGGAACACGTGCCACCCCGCAGGTCTTCAGGAGTTCGTCCCTGGTCAGGAACGAGCACAAACCCTTCCCAGCTTAACTTCGTTGCAACAATTTCTAAGCTAGGGCTCGCTGATCACTGGATACCAGGCTTTAAATGCGCCACATGAAACACTTGCCGATGCACCGCACATGCGCACCATGAGAGATCTAACTCAGTCAGAGGCAGTTAGTTACAGGGTTAATGCCATGTCCCAAACTGAGTGGTAACATATGATGGGAAAGTGACACATATCCCATTATAGTCACTAAACCTGCCATAAGGAAAGTCTTCTCTGGCTGTAAAGTTGTTTCTTTATTGATGACAAGCCACAAGTAAAATTCACATCTCAGCAGGCTGACATCCCTTGGACCAATGCTATTAACCATCACCCATAAAACGTTCAATCCCCAAACATTTTAAACCAAGAAATAGGGAATGGGCACACAAGGAAGGAGGGAACAAATGAAGAGGGGATGGGGCAAACGGAAAACCTGTGTTATTAGTATCTGCTTACCATAACAAAAACTACAGAGCAGGCAAATGTTTAGGATTGGAGAAATCTATTGCTTTTAACATAAACTTAAAAGGGACTTACATCTCGCCTCCTCTCTTTCCTGGCTACTCATTGGTTTCCGTGTGTGCCACTCACCTTGCCTCCATTTCTATTGGCAGTTGCGTATTCCTGCTATTACCAATGCTTGTTCCTCGTCTGCATCTCTTACCAGTTTCCTACCGACAAAATACTGTTAACATCCCTTTTGTGTAACTGTATTTTCATAAAGTTTTGCCTTTTACTCTTGCAAAAGAAACAATTGATGGACGGAGTGCTAGACAATGGAAAAATTAACCCCCAGTCACAAGGATCAGGGTTAAATCCATCCTTCTTTTGCTCACCACACCACCCCAGTTTGGACCCAGCGATATGCAAATCAGTCTTGACCCTGTTCCTTGTGATAACAGTCCAGCCCGAACTGCCAAGCCAGGTCCTCCCTGGATGGGAAGCAAGCATTCTGGGACTGGTTTCTGGGCATCACCCTTCATCAGCCTGGCTAGCTTGAATCCATTGGTGTAGTGAGCACGGGACCCACGTCGGGGCATACCCTTCCCACTTAGGGCGACATATGCAAAAGAAACAATTGATGGACGGAATGCTTGACAGTGCAAACATTCACCCTCAGTCACAAGGATCTGGGTTAAATCCATCATTCTTTTGCTCACCACACCACCCCAGTTTGGACCCTGTCATATGCAAATCAGTCTTGACCCTGTTCCTTGTGCGAACAGTCCAGCCCGAACTGCCAAGCCAGGTCCTCCCTGGACCGTTTGGGCTGGACTGTTCCCATGGGGCACAAGGTCAAGGCTGATTTGCATATGGCTGGGTCCAAACTGGAATGGCATGGTGAGCAAAAAACGATGGATTTAGGGCCAGACCTCTGTACTGGGGTGAATGTATGACATTGTTCTGCATACTATCCATCAATTGTTGGAGAAGTGTGGCTCACCGGTTAGAAGCAGCAGACCCTGAAGCAGAGGTCGGCCCGGGACCAGGGTTCAATTCCCAACGCGGCAGGGTCTTGGGTCAATGTCTGCGGACTCGATAATTCTCGCTTAGGTGCCTACGCTAACCATGGGTCCCACTCTGCAACTCTGGGCAATAGCTTGCTTAATCTCCACAACGGCCCCAGCAACGTCGGGGATGCCTTGCTTCACCTTGGGGTGCCCTCTCACAGGGAAAGCCAGGACGGGTTCCCTAGCGGTATACAGCGCCAGGACACCACGTAACGAGGTAACAGTGCGCTTTACAAGTATACATACATTACATTACATTACATTGTTCTTCTTGCATTTAACTCTTGCAACACATTTATATACCAATTTATCATTCTGGAGAGATTAAGTGATTTGCATAGAATCACAGGATGTTGCGCCGCACCGAGTCTCGAACCAGGATCCCCAGCTCTCAAGTCAGCAGCTCTGGCCGCTGCACCACATCCTCTCCACTCCCATGTTATCTGTGAGGGAGATATTTCCTTTTGCCTGACTATGATTGAAGAAAACAACTCTTTATTCAGTACATAGGGGAAATCAATGCATTACCAATGGTTGTCTAAGTCCTTGTGGCGATCAGCAGAGTGGTGGTATTCATACAAGAAATGGATTTAGTCAAATGACCCAGGGTGGTATTTATCACATGGCACGAGTTTGTTGCAAGGACTGGTGCTTCACAAGAACACATATCTACAGTTTTGCCTATTTGGGGTTGAGGTATAGGAGGCAAACTGCAAAGTAAGCTGGTAACAGCCAAAGGCTCCTTACTTTTGAACGCAAGGAAGGGGGTGAGCTGTTTTGCACTTCTGTCATGGGCTCTGCAGTTACTGAGTGGATCTGTTGATCTTCTGCCTCACCAGTCCAGGAAATGTACATCTATATTTTTTTTTATCCACATCATTATGTGACATGATTGGGAATGTAGAATAGGATGCTTTGCTTGGTGTGCCTCAGTTGCTTGCCCACTTCTGAACTATAATAAACTCTTGCCTGCACCAGATTGTTTATCCCGAACAGTGACAATTTCTTGCACTTACACAAAGATAGATGCCTAAGTGATTCATCAGCAGAATGTGTTGCACTGTGGTTATTTCCTCCTCCATGTTTGTTGGACGTTTACACATTTTTTTTCTGAAGACCCGCATGATCCTTGGTTGATGTTTTCTGCTTTGTATTCATCTTTCCCCAACATTAAATGCAAGGTATAAATAATGTATGAGATGACGGTCACACACTGAAGGGAAAACAGGTGACATGCATGTGTGTACACACATCTTAACAGGCACTCAACAAAATTATTACTATATTCAAGTGCGAATTATTGTTAGTGTGACTTGCTAAGTTGGACAAGAAAGACAGACACTTACTGGTGGTTCGATTTTATTCGTTTATTCACAAGAACTTCTTGTTCTCCAACGTAACTTAGATAAAATGTCCATGAATATATTCATACAGTTTTGAAAAAGTCAGCCAGTCTTCTTCAGAGGAGGAGCTGGTCTGGTCGGCTATCCAGGGGATGTCTATTATTCACATTTCTCCCTCCTGCGTTTTTTGAGCAGTCTAAATCACAAACCCACCAATTGCCTCATGCAAGCACATCATCATGTACACACACATATTGCTATTATATTTTATTTCTTACCCTCAAATACATCGGGAAACCTTTTAGGTTTGTAGCAGTGTATTTACGGCAATATAAACAAGCTCCATTGATACAATCTTGAATGTAATGTTTGAAGCCAGGTAGATTTCTTTCTAGGCCTTGAGAAACCAGTGAGGCATGGAGGATAGTAGCCCTTATACATAGAGATGATGCATGTGTTAAAAGTGGAGTTAGCTGTCTAAGCCTGGAAGGCACCTGGGGGTGCCCTGCTCTTTCTTTCAGGGTTCATGAAGGTCGCGACAGAAAAGGAAATTAAACAACACTCTTTACTTCCTATACTATTCACTCCTTGCCCATCCCCCAGACCCTCAACCTAGGGTGGCTAAGGGTGGGACAAGGCAACAATCCTGTGATATTATTAGGGGGAAAACGTGATGCCAATTCGGCTACTGTTGGCACTTTTAGTGAATTGAATGCCTGGTAAATTGAATTGACCATCATGGGTCTCAAATAGATCAGTTAGACTGTGTGAGTGTTGTAATATATATTTAGCCCTCCATCCTTCTCAGATAAGTTCAGTGCCAACGGCTAGCAGGGGAAAGTGGTGGGGCAGTGCGGGGGACAAAAAAATTCAAAACAAACCATACCTGCAGCCTAAAGCCGACCACCTCTTCAGCTCCGACGATGCTCACACTGGCTCTCGGACTCCCTTGCGCCAATCCAGATGCTACTCTCATGCTGGTATTATCTAACTTGAGAGAATCTTCGGGACTGGGCATTGGATGGTTCTACGCTCCAGCAGGGAATGGGAGCATGTGCTCCTGAGCCCTGCTGGAATCTCCAGGCACAGCCAGGAGATATCCAAGTGCGCATGTCGGTATAGCCGTCCTAAGACTTGCACACTTACGGTGCCTTGTGACTACCACTCCTCCTGCTGCTGATGGCCCCCCTCAAGACTCGGCTGCAGTTCCAGAGTAAAATAAAATGATAACAAAGCAGTGTTGTTGGGGGGTGTGGCCTGGCGCCGGCGAAGATGGCCGCCTAACAGAGGAGCTCTGCCTAAGCTGAGCGTTTCCCCTGAAAATCCGTCACTATCCCTTACCAAGTGACACTGCAAAGGGCGCCCTCTGCTGATCGCGGCCGGCGACTCCGGTTGCGGGGAGCGCCGCGTACGAGGAGTGAAGCGTCCCTGACTGGCGGGCCGGCTCGGCCGGTGGCGTTGTTGGAGCCTCCTGACCGGCCCGCGAAACTACGAAAGTCCCGGGCCTGAGGCCTACAAGGCGGGTGGGATCCCGTGAGAAGTCAGCATCGGGTGGCGCTGCGGGGCCCGCTACAACGGCCCACTGTCCTTCAGTGAGCAGATCCCCTGGATCACCCTGCAAGGGTTTGGCTAGAGACTGGGAGCCTCCCAGCTGGCCCGCGAAACTACGCGAGTCCACGGCCTGAGGCCTACCGGGCGAGTGTGATCCCGCAAGAGTCAGCATCGGGTGGAGCTTCGGGGCCTGCTACAACGGCCCACTGTCCTTCGGTGAGCGGATCCCTTGGGGCACCCTATCATCCTGCGAGGGCCTAGCTTGAGACTGGGAGCCCCGGTGTGGCGGATCGCGAGGGAGGCGGCCTGTCGGCTGGTGCGCTCCCATGGTCATTACAGGCGCTGTGCTGGGCTGGAGGCCTTCCTGGGGACGAAATATTGTGCAGAGGCTCGATTGGCAGCGGCGCCTCAGGGATCAGGATTGCAACGAGGGGCCCGGGGTGAGTGCACCCCCTTTCACTGCCTGTTGATGAGCGTAGACAGTATCGGGCCCCTGCGTCTGTGGCACGAAGGCGGAGAGGAACTGGCTACCCTATTGGTGGGCCTGGGGGTGTTCAGCAGCGACAGAGGCGGTTAGCACAGAAGAATTTGAGGCGCGGACCGCCAGGGCCGTAGGGAACACTGGGGCCCATCTACACCCTGGCCCTGAAGGGACAAGATGCCCCCCGTGGGCACGATACCAGTTGCAAGAGTGAGCCCGCGAAGGGCGAAGCGTGAGAGACCTGGATACCTGTTGCCTGCCGCAATAAGGGACCGCCGGAGGGCGTGGGAGCAACAGGGCAGCCCAGGAGGAAAGGCCCAGATACCTCGCTGCTTTCTGCTAGCGCTGAAGGGCGACTGGGCCCAGGCCGCATACTAGGGAGCAGGCAAGGCACAAGCAGGAAACCAAAAAACGCAGCAACAGCCCAAATGAACAAACTGGATAAATACGCGGTCCCCTTGGGACAGGCCCCGGCAGGGGCCGCGACCGGGGACCTAACGGGCTCAAAGGAACCGACCTTGGCATCCATCATGACGGCGATACAGTCCCTGGGAACCAACTTGGAGACAAAAATGGACAAAATCTCAATTGAAGTTAATCTTCTTCGGGCTGACCTCGGCAAAACAACGGAAAAGCCCAAAGAGAACGAGTCCGACATACGAGAGCTCCAGACCTCCTCGAAGAACCTAGAAAAACGCGTCAATGACCTGGTACACCAACATCGGCAGATGGCCCTGAGGTTGGAGGACCAGGAAGGGAGGGTCCGAAGAAGCAACATACGCGTGGTAGGAGTGCCAGAAGGAATGAAGGGGCCCAGTGTGGAACTCTTCCTTGAGGACCTTATTATCGCCCACCTGAAGCCTAGGCGCCTGTCCAACATCTTCACTATAGAGAGGGCCCATCGGGCACCTCTCCCAAAACCCAAGCCGGGTGCACCCCCCAGGACCATCATCGCTAAACTCTTGAACTATAGGGACCAAGATGCTATCCTCCAGGCGGCGAGGCAGCTGGGCGACTTGCAACTCGAGAATGCCACGATCCGGTACTTCCCGGACTTCACGCTACAAGTCCAGCATGAGAGGCGCTCTTTCATAGGTGTGAAGTCGGCACTCCGTGAACGGGGCTACAAGTATATGATGTTCTTCCCGGCCAAGCTGAAGGTCATCGCGGGGGGCAAATCACTGTTTTTCACCACACCGTCAGAAGTGCAAGACTGGTTGGATAGGGATTCGCCAAGGGCTCAGGGCTGAGCAGAGGCTGGTGGCTGGAGAGATACGCTGGTCGCCTCGCCTAGATCCGTGGCGGGGGGGTTCGGAGGCGGACGCCCAGAGCCAGCATTCCTGAAGGTCGAGCTAGACCAGCCCTAAATGGGGCATGGGCGTAACACAAGCCCCCGCAGGCCCCGCGTTGCGGGGGGGCCTCGCGTTCCAGGGGGCCCCGTCCTGGCCCCTCAATACATCTGATCTGCGCGTCGTCGCACAGTAGGCTGGCTGTGATAAAATGGTGCGCAGCGCGGGCCCCGTCCGGGGCCCCTGCGAGCTTATGGTGCGGGGCCCCGGCCGGGGCCCCTGCGAGTCTTCGAATTAGTGCGGGCCCCGGCCGGGGCCCGAGTCTAGTTCGAAGTGGTGCAGGCGGGGGCCCCCGAGTCACGTCCGAAATGGTGAGGTGGCCATCACCTTAGTGAGGCACTAGTTGTTGAGTGTGGGCCCCGGAGTCCTGCCAGTGCACACTGCACAGTCACACACCACAGACCTCTTGCAGTGCTGCCAGGTCTCCCTCCTCTGTCTGATGCAGACCAGGCAGGGGCACCCCGGGCACTCTGATGCAATTACAAATGATTGGTGCCGGGGCCGCCCTGAGCAGTAAGTTTATTCTTTAAAATCGAATCCATGAATTGGCGGCGGGACAGTGTGGATGCGTGCGCGGCGTGCAAACACTTGATTACTCCCTCCAGTCCTTTCACTTTCCAATTCCGCCACGTATGCGCGTGGGGGGCGGGGGCAGGGCTCAGGGGCGCGCACAGCCAAGCCATAGTGAAGAGGACAAAGCCAGGCCCGCCCACGCTCACAGGACTGTCCGAAGTAAGTCCGTCCCGTCACCGGCGGGGCCTCTTTATAATTTAAATTGCCCGGCCTTGCCCCTGTCCTGGCTAGCCTTGCGCTGCGCTGCCCCCCCTGCCCCTCTCCCCAGCCCCTGCCTGCTGCCTTGATCTATTCACGGAGCCCCTGGCTCACTTTCACTGCGCACCAGACCAGGGTGCCACGGCGCAGGGGGGCGCACAGAATTTGGGAATCGCTCTAGGAGATTGCTGCGAGAGCAGATTATTTAATGCTGGACTAATGTGGCAACTAGTGCTTCCCCCAGTCAATATTAACTGTTCAACAAAGGGCCCATGGGAGGCCTCTCTTCAATCAGTGAGCCTAATGTATTTCCTGGTGTGCTTAACCAGGCCTCTGTGTGCTGCGGGCACAAGCAATCTCAACACTTCCTTGTCAAAGGCTGTGCCCCTCCACCATCGACTCCCTTCTGGGAAAGCCCAAACCATTTCACCGGTGCGTTGGCCACAGCAGAGGCTTCCGCCATGCAGGGAAACCCCATTTTGCAGCCTTGGAAATTAACAGACCTTTCCTGTCCCAGGATGGATTGCACAGAACAGCACACTTCTGCCTTTCCAGGTAACACTTACTTACCATACCAGCTACTTTTCCTTAGTTTACACAAGACTCTGGCATTAATCTGAGCTTTATTTAAATATGAAGACATTTGATATTTCATACACGCCTGACAATAACACAGACTGACGTAATACGACTGAGCAACACACCCATCGCTGCTCTAGGAGATTAGGTCCATATAGGAGGCTGCTGAAGGGCATTATGTATGTGTGTCAAAAACGTGGCACGACGCGGTTCAGCTTCCTTTCTCCTGCATGTGACTCCCCAACTCGATTTTAACACTGCACACTTCCTAATATTTCTTTTGAATTAGAACGGCACACCATGCTTTCTCTTATTTCAGCAGGGCGGCATGCCGCGCTTCAGCTTCAACAATGCCAGCTGTGCCTTTCTTCTGCACGGCTCGCCCCCTTTGATTTTAGTCCTCCTCTCCCTCATCCCTGCTTCTCTCCCATGTCACAGCCCCCCCCCCCAGCCCCCCATTCCTGAGTCTCTCCCTATCTAGCCCCATTCCCATCCCGGTCCCCTACACTAACCCCCCCCACCTGTGCACTAATTATACCACCTTGAGGAGGTCGCTCGCTAACATGGGCTCTCCAGCACTCTCCGCGCTTACTCGCCATGGATGGTGGCCCTGCTGCTGCTCCTGGCCTCCAAATACACAGTTAAGACGAATCAAAACGTTTTGTTTGCAATTGTCCAATGATGCCATACGGTGAAACTGAAAGAAGAACCTCCGTGCTGATGCACGACTTGCTGTTAGCCGGGCTGGTTCATGCATCGTTATGTTATGTTCATGCTTTTCACAGTGGTCGGTTGCTACCCTGGTGGTCACAACCAGAAAGTGCTTAATAACAATACTTCCTGAATGCTTAAGCAGTAGTTAGTCAGTGTTAGTCATAATTTCCATTCTACTCTGTGCTCACAGCACTTAAGCTGTGTCGTCCATTGCCACACCATCTAATGTTCAACAATGCCCTGTTATGAGAGAAGAACCTCCATGCTGATGCATGACTCGGTAATAGCCAGGTGGGTTCATGCACCTTTATGTTATACTCATGGTTGTTGCAGTGCTCCGTAGCTACCCTGGAGGTCATTGCAGTTTTTAATCCTGGGCACCGGTGCTTATAGCACCAGTTAAGGGCACACCTGTTTAAAAGGCACATGATTTCCCCTAGACTCACAAGATGTTGAGCCACGCCGAGACTCAAACCGGGGTCTCCAGCTCCGAAATCGGCAGGTCTATCCATGATTAGCCCAAGTCCTCTACAGGTTAATAAGTGCTGGGGCTCTAGTCAGTCTCCAGGTTCTCACTCTGTTTTTAAACTGCGTTTTTTAATTCTTTTCACTCCGCTCGGTTGCAGTTGACTTTCACTTTTCACTGCATTGATGAGCGGACAAAGGGAGAGAAATAGGGAGGGGAGGGAGAGAGATAGGGAGGTGGAAGGAGAGAGCTAGGGAGGTGGAGGGAGAGAGCTAGGGAGGTGGAGGGAGAGAGATAGGGAGGTGGAGGGAGAGAGCTAGGGAGGTGGAGGGAGAGAGATAGGGAGAGGGAGGGAGAGAGAGGGAGGGAGAGTGAGGGAGGGGGAGGAAGAGAGAGAGAGCGAGAGAGAGGGAGGGGGAGGAAGAGAGAGAGAGAGAGAGATAGGGAGGTGGAGGGAGAGAGAGAGAGCGAGAGAGAGGGAGGGGGAGGAAGAGAGAGAGAGAGAGAGATAGGGAGGTGGAGGGAGAGAGAGAGGGAGGGAGAGAGAGAGGGAGGGAGAGAGAGGGAGGGCGAGAGAAGGGGGTAGAGAGAGGGAGGGAGAGAGAGGAAGCAAGAGATAAAGAGAGAGGGAAACAGAGAGAGGGAGACAGAGAGGGAGGGAGATAGAGAGAGAGACAGAGAGGGAGGGAGAGAGAGAAAGGGGAGAGGGAGGGAGGTAGACAGAGAGAGGACGGGATAGAGCGAGGAAGGCAGACAGAGAGAGGGAGAGAGAGGGAGAGAGAGAGAGAGGGAGAGAGAGAGAGAGGAGAGGGAGAGACAGAGAGTGGAAGGGAGAGAGAGGGAGGAAGACCGAGAGAGAGAGAGATAAAAAGATGTGTGTATGCCGGGTTTCATGGTTAGTTTTTTATGTTGTAGCCCTGCTCTTCCCCACTGACCCCGCCCCCCCACTGGTGCGGCCCTCGGGCAAAAAAAACACACTGTCTACACTGCCTTACTGTGTCCAAAAATTATGCATCTCCAAAAAAGTGGCGCCGTCGGAGGGAGGCATGGTGGGCTGGGCCGCGGGGTGGGGCCCCCCTCCATGTGCTTTGCAGGGGGGCCCCCTCAAGTTTCGTTACGCCACTGAAATGGGGGTCTCTCCGGGACAAAGATGGCGGCTGATGGAGGCAAGACAGTGTGAAGGACCCTACGACCAATAATGTATGAAATTGTAAATTTCAGTCTGAGGGCCTCTGCTCCTGGGGCTTGGCAACTCTTACTGGGGGCTGCTGCACTGAGTGGCGGATTCAGAAAAAGGGGGTGGTGATAAACAGAGTGCCTGAATTAAGCAGACCACTCTTACCCAGTCCAAAGATCAGGGCTTGATCCATCACCGTTTTTTAGCTCCCTGCACCATCCCAGCTCAGAACTTGGCTATATGCAAATTAGTCTGTTCCTGTCCCAGTGCATGATGGGAACAGGACAAACCAAACTACCAAGCCAATTCTTGTACTGGGAAGGAAACACGCTTCCGGGGACCGGTTTCTGCCATTTCAGGCGTCGTCGGCCCGGCTTGCTTGAATCCTGATGGTGCAATGAGCAAGGGACTCACATCTGAGTATACCCTTCCACGCTTATGGTGGACAAAATGATTCAGAAAAAGGGGGTGGTGATGAACAGAGTGCCTGAATTAAGCAGACCACTCTTACCCAGTCCAAAGATCAGGGCTTGATCCATCACCGTTTTTTAGCTCACTGCACCATCCCAGCTCAGAACTTGGCTATATGCAAATTAGTCTGTTCCTGTCCCAGTGCTTGATGGGAACAGGGCAAACCAAACTACCAAGCCAATTCTTGTACTGGGAAGGAAACAAGCTTCCGGGGACCGGTTTATGCCATTTCAGGCGTCGTTGGCCCGGCTTGCTTGAATCCTGATGGTGCAATGAGCAAGGGACTCACATCTGAGTATACCCTTCCACGCTTATGGTGGACAAAATGATTCAGAAAAAGGGGGTGGTGATGAACAGAGTGCCTGAATTAAGCAGACCACTCTTACCCAGTCCAAAGATCAGGGCTTGATCCATCACCGTTTTTTAGCTCCCTGCACCATCCCAGCTCAGAACTTGGCTATATGCAAATTAGTCTGTTCCTGTCCCAGTGCATGATGGGAACAGGGCAAACCAAACTACAAAGCCAATTCTTGTACTGGGAAGCAAACAAGCTTCCGGGGACCGGTTTCTGCCATTTCAGGCGTCGTCGGCCCGGCTTGCTTGAATCCTGATGGTGCAATGAGCAAGGGACTCACATCTGAGTATACCCTTCCACGCTTATGGTGGACAAAATGATTCAGAAAAAGGGGATGGTGATGAACAGAGTGCCTGAATTAAGCAGACCACTCTTACCCAGTCCAAAGATCAGGGCTTGATCCATCACCGTTTTTAGGTCTCGCCTGTCGATGCGCATGCGCATCGAGCAAGCGAGACTATAGGGGCTCATCCACACTTTATCTAACTTGCAAGGAATCGTGGCGATTCCTTGCAGTGCCCGTGACTTTTAAGCTCAATGCGCATGTGCATTGAGCTTAAAAGCGCGTGCACAGCCGCCCGCATTCCTCCGACACCTTTGAAGTGAAGCTTAGCTTCACTTCAAAGGCCCGGCTTGTTCACACCCACATGCCGCTCTGCCCCGCTCCGCCCCCTCCCCTGAGTCATCCTGCCTGCCCCTTCCCGCCGTGTCGCATTTCTCCTCCCCCCTCCCCCCTCCCCTCTCCCCTCTCTTCCCTCCGTCTTGTTATCCCTCTATTTGGCACCTTCCCTACGCACATTAATTTCCTGCAGATCTGCGTGTGACTCGAATCGCACTGCTTCCCTCGGGGTCACACAGACTTCTCTTTACCCGTCGTAATGTATTATTTAGGTCGGACATCAAACGAGTTTCCTGCTAATATATTTTTTCACAGCTGCTTGGCCGCTATCTTCTCCATCGTTTAACACCCTTGTTTTTGGTGGTCCCACTCTGGAACAGACCGTGCCCGACCCCCGCCCTGTCCTCCCATCGCCCTCCGAACTGCACCCCAACCCAAACAGCCTCAGAAGGATGAAAGGCCCCTGCTGCGACCACCCCCTTAATGTAATGTCTCTCCTGCAAGCACCCCCCTCCTCCCGCGCACCGCCGACAGCCCCCCCATTCCTCCACCTCCATTGAAAGCCCGGATCCCAGGACGCCACCCCCCCATCCCCCCTCCAGTACCCATCCCCTTTCCGCCTCCTCCCGAGCCATGCTACCCCCCACCTCCCTCACCCATCCAAACTGCGAGCCCAACTCCGCCCCACTGAAACCTCAGTCCCTCTCCCCAATTAGCCCCCCCAGCCTCCATCCTCACTGACTGGCGACCAAACCGCACCCCACCCACTACGCCAATGTACTCGGATCCAATGTACAGGGACATGGGTGGTCTCCGGGGCTTTTTTTTCGGGTCCGGCACATAAGAAAGTGTCGTCTGTTTGCATAAACGTGGATCCTGTACTCAGTGTTTACATCTTTAATAGCACTTGCTATAAACACACTTTACCACTGATGAAGACGAACTGACCCTCCTCTAAAATACCAGAAGGCTGGTCACCAATACCCCCACAAAGCCCGTGCGCTTTTACAACACACTGTAGATTATCTGTTTAAACTACGCAGCATAGGTAAAGACAACAAAGCCTAAAACAGCAGCCTTTTATTTTTATTTTGCGTGAGCAAATGATGCTAGTATTTAGTGTTCAAGCCCGGTGAAGGCAAATTATTAAACTTTCACGTATTGTCCACATCAAAACTAAAGGTGCTAGACTGGCAGAAGACGGATAAAAGCGGCAGCATCAAAAATACTAAATCTTGGTCTTGAGGCGAACCAGCAGTGCCTATTTAAGAATCTAAAACACGACGAAGCTTCCTTCTTAATGTCTTGCTTCATTCTGTTTTGGAGAACGGAGGATAAAATAGGATTTGCACAGCTTTTTATCAAATCGTTAATGTTATTACGGAGGCGTGGCTATAGCCGGCGTGCTCAGGAAATGACAGGCAGTGGCTGGACTCATCTAACCCTTTGCTCCCCGCTCTGACCAAGAAGCGCTGCAACCTGAGCCTGTGTGCAAATTCTTCGCCATTCACAAACCATCAATGGGGTGGGGGGAGGAGACTGCCGAGGAAGCACACATGCAAATCCTGTTGCATCCAGCTCTTGTCTTCTCTTTTTGTATATTCTAATAAATGCCTCCTTTGATTCATTATTAATAGGAATATCTTCAAAAAGCGTCACAACGTAAGGCAGTGAGGCTTCTAATCGGAGAATAGTTATTTTCTATCGTTTTCGTGGTGCGAGCCTGACCCTGGCGCATTACAGCTCTTTAAGGCAGAGCCACGTTACGGTCTCTTTCGGTACAGGTAGGCTGCTGCCATCATTACAGTGGCTCGATTTTCTTCTCTTTTTGTATATTCTAATAAATGCCTCCTTTGATTCATTATTAATAGGAATATCTTCAAAAAGCGTCACAACGTAAGGCAGTGAGGCTTCTAATCGGAGAATAGTTATTTTCTATCGTTTTCGTGGTGCGAGCCTGACCCTGGCGCATTACAGCTCTTTAAGGCAGAGCCACGTTACGGTCTCTTTCGGTACAGGTAGGCTGCTGCCATCATTACAGTGGCTCGATTGATTACTGCATCTCGGTGGTAGTGAGAACCTCGTAACAAGTGCTTTAGTGATATGTCCCCAGATTCGCAGGATATTGAGCCGAAGCTGGGATTTGAAGTTAGTTAGTACGCCATGTTCCAAATGTGTTCTAGGCAGTGTCTCAACCTCATCTGCGGAAAAAAATATGCATCGGTATAGACTGGGGGATTATTTTCTAGAGTGGTTACTCCTCGCCCCATAGTGTCGTAATTATAGGACACTGTGTTTCCATTCCTGGCAATTACTATAACAAATTATTGTTCACAGGTTTCGTATCCTATTGGTTTAGCAGAGGCACGCACTCGTGTCTACAACCCCAAGAACACATTTGTTGCTAAATTAAATCTCATTAGTGGTAAGGCGTGGTGTCTTGACGACAGGAAGTGGGATGAGTCAACACTAAGTTGGGAAGCAAAATATTTGTAGGCCACACGTTCGATCACGGAGCGGCAAACGTCATAGATTCATCCTTCCTAGTTTGATTATATGGATGCCTGCCAACACACCTTACTTTTTGAGGCAAAAAGGATGTTAGTTCAACTATTCACTACTCAAAATGTCTTCCCTTTCTTCTGTTGCAAGGTAATGAGGATAGTAAAGCCTGATTGTTTTCCTCCAAATGACTCTTATAGTCTTATCAAACGTTGGAAGGCATGAACATTTAAACTTGATTGTTTTAAACGACTTGCTGCCACATTCTCTGTGCCTTAAATGTTAGGTGTTACTGTTATAGAACAAATTGGTAATTATGTTTTCGTTTCACTTTGACTGTATTTAAATGGCACTACTTGCTTATTTGGCAATATTGTATTGTATTGTATTGTATTGTCCAGCCATTACTTAACACTTTCAATCCCTGAACTGATCAGCGGTGTTTACTGAAGTGGTGGTCTTTAGTGGAACAGTGCAATAGGTCTCGGAGCATTTGAGTTAGAGCTTTTACATTTGTTTATGGCTTTTTTTCTTTGTAATTCTTTAGCATTGCCTACAGGAAACAAAAATGCTAAAGATTTACAAAAAAAACCCATAAACAATTCTAAAAGCACTAACTCTAATGCTGCGAGACCTATTGCATTTCCAATGCTTGTTTAGCTCACTGCACCATCCCAGCTCAGAACTTGGCTATATGCAAATTAGTCTGTTCCTGTCCCAGTGCATGATGGGAACAGGGCAAACCAAACTACCAAGCCAATTCTTGTACTGGGAAGGAAACAAGCTTCCGGGGACCGGTTTCTGCCATTTCAGGCGTCGTTGGCCCGGCTTGCTTGAATCCTGATGGTGCAATGAGCAAGGGACTCACATCTGAGTATACCCTTCCACGCTTATGGTGGACAAAATGATTCAGAAAAAGGGGGTGGTGATGAACAGAGTGCCTGAATTAAGCAGACCACTCTTACCCAGTCCAAAGATCAGGGCTTGATCCATCACCGTTTTTTAGCTCACAGCACCATCCCAGCTCAGAACTTGGCTATATGCAAATTAGTCTGTTCCTGTCCCAGTGCATGATGGGAACAGGGCAAACCAAACTACCAAGCCAATTCTTGTACTGGGAAGGAAACAAGCTTCCGGGGACCGGTTTCTGCCATTTCAGGCATCGTCGGCCCGGCTTGCTTGAATCCTGATGGTGCAATGAGCAAGGGACTCACATCTGAGTATACCCTTCCACGCTTATGGTGGACAAAATGATTCAGAAAAAGGGGGTGGTGATGAACAGAGTGCCTGAATTAAGCAGACCACTCTTACCCAGTCCAAAGATCAGGGCTTGATCCATCACCGTTTTTTAGCTCACTGCACCATCCCAGCTCAGAACTTGGCTATATGCAAATTAGTCTGTTCCTGTCCCAGTGCATGATGGGAACAGGGCAAACCAAACTACCAAGCCAATTCTTGTACTGGGAAGGAAACAAGCTTCCGGGGACCGGTTTCTGCCATTTCAGGCGTCGTCGGCCCGGCTTGCTTGAATCCTGATGGTGCAATGAGCAAGGGACTCACATCTGAGTATACCCTTCCACGCTTATGGTGGACAAAATGATTCAGAAAAAGGGGGTGGTGATGAACAGAGTGCCTGAATTAAGCAGACCACTCTTACCCAGTCCAAAGATCAGGGCTTGATCCATCACCGTTTTTTAGCTCACTGCACCATCCCAGCTCAGAACTTGGCTATATGCAAATTAGTCTGTTCCTGTCCCAGTGGATGATGGGAACAGGGCAAACCAAACTACCAAGCCAATTCTTGTACTGGGAAGGAAACAAGCTTCCGGGGACCGGTTTCTGCCATTTCAGGCGTCGTCGGCCCGGCTTGCTTGAATCCTGATGGTGCAATGAGCAAGGGACTCACATCTGAGTATACCCTTCCACGCTTATGGTGGACAAAATGATTCAGAAAAAGGGGGTGGTGATGAACAGAGTGCCTGAATTAAGCATACCACTCTTACCCAGTCCAAAGATCAGGGCTGTTCATCACCACCCCCTTTTCTGAATCATTTTGTCCACCATAAGCGTGGAAGGCTATACTCAGACATGAGTCCCTTGCTCACTGCTCCATCAGGATTCAAGCAAGCCGGGCCGACGACGCCTGAAATGTCAGAAACCGGTCCCCGGAAGCTTGTCTCCTTTCTGGTGAAGAATTGGCTTGGTAGTTTGATCTGCCCTGTTCCCATGATGCACTGGGCCAGGGACAGACTAATTTGCATATAGCCAGGTTCTCAGCTGGGATGGGGCAGTGAGCTAAATAACGGTGATGGATCAAGCCCTGATCTTTGGACTGGGTAAGAGTGGTCTGCTTAATTCAGACACTCTGTTCATCACCACCCCCTTTTCTGAATCATTTTGTACACAATAAGCGTGGAAGGGTATACTCAGACATGAGTCCCTTGCTCACTGCTCCATCAGGATTCAAGCAAGCCGGGCCGACGACGCCTGAAATGGCAGAAACCGGTCCCCGGAAGCTTGTCTCCTTTCTGGTGAAGAATTGGCTTGGTAGTTTGGTCTGCCCTGTTCCCATGATGCACTGGGCCAGGGACAGACTAATTTGCATATAGCCAGGTTCTCAGCTGGGATGGGGCAGTGAGCTAAATAACGGTGATGGATCAAGCCCTGATCTTTGGACTGGGTAAGAGTGGTCTGCTTAATTCAGACACTCTGTTCATCACCACCCCCTTTTCTGAATCATTTTGTCCACCATAAGCGTGGAAGGGTATACTCAGACATGAGTCCCTTGCTCACTGCTCCATCAGGATTCAAGCAAGCCGGGCCGACGACGCCTGAAATGGCAGAAACCGGTCCCCGGAAGCTTGTCTCCTTTCTGGTGAAGAATTGGCTTGGTAGTTTGGTCTGCCCTGTTCCCATGATGCACTGGGCCAGGGACAGACTAATTTGCATATAGCCAGGTTCTCAGCTGGGATGGGGCAGTGAGCTAAATAACGGTGATGGATCAAGCCCTGATCTTTGGACTGGGTAAGAGTGGTCTGCTTAATTCAGACACTCTGTTCATCACCACCCCCTTTTCTGAATCATTTTGTCCACCATAAGCGTGGAAGGGTATACTCAGACATGAGTCCCTTGCTCACTGCTCCATCAGGATTCAAGCAAGCCGGGCCAACGACGCCTGAAATGGCAGAAACCGGTCCCCGGAAGCTTGTCTCCTTTCTGGTGAAGAATTGGCTTGGTAGTTTGGTCTGCCCTGTTCCCATGATGCACTGGGCCAGGGACAGACTAATTTGCATATAGCCAGGTTCTCAGCTGGGATGGGGCAGTGAGCTAAATAACGGTGATGGATCAAGCCCTGATCTTTGGACTGGGTAAGAGTGGTCTGCTTAATTCAGACACTCTGTTCATCACCACCCCCTTTTCTGAATCAGCACTGAGTGGCGGGACACTGCACATGAATGACTCTGTTAACGATCCGCCTCCTGAGAAGGGTATACTTGAGTGAAGAACTGTGCTGCGAGGGCGGTATACGCGGTTGGTGGCTGGAGCTGGGGCCAGTGCACACTTCCCCTACAGGAGTTTCTTTGGGAGGGGGAGGTTTCCTCACTCCCGGGTTGGGGGTGGGCGAAAGGCGCTCTGCTAATTGGGGATGTGGGGAGTTTGGAACCTACGGAGCAGGGAAGCAGGGAGGGTGGGGAGGGGGAGAGTTAACCAGTTCTGGAGTTTTGGGGAGGGATGAGGGGAGGTTGGGGGTGGGGTGAGTTGTTGGGAATGGTCGCACCTGAAGTGTCGAGATATGCATTGAAAATGTATTGGACTTTGCAGGGTTGACATCACACTGGAATGTTTGGATGGCTATGAAGTGGGATAAGAGTATAAAATCCTGAGTTGGAACGTTAATGGGCTGGGCGACAAGCTCAAAAGGACTATCGTACTGCAATTCGTTAAGCGGCACCTCCCAGACGTGGTACTCCTGCAGGAGACCCACTTGATAGGCAATACGTGCCATGCGTTGAATAGATGGGGGTACTCGTTGGTGATCCACGCTGGCTTTACTTCGGGCTCCCGGGGAGTAGGGATCCTTCCCCCAGGAACTTTCTTCTAGTCTTTGAACACACTGATTCCGACCCTCTGGGGCACTTTGCGGTGGTCTCGGGGAAGTGGGAGGGGCGTAGGCTCAACCTTGTCAGCACGTACATTCCGCCGGGCCTTCAAACCCAATCGTTTCAGGTGCTGGGCAAGCTTCTCCTTTCCCTTCCGGAGGGGCAATTACTGATAGGAGGGGACTTTAATGCTGTAGTCTCGGGGGACTTGGACAGACACCCGCCTAGGAAGATGGCTCAGGGGCACATGTGGCTGTCTGATTTCCTGGAGTGTTTGGCCTCTTGGACCTTTGGCGTCTCCGGCACCCGTCGGACAAGCAATTTACTCACTTTTCGGGCCCGCACCGCTCCTTTTCACGCATAGACTACATCCTAGCGCCAATGCACCAGGGCACCGCCATTCAGGAAGTCACACACCTAGCAAGGGGCATCTCGGACCACTCCCCGTTGTGGGCTCACCTCACTGTTGGTAATCAGAGGGAGGGATGCGTGGCGCCGATCAACGCCTGGTACCTACGCAATGAGGAGACGAAAAAGCTACTCACTCTCTCAATTGACCAGTACTTCGAGAATAACGAGGGCACGGTGGAATCCTCAACGGTATTGTGGGAGGCCTTTAAGACCGTACTCAGGGGGGAAGCCCTTTCGGCGGTTGCTGGCCATTGTAAAGAGCGGGAGGCGCAAATACTGACTGTCGAATCCGATCTCCTGGACTTGGAAAACGAAGCACAAGCTGGAGGCGATCCAGGACGTGTGCATCAAATGGAGCTCAAGGCGGCGGAGTAAAAGGCCCTTGCCACTGACGTCGCGAAGACGCTGGCGAGAGATAGGGTAGGCAGAATCTATGATCAAGGGGACAAGGAAGGCAAGCTCATAGCATGGTTAGACAAAAAGCAACAGGCAAATAGGGTTGTCTCTGAGCTTCGCACTGAGTCGGGAGCCATTCTCACGGAGCCCCGTGAGATCGTTTAAGAGTTTGCAAAACACTATCAGAAAGTCTACAGTAGAGGGTCTGACCGGCCGGAGGAAGACTCAATCAACCTGTTGACTGATATCAGGCTCCCTTCCCTCTCGGACACTGAGCGTGATACTCTAGAGATGCCTCTTACTGTCAAGGAGCTTTGTGGGGCCATACGCGGTCTCTGTCCGGGGAAAGCCCTCGGTCCCAACGGTCTCCCGATAGAGCTGTACAAGCTTAAACCCGACAGCATCGGCCCGCACATCAAACGAATGTATGAGGAGAGCAAGGACAAGGGAATACTGCCAAAAGATCAACAAATTGCTACAATTGTGGCTATCCCTAAGGAAGGAAAGCCAAGAGACTTGTGTGCTTCCTACAGGCTAATATCTCTGCCAAATGCTGAACCAAAGATTCTGGCCAAGGTCCTTGCCAATAGGCTTAAACCAGTCTTGACCACATTGGTCCATCCGGAACACGGCGCTTAATCTGTGCCGTCTCCACGGAGTATTGGGACGTTGCCATACGCTACAGGAAGATGCTGTGATGGTGTCGCTGGAAAATTTCGCTATACGCGGATGACATCCTGCTGTACTTAACGAAACCTCGTAAGTCCCTTATAGTGGCCTTGTGTATTTTCACCAGTTTTGGGAAGAACTCGGGGTACAGTATCAACTGGGGAAAGTTCCTCCTGTATGTCCTTCATGGAGCCCCCCGGATTCTCCCGCGTGACTGCCCGATCAGGGTATCCACAGAAGGTTTTAAATACTTGGGTATCTTTGTTTCCAAAGAGAAGGCTGTTAGATATGAAAAAACGTACTGCCGCCCCAACAACGACTTAAAAGAGACTCTACCACCTGGAAGAAGCTCCCGCTCTCTCTGCTGGGGCAGGCAGCGCGCTTCAAATTGATGGCGCTGCCACGCTTCCTCTACGCTCTTCAAAACCACCCAGACCTGGTTCCGCAGTCCTACTTTGCTGCTATTGAAGCCGCGCAGAGATACCTGCTATGGTCTGGTACCCCCCGCATAGCCTTACAGAAACTCACATTAGGATGGTTTGACGGGGGTATCGCACTCCGAGACATACGGAAATATTACTGGGCCGCACACCTTTCGGCCATAAACCAGGGCACATACTGTGATGGGAACGGTCCCGCATACGGGATGGACCGATGGCTCCTCCCGGGCGGGAATTTTGAGGCCGCACTTTATTCCAAACCAGGCAGATACTCTCTCACTGGACCTACGCAGCATTCTGTCCAGCTATGGCACATTGTCCAGCGTAAACTGGGCTGGGCAGACACCCTCACGATGGCTATTCCGCTATGGGTCTCTGACCGACTGGGCAAGCTAGGCCGCACTAAAGGTTCCGCAATTGGGACCTAATTGGAATTTCACACATTAAGGACTTGTGGGGCCCCAACGGTGTTGTGCAATTTGACTCACTCCAAAGTACCTACGATTTGGCACCAACTGAATATTTTAGATACCTACAGGTTCGGCACTCCCTTCAGACTCACATCCCGGTGGGTACCCTACCCCCAGAATCCTCCCCCTGGAGGACTAACTGTTAGATAGCCACCTCCCAGAACATGCTATTTCCCTCACATATAAGAAGCTCATTAATTATTCCCCTGACCCACTGCTCACTCTAAAGAGGAAATGGGAGGTGGATGGACTAGAGATAGATGATGAGGAGTGGAGAGGCGCACTAGCATCCCCCAAGGAGATAGCAATAGCAGCCAGGCTCAGATTAATCCAGTTAAAGATACTCCATCGAGTTTATGTATCAGGGACCAGGTTAATGCGGATGGGCCCAAGTGGAGATGGTCTCTGCAGAAGGGGGTGTGGAGAGGTGGGAACCTTCTTCCACATACTGTGGGAATGCCCTGTGTTGTTGGCCTACTGGAAACGGGTGCACAACTGTATGCAAGAGGTGTGGGGGGTGGAACTTCGGGTGGAGACAAAGAGATGCCTTTGGAACATCTGGGATCCCACTGATTTGCCATAGAGGGGGAGACTTTGGGTCACCTTGGGATTGGCGATTGCGAAACGCAATATTGCTAGACTGAGGGGGGGCAGTGACGCCTATAACCCTCAATTCCTGGAAAAAGGATATGGATTGGTGCATGCTCCAAGAAAAGACAGTATACGTGGCTCGGGCTGCCCCCGGAAATGGGTGGCGGTGTGGACCAACTGGAATGAGTATCTTGGTACCTGTGTGAACCCCCATGTATCATGCCCATTGACGACCTAATTGCACTGTAAATTGTTGCTATACAAATGCTGCTTTGAAATGCCTATTACCGGACAATTGCTGTGTCTAATGTGTTTTCCAATGATGCTCATGTAACAAATGTATTTCTGATGGTGCTGACCACCCCTTATGTTTGATGAAATAAAAAGAATAAAAAAATAAAAAATAAAAAATAAAGCAGTGTTATCAATTGCTTTATTATCATTCTATTTTACAGGAGTCTGCTGGTTCCAGCAGTGGGGTGATGCTCCTCCGCCATAACAGAGGAGCCACCAGACCCGGCTCCAGGAATTTTTATTTGGGTGGGCAGAGGGGGCATTTGGGTGGGCCACTGCGTGCTCGATTTGTCGTATATATGTCTGGGCAAGCCTGCTTCAGGGCCCTCCTTCATCTCTTCTTCGTCTTACAAGGCCCAGTAAAACTCACTCTTTACCAAATCTCTTTCTACATATTATCACTCTCAAAAAGTGTTATTTCCATGTAAAGTTTCTTTGATGGGAAGAGGAGGTTTCTGAGGTGGGACTATCGGGCAAGTGACACATCTCAGGCTCCCTCTGTGCGAGCCTTCAGTGAGAATCCCTCTTTATTACTACCTCCATCTGACCCCGGACTCTGCAACGCACTCCCTTACAGGCTTGATTATCCACTACTCCTCTCCAGTGCACCTTATCTCACAGCTGACCTTGGGCCCCAGCCCCATATCAGGCACCATCAGGCTCCACTTTCATTTTTCCCGGTTAAAAGATTAGTAAAATCACCTTCAAACTTAAACATTGAATATAGCAGTAAATATAATTAGCACGCACTTTAAAGTATGTTCCACAGTAGCCCTTATGGCCCAACTGCTAATTAAATAAACAAAAACAGGAAGGCCATGACAGGGCCGACTTTAGCGCTGATGCGAAAGTCTTTTTTGGCTCCACACCAATAACCTCTTTCTCCGTAAATACCTTTACTACCACCTTCTAACAGTGCCCCTCATCCCTCCATGGCCTCCCCTATTGACATCCTCCTCGGATTCCCTCACTGCCACACCCCACAAGTGCCCCTCATCTCTCTCAAGTCCCTCCCCCAATGACCTCCTTCTCGGATTCCCTCACTGCCACTCTCCACTAGTGCCCCTCATCTCTCCATAGCACCACCCCTACCCCTTGACCTCCTCCTCGGACTCCCTCACTGCCACCCTCCACTAGTGCCCCTCATCTCTCTGTAGTTTTTACATTTATTCATTTTTTCCCTTCCACCCCATGACCTCCCTCACTGCTACCCTCCACCAGTGCCCCTCATCTCTCCGCAGCTCCACCCCCACCCGTGACCTCCTCCTCGGATTCCCTCACTGCCACCCTCCACCAGTGCCCCTCATCTCCCTGTAGCCCTCCATTGACCTCCTCCTCGGATTCCCTCACTGCCACCCTCCACCAGTGCCCCTCATCTCCCCGTAGCTCCACCCACACCTGTGACCTCCTCCTCGTAATTCCTCACTGCCACCCTCCACAGTGCCCCTCATCTCTCCGTAGTCCCCCACCCTTTGACCTCCTCCTCAGACTCCCTCACTACCACCCTCCACTAGTGCCCCTCATCTCTCCCTAGCACACCTCTCCACCCCATGACCTCTTCCTCGGATTCCCTCACTGTCACCCTCCAACAGTGCCCCTTATCTTTACATAGCCCCTCTCTCATATGCATTTCATTTGTTGTACAGTGCTACTCATATCAGTGCAGGGTGTTACAGTACTTTATATCACGCACACATTATACAGAGACAAAGAATCATGCAAGTATGTAAATCAGTCTACAGGGAATGTCACATAAACCAATGAGGATTACAAGGTGTATGAATCACGTCATCCATACTGGTGGGCAGTATATTTTAATAGGGTTTGGTCTGGGGAAACACAACCGTAGGATTTAAACAGTATTCCATGGGGGTCAGCTTTACTGATAAAAATGTATATCTGCCCAAACATACTCATTTTAGCAACATTAGAATAATGAAAGACTGAGGAAGTTTTAACTATATCACAAAACACAAAAAAAGCAAAGTTCTAACTATACCATTCATGTTCGTATGCAGCTCTTTGGTGACAGTTCATTGGTCTCTGTCCTATGTTAGGATTGTACCTTCTGAACTGCAAGTAACACAAGGATCTCTGTGACAAAGGCAGTAACCCACTGAGCTATCCACATAAAATACAGTTCATCTGCATTTAAAAACTACTAACAGACAAATTATTGCTCTCCAGCAGGATCATTAATCACTAGCGTTATCTGGGCATTTTGTATTGTCTAATTTTTGTACTGCACCGGACATGATAATGATAAAAACTGTTTAAATGAAGCGCACACGAAATATGTGTCCTGCTGTGCCTGTGAAGATAAAAAAAAAACAGTAACACATTCTCTTACCTACTACTCCATTAGTCAAACTTTGTGTTACAGCCTCATGGGATAAGCAGCTGCAGGGGTCAGGAAAGGTGAAAAGGAATAAACAAACTTCTTTTCTCCTGAGCTGCATAGAAAAAGAAATATCCACTCAGCAGAACAGTAGGCAAAGGTTACCATTAACAAAGAAAGAATTTGTCACCTTTACCTTGTGGAGAAGAAGGGGTGAAAAAATAAACAAAGCCTCGTTAACATGTAAATGGTCTTTTAAAGACCGGTGAAGTACTCGGGTGCGGCTGCGATAATCTCAAAAACTATCTGTGTGTGTGTCAGCCCGGGAAGCTGTCTCAGCCCAGGCACACACACACACACAGACAGCCTTTGAGATTATCGCAGCCGCACCCGAGTACTTCACAGGTCTTTAAAAGACCATTTACATGTTAAGAAGGCTTTGTTTATTTTTTCACCCCTTCATCGCTACATGGCGCCTGCCTTCAAGCCCTCACTGCGAGGGCCAAGGCATCTGTTTGTGTGGGCCAGGCTCATGTTTGGGTGGGCCTGGCCCACCCGGCCCACCCGCTAGAACCGGGTCTGGGAGCCACCCCTTGATAGGTTGCAGTGTAAGTTTCTTTTCACTGCAACTTGCTTGAGAGCCCAACTAGGGCTCTTCACTCTTTAGAAGGGAGGAGCATCCAACAGATCTGGATGCCCATCTAACTGCTAACCTCTACCACCAAATCAAGAGGAATCCAAAGCTAGAACGAGTCTTGGTTGATGAAGACAGTCGTGCATTTATTCAGTTTTCTTCTCTTGCAAGATGCTGTTTCGGGCAATTTGCATGGCTTTCTTTAGCTGTAGAACCCTTTCACTGGCTGTCTTTTCCTCCTGCTTTATGTCTTTCAGCCAAATAGAAGTCTCTCCTGGTCACCAGTCTCTAGTTCCTGCATTGCTAAACTGTCAACCTTAGCCATGATGTAGCGCAGCTGGTCCTCATTATCAGCGACCTGGAATATGATCGTCAGGTTTTTTTTTAGTTTAAAGAGCTTTATTGTAGCAAATAAGAACATAGGTACAGTATTACAGCAACAGTTGTATAGAAATTACAAAAAATAATCTTTCGTTTTGACCGACCCAGCTGTGTAATGTTCTGGACTGCACTTTCTCCCAAAGGATTTCCGCAAAGGCTGCAAATGAACAAAGAAAACTTGTTGGAATAAGAAGGGACTGCATAGAATGCACATTATCACCCAATTAACAGCACCCCTCCTTGTCCAATGTATTACTTTACTTGATTTTGTATGAACGAAATGATATCGAAGCATTGGTTTACATTATAACTGTAAAGAACATGAACACTATCTGGAATCTTGTGTCTAATGTGTGATTTATTTACTATAACAGTTTAGTAATGGTGCCACTCACCCCCCTCTCTTCCAACCACGGCTTCTTTGTTACCACCCACCACTAAAGTTAGTATCAACTTCATCAAGTAACCTTTTTGTTCAAGGTGCTCATCAAACAAAGAGAACAAGTATACAGGGCTACGAAAACCTTTACCAGCAACTAAGTCAATCTTATAACTTGTCAGTGGTTCATAAAAAATAAAATAAGTGCTACGGACCACCATCTTTAGGTTGAGCTTCGATCGACCTGTTATATCTGTTGTGTGGGGTTTGGCACACCCACCAATTGCCATTGGCTGTTATTTGCGTCATTTGCAAATGCGGCTTGGTATTGGTGCATTTGTTTGAATGTCCCTCCTTTGTGGATTTAGCTCCCTCGCTGGCAATTTCACTAAGTGAATGTTTTGCTTGGCCATCACACAGTACAGCGTGTGATGGCCTCTCCTCTTGTCTGGGTTATTTATAGCTGTTTTGCCTGCATGGCTGGTGCACGTGAGCGCTCTGCTTGTTTAATTAATTTACAATGTGCACTTCTGGAGATTGTGCGTGATCGTGGAAATAAACACAGTTTTTTAGCTTGTATTTTTCGTTATCTAGGTTAGAATTGCTTCCGGGATGTTTTTCTGTGCCTCCTACCCCTATCAGTTTTGCCAGACTATTGGGCTTGTATTTTATCCTCCCCCGGCTCCTCCCTGTGCTTGGTGATGGGGGGCTTGGAGGGGGCAGCCGACTGCAGGAAGGTCCCCCCTCAACTGTTTGGGAGGGGCGGGGGGCGCCAGCCATTTCGATTTGGGCTATGTAATTTCATAGCCCAAATGTAGCCCAACTATAAATTCCTTGGGCTCCTGCTCCCGGCCACCATTTTAGGTTTGGTGACCTGGTGGCTGGGAGCTTTTGCGCTGATTCGTATTTTATTTTAAGGCTATTTGAAGGTGGTGGCACTCTTACCTGCGCAATGGAGGATTATCGTGTCCTGGAGGCCCTCCGGTTGCTGAGTGAGGCTGGCAGGATGGATTTGGTAGAGGGTACAATGCTGCACGTCCCGCTAGGCAGGCTTCCGCAGGCGTGGCGGCGGCCGCCTGCACTTCCCCCAAACGTCGTCGCAGTTCTCCTGTGAGTGAGCGGGCCGCCTGGGTAGCAAGAGGGCTGCCCCAGTGTATGTTGGGCGGAGCGAGGGCGGGCGGGTGCCAGGTCTACAGGGGATATGGGGCCGGTGGACGGGGAATCTTTATTGGAGCGCTCGGCTCCGGCGGCGGAGCCGCGGGAAGCATGACAGGCCTCTGCGCCTGTTGCACGCACTGTCTCCGCGCCCCCGGAGACTGGAAAGCGAGGCAGGGCAGCAGTAGGTGCGCGGCTTCCCTTTCACCTGCGCGCGTTTCGAATGAGGTGGGCGACGGCAGCCTGTCTCTGGGACCGCGTGTCGCCCGATTACCTGAGAGGGAGGGGCGAGGCAGCTGGGAGGTGGGCGGGGAGCCCAGGGATTCCCCGACAAAAGGGTCTTGTGGGATTGAACGAGGTTGGAGGGAAATCCCTATTTTATCATCCCCTATCTCTACGGCGGGGGAGATGAGAGTTTTCAATCCACATGAGCAGGGCACGGAGAGGGAGCGTTTCTGCAGGGGAATTGGATTTGGGTGTGTATGGGGATTTGGGTAGCCCTCTCCTTTTTTCTTCTCATCTGTGAAGGGAGAAACCTGGTTGGTCGGGGGAAGTGCCGGGGGGGGGGGGGGTAATGGGCCCAAGTGGGAGGAGGGAGGGGCACCAGAGGGTTTCTTTCAGCCGGGGAGCAGGGGCTGAATGGGCAGGTCCCTCATATACACAGGGGGATTCTGGGGCCTCCACAATGGAGGCATGGGACCTGACTTTGGGGCATGGCCCCGGGGGATGCATTTTGGGCCCGGTCGACGGGGTGGAGGGCAAGCTTGATCCAGCAGGGGGCGGCCCGGCTATGGAAGGTCTGGATATTTTTCCTTCTTGGTCAGAAGGGGTGCGGGGTCACAACATTGGGGAGCAGGTGGATCGTCAGCTGCCTGTGGGGGGTTGGAGAGGTGCAGGCCGGTGGGATTACAGGCGAGGGCTGGGGCCAGGGGAGGTTCCCGGGTGGAGCCAGGAGGCAGAGGAGCAAGGGGGAGGGGCCAGGAGTTGGGGCCCCGCTTCTGCCGTGGTTGAGGCCATGGTGGAGTGGAGTGGGGATGTAGAAGGGGGGACCCCTCGCGGTATGAGCCGGAAGGGCTAAGCAGAGAGGTCAGGTTAAGGGGAGGCTGGACGGGGCATTGGCTCCAGGCTGGCTGGGTGCGGGCGCAGCTCTTAGAAATGAGGGACCCAGCACATCAGTCTAAACTTTTTCTTTACGGGGCGCAGAGCCTCGCAGCGCAGCGGACTCGGTAAGGCAGGGAGCGGCCCACTTGCACCGAGGTGAAGGGAGGGTGGAGCCTCGCGCGGTGTATTCCGTACCTGCGGGGGATCCTGTTGCGGCCAGCACACGAAGCCCCAGTACTACTTCGTTGGCCCCAACGACAAGCAGAGCAAGGTGGTCTGCCATGCCAGCGACAACGGAATTTCAAAGAGGTCAACGCATGGGGGAGTATTGGTGGGTACAGTCGGCTCCCCCGCAAGGAGTGTATGCTGGGTTTGGTAGGTCCCGTGGTGTTGAGTTTGCTGATAATGAGCTCCAGGTGGAGGAGCCTATTGTGCTGGATTATGATGACTATAGCCCCGAAGACGGGGAATTGCGGGACAATGAGGAGGGGGCCCTCTCATGCTGTTCCTAGTATTTTGCAGGCACCAGCGGTGGCACCGCACAGAAGGGCACCAGCGTTGGAAGTAACAAGAGAACTAGGCCACCGGTGAGGGCTCCACGGGCAGTGGATGGGACAGAGCCAGCAGCAAGATGGGCAGGGCCTGTCTGAGCATCCTCCTTAGAGCCAGGTGAGACCAGTAGAACACAGGCCAAACCTATAATGGTGTCTGTGGGGATGGGGAGGAGAAGGGTGGGAGCGAGAGGGGAGGGAGACTGTACAAAGGGAAGTATGTTATGGATACAGGGGGTAGGAACAGGGCACTGGGGAGTAGCGCAGGGTGCCGAAGTAGAGAGCGGGATGAACACAGAAGGGGGCAAGGTACCTTTGGAGAGTACTACCCTATATGGGAGTGACAAAGCCTTTGGGGGCTCACTTAATGCTGGCAACCAAGGAGCATATTTGGAAAGGGGAATACGTTGAAATGCTGAAGCTTCTAAGGCTCTAAGGAGGAGGAATATGAGTTAGCCAAGAGGCTTAAGGTGCCGTTGATCATTGAGAATTGCCTGGCAGCATTTTTGATTTATGCAGACGTTTACTGTGAGAAGTTCCCCGAGCGTTGCGTAGCCATTTTTAAATACATGGATGTAATTCGAAAGGCACAGATCACGGGGGGGGGGGGGAGGGGGGGGCTACGCGGGGGCCCAATATGATGAGGAGTTTCGGGCCCGTATGGCTTGGGTCCCAGAAGCGAAGTGGGGGGAACTGGACACCGGTTTGTGGCAGCACGCGATGGCGGCTGCGTCAGGCGGTAAGACCATATTTATGGCTAGCGGTCTGCCTTTAGTGTACCGACCCTTTCAGGGGAAGTCCACCCGGGGAGGGGTGGGAGGAGCAGCCACGACACAAATTGTGGCAGGAGGCGCATGTTGGGACTTTAAAAAGGGCCTGTGCGCAAGGGAGTATTGCAGGTTTGAGCACGAGTGCTCAAAGTGTAGCGGTCACCACCCCCTGGTTAAATGTTAGGGAGGTAAAGCACAGGGAGTCCAGCAATGGCAACAGCCAGGCGCAGGTACATCAGGACAATCCCAGCAATACCAGAACAGTAGGGGGCAGGGCAGTGGGCCCAAAGGCTCCTACGCCAGTTAAGATAGCAAAGCTAGAAGAGGGCTTGCAGGGGTACAGGGATCTGAGGGCAAAGAGGATGCTTCTGGAGGGGTTTACAGAGGGGTTTCATCTGGGTTACCAGGGGCCACGTCAGAGGCGGTGGGCGGACAACCTAAAATCAGCTTCAGAACACAGACAGGTGGTACAAGAAAAATTAAACAAAGAAGTGCGTGAAAGGAGAATGGCGGGCCCCTTTAATGATTGGCATACTGAGAATGTGATTATTTCACCAATCGGAGTGGTGCCCAAAAAAGAGGAGGGTAAATACAGATTGATTCAGCATCTGTCATGGCCAGAGGGGTCTTCTGTTAGTGATTTTATTGACGAGGAGGCGGCCTCAGTTTCGTATTCCTCAGTTGACGTGGCCATGTCACTGGTAGTGACCGCGGGCGCAACTGCAGAGATGGCTAAATGTGACATAAAATCAGCGTTTCGGTTGCTTCCAGTCCATCCAGATGATTGGGATCTTCTAGGTATCCATTTCAGAGGAAAATGGTATGTGGACAAAGCTTTACCGATGGGTTGCTCCATGTCGTGTGCTTTATTTGAATGTTTTAGCACTTTTTTGTACAGGTACTTCATGCAGCGCACAGGTCACACACTGGTGACTCACTACTTTGGATGATTTCTTCTTTGTCGGATCACCGGGCTCCACAGAGTGCCAGACAGCTCTGGACACGGTCCATGAGCTCTTGGATGAACTAGGGGTGCCGTTGGCACCGGAGAAGACGATAGGTCCCTCGGCCGCCCTGTCTTTCTTGGGGATTGAAATTGATGCTGCGGCAATGCAGGCTCGCTTGCCAGCTGACAAAAAGGCTAAAATGTTGGAACTGTTGGACAGAATGTTGTCAAAGGAGAAAGTGACAGTCAAGGACATACAGGTGCTCCTCGGTCATCTCAACTTTGCGTCCTGTGTGGTCAGGGCGAGGAGGACTTTTTGTAGGCAGCTGGGGCGGGCATTAGCAGGTCATCACTTACCTCACCACCATGTTTGCCTGTCAGCATGGGTGAAGGAAGATTTGCGCATGTTGGGCAGTTTTTCTACAATCTTTTCATGGAGTCCCCCTGGAAAGGAAGGAGGACGTCCAGTGGGACGTGCAGATGTTTTCTGATGCAGTGGGCAGGGACGGCTTTGGCCTATATTGGCAAGGCGGTGGTGTGGTCAGTAGTGGCCACAATAGTGGAAGGATCATAGCTTTCCTAGAGCTTTTCCTGTTACTGGTGGCACTAACGCTGTGGGGTGAAGAGTTGGCACACAAGAAGGCACCGTTTCATGTTAATAACATGGCGGTGGTGGAGATCATCAACAGGCAGTCTGCGAGAGATGAGCACATTTTTAAGTTGCTGCGGGTTTTTGTGCTAGGTTGCCTTAGACATGACATTGCTTTCAGGGCATTACATATACCAGGTGTGGACAATGACATAGCCGATGCTTTGTCTCGTTCACAGTGGGGGAGATTCCGTGGGCTGGCCAAGGAGGCGGACAGGACACCAACCCCAATGCCAGATCATCTTTGGTATGTAGGCAACGTCGGGTGCTACAATTGGTGGTAGGCTCTTTGTCGGTCTCTACATGGGCAGCATATAATTTGGCCTGGAGGGATTTCTTGGCATCCGGCACCTGTCAGTGATCCGAGGTCTGGTGGCAGTCTGAGGACGTGATTTAGTTTATCCTGGATCACATTGAAAGGGGCCTTTCTAAAGTCATCATCGCCGGGAAATTGGCGGGCATTGCTTTCATGGTGAAACTTCTGTGGGGTTACACTCTGTCAGCAGGGGGAGTAGGGAGGAGGATGCTAGAAGGCTGGGCTAGGGAGAGGGGGGGAGAGTATGGCGTATAGCCCCCTTTCATGGCAGACGCTAGCTCAATTACTGGAGGCTTTACCAGCTGTTTGTAGGGACGGTTTTGAAGCTTATTTGTTCTCAACTCTTATGGTATGGATTTTTTTGGGGCTTTTAGAGTGTCTGAACTCTTAGGCAGCAAGATTAAAAAGGGTGTTCTTTGGAAAGATGGGGCCATTGGGGATGGGGGGGATACATATTTGGTTGGCCAGCTCAAAAACAGACCAGAGGGGAGTAGGAAAAGGGGTTAGGTTGGAAGCGGCTGTACCAATTGCTACGTGCCCGCTTCATTGGGCCCGTCGTTGGCAAGCGTTGTCTGGGGGTTCGAGGGAGGAAGTGGTCTTCAAGAATTTCAATGGGAAGAGGGTGATGGATTATCAGCTACGCACGGTGTTGCGGAAGGTGTTGCACAGTTTCGGGATGGATGGGGCCACTTATGGGATGCATTCTTTCAGGATTGGGGCAGCCACAGAGGCACATAACAGGGGCTGGGCGCAGGGGGAGACAATGCGGCTGTGGCGCAGGTCTTCAGACTGTTTTCAACGCTATGTAAGAAGGACTATGGAGGAGGCGTATGCGTCATCCTCCTCTTTGTGAGGCTCATTCTGTTTTTCTCTTTACAGGTTCGGTGGCTGGGCCCCAATCGAAGGAGTTGACCATATGGATAGTGGTGCATTCTTTTTTCAAATGGGCGCAGGTCCAGGCATGTCGATGTTATTTTGGTGCAATGTTGGGTTTTAATGAACGCCTTTTTAAAATTGTAAGGAAAGGTAAGGGAGGGATGCTGTGGAAGGATTTGATACTGAGTCTGAACAATTTGATGGTAAGGGGAGAGTGCCCTGATATTTTGTTGGTTCACCTTGGCGAGAACAATTTATGTGGAGTGAAGGGTGTGGTTTTGTTGAGGGCTATGAAGAGGGATTTGGCACGTTTAAAGGAGCAATGGTTTGAGTACCACGTCTTGTGGACAGAGCTGGTTCCATGCAGGGTTTGGAGGGGCGCTTTGAGCCCTAGGGCCATTGATAGGGCGCGAAGGAAGGTGAACTCAGAAATGTCTAGATTTTGTCGCCATCTTGGTTATGGAAGAGTGACGCACAAGAATGTAGCTATCAGTGTATTAATAACTCACTTAATTAATTTTATTGCGAATTAATGTTGGATAGTTGAGGAGTATTATATCACAATTATGCCCTAGTGGGCTAATACTCTTAATGTAATGTTTGTCAATTCATCGATCATTTGTAAAACTGACTTCTGTGTGTATGCTCTGATATGCCCCTGCGAATTGGTTTATATAGGAAGTACTATCAATCAAGTTAAACTATGTTAATACACTGATAGCTACATTCAGCTTATCAGTTCTGACAAGTTGCAATACTAATTTGTTTGAACTCAATGAATTTAATTTCAGGTATATGCTTTCAATGACTTAAATTGTTTTGCATTATATCACAACAATACCTCGCTAAAGTTAAGCCATTCAATATGTATTATGTTGGACTAAGAATACACTTTACACTGTTAAAAAAACATTACAAAATGGAGGCTACGCTAGTCATACTAGTCAGATTACTTTATAGTCCTTTTTTGATGCGTATTAATGTTTTGCACACTATACCATGTGATTTACAACAAACGTCCTGTTACCCGTGACCAAGGAACGCGAGTGAGTTCCGAAACACGTCGGGCATAGTTTGCCACACTTTGGAAATGAAATAAAAGCACGCTTCTTCATGAAATTGGGGCTCGGCGCAATCTTTGTCATTACAAAGTTCTTCTGTTTGGATTTAAAAAGGGTCGCGACCTTGCCGGCAGCCCGCCACCGCAACGAGGCAGAGAGCTGGCACGTAGAGAGTTGTGAAAATATATGGGTTTTTACTTATGGACTCCCAGTCCCAGAAAGCAATGGTGCATTTACTCACCTGTATTGAATGTTGAACCGCATTTAAATAAAAGAGGGAAATCGCTGGGAAATCCGTATGGTGGCTTTCATTGTGCAGCAGACAGCCTTTGAGGAAGGAAGTTTATCCCGAAACGCGTCAGGATTCTGCTGACGTCGAGTGTGCCTGGTTCTTCTCTGACCCTATGGATGTTGAATGTGGAGTGCACCCCGCTTTGGGCAACTTGTGGAACTTGATAAATTTCGGCCGGCTCGGTCGAGGGGAGCACCGCTGCAAAACTTAGCGGTTCCTGCGCTGGACTGTTGTTCGGCGGGCGGGACCTTTTGACACAAGGCAGCATTGGGGGAAGATTGTGATGACACACCCGTGATTTGCAATACTTTGTGCAACAGACTGCCAGCAGCCCACATGGGTTTTTACTTATGGACTCCCAGTCCCAGAAAGCAATGGTGCATTTACTCACCTGTATTGAATGTTGAACCGCATTTAAATAAAAGAGGGAAATCGCTGGGAAATCCGTATGGTGGCTTTCATTGTGCAGCAGACAGCCTTTGAGGAAGGGAGTTTATCCCGAAACGCGTCAGGATTCTGCTGACGTCGAGTGTGCCTGGTTCTTCTCTGACCCTATGGATGTTGAATGTGGAGTGCACCCCGCTTTGGGCAACTTGTGGAACTTGATATATGTATATATATATACATATATATATATATATATATTCACTGAAAAAACCATAGGTTATAGACCATATATAGTTAGGAATTAGCATTTAGAAAACCTTATTTTACTCACACAAAACCATTGAAATTCCATATATAGTTAGTTGCACTAACTATATATCGCGCACCCGCAATCCACTGCTGATGATGTCACATATTACATCATTCATGACATGGTCAGTGACATCACTGATGACATCACTGATGACATCTCAAATGACATCACTGATGACATCATCTAGTGTCTGTGTGTTTTTGTAAAGTTTAAATACGTTTTACATATTGAAGAATGACTGGATGTATGGAAGACTGAGTGTGTGTGTGGCTGGCTGGGAGGTGTGTGACTCTGTGCATATCAATGTGTACTTGTATCAGTGATTGTATAAGAGAGTAAGTATGTGTTAGTATATGTGTGAAAAGTATGGTGTTCTGTGTTTAACTATAGATGAGGAAATCGAAGTGTGATTGATTCTTCACAGGACTGACTAGGTGTATGAGTGCATATGATAGTGTTCTAATAATAAGTGACTGTATGTATGAGTAATTGTATGGGTGAATGAGTGAATGTGTGTGTAGACGTACGAATCAGTGAGTGTGTATGTAGTAACTGGTATTGGTGTGTCATGATGTCATCAGTGATGTCATTTGAGATGTCATCAGTGATGTCATTTCAGATGTCATTAGTGATGTCATCAGTGATGTCACTGAAGTATGGTGTTCTGTGTTTAACTGTATAGATGAAGAAATGGAAGTGTGATTGATTCTTTACAGGACTGGCTTGGTGTGTGAGTAACTCCATGGATGAGTGGCAGTGTGTGACTGTCTGCATAGGTGTATGAGTGCATATGATAGTGTTGTAATAATAAGTGACTGTATGTATGAGTGATTGTATGGGTGAATGAGTGAATGTGTGTGTAGACGTAGGAATCAGTGAGTGCTTATGTAGTAACTGGTATTGGTGTGTCATGATGTCATCAGTGATGTCATTTGAGATGTCATCAGTGATGTCATCAGTGATGTCATTTGAGATGTCATCAGTGATGTCATCAGTGATGTCACTGACCATGTCATGAATGATGTAATATGTGACATCATCAGCAGTGGATTGCGGGTGCGCGATATATAGTTAGTGCAACTAACTATATATGGAATTTCAATGGTTTTGTGTGAGTAAAATAAGGTTTTCTAAATGCTAATTCCTAACTATATATGGTCTATAACCTATGGTTTTTTCAGTGAATTTTCAAGGTTTTGTAAATGCTAATTCCTAACTATATATGGTCTATAACCTATGGTTTTTTCTGTGAATTTCATTGGTTTTTTAACAGCTAATATCTGTAGCTGTAAAATGTATTCTTCTTTAAATCCAAAAATATATTTTATATGTTTATGAATAATTTTTTTTTTAAATATTTTTTTTTCTTCGTTCCCGCTTCGCGAATCGGGAAGCTTCCCGTTAGCTGACCTTGATGCCGCAAAATAGACCGCGAGCCGGTAAACGTTTCTTTACCGCAAGTGCCGCGTTAGAAAACAACATCGTGACGCCTCCCGTCCGCATGACGTTTCACGTTGTCGCGTGATACGTCATATGACGTACAACGTTAGCGAACTGGTACGCGAAGCGAGTCGCAAAGCGCAGGTTTCTGGAAGCAAACCGGGAGGCCCTGCAAAGCGCTTAACGTAAACACAGCAAGTCATGTGACTTGGTAATAACACTTTTCATTGGTTCATTTCACTTTTGGTTTCCTAATGATGTAAGACTAGGTCATATAATCTAAAATGAACACTTTTGATTGGTTGAGAACTCTTGTTTTTCCCAAATGATGAAAATCCCTCCTTCTTTCCTCACTCTGACTTTCATCATTGTGAGAGAAAGACCCTTTGTGATCACTGAGCAATGGCTTCTTTAGTAGCTTCAGCTGGTGCTTCCCCACCACCTCCACCACATCCAAGGAAGAGTGGACCACCTGCTCAAGTTATAATTCAACAAGGAGAGGAAGAAGAGGAACAGGAGGACGAGCACGAAGAGAGGCAGTTTTTGCCTGAGCAGCCCAGGACGTCTCACCGGAAAGAAAACTTCATTTGGCAATTTTTTTAAATTCCCAAAGGTCAGAAAAAAGTAAATGCAAGATACGTAACTTGCCTTATATGTCAAGATAGACTGTCCAGAGGGACCGACAAAAAATACAGTTTCGGAAACTACACAATGCATCGCCATATGACTAGGTGGCATCCTAACAACTACAGTGCTGCACAGTTTCGGAACGACTTAGATAATCTCCCTATTATGGCCAGAAGATCTGTTGTACCGGAAGTAACGGGACCAGAGGGCAGGGAGATGGTGCCAAATATACAAATGAGATTTGGTGATGTAAAACACATCTGCGTATTTTGCGATGGATTCATTTCCTACGGAGAAAAAAGCATCACTCTGATCAACAGAGCTATTGACTATCATATGCAAGTTTGTACGAAACGCCCAAAATAATAAATACTTCTTTTTTTTGTTTTGTTGCTCCTGTTGAGCCCTTTACAATGAATCGTTTTCATTGCCCCCTCCAAGAAAAACCCAAAAAAATATAAAACTGTTCAGAAAAATTCAAAAAAAGTAAAAAAATGTTCTGAAAAATAAAAAAAAAAGTTCTTTTCAGAACTACCTCCCCGTTATTAAAAAATTGGTACAATATTTGGAACTGTGCCAACCTCTATTTCTCTTAGTTCGCTTCCCAGTTCGCTCCCCGGTACGCGAACCGGAAGCGAACCAAAAACAGTAAGTATAAGGGAAGGAAACAGACACTTATGTTAAAAGAAAGACAGCTATAGGGGAGTAAACTAGAGATACTATTACCCGTAATCCACTGCTGATGATGTCACATATTACATCATTCATGACATGCTCAGTGACATCATCAGCAGAGGATTGCGGGTTTTTTGGCAACGTGCCTTATCCACGGTTTAATAACGCTGCCTTTTGCTTTATATAAGTTTTCAAATTGTATGAAATATATACCAATAGGTCGTTATGAACCTTTAGGTAGTGCTTTTCTTCATGAGGTCTGGTCGCTTCCATACACATACAGATGTTTCAAAGATGATCAAGAAGTTTATCTGAATGGAGAGGAATGCACTGAGACGCCAGATCATTCACTAATGTGTAGGCACATACAGTTACACGGTTCATGCAACAAACACCGACCAAATATGGCTTGCGTGTTGCAAGGCACGCCAGTTCCTGCTATCATCCCCACGTTCAAGTTGTTGGAAAATGGTAGTTATTTGATGCTCAATAATGAAGATTGTTCTGAGTTAATTAAAAGTATTCCTTTTATCGTAACAGTAAGTGAACGGGTTATTTGCTGCAGAAATGTTCTATTTCCTCCCACACATGAACATAGGGAGTTTTCAATCTGGCCACAAATACCAACCTTGGGACAGATTTCAACGGCATGGCAAGAATAAGAGCTCTTTTGTCTCAGAGAGAGGTGGCCTTGAGTTCGGCCCGTGAAACTTTCGTGCTTCACATAGCGAACACCCGTACAGAGGTGCACACACTTTTCAATTCAGATTTGCCTTTCAAATTCAGCAAGATGGTTCCGACTATCTTTAACGCATCCTCCGCAAAGTCCCTGGCGCACTTTTTTAAAGTTGTTACCAGTGGTCTCGTGACTTCATTTGAGAAAATCTTTGGACTCATCCCTGCTTCCTTTCATTCTATTTTCTCCACTCTGGTTCGTGGATTGGCATTTTTACTTGCATTACCAGCGGACGCTCTTGTGCTTTTTTACATTTTTAAATATGGATGTCCCTCCTATGCAACCTCCCACCCTGCAGCTGCTGACACTGTTCCGCAATCGCATGCTAGAATATTATGGCACAATGCCGTTGGCGATATTAAGCACGGCATATGGATTATCTTTTCGATTCTCCTACTTCACCTGTGTCCAGCCTGTATTTCACTGCCTGACCTGTGATTTCGATTGGGCCATTGATTTGTGTCTCTGCGGACCGGTTTCTCCTGACGTCGACTTTAATCAGCTGATGACTCCTATCATTACTCACGAGTTGGTTTGTCCTGGCGAAAGGATTATGGCTGTGGCATTGATGCATGGACTACTTGGTCCCTGGAATTTACTGGCGGCAGCACAGTCTTTCTTGGAACAGAGCTTTCTTGAAAACCCACCGAGCTGTCCTCTGATGGTGATAGAGGATCCAGTGCTGGGAGAGCACGTATGTTCTTTTCCGCTTTTAAATTGGATGGCTGAACTGTTTTCGGATGAAGACGGTGACTTCCTATTGGAGGCTGTTGCAGCTTATTTTGCATACACAGTTATGTCATAGACCTTTTTCATGTTTGATATGCTGAGTACTAGCATTTCATTGACAATTCATTGACTTATTTGTCAAGTTTTTATTATTTACCTTGCCTATTGGCTTAAGACTCGATAAAGTACTTGGCTGTTTTATTTTTCTTTAGCATTAAATTTTCCTAGTTTTTAATGCTTTACCTTGCGGACCGTCCACATATAAACTTGCAATCTGCTCTCATGAGATGGCACTTCTATTATCTTATTCAGTTCGTTTCCGGATCATGGGGAGGTGTCATCTAGGTCCTGGATATCTTTACACCGTGTTAAGTTAGCATGGGCTCATTACCGGTTTAAACGCCATTTTTCCTTTTTTGCAACTTCTGCACACGACACTTAGTTGTTGCTTTAGCTTTCCACCTAGTAGTTCATCGTGGTTTACATGAGAATAATATGTTATTGCTCTACTATCTGCTTTGCTTGTTAAACTATATCTGTACAGCGAGTGCTAAAGTTTCAAGAACAATACGATACAGAATTGTTATGAGGTCTGATCTCCACGACTTCATACTCATAACATAAGTGCAACTTCTGCCAATTCTGGGCATGAGGCGGGTTTTATATTGCTTTGCCGAACACACATACACAACAGTTGATGCGGCTCACATGAAGAGAGAGCTGGTGTATGCTGATGTGATTCCTTCAAATCTAAGACACTAAAGTATGGGCACGCCCTAAACCAACACAAAGAGACCTTCTTAGCAAATAATATAATATGTGTATTAGGGAGGGTGAGATATAAGCAGCCGCGGGCCGTGGAGGGAGTTACGGTGAGGCAGGGAGGCGGGGAGGGGGAGAAGCAGGGTGGAGCCCTCTCTACCTTGCCCCTCCCCCTCCCCGCCTCCCTGCCCCACCGTAACTCCCTCCACGGCCCGCGGCTGCTTATAAGTGTTGCTAACTCTTATTCATTTACAGCATGTTAACATACTATCACCATTCGCTTTTTATGTACTAGTAACTATGCTGGTAATTTTGCTACTGATAATATGTGTACTTGTATTATCTAAGATACTACGCCTGTGAAGACGGCATTAGTAAATAAACATTTCAAATACACATGTGTTCTTCTTAACTCCATGTTCTGGTTTCTAAGAAATATATAACGACCGACTGTTCATGAGTTCCACGTATCCTGAGGTACTATAAGTTCATATTCTGGATTGTCTAAACATTGAGAGTTTGTTATATCCAATGTGACACTGTACCTAGCTTGCTAAGGAGTTTTTGATTACTAACGTGAGTTTTGGGACACCCTAATTCGCCGAGGTTCCAATCCTCTGTCCACAGTTCTGTGTGAGAACAGAAACCCTGCGACAGGGGCACCCCCGACCCTTGCTGGAGCTTCATCACACTTGCGATACAACTCCAGCAATGCGCCACCTTTACGGCACAGATACATCACGCATCTGTGCTGTTTTTGCCCCATGATGCGCCGCATTGTAAATGCAGCACACCATAGGTGACGGAACAGCGGCACAGAATGACTAACACATCCCTGGTGATGCGCCAGTCATTATAAATGTATCCCTATGCTTCTTATCTTGTTAGAGATGAACCGCCATATGTATCATCAAAGTTTTTTGCATTTCCTAAATAGCGAACTTTAAGGAATAAATAGCGATTCTTTACCATTCCTAGTTTGCGATGAGCTATTTGCTAATTACAAATTACCCATTCATTTCCTTCATTTCCATAGGGCGGTTGGACTCACTTTTAGCTCGAACGGCTGAATGGATTTCCACGAAACTTGGCAAAATTGTAGGGACTGGTAGCCCGATGTGCCTTTGCTATGTCTCAAGATATATGCTCCAGTGGTTTTTACGAAAATTAACTTTGAAAAATATATATTGGGCTACATTGGCCTATATATATGTTGGAGCCCAAATGTAGCCCAATGTAGCCCAATGTAGCCCAAAGATGGCCGCCAGACACACAAAAAAACAAATGTAGCCCAAATATCAGCCAGATGTAGCCCAACTATAGCCCAGTGACAGAATGACCAATCAGCTTCGCAAACCTCCGTTACGCGAAGCGGAGCGCTGTTACAGATATATATCTTTTTTTGAACGTTAATTTCTTAAAATCCACTGGAGCACATATATTGAGACCTAGCAAAGGCACATCGGGCTACCAGTCCCTAATATTTTGCCAAGTTTCGTGCAAATCCATTCAGCCGTTCGATTATTATTATTATTATTTTTTTTTGCCCCGCGGGGCCCTTTTAAGACCTCCACATCAAACCTAGGGGGTCAGCGAGGATCTACTATGCCCCTTATAGTTATTTCCCCCTTTGTTTTGACCTCCTCTTGTCTCTCGATCCTACCGAGAGACAAGATGGCGGCCGCTACGGACTGTTTGGAATGTTGACAGACGCCGGAGAACCAATCAGCTTCGCTTCACAAAGCTCCGTTGCGCGACAAGTACGCGTCCTGGGCCGCTGCCCAGTCCGCTGTTACAGATATATATCTTTTTTTAAACGTTAATTTCTCAAAATCCACTGGAGCACATATATTGAGACCTACAAAAGGCACATCGGGCTACCAGTCCCTACAATTTTGCCAAGTTTCGTGCAAATCCATTCAGCCGTTCGGGCTAAAAGTGAGGCCAACCGCCCTATGGAAATTAACATGGGAAAAACGCGTTTTGGGACCCCCCTTTTTTCTCGGCCCCCCCTTGACGAACCCCCCCAAAATTTTCAGGGGCTGCTCAGAAACAAAATGTGCCATTTTCCTGAAAATTTCAGCCAATTCCGTCCACAAACGCCAAAGTTATTAGACATAGAATTTTCAAAAATCCCATAGGGAAAAAATCCTAACTATATATACCTACTGGCGACCGCCAGTAGGTAATATATACACATATATATTACCTACTGGCTGTCGCCAGTAGGTAGTTATAGTTAGGATCGATTTCCATAGGGAAATCGCAACATTCTATTTGGAATAACTTTGGCGCCGGTTGAGGAATCAGCCTGAATTTTTCAGCAACTTTGCCTCGCGGCGCTCCGCTCCTTCCCTGAAAGTTTGGGGGGGATTCGTCAAGCGGGGGCCGAGATAAAAGGGGGGTCCCAAAACGTGTTTTCCCCATGTTAATTTCCATAGGGCGGTCTGTCGCACTTTTAGCTCGAACGGCTGAATGGATTTTCACCAAACTTGGCAAAATTGTAGGGACTGGTAGCCCGATGTGCCTTTGCTATGTCTCAAGATATGTGGTCCAGAGGATTTTGAGTAATTTAGGTTAAAAAAAATTTATATATCTGTAAGCGCGCCCCGGTGCGCGTACCGGGGAGCGCTCCGGGCGCGCCACGTGACCTGCGCACGGGAAGCTGATTGGCTCTCGGGTGTCTGTAAACATTCGAAACAGTTCGCAGCGGTCGCCATCTTGTGTCTCGGTAGGATCGAGACACAAGAGGTGGTAAAAACAAAAGGGAAAATAATGAAAAGGGGGCAGGGTACACCCCCCCTGACCCTCTAGGTTTGATGTGGGGGCCATAAAAGGGTCCCTCGGGTAAAAAAGAAAAAATTAGTTTTTTTCCGATTTTCGCGGGGGGTGCGCCCGGTACGCGCACCGGGGAGCGTACCGGGGAGCGAATAAAAAAAAAAGAGATTGCCAGAGTGCTAAACATTTTAGCAATTTTTTATAAATGGGAGGTAGTTCTGAAAAGAACTTTTTTTTATTGTTTTTGTTGTTTTATATTTTTTTTATTTTTCTGAACATTTTTTATTTTTTTTTGTATTTTTTGAACAATGTTATATTTTTTTGGGGGTTTTTTGGGCGGAACAACGGAAAACAGGCATTAGAAAGGGCACAACAGGAGCAAAAAAAAAATGTACTTCTTGGGGTGTTTTGAGCACTTGTGGTTTTCAAATGCTCTATTAATTAAAACGATACTCCTCTCCCCATAAGAAATTAGTGCACCACAATAAATGCACACTAGCTTCAGGTGCACAAAATTCTTTTGAATACTTGGGACCGTCTCCCTCGCCTCTGGTCCCGATAGAGTTTCCTGTGACGATATACTGGCCCCAGGAGTTGGTGGGTTATCCTGGAGGTGACGCACCTCAGCAACGCTATAATTGATTGGATGCCACCTCTGCATGTGGCGGTGCATAGTATAGTTTCCAAAACTATACTTTTTGTCTGTGCCTTGGGACAGAACTGCATTGCAAATGAGGCATGTCGCGTACCGGGCATTGACCTTTTTTTGCTCTTGAGGGTAAGAAAAAAATTGCCATATAAAATGGTCTATGTGGTGGGATTGCCGGGGCTCTTCACGCAAGAACTGCCTCGGCTCTACCTCCTCTTCCTCTTCTTCTTCCTCTTCCTCTGGGTTTGGAAGGAACTGTGCAGGTGGTCCTTCCTTCCTAGGTGGTTGTGGTGGTGGTGGGGGTCCACTAGCTGCAGCTACTACAGATGCCATGACTGAACAAGCAGAAACAGGTCTTCCTCTCACAAAGATGAAAGTCAGAGTGAGGAAAAAAGGTGGGGTTTTCATCATTTGGGAAAAAAAAGTGTTCTGGACCAATGAAAAGTGTTATTTTCAAGTCACATGATCCAATCATTCATGATTTGGAAACCAAAACTGATCTGCACCAATGAAAAGTGTTACTTTCAGATCACATGACCCGATGCACTTACGCTATGCGCCCCGGGGCATGTCGCGTAAGCGCGTCATGACGTTGCGCGATCGTATGCGATCGCGTGATTCCGGGTGCGCTTACGCAGTGCGTCATATGACTCATCACGCGACTACGCGAAACGGAGATTGAATGCTGCGTAATGGTGTATGCGGAGGGTGGCTATTGTGTGCCAGGGTTACTGCCCCCCACTCTCTCTCACAGTGTAGCTACAACTACCACTGATCCTTCAACCTAGGGACCATACCCTCAGGCTGACCAGAGGTCACGGGCAAGAATGCCCCACCCTACCTCTACTTCTGGGTTTCCGCACCCTCACAGAGAAGCACCCACCAGAACACAACTCTCCTACCAGATCAGGACCTCACTCCATCACTGGTCTACCACCTGGAAACTATTCCACTTCTGAGGTACAAAGCACACAGCACAGTTCCTCTTAAAGCAGGTGGGGGGACACAGCACACAGCAAAATCCCCTTTCCTCCACCTTAGTAGAAACAACAGACTGCAGGTGGGCCCCAGAACTCACAGCAAGGGCAGCCCCCCTCAGTCTCTTCAGCTGATCTACTTTGTCATAGATTCCTTCTTGACCTAGAAGCTTCCTAATCTCCCAACCTAGGATCTAAGCCCTCAGGTTGCACCGGGGTCAGAAGTACACCGTCCCTCTGCACCCCCTTCCAGAGTTCTGCACTCTCCCACCTTGGAGTGGTACCCCTCAATACCAGGACCGCCGGAGTTCTGGTTACAGACACTCACCGTCCTCTAGACACAGGAAGATCCTCCTCCAATGACTTGTAAGTACAGCCTAGGCCCTGACCTGGCGCTCCCTTAGGGAACCCTCCAAGCCCTGAGACAGGGTTTCGGGCCAACGTGGGACACACCGTCCCACACTCACTCCGCCTCCACTGAGACAGGACGTGAGCCCCTACACCCCTACCATCCTAATGGGACCTAGCTGGGGTACACATGAACCTCTTCACCTATACAGGATCACCAGATACACAAGCCACTACTTTTAGAATCACTCCCTAATGCCTCTGCAAGACATCTAGCACAGCGCCAGACATCCACCTTCTTGTCCAGTGCCTCTGCAGGACCTCCTGCACACCACCAGAGGTACACCTCCTGTGCAAGCTCCTTTTAAAAAAACTCACACCAACGCCTCCAGTGCAACACACCACTCATCCACACACTCCCCCTCCAGACTGGTGAGACAGTTTCTCACTGCCTCTGACTCTCAACCTGTCACCCTCTTACTGAGCACCAGGCACCCTACTCTGGGAACTGGGAATGGGACTTCACGCACTGGACACATTTAAGCTGCCACCACTGGATCCTACCATACTGGGGAATCCAGACACACACTACACTCAGGGGATAACCACCCTCCCAAGCAAGCCATTTCTCCTCCACACTCCCTTTCTCCATCTACCCACACAGGGACAGGAACAGGATTGGCCACTGGACCCAGCAAGGGATTCCTAATCTATGGGAACCTCCCCCTCTACTGGCGTCCCGCCCTGTCATTTTCTCTCATCTGCCACTAAACATAAAGCTCCGGAACACCATCTGAAAATGACACTCTTGAGGAAAAACAAAATCAAAAAACAATAATCCCAAACATGTGACTATCTAAAAAAATGCAGAGTTTTGTAATGTAGTCAGTTGTCACTGTGGCACTGCGCAAACACAAGTCCAAATCCGCACCGCTGACCAACAACAATGCCCCCGGGGCCCTCGTGGGCCAAACAAGAATGCGGCCGGTTGGAGTCCCTCTCTGGGGGACTCGAAACTAAGGATATGCCCCCACGAGCCTCTCTGGGCTCCCTTCAAATGTGCCCGTAAGCCTCGTGGGAATTTACCAATGGGGGAGCCTCCCAGGCTCTAAGCAAAAGGCCTCGCGGGTTGGAGCGGCCCGCAACGGCGGGCCCGCTCAGAACTGGAGCTGGGTTGGGACCGGCTCCCCTGTGGCACTAACGGAGCCCCCACCAGCCCTCCTTCACTCACAGGGCGGTTCTTGGGGGACTCCGGTCCTTTCTTCTGGACGGCGGGGCTCTCCTGCAACACCGGAGCCCCGCCTGCGCCTCTAGCTGACCTGCTCCTCTCCTCGGGTGCCGCGGGTGTACCACAGTGAAAAAGTGCGCAAAGGCCTAAAACTATCAACACTAGGTTCCAGAAACAGGCTAGGAAAAAGCAAAAAGTTTCGGGGTGAACCTGCCAAAAAGGGCCAGGTCCAACACATGTCCTAATGGTGAATAACAGCCATTTTCGTTTTTCACTATTGCAAGGCTACCAGTCCCCATAGGCCAGAATGGGCGGTTTGATTATAAAATCTTATGATCCTAACTGACCCAGGGAACATGGTACAAAATCGAATTTAGTATGCCTGAACTCCGAATGATAAAATGCATCTTTTAATGAAGTTGACTTTCACATTCTGTGTTTGAAAATGCCACTTTTAGAAAGTAGGTATTTTCTTGCCTAACCATCCAGCCTGCATCTGCTACCTTGTGTATTGTGTGTCTGGTTTTGTGAGTGACAGGGGCTGGGGGATTCCAGGAGACAAGGTGAGTCAGCACAAGGCTGAATAGACCTATCTGCATGCAGATGGGTGGGAGGAGTAGCACCTGGGTCTGAATAGGGCTGTGCCTACAGTGGTGTCTTCAGTGCCAAGGAGAGAAGGAACTTTTAAGGAAATTTCATCATCTTGCAGAATATTACTCCAAGAGCTTGAACTTGTGCTTGCCTCCTGATGAAGTCTCAAGGACAAAAGACTTCACCGCAAGCTCCCCTTTGAATTTCCTTGCTGGGAACTCTGTCTGCAGAAGCCTGAGTGTCGCTGGGAGCTGGAAGCGTGACCCATCGAGAAGAAGCATGTCGCAGTCGCCGCTGTTGCCGTTGCATCGCCGGAGAAGCGTGCCTTCGTCAAAGCTGTTACCCAACGCATCACCGGAGAAGTGTGTCGCCACTGCAAGGGTCGCCATCACATCACCGAGGAAGCGTGACCCATCGAGAAGAAGCATGTCGCAGTCGCCGCTGTTGCCGTTGCATCGCCGGAGAAGAGTGTCGCTGACACAGAGGTCGCCGTTGCATCACCAGAGAAGCGTGCCTTCGTCAAAGCTGTTACCCAACGCATCACTGGAGAAGCGTGTCACCACTGCAAGGGTCGCCATCACATCACCGAGGAAGCGTGTCGCAGGGCCTGTCACGGCTCCATAGTTAGAGTTCGCCGCACGCCCACGGGGCGTGCACGCATGTTATGTTAATGTAAACTTTTTAAGCGCATAAGCGCACGGGCACCCAAGGGTTTCATGGCGCTGGCAGTGAGGAAAATTGATAGCAGTTAACCTATCCGGAAGCTTGCTTGAATAGCCAGGTCTTCAAGGCTCTCCGAAACTCCATAAGGTTAGTACAGCTCCTGATTGTCAAGGGAAAAGTGTTCCAAACCTTTGGGGCAAGAAAAGCAAATCGGCACCCACCCTGACGCTTCCGTTTGAAAGAGGGTAAGGTGAGAAGGGACAGGTGGGCTGAACGAAGGTTGCGGGTAGGCTCATGCTTGACAATTAGGTTGTTGATAAACATGCGGCTTTGCCCGTGCAGGGCCTTAAAAGCCAGACATCCTACTTTAAATATTACCCGTTGGGCTATGGGTAACCAGTGGAGGGCAGCCAAAAATGGTCTCGCCGATCTCCCGTTGCGGTGTTTGAAGATAAGTCTGGCCGCTTGATTTTGAACAATTTGTAAGCGTTTAGACAAAAACAAGGGGAGTCCTAAGTAGATAGAGTTAGAGAAATCTAATCGGGACAAGACCAGGGCGAGTACCACTTGTATGATCGCAGAGTGGGTGAGCAAATGAGCGCTTTTTCTAATTTTGCCCAATTGATGGAAGCTGGAAGAGATCACAGCTCCCACCTGACCTTTAAGAGAAAGATCAGAGTTGATGGTGATCCCGAGGCTTTTCACCGAAAGAGAGGGAGAGGGAGATGACCCCATTGTTGACGGCCAGTAGTGGGGGCCCCAGCTGGTCGCACTTTTGCCCGGGAGTACTAGCTCTGTCTTCCCTGGGTTGAGTTTTAGGTGGTTCAACTCCATCCACCGCTGAATGTGCAACATGGTGGCCAGGAATTCCGAGACAGAGTCAGTGGAGTCCAGTGAGAATATAAGCTGCAGGTCGTCAGCGTAGTTAAAAATAGTAACCTTCCTGTTTTTTAGAGAGTGTAGGAGGGGTTTGAGATATAAATTAAACAGGAGAGGGGACAATGATGAACCTTGCGGGACATCACAGGTAGTGATCAATTTGGGCGCAGTGAAGTTCCCGAGTCTGACTGCCTGAGTACGGTTGCTCAGGAAAGAGTTCACCCAACTGAGAGCCGAGCCCCGCAGACCAGCCTGTTTGACACGGTGCAATAAGATGGTGTGATCCACCGTGTCGAATGCCGCCGACAAGTCCAGGAGCACCAAGGCCTGATGGATACCCCTGTCGGCATTAGACCTCATAGTGTCCAGGACTGCGAGAATCACTGTTTCAGTTGAGTGCGCCGGGCGGAAACCGGCTTGGTTGGGCTCCAAGTAATCCGATGTTTCGATGAAATTGGAGATACAACTGGCCACATGGGCTTCCAAGATCTTTGCTCCAAATGGGAGGAGAGATATAGGCTGATAGTTAGAAAGATTGGCCGGTTCGGCCCCCGGTTTTTTGATAAGCGGGACCAGCGTCGCATTTTTAAAGGTAGTGGGGACCCTTCCTTGTGCTAGTGACTCGTTCAGGAGGGGAAGTATGCCTAGTGGAAGTGCCGAGAAAACGTCCTTTAGGACGTAGGGGGGGCAACAATCATTAGGTGAGCCAGATTTCACCCGGGTCATCAGTTCCACTAGCCTAGGATGATCGATCGGGGGAATAACATCCAGTTCGGAGGGATTCCTGAGGGTATCCTCAATAGAGACCATACTAGGCCTTTCCGGTATGCTTTCTTTTATGGTGGCTATCTTATCCATAAAGAAGTCATTGAGCGAGTTACAAAGCTCTTGCGTTGGAATTTGGGGAGGGGAAGTTCTTACATCATTACAGAGATCGTTCACCACCTTAAAAATTTCTTTTGATTTATTGTGCGCATTTATGATTTTCTGAGAGAAAAATGCTGCCTTAGTGGTTAATATAGAGTTCTTGTAGTTCCTACTAGCAGTCGTATATACCAATCTGTCTTCATCAGAGTACCATGTCTCCATTTCCTCTCGTATTGACGCAGTTCCAATTTTTGTTTCTTTAGATCTACCGGGAACCATCTGTGAGCATCCATACGACGGGCAAGGGAGAATTTGGAGAGCGGTACATGCTCATTGCAGGCTGCCAAGAGCCAGTCAGAGAGATTTTTTTCCTTAAGATTAAGATCATGACTAGGAGCTGGAATTGAGTTGGACAAGGAGTTCATGAAAACTTGTTTATTTAATGATCTCCATTTCCTAGTTACCCCTCCCACTGGGATAGAGGCTTTAGAATGGCCATGCAGCGTGCAGGAGAACTGGATTAAATAGTGGTCTGACCAGATGCAAGGGGTTGCCGTCGGGATAGACAAAGGTACATTGTAGGACCAGATTTGGTCCAGAATGTGTCTTGTTTCATGGGTAGGGGTCCGAACATGTTGAGAGAAATTCAAATGAGAGAGGAGCTCAGAGAGTTTGATAGCCTGGGGCCCTCCTGCTGGATCATCGAACCAGTAGTTTCAGTCCCCGACCAGCATTACCTTGCCAAAATTAACAACTAGGCCAGCCAGTTGATCGCTTAGAGAGACCGGGAAGGTAGACATTACATTAGGGGGGCGATAAATAAGTGCCAGCACCATGGTCCCGTTATCTGTATCAGTTTTAATTACAAGATTTTCTGTATCCGGCAGAACCAAGGGAGATAGAGTTGGAAACTTATGGTCCTTATGGATGATGGCTGTGATGCCACCCCCTTGCTTCCCCGAAGGCCTGTTCACTGACAGTATGTAATAGTCAGACGGGAGAGCAGCAAGGACGTCCAGCAGAGAATCTTGGGTAAGCCAAGTTTTTGTAATGAGTAAGATGTCAGGTCTGTCTGTATTGAGGAGTAGAAAAATGTCCAGTTGATGTTTTACCATGGACCGTGTATTCAAATACAGACAGCGGAGAGTAAAGTCCTTGGGCATCGGAATTTTCCTAATAGGGGAAGGACAAGAAGCTGTTGTGTCAGGGAAGGCATGGCCTGCCTGGGGGAGGCAGATGTTATTAGCCGCTAAACAGGATCGTGTGGCTGAATCCAGGCTAGGGAGGCTAGAGTGTTGTAATGAACGAAGCTCCATGGAGGAGTAGCTAAGGTTTTTACCATACTGCCTAGTCCCTAGGCCCGTCCCGGCGCGGACGGGCGCAGACGGGCTTGCCTTTGGCGCGCCCGCTGCGCCCGTCCGCTGCGCTTCCGTATCATGGCCCTCCTAAATACTCCAACGACCGTCTCCTGACAGCTAGACCGCCGACCAAGATGGCGGCTAGCCGACAATCAGGAAGTGAGTATTTCCCCAAAGTGTTCGGGGCGCCCTCCACAACAATCAGCCCGAGTGGCTGCGGTGGACCGGGGCGTGTCAATCAGAACAGAGAGCAGGTGGGTAAGTGCACCAAGTAGCAATGAAAACAGTTTAAAAGCTTTTTAATCAATTTAAAATAAAGCGCCGATATGCGGGCACACCTCGCTGGTAACAAGCCTGACCCCTTACTCGAGCTGGATTAAATACCTGGAGAGGCGAGGGAGATCCTGACAGCTAGACCACCGACCAAGATGGCGGCTAGCCGACAATCAGGAAGTGAGTATTTCCCCAAAGTGTTCGGGGCGCCCTCCACAACAATCAGCCCGAGTGGCTGCGGTGGACCGGGGCGTGTTACAACGTCACAACGTCGCATCAAGGGTGCCATCTTATTGCATCGCACCGGATTTTCGCATCGCATCGAAGTGCCATCTTGCTGCATCATAACCGGGCAGCAGTACGAGAATCTACGCATCACCTCCTCTCCGGTAAGGACCAAGACGCATCCCCTACTCGGCGTAAGCATTGAGGTGCGACGCCTCGTCTCCCCCGAAGCAAGTAACCAACACATCCCCAACTCTGCGAGCCTTTTTCTTGTTTTTCGTTACGCATCCAGGTACTTTTGTAAGAACTGTTCGCATTTATATCAACTTGAAGAAAGTGATTTCTACCGTCTTTAAAGTACCGTATTGTGGATTTTTGTCGTTTGTGGTTTTGTGTTAAGTCTATATAAAGAATACTTATTTTTATAAAACCTGTGTTGTGTCCATCTGTAGTGTTTTCACTGTATTACTGTGTGTGTTCACAAATGCTTAACACACTGCCTCTGAGATAAGCCTGTCTGCTCGTGCCAAGCTACCAAGAGAGTGAGCAGGGGTTATCCAGTAGTGTCATCCCCTTTCCCTGACTTAGAAGCATGGGTCCCTATTTGGTCAAAGGTGTATACCATTGCCAACTAGAAACCCCCAGTTCTAACACTTGGGTTAAGGTGTTCCCTGCCCCACTTACACCTCAAAGGACTGTACCCAACACACACACATACACAAACCTCACTGAAGTCCTTTGGCACCCCAGACTCTTGGAGATTGGCAGGGAAAGTGAAGAACTTTCCGAAATCAGATGTGGGGGTAGCCTAGAAAATTCCCCCTCTTCAAATATAAATAGTGGAACCTGGGAACACATCTTCAGTACACTCCTGACCCTGTGGAAGACCTCAGAAGGACTGCTTTGGGCCCACAAAGGACTGCTCTGCTGCTTAAAACTTAAAAAATTCCTAACTCCAGCTCTACCGATTGGATTTAATTTGTTTTGGTGTTGTTTTATTTATTATAACTTCTACTATTTTTCTAAATTGGTTTGGGATTTTTCTTGTGTTGTGTTTTCCATTTATTACTGTTCATGTGCTGCATAAATAATTTACACTTTCTCTGTAAGTTAAGCCTGACTGCTTTGGATCAAGCTACTAAAGGGTTTAGCAAAGGTTAATTGAGTGAGTTTTGTGGTTCAACCTAATAAGCATTGTGATATTTTGAGTGAGTGGGTCATCTACCTCCTCAACCAGTGACCCGATTTCCTACATTGGTGTTCATAGGTGGAATCTAGTACTTGTATTTGTGCAGTATCACTTAGAAATTTCTTTAGCACTAACATCCCTAAAAATAATCTGACATCAAATTAGATTGTTTTGTGTAGTTCTCCCTAGCCTTTGATTTAGTTATGTTTTATTTTATTGCAGATTTAAATCTTGCCTCACATCCGTTTGCTGCAATGAAGATGGAGCTTATCAATGTTGATAACCTCAGCAAGGTAGAGCCGAATTCATCAAAGGAGAGAAGGCCTCAAACGTGGATCTCCAGGTAGACCTCTGAGCCTTTGAGGAAGCGAGAAGGATGCAGACCCCCCCTGAGGAGTAGAAAGAGGATGGTCCTGAGGAGGTGGACTTAGAGGAGGAGGAGGAAGGAGAGGGCCTGGCCACACGCTCTGCAGCACGCTGAGCAGGAAGAGGATTCCTTAGCCATGGGAGTGAAGCCCCCTGCCAGGGCAGGGAGCAGTGTGTCCTTCCACAACCTGTCCCCCGAGGAGCTGGCGGACAGGAATGTTAAAAGGGAGTTCAGGCTGCAGCTAGCCAAACGCAGGATGGAGGAGGCAACCACAAACACGGAGGCTGCCTAGGAGGAGGCAGTTGAAAAAAAAAAGACGTGGAGGAATAGAAATTGGCCCTGGAGGAGAAGAATATTCTGCTAGCTCATGAGATGAGTAAACAGGAGCTGGACCTAAAGGCCAAGCAGGTCCCGTAGTCCAGCAGCAATGGTGGCAGGGTTGCCCCTGCGTCCAGTGAAGACAGCAGGGTCCACATTCCTAACAATCTGGTGCCTAACATTTTTGTAGGGGATGACATTGACAAGTGTTTTGAGGCTTATGAGGTTGCCTTGAAAATATACAGGGTCTCAGTGGAGGATTGTGGAGCCAGCCTCAGGAGTCACATTCCCAGTGAAGGAAGGGATGCATTACTGGCCCATGAGAAGGGCACAGGATGAGGTATCCCCTCAATAAGCACGTCCTTGTCAGGATTTATGGTCTCACCCCTGAGAAGTATACTCAGACATTTCATGGCATCCTGAAACAGCCCTATCAGTCCTGGATGGAATTTGTGGATCACTTCTACAAGGCTGTGGATGGCTGGGTAAAGAGCAGTAACTTGAGTGGTTACAAGGGGCAGCACAATCTGATTGCCAGAGAGCACATGTTCAGTAATTGCTTTACAGAACAGCTACAGGTAATCACCCGGGCCGCATACCAGTACATCATTTATGGCCCGAGGAATTTTCTTCAAGGATCCTTTTATCAAAGAGCTAGACAAATTTGTTTCTATGTTTAATTCTAGGACAATGCACAAGCATCTATAAAGAGAATATTTTCCTCTAGGGTTGATGCATGGGTGCTAGGTTCAGGGGGCACCTGGCTGGCCACTTCGAGTATCTAGCCTCCTCCAGAGGCCATGGCTTCAAGCGGGGCCAATGAAAAGACCAAAGCAGATTTTGAGGTTTCTTCCCCTCAAGAGGTTACACATGCCAATTATGTTCCAGAGGAGCATTCTGAGTGGCAACAATTAAGACACCTCTCATGGTGAGTGTTCACCCTTTTCCCCAAGCAAGACTAGGGGGCAGGTTGGCAAGTTTTGTCCACAAGTGGCAGATATGGACATTGAATGCATGAGTCCTCCAGACAATATGGGGCTTCGGGATTGAGTTTTATGGCTCTCCAGTCCATACCTTTTTATTAATTGGCTCAAATAAAGTATTACTTACTGACTTACTTTCAGACCAGACCTCTCGCCCCCTTGTCTTCACCCTGCAGGACACATCTCGGGTGGATGCACAAATCATTGAACCAAGGAGGCCATAACTCCCATGACCATCCATCCCTACGGTTTCCTCAGCAATGTGTTCTTGATGGAGAAGATAGACATGAGTCAGGGCCCCGTCATAAACCTCAGAGAGTTATGTGAGTAGCTGGTGTTCTGCCACTCCAAGATGGAGGGAATCTGCCACCTAAGAGACCAAACAACGGGATGGTGTTTTTGGATCTGAAGGACCCCTACTCTACGATACCGGTGTACTCTCCTTCTTGTCATTTCTTTCAATTCCTATGGCATCACCAGGCACTCAAATTCACAACCCTTCTGTTCGGACTTTGCTTAGTGCCATGGTGCTTCACCTGGGTTCTGATACCAGTGATAGAGACCCTCATTGCTAGTGGTATATGCATGATTGTTTACTTGGACGACCTGTTCCTTATGGGCCAATGCCTGACAGACCACAGTAGATCTGTTAGAGTCTCTGCCATTAATGTGTCAAATGATGCTCCTGGTACCGATGTAGGATCTCACATTTCTGAGATTTGTGGTGGACTCCATACAGCCATCTGAGCCTTCCTTCTTGGAAAATGGCTGACATTATGCCAGAGTTGCATAAGACCCTGGCCAGACTGACCACTTCCCTCTGGCAGATTGTGAGGATAATGGGTCTTCTCTTGTCCTCTATTCAAGTCCGTGCGTTCCTAGGCCATCCAGAGGCTGAAGGCCTTACACATGTGGAACGGCCTCATGTATTTGCAGAGGTGTGTCTCTTGGAGCAGACAAAGGCAAAAATGTACTGGTGGCTATCCCACATGGAGGCCTGGAATGGGAGAGGGATCTTTGGATCCCAGCCGGAATTCATGAATGGAATCAGATGCCAGCGGCTCTGGCTGGGGGACCAGATGTGGGGAATACCCCACAGGCAGAAAATGATTCACTCAAAAACAAACACTACAGATCTACTGCTTACAACTACTGGCGGGATCCTTTGCAGTAAAGGGTTGGACCAAGGGAGAAGGCCCACTCTTGTGTCCTATTGTAAATGAACAACTTTGTGGTGCTTAAGTATATCAAGTAGGTGTGGGCGTGAAATTCCGCTCTGCTCGTGGAGTTTGCTGAGTCTTTCCCATTCTGTGCTCCCAGTAGCACACAGAGTTGCGAAAAGCTCAGCAGAGCTGAGTTTTTACCTTGCTCGCCAACGTTAAGCTGGCGAGCACGAGAAGGAAAATCTTAATCCAGATCACCTCCCAAGGAGATTTCTCAATGTGGGCAGTCGCGAATGGTTGCTACTGCTCACGTTCAGAAACATTCTGTTTGCGTTGAGGAACCTGCCACTCGAGTAGAACATCTACTCGAGCAGCAGAAGGAGCAGCGCCCTCTTGCGCTTTGTGTGGTGCCATTCGCTCTGATTTTACAGTGCAGGACAAACACCTGGTGCTACAAATCAGGGTGAACGTCGCGAATGGTGCAACCTAATGTACTTGAGCGCTTGCGGAACTCTTTGTAGCGCAACAGAGTTTTTTGATCACTTTGCAAAGTTCCACATAGCCGAACTCTATATACGCCGCTCAGGCCTAATTTCAACCACCTAGAGACCCTATTGAATTTGCCAAGCGCTTCTGCGATTCTTGCCTACAGTACCAGATTTCGGTGACAGCAGAACACCATCCAGGGATCTACATCTAGGTGCTGACTGGCATTCAAGGCACTATCAGGATGTGAGCATGTGGCAGTTGGAACATTTGGTATTCCAGATGTTTCGAGTAGATGTAGCCTGTTCACAGTGGACCTCTTTGTATAGCGCCTGGACCATCAGTTGGAAAATGACTTCAGCTGGAGGCCAGATCCCAGGGGTGGCAGTAATGGATGGTTACTTTTTAGATCGGACATAAGAGGGGGGCTACACTTTCCTTCTTGTCTCCATGATAGTACGGTTCTAGGCCAGGTGTCGAGGTACCAGGCTGATCTGGTGGTGGTAACCTCGATCTGGAGAACTCAAGCCTGTTATCTGATACTGATGGAACTTTCATGGGATTGTCCAATCCATTTATTGAAATTCTTTTCTTTTCCAGGCTCCATTGGGGAAACTACATCACCTGGTTCTAGAGGGCACTCTGAAGCTTATGGCATGGAAGATTACAATAAACTATGGTAAGTCCCATACCTTTGGAGACATGCTGCAGACCTGCTTTCTAGGGCATGGGTTAATCAAGAGATACAAGGGTTCACTGATAGAATATTGCCCCGAAAATATCCCCATACAAAAATATTGAGTTATAAATATCGATATCAAAAATATCGACATCCTAATTTAATAATCATAAGTACAAAAATATGGAGAAAAAATATCGATGCTAAAAATCTAGTTGTACAAAATATCAATTTTAATATATATATAAAAAATAACAAGTATATCAAATAATAAAATATACTTTACAAAAAGAAATTATGTTTAATATACGTTAACAAAAATAACAAATCCATTTAATTAAAAAATGTAAGCATATGTATATAAAATATAATATATATTTACTTTAATAAACTATTAATTTTCATTTATTTTATCATTGTATAAATATATAAAAATGTACTAATAAATATATAAAGACATACACCAATAACATAAAATCTAATAAAAAAACATGATATTATACATTAAAACATTAAACTATTTAAAAGTCTTTAAACTTAATTTTCCATTGCAGTGTTGGATAGCGGAGGGGTAAAAATTACTATTCCCCCTCCCGGTAGAGGCCAGATCCCAGGGGTGGCAGTAACGGATGGTTACTTTTAGAATCGGACATCAGAGGTGCGCTACACTTTCCCTCCTGTCTCCATGATAGTACGGTTCTAGGCCAGGTGTCGAGGTAACAGGCTGATCTGGTGGTGGTAACCTCGATCTGGAGAACTCAAGCCTGTTATCTGATACTGATGGAACTTTCCTGGGATTCTCCAATCCATTTATTGCAATTCTTTTCTTTTCCAGGCTCCATTGGGGAAACTACATCACCTGGTTCTTGAGGGCACTCTGAAGCTTATGGCATGGAAGATTACAATAAACTATGGTAAGTCCCATACCTTTTGAGACATGCTGCAGACCTGCTTTCTATGGCATGGGTTAATCAAGAGATGCAAGGGTTCACTGATAGAATATTGCTCCCAAAATATCCCCATACAAAAATATTGAGTTATAAATATCGCTATCAAAAATATAGACATCCTAATTTTACAATGATAAGTACAAAATTATCGAGAAAAAATATCGATGTTAAAAATCTAGTTGTAAAAAATATCAATTTTAATATATCTAAAAAATAACAATAAGTATATCAAATAATAAAATGTACTTAAAAAAAAGAAATTATGTTTAATATACGTTAACAAAAATAACAAATACATTTTTTTGTGTGAAAAAAACCTTTATTGTTCAGTTCTGTAAAACATAATGTCAAGCCTACAACCCAGGGGCCGGCAGACATAATCGCAACCGTATCAATGTAACACAGCCCTTCAGCCGACAACCCTGGGGTCCGGCGGCGTAGTAAAGTAGAGTGTATACAGAACCATCAGTTCCAACATGGATGTATTAACGACCTTGTTTTTTGTTTTTTAAACTAGAACAGGGAAAGCAGAGTTAGATATCAGTCACGAGCACTGCAGTACACATCGAGTCACATACAACCAATCAATGTCACTTTATTACAGTAGAGGTCCTCCCACAGGGCCATCCCGGGACATGGGCAATTCCGCCGTAGGAGAGTCACATAGCTCCCCCAATAAACATTCCAGTGGCCCCATTTCCTGTCCAACATTTTGGGGCATCCTCGAATCTTGTACACTGTCTTTTCAGCGATCATGCAGCGATCCATTTCAGCCACCCAACTCACCACTAATAGTCTGTCCGGCGAACCCCATTTCATTGCTATAGAACGCTTAATCAGTAGGAAGCCTAACGCCGCCCATTGCAGCTCAGGATCAGTTAGGTCATTGGCCCCCCAGATGTTAAGGACACACTCCTTGGGTGTTGGCAAAAGCGGTTTACCCAGGGAACTACTAATTTTTCGGATTGCTCCATTCCAGAACTGCTGCACCACTGGGCATTCCCACAAAACGTGGTAGAAGGTACCAGGGAGGCCACAGCCCCGCAGACACAGGGTATCAGGGCGCCGCCTAATTCTGGCCAAGGTAAGGGCAGACATATACGCTCTGAGCAACACTTTTAATTGGATCAGTCAAAATCTATGGCAAATAGCCGATTCCCTCTGGGACATTAACGCCGAGCGCAAGTCTTCCTCGTCTAAGGAGCCAAAGTCAGCCTCCCATTTGGAACGCAAGGATTGAAAGGGATCAGGGAGATTATTGCACAGTTTACGATAGGTGAGGGAGATGGCCTTCTCGGGAAGGGGTTCCGATAGCAGCCTATCCTCTAGGGGAGAAGCCATAGGAAGGTTGGCCAGATCTGGGACAGCCGCCAGAATAGCATGTTGAATTTGCAGATATTGGAAGAATTCGGTGGGCGCAAGGGCGTATTTGGACTGTAGGTCGTTAAAGGTCAACAATTTACCCTTATGAACAAGGTCTCACAGCTCCGAAATCCCAAGTATGTCCCACTTATCGAAACCTCGACAGAAGCAAAGGGAGCCCAGACTCTGCACAGAGGCGTTGCTTTAGTAAGTCTGTTTGCCCATCCTAGACTCTTAGTAGCCTTGTGTCTTATAGCCACCTTGTGTGCCATCGGTCCAACATATCTGGCTTTAGAAGGCTTATCATAGAGAGCTCCAGGTATCCCTCATGACCAGTCTGACATCTGTCTAAGAGGAAGGGGCGAGCCGTGCACCCATTGGTTCACAGCCACTAGCTGCGAGGCCCAGTAACAAAGACAGAGGTTAGGAAGGGCAATGCCCCCGTCATACCACCCCTGAAAGAGTTTACAGAGGGCAATCCTAGCTGCTCCTCCATCCCATAGCAAGAGACGAAGCTCGCTCTCAACTGTGCAAAAATAGGAATCTAGAACCAAGAAAGGGCAATTCTGCAGAACGTATAGGAAGCGCGGGAGTGCTAACATCTTCAATAGCGCAGCTCTACCCGGGAGCGATAGTGGGAGGGAGCGCCAGTGGACGACGTCACTGCGAAGCCTGCTCAGGGGGGCCAACAAATTGCGATCATAAAACACCTTGGGATCTGGCGTAACAAAGATGCCAAGGTACATGAAGCCCTCCGTGGCCTCTGTGATGGCAAATCCTCTGGGCAGTCGGGGCAGGGGGCCATGCAGCATATAGAGCACAGATTTAGTCCAATTTATGGAGTATCCGGAATACTTCCCAAAATTGGTAAGTACATGATAGATAGAGGACCGAGGGGACGACACGTATATTAATATGTCGTCGGCATATAGGGAGATTTTTGTCCGTGACATCCTCAGTCCATTTTAGGCCTCTAATAGAGGCGTCTGTGCGGATCCAGTGAGCCAGGGGTTCCAGGGTGAGGGCAAACAGTAGCGGGGACAGGGGACAGCCCTGCCTGGTCCCCTGATGAAGCGGAAATCTCCTGGATGTGTGTGTATTAACTCGGACTTGACCCCAGAGGTCCGTATAAAGAAGTCGTACCCAGCTAATGAACTGGGCTCCAAAGCCAAAGCGGCGAAGGACCTCGAACAGGTATGGCTATTCGATAGAGTCGAATGCCATCGTGGCGTCAAGGGATAAAATGGCCGCATCTTGTTGCAAAAGGGGTCGACGACTGATTGCATTGTACACCCTGCGAAGGTTTAAGGCCGTATTACGACCCGGAAGAAACCCAGATTGATCATCATGAATCAGGGAGGGAAGCACTAGGAGGAGGCGAGTCGCCAAAAGCTTAGCCAAAACCTTTGCCTCCGCACTGATCAAGGAGATAGGCCTGTAGGACCCGCAGTCAGTGGGTGGTTTAGTGGGTTTGAGAATGACCGCTATAGAAGCCAGCCGTTGGGCGAGCGGAAGGATCCCAATCTCCCAACTGTTTATAAACATAATCCGAAGGTGAGGGATGGCGTCCGGGACCAAGCCCTTCAGGAATTCGATCGGGACACCGTCCGGGCCCATAGCCTTGCCTGAATTAACGGCAAACAGTGCTGCGGTCACTTCCTCAGCTGTGATGTCGGCGTCCAGGGCCAGTCTGTCCTCATCTGACACAGTTGGGAGACGCATCTCGTCCAGGATTTGCCTGGACTCTTCAGACGTGTAACCCTCGCCAGCTGTATAGACCTGCTCTAGGTGGTCAGCAAAGGCCTCCGCGATGTCCTGAGGGTCCGTCACTGTGGAGCCATCTGGCTTAACTATGGACGATACCCATCTGGACCCCTGATCCCGACGCTCCACCCAGGCAAGCATCTTACCCGCGCTGTCTCCGAACTCGTAGACCCGGTGGCGCGTGTGGACAGCCTTGCCTGCGCCTTTTCCTGGGACAAGGCCCTATAGGCCAGTTGTTGGGTGCGGAGCCTGGCAGCAGTAGTCTCTGACGGAGCAACACTGTGGGACGTCTCAAGGTCGACGAGTTCCGATTCAGCACGGAGGATCAGTTCATTATACTTCCTCAGGTTGCCTTTCTTAGGGCCAGTGCCTCTCCCTTTATCACCGCTAAGTATGCCTCCCAGAGTGTGACCGTCGAGCTCACAGACCCAGTGTTTTCCGCGAAGTAGAGTTCGCTGCATTTGCATTAGACAAGGGTTGATGACAATGGGGCCCCGCGTAACTTGGCGATTATAGGTGAGGTCTAAACTAAGCGGCGAATGGTCGGAGATGCCACGAGGGAGGCCTCTTGTGTGGACGAAACAACCGACGTCCGCAGTGGGGCAAAATAGATAATCGATCCTAGACATACTATTGTGTGCATTGGAGTAGTGAGTGAAGTACGGTGTGTCTGCAGTGGCGGCTGGTGACATTTGAAAGTGGTGAGGCGTAAAATTAGTGGTGGAGCACACTGTGTCGAGCGAGCATAGCGAGCGAGCCCGACCGATCTAAGGAGGTCCACATTTCACCTAATAAGTAAATTACACAATAACATGCACATTTCAATATTTCTCTGTGTATCAAACACCATTCCAATGCCATGCTATGCCTTTCCCCCTGGGTGGTGTAAAGCACCATTGCTGCCATGCCAGTAAAATACATAACATTGAGTTATTTAAATAAACATCAGAACATTTATTTTGGGAACATACAAAAATACATACCAAATAACAATTATTGAAACTACTCCCCCTTGCTCTCAAGCAGATCTAGGATGGCTTTGATCATTATTTACAATGAAGTTTCACGCTTTCTTGAGAAACATGTGTTATCTTTTCTCATCAGTGGGTGGGGTGATCTAAGCTCTGTTTTACTGTCACTGCACTATTCGATTTGTAGACGGCTGCATTCGGAAAAATATTGAAAGTGCTGCCAGTGCGCTGTGAGCCAAGTGGTTTAGGGACAAAATTCTGATTTATAGGAAAATTATTATAATTGTATGCATGCTCCAAAGTTAAAACGCACGAGTGACAGCTGCACTATAAACAGATAGCTTTTAACATGACATTCAAAATCCAGAAAGATTACATATGTCTTCACAATTGCTAAAACTGATTCTTAGGCAATCAGTTGTCTCTAGCCTGGGACTCCATCACCACATCCATAGCCACAGACTTCTTAGACACTTGTTCCAGCACCGATACAGTATGCATCCTCCTTGTCGCAGCCATTACCAAAGAATACCTCTTAGCCTATGGCTGCCACAGCTGTATGCTCCTCTACTGAGGGGCCAGTAAGTGTGAGGGGCACCGTGTGAGTGGGAGCGGGAGGGGGGGGAGGATTCAGAGGGACACTGAAGCAGCAATATTAAGTGTAAAGGAGAGTGGAAATGGAGCATTTATCTCATGCTAAAGAATTTGAAGGCGGCTTACAGAGACACACTGAAAAGTATCAAATATAATTATGTTCTCAAACATATATAAAGATATATTTGTCACAGAGATAATGGCAACGATTCATCACTGGGCACATACAGTCATAGAAATAAAAAAATAAAAAATCATGAATGCAAGTGGGAGGACCAATACAACAAGATAAATACTGAAAAGAAACCGAGAATGGCAGCAAGGGAAATAACAAAAAAAGATGTAAAGTGGAGAGTGGTTTTCGAGCAAGAGAAAAGAAAACCAGGCAAGAAGGGGAAGCAAGATAATGAGAAAAGTGGGTGGCGATAAAGGGAAGGAGGGAAAAAAACGAAAATCGAGCAGCGAAGAGTACCAAGGTATGGTTGGTTGTGCGTCCGAGAGTTTTGCTTGTGGCAGTGTTAGTTTGCTGTTTGCGAGCTCTAGGCCCTGGAGCCCTGGGGAGGAGGGAGGAGCAGGCAGGGTTTGTTTCTGCTGTTTTTCCAGTTTTTTCACTTGCCCCTCCGAAGTTAGGCATCTGAGGGATGAGAGGCCGCCTCGGAGCACTCAGAGATATCTGCCTTACAGACATCAGGAACCTGTCACTGTGGGCCCATTCGACTGTCTCTGCTGCTGCAGACGTCTATGTGGCTGCAGTAGTCTGTCCCTGTGGGTGCAGAAGCCCGTTTCTGCGGGTACAGCTCTCTTCTCTGTGGGTGCAGCAGTCTTCTCTGGGTGCAGAAATCTGTCTCTACTTGTACCCTTCTCTGTGGGTGCAGCAGTCTCCTCATGGCATAGAAGCCTCTCACTGCAGGCACTGCACTCTGCTCTGTGGGTGCAGTGCAGAGGCCTGTCTCTGGGGGTACCCTACTCTCTAGGTGCAGCAGTCTCCTCTGGGTGCATGTCTTCTCTGTGAGTGCAGCAGTCTCCTCAGGGCGCATAAGCTGGTCTCTGCGGGTACCCTTCTCTTTGGGTGCAGCTGCAGCAGTCTCCTCAGGGTGCAGAAGCATGTCTCCGCGGGAACTGCACTCTTCCCTGTGGGTGCCGGAGCCTCTTTACCTGGCATCAGTCTCTTTAGACTCATCATTGTGCCTCTGGTCCTAAAGCCAATACTGTCTTGTGCTTCGGGTGCAGCCGCCGGTCTCTTTTGATTAATTCAGTAGGCTGTCTCTATGGACCCTGGAGCTGGTAGTCTGCCACTAGGTTCAGTGACGGTCCCTTAGTCTGTCTGTGTGGGTTCAGTAGACTTGTCTCTTAGCGTGTCTCTGTGGGTGCAATAGACTGTCTGTGTGAATCCAGGAGCCTGTCTCTGTCGGTCCACGGGCCTGTCGGCCAGTTAACTGTGACTCTGTCACTAGGAAAGTGGCCTGGACCTTCTGGCGTCACAATAGTGTATTACAATAGATCTAATAGCAGAAATGATGTAAACGGGTCAGGTCAATTACACTGTAACATTACTTTGCGGGTACCCTTGCTTATGTTCTCTCTTGTATTGGATGTAACGACCCAATTGACCAGCTGAAAGGGCAGCGAAAGGACAATATAAATTTACCGTCAGACTCCGGAGGAGGCGAGCTGCGAGCACACAACAACGACGAAGGTCAGGACGACTGGTGGTCACGCGTCTTGTCTTCGTGACTCTCCACACACTCTGCACTTTGACTTTCTTTACTTGAGTTGTTGTTGTGTTCTGGCCGGGTTTCACCACGCGCGGTGACGTCCCCGACAGCGTAGAAAATGGCCAATCACCTCGACATGGCTGGATAGCCATATGGTGATTGGCCATACAGTGCAGCCCCTCAGCAGAGCAGCCAACACCAACGCACGGACACATCCTGCTGCAGCAGCCAATCCCGGCGCAGCGTTAAAGCAACACTGCGCCAGGATTGGGCTAAGAGCAGGATACTATCTGCCCATTTATGAGACCGGGGGCCTGGGTCCCTACCTGACTGTGCCTGTGTCTCGAGAAGGGGGGGGGAGGGAGGGTCTACTGTGCGCATGCGCGGGCCAGTCGAAGTTTTTACTACTCCTGGATCCCACATGCGCATTACTGATATACTGTCCCAGCTATTCTCACTCTGCCTGTGCGTGCGCTGCCTGTCACTCTCTCTGCTGCAGCCCCGCCCCCCAGCCACTGCCCACTTCCTACGATGCCCGATTGTGTCAGGCTTGTCCCGGGGCCGGTAGCGCACAGTGCGCTCGGATTTATTTTTTCATCAGCTGAGCTGACAGCTGCAGACAGCAGATCAGATGGATACCCTTTGCTTTCAATGCAAGTGCGGTCGTCCATGGCTAGTGGGGCAACGCCCCCAATGGACGGATCGCCACTGTGTGTCTGGGTGGTGGAGGCGCCAAATGTCTGTTAGTCCCATTGCGTGCGCGAAGTCCGCCAAGTCAGAGGTATGTCGATGGGAACTGCGTTTGGGTTTACGATCAACGTCATCACACATCGTCATATTAAAATCTCCACCGATCAGGAGAGAGGGGAGAGGCCTAGCAATTGAGCGCCCAGTTCCTTAAGGGAGTCTCGGATCAGCGTCGGTGGAAGATATGCTGAGATAATATTTAGGGGGCATCCCTCCCAGGCGGCCTCGGCGAGCGCAAAGCGGCCCAGTGGGTCCGCCCAAGTTTGAGTGTGAGTATGTGCGAGAGTTTTGCGGATCAGAATCCCGGTGCCACGGGATCCCGAGGAGAACCCTGCGTGGACTAATAGTTTGTACCCCCCTTGTTGGAGAGCCTGACAGGTGTTACCCACTAAGTGAGTTTCCTGGAGTACAACGATGTCAGGGGAGTGGCGCCGAAGAAATTGGTGGACTTCACTCCTTTTTATTTTATGACCTAGCCCATTGACATTCCAGGAAAGGACATGAAGGGTCTTAGTTAGTGTCTGTGTCATAAAAGCAGAAGTGATGGAACTGATATGAGTGAGGGCCGGAGAGGAGTCGCTCGTCGCGGCAGAACCCCGGAGCCCATCGGAGCACGGGACAGGAAGGATCTCCGGCCCGAGGGGGTCGGAGGCCGACCGAGGTGGCCCATCTGTCAGGAAGGAACCACGTGTGAGCAGGAAATCACGACCAAAGTAGACACTGCTAAAAACAAAAAGAAGCAACAAAACAACAACAAAACAACCCCACATCCCTTCACCTCTTCCCCATAACCCCCTCCCCGCTTCCCTGCCCGCGGACTTAGAACTATCCACACCCCAACTAGGCAGAGTGCCTGTCGCCCTCCCCATAAGGATCGGAGTACTTGGTTGGCCGGTAGTGCCACTCGCCCGATACTCGAAGTGATATAGGTAATATACATGTGTAAGAATACATATAGACCCCGTTTAACATTCACAAATTAGAAAGGTTACTTGTTAGTCAGCCGGTGCAGCCGGATCAGGGCCGAATAGGGCAATGTTCAAGAGCAGGTATCTGATGGAATACAGAGGGCAGCCGCCCCCGGCATTCATAATAAACAAAAGGGAGTTGCCAGGAACCCAGTCACCATCTATCCAATTGTCCCCCGCGGGCCCGGGAGTCATCCCTGTCCATCTTCAGTGTTTCCGGTAAATAAGTCTTGGCTCTCTGGCATATGGTCTTCTCTCGGGGGGTCCTCCAGACCTCCAGCGTTCCGCAGAGACCTCCCCGCTCGGCGCCAACCCTCCAGCCAGTCCCACACTTCCTCCGGCGATAGGAAGAACCAGGCTTTGCCATCCATCTCTAGGTGGAGTTTAGCAGGAAAAAGCATGGAGTATTTGATTCCCTGAGTTCGCAGCGCCTTCTTGACCTCAAGAAAGCTGCGTCTTCTCGCCTGCACCTTCATGGTGAAATCCGGGAATATCGAGATGCAAGCGTTGTCCAGGAGAAGAGGGGGTCCAGATCGGGCGGTCTGGAGGATAGCGTCCGATCCCTAAAGTTAAAGACCCTCGCTATGATGGGGCGCGGTGGGGCCCCCGGCTTCGGTCTGCCCCCCGGAACTCTGTGCGTCCGTTCGATGGAAAAGTAGCTCGAGAGTTGTTTTGGTCGGAGATGTTTCGTGACCAATTCCTCAATGAACAGGTCCGCTGATGGCTCCTCCATTTTCTCCGGAACTCCCAAGATTCGGACATTGTTCCTTCGTGCCCTCCCTTCATAGTCATCCAGCAAGTCAGACATTTGTTTCTGTTGTTTCTGGAGTTGGGCAACTTGCTGTTGGAGAGTAGAGGTGTCGTCAATGAGGGCTGCCGTTTTGACCTCCACATCTTTGACCTTAGTGTTCATTTTGCGCAGGTCAGTTCTCAAGAGGGTCACCTCAATGTTAACAGAGTCAATGCGGGTTTCCAGGGAGGAGCGGACTCCAGTGATCGCCTCCATGACGTCTTCCAGTGTGAGCGATTTTGCTCCTTGTGATGGGGACGCCGTTTTCGGATCTGCGGGGAGGGCAGCGTCCTTAGTCTCTGCTCTGGAGCCCCAGGAATTTTTATTTAACTGCCTCTGAGTCGAGGGCCTGCCGCCCTTGCTAGACGACATCTCCACCTGCCGATCGGGCCACCAGAGTGTCCAGGCCCAACCAGTGAAGTGAATAAGATAGGGCCCAGTCTTCACCCACTCTCCCGGGCAACCCACGTGTAGTCTGGTTCGGAATGGGTCAGGATGGAGGACACCGCGTGGATTACGATTCAGATATAGGGTTTTTACAGTAATTAACTCACCGCTGCCACTATAGGCCCAGCACCGCTGCAGGTAAAGGAGTCTCTTTTGGGTCCTCGTCGGGTCCACGCCATGCCCGCAACAGCGAGCAGTCGGATCGGTGCTGGGAAGTCCGGTGTCCAGTGTACAGACCAAACAAACGGGCAGGTATTAACCCCAACCTGTGCAGTCTTGTAGAGGCTGTATGCGGAAAGTTCGCAATTTCCCGCAACCAAGGACCCCCTCCCCGGATCTTCAGCAGTCTTCAAAGCCTGGGCATCGCGGAAGTTATTCCTCGGCCGGCCGGCGATGTCTCTGTAATCGGCCCGCGAGCCACTCACAGGCTCTAATATATCAGGGGGGGGGGGGTGGGGAGTCCCGGTAAACATGTATGGTCCCATGTTAGGCCCAGCGTAGGGCAGCAAGGCACTACAGGCCCCAGAAAGGCCCAGATCAATGTTCAGCGTTGCAGCCCGGTAATGTCGGAGAATGTAGTCCCCCAGGGCTCCAGTGTCCCATGGGCAGCAGGCGACAGGTCCGCCACGAACTGCGGGCCAACAAACAGTCCTACACCGGAGCTCCGGCAGTGGAAGGCCCCGAAGCCGGGGCGTCACGTGCATGGCACCCCAGCCGGCCGGCGATGTGCTCCCTGTCTATCAGCCGGTAACCCTCGGGCTCCGCAACAGGTAAGGGGGAGCTCCGGCAGTCGCTGAGGACAGGGACACCATTGCGATAGAGAGCGGCGGGAATATTATGACTCCCGAAGGTTCCGTCTTCTCCTCAGCAACTGATGAGGTATATCAGTCAAAGCTCTGGCACAGGCGCCATCTTGCGAGCTTTGGGGGGTCGGCCCACGTTGCAGTCCGGTAAAGCCGCAAGATTCAGCCCCCAGGGCACCAGGTTCGCATGGGCAGCAAGCGGGTAATCCGCCGCGATCCGTGGGCAAACAACCAGCTCTTCGCCGGAGCCTCGGCGATGGTAGGCCTTAAAGCCGGGGCGTCGCGTGATTGGCGCCCAGCAGGCCGGCGATGTGCTCCCAGGCAATCCGCAGGGCACCCACAGGCTCCTCAGCAGTCAGGGGGAAGCTCCGGGATTCGCAGAGGCCAGCTACTTAGGTGCGATGCAATGCGGCAGGGTTGTTAGGGCTGCCAGCGGGGTCCATCCTCCCCTCAGCAGCCGATGAAGTGCTCCGGTCGGGGTTCGATCACAAGCGCCATTTTGCGAGCTCCGGGGGGACCCCCGTAGCGGCAGCTCTATCTCCGGCACAGCTCTTCCAATCGGCCCAGCACCACGACCAGTTGTGCTACGGAGGTCAAGGATCAGGGGCCTCCCAGTTACAAGGGAGCCCCCAGCTTAAAAGCGGATCTTTTTCCAGGGATATACGGGCGAGGGCCGGGAGTCGCGTTAATAAGCGACCATTCCCTCGGCTGCTAGCCACGCCCCCTCATAACAAATACATTTCATTAAAAAATGTAAGCATATGTATATAAAATATCAAATATAATATATATATTTACTTTAATAAACTAATAATTTTCATTTATTTTATCATTGTATAAATATATAAAAATTTACTAATAAATATATAAAGACATACACCAATGACAAAAATATTTTAAAAAATCATGATATTATACATTAAAACATTAAACTATTTAAAAGTCTTTAAACTTAAATTTTCCACCGCAGTGTTGGATAGCAGAGGGGTAAAAATTACTATTCCCCCTCCAGGTAGAGGCCAGATCCCAGGGGTGGCAGTAACGGATGGTTACTTTCAGAATCGGACATCAGAGGTGGGCTACACTTTCCCTCCTGTCTCGATGATAGTACGGTTCTAGGCCAGGTGGCGAGGTAACAGGCTGATCTGGTGGTGGTAACCTCAATCTGGAGAACTCAAGCCTGTTATCTGATACTGATGGAACTTTTTTTCCAATCCATTTATTGCAATTCTTTTCTTTTCCAGGCTCCATTGGGGAAACTACATCACCTGGTTCTACAGGGCACTCTGAAGCTTATGGCATGGAAGATTACAATAAACTATGGTAAGTCCCATACCTTTGGAGACATGCTGCAGACCTGCTTTCTACGGCATGGGTTAATCAAGAGGTACAAGGGTGCACTGATAGAATATTGCCCCCAAAATATCCCCATTCAAAAATATTGAGGTATAAAATATCGATATCAAAAATATTGACATCCTACATATATAATGATAAGTACAAAAATATCGAGAAAAATATTGATGTTAAAAATCTAGTAGTACAATATATCAATTTTAATATATATAAAAAATAACAATAAGTATATCAAATAATAAAATGTACTTTAAAAAAAGAAATTATGTTTAATATACATGTTAATAAAAATCTATATAAATAAAAAATGTAACTGTTTGTTTGTTCAAAATCTCAAATCTCCGAAAGTTCTTCACCGATTGCTTTGAAATTTGGACACAACGTTGCATTTGAATACGCAAGTGTTTTTATATACACAACGTTGGATTTGAATACGCGTGTGTTGAATACGTGCATGTTTTTAATCGCAAGCACAAACAGACACTTAAAAATGTCAATGTGCGTTTGATAAAAATCTTAAATCTATGAAAGTTCTTCACAGATTGATTTGAAATTTTGACACAACGTTGAATTCGAATGAGCGCGTGTTTATATATACACATCGTTGGATTCGAATACGCGCGTGTCAAATATGTGCATGTTTTTAATCTAAAGGACGAACAGACCCTATTGATTGGGTTGCTGCGCAACAACTACAATAGACGCATAGAGAAAATAGTCTACATATATTAGGATGGACAGTTGGTGTCAGGATGGCAGACCGGGAAGTGGGTAGAGGGAGGGAGGAGGAGTTGGTTCACTTTGCAACATTAGCGCGTGTTTATTGATACACAACCTTGGTTTCGAATACGTGCGTGTCCAATATTCGTGTGTTTTTAATCGAAAGGCCGAACAGACCCTATTGATTTGGTTGCTGCGCAACAAATACAAGGGACGCATATGGAGACAATAGTCTACATATATTAGGATGGACAGTTAGTGTCAGGATGGCAGACTTGGAAGTGGGTGGATGGAGGGGGGAGGAGTTGGTTCACATTGCAACATTAGTGCTTTGTTTTTATATACAGAACGTTGGATTTGAATACGCGCGCGACCAATACGCGCGTGTTTTTAATCAAAAGGCCGAACAGATCCCATCGATTTGGTTGCTGCGCAATAAATACAAGGGACGCATATAGACAATAGTCTACATATATTAGGATGGACAAAATCATATTGTATACCCACAAGCATTGTGAAATTAACCATATTAGAAACGTGCGCTTACTCTTTTCTTTCTCTTCCATTTAACCAGACTGAGCCACAGCAACGTTTGACCGGGTACAGCTAGTAACAAATACATTTAATTAAAAAAATGTAAGCATATGTATATAAAATATAAAATATAATATATATATCTACTTTAATAAACTATTAATTTTAATTTATTTTATAATTGTATAAATATATAAAAATGTACTAATAAATATATATAGACATACACCAATAACGTAACATCTAATAAAAAAACATGATATTATAAATTAAAACATTAAACTATTTGAAAGTCTTTAAAGTTAAATTTTCCACTGCAGTGTTGAATAGCGGAGGGTTAACAATTACTATTCCCCCTCCAGGTAGTGCAACAGTAGGGAAAATGTTGGAAAGCGGAGGAATAAAAATCACTATTCCCACTGCAGTGAGTGCAACAGTAGGGAAAGTGTTTGATAGTGAAGGGGTAAAAATGACTATTCCCACTCCAGTTAGTGCAACAGTAGGGAAAATGTTGGATAGCGGAGGACTAAAATTGACTATTCCCACTCCAGTGAGTGCAACAGTAGGGAAAAGGTTGGAGAGTGGAGGGGTAAAAATTACTATTCTCACTGCAGTTAATGCAACAATAAGGAAAGTGTTGAATACCAATAAGGGTAAACATTTATATTCCCACTGGAGTCAGTTAAAAATCAAAAACAAACAAAATATCAACAACAATACCAAATATTTAAAAAAAAAAATATATATATATATATCTATATACAACAATATTACAAATTAAGAAAGATAGAAACATATTATAAGGTTAAATAGATAAAACAAATACCTAGAAATATTATATTAAATACATTTAAAAATAATTTACGAACAAATAACTATATTTAAATAGTAATTATTTATAAACAAAACATTAATTATTACATAGATGTAATCTTTTTTATTTTCTAGCCTATAACACCACACAATTCACAACACACATCTAGATTATTATTTTTTTACCTTCATTGATTACATAACTAATGATCAATTAAATAAATATTATTAATTAAAAAACAATATAAAACAGATAAAAATTTACTCCCCAAACGTTACCCCTATAAAACTAATAAAACCAAAACCCACACAAAAAATAAACAATTACCCTAATTAATTATCAATTGATGAATTATTAATAATGATTAACTAATCATTAATTAAACAAATTACTTCCCGCTACCCAATAAACCCCACAACCCACACCTAAAAATCATTACACAATTTCCATAATTCATTTAAAATTAATAAATTATTATCAATGAACTACTTATTATTTAATTAAAAATAAATTACTTCCCACACTTTACCACTATAAACCCACAACTCACATCTAAAATTAATTAAACTATTGCATAATTAATTAATTAGCATTAATTAACAATTAATTATTAATTAATTAATAATAAATTACTTCCCACCTTTTACCCCTATAAACCCCACAAATGGCACAATTAACTGAACTAATTTCCAATTACTTAACCAATATTAATTACCAACCAATTAGTAATTAAATAATAATAAATTACTTCCCACAATTAACATTATAAAATCTAAATTAAATAAATATTAATAAATACAAAATAATAATTAATTTATTATAAATAAATTACTTCCCACCCTATTCCCCCATAAACCCCCAACTCGCTACAGAACTAAAAAGCACAAAATGTAATTAAAGTAAAATTAATAACTACAAAAAATGTAACACATATATTAAAAAACAGAAAATATACCTATGCAAAAAAATAGATCGCATACATTTAAAATACATACTAAAATACATAAGACCAATAAAAAAAATCGATATTTTAAACAACTATATTTTTGCAAACGATATTAATGACCTCGATATTTTTAAAAACTATGGGCCTCATTAGGATAGCGGGTAGAAAATCACCCCGACCGCCATGGAGGCGGAAAACAACCGCCTGCCAGGACCGCGGATAAACCGGCCGCCATATTAGGATCAACCGCCACAAAAGACCGACCGCGGCGGTAGCGGCCCTACCAAAACCGCCCGACGTGGGCGGTGAGGTCAAAAATACTGACCGCGGCGGTCAGAAAAGCAACAACCCGCCACTAGGAAAGCGGAGACACCGCACGGGAAATTAGGATATCCCCGAGGGTCCCGCAGTCGGAACCGCCGTTCCCGACCGCCGCAGTCGCACACAGGAGTGAATTGGAGAGATATCGGAAGAGCGGCAGCATAGCCACCGCAGCGGACTGAACATGAAAAACATGGCGGTCGGTTCCTAAACACCGCAGTGATGCCAAACATTGCGCAAATCTAAGTAGCCATACCCCCCAAAATAATAAAACACATACAAAGAAACATAAATAATGCCAATAAAAATATTAAAGCACAGGACAACTCCCACAACACACATGACAGCCAAATTCCACTTGGACACACCCACACAGCTGAGTATAAAACCACCACCTTCACTGACCACAATCCTTTGCAACACTCCAGAAGAGAAAGCCATACACAACATCTGACAGGAGAGGCAAAAGAGCACAGCACACACACACATCCACTACCACCATCACTACCACCATCACACCAGCACCAACAATACCCCAGCACACAACTCACCTCACACACCAACACCACAACCGCCACCCACACACCTGCACCCACAAACACTTCAACCACCACACACCATGACATCACAGAAAATGCCCAAATTCACAGAGAGTGAGTTGACAGTCATGGTCAATGAGATAGTTAGCCACGAGGACACAAATGTGGGAAAGGATAGTCTAAAGGGTCAATGCTGTAGGGACCACCCCAAGATCCAAGAAGGAGATCATGAAGCGGTGGCATGATATCAAGAGGGTGGTCAAAGAGAAGAGGAGCAAGAACTGGCATCTGGCAAACGTGACTGGCAGTGGCCCTCCCATCCCACCGAAAACATTCACACCATGGGAGGAGAAGGTGCTTGCCATACTGCATCTTGAGAGTCTCACAGGAGTAGCCGGGGGAACAGAGTCTGGTAAGTACAAACAAATGGCAACTAACACACTAAGAAGTACTTCCTTGCACAACCCAAACCCCATTACACTGTCCACCCTCACCCAACAGGTAGCTAACCATCTTGCATAAGAGGCCTATATGGGGGAGGGAGGTCTGTACAACAACTCACACCATACCCCCTCTACCACAGCCTACCAAGATGTATAACCCACCCACCACCACCCAGAAGCATGTGTCAGCCATTGCACTGTTCAAAAAACAGACTTACAGGTAAGTAGTCATCTTGTATTGGAGCACTGTTTGGGGGTGGGAGGCCTGTATCGCTACTCCCAGCATGCCCCCTGCCCCACACTCCAGCAGCATGGAGACCTCCCCCACCCAGGAAGATATGTCAGCCATCGCACTGTTCTCCCTCAGCTAACAGGTAGGTATCCATCTTAACTTGTCCTGATGTGTGTGTGTGTGACCTGCATCCCTACACAAAGCAACAATTTCATGCAATGCATCGACACCTGACATGAAAGAGTAAATGATGTTCCTCTGCACTATGAAATTACACACAGTGTTGCCATCAATAATACTAGTGGAGACTTCATAATTGTGTAGTGTACAGATAGTCAATGAAACGCAGATGATGCAATATTTGCACAGTGCACAACACTGACCATTCCCCATCTAATCCACAGGTGATGAAGAACTCACTGCTGAGGACCAGAACTTCGACCAGCAGAGCCAGTCTCCACCCCCGGTACATGGACTCTCAGATGTTGACTCCAAGGACAGTTAGGACGATGAGCTCCAGCCCAGACCATCTGGTGTGCCACAGACCCAGAGGTCCCAGGACCCCATCCTCCCCACCAGCACGACTGCTGCACCAATAACAGCACAGCAGACCCCTGCAGTCACGGCCTCTGCCTCCACCACCGCCACCACTACCACCACCACCAGTACCACCAGTACCACCTGCAGCACCCCCCCTGTCCCAGGGGATGACCAGGCCACACCAGCAACTGTGGAGGGCAGGGAGAGTGTGCGTGGACCCAGAGTGGCGAGGCAACAGGTCCGTGGCAGCAGGGCAGGTGGGAGGGCCAGGGTCACCACCAGACCTCAGGAGGATTGGACACCATCCCTGGATCACTTCACCAGAGTTGTGGAGGCATACCAAGAGGTCCAGGGACAAAGTGGCCGGTCTGATGAACTATTAAGGGAGCTCATCCTGCTGATGAGGTCCATCGACAACCGCCTTGAACAGATGGTGGACCTCATGGGCCAGCAAGTGGCGTTGCAGAGGGACAGGCCTGTGTCCCAAACACACCACAGCCCCCTCCTGTTGTGCCGCAGGATGACAGAGCACCATCCTCCCCTGCGCCAACAGAGAGGGACGAGTCCCCTGACGCCGCTGGCCAGTCAGCAGACCCTCCACCACCAAAAAGATCAAGGGGGCGTCCAAAGAAGAGCCTGGGAGTCTCCGGAGGCAAAGCACCTCCCACACACCAGTCACGGAGCCAGCCTTGATGGCAACCCTCTTCCCCACTGCATTGACTGTTTGGACTGTCTTTCCCCACATTTTCTCGGCATTGGCACTTGTCTGTTGGACTGGGTCACCACATCCATGTGGTGTCTACTCTTGCATCTCATCGACCATGACTGTCAACTCACTGCTCATTCCCCACCTTCATGTAAATATTCACTTTACTAATAAAATACCTGACGCACCAGATTTTGTGCAGTATCTTTTTTAGTACAACATTTTCAGTGCTGACAATGTCCAAGATGTGTCCAAATGATGTACTGTATGTAGAGCAGGATTATTCTGAAGCATCTAGGGAGACACAACAGAACCACAGTCACTGGTGTCATTGTGGCATCACAGACAGAACACTACACAAAACATGTACAAGACACTACTGGCATACAAGATAATGGGCTGCAGGTGTGAACAAATAGAGGCCAGCATACGTCCCCATATGGAACGTCAATGTCACATTAACCACACACAGGTGACTGTACGTGTGCCTGTCTGTTACATCTGCGCATAGCCATTCACAACAACAGCAAAAACACCAGACAATGTACACGTCGTACGTCGTCACCCACCTTCAAGTGAAGTAGCGGTCGATGAGCTGTTGGCGCAGGTCAACTCCTTCCTCCTCTCCACTGTCCTCATCCTTGGACTCAGGTCCTTGAGCAGGTGGTGGCCTTTGTTCCTCACCATCATCCAGGAGCAGGGGGATTCCTGTGTGGATGGCCAGGTTGTGCAGCATACAGCATGCCACAACGATCTTGCATACCTTCCCAGGCGAGTATGCCAATGCACCTCCTGTCCTGTCAAGGCAGCGGAATCTTGACTTCAGCACGCTAAACGTCCGCTCAATTACACGTCGGGTCCTGCCATGGGCCTCATTGTACCGGATGTCAGCCGGGGTCCTGGGATTCCTTAGCGGGCTCAACAGGCATGGCCTACTGGGATATGCTGAGTCACCTGTGAATGACAAACACCCATTGCAATGTTGCACAGCCAGAGTGCAGCAGATAACACACAGCACACAATATCAGAAGACATACTCACCCACAATCCAAGCACGCTCGGGATGCAGATTTTCCATCATCCGGGGCACCATGCTGTTCCTCATGACGTACAAATCATGTTCAGAGCCAGGAAATCTTGCATACACATGGGAAATGGTCATGTCTGCAAGGCACACCACCTGCACATTGATAGAATGATAATGTTTACGGTTTCTATAAATGTGCTCTGTTGCCTGTGGTGGCACCAGACCTACATGGGTGCAATTGATGGCACCAGTAACATGTGGGATGCGCCCAAGGGGATAGAAGTCACCCTTCACACCGGCCAATTCTGCTCCCCTAGGAAAATGAATGTAGGGATTCCTATAGAGCATCATGGCTGCAAGAACATCCCTCAGCACCTGGCTGAACATGGGCTGCGACATCCCTCCAGCGAGGCTGCAGGTGGGGCTCCAAAAGATCACACAGGATCTTCAGTGTTGGTCTGTCGAGGCGGAATTTCCGTATTATTGCAACATCCTCCATGTCCTCCAGCACTGTCAGGTGACGTAGGAGATTTGGCCCCCTCCTATTTGAGATGTAAATTAGAAAATGTCAGTGACAACCATCATGAGATGGCCACAGCACATACCATCAACGATGTCATGGAAATACAAAGACTGCCTGAGAGATGCATAGCACACCAGGTTACATGGGTGGCCTTTTGATACACACAGAGGGCACACCTCTCCACTAACAATACACGAGTGCCACAAACACATTGGTGAATGTGAATGCACACATACTGAACCACACATGTCACATGTGCACGCCAGGTGCTGTGACATCCGCTAATGTGTCTGAAACTACCATGACTGTATCAAACCCATCTGCTGTACCTGTCACACCTCAATGCATCATGTAAAGTCTGCACACATCGATCCACACATTCATCACAGTAGCAGGAAAACTTTCAGTTGTGTGTATGAGCTGATGTGAAAGCACCAGTCTGGTACGAAACCATACAGTGACACAAGCCTTGTCAAGATCAGCACTGATCCACAACACTTTGATTTCTTCAACATCATTGACACCAGCTCAAGAGTGTCAAGCATCATCAACCATCAAATGCATAACTAACATGGCAGGGACCACAGACCAAAGTGTGTCCTACAGAACGTGCGTCCACCTGTGGATGACATGGAAGAATGGCATTGTGTGTACAAGGATGTGCCCTTCACCATGTTGCGGCTGGGTACTGATACAGTCTTCACGATGGACATAGCCATTTAATGTTACGAAAATGGCGGTAGCTACCGCCTAGCCCCGGCAGTGTGACACCAGCACCACCCCCTTCACAAGTGCGGTAGCCATTGGCATGGAGACATGTGTAGATGGCGGTGGGCATGCTCAGCCGCATGAATCGCGGTAGCTACCGCCTGGCCCCGGCGGTGTGACACCAGCACCACCACCTTCACAAGTGCGGTAGCCATTGGCATGGAGACATGTGTAGATGGTGGTGGGCATGCTCCTCCGCATGAACAGCGGTAGCTACCGCCTGCCCCCGGCGGTGTGACACCCGCACCATCCCCTTCACAAGTGCGGTAGCCATTGGCATGGAGAAATGTGTAGATGGCGGTGGGCATGCTCCTCCGCATGAATCGCGGTAGCTACCGCCTGGCCCTGGCGGTCTGACACCAGCACCACCCCCTTCACAAGTGCGGTAGCCATGGGCATGGAGACATGTGTAGATGGTGGTGGGCATGCTCCGCCACCGCGGAGGCGGTCATTGGATACATTTTGAATGATGCATTATCGCGGTAGCGTACCCCGTGCACCCGCGGTGCGTTACCGCCATGGAGCATTACCTACAGCCAATGGCAGCGAGGATGGCGGTGGCATGATGCAGATTTGAAAATTGCGGAAGGTGGGCACTGCCACCGCGGAGGCGGTCATTGGATGCTTTTGAAAGAGGCAGACCTGGACAACCAATTGTAGCAGCTTTTCAGCTTCCAAATGACCCCAGGGGGCTATAAATCTGTGGGAGTGAGCGTCACATTTCCACTGCTCACAGAGCCTGCTGCCTGGGACCCTCCCCTGCTGCTGCCTGAAGAGCCTGCTGCCTGGGACCCTCTCCTGCTGCTGCCTGAAGAGCCTGCTGCCTGGGACCCCTCACCACTCACTTCCACCACAGGTGTTCCATGTCCACAGGGATGGCAAGGACAGAGAAGATCCGTGCCAGTCCATTCACAAGTGAGGAGCTGGAGGTCCTTGTGGACGAGGTGCTGGCACAGTACCCAAGGCTGTTTGGTGGTCCCAATGTAGTGGTAAGTCTCCATGAAGGTAGCTGTAGGGCAGGGGGGTGTCAGATGTGTAGTTGTGCAGCTGCGGTATTTGCCTGAGGGTGTGGGGTTGTGTACGACACCGACAGACAAGCTGCCTCCAGGACGAGGAAGTGTGTGTGTGTCCCAATGTCACTCTTTCTTTTCTATGCCTGTACTTGTATGTGTGAGTGGGGTGTGTTACATTGTCAGCCATACAGAGCCAACGGATGTTAGCCATGTAGGTGCCAGGACAGTAATTGCATGTATGAATGTTTCAGTGTGCCCCTGTAGTCTGAGTCAGTGTGACCCACAGAGTAGGTTCAGTGGCTGACCACCCAAACGATAAAACATCACCAGACTCACATGCTCCTGTTCCTTCACACTGAATAGTAGATATGCCGCATCTGTGCCCTGTATAATTTCAGACTTAAACATTTCTGTCGATGCATATTGTCTTGAAGCATCCTGCATTTGTGACATTATAATGGAGCCTATACGCCCCAATGTGTGCCTGCAATCACAAATGTTTGGCCATGCAGAGTGCCCTTGTGAGGGTTCACCTAGTTTTGGAGGGAGGGAGGTTACAATGAGTCCTGAGTCTGTGTCTTGCCACTGTACTGATAGATGTTGTTATCTGACATTGTGTAACTGTTCGTTTACCCTTCTTTTCTCTTATACCTGCAGCTCAAAGTACACCAGCGTAAGGCCCTGTGGAGGGTCATTGCAGTAAAGGTGCGAGCCCTAGGGGGTTTCCAACAGACGACGCACCCACTGTCACAAGAGGTGGGGCGACATCAGCCGGCTGGCAAAGCAAGTGGCAGGGTTGACCTTGGGGATGCTACCACGCACAGGGCGATTGGCACGGCGCAGCATGACTCCACTGATGGGCCGCATACTGGCAGTGACTCATCCAGACATGGATGCTTGTCTGAAGGAGCATCGGCAGCAAGGCAGGGGTGGTGAGTATCTGAGGAGGGTGACTTTAGCTGGGAGTGGATGCATGTGTACAGGGCCTGTGGCAGCGGTGACCCATGTGATGTGCATGTGTTGCTATGCTGTGCTGTGTGATGTGAGTGGCTACTGTGATGTGTGCTTGCATGAGGCATTGCCCACCCTGGCCTTACTGAGCTGATCCTCCCTGCTGTTCTTTCGCATTGCCAGATGTGTTAGGCTCCACATGGTCATTCATCATTGGGATAGTGTGGGGAATCTATATTGTGGTGAACTGCAGTGTCAACTTTATGAGTGTGACTTCATGTATGCCTGCTTTGCATGCACCATGATGGTTGAGGCCCACACATCTGACAACAATGTGACCGAGATTACCACATGGTGCTTGCTATGGCCTACTTGGCATTGTCTATGAAGCAATTCCCAATGGGAGTTGTCCCCCAGTGCACCGCTTTATAAGTACCCGTAGGTATAAGTAAGTTCAAGCAAACACAAAGTTCATTCCAAATAGATTTGTAATGGTAATTGTCCCTTTTTCATTGCAATATCATAACGTTCATATGTACAGTGAGAGTGCTCTTCAAACGTAAATGAATACATCCACAATGTTTCTTTCTATATCCCTATACATTTCGGGCTCATCCAGCCCTTCATCAGGAGAATTCTCTGTGAAAAAATGAAAAACTGACTGTTTTCAGGGAGATATCTCATATTCATAAATCAAACTAAACAGAATACTTCCATATATCAAAGTCATTACTAGATAAGTCAAGTTATCCCCGTGTTCGTGAGAAACAGGATGCAGGTTGAATATAAATCGTGAATCTCAATGCATGCATAGTACTCGCTGAACATATCTGGTTAGGATCACCTAATCCGGTGAAGTGTTACTGTGAACTACGAATTTTTAAAAAGAAAGAACCAAACGCCCAAAATGGACCAAATGTGAAAAAAGGTGCTACTTGCTCGTATACATCGTGATAAAAAGCAAACTTCATGGTAACCAGTGGTATCAACCGCAAAGTGCCGGAATAATTATGTCAAATGTCAAAGGTTCTTATATATCGCCTTATCACCGCAAGGTCTCAAGGCGCTTGCTTTGGGAACCCGTCCTGGCTTTTTCCCTGTGAGATAACCCCTACTGGGCATCTCCAAGGTGAAAGCCAGGCATCCCGCCGCGGGGGGGCCGTAGTGGAGATTAAGCAAGCTATTGCCCAGAGTTGCAGAGTGTGAACCCGTGATTCGAGTAGGCACCGAAGCGAGAATTATCGAGTCTGTGGACATTTGGGCTAAAGACCCTTCCGCGTCGGGAATTGAACCCTGGTCCCGGGTCTGACCTCTGCTTCAGGGTCTGCCTCCTCTAACCAGTGAGCCACACTTCTCCATCAAAACATGGTGAGATCATCAGTGATATCGGAGGGTTAGTACTCACTAGAAAAGTAGTGTTGAAACGCCGTAAACCACAAGTTTCCACTGGCGTATAAAGCCCGGCGTTACCGGTGTTCATACTTAATAAGGCACGCCGAGTACATTGAAGTAAACATCAACAAAGGACTGACGAGCAGTCCAAAAATGTGGGGGCCATTTTGAAACGGTGAAGAGGTTATTCAGAAAGTGAGAAACAGTAGAAGGCGTGGGGGCCATTCAAGAGCAGTATATGAAGTCGGCTAAACTGTGTTATACAAGCAAGTTACCCGACCCTTAAAAATAAACTAAAAATGTCCACTAAGTGAAAAAGAACAAAGGCTCACAAATAAACACAATGTCATATGTGCAAACATAAATCTGGAAACAAAAATATTAGTATTCATGCACGCACAGTTTGAGAGAATCATTTGTTAAAAAGCATCATAAGTCTATTCAAAGATAACACAGGAATTCCATACGATCATTTAGCCCTGTGGGCTGCATCGTGCTCAGGTAGCGTATCCAAAAGTTTTCTCTTTGGAGCAATTTATTCTTGGGGTTCATGCCCTCAGTATTGACGACGTTCTCAAGAATCATGAATTATAGTTGAGTTATGTTGTGTCTGTGTTCCAGAAAGTGCATGGCCACGGAGGATTTCATATTGGTGGTTCTTATGTTGCTCTTATGCTCCAGGATTCTGATTCTTATCTTCCTTTCGGTGTGTCCAACATAGCACAGGCCACATGGGCACTTCAGTAAGTAAATTACATTCGACGTGTTACACGTTGCATTAACCTTTAACTTAATTTTGTAACCTTTCATGGGATGTTGTAAGATGTTACCCTTTATGACATTATTGCAATTGCTGCAATTGTAGCATGGTTGAAGTCCTTTATACCTTGAAGTTAAACTTTCAGTATTAGGATGAGTTAATAGTTCTTTAATGTTGGGACCTCGAGTGTAAGCAAAAATCGGTGTTGTTCTAATAATCCCCTAAAATCGGATTCCTTACTCAATAATGACCAGTGTCTTAAGATTATACTCCGATATTTGTTACTCAGAGTGGAATATTTAGAAACCACTGTCATACGTTTTTGTTCAGTCTTGGGTTTTAATTTGAGTAAGTCTTCTCTCTTCATCAATTCACACTTTGATCTGGCATTGTTCACAATCTCATTCGGGTATCCTCGGTCTTTAAATCTTTGACACAAGATGTTAATTTGTTTTTTACATTCAGTTTCATCAGAGATGATGCGTTTAACTCTCATGAGCTGAGATAAGGGAAGATTGTTCCTGAGGTTCTGCCTGTGGAAACTCGAGTAGTGGAGAGTGCTGTTGCAATCGGTATCTTTCCTGTATAAGGTAGTTTGAAATTTCATGTTCTCCAGTGTTACCTGTACATCAAGGTAATGGACAGTGCTCCGATCATAGGTCCATGTAAATTGAATGCGGTCATTGATGTTGTTTAAACCTTCTAAGAAGTGCAAAAGTTTCCTTTCTGATCCAGACCATAATAGAAAAATGTCATCAATATAATGAATGTACAATCTACCGGATTGAGCCCATTCTGGTAGGTTGAGGATGTTGTTCTGTTCAAAAGAGTGCATAAATAGGTTCACGTAGACTGGGTCGGCACAATTGCCCATTGAAGTCCCGTTAAGTTGTAGGTAGCATGTGTCTCTCCAGGTGAAATAACTTTGATACAAGGTAAACCCTAATAGTTCCATCAAAAACGGTTAAAGTGTCGGGCTGATGTCAGAATTCAAAATGGCATTTTCTATGGCTTCAATCCCTAAGTTGTGCGGGATGGACATGTCCAACGCCTTAACATCGACGGTACATAACCAATATTCTTCACAGGTTGATAACTCCAGGTTTTCAAGTTTGTTCAAAAATTGAGTGGTGTCCCGTATGTATATGGGTGTTCTTACCGGGAGACAACCTTTACAACGCAACTTTTACTACGCAGTGCCATTACGACGCAACTTTTACAACGCAAACCATTAGAACGCATTGCGCTGGGGGGCGCTCTAGGATAGGGAATAGGTTTAATTTACTATCCAACACCTTCCCTACTATCCACGGGGACTGGAGTTGGAATAGTAAATTAAACAGTTCACTATCCAGCGCCCCAAAGCACTATGTGTTGTAAAGGCATGCGTTGTGAAAACCGCGTTGTAAAAGCATGCGTTGTGAAAGCATGCGTTGTGATGTCATACGTCCGTTCTTACTACCAGAGGTTGTAAGTGTTTATCCAGCAGCTTCCCAACTGGCTCGTGGATACTGCCCCTCGTGGAGACAATTGGTCTGAATGGAGGTCTGTGTAGGTCCTTGTGGACCTTGGGTAGCATATACAGCGACTGAGTTTTTGGATGTTCCTGGGTCAAGTACCGTTTGGTTTTCGCTGTGATAATGTTGTCTTCCAGAGCCTTTTGAAGAATGATTTCAAGTGTTTGTTTGAATTCTTCAGTTGGGTTCATATCCAATGGTGCATAGGTGGTAAGGTCCGTTACGTGTAGGTGTACTTGTTGATAATAGAATTCACTATCCATTATAACTAAAGCGCCACCTTTATCTGCGTTTTGGCACACAATGTCTTTATTATCAGCCATCTTCTTCAATAAAGTTCTTTCCTTAACCGTCAAGTTACTGGGTTTCAGTTTGGTTTGAAACTGTAAAGTTGTTATGTCTTGTTTCACCAGGTTCTCAAAAGTGTCAATCAGCTTGTGGCTGATGGGAGCCATAAAGGTGCTACGTGGACGTAAGTCCAACAAGGTGGTATCAGGTTGAGTCTCAACTGTGATTATGTTCTCAAAATAATGGCGAAGTCTGATATTTCTCATCAATTTGAAAAAACTAACTTCTAATTCAAGAGTGTTAGAATTGGTAGTCGGTACAAATGATTGACCTTTTTGTAAAGTCTTGATTTCCAGTTCAGTGAATGTCTGTGAAGAAATGTTAATGACTAAGTTGTTGAATTCAGTCATCTTTTCTTGACCTTCCTTTTCTCTGGCTCTTTTGTTTTTTCTACTGTTCTTTCCCCTCCGGGGTCTTCCTGTACCTCTCGGCCCCCTTCTAAAAAAGGAACCGCAGGTTCTGAGGTGATGACATTCTCCGGTGTAATAGCGGGTCTAGGAGGTTGTTTGTTTGATTGTGCCTCGCTATCAGATGAAGAGGTTTCTGTGGCAGAGTAAGGGTTACACGCTTTGGGTTGGCGTCGGCGGGCATACACTTCTGCCCAAGTGTATACCTCGCCGAGCTTATAATCAATTGTATCCCTTTTCTATTTGCGTATTTTTCTTTCCTGAATATCTTGGGTATATTTCTCTAGTTGATTATTCAAATCTTCCAGCATTTTGGTGTAATCAGTTGTTTCCATCATCTCAGACAAGTCGCTTTTAATGTTTCCAATCTCCTCATTGAGCTCCTCTAATGTTTTTGATAGCTCCTCTATAATCAATAAAATAAGATCAAGCGAGCATTTGTTTAGGATCGCAAACCACCTTTCAACGAATCGGGTATTGTTTTTGCATAATAGAGGTCAGTCAGTCAGTCAAAAACAAACTTTATTTGGTTTGTTACAACCATAAAAGTACAATTTACCTCTTATCTTACTAAAACAGGAGAAAATAAAAACACAATAATACATAGCACGGCGGTATCAATAGCATCTTACCACTTGGTATACGTATACTTTAACTATCATTTTAAAATCGGAGTATTATAACAATTAATTTAAATAAAAACACTTAATTCATACCTATACAACACCTCCTTAATCATGCAGCACTATTTAAACACTAGTTGTTTCACACTTGTTTAATGTCGAGGACTTATATTGTTGGATCTTACTCTGTGCAATTGAGGAACACCTTAACTTTTTTCATATATTTCCCCAAGGCACAGGCTATATCTAAGTTCTCCATTTCCATCAACAATTTGGCGGCTTGCATCCTATTTGTAATATTATAATTTTTAAAAATCGGGCATAAAAACTCCTTTCGTAAATCTAAAAACCACATACAATCCAATAAAATGTGTATAATATTGCAGGTAGTGCCTAAAGTGCAAGTGCAGATCCCGTTACAACTTATCATTTGATTTCGAGCTCCGTTATTAGCGTAACATGGGTTTATTCCAATTCTCATTTTTAGGACTTCCCGCCTTAAGTCATGACTTGGTAGTCGGTCCACATACGGAAAATGTTGGTCAAGTTCCCATGCAGCTGTCATGTGGGCTACCGAGCTTTTTTGTGAAATGTACTCCCGGTCATAAGTGCGGGACATATCGGTTCCTTGAAGCCTTAGTTCTTTCTTACCTATTATTGTATGATCTTGTAGCGGGCAGACCTTCAAATCGAGCACCCTGTAAGCATTCCTTATTGATGCTCTTGTCTCTTTTGCCCAGGGTAAGTCGCTCTTTGTAATTTCCACTTTGGTCCACTGGGAGATTTTGAGGAGCTCATCTGCTCCCAATCGCTGCCAGAACCGTACAAGGGCCATACAGGCGCTTATCGCCCACGAGGTAATTCCCAGCTCAAGTCTGGCAGCCTGTACCATAGAAGATTTGGGCAGTACGAATAGGCTTTTTAATATATTTCCCTCCTCTCTATCCCAGGATGTCTTACCGCTTAAATAAATAACTTCGGCTCCATACAAGAATTGAGGGGGCACCATTGCTTGATAGGCTTTCAGGACCGGTCTGTCCGACATTTCTCCATAAGTATTGTTGAATCTTTTTAAACCTTTCACTGAAGCCAATGCCCTCATTTTTAAAGCTTGTAAATGAGTATACCATTTCAGGGTACCAGAGAACCACATTCCCAGATATCTATAATCGGCTACCCTCTCAAGCAATACTGTGCCCAGGTACCAAGAGAACTTTAGTTTTTCTCCTGCCAAAGCAAACTACTTTTGTTTTCTCCATGTTTACTACGAGTTTTTTGGTAGTACAGTATTCTTTGAATCGATTTAGTTTTCTTTGGAGCCCAATCTCCGTCTGATCCATGATTACCAGATCATCAGCATAGAGGAGGCATGATATCTGGTTTCCTCCTAATTTTGGGTTTGCCCCTCTAACCTCTCTTAATTTTTGGGATAGGTCAGCTAAAAACAGAGAGAATAGTAGGGGGGCAAGTACACATCCCTGCCTTAAACCGTTCCCAATTGGTATTCTCTCCGTCAATCCTCCCTCCTTATCCAGAATTATCTGTGCCCAGTTTTCTGTATGCAGTTCTTTGATTAGAGCTAGCAGGTCTCCCTGTATTTCATACCCAACCAATGTTGACCACAGTTGCTCCCGGTCCATCAGATCGAAAGCTGCACGGAAGTCCACGAAACATGCGAATAATTTTCCCCCCTGATCGATCGACTTCCGTGCAATGGACCAAAGAGCAAAACAGTGGTCAACCGCTGAGTGGCCTTCTTTGAACCCCTTTATCAAAAAGGGGTAGGGTGATCAATAGATCAATGGACACGAATTACCACTTGTGAGAGTGGAAGGTCCAGTTACAGCATGTGTCCTTGAGTAGTCTTTACCAACAAAGCGGGGTGCTGAACTGTTCCTACAAGGGAGGTTAGAGGAAAAATGAAAAGGGCTAGACAAAAACTGGCGTGACCAGAGGTGTAAACGTGACACCTGTGGGCATCCCTTTGTTGGATGTAATTGCCTCACACACCCCGAAGGATGTCATGCTTCATCATCGGCGGTTGCTCCTCGTCGGGGGGGCGGTGCAATCCCCGACGGGCACACCTCAAAGAGGGGCACTTTGGCGGAGATCTTTTGTATCCAACTGCCCTGTGGTGAAGTGTGGGTGTGTGGGCGGGGAGGCAACTGAGCCTGAGGTGCTCATTAAAATGCAGCAAGGGGTGCCGGAAACTATTTTATTCTGGTGGTCCCTTTGTTGCAGTTAAAATCGTGAAGGCAAGCTCACTCAGTGTCAACTCGTTAGGTAGAGTGACCTGTGTGGAGCTCTGAAAATAAACAAGTGGTCAACATGTTTCTCGCGAAAGGAATATTATCCAGCGATTCATCAGGACCTTAGAAAGTGAAAATTATAAAGAAAATGAACTCAATAACATGCCAGTGTCATGTATATGGTGTGATGCGGGTATGTTTTACCTCAATAGAAAGTCCTATGCCTAATGGTTAAGGGCTAATTGCCACATGAGTGGTCGGCGGGTCGGCACAACGGGGTTAAGCCTTCAGGCTTGGCTTAATCAGCCCGTGTCCGCGTCGGTTCACCTACCCATCTCCGCCGAGCTTTGAACCCCCCCCTGTTCTGGTGGTACTATGTGTTTGTTGTCCACCCAGTCCTTTAATATACCCAGAATTGCTTTAGAAAAGACCTTTTCTCCTATATCCAACAGGTTTATTAGGCGGTAGTTTTTTGGGGAGTTTACATCGCCTTTCTTATGTATTGGCCTGACAATTGCCCCTTTCCAATTATCTGGGAACTTGCCTGTGTTTAGGATTTCTTGAAACATATTAGAGAAAAACTCCGCCCACCAATCTATATTCGTTTTTATTATAATTGCTGGTAAATTATCAGGTCCTGCAGCCCGTGTTAGGTTTAGTCTCTTTATTATACCTCTAATGGCATTTGGGGAGAAGTGTACGCTTTGGGTTGGCGTCGGCGGGCATACACTTCTGCCCAAGTGTACACCTCGCCGAGCTTATAATCAATTGTATCCCTTTTTTATTTGCGTATTTTTCTTTCCTGAATATCTTGGGTATATTTCTCCAGTTGATTATTCAAATCTTCCAGCATTTTGGTGTAATCAGTTGTTTCCATCATCTCAGACAAGTCGCTTTTAATGTTTCCAATCTCCTCATTGAGCTCCTCTAATGTTTTTGATAGCTCCTCTATAATCAATAAAATAAGATCAAGCGAGCATTTGTTTAGGATCGCAAACCACCTTTCAACGAATCGGGTATTGTTTTTGCATAATAGAGGTTTAAGTGGGACTCGTAAGCCCCTAGGGATACGCTGGGCACGGTGGTACCTCACCAGGGTACTAGCGTGAAGTCTCTGGTTAGTTTCTTTTTTAAGTAGGTACAATAATTGTTTAATGTTATTTTCTTTGCTCTTTTTATTTGAAAACGAAGAGGTCTCCTCTCTGATCAGTCCGTAAATTTTAGTAGCATCCTCGCTGGTGAAAGCAAAAGTATCGGCTTTTGAGTCCGTCAAGTTGGTTATGTTGTCGTAATTCATTTTTATTGGCGTGCTGTGTCATGAGTCAGAAGAAGTAAGTACCAATGAAGGGGTAAGGGACGCACCTCTAATGTAAACTGCAGGTTGAAAAGTTAAGAGGTTGTTGCGTGCAGACTAGGGCTTCGCTGTCTAGACAAATCAGCGTTAAAGTAAACTCTATGACGCTGATTTGTCTAGACACCGAAGCCCTAGTCTGCACGCAACAACCTCTTAACTTTTCAACCTGCAGTTTAAATTAGCGGTGCGTGTCTTACCCCTTCATTGGTACCTACTTGGCATTGTGGCATGTAATGTCATATTAGGTGTGTGTGCTGTCCCCTCCTGTTCCCTGAAGGTCTGTCAGTGGTAATAAGTGTTGTACCCACATCATGTCCTAGGGCAGGTCAAGTTGGGGGGGGAGGCACTCCATCTACGGGCAGGGTGTAGTGCTATGTGGCATCAACATGCCTCACTCCTGGCAGTTATTCTGCATTACAGGCACTGTTGTGGTCTATGCAGTGTGTTGCTGCACAGTGATTGCAGGGTGTGGTGGTTATGTAGATTTGTGCCTCTCCTGTACTGCATTGATTTGGATTTGTATGACCAGATGATGACACTTACACAACCCTGTATTTCTCTCTAATGCAGATTCGCAAGAGACCACGGAGGAACATGAGCCAGAAACCAGTGGTGGCGAGAGTAGCACTACAGCTGCAGCGGAGGCCAGTGACACTGAGCCCACCAGCGCATCTGAGGGGGACAGAAGTATACAGGAGGAATCCGTGGCTGAGACACACAGTACCACATCATCTGATGCCAGCGGGGATGCATCCATGTTGGCGGGCACAGGGGATGGGGAGTCTGCATCATCATCTGCCACCCAGCGGCCAGTGCCCAGCCTCCCATCCAATTCCTCTTGGGCTGCCCGTATCCATGTCACTAAGAGGGGACGAGTCACATTCACACCTGGCACCGCTGCCCCTGCACCTGTCCCCCCTGCTGCACTCAGTGCAGAGTGTGTTGAGATCCTGCGCCAGCTTTGTGTGGGCCAGACTGCCCTGCTCAATGCCTTCAGTGACCATGACAAGAAATTATCCCAGGTGATTGCACACATGGAGGGCATACACTCTGACGTGGGTGGGCTACACCGTACAGTCCAGGCGTTGTCATCCACAGTGACGTCTGCCCTTCAACGGGCACATGCTCCCATTCCAGCTCAGGTGCCTTTGTCCACCCCCCAGTCAGTGGCCACATCAGATGACAGTGACCACGGTTCGCCTGCGTCAACAAAATGATACAGCACAAGGAGCACACAACAGACACAATCCAAACAGACACCATCCCCACTGAAGAGCATGTCCACCCCAGAATGCACAGACAAGAGCCAGTCACGGAAGAGCAAGGCCATAAGAGCAATCAGGCAGACATCAGGCTCACATGCCGCAGTGCCATCACCAGCAATAGACTCTCATGTCACTAAAACTTCACACAAACCTACCCATGCAGTGTCTGTGCCCACTGAGGAGGTGTTGCATATCAGGGGTACACCTAGGAAGAGCACAGGGACACATCCACCCACCACATCTACCTCAATTCCACGACCATTGCTGCAGGTGAAAGAGGGCACTGTGGAGACCACCCCTAGCGAGAAATCAAAGGAGGGCACAGTAGTGACCAGCCCTGGCAAGAAGGCAAAGGAGGGCACAGTAGGGGGTACACCTGGCGAGAAGGCAAAGGAGGGCACTGTAGGGGAAACACCTAGCAAGAAGGCAAAGGAGGGCACTGTAGGGGATACACCTAGCAAGAAGGCAAAGGAGGGCACTGTAGTGCACTGTAGTGACCAGCCCTGGCAAGAAGTCGAAGGAGGGCACTGTAGGGGGTACACCTAGCAAAGAGGTGAAGGTGGTCCAGAGGCGTAGCCAGACCAAGCGTTCCGCGGGATCCAGCACATCTCCAGAGGTGGTGCCAGTATCTGCACCTGATTGGGGACAGTTGGGGTCTGTGCCAGTTGTGTCATCACCACTTCCCATCAACCCCAAGACAGGGAAGCCATTTCATATTCCCAAAAAGTGGAAGGGCACCCCTCCAACCTCTCACACCCACACTGTGTCAGAGGTCTGCATGACTCCACCTCCATGTGCCACTATGCCATCTGGTCCACACAGCCCTCCAGCTTGCAAATACACTGTTAGCACCACATCACCTGGGGCTCTGTCAACACAGTCAAGTGGGCCTGCTGTCCCCAACACACAGCCAGGTACAAGTCCACATGACAGCCAGGATTGAGTAGACATCCCCCTCAAATGCCTGTGCCTCATACAGGTGTGCTAGTCCTGAACATTGTTTTGTATATGGGTGTGTTGCTGGCCCTGTTGCTCTGCTGTGTTGGCCTCTCACCTGCCATGGGCACTGGCCCTGTTGCTCTGCTGTGTTGGCCTCTCCCCTGCCATGGACACTGGCCCTGTTGCTCTTCTGTGCTGTACTCTCCCCTGCCATGGACACTGGCCCTGTTGCTCTGCTGTGCTGTACTCTCCCTTGTGCAGCCTCTCATGTACTTGCTGGCTCACCTGTCATGGACACTGGCCCTGTTGCTCTGCTGTGCTGTACTCTCCCTTGTGCAGCCTCTCATGTACTTGCTGGCTCACCTGCCATGGAAACTGGCCCTGTTGCTCTGCTGTGTTGGTCTCTCATCTGCCATGGACACTGGCCCTGTTGCTCTGCTGTGCTGTACTCTCCTCTGCCATGGACACTGGCCCTGTTGCTCTGCTGTGCTGTACTTTCCCCTGCCATGGACACTGGCCCTGTTGCTCTGCTGTGCTGTACTCTCCCTTGTGCAGCCTCTCATGTACTTGCTGGCTCACCTGCCATGGACACTGGCCCTGTGGCTCTGCTGTGCTGTACTCTCCCTTGGGCAGCCTCTCATGTACTTGCTGGCTCAACTGCCATGGACACTGGCCCTGTTGCTCTGCTGTGCTGTACTCTCCCCTGCCATGGCCACTGGCCCTGTTGCCCTGCTGTGCTGTACTCTCCCTTGTGCAGCCTCTCATGTACTTGCTGGTTCACCTGCCTTGGACACTGGCCCTGTTGCTCTGCTGTGCTGTACTCTCCCCTGCCATGGACACTGGCCCTGTTGCTCTGATGTGTTGGCCTCTCACCTGCCATGGACACTGGCCCTGTTGTTCTACTGTGCTATACTCTCCCCTGTGCTATGGACACTGGCCTTCCTGTTTGTGTTTCACCTGTGTATAGTATCTTGACTGTGTACATCATTTTGTGCCTTGCTGCTGTCTAGTATTGTTCTGCTACATCTGTGCAATATGCGAATAAATACAGTAACTTCTGTTGTGTGTTTTGTCAGTGTCCTTGCTGATTAAAGTTCTTTTTGTGTTTGCATTTGATTGCCTGTGCCCCATGCTCTATGTATCACTTCAACATTGCAAGGCTCTTTGCAGGCATCAGATTTTTATACAGGGGTGACAGGGTCTTCAGTCCATTCTGACCCTGATAATGGTGTAATCTGTGATGGCTATTTTACCTGCCATGCAGTTATCTTCTTAGTGATTTGCTATTGTTGGATACACTGTTCACATGTCAGGTTGTGGGACAGTGCCAGCACAGGGTGTGATGCTGTGCTAAGGTTTTGGAGCAGGTTGGGATATGTCATGATGTATGTGTGTGGATTCCTTTATGTGTGCCCAGCCGTGTATGTGTATGGTCATCTTATGTTGGCCCTTAGTCCTGGTACCATGGCCTACATGACATGCGTGGTCTTGGGTGTAGCCGAGGTGTGCAGTGTGAAGGGTGTAAGTTTGTAACGGATTTATTTGTGCCCCTGTATTGTGAGAGACACACATGTGTCACCCAGGAGTTGTATGCCTGTTGTTTGCTTTGTCTTGCCCTGTGTAGAAGATTGTATGCACTTGTGTGAGCTGTTTGTAGTGCACTGTGCTGTGTGTTGGTGTGTCCATACAGTTGTGTGTGACTCCTCCTAGTTGTTTTTGTAAGTTTGAAGTGTGCAAAGTGTGTGAGTTGCACATCAGTGTTGTGTTTGATTGATCCTCAATGTGTCTTGGGTGTGTTTGTGTAGACTGTTTGGCCCTGCTGCTCCACACTGGCATTGTGTTTGTAATGCATTGCAGGTACATGGTGGTTTTTCACCTCCTGTATGGCATGGTGTGTGTGGTATTATGCCATCCTCTATGTGTGCCACTTGTGCATTGCCATTGTGTGTCTTCCCGCCCTCTATTTGTGTGTGTTACACCCATTACATGTCTGCTACTGACATGCAGGGTATTTCACTTTGATGTCAGCTGTCCCCTTGGTTTCCATTGTGTGTGTGCCTCCCCGTCACTTCATTTGTGAGCTTGTGCTTTGTGGTGCAGTTCTTGGGCCATACGTGTTGTTCCACTCTGGACATTGCCACAGTGGTGCATGTGTGCTGTCCTTGTGCTATTAATCATTCTGTAGTGGTCATGTGCACTTCAGCTGTGTGTGCTGCCCAGTGCTCTGGTGGAGGTGGATTGGCTCTTGTGTCCCAGAGTGGTGCATGTGTAGTTGTTGTGTTGGATGTGTTGGTGTTGGCTGTGGTATTGGTTCAGTTCCTGGGTGTGCTGTAGTATTTGTGCAATGCTGATTTGTGGTGTGTGTGATATGGTTGTGTTAATCATGTGTGTGTGTGGCTGTTGTGCTTGTTATGCACACACTGCTTGTTGAGCATGCAGTGCTGTGTGTATGTGGCCTGGGCATTGCCTGATGTGCATCCCCTGATGCCTTGTGGTGTTTGTTGATTGGTGTTTGATATGCATCTGTGGTAGGTTTGATGTGGCAGTGTGTGTTTGTCCAGATGCACTTCTTGTGTGATTTGTGTTATGTTGTGTGTGTTTTGTTCCTGAGTGATGATGTTGTGTACTCCTGTTGTGTCTGTGCTCCCATTGCTTTTCGGGGTATGTCGGTTTCTGTTGGAGTTCAGTATGTGTTCCTGTAGTGTTTGTGTGTTGTTCTTGTGCAGGTATTTGTTGAGGCATCCCTGTGTGTGTGTTGTGTTTGTGGCTACACCCAGGGTGTGTGTTTGTTTGTGTGTGTATGTGCTGGCAAGGATTGTGAGCCTTCAGTGTGTGTGGCACTGGTGCTGTGTGTTCCTTGTCAGCCACTGCTGCAGTGGTTGTCTCCCTGGTTGTGTGTTGTGTGGTGAGGAGTGTGTATTGTGCTTGCTTGTTGAAGTGCTTGTTGGTGTGCATGGGAGTACACGGGATGGGCACCTTGCCTGTGACTTGATGGGGTGTGTTGCAGTGTGGTTTGTGGTGGTGTGGCCCTTTGGTGTTTGTGCCCTGCCCATGCCTTGGAGTGGCCCTGCCTTCTGCATAGTGCGCTTGTGTTGACCGCGGCGGTGACGTGACCGGGACGTTTTTGCTGGTTGGCGGACGATGTGTGTCCCGGATGCTGAGGGGTGCCATGTTGTCAGGTGGGTGATGTGTGGGTGCCCTTGTGGATGTGTTGTGACCCCCAGCAGGGTGTCTGTGTGGTGATTGGACCCTGTGTTGGCCTGTGTGTTGTGTGTTGCATTTGTGTAGTTGCGTACCTGTGGCGGCGTCCGCGGCAGCCCATCTGACGATAGTGTTGTAGGAGGAACATCACCGGGTGCATATGGAGGGCTGGGTTCATGGCGTTCAGGTCCGGGTCTCGGCTATCTTGCTCCGCTGTCGAGTTTCCGCCTGCTTAGACTGGGCGGTGTCTCCGCTACGGTGCGTCGACTTGTTTGGGCCATCCTAATTTGTTGGGCGGGCGGACGTCATTCCGCACGGCGGAGAGTCTCGATTGGCTCACACTCGCACTTTGATGGCGGTGCGCGGCGCTCCGCGGCGGACGGGAAATGACCTATGTTTTGCTATCCTAATGTGGCGGACGTGAGTTCCGCTGCTCGCGGGCGGAAAAAGCTGTTTTTCTGCCCCGCCACCACCGCGGGGGTGCCATCGCCCGACATCCTAATGGGCCTCTATATTTCTTACCTTAAAGTTGATATTCTTGACCACGATATTCTTGCTGTCGATATTTCTGTGTCACGATATTTCCAACTTGATTTTTGTGTAAGTTGACATTTCCAACTCGATATTCTGTCTACATACCGATACAAGTTGGCTTGGTTGAGATGGATGGGTTTGTGTAAGAAGAGGAATCTCAATCCTGTGCGGACAGAAGTTCACCACATCTTCAATTTCTTAGCTTCTTAGACTTTAGAGGGCATAGTGTATAGGTCAGTCAATACCTTCAGATTGGTGATCTCAGCGGGCCACACTCTTGTTGGGGTTCACCTTGTTGGGGAGCGTCAACTAGTCACGAAACTACTTACGGGCATAAAGCCATCTCTCCCCCGGAACCAGTTTTGTTGGATGTAAACAAGGTACTCTCCTTTTTTCTCTAGTGGCCAAGTAATAAATACCTTTCCAGGAAAGAACTATCGGCAAAGCTAACCACACTGTTGTGTCTTGCGTCTTGCAGACACGTCTCAGATGTCTGAGCTCTAGATATAAAGGGTAGAGTATTTACCACGGATTGAGTTACATTCCACATATCTCAACAAACAAAATGTAATTCTTGCACTGTCTCCTATCCTTCTTTTCAGTAGGTGCCTAAGTAATGTGTGGTGAGGAGTATCAAAGCATACGAAAGTATGACAGATAAGATCTTCTCCTCAGGGAAACGACAACTACTTATTGCTATTGGTAAACCTCACAAGGCAGTTGCATCCCCCATGATTGCTAGGTGGGCTCTGCAGGAGACTTGCATAGACACAAAGGGCTTGATTACGATGCGGTTGGGAAATCTTCCCGACCAAATCGGTTTGGAAAGGGTTTCCGACCCTATCGGATCGGGAGAGTCCGACTGACCGAATACGATGCATACGGATGCTTCCAGATACAATTTGGTTGGACTCCCTTTGACTTCAGCGGGAGCCTATCAGCCTGATTCATGTAGGTAAATTGCACTCGCAAAGGGCCAGATTCTGAGAATCTGGCCCTTTGCGAGTGCGATTTTTGCATTTGGTATTCATGATACCAAATGCAAAATCGCTATGTAAGAATTCGCATATTTGCGTGGAATGGCATTTAAGGAATCTCTAATAGAGATTCCTCAAATGCTATTCATGACACAAAACAAAATAGCGATTTTGGACTTTTGGGGGCCGCTATTTACCGACAGGTCAGACCTGTCGGTAAATAGCAAAAACTCAGAAAAATGCTTTTAAAAGCATTTTTCAAAGTTGCATGTAGCACACACACATGTCCTTTGGACATGTGTGTGCGCAACACCTGTCCAAAAGTGCATTTTAGGGGTGCTACAGGGCGTCCATTGGACACCCCTGGCACCCTTAAAATCGCTATCTTAGTTGCGAGTAGCAATTTGCTACTCGCAAACCCCCATTCATTCCTATGGGCCTCTTGGCCCATAGGAATGAATGGGGAGTATTTGCGAGTAGCAAATTGCTACTCGCAAATAAAGAACATGTAGGAATCGCTATTTAAGTAGCAATTCCTACATGAATGCCGTTTTGCGTGTCCTCAATAGCGAATCGCTATGATTCGCTATTAGGGACATGCAAAACGGCATGTACATGAATCAGGCTGTATATTCCTAACCACATCGTAATTGGGCCCTAGGTCGGGAAGACACGTTCCTGATCCGATTCTGAAGGAGAAAAGGCCGTCCTAACCGCATCGTAATTGGGCCCTAGGTGGGAATGCTTTCCTAACCGCATCGTAATCGGGCCCTAAGGTTTTAGGTGTACACTCGGCCAGAGGGGCTATGGCCTCTTAAGCATTCTCCCTTTGTCTTAAGATTCAAGAGACTTTACTTTAAACCAATCTCAAACATAGCTACATTGGTAGTTAAGAAGTGTTAAACAAGCATAATCCTTATCTCCTGTCCTGACATAGAATGAAAAATGTCCTAGCTATCATAATGGAAATATTCAATTCCATTAAGGACATGAGGCAAAAATTAGCCCTCCCAGTGGCTGCCGATCATTGACCCACCTGCAAGAGGGAATAGTGGGCAGCATGAAGGGTGATTAGGTCAAGTTATGTTGAATTGTGTACTGTCTTGAATATTTGAGGTATATTTCTCTGTACAATGGTGATATTTCATGCCCATATCATGATGCAGAGTATTTATTATGTTCCTTCCAATGGCGTGTCTAGAAAGTAATTGGTCTCCTCTTTTTTGGGAAATGAATCCTCCACACAGTAGTAGGGAAGTGACTGGCAACGGCTACTGCCTCAGAAAACACCAGGAGGCAGAAGAGTGGACAGGGGACTTTAAATGGGTTCCTGCATGATGATTGGATGAACTGATGATTCTTCCCAAGTGATCATGGGAAATTAAGGGCACGGTAAAAGGGACCGCCTGCCATAAGGGTGGGGGTCCGGTGGGGGCAATTAGGAAGTGCCCGCCACAGTGGCGGGTGCATCCTGCATTCCTGGCATTGTGGCGGGCGGTGCACTCAGCAATGCCCACCACAATGCCAGGAAGGCATGTTGTGCACTTCCATGCAAAACATTGCAGGCACTGCGCGGTGCCTGCCATGTTGTGCATGGAACTGCTGGGGGGTAGCAGGTACCCCCCATGTGCAGCCCCCACCTCCCAGAGGACCTGGGGGCCCGCAACGGGCCCCCGCAGTCAATTCCTGCATGCCTTTCAGCCGCCACGGAAAAGCTTCTTTACGCTCCCATGTTAATATGGCTGGCGGTGTCTAACAGACACCGCCACCATATGAAACCCTTTTCCACCCGGTCAACTCGCTGACCGGGCGGAAAAGTGGCGGGCGGTCTTTCCGTACGCCGTGGTCCCTCCCGCCATAGTAATATGGCGGGGGCAAATGGGTGGCGGGCGGGGTCAGATCACGGGTGGATCGCCACCGCCATATGGGCGGTGGCGATCCGCCTGTGATCCTAATGGGCCCCTAAGTTTTTTAAGATATCTGCTGGAACAAAAATGTGAAGAAAGTTAAGCATATAATCCTCGCCTTCATGTCCTTAACAAAACTGTAACTGTCCCTTACGATATCTAGGACATTTTTTCATTCTGCCATATATTTGAATTATGAATAGGGGATAGAATAATGCTTGCCAAAACTCTAGATCACATGCAAACAGTTTGGTGGCCTATTCATGTCTGGCACCGTACAACCTTTCACATGCCACAGGTTTATGGCATGTACTGCAGTGGCATGCCTTAGCGGGCAGCATGGCTGGTTGAGCAGGGCAGGTGTGGGAGAGGTCTTGCGGGTAGTCAAGGGGGGTCATGCATGGGGTGGAGGGGTCATGCGGCAGGGGGGTCACGCATGGTGCGAACATAATTTAAAAAAGAATAAACTTACCTTGACGTCGGGTCCCACATCTCTGCTCCTGCTATCCTCCTGGAACTCGAGGAAAAGGAAGCAGGCCCCACTGACCAATCACACCGCTGCAATGCAAGATTTTTATTGGCAAGCATCCAGGCTCCCTGACCAATCACAGCTCTGCAGTGCAGTGTTGTGATTGGTCTAAGCATCTTGGTTGGACGCTCAGCCAGGGAATGGGGGCCTGGGCATGTTCTCCATGCAGGCTGTAATGCAGCCTGCATGGAGAACAGGAAAAGTGTGAATTACTGGTTTGGGTGGCCCAAGAGGGCCGACCAAACAGTCATTGCACCCTTCGGAATGGGCAAACCACTCCTCCCCTGCTCCGAGAGCAGAGCAGCCCCACCCGCAGGCCTTCAAAGGAAATAAAAATGATAATAACTCAAATGTATTATAATTTTATATTTCCTATCCTTTTCACTTGCTTAAATACAGTGGGGTGACGCTTCTCCGCCATAGTGGAGGAACCACCACTGGCAAGAACATATCAGTATATTTTTTACTATTTGGTACCTCTATGCACTAACAGAGTAAGAATTTATCATCTATCAGTTGACTGTGTTCTGTAATAGACAACAGACAGGTTTTGAGTAAGCTGATCAGTAAGAAGCAGATGGCAACATTAACTGACAACTTTCAAAGGCTCCTTACCAGTGGCGGGCTTGGCTGGGGCAGGGTAGGGTGGGGATGAATTCGACAGACAATGGGATAGGTAAAATTAAATTAAAAAATAAATAAACCACTTACCTTGCGCTCACCGCTAAGTCGACTCGGTGATACGACGAAGGCAAAGTACTTTTTTTATGTAATCTTACCTATCCCGTTGTCTGTAGACTTAACCCCCCCACTCCACCCTACCGCCCCACCACCCCACCGCTCTTACCTTTCCCGGTTGCCACTGCTCCTTACTTTAGAAAACAAGGTGCAAGATTAGGTGAGCTTTTTTTAGTGCTTTGATGGGCCCAGCAAATCTGAGTGTAAATCTGTTATCTTAGCCATTTTAACATGCAACATGAATTTAGTATTAGCCTCATGTTCTTGGTGGGGGGTATATGCCCTTGTTTTGACGGCACACTTCTTACCTGTGAAAAAAACCCATTGCCTGCACAGCGACAATTTCTCATAGTGAAGTATTGCAGTTAAAGAAACACGTGCATGTGATTCCTGAGCCGAATATCTTACATTGTTTGATGGTGTTTTAAACATTTTCTGTTACTAATGACCACATGAGTCGTGCCTTGCCTTGTTCTGTGTTCACTCACCTTTCCACAACATTAAATACAAGGTATGGACAATGCATGTGATGACGGTCACACACTAAAGGTCCACTGGTGATGTTGAGGCACTCTTAAGAAAATGAATACCACATTCAAGCGTGAGAGCATTGTTGTTAGTGTTGTTTTCTAAGTTGTAGAAGAAAGACAGGCAAGTAGTGGTGGTGCATGTTTATTCTCGTATTTACAACAATTTCTTGTTCTCAAGCATAACTATGCTAATTTGCACATGGAAATGTACATGCAGTTTTCAGAAGTCAATCTGCCTTTTCCTCTGAGGAGTTGGTCGGAAAACAAGGGGATGTCAACTATTCACGTTTTTAAATACAATTAGTACTCAAAGGAAAGGGGAAAGAAACGCGACAGCGGGGCGGGTGGAAGGGGTTATGAGATAAAATGAAGAAAAGAGGACCGAATAGCGAATGGAATGTCGGAGAAATAAAACGTTTAATGAAGTAGACTGAATAAGGAAGAGCGTGCAAAGTTTATCACAGAGTGGAAGAAAAGCCTACTTTAAGAAAAGCTTTGAACTACCTGCTATGGAAACATCAGACCAATGGAGACAGCAGGCTTCCCGGCTGAAGGTGGGGGTCAGCAAGGCTTGGCATGCAGCTTCAGTGGCAGGCTCCAGCGGGCGGCAGAAGACCGGGCAAGCTTAGCCTGGGGCTTGCAATCATTAAATGAAGGCCGCACAGTCCCGCTCAGCCACCTCACGCGCACTTATAATTGCGCAAAGTGGCATGTGCAGGAGAATGACCAGCCCCACCCTAATGGTGAAGACTGCGCAGATGCGGCCGTGCACCATTTAATTTATAATGAGGCCGCGGTGGGGTGGAACTACGGCGAGTGCAACATTAGCTACATAACTCACAACCCAGACGGATATGCACAGTGCTAACTGGTTCTTGTCTGCGGGGTATATCACACCTCACAATGTGGTGAAAAGTGTAGTAAAATTGATAGGATTCACACACATTGCAACAATTTTATTCTTTCACTCCGTGAACCCAATCAAAGTAAAAAACTGTGTAGGTTGCTATTTATGCATACCACTGTTGGATGCCAACATGTTTCTCTGCCTCTAAACTTTATGCAGATTCATCAGGGCTATGTTGTATTTGCCACTGCAACATGTGTTGGACACATCAATCTGGAAGACCTCAGCAAGCCATCTTGTAGCCTACCAGCTGCCAGGTTTCTAAGGGAGTTTCCTCTCGTAAACTCTTGCTATAGGGGTACCAAGTGTTCCTATCGTTGTAGGTATCGCCCAAGCAATTGTTGCAATGTGTGTGAATCCTATCAATTTTACTACACTTTTCACCACATTGTGAGGTGTGATATACTCTTGCACTTCACATTTTGCACCTTTTCTGGTATTTCTTTCCTTCTCTGTTGGACACTCCCCTTTTTTTCTGTTAAGAGCGTGACAATTGCCGATGATGACAACAATGGACTTCACTGGTGAGTATCTATCAGTGGTCCGCATGGTGGTACGTCCGTGAGGTGTCATCACGCTCGTTTCACATTTTTTTCACCTTTTGAGAGTTGTATGATAGGGACCGCAAATTATTATCCCATCATATACTGAAATACTGTCAACAAAAAAAGTGTGAGATTAGGTTTTAAGGATTAGACATATATGACTACTACAAAACGGAGTATACAGAGTGTTATGTAGAAAACTACAAATCTCTAATAGGACTACTTTAAGGAGATACGATACAGTAAGATCTCCGAAGTCCCAGGACCCTGGTCTTGTTTGTGGATTCAACCTAAAATGTACCTATGGGATACCATGCTCCTGCTTTCATAGGTCATGAAGGTAGCAACAGGAACAGAAATTAAACAGCATTGTTTAATTTGTGTATTTTCCACTCCAAGTCATTCCTTCAGACCCTCAGCCTAGGGGGCTGCTGGGTTGGTAAGAGTGGGGCAAGGCAACACTCCTGTGATATCAAAGGCGTAAAAGTGATGTCAATTCCATTACTGTTGCTGTTTTTGGTGACTGGCATGCGTGGTGAATTGAATTGACAATCATGGGTCTCAGATAGCTCTAAGTAAGATTGTGTGAGTGTTGTACTATATATGTAGCTCCTCATCCTCCTCAGATAATCCACGGAAAAAGTTTATTTTCACTGCAACTTGTTTGAGAAACCAACTAAGAAACCAATTTTATCGCCTGTCTTGATAATATGTATATATTATCAAGACAGGCGATAAAATTATTGCCGCTTTAGCGGCAGAAAACTGCAGCTAAAACAGCGATAATGGGCTTGATATATGCTCTATGGAATTCCAATTGAAGCTCAGGTTAGATGTCCTAAAATGGGCTTCAATTGGAATTCCATAGAGCATATTATCAAGCTCATTATCGCCGTTTTAGCAGCAGTTTTCTGCCGCTAAAGCGGCAATAATTTTATCGCCTGTCTTGATAATATGCTCATAGGTCTCTTCACTCTTAAGTACAGATGAGCATTGAACAGCTCTGGAGGCCCTCCTAACTGCTAACCTCTTCCACCAAATCATTCCAAGAGGAATCACAGCTAGAGCGGGTCTTGGTGGATGAAGACAGCTGAGAATTTATTCTGCTTTCTTCTCTTGCAAGATGCTGTTTCGGGCACGTTCCATGGCTTCCTTTAGCTTTTGAACCCTTTTACTGGCTGTCTTTCTCCCCTGATTTATGTCTTTCAGCACAGTGTCCAGCATGTACAGGATCCCTTCCTGGTCACCAGTCTCAAGTTCTGTCTCTGCTAAACTTTTAACCCTTTCCTTCATGTAGCGCTGCTGGTCCTCGTTATCAGCGACCTGGAATATGATCTTTAATTCTGACCGAGTCCGACGCAGCTGTTTAAACTTCTGGACTGCACCTTCTCCCAAAGGATTCCCGCAGAGGCTGCAAATAATAAAGAAAACTTGTCTGAATAACAAAGGACGGCGAGGAATGCACATTATCACCAAATTAACAACACCCCTCCTTGTCCAATATTTTAGTTTACTTGATTTTGTTTGAACGAAATAGCTAAGCACTGATATAAATTCTAACTGGACATAACATGAACACTATCTGGAATCTAACGTCTAATGTGTGAATTATCTGCTATAACAGGTTAGTAATGGTGCCACTCGCCACCCTCTCTTCCAAAAACGCTTTCTTTGTCACCATCCATCACGAAAGTTGGTTTCGACTTCATCAGGTAACCTTTCTGTTTAAGGCACTCAGTAAACAAAGTTAACAAGTATACACAGCTACCAACAACCTGTACCAGCAACTGGGGCAGCCTTTGGGCTTGTCATTAGTGCATATTTAAAAATAATTAAGTGCCACTGCACACCATTCTTTTAAGGAGTCAGTGCTTCATATGCCTCATATGGTGTGGGGTGTCAGAATTCTAGGTCTGGATCCTTGTAGCTAGTTCACATGTTCAAACAATATATAGCTCAATTAAGGTGACATGCGTGTACATAGAGATACTTTGAAAAGCATATTTTAAAGCAGTGAATTGAGCAAACAATGTACTAAGATAACCTCATTACTCCTTTACTCATTTAAAAGATAGAAGGACTGCTGGTACGGTAGGCATGCTTAAAAATTACATTTAATATTTGTCAACTAGGACACATCAATGCTAGCACCCTATCTCAGGCACATGGAAAACTGGTTAAAAACACACAATGGAAATACAAGCAACACTGATGCTGTCTCTGCCACATGAGCCAAAGATGCTAAATATCTCGACCCACCACATTCCCTTCTTCCTGGTCTCCTTACACCGGATGCCTCCTCAATGTGCTGAGGGGTCAGAGGTCAAGCTTCCAACTTCTTGAATGGTCTGCACTTGTGGCAGCTGTTGTAAATTACTTCATGTCAGCCGTGGTGAGACTAGAGAGCAGTCAGGCTCCTTGGTCTCTCATGCGCTTTGCCGCTCTTACATCCCACATATTTCCTACTAGTGCCAGTGAATCATTAATGATCGCGGATGGTACGTTTTATTTTCTCCATTCACTGCATAGTAACTTCACAGCAAGTTATGAATTGGCACCCGTTGCTTCACATCTCCATGCCTTTGCTCCTTGTCATTGGGGGTAGTGCAAAAGAATAATTCACAGGACACACAGGTTTGCTCAGAAGCCCCCAGTGGGCACTCTACAATGTCTACATGCCGAATACCAAGGCAGGGTAGTCTTGATTCCACCTCATGCCTCTTTCATCCACCATCAGACGCTGCCTGTCCCGTTATGTCACTCTTGCAGGCTCCGGTTTCTCACTTTATCACAGTTTTTCTATCTTTCTTTTCCTCCTGCTTTACACCCTTTTCACTCTCCTGGGCTGGTTCGAAGGTTGATGAGGACAAATCCGTGCTAGTCCCCAAAAATGAGTGCTGGTGGACCTTACCTGCACCCGTCTGTGGGGCACCCGGGAGAGAAGTTTGGTAAGAATAGGGCCCCTGGCCTGCTGACTGATGCTGGGAGAGGATAGCTTTTAAGGGAGGAAGGGACATTCAATCGGAAACAAGGAAATTGCAATGGAAAAGAGAAGACCCCAAAGAATAGGGGTGTAGAGTTATTTCCCTCTCATGAGTGGTGTGCCTTGGGCCTTTTTCTGTGCAGCAGGGAGTTGGCCCTGCCATGCACAGACGCCTACTTCCTGGTGGCGAGGGAGATCAATAGTCCTCCTTTTATTGATGTATTTATGTAAATAGAGGAATGACTAACAATAAACTTATTTGTAGGGTGGCCAGATTTTGAAAACCAAAACCAGGACATTTCTGAAACAAAGGAGCAGGGCTACAATTCTGTAGTACTTACAGGGCACAGAACGGCTTAATAGATAGTGCTCATTAACATAGCAAACACAGACAATGAGGAACTAAGGGTTTTAAAATGCAAACTGTACATTCAACGCTATCTGTTTTCACTAAAATCCTTTCGGTTATGGGCTGCTATCTAATTCTGCACTAGATCCCATGAAAACCTGCCTCTCTTTGTTCAGTTGACCGTTCCTGAAAACTGCAAATACACTGTGTCAGTGAGGGACCTGGGGTTAAGCGTTTCTGCTGGCTGGGGCTACTCAATATAATGTTTTGGCTTCAGCCTGGACTAAGCATCACGTCCTGAGCACACCCGAGAACCCCCCTGTGCTCAGGAAAAGAAACAGGGACAAAGGAGGGCAGAAGTGTACTTGTGCTAACGAAGACAGATTTTCAGGTCTTCTCCATACTGATGTGCGCTGTGGAGGCCTTGAGATCTCAGCGCTTGCAAACATACATAATAATGTTCATGTGCCTGCATAATTAAAGGTTATTGTTACCTTTTTGTCGTGAGTGCTTTATGGGGTCACAGTCACTACACTGGCAACACGGCAGTGGTCAACCTGCTCCTGCATCGCGCTTTACTGCTGTGTAAAGCCTCCTGTCCTGGAGAACATGTCATCATTTGAAGAAGAGAAGACCGAGGAAGGTGAAAATGGAAGTGGGCTCTTCAAATGCAGCTCTGGTGGCCCTTCTGCTCCTCCTGCAGTTGGTCCTGGTGACTTGCCGGCTTTGAGCACAAAAGCATTCTTCAATCTTGAGGACACAGATAACTTGGGCCTCCTGTGGTGTTGATAGGTGAAGGAATTTGACATATACACTGATGCTCTGGGGACTGAATGTGACAACCGTCATCTCCATCTACTACTGCACTGCATTGGCCAAGCTACCATACACATCGCCTTCCAATTTGAAGAAGGCGAGAGAGATTCGCACGACAAACCGACGGAGAGCTTGATGACATACTTTCTTCCAAGGAAAAACACAGATGTTAAGAGATACATATTTTACTCTATCATGCAAAGTTCCTGTGATAAGTTTGACACCTTTGTCACTTGCCTAAAAGAATATCATGCAAAGTTCCTGTGAAAAGTTTGACACCTTTGTCACTTGCCTAAAAGAATGTGTCCAGCACTGTAACTTTGAGAACTCCAGCAGGGAAGAAGCCCTTCATTCTCAGGTTGTTGCAGTCTGTGAATTTGGGACCTTCTGCAAAAACCTCTCAAGTTGAAAGAACAAACTGTCCATGGCTCTTGCTTTGTACAGTGGAGTATTAAAGAGAGAACATGAGGCAGTATAAACTTTGCAACGCAGTTGATGAAACTGTGAATGAAATCAAAGGTTACACCTCAAAGCTAGCGGCTTCAGACACCCCTGCTACCAATGAGGTTTCCACCTTCCTCATTCAGGTCCCTGCTCTGCAGCACAAATGTGACCCTTTCCAACAAAACTGTGTGCAGAAGCTAGACTGACTCCAAGACTTCAAGGAAGGCCCATTCAGCAAAGCGACTGAATGACAACCTTATGTGCACATTACGGTCACACCATCAGATCAGGTAGGTTGTGGCTCACGTGAGTTTCTCATTAATATCATCGCCGTCTGACAGGAAATCGTTAAAAATGGTTATGGTTTTCTCAAAAGATAGTGTCCTCACTGATGATAATAAAGAACCGTCTGAACTCATCCTGAACATTGACGTGATAGTGGCACAAATTCACCATCAAGTCACCATAGCTGCTGCTTTCATCACGCTGACAAATGCACCTCTGCTGACATCTGTCAATGTCATTACACAAATGCTTCTTAAATGGCTGGTAATGTTGCACTTGGAAGCCCACTCATCAACTTAATTCCACAAACATTGGCATTTATGTAATTGAAGCAGGTGCGAGCAGGGCCGGGGCTAGGGCCCAGGATGCTTGTTTCCGGTCCAGGGAAGACCTGGCTTGACAGTTTGGCTGAACTTTTCCCATGAGGAGCAGGGTCAAGACTGATTAGCATATGGCTGGGTCTCGTTGCTTTGGTGTAGTGTGGTGAGGCCCAAGGAATGGGTTGGGCATCTCCTATGATCCCCATTTCCAATGAGACACTGTCTGCAGGTTTGTCCTGGAATGAGACCTCCTGCTTGGCTGCCCACACATAGGCACCACGAGATGCCTATTGCAATTTAGATTACCACAAGTATTAACCCTCTTGGGTAAAAAGCAGGTCCTAATGAGCTGTAAGTTGCTTGTAGATGACTGAGAGGGAGGGGCTTCATCCCAGGAGGGGTCTGCACAATGCTGCTTCAGAAGTAGGGGCATCTACTGAGAGGCATACACCCCAGAATTTCTCACGTTGTATGTTAATCAGCAGGGCCTTGCACACTTCCATTCTGCCCTGGGCCCCGAACATCTTAGAACTCTCCCTAGCTACCAGCATGGGCTACTTGTTAAGCATCAGATCTATTGTCAAAATGAGCCTTCTGCAGGTCCTCTGCCAATTTGTTAGTCAACAGACCAAGACATGTGCACGCTTAAAAATCAACTGATTCAACTGGACACCCACAAAAGGATTTGAATCCCTTGCATAGCATTCGCAAGACAACATTCAAAAACAGGAAGATGAAATACACAACCTGGTAAAGTAGGACACTATTGAACCAGTGGATGACCTTAACCAATGGATATTCTTTATTGTTCAAAACCCCAAATGTCATAAGTGGGGCACAATCAGCATCTGCTTAAATATGTGCTTCCCAATTCAGTGTGAGAGGCATATGGCTCCTTGCAACCTACACACAAAAAATGATGGGAGGAATGCTTGTAAATAGTCTAATCCACTGGTGGGTAGCGTTCCAACCCTTTCTTCTTCTCCCACTCTGCCACTCTAGACAGAAGTCTGCCTTATGCAAACCAGTACTGCCCTTCTCCTCATGGGAATAGTACATCAGAAACATTCAGATGAGGCCCCCTTGGAAGGAAACACAAGCAACCCCAAGTCAGTTTTGGCCTTATTAGATTACATCAGAGAAGTATAGCTTTAATCCAGTGGCACAGTGAATGAGAAACCCACATCTGAGTGTACCCTTACTCACGTTGGGCGTTACCTCAAGCACACAATAGGTGATGCGAGGAATGATTGCAAACAGTCTGAAGTACTGGTAATTGTTCTATCGAGCCAGACCATATATTACATCTGACACTCACAAGGTGATATTAGAATTGCAGCAATCACTCTGGATAGCTATCCAGGCCATCATTGTACACCCTCTATGCCACTATAGACAGAATCCTGCCTTATGCAAATCAGTGCTGATTCTAGACCTTACAAAATCCCGAACTATTGTTTCCAGGACATTATACACCCCACTCAATGGTGTTAAGTTTTTTACAAATCTCGATCTAAAAAAAACTATCACTATATTGAAATACAAGAAGGCTCTCACTACATCACATGAGTTGTTACTCATTGTGGCCTTTTCAGATACAAAACGCTCAGTTTCAGTGTTGCCTCAGTAAGCAGAGGTGTTTCAAGTGGAGATTCTCAATGCTCTCCAGGTCACTCCAAATTGCCCGGGTTACTATAATGGCAGTTTGGATTTTCGTCTGGACACAAAGGGCAGCCAGGTTTGTTAGAAAAAAGGGGTTACAAGAAACCACTAAGAAAACTACTGGAAAATCCAAAGTTTTAGAGTAAATGCCTCAGCCGCCAAATAGTGGCATGCTTCATCATTGGTGCATGTCCACAACCTGGTAAGGTTATACCACCAGGGCGGACTCAATCACGAATCTGAGTTCTTATTTAAAATATCTCTCTGGATAAAGCAGGGAACCAGTTGAACAGCAAGAGAAAGTCTAACAAAAACTCAAGTAATACCTTATCAAAACCTATCTATTCGAAGGTACCACGGGTTTATTTAAAAATATACATAAAGATTTTTAATGAGCGTTATTATCTCAAGCAATCCTGATTCTTGTCGACATGTTTCAGCTGTCACAAAGAGCCCGGATGGGTCTGGAGCATTCGTCAGGGCTATAAAGTTGTGTCACTATCTATTCTAGCATGCATTCCACACATTTATTTGAGGCATAAGGCTCTCACCTGAAAAGAGGATCCTTTTGTAGTTCAGAGGTGCCCTAATTTGTCCTTTCTATGGGACATAAAGGGATGTACGACGTTACGACGCGTTCCATTACAACGCCTGCTTTCACAACGCGTCCCTTACAACGCAAGTCGCGGATTGAGAATAGTATAATTTACTATTCCAACACCAGTCCCCGTGGACACTAGAGAAGGTGTTGGAATAGTAAATATACTATTCTTAATCCTCTAGCGCCCTCCAGCGCAAGTCGTGGTTTACGACTTGCATTGTAACGGACGCGTTGTGAAAGCCTTGCGGAGTAAAATCCGCGTTGTAAAGGATGTTCCCCGACATACAGGTCTGGCAGAGGTGACAATCTTGTTGTCATACAAACTCCAGGGAGTGGATACCGTAACCTATGTGTGCTGTCCAGACTGCCGTGAACGATGTGTGATGGGATTTGCCTCGAGCCTGGCAAAATCTTGTCATTGACATCTGTCTGTGCACCCAATAATGATCTTGCTTACTTCAACCCCTCTCTGAACACAGAAATGATGGTTTACATGAGCCCCTTTGGTCTAGGGGCCATCCTGGCTCTGAGGAGCATTGATCCACAGGCACTCCATTTTACTTGACAGACTATAATATCAACAGCCTCAAGAGTCCTGAACAAGCATATCTGAAGCAGAGAAAGAAAGTCTAGCTGTTTTTCTGGAATGTGAATAGCAAACCATTTCCTGTCACTATTGATCATTAAGCCTTTCTTCCTAGTTTGGAAACCCCAAAGCAAAAATGCTCCTACACATTGATCGTGCCTTTGCCACCACCGTACCTTTACTAATCAAAAAAGACTTGTTATGGTTGCCTTTAACTGACTTCCTCTCTAGACAGGTTCCTTGAATTTTTACCTGTTATCCCGTTACTTTTTCACTTATGTTTATTATTAGCATTTCACTTTTACTTTCTTATAGCCTTTTTAGGTATTAAATGTGTATATTAGGTTGCCCTCCTTTCTTCCCCCCTTCCTCCCCTCTCTCCTTCTTCTTCTTTCCCTATTTCCCTCCCACAAACCAAAATACCCATAAAAGCTCTGTTCACTGGTATAGTTTCCATAACCCTTTTGGGGTTTGCGTTGTATCTTGTTACATTTTACTATTCCTTCATTTATTTATACTGCAACTTGTTTTTGTAATGATGTTTTACTTGGTATAACTTATTTAATAAAGCTTTCTAAACTAAAAAAAATAATAATACAGCAACTCAGCTAAGAGAGAAAACTTGCTGACTTTGTGTCATGGTTTCCAATTGCTTCTAGTTCGCTATATAATTAGTCAAACCCGCATGTGTGCTTTGAGCAAAAGAACCATTATTTAAGAGTCATTGCATGATCCCACTGAGCGAACAACATCTGGCCTCATCAAAACACAAAGGTGAAGATATCCAGAATGTGCATACAAGCTTTAAAAAGACAGATAAACGATCATAAGGCCTTCAGATATGTGTACATTGAGCTGTAAAGCACAGCAGAGCAGCACAGGATTCATACTCCAGAACATTTGTTGGGCCATACATTATTCAATGCAGAATTAAACTGTACACATGACTCATGTTGGTCACCACAGTATTGTTGCCACTGCGTCAGAAGGTATAATTCCCTCGCTTGATGACCGGGTGGCAAAAGTAGTAAGGAGTCCCATATCTGTCAGATGTTAGGAAAAGACAACGCTCTACAGCCCCACCAAAAATCCCAGCTGCTTCCAAATGCGTGGAAAAAAGTTGCAATGGTCTTCTCTAGACCCACAGTCACATTCCAACATTTATAATTGTAACTGATGAATACTTACATTTTCCTGAGGTGATGGCTGTTCCCAGCATGCCATTTGTTATCGTTCTACAAGCACTGAGCAAGGTTTTCCCCACCTTTTGCATATCCTGCTGGGTGACATACACCTTCATCTATTCACTAATGACCTGGCGTTCCCACACCCATTCTTTTCAGGTATGGGAACACTGAACCCGGTTTAACCAGCTGAAATCTCAGCCAGTAAAATCACATACTGCTTCGATGGCATCAGCAGTCAAGACTTATCTCCTGGACCCTGCAAAGTTTTTCTGAGAAAGGCTCTCTCTTGCCAAAACTATTCTTTACTGTTCTTCCTCATCTTCTTAGCATTCCTATTTCCTATCACATCCCTCACGGAAGCTCCTGCTCCCATTTGCCACTTTATTACATGAGATGGTAAATGGGAGCATTACACCCCTCACAATAGGAACAGGCATTGGCATAGCCAATAGGTTCGCCTTTGGGACATTATAAGTATTTAGCCATGCAATAGATTGATGTTGTTGCACCAAGGATATTGTGCTGCATAACTAAATACTTATAAGGTCCCAAAAGCGAGACCTATTGGCTATGCCAATGCTTGTTCTTTTTTAAATCGTTTTTGCCATGTAGTGCTTTGCATCAATGGATTACAAATACAACACATAGCAAATTATACTTTCTCTAGTGTACAGTCTGAGTCACATAAAGCTGGTCCAGTATTTATCGGGATCACAATATGCAAACAAAAGCACCAGATAAAACTTCCTTAACTTAGTGTACCACAGTGGTTTTCAAACTTTTGCTATTTTTTATGAATCGCCGCTAAGAGTTAAATGTCTCATTGACATGGAATACATAGGTTGACACTAATCTAATTTCGAGAGCTGAGACAGGAAACACATCAACTTTCTGGCTAACTTTGTTTTTTTATTTATAAAGTTTTATATAGCGCGAACAAGATCCCGAAGGATATCAGAGCGCTTTACAAAGGAAGGAAGGAAGAACATAAATCCAGTATTGACAACAAGTAAGAATACACAACAGGAATAATCACATACATCCCAGACAAATAATCGCATAATTTCCAGACATATGAATTAAGGAGAGTAGTACAATAAACAAGTATGTAACAGTCTAAGAAAGGGGGTATACCATGCGGAAAAGAAGAGCATAGATCCAGTATCAACATCAAGTATGAATACATAACAGGAATACTCGCATGTTTCCCAGACAAGTGAATCACGGAGAGTAATATGAAAAACCTGAATATAACAGGCTACGAAGGGGGACACAGAATGCAGTACTGACGAGCAGCATCACCTGAGGGTCAATAGTTGTAGTTTGTTGTCCACAAACAAGCAAACCCAAATGTTACTATTTAGGCTACGTTGCACTTTTAATTAGGACCCTCATGGTAATGAACCCTATCTCCAATGGCAGCACTCACCTTTCAAACCGAGCGCGCACACCTTGCCGAGCTGTTGTCTTTTAGCATACAGGGTTAATTAAAATACAACTATTTCTAAACGGTGCATGCAACGGGCCGAAATCGAAGGTACTGATTTCTCCGTTGTAGTTGCAGGGGTAGCGTTAGACTCGCTGCCAGCTACTGTCGCCGTAGGGCTGGACTGTTCCCATGAGGCACAGGGGCAAGACTGATTTGCATATGGCCATGTCTGAACTGAGGTGGCTTGGTGGGCAAAATAATGATGGATTAAACTCATATCTGTGACTGGGGGTGAATGTTTTGCCATTGTGCAACATTCCGTCCATCATCTTGTGTGTTTTGCTGTTGACCCTATGTGGGAAGGGTATGCCTAGACGTGGGTCCCGTGCTCACTAAGCCACTGGAGTCAAGCTATCCTGGCTGAAGACGGCGGATAGCCAGAAACCGGTCCTAGGATGCTTGATTTCGGTCCAGGGAAGACATGGCTTGGCAGTTCGGGCTGGACTGTTGCCATGAGGCACAGGGTGAAGACTGATTTGCATATGGCCATGTCTGAAATGGGGTGGCTTGGTGGGCAAAATAATGATGGATTAAACTCAGATCTGTTACTGGGGGTGAATGTTTTGCCATTGTGCAACATTCCGTCCATCATCTTGTGTGTTTTGCTGGCACCCTATGTGGGAAGGGTATGCCAAGACGTGGGTCCCATACTCACTAAGCCACTGGAGTCAAGCTATCCTGGCTGAAGACGGCTGATAGCCAGAAACCGGTCCTAGGATGCTTGATTCCGGTCCAGGGAAGACATGGCTTGGCAGTTCGGGCTGGACTGTTCCCATGAAGCACAGGGTCAAAACTGATTTGCATATGGCCATGTCTGAACTGGGGTGGCTTGGTGGGCAAAATATTGATGGTTTAAACTCAGATCTGTGACTGGGGGTGAATGTTTTGCCATTGTGCAACATTCCGTGCATCATCTTGTGTGTTTTGCTGTTCACCCTATGTGGGAAGGGTATGCCCAGACGTGGGTCCCGTGCTCACTAAGCCACTGGAGTCAAGCTATCCTGGCTAAAGACGGCTGATAGCCAAAAACCGGTCCTAGGATGCTTGAATCCTGTCCAGGGAAGGCATGGCTTGGCAGTTCGGGCTGGACTGTTCCCATGAGGCAGAGGGTCAGACTGATTTGCATATGGCCATGTCTGAACTGGGGTGGCAGAGTGGGCTAAAGAACGGTGATGGATCAAACCCAGATCTGTTGACTGGGTGTGAGTGTTTGATTGGTTCAGATGCTCCGTCCATCACCACCCCCTTTTGTACCACTTTGTTCGCAATAGGTTGGCAGGGTATGCTCAGACGTGAATCCCTTGCTCACTTTGCCTCTGGATTCAAGCAAGCCTGGCTGAAGACGGCTGTAATGCCAGAAACTGGTCCTCGGAAGCTTGTGTCCGGTCCAGGGAAGGCATGGCTTGGCAGTTCGGGCTGGACCGTTCCCATGAGGCACAGGGTCAGACTGATTTGCATATGGCCATGTCTGAACTGGGGTGGCAGAGTGGGCTAAAGAACGGTGATGGATCAAACCCAGATCTGTTGACTGGGTGTGAGTGTTTGATTGGTTCAGATGCTCCGTCCATCACCACCCCCTTTTGTACCGCTTTGTTCACCATAGGTTGGCAGGGTATGCTCAGACGTGAGTCCCTCGCTCACTTTGCCACTGGATTCAAGCAAGCCTGGCTGAAGACGGCTGTAATGCCAGAAGCCAGTCCTAGGAAGCTTGAGTCCGGTCCAGGAAAGGCATGGCTTGGCAGTTCGGGCTGGACAGTTCCCATGAGGCACAGGGTCAGACTGATTTGCATATGGCCATGTCTGAACTGGGGTGGCAGAGTGGGCTCAAGAACGGTGATGGATCAAACCCAGATCTTTTGACTGGGTGTGAGTGTTTGATTGGTTCAGATGCTCCGTCCATCACCACCCCCTTTTGTACCGCTTAACTTATAATCATGGCCATAGTGAGAGAGTTTCATGAATCTGCTGCCCTTCTAGTGTTTGAAAACAGAAAGATCATGTTGTCATGGCCCCAATCCTACAGCACAGGGATCCTCGCCTACAGTTATAAGTTAGACCTTGTGAGACTGAGAGAAAATATGTGCAACAATGGAGAGATCATGTCCTTGTCTTGCATCAAGAGGATCTGGTGTAAGTAAAACATTGAGGGAATCTCAGAGGGTCTCCACTATAAACTGCAACACTATGAGGTCACCGACATGAAAGCCTGATGGTTACTTCCTGGCAAGAGGACTGTGTCATCACAATGACCTCTTTCTGCTTCAGTTACCTTGTGGGTGAGTCCTGTAAACTAGCTTCTGCTGAAGGACCATCTTATCAAAATACCACTTCCGGCAAACAATACGATTGTGATCCACTGGGTTTCCAGGATGTTGACATCAGCCTGCGGTAACATAGACTGTGATGTGACCTCACATGCAGTCACACCTTTTGTTCCATCACTTGCCTCTTACTCTTATTCTCTGTCCTCCCACCCCTCTTTCTCTCCTTGCCCTCTGTTCCTTCCACTTCCCTTATCTCAGGTACGTCAATGTTAGGGACTTAACCAAGTTCTTATATATGTGGAGGGGTGTGCAGGTTCTTGACTTCTACTTGGACCAAGCGTCACTTCCTGAGCGCATCCAAGACCCTTCACTGTGCTCATGAAGAAATTGTTGTGTGACAGCAATGCCTGGCTCAGAGCATTCATTGGAGAAAGCGGTCTCAGCAGTTTGTGCATGGGTCTTTCACAGGAAGCAATGCATCAGAAGGACGGATTTGCAAAACAACTCTGATTAGTTGCACAGGGCTAAACTCCTAGAAAGTAATCATTCATTTTCACCAAATGTAAATGAAGACTTCGGACAGTTCTGAAAATGGGAAAAAACTCTGTGAACCCATAAATTACCCATGACAGAAGATACAGCGGAGTCATGGCCTGCACGGTAAATGTATTTGCTTGACAGATATGTGTGGACTCTGGTCACAGATTTGAATCATTGGAAAATTGCTCTCAGAGTTGATATGTTTGCTGCAGAGTGTTGTAAATTCATACTTAGCTCTATATGGCTTCTTGGTGTCTTTAGTCTTTTCTTTGTGTTTCTATCTTCTTACCTTGCTGTGTTCTATCTGGTGTGTTGGGATTCTAGCCCTGGCAGTTGGTCTGGTCACTGGGAGGTTTACTGCTCTGCTGTCTTATTTTATCTTGTAACTTAATAAATCCATCTTAGTAACTGAAGACGTGTCCTGCTGCATATTTAATTTGTGTACAACATTTTGGCGACATCTGAAGCTGACCAGACCAGAAGCAGACCAAAGGAGAAGACCTGCGCAGCACAAGCAAAATCTCACCAAAAAGAACTCACCTAACTGCGGAAAGAAACCACATGAAAGTATTTATAAAATCTTCAAAACGACAGAAAATTGAAGATATTAGCTGCAAATAAGAAAGAAAGTCAAGTAAGGAAGTGTGGGTCATACCATCCGTCAGTTAGTGATACGCGTGAAGTAACTGTGAGTAATAGGAAAATACAATAAGAGATCGTACATCTGCAGCAATTATTCAAAAGTAATTTTGACGATTCTAGAAGATATCTTTAAGAGTGGGAAATAGTGACTCTTTTTAAAATGCCAGAAGTATTCCCCATTTGCCACAAGCTTTGCAATAGCTATCAAGAAATTCTTATGGAAATGTGAGAAAATGAAAAGTATTGTTAAAGACTCTTGCCTTACTTGTTGAAAAAAAAGTGGAAATACAAGTGACTTTCAAGCTAAATACAGTTGTGGGGAAGGCTAAATGAACGAGTCATTACAAGGAAATACTGTTGTCTGTGTGGAAAGCTAGTTGAAAAACGAGTGATTTTCTTGGTAAACACAAATGGTTGTATGCTGTCACATAAGAGTGAATTACAGACACTAACGGAAGCAGTAATAGAAGAAACTACATTCATAACTGCATTATTGAAATCGAGGTCTGTCAGAACTAGCATCTAATTGGGAGAGGTCAAGGAAGTCCCACGACCGGAGCGGGACAAAGGTCCCATAACCAGGAGGGGACAATGGTCCCGGAAGTGGTTTCATGTGGAAGTGGACTAACGCTCCAGTGCCACAGTAAATCTGGATGTGGTTTAAGGGGACATATGTTTAAAAAAAAAAAAGAGAGACGACCAAGCAGTTTCCAGGACCCTCAGAACCAAGGAATGGGTGGGGACAGATAAATGTCCCTGGACTGGTAGGGAACAAAGTAAATTCCAGGACCCGCTGAACCAAGAGATGGGTGGGGACAGAAAAAGGCCCCTGGACTGGTAGGGAACAAAGTAAATTCCAGGACCCGCTGAACCAAGGAATGGGTGGGGATAGATAAATGTCCCTGGACTGGTAGGGAACAAAGTAAATTCCAGGACCAGCTGAACCAAGAGATGGGTGGGGACAGAAAAATGCCCCATGACTGGTAGGGAACAAAGTAAATCCCAGGACCCGCTGAACCAAGAGATGGGTGGGGACAGAAAAATGCCCCAGGACTGGTAGGGAACAAAGGAAATTCCAGGACCCGCTAAAACAAGAGATGGGTGGGGACAGAAGAATGTCTCTGGACTGGAAGGGGACAAAAGTTCCAGATTTAGGACGGGAGAGGACAAAAGATGTCCCAGGACCGGTGGAGGACAAAACTACCATAACCTGTACCGGGAGATGATGAAGAGAGTCCCAAGACCGGCAGGGTTCACGACCATGGTTCGTGAAGGACTAGAGCTTGAGAGATGACATTTAAGAGATTTCGGAAGCCTAAAAACAATCTGAGGCTCTTAATCCGAAGGAAAGACCCAGAACGTGGACACCTGGTCCAGAACTAACTTTTGGACTGAAAGAAGTCTAGATCCAAATTTTCTTCGGGAGTATTCTTCCAGAACTGTTCTACCTTCAAAATAGCGAATATCTGCGATGGACAATTATTATTGGAGAAAGTGAACTCTCTATTTCTGTTTTTGGTGGCCACAATGATGGAGCGTGGAGAGTTGACTGGCTCTTCGTTTTTGTCAATTGAAGGGGAGAAGGTGGTCATAGTGATCTTCATCTTATTTCACTTCTGGATCCTGATTCTTTTCTCCCTGTTCTGGAGGTTCATGAGGTCTTCGACCTCCTAAGTGTTATACGTTTTCTTCTTCGTGTTTTCCATGCTTTATCTTCTTATGTGTTTGAGGTTTTCATATGTGTTTTGTTTGTAAGGCGGGAAGATGTGTTGTAAATTCATACTTAGCTCTATATGGCTTCTTGGTGTCTTTAGTCCTTTCTTTGTGTTTCTATCTTCTTACCTTGCTGTGTTCTATCTGGTGTGTTGGGATTCTAGCCCTGGAAGTTGGTCTGGTCAGCTGTGAGGTTTACTGCTCTGCTGTCTTATCTTATTTTGTAACTTAATAAATCCATCTCAGTAACTGAAGACGTGTCCTGCTGCTTACTTAATTTGTGTACAACACAGAGCACAAACCTATTCGTCTTTGGGAGCATTTGTATTTTCTGTGAGTTAATGCTTTTGTTGCAAAAATACTTGTATTACCTGCAGGTCACAATTTAAAATCCGCATAAAATAGCTCCCTTAATTATACCTCGATTCAAAGTGCTCCATAACGACTCCTTATAACTTGCAAGCCATGAAATTCTATAATCTGGACAGATTTTTTTAATATTATTTTCGTATAGTAGACAATAAAAACTGATCGTAACATTTCCTAAACAATATGCTTTCCGGGTGTACAATCATCATTTTTATCATTTTAATTGTTGGAAACCCTGTATATTTTTGTTTCAGGTAGTAAAACTTTATTAGATTAAACTCACTTTTTTTCCTAAGGTTGATAAAATGGGTTCCACTCTATAAAATAAACACCTATTGTCAAGTGTCACAATGTCATAGTGCATTATGTGCTATCTAAATCACTATTCGTGTGTATGTGCACATACAAAGAGATACCTGCTCTTTCTACAGATCATTCACAGATCTATATCGCTAACAGACTTGAAGCTTAAGAAAGTGAAAACCACAAAGCTAGGTTTATTTCTCACCACTTTATGAAGCTAATTTGCATAATGGCCTGCTGGCCGTTTTTAGGTCAAGCCTGGGCAGCGCAGGTGCTGCTCTGCAAGCCATGCTGTATTGGACTATGGCTTTTGTAGGAGAGTAGGGTCTGCTATCCTATGGTCACCCCAAATTTTTGCTTTTTGCTTCACTGGTTTATGACTTAATGTGGCTGTGGGCCTGCTAATCAGACCCACAGCCTGCTGTTCTCTCTCTAAATTGTTACCCATGTACTTTAGGTGCATAACGAAATTGGAACTGGTTCACCTTATTGGCCCCTGTAACAGTGTACCCAGGTACCCAGGGCATAGGTGCTTCCAAGGCCTACCAGGGGCTGCAGCATGTATTGTGCCACCCCTGGCCTGGCCTCCATATTTGACACAACTGGCTGATCACTCAGCTGGGGTAAGTCGGTGTAACCACCCCTTACTTAGGTGTAGTATGCCTATACCTAACCTAAAATGGACACATATGTTCCTATCAGTCACTCCTATGGAAGGCCTCATCAATCCTGGAGGCAGAGTGCTTGGAAATATGTGAGATGGTGCTCTGGCATGAGCTGAACCTGTCTACAGCTTTCAGAACCATGTCCTTTAGCTGTTTCATGATACTGCCATACCATATACTCTTAAGTGCATTATGAACCTCGCGGTTAAATGCTATCTTGGGTTTGGCTTTATCAAAACATGTCGAGTAAGGTGTCATACGAATTGGAATACTACCCCCTCGCCAGTTCTGGCGACGGGGGTAGCATTCCACCCTTCTAGAGGGACACGACATGTACCTAGCCTGAACCCCGGTTAAAGTTAAACAGAGCCTCAGCATCACAAAATGGATGCTGCCACCACAGACACAAGTCTGACCTCCTGCTGCTGGGAGTCCTTCCAGCGAGGGCAGCTTGGACAAAGGGTTTCCTGCCTGGGGAGGTGCTAGCACCACTCCAGACAGGATTTTGTGTATTGGGTAGGACAGGGCTGAATAGAATCAGACATGCCTGGGGCACACAAGGTGTCCCTGTGCATAGGCCAGTTCAAACCGGTGCTGGGGCTTTCCAGCCCCAGTCTTGGCGCGAAACTGGACAAAGGAAAGGGGGTGTAACCACCCCCCTTCCTGGTTCCACCCAGAGGAGGGACCTAGTAGGTGATCCGGCCCCCCAGATTCGAATAAGAGTGGGAGCTGTGTCCTGAGACTTGAGATCATCCTGAATCAACTTGAAATACAGAAGAAGACTGGACTTCGACATTCTGCTGCACAGAAGACGGAAGAGAATCTCCCTTGTGGCCAAGGAGTGACCATCCTGTGAACACAGGCACCAACCAGCAACTCGATGTCTGCTTTGCCGCCGCCTCCCGCCGGAGCCCGAGCCCAGAGCCTGACAAGACCCAGACTCCCAGACTTCTCACAGCCCGATCCACAGTCCCTGCAAAGAAGGGACCCGTGGAGGCACCGAGAGACGTGGGACCGGACCTCTTGAAAGACCCCCGAGAAGCTGACTGCGCAGCACCTGAGGCACCCTCGACGCTGTGCTGTGGGGTTTGAGAAGCCCCAACCTCGAGCAGCCCTTGCACTGAAGATCAGCCCCCCAGCATCTCCACGATATGCGTGGGGCCTTTTTGCACCGTGCCACTTGACGCGCCATCCCAGCCACTTGCCATGTGGCTAGCGGCCATCTTGGCGACGAAAACGACGAACTACACCGCTGGTCTGGTTGCTCCAGATTGGCCCTTGCTCCCCTGAAAAGGAGCACCCGCTCTGACCTTGCTGGTCCGAGTGAGAAGCTTGAATCACTTCCTGCGTGGCTTGCTTTAGCCAAGGCCTGTTTGCTCCAATCAAGTTGCCTACACCGCCATCAACGAGAGCCTACGTGGGACAACTCGTGACCGACTCCTGGACGTCCTTGACCTCTTCGTGTCCACGTGGCTGCAGAGACAATCTTCACGACATCACCTGTTTGCGCCCGACATCGCCTGGTTCCAGTCTGGTTCCACGGTAGTCACTGGCTAGTGACTTTGAACATTGTCCCCTCTGCTTTCGGGTCTTCACCTCTTCAGATCCACCCTTGGATCCACCGGAACTCTTCACATCGAGCCGCCTGCAGCATCTTCAGCTCCAAGCACCATCGACCTGCGTGACGAAACCCGACACTACTTCGACCCTGTGCACCCGCTTCCTGTGGGTGAGGTAACTCAGCAACGCCGGTGTTCCCACACTGGTATACACCTCTAGTGTCTGTGTCTAAAGTTTCATCCTTCTAGGTCACTCGGAAGGTTCCTTAATAACTAACTTTGTAACTTTTACGCACCATTGACATTGCATTGGTAAAGCGTGCACTTTCCGCACTGCACCCGAGTCCCGCGGGCCCTTCCCGACTTCTTCACTGCTAGTCCCGAACAGCTCCAGCGATTCCCCAGGCCCTAGGCCTCTTCACTTTCCCCATAGTGGTTCTTATACCACTATTTTAGTATATGGTTTAGGTGGCCCCTAGGGCTCATCCATAATTGTGCAACTTTTGTGTATTTAAACTGCGTTTTGTTTTAACGCATTTGCTTCTGTGCTCATAAAGAGTATCAGGGATATTTGTAGAAGTAAATCTATATATATTTTCAATATATATCTGTGTGGTGTCCTTTCATTTGGTATTCAAGGGATTGTGTATGGTAAAACAGCTTGCTTCACATGCCTTTACAGAGTTTAGCCTAAGACTGCTTAGTCCATGCTACCCCTAGGATAGCTTGTCTATAAGGTTGACTTTACAACCTGCACCATAAGGGTTGCTTGGCATGGTACAAGGTGATCACTAGAACTAGTGAGCATCATATACCAGGCCAACTTCTCACATTGGTGAGCAGCGGATTGGGATTTGAGCTTGCTGTTGTTTTACCATTACAATCTTTGAAAATATCATTTGAAAGATCATACAGGTACCTGATAGGTGCACTAAAACAAGACTAGATATACTTAAGTTCTACTGAACTTAGTTGTTGTAGAGGATAGGGAGTAGCACACCCTGACTACAACTACTAGATAGGTTTTGTAGGAAAACACAAGTGTAGGTAGATTGCAACACATCCACCACACTAGAGCAATGTCTGGAGCAGAGGGATCCACTGGAACCACCTCTGTTGAGAGTGACCCTCCAAGGGCACCATCCAAATTTGCTATCTTTCCATTTAAGGAACTGAGGCAACTGTGTTCCATGAGAGGAATCAAAACAGGTCCTACTCCTACAGCAGGACACCTCAGAGAGCTGTTAGACCAGTCTGAAGCTCTAAAGAACTCCAAACCAGGCCCCTCAGGGACTGGAGATGGATGATCTCCCACTGAAGATGATAACCCTGATGCCCCTGCCCCTGTCATCCAGATAGATGAGGAAGACCAGACCCCTGGGAATTCTCAGCCTGAGGAAGAAGAAGAGGGGGAGGAGGTGGAAGAAAGTGATTCTGATGATGGTAGAGATAGCCAGGTGTTAGTCAGCAGGCTTAACCAGGCTAACCTAAGCTTATTTGGGACTGAAGGTGGGTCCAACCCTTTCAGACCCCCAAATGGACTTAACCAGGAGCATAGGAGGAGGAGGAATCACTCAGGTGAGTCCAATACTTCCCATGTTTCTAGAGGTTCTCATGGCAACTCCAGAAGGGAGTTGACTAGCCCTCAGAGAAGGGAATATGAGGCCAAAATGAGAGAGGCTGAACTTAGGATCCAGAGGCAAGAGTTAGAAGTTGCCCTGGCCAAGGAGAAACTTGCTAGAGCAAGGCAGCCTAGAGAGAGTGCATTAGAATCCACTGGTGGCAGCACTATCCCTAAGGATAAAGACAGGTCCTATGACAATAGAAACCTGAGTAAGATTGTGCCCCCCTACAAAGTTGGGGATGATATCCACAAATGGATGACTGCACTTGAGAGAGCTTGCAAAGTACAGCAGGTCCCTCAGGAGCAGTGGGCAGCAATCTTGTGGCTCTCCTTTGAAGGTAGAGGCCGAGACAGACTCCTCACAGTTAGAGTGATGGGGATTCTAGAAACTACCTGGTCCTGAAGAGTGCTCTGATTGATGGGTTAGGCTTAACCACTGAACAGTACAGGTTAATGTTCAGAGACACCCAGAAGACACAGACTCAGGACTGGTCTGAATTTGTTGAATGTGCCACTAAGGCTCTGGAGGGCTGGTTGCTGGGAAGTAAGGTTACAGACTATGAAGGATTGTATAATTTGCTTATGAGAGAACAGATTTTAAATAACTGTCAGAACCAGCAGTTGCATCAACATTTGGTTGACTCAGATCTAACCTCTCCCCAAGAATTGGGAAAGAGGGCAGACAAATGGGTTAGAACCAGAGTTAAGCAAAAGAACCAGAACCAGAACCAGGGTGGTGACCAAAAGAAAACAGACCAGAAGGGTGGGGAGCAGAAAGCTAAAGACCAGAAGTCTTCAACAGGGCCCCAAACTAATACTGAGGGTGGGTCCCAAACTTCCAAGAAAAAGAAGAAAGAAGGTCAAAGAAAACCCTGGTGTAGCTTTTGCAAAAACACCACTCACTGGACAAGGGATTGTAAAAAGGGTGGAGCCCCCAACACTGCAGCCCCTAAGGCACCTGCACCCACTAGTAAAGTTGGCAGTGTTGGTCCACAGACTAAGGGGGTAGTGGGTATCACCTTGGGAACTGATGGAGATTCTGACCTAGTCAGGGTCCCCACACAGGCTGTTCTGATTTGTGATGGGGAGATTGATTTTCCCCTACTGTCAGTCCCAATAATTTGGGCAAGTACAGACAGACGCCTTTAATTAATGAAAAAGTGGCTCAAACATACAGGGACACATGTGCCAGTGTCACTATGGTGACGCCTAGCTTTGTGGACCCTGGACAGTACATACCAGGTGATAATTACCTGGTGACCAATGCCAGCAATGTCACTACTACACATAGTGTGGCAATTGTTAACTTTTCCTGGGGAGGGGTAACTGGCCTAAAAAGAGTTGTGGTTAGTGCTGATCTCCCAGTAGAATGTTTGTTGGGCAATGACCTAGAGAGCTCTCTATGGTCAGAAGTTGAGTACAGGACTCATGCAGAGATGTTAGGGATATCATCACATGTCCTTGCTGTGACCAGGTCACAGGCCAAAAAGTGCCTCTCTGAACCTCAGGTCTTGGATCCTGGAACAATGGACCAAGTACCTTCCAAGACAAGGAACAGGAGGGTAATGGCTGTGCCTTCCCAAATGCCTACAAGTGAGGATCAGCCTTCACAGGAAGATGATTCTGAGACCCCTGAAGGAACTGTCCCTATAGAGCTTGAACCTGATCAGGTTGAGTTTCTGGGGGCAGGGGGACCTTCTAGGGCAGACTTGGGGCAGGCTCAGTTATCCTGTCCTTCTCTTGAACCCCTCAGACAGCAGGCTGCTGCTGAGGCTGCTGGGAATGCTCAAGGTACCCATAAGGTTTATTGGGATGATGGGCTCCTTTATTCAGAGGGTAGAGACCCCAAGCCTGGTGCAACCAGGAGGTTGGTCATACCTCTGCAATTTAGGGGCTTCCTTCTTACCTTGGCCCACGATATTCCCTTAGCAGGACACCTAGGGCAGAACAAAACATGGGACAGACTTGTCTGTCACATTCACTAGCCTCACATGTCAGAAGATACAAAGGAGTTTTGTCGCTCCTGTGTAACCTGCCAAGCAAGTGGCAAAGCAGGTGGTACCACAAAGGCCCCCCTAATACCATTACCTGTGGTGGGGGTACCCTTTGAAAGGGTAGGGATTGACATTGTTGGACCAATGGATCCCCCTACAGCATCTGGGCACAGATTCATACTGGTGGTGGTGGACCATGCCACCAGGTACCCAGAGGCAATTCCACTTAGGACCACAACAGCTCCTGTTGTGGCCAGGGCCTTACTTGGAGTTTTCTCCAGAGTGGGGTTTCATAAGGAGGTAGTATCTGATAGAGGTGCAAACTTCATGTCAGGATACTTGACAGCTATGTGGAAGGAATGTGGTGTCAACTATAAGTTCACCACTCCCTATCATCCACAATGCAATGGGCTTGTTGAGAGATTCAACAAGACCCTAAAGGGCATGATCAAAGGATTACCTGAGAAGCTCAGGCGAAGATGGGATATCCTTCTGCCCTGCCTTCTGTTTGCTTACAGAGAGGTCCCACAAAAAGGTGTTGGCTTCAGCCCCTTTGAATTGTTGTTTGGACACCCTGTAAGAGGACCCCTATGTCTGGTGAGGGAAGGATGGGAGTTACCTCTCAAAAAGCCCAAGCAAGACATAGTGGACTATGTACTTGGTCTCCGCTCCAGGATGGCTGAGTATATGGAGAAGGCATCCAAAAACCTTGAGGCTAGCCAGGAATTACAGAAAGCCTGGCATGACCAAAAGGCTGTCCTGACTGAGTACCAGCCTGGACAGAAGGTATGGGTGTTGGAGCCAGTGGCCCCAGCAGCACTCCAAGACAAATGGTCTGGACCCCATACAATCATTGAGAAAAAGGGAGAGGTTACCTACTTGGTGGACCTTGGAACTCCAAGGAGCCCCCACAGGGTGCTCCATGTTAACAGGCTGAAAGCATATGTTGACAGGAGAGACATGGGCTTGCTCATGGCTACAGATGAGGGGCAGGAGGAAGAGAGTGACCCTCTCCCAGACCTGCTGACCCAGAATCCTGAGGATGGCTCAGTTGATGGTGTGGCCTTAGATGGCAGCCTCACTGACCATCAGCAACATGACTGTAGACAGGTTTTGCGGTCATATCGACATATGTTCTCCCTGACACCCAGTCAGACTAACTGGTGTACCCATGTGGTGGACACTGGTGATAGTCTTCCTGTAAAGAACAAAATTTACAGGCAGCCTGACCATGTCAGAGACTGTATCAAGGCTGAGGTGCAAAAGATGCTGGAGTTAGGTGTCATTGAGCCTTTAGAGAGCCCCTGGGCTAGCCCAGTGGTTCTGGTCCCCAAACCTCACACCAAAGATGGAAAGAGAGAGATGAGGTTCTGTGTGGATTACAGAGGACTCAATGCTGTCACCAGGACAGATGCACACCCAATTCCAAGGGCAGATGAGCTCATAGACAAATTGGCTTCTGCCAAGTATTTGAGCACATTTGACTTGACAGCTGGCTACTGGCAAATCAGGTTAGCTGAGGAGTCTAAGGCCAAGACAGCATTTTCTACCCCCAGTGGGCATTACCAGTTTGTGGTGATGCCCTTTGGTTTGAAAAATGCACCTGCCACCTTCCAAAGGTTGGTGAATCAAGTCCTTACTGGGTTGGATGACTTTTGTGCAGCATATATGGACGATATTGCTGTCTTTAGCTCCACCTGGGAGGATCACCTGGTCCACCTGAAGGAAGTGCTAGAGGCTCTGCAAAAGGCAGGCCTCACTATCAAGGCAACCAAGTGCCAGATAGGGCAGAGTAAGGTTGTGCACTTGGGCCACCTTGTGGGTGGAGGCCAAGTTCAACCACTGGAGAGTAAGATTCAGACCATAAAGGACTGGACTCCTCCAACTACCCAGACTCAGGTCAGAGCTTTCTTGGGCCTGACTGGGTACTACAGGAAGTTTGTTAAGAACTATGGGTCCATTGTGACTCCTCTTAATGATCTGACATCCAAGAAGATGCCCAAAAAGGTTCAGTGGACAGAATACTGTCAAAAGGCATTTGATGACCTGAAGAAGGCCATGTGCTCTGCACCTATCCTGAAGAGTCCTGACTACTCAAGAGAGTTTATTGTCCAAACAGATGCTTCTGAGTTGGGAGTGGGAGCTGTGCTTTCACAACTTAATGTAGATGGTCAAGACCAGCCCATTGCTTTTATTAGCAGAAGGCTGACCCCCAGAGAGAAACGTTGGTCAGCCATTGAGAGGGAGGCCTTTGCTGTGGTGTGGGCCCTGAAGAAGTTGAGACCATACTTGTTTGGCACTCACTTCAAGATTCAGACCGACCATAAGCCCCTCTTATGGCTTAATCAGATGAAGGGTGAAAACCCCAAACTGCTCAGGTGGTCCATTTCCCTACAGGGGATGGACTTTACAGTAGAGCACCGCCCAGGGACTGACCATGGTAATGCAGATGGTCTCTCCAGGTACTTCCACTTAGAACATGAAGACACAACTGGTCAAGGTTAGTCTAATGTCCCTGCGTTTGGGGGGGGGGGTTGTGTAGGAGAGTAGGGTCTGCTATCCTATGGTCACCCCAAATTTTTGCTTTTTGCTTCACTGCTTTATGACTTAATGTGGCTGTGGGCCTGCTAATCAGACCCACAGCCTGCTGTTCTCTCTCTAAATTGTTACCCATGTACTTTAGGTGCATAACGAAATTGGAACTGGTTCACCTTATTGGCCCCTGTAACAGTGTACCCAGGTACCCAGGGCATAGGTGCTTCCAAGGCCTACCAGGGGCTGCAGCATGTATTGTGCCACCCCTGGCCTGGCCTCCATATTTGACACAACTGGCTGATCACTCAGCTGGGGTAAGTCGGTGTAACCACCCCTTACTTAGGTGTAGTATGCCTATACCTAACCTAAAATGGACACATATGTTCCTATCAGTCACTGCTGTGGAAGGCCTCATCAATCCTGGAGGCAGAGTGCTTGGAAATATGTGAGATGGTGCTCTGGCATGAGCTGAACCTGTCTGCAGCTTTCGGAACCATGTCCTTTAGCTGTTTCATGATACTGCCATACCATATACTCTTAAGTGCATTATGAACCTCGCGGTTAAATGCTATCTTGGGTTTGGCTTTATCAAAACATGTCGAGTAAGGTGTCATACGAATTGGAATACTACCCCCTCGCCAGTTCTGGCGACGGGGGTAGCATTCCACCCTTCTAGAGGGACACGACATGTACCTAGCCTGAACCCCGTTAAAGTTAAACAGAGCCTCAGCATCACAAAATGGATGCTGCCACCACAGACACAAGTCTGACCTCCTGCTGCTGGGAGTCCTTCCAGCGAGGGCAGCTTGGACAAAGGGTTTCCTGCCTGGGGAGGTGCTAGCACCACTGCAGACAGGATTTTGTGTATTGGGTAGGACAGGGCTGAATAGAATCAGACATGCCTGGGGCACACAAGGTGTCCCTGTGCATAGGCCAGTTCAAACCGGTGCTGGGGCTTTCCAGCCCCAGTCCTGGCGCGAAACTGGACAAAGGAAAGGGGGTGTAACGACCCCCCTTCCTGGTTCCACCCAGAGGAGGGACCTAGTAGGTGATCCGGCCCCCCAGATTCGAATAAGAGTGGGAGCTGTGTCCTGAGACTTGAGATCATCCTGAATCAACTTGAAATACAGAAGAAGACTGGACTTCGACATTCTGCTGCACAGAAGACGGAAGAGAATCTCCCTTGTGGCCAAGGAGTGACCACCCTGTGAACACAGGCACCAACCAGCAACTCGACGTCTGCTTTGCCGCCGCCTCCCGCCAAAGCCCGAGCCCAGAGCCTGACAAGACCCAGACTCCCAGACTTCTCACAGCCCAATCCACAGTCCCTGCAAAGAAGGGGCCCGTGGAGGCACCGAGAGACGTGGGACCGTACCTCTTGAAAGACCCCCGAGAAGCTGACTGCGCAGCACCTGAGGCACCCTCGATGCTGTGCTGTGGGGTTTGAGAAGCCCCAACCTCGAGCAGCCCTTGCACCGAAGATCAGCCCCCCAGCATCTCCACGATCTGCGTGGGGCCCTTTTGCACCGTGCCACTCGACGTGCCATCCCGGCCACTTGCCACATGGCTAGTGGCCATCTTGGCAATGAAAACGACAAACTACACCGCTGGTCTGGTTGCTCCAGATTGGCCCTTGCTCCCCTGAAAAGGAGCACCCGCTCTGACCTTGCTGGTCCGAGTGAGAAGCTTGAATCACTTCCTGCGTGGCTTGCTTTAGCCAAGGCCTGTTTGCTCCAATCAAGTTGCCGACACCGCCATCAGCGAGAGCCTAAGTGGGACAGCTCGTGACCGACTCCTGGACGTCCTTGACCTCTTCGTGTCCACGTGGCTGCAGAGACAATCTTCACGACATCACCTGTTTGCGCCCGACATCGCCTGGTTCCAGTCTGGTTCCACGGTAGTCACTGGCTAGTGACTTTGAACATTGTCCCCTCTGCTTTCGGGTCTTCACCTCTTCAGATCCACCCTTGGATCCACCGGAACTCTTCACATCGAGCCGCCTGCAGCATCTTCAGCTCCAAGCACCATCGACCTGCGTGACGAAACCCGACACTACTTCGACCCTGTGCACCCGCTTCCTGTGGGTGAGGTAACTCAGCAACGCCGGTGTTCCCACACTGGTATACACCTCTAGTGTCTGTGTCTAAAGTTTCATCCTTCTAGGTCACTCGGAAGGTTCCTTAATAACTAACTTTGTAACTTTTACGCACCATTGACATTGCATTGGTAAAGCGTGCACTTTCCGCACTGCACCCGAGTCCCGCGGGCCCTTCCCGACTTCTTCACTGCTAGTCCCGAACAGCTCCAGCGATTCCCCAGGCCCTAGGCCTCTTCACTTTCCCCATAGTGGTTCTTATACCACTATTTTAGTATATGGTTTAGGTGGCCCCTAGGGCTCATCCATAATTGTGCAACTTTTGTGCATTTAAACTGTGTTTTGTTTTAACGCATTTGCTTCTGTGCTCATAAAGAGTATCAGGGATATTTGTAGAAATAAATCTATATATATTTTCAATATATATCTGTGTGGTGTCCTTTCATTTGGTATTCAAGGGATTGTGTATGGTAAAACAGCTTGCTTCACATGCCTTTACAGAGTTTAGCCTAAGACTGCTTAGTCCATGCTACCCCTAGGATAGCTTGTCTATAAGGTTGACTTTACAACCTGCAACATAAGGGTTGCTTGGCATGGTACAAGGTGATCACTAGAACTAGTGAGCATCATATACCAGGCCAACTTCTCACAGCTTTGAAGCCCCACCCACTCTCCGCCCATATTTGTCATTGGTTTGAGGTTCCGTGACGATTTTACTCGTGTTTGTAACATTGTCGTAAATACATAATTTCGGTATCAGTGAACCGCAAATGATCCATTTAGTATATCCTGGTGTTTTCGCTATGCTACGAGCAAGAGCACTCCTGTTACAAACACATTTCTGTTCTACCCATGGCATCCATCTTAGACACGGAAGCCATTTTGTACTCCTTGCCCTCACATAGTCAATGGACACGCAATGACCTCTTTTTATTTAAGGACACGTAGGCTTTAGCCGGCGATTCACCTTGCGAGTGACACGTGCACCTTAGGCCAGCAACGCTGTAGCAGCATGACTCGGCAAGAGCTGCCTCCCCAGCCTGAGGCCAGTCCTGCTATACTGGTTCTTGTGTCCGTTGGCCTGATCATGATTAGGCGGCCGAAGCTGGTAACCGTGCCCATTTACGACCCACAAACATCTCTTATCCTGTCTTTCTATCTTCCACACCTGGCTCTGCTCCTTTCCTTCTGGGCCTTTATTAGGGGGAGGTAACGAAATTTACGATGAGGCGGTCCGGGTCTTGAATGAAGAATTGACATGGGATTATGATGGAATAGTGGGAACCCCTCATTCGTAATATTTTGACATCAGATACTGTTGACGATTCCTGTGCAACGCCAAATATTTATTGTTTAAGACACGAATGTTTAGAACTGTGGTAACATGTAAAGAATTTGCCCCGAGCAGAATATTTAGTATATAAGGAACAACCCTCTTTGTACAAATTGAACAGGCTCCTAGATACTGCCCGTGTGCAGTTTCTGTGACTTCTGTGTCCCTGCAGTAATAAACCTTTGGTCTTTGACGCCACCATCGAGAAGCCCGTGTTTCTGTTTGTTTGTGCACCGAGACAGGTTGAACTCCGGGGTCTTCGGGTGTTTTCCCTGACACCTCTGGACGGAACCAAAAAGTCCAGAACTCCAATTGGCGCCCAACGTGGGGCCACGTCATTCGGTACCGGTCCAAAAGCCTGAAGAGTTCGAGGAGCTTCGTGTGAAGATTTCAGAGGGAGGCGCCCCACTTCATCGATCCCGGCATATCGCAAAAGTGGCCCCGACGTTCTCTTCCGCGAGGGTTCCCGTTCAGACGGCTGCAGTGGTCCGTTGCCTTGACCGTCGCCCTGTCTTGGACCCGAGGTGCAGTCCTTAGTACGGCGAGACGTGACGGGTTTCTCCTTGGTGACGTCTTCAGTACCTCAGTTAAGTATTTTGTGAGGGTTGCTCCTGTTTGGATAATCCTTTTAGTTCTCAGTTCAGTTCAGTTCTGTAAGATTATCACTGGTTATTCTGGTTACGATAATCATTCTGTTCAGTTCAGGTATCGATACGTTTATCAGTTCTGGTAGGCCTAAGTTCTTGGTTCGAGTGCGCATCTTTTCTGTTTGTGTCTTGTTTGTTTTGTGTTCCGGATTATAAAATGGTAAGTCGGAAAAATTGTATGTTGTCTTGTTTTAGTTGCAACAGTGATTCCCAGTTGGAGGACTCGTGTTTGGTTCCTCCGATTGGAACTCCCCTTTATGATCTATATTGCAAATTTGGTGTGGGCCCTATCTCTTATAACGAGGTATGGATCCGCTTCACAGAGAAAGATGGTGTCCTTAGTTGGCCACTACATGGTAGTTTTGAACCTGACGTTCTCGATAATCTAGAAAGAAGGTTGTTTAAGAAGAAAGCCCGGCCGGCAATGTTTGATTCTTTCCGTTATTGGCGAAAAGAATCTAAACAGAGAGAAATTAAAAAGTTGAAGAAAGAACAGAAAGAGCAAGAGTTGACTTTAGAACAGTCTGCTAGGCAGCTGCAACTCAACGAGTCTGAGAAAGCGATGGAGGTGGCCAATAGAGAACGTAATTTAGCGATAGACAAGTGCTATCCTGCTTTACCATCGAGTACGGCTAAGATAGTAGAGGACCCTGAAAAGGATCCCCTGTTGTCTTACTTGTTAAGATCACCCCCACCGTATGCACAGGGTGCTACGGCTCCACCTATACCGAATGTTCAATTACCGGTTGCTGGACAACACGGTGTCCCTGTTCCCGCTCCCCTGAATCAAGTTCCTGTACCTCCTGTGGTCAATATTAATGTTCCTTCGACAACCCCTCTTCCAGGGTTGCCGGCTTCTTTACCTATGCCTGTGTCGCTCACACCTGCTACTTCACAAGCTATTTTTCCTGCTACTCCTACTGTTCCTAATCTATCTGTTCCAACTGCTACTCTATTTACTGCTTCTGCTAATATTATGACTCCGCTTTCTGTTCGTCGGAGAATCACTGATTCTGTCTCCAATATACTATCTCCCTTCTATAAAACTCTGATTAAGACTCCTACCTCTGACTTTGTACAGAGGCGTAGTCAGCTTCCCAGTACTGAAGAAAGAGGAATATTAGATTCCACTGCTCTTAGATGGGTTTCGAAAGTTGGAAGATATAATGTACAAGATGTATTAGATACATTTATGCAATGGAATGAACCGACACAACGATATGTGTTAGATGAAATGTGTTTCCTTCTACGTGAGGAATTGGAAGAGGATGACCCTGAATCAAATCTAGGAGAATTAATTAATGTTCAGAAAGAGTTTGCTGCAGGTATGATAGTCGGTCAAAATATAAAAGAAGCGATGGAACTGGTTCTAAGTTATAGGACCGACTCATCCCTTCGTTCACCGAGAGAGTTAGAGAAACGCAGTACGAAACAAAATCGTCAATACCCAATGAGAGAGGTTCCACCAATTTGGCGTGAAGCTGTGCAAGCTAATGCAAACCTTGGTATTGCAGCCGCTCCGGCCCAATTCCAGAGAGTATGGATACATATTCCATGGAAGCGAGCTGAAGTATTAGCAGTGAAACAGGCCTTGCCAGATCCGCGTAAAAATCCTGCAGGGTACTACAAAGAGTTGGCTCAAACAGTTGACGCTTGTGTATTGAATCTTGCTGACATAGATCTGCTATTTGGTAATGTAGTACCGCAACCAATTTGGGCTAAAATTCGTAAAGAGAATCATCCAGTTGCCCTAGGTGGTGACTGGGCAGCTATAATTGCAGCGGATGGTCAACAAATAGGTGGTTCTAAACCTGAACCCTTAATTGCTAATTTGCCTGGTAGGATAATCGATTTAATGAAAACTTTGATGCCAGCATTGCGCGTTAACTGGGACCAATTGTCCGCGTGCAAACAAAAGAAAGACGAAAGCGTCTCCGACTTTTTCACAAGATTCGAGGAGACTTTCGTGGATCATAGTGGTCAGGATATGAGCACAGAAGGAGGCCAGAGATTATTTGTTGATAAATTTGTGCACAATCTGTTGCCAGAACTTAGTGGTAAATTAAAGAATTCTGAAAGTGCGTGGGCTGTCTCTACGACTGCGCAAATACTTGCGACTGCCCAGTACTATGAAAATAGGGATAAAGAAGAGAAGGAAAAATCAGATAAAAAGACGAAAGATTTAAAAACTAAAGTACTTTTACAGCAAGCTTATCCGCCTCGCACTAATCAGACTAATATGCAGCAAGGGTCATATCAAAGAACGGAATATAATTTTCAAAGACCACAATACCAATGGAATCAATGTGCTTATTGCAAAGTGGAAGGTCATTACAAAAATGAGTGTCCAGTTCGGGCACAAAATAATGCTGCGGCAGCTCAGAGAGGTCGTGGTAGTTCCATGCAAAACTCTAGAGGTCGAGGACGAGGTGCTATGCCTCCGCAGACGAGTGATCGCCCTTCTAATTATTTCGACCAGCGAAATGGACAATCTGCCCAACAGAATAGGTCTCCACAATATCATGTTGAAGACTATTATGAAGCTAGTGAGGAAGTTCAGCAAAGTGAGTACTAGGACAGCCATGGACAAAGAGAGGGAGTAGTATCAGTTCCAGTAGATCAGAGTGGGCCTTATGTCGCAGTAGCAACATCAGGTATAGTCGAACCGTTTCTGTTGGATACTGGTGCAGCAAAAAGTTCTATCATACATGCGAAACTCCCTGGCGCACCTTTGTCTGGCTCAACAAACGTTTCAGTAGGTTTTTCGGGCGCCCCTGTTCATAACCCTGTTTCTGGTCCTTTGTCTATTTCTGTTGGACCCTGCCACTTGAAAGCACCCCTGATTTTGACGACAGGGTGTAACGAAAATCTGCTTGGTTTAGACTTGTTAAAACGCCTGTACGCGACATTGTACTGTTCTCCAGCAGGAGTACAGCTTACGTTGGGTAAAAGAATAATCTCTCCGATGTACTTGTCGATGGATGCGCTCCCACCAGAGCTGCGTTCACTCCCTGATACTCTTTGGGCGACTGGTCCTAATGATGTAGGTCTATTGGAAATTCCACCCTATGTAGTAACTTTGAAAGCAAATGTCAAACTTCCACGAATTCCACAATACAGAATCTCTAGTGAAGGTGAGCGTGCGCTCCTACTGATAGTGCATGATCTGATTGAGAAAGACGTTATAGAAGAAACTAGAGGTAATGTCTGTAATAGTCCTGTACTGCCTATTTTGAAACGAACTGACCCTACAAAACCTCCAGTATATAGGTTTGTAATTGATCTCAGAGAGGTTAATAAAATTGTGATTCCACAGTTTCCTGTGGTTCCAGACATTACTGCATTGTTAACGTTGATTCCTGCCACAGCAGCATGGTTTTCGGTTGTCGACTTGAAAAATGCCTTTTTCAGCATTCCGATAGCCGAAGAAAGCAGAGATATCTTCGGTTTCTCTCTAGGAGGACGAAGTTTCAGGTTTAAACGCGCTCCACAAGGCTATTGTGAAAGCCCATCCATTTACAGTCAAGCATTAAAAAGCCAGTTAGATTCCTTCGTACTTCCTCCTGGTTCTGCTTTAATACAATATGTTGATGATCTTCTAGTGGCTGCTGATGACAAGGAAACTTGCAAAACAGCTACGATTTCTTTATTGCATCATTTGTCAAATTTGAATCACAAGGTGTCACCTTCAAAAATGCAATACTGCTGCCAAGAAGTGACCTACCTAGGTCATCTCTTGTCAAAGGAGGGAAGGAAGTTGACCCCAGAAAGAATAAAAGCAATTACGCAGATGAATGTTCCTAGCACGCAGAGAGAAGTACGTGCCTTTTTAGGTATTACCTCATATTGTAGGCAATGGATCCCAAATTTTTCTCTTTTAGCAAAACCATTGGTAGCCTTGACTGGGAAAGGTGTTCCGAGTCCGGTACCATGGTCTGCTGAATGTCAGCAGAGTTTTTCTGAATTGCGAAATGCACTGTGTTCAGCACCTGTATTGGGTACACCCGACTACAGTAAGCCATTCACGCTCTATGTCCACGAGAGAGAAGGTTGTGCATTGAGTGTTTTGACGCAGAAATTTGGTGATAAACAACGCCCTTGTGCGTATTTTTCATCAACATTAGATCCAGTAGCCAGAGCGTTGCCTAGTTGCTTGAGAGCTACAGCCGCAGCTGCAGCTTCCATTCGACAATCTGCTGGTTTAGTAATGAACAACATGCTAGTAGTTATGGTTCCTCATGCTGTGGATACACTCATGAACCGAACCAAGACGCAACACCTTACCAGTGCTAGATTATCAGGTTATGAACTGACACTGTTAGCTAGTCATATTCAGATCAAAAGATGCAATGTATTGAATCCAGCAACATTGTTGCCGACTAGCCAAAAGTCGAGTGATTCCGAACCACACGACTGTTGTTTCAAAACTGAGGAAGAAACAAAAGGACGAATTGATCTAAAAAACACTCCGTTGTCAGATCCAGATGGCACGCTGTATGTTGATGGGTCTTGCTTCAAATTGGAGAATGGTGATGTGACTGCTGCTTATGCAGTAACGACCTTGAGTACGATTGTGGAGACTGCAAGAGTGAGTCAGAATTCTGCCCAGGCTGCAGAATTGATCGCGCTAACAAGAGCGTGCGTTTTAGCTAAGGGAAAGAGAGTGAATGTGTTCACAGATAGTCAGTACGCGTTCGGCGTGGCCCATAGTTTTGGCCGTTTGTGGAAAGAGAGAGGTTTCATTACGTCCCATGGGACTAAGATTCAACATGGCCAGCTAGTTAATGACTTGTTGGAATCTCTAACCTTGCCGACTGAAGTTGCGATTGTGAAATGCAGTGCTCATAAAGCAATCACGGATGATGTTGGTCGTGGGAATGCTTTTGCCGATGAGACTGCAAAACAGACAGCTAGAAATATGATGAGTAGAATGTATGTTGCAACATCTGCAAGATGGATTTCTGAGTCTGGAATGTGTGAAGACACAGTAGAAAGCGTGAAAGAAATTCAGAAAGAGGCGACTGAGGAGGAAAAACTTGCATGGAGAGAGAGCACGGGTAAATTGGACTCGAGTGGGTGTTGGATTGACTTGTCGGAACAACAGCGTTGGATGTTGCCTGATGCGTATGTGCTTGCAGTAGTGACAATGGCACATGGAACAGCGCACATCAGCTCAAAAGGGATTTGTAAGATGTTGGCTCCGGTCTGGAAGAATGATGGGATTAGTAAGTGTGCAGAGAGAGTGGTGAGAAATTGTATGGTATGCTTGATGTATAATCCTGGCAAGGGAATCCCCACACCTGCAGGTCACTTCGCTCCTCCTTCCTGCCCCTTTGAAGTGATCCAGCTAGACTTCATTCACATGGATCGTTGTAATAATCTAAAGTACGTCCTAGTGGTAGTTTGTGCTTTCTCCAGATGGATCGAAGCATACCCGCTAAAGGACAATACTGCCTTATCCACTGCCAAAATTCTTCTTAAAGAATACTTCCCCAGATACGGAATGCCACGGATTGTATGGTCAGATAACGGAAGTGAGTTCGTAGGGAAAGTTATGCAGAGTGTGTGTGCCGGCCTAGGGATTAGACAGAAGTTTCATAGTGCGAATCATCCCCAGTCCGCGGGTTTAGTCGAGGGTTACAATGGCACCCTTAAACTGAAACTTGCTAAGATACAAGCATCCACGGGTTTGTCCTGGCCAGACGCATTGCCTTTGGCTTTGCTATCAACAAGAGCAACTGTACATTCTAGAGTAGGGCTTAGTCCTTATGAAATAGTTTTTGGTCGTCCTGCAAATGTTTGGGGGGTACCTAGACCAAAAGAATTCAAGCAGCTGGAATACCCAATGTTAATTGATTACCTTTTCGACTTGACTGCTAAATTGAGTCTTATTCACCAACAGGTTTTCGATGCATTGCCAAAGCCACCGGAGAGTCCAGGCCATCAGCTGAAACCAGGTGATCAGGTGGTCATTAGAAATTTTGCAAGAACGAAAAATCTTCAGCCCAGATTCATTGGCCCTTTCCAAGTCCTACTAGCAACGAGAACTGCTATTCGTGTGGCCGGAAGGAAGAACTGGATCCATACGACACATGTCAAACGTGTGCCTTTGCCACTTCCTTACGACAACTGGGTAAAGAAAGGAATCGGTGCCTCTGAAACGGAACAAGTCCCCAGGTTCATACCTTTCAGCGATGCAGAACTGATCACGGATTCACCAAATTCTGACTCTCCTCCTGAAACTGCTCTTTTGAACCCTGAACATTTGCCATCTGCACCAAAAGAACATTTGCCATCTGCGAACGTGAACATTGCAACGTCAGCTGAAAATACATTGTTTCCAGATCAGACAGCTCCTGCAGAACTGAGATACAACTTACGTTCTCGCAATATGGACAAATAAAGCAGGAAACTGCCTATTTTCACATTTGAATTTTCTGATACATTGCCTCCAGCCAGGAAGTTTGCTATTATTTTGTTGCCTTGCCGTCTGGGTAGCCGTAGGGTCGTGGCTGTGTGCCTAGTTGAATCTGCGGGGGTCAGACACAAGGTCGATCTTTCTGTTAGTTCTGGGAACTCCCAGGGCTGATAGAGGCATTTTCATCTACGTACACATCATCAGTGGTCGCGAACGGTCGTAGAAGATGGAGCTTCCTGAGCTGCAACGAGAAAATGTAATTTATGTACGCAGAAATAGACTGTACAGAATACTTCACAGCAAATGCTTTCTAATGCAATGTGCAGTTACATTTTTAATTGTTTTGATAACGTTGGTGGGTGGAATCGTCTTTGGTGTACATTTGATTTTTATGCCAGTAACTACAGTACCTCCCCTTGATCCTACTACTTCTACGGTTTCTTCTATGCATTCTTTTCACTCATTTCCTGAACACGAACAAGCTCGACGCTCAGAATTTATTAACAATACATTTGTACAGCTCTTGCATCAACACCAACTGGTAGTTAATACTACAGACTGCTGGGTGTGTGGCCTGATACCTCACACTATGGATAAAGGCATTCCCTATCTAGTCTTGCCTTTTAGCTACAATGGATCATTTCAGGCCTTTCAGACCATTTTTTCATATGCCCTTGAGACCTATCCTCCGCGTCCACCACGGTCCACTAAATACAACTCAGCCAACAAAGCTTTAGTCCAGGGAATTATTGACATGATTAAAGACGTCAATAATACTCCATCTTACCCTAGAGATGAATTACGGGTGTATTTGAGTTGGAACTCTACAGAGTATCGCCTTAGTTTGGGAGAAAGCAAGCGTAAAAGCTCCACTTCAGTTTGGGTCGTGCCTCACCGAGGTCAGGTCTGTTTGCAAGGAAATGGGAGAAATCTGAGAGCTCAGCTAGGGAGGAGTGAGTGCGTTGAGACTTACGTATTTCCGTCTAACTCCTCCCCTGCCTTCCTGACTGCTAGGGGTACCTACTTCATCTGTCAGGACAGAGCATATACATGGCTGCCTGCTGACTTTTCAGGTTCATGTTATATTGCTCGATTGTTACCTCCGACATACACTGCTTCTTCAGATTATCACAAGACCAGAGTAGCAAGAGGTGTCTTCAGCAAGGAAGATACCGCTGGTCAAGAAGCTGGAGACTTTTTCAAAGGTTTCCTTCCGTTTTGGGGGCCTATGGCCAATAGTAGAAATCTACGTCAACTAACACGGGTAGTTGAATCTACTATTACAGAAACTGCTGGTGCCCTTAGTAACTTAACAGCTGAGCTTCAGGCGGATCGTCTCATGACGTTGCAGAACCGTATGGTTCTAGACGTAATACTTGCAGATCGAGGTGGGGTATGCAGAATGATCCAATCGAGCTGCTGTGTCTTTATTCCAAATAATGCTCCAACAGTCTATGAAGCGATCTCTAAGCTTCACAAGATTTCCGACTCTATACACGTAGATAAGGGAAACTGGTCCTTCATGGAGTGGTTTTGGACTCTGGTATCAGCGTGGGGATGGAAGGTTCTGATGGTCATTGGTGTCATCCTAGTATTTCTGTTCTCGTGCTGTCTTATTATCCAATGTGGTCCCGCTCTGTGTAGTCTCTGTGCTGCAACCTGTTTCAGAAAACCACCTGCATTAGGAGAAAAGGCACGAGACAGGATGATGATACAACAACATGTCACTGACCTAATGAGCATAGAATTAGACTCTGACTCTGATATAGACTGAGTAATTGCCTATGTAAGGGCAAAAGGAGGGTCTGAGGTTCCGTGACGATTTTACTCGTGTTTGTAACATTGTCGTAAATACATAATTTCGGTATCAGTGAACCGCAAATGATCCATTTAGTATATCCTGGTGTTTTCGCTATGCTACGAGCAAGAGCACTCCTGTTACAAACACATTTCTGTTCTACCCATGGCATCCATCTTAGACACGGAAGCCATTTTGTACTCCTTGCCCTCACATAGTCAATGGACACGCAATTACCTCTTTTTATTTAAGGACACGTAGGCTTTAGCCGGCGATTCACCTTGCGAGTGACACGTGCACCTTAGGCCAGCAACGCTGTAGCAGCATGACTCGGCAAGAGCTGCCTCCCCAGCCTGAGGCCAGTCCTGCTATACTGGTTCTTGTGTCCGTTGGCCTGATCATGATTAGGCGGCCGAAGCTGGTAACCGTGCCCATTTACGACCCACAAACATCTCTTATCCTGTCTTTCTATCTTCCACACCTGGCTCTGCTCCTTTCCTTCTGGGCCTTTATTAGGGGGAGGTAACGAAATTTACGATGAGGCGGTCCGGGTCTTGAATGAAGAATTGACATGGGATTATGATGGAATAGTGGGAACCCCTCATTCGTAATATTTTGACATCAGATACTGTTGACGATTCCTGTGCAACGCCAAATATTTATTGTTTAAGACACGAATGTTTAGAACTGTGGTAACATGTAAAGAATTTGCCCCGAGCAGAATATTTAGTATATAAGGAACAACCCTCTTTGTACAAATTGAACAGGCTCCTAGATACTGCCCGTGTGCAGTTTCTGTGACTTCTGTGTCCCTGCAGTAATAAACCTTTGGTCTTTGACGCCACCATCGAGAAGCCCGTGTTTCTGTTTGTTTGTGCACCGAGACAGGTTGAACTCCGGGGTCTTCGGGTGTTTTCCCTGACACCTCTGGACGGAACCAAAAAGTCCAGAACTCCAGGTTTGTGTCATTATCTTTCCTAAACGCTGGCTTGCAGTCATTATTGAACTAATTAGTCCCTACTTAGTGCCACCTTGTCTTCTTTGTAACCTCCCGTGGCCCTTTTACTTCGGTTGCAACACAGTATGTCTTATTTAGTCTGTAAGCACTCTTTTCTATAATGGATTTCTCCTACTTCAGGCATGAAATGCTTCCCTCGCCATGCGCGCTTTCACTTTCAAGCAGCACCAGACAATGGCGGTCGCTTCTTTGAAGTGAAATAGGACTCGCATTTACAAGAGTTTGAGCTATTGCCATTGAAATGACATTAGCCCAAACACTTGTAAATGCAAGACTATTGCATTGCAAATGCTTGTTTAATATTTTAGCTGTGCCTCATTTGACCTCCAGCTACTTACAGTCACTACTTGAACAAAAACGATTAGTTTGTCTGTGATGTGAGGTATATCACAGTAGAAAGTCCCATGCTTCTGCTTGATCACGCTGATATGTGCAGTACGCTGCATGAGTCCCGGGGTTGACACACAGCGCTGAGTCACAGGCAGTGGGAAACTCATTCTTCCTCAACAATAGCTTCAGGTTCCAGCACTGCGCTAGCATTATTCAGTGGGTTGAGTGGCTGCAACTTGTGCATTGCATGCAGGTCACATGCCTACAGATCACATGGTTCAATCCTGTAGGGCCAAACAATTTGTCACTCTACTCCTGAATAATAGAAGCTACTGTCTTCGAAGTCAATGGCCCTCATTTTATCAACTTGTTTGATGAAAGGTAGTTCCTTGCAAAATTACAACCCAGAACTTCTAGTTTATACTCAGATGTCTGCTGAGCGTAGTAACCAACTGAGCTGATTTAAAAAACATAACTTGTGAAATGTGCAAGGTATGAAAAACATACTTAAAGTACACGCCACAAAAGGAATGAGGTCTTATGACATGCAATAGCAGGTGTTATGCTTGCCCAGCTCTTACTTATTTTCTTGACCTTTCAAGGATGAAAGACTGAGTCCTTCCTACCAAGATTCAAACTTGTGTTGTGAAGATTAAACACAAGCATGATAGCACGGATAAAAACCTGACAGCTTGAATGTGTCCCAACATGATGCTTTGCCTCCATCACATTCTGTTTTTCATAATCAGGTTTCACAGATACAGTTCTATGAGCAGCAACCTTCAGTCAGAGCTTCTCCCGTTGACAGAAATGTTTTCTCTGTGTAGGATTTTAATGGATCTCGGACTTGCGGTCATGTTATATTAAATATCTAACGTAAAACTAAAATATTCCTGATGTTACACAAAAACACGTGCGCGTGAATGCAAGTTTACAAAACCACATTACTGGCAAAACTGGCAAAAGAACCAACACTTGCAGATTACACACATATCACGGCTACACTAAATCTCCTGAGCTAGCTGTGACTGGAGTCTGCAACGTGCAAGCGACGAAGGTCGTAGTCTAGACATCTATGTCTAAATTCTTCTACCACTCTGCTATTCTCATGCTATGGCCATCTGTGATGATAGCTCTTTAATTAAGATGGTGGATAGGTTATGGCAAGAGACTGTTGGGGTGGGGTTGTGATCAGCAAGGCAATACAATCACTGCCATCCAGTGGTGGCTGCCACAAATCTAAAGTGTGGGGCGGGGGTGTTAGGGGAATAATCATCTTATAAAGCTTACCTGTCGCTGCTGCTACCTGCAGCCTCAGTGCTCCTCTCCTCTCACCAGTCACTGGGGCACAAAGCACAGGCTTCCCACCCAATCCAAATGCTGCTGCCATGTTATACAAAGCATAAGAGAAGGAATGTGATTGGCCTGAGCTGGCTGATCTGAAACTCGCCCAGGCACAGGGAGCCTGTGCCATTTCTCCACTGGGCTGTTAAACACAGCTGGGTTGGAGAAATGTAAGTGCACACATCGGTTTGGCTCTCCTAAGACAGCCGGCCAAACCAACATTCACACTTACAATGGCCATCACTCCTGCTCCCTGACATGGCCCGGCCCTGCCCCGTCCTAGATTCAATAGCTCAGTTAGTAACTGGAACATATAAGGATAATATTGTTTTTGCAACATTGAATTTTTCCCCGATTGACTAAGTAGTGGGCCGATGCTCCAACACCATTACAGAGGAGCCGCCCCTGCTGCAATGCTCATCATTGTGTTCTGCGTGGTCGTGCCAAAGGGTTTCATGGGAGATACAGCACCTAGCAGGGACACATAGACCGAGCAGAATCATGGTGGGCAAAGAAAGATGGGTTAGAATGCTACCCATAGCGATTGCCAGTGGTTTGACTTATTGCAAGCATCCCCCCGTCACTTTGTGTGTGTTTTCAGGGCAGTTCCATCTATATACTGATTCACTTTAGACTGATTTTTCTTAAGCATGGGTAAGTCTTCAGCTGGTGCAAATATAAAATTGACTATTGCCCTACTATAAAAGATTACCTTTCCTCTATTATAATTGTATTTGCTCACTAAAATGTGGGACAGGCGGTGTATTCGTAGCATTGAAATCCACAACACAACTATTTCCCCAAACGCACATTAAACACAATGACTATGAGGTACCACCCTGATGTTAACACTAAATCACTTAACCTAGACACCCATATGGGAGCCATGAATAAAACATCACTGTAGAAAGGAAATAAATATCAAACAAAACCAACAGCAATAGAATGTGTAAGCACAATAAATCCTTTCTCAATTGCTTATTTTACCGTGTAACAACTCTCAAGGCTAACCTTCGCTTCAGGTAGTAGTTTGATGCACCATCTTATAGCGGTGCTTCCCAATAGCTTTTCATAACTTACCTGCATTCTGAAATGCTGCACTGAAAATTCATTGTATATCTGAGTCACAAAATAATACATATATCAGTGACATGAAATCTTGAAGTGTCTCCAGGGAAGGGCGCTCACTCCTAACACTTAATGACCTGCTCTCCCGCTCAGTCCAGGGTATTGCATGTCCATTGGCTCCTTAGGATGATCTATTTTGACTTTGGAGATACGTATGAGGAAACAGTTTACTTCGGTGAATGGGAGAAGATCAGTCAAAGACTAATTGAAAGTCAGCTTCACCCACATGTTGCTCAATCAATCAATCACAGCATTTATATAGCGCACTACTCACCCGGAGGGTCTCAAGGCGCTAGGGGAGGGGGGGGGTCCGCTACTGCTCGAACAGCCAGGTCTTGAGCTGCTTCCTGAAGGCGAGGTGGTCCTGGGTCAGGCGGAGGTGGGTCGGAGGGAGTTCCAAGTCTTGGCGGCCAGGTAGGAGAAGGACCTTCCCCCTCTGGTGGCTCTTCGGACGCGGGGGACGGTGGCGAGGGCGTAGCCGGTCGATCGAAGCTGGCGTGTGGGAGCGTAGAAGTTGAGGCGGCTGTTGAGGTATCCGGGGCCTTGGTTGTGTAGGGCTTTGTGTGCGTGGGTGAGGAGACGGAAGGTGATTCTCTTGTTGACCAGGAGCCAGTGCAGGTCTCTCAGGTGTCCGGAGATGTGGCTGCGACGGGGGATGTCCAGGATGAGTCGTGCTGAGGCGTTCTGGATCCGCTGGAGTCTCTTCTGGAGTTTGGCAGTGGTACCGGCGTAGAGGGAGTTGCCGTAGTCCAGACGGCTGGTGACGAGGGCCTGGGTGACCGTCTTCCTGGTCTCGGTGGTGATCCACCGAAAGATCTTACGTAGCATGCGCAGGATGTTGAAGCATGACGAGGAGACGGCGTTGATTTGTCTGGTCATGGAGAGGGAGGAGTCCAGGATGAAGCCCAGGTTGCGTGCATGGTCTGTTGGTTTGGGTGCGCTGCCCAGGGCGGGGGGCCACCAGGAGTCGTCCCAGGCGGAGGGTGAAGATCCCAGGATGAGGACTTCCGTCTTGTCCGAGTTCAGTTTCAGGCGACTGTTCATCATCCACTTGGCTACGTCTGTCATCCCTTCGTGTAGGTTGGCTCTGGCGGCGGTGGGGTTGTTGGTGAGGGAGAGGATCAGCTGGGTGTCGTCGGCGTAGGAGATGATGTTGAGGTTGTGTTGGCGTGCGATGGCTGCGAGGGGGCTCATGTAGACGTTGAAGAGGGTTGGGCTGAGCGAGGAGCCTTGAGGAACATCGCAGATGACTTCGGTGGCTTCTGACCTGAACGGGGGGAGGCGGACTCTCTGTGTCCTTCCGCGAGGAAGGAGATGATCCATTCCAGTGCCTTCTCCTGGATTCCGACGTTGCTGAGGCGCTGCACTAGGGTGCGGTGGCAGACAGTGTCGAAAGCCGCGGAGAGGTCTAGGAGGATGAGGGCCGCTGTTTCTCCGTTGTCGAGCAGGGCTCGGATGTCATCGGTGGCTGCGATCAGGGCAGTCTCGGTGCTGTGGTTGGCCCGGAATCCAGACTGCGAGAGGTCGAGGGATCCGTTCGTCTCGAGGAAGGCGGCCAGCTGCTTGTTGACGGTCTTCTCGATGACTTTTGCAGGAAATGGGAGCAGCGAGATGGGGCGGTAGTTCTTGAGGTCGGTGGGGTCGGCTGATGGTTTCTTCAGTAGAGCGCTGAGTTCGGCGGTCTTCCAGCTCTCCGGGAAGGTAGCGGTGTCGAAGGAGGTGTTGATGATGTCCCGCAGGTGGGGTGCGATGACAGCATCGGCCTTGTTGAAGACGTGGTGAGGGCAGGGGTCGGTCGGAGATCCGGAGTGGATGGAGTTCATCGTGCGGATGGTGTCTTCGGTGCTGATCGGGGTCCAGGCGCGGAGGGTGGTGGTGGGGGGCGGTGGTTCAGTCGTGGCGTGCGTCGGTTGAGTGCTGAAGCTGCTGTGTAGGTCCGCGATCTTGTTGTAGAAGTAGGAGGCCAGGGAGTTGCAGAGGTCTTGTGAAGGGGTGATGTCGTTGTTTCCGGCGTTGGGGTTGGAGAGCTCTTTAACGATGTTGAAGAGTTCCTTGCTGTTGTGTGCGTTGTTGTCCAGTCGTTCCTTGAATGCAGTTTTCTTGGTGGCGTGGATCAGTTGGTGGTGTTTTCGGGTGGCGAGCTTGAGGGCAGTCATGTTGTCCGGAGTTGGGTCTCTGCGCCAGGCTTTCTCGAGGGCTCGGCAGTTCCTCTTGGAGCTCTTCAGTTTGTCGGTGAACCATGGGGCTTTCTTGCTGCCCGGTCTGCTAGGCGGGGTCTTCAGAGGGGCGAGGTCGTCTGCGCAGTTGCTGATCCACTTTGTGAGGTTGGTGGCCGCCTGGCTGGGGTTCGTTGCTCCGGTGGGAGGGTTCTTGCTCAGGGAAGTTGCGAGCTGGTCAGCTGTGATCTTGTTCCAACTTCTGCGTGCAACCTGTTGCTGGTGGTAGTGGATCGTGGTCCTTCTGAAGCTGAAGTGGACGCAGCTGTGGTCGGTCCAGTGGAGTCCGGTGGCGTGGCTGGAGGTGATGTCCTTGCTGGATGAGAACATGGGGTCGAGAGTGTGTCCGGCGTAGTGGGTGGGGGTGGTCACCAGCTGCTTGAGTCCGAGGTTTGCGAGGTTGTCCAGCAAGGTGGTGGTGTTGCGGTCGTTGTTGTTCTCCAGGTGGAAGTTGAGGTCCCCGAGGAGGATGTAGTCAGCGGAGGGGAGGGCGTACGGGCTGATGAAGTCGGCGATGTCTTCGCTGAATTGTGTGCGTGGTCCCGGGGGTCTGTAGATGAGGGTGCCTCTGAGGGTGGTCTTGGGGTTGATGTGGATCTGGAAGTGCAGGTGTTCGGTGGGTGCGAGAGTGTCGTCGGTGTTGGTCGTGATGCGGATGGTGTTCCTGTGGATGATGGCGATGCCTCCTCCTGTCTGTTTGACGCGGTCCCTCCGGATGATCTTGTAGCCGTCCGGGATGGCGATGGCGATGTCTGGCGCTGAGGAGGCGTTCATCCAGGTTTCCGTGAGGAAGGCGACGTCCGGGGCTGTGGTATCGAGCAGGTTCCAGAGCTCGACGGTGTGTCTGTGGACGGAGCGGGTGTTGAGCAGGATGCACTTCAGGTGGCTGCTGCTGGTGCTCGTCTTGGTCGGTGCTGGTGTAGTGCAGGTCCGGATGCAGGTGAACTTGCAGGAGTGGCAGCAGAAAGGTCCGAGGGTGCGCCTCGGGGTGGCTCGGTAGCAACCAGGGATCCGGCCGGCGTTGAGTGAGTTGAGCTCGGAGGCGTCGTAGGTCCGGCGGGTGGGCTGGTGTCTGCGGGGGCCAAGGGTCCTGGCACTGGGCGCGGTCCAGGCGCGGACGGGCGCAGACGGGCTTACCTTTGGCGCACCTTCGGCGCACAATCGGCGCGCCCGCAGCGCGTCAACGCTGCGCGTTTGCCACTCTGCCATAAGTGGAGAGTGGGGGGGGCTGAGCGAGGGAGGGGCAGCTGGGAGGCGGGAGGGAGCGGCGAATGAGGGTCGAGGAAAGTAAGGGGGCAGGTCGCAGGGGGGCAGCGGCGGGGAGGGAGGGAAGAGAACGGCGGGAGGAGGAGGGGTGGCGGGAAAGGAGAGGCGGGAAAAAGCGGCGGAGCGGCGAGGGGGGAGGCCTGAGGGCAGTCCCTAGCAGGCAGCGGGCAAGAGGCAGGGGCAGGGATCAGACAGGCAGCAGGGTGACCTGGCCCCCGGAGACCGTGCGATGGCAGGGTCGGGGGTCAGGCAGCCGGCAGCAGGGAGACCTGGCACGCGGGAACGTGCGAGGCAGGGGCAGGAGGTAGGCAGCAGGGAGGCCTGGCAGGCAGGCGTCAGGCGTCAGGCAGCAGGGGGCCCTGGTACACGGGGACCGTGCGACAGGTGGAGCGACCAGGAGGTCATCTAGTCATCTAGTTGTTGTTTGTACACACATGCAGCAGTTCTACATCTTTGCTATCTTCCACCAAATCTAGTACCTTAATGTACAGTCACAACTACCGTCCAAAACAACGGCGCCGTCAGCGAGACACTAGCTGTGTGCATTCAGTTCAACATTCTCTTTGGTCAAAAGAAAAATCAGCTTGATTGGATTTAATTTGGAGATTTGTAAAGCACAATCAGTAGCCTTCTTGTATTAAAAGAGATACATTAGTAAAATATTTCATGCAGAGAACAGAAGTGGCAATCCTGCTGTAGAAGAAGAATGAATAAAATTGAAACATGTATAGGTCTTTCAGAAGACTTAAAGAGGTTGGTGCTACCAAACTTTAGGGCCCTAGCAGCTAAGGTCCTTCCAATCGCGGTGTGGACTATTAACAAGGGGAAGATAAAAGCCAGGCCTTTCTCCAAAGGAGTCTATATATCTAGTGGTGAGAAATACAGTTGATAATACAAAGTCCTTGTCCATGAAACTCTTGGTACACAAAGAATACACTTTTAAATAAGACTGTTGTATTGGTGCCAATGAAGCCCTTTACGGACCCTAACACTCAAGTTTGTTTAACTTTGCAATTTTGTGAACCGCAAAGTTCTGCACTCACTGTACCCCAGACCAGTACAGAGGCATAGTGGCCTAAGCTTCAGCTAAACATAAGTCTGTCCCTGGCCATAACTTCAGTTTACCCTGGTCTGAAACATAATTGTGGGATGTTGTTCCTATTTCCCAATGCCCTATGAAAAGAGAAGAATTAACACTTAACAATGTGCAATGGAAAAGGCTAGCTGGCCCTTCGTATATGAAAGATTGTGTGACTTTGGATACTGCTGCGGCTAGAACTTTAAGAACTAGCCTCGAGTATTAATTTATTAGCAAAATGCATTTGTTTGCTACGTACTAAGGGGCAAAATATGAATTTTGATGATTTTCTTTCCCTTTTTCTGTAGCCTTTCTTAGCACATATCTTTTTCAGATGCATTGAGGCTTCACAATTTGTTTTCTCTTACAAATATCCAAATAGATACATGCATCATATTTTACAAAGATAACAACTTTATTTATTGTTAGCTTCCGCTTTTACTGCTGCACAGTTTTTGATAGATCTTTAAAATTCGTCTGCAATATCTTTGTGAAATGTTTTTACTATTTTCACTTTTCATTAGATGTCTGGGGGCTGGAAATTCCGACTGTTAAATTACTTAGTGCGTCAGATTTATGTAAGGATCACTAGATTCAATAAAAGGATTTGCTTAGTAAGCGTTTATACCTACTCTTTTGCAAAAGAGTTTATTACATTCATAGTTCGTATTTATTTACATTTGCTAACCATCAATTTTATGTGCCTACCTTTTAGGATTACCTAATTTAGAGGGCATTTATATTTACTAAGATATCTATTTTCAAAGATAAAATGTGGCTTTTAGAGACTAGTTTTAATGCAAGAGAAGTGGGCTATTTGTATGCCTGAAAGTTTATAGTCTAAGAATCCTGGTTTGTTTTCAATATGGATTAGCCATTTCGTTGCTTTAACATAGCCCAGGAAATGTCCATCAATTATAATATGATGTTGGCATTCCTCTTTCTGAACAGAGCCCAAGAATATCTGCTAAGGGGCTCCATGGCTCACCCATGGTAAATGTTGTACCTGATGGCAGATCCAGTATGTGCTATGATATCTCCCATAAATTAGGCAGGGTCTTAGATTTTACAGACACGTTTATTCGAATGTATAGCTAATGAACCTGGATCTAACATTTTAGAACAAAGGAATGTCTCCACTGTTTAAGAGTTAAATAGATTACATTGTATTTTCTTTATGTGCAAAACTCTGCTGCTGGTAATGGATCTGTCCAGTTCCTCTTGAGTCATAGAAAACTGTGTCACAGGACCCCAGGTGCAGCATACACAAGCAAAAGCAGAGTTGTGTGCTGTCATTTTAGAAATTGTTTAGCATGAGGGCTGTCTGAGGATGACAGCCTCTTGCATCATTTGTGGGACGTAAAGCACACACCCAATAAACTCGCTACATTTGGAAATAATATTCTTAATATCCAATACATCAAGCAAGATGCAATGTCGACCAATAACCACACACTTTATAATTAAAGATATGGTAAGAAACTTTGTGCCAGATTTGCGTACACTAAATTCGCTAAAAGTGGTCGCAATTTACACACTGACTTTAAGCGGATCTAACTGCATTTAGCGGACGGGCCAATGTGCTAATAGGTTCGTTCTCAAAATACCTTACAGTAGTGGTTCACAATTTGACCGTTTACCTATGTAGCAACCTACAGTGGTTGCTACATGTTCCTACTGTGCTAACCGAGGCAGCACGTTCTGTTAATATGTTTAGTTTCTATGGTTGTAATGAGGTGATTATGCTCCCCATGCTAGAAAAACAGGTCTTCACCGAAACGTGACAGTCTCTCGTGCCCCATTAATGGGTGGAAAAAGCAGCACCCTTGAGAGCACTTTACAAATGAAAAATGCAATGGCATTCAGTGCTAGTAAAAGTGCACTGATGGCCATTCCCTGCCCTCTTAATTGCATATTGTGCATGGGGACAAGTGAACAAAACCAAGGTGTTCTGATCTTTGCAACTAAACCCTATAATATCTTTTGATTCCCTGAATTGCATTCAGACCACCAGCTTACTTACAAGCTATGTTAGCTATGAAAGTACAAAAATGTATATCCCTTCATCACTTCTATTTTAGGACACCTTGTAGAGGGAGAAAATGTTCCTTGTATGGCTGTAGGGACCATGCACACATGCCTCGAGTTTCCCTTGCACTTTTCTGATTAAGTTTTGATTTTTTTTATCAGAACAAATGACAATTTTGTGTACGCTGACGGTCTACTGCAACCCAGAATGTGACCCAGAGTTGGCTCTGAGATCTGGAGCGGTATATCAGGAAATGGCAGGAAATCCATATCTGATATGGCCAGATTGCGACCCATTTTATACTGGCGTCGCATCTGGGTTACTCCTGAACTCGCTCATTACGCCAGAGGCTTCCGGGATGTAATCAATCGGGACAAATTTCATAAGATAGGCTGGTTAGGGGATCTGCACAGATCCTTGGGGTCTTTGGGTTTGAGTGAGCTTTGGGAGAAACCAGAGGAGGTGCAGTTTCCGGCTAAGGAAATTATAAAAGCAAAGTAGTGGGAAACAGTAAATCATAGGAATTGGAATGATACTGACTCTTCTACGTTGGAGGGCCAGTACCTTGAATGGAAATCTTGCCCTGCCCTTGAGCTTTACTGGGATATTATAACCAAGCCCCAGGAAAGGAAGTTATACTTCCAGCTCAGGGTGGGGTCCATTCCTATTAGATCGTTAACTGGGCGATGGGTTGAGGGTAACTCTCACTTTTGTCCATCTTGTAAAGGTTGCATAGAGACCATTGCCCATCTACTGTTTGTATCTACGGCCTATTGTTTACCCCGACATGTTTGGTTGAGGGCGATGTGTAAGCAGCTTGGTACAAGGGATAGTGTTGTGGCCCTTAGAATAATACGTACTAGTTCCTCCCCCACTATTGCTGTGGCTGTTGCGAAATACCTAGGCTGGGCATGGGCAATCAGAAGAACTTTTTTGGCACAATAATAGGATGTACAGAGAAATGTAGCCCTTCTCCTGCCCTCCCAATTACCTACTGAGAATCTGATTATTTATTTATTAATACAATTTGTAGAGCGCATACGTTTGCCCGTGGGCGTCTTGGCGTTGTATCTTTGCATGAACACTGTGGTTCTAAACCGAATTTTAAATGGAAGTCTTGCAGCTTTATTTTTTAACTTCTTTGTGATTGTAACCATGTTTTTAATACCATTGTTATGAATGTAAGGTTTTAAAGATGTTTTGCTTTTATGAGTTTTTTACCTCGAATAAAGCATACTTGACTTGACTTGACTTGGAGCGGTATATCACATGCAGGTCCCTCTACTTTGATCAGTTCTCTGGGCTAAGCGTTGTGACAGCAACTGATTGGAGATGAATGACAACGCTTTTTAGGCTTTGCCTACAGACAGCTTTAGCTGTGTGTTGCCAAAAGACTTACAGTGTATAATACCAATTCTTACAGTTGGTGTTGGTTCAGCCTACTATTTTTCATTGGTCGGCTTTCCTGTCAATCTCATTTGCTTGCTTCTAATTCAATTACTCTTTTTTTCTTCTTGTATTTCTGTCCTTTGGAGCATGGATTATTTGCCGTCCTTTTGATTGGGTGACTTGTATCCTTTGACAGATGACATCAGGGAAATACAATGTATTGTTCTTTCAGCTCTCCGAGGGAGTGAATTTGTTTTCTTGCTCTTTACCCTATGTGCTTCTTTCCTCCTTAACCCCTGCTCCTATAATCTTTATATTGCTAATGCCCCCAACTTGTCCTTTGCTTACACAGTCCTTTTCTTCCCCCTCAGCTTTTTTTCTGCTTCTTATTAGTTCTACCAACTCTAGCTCCACTGTTACTCTTTTGTTTTGCTCCTTCCTGCTCACTGTTGCTCCCCACCGCTTGCTGGCATTGAGCTTCTCTTTTCTGTTCCTCTGTTGCAATTCCACCCTCTTGTTTTAATTTAATATTATTATTGTTATTATTAGTTTATCTTTTTTGACAGCCAGGCTGCTGCAATTTCCTTCCAGACTCCTTCTTTTTCTGTCTGCCCAGACAGTGAGCAGGAATTTTTAAGCCAATTTGTTAGGAGCATGGGGTGGGAACGGCCCGGTCTTTGTGCCAGAATTGACCAGTGGCAACAGTCCCACACCAGTAAAGACTCGGAAAGGCTTTTGTGATCTGGTGTTGGGGCCGTTGACTGATAACTCCTCCTTTGCGAGGTTCAGAAGAAGAACATTGGAGTTCTACATCCTTCCAGGAAGATGTGACTTGACACCTCCATGAAGAAAGTAGTCTGCTGATTGCTAAAGAGGGATACTGGATTATGTAAGTACCCTTGCACAAAGGAATGGCTGCCTAGAAGAGGAGGGAAGTTAGGAGCTGTGTGGGAAGAACTGACATTGGTCAGGTGAGGACCAGTGAGGGACCAGCCCTGCCAGGCCTTGTGGTGAGGCTTTGCGACCAAGGCCCATCTGCAGTGTGACTTATAGTGTGGCAATCTGCTTCCTGCTGCTTGCAGGCACCATGCTCCTAATCCTTAGTTATATGAATATGGTTGGTTGTGATGTATACTGACTACCAAAACCAGACTCAAAGCAAGATGCCCCTGTAACTGTTTGGTGCTCTGAGAAGTCATGATTGTCTTCGGCAGTGTGTATAATTTGAAGACAAAGTGCATGTGATGGTTTGGTGCTGAGGAAATCACAACTGGAGTCAGTGGTGTACATCACAGACCTCTAACTAGGATGTAAAGTAGGCTTTTCACTGGCATGTGTGGTGGTCTTGTGTTTGGGCCTGAAGAAGATCCTGCCATGAAGATTTCCCTCTCAGGCATCAGGCACAAACAAGAGCCATGCAGAGCTGTGCCTGCACTGCCTTGCCTGTTCAGACCAGACGTAATATGCCTGTGCACAATGACATCAGGGTCTTTCCCAGGAGCCAGCAGGCCTGGGCTCGAATCAGCATCACTGTTCCACAGAGCCTGGGTGCAAATCTTCACACTAGTAGGAGAATCTCATCCTGTCAGCGAGCTGTATGCAGTAGAGAACCACTGTGCTGCATCCTTTCAAGCTAAGGACAAATACTGTAGCAGGCACGTGCACAGCTACACAGGTGATATACGGATAGTGCTACCCTACCAGTCCTGGCATTGACATATCAATAACCTTGTGAGAGACAGTGTCAATTGTGCTCTTCAGACTTGGGGTGGCCTAGTTTTGTTATGCAATGATTTTGTCTTTTCACTTGTAACAACTGGAGAATAGCCTACCTTTAAAAGGGACTAGCTTTGCCCCGCAAATATCTCGTGTGAATTGTGTATAGCCCTTTCGCCCTCTACAAGTTCCTAGTAGTATTAAGATGTGTGTTGTACTTTTCCTTTCTCAGGTAAAACTACTGGCTGGAGGGTACACTTGCGTCTAGATTGAGTTCGTAAATGCCTAAAGCTTGCCAACCTAGAGTGCAAGGGAGATATTGAGACCAGAGGCAAGGGGATAGCAGAGCTTGATAAACGGAGACTGCCAGTGCGGCGCTAGAGAGCAGCAAGAGCAAGAACAGCGAGTCGGACCAGAGAGTCGAAGTGGGCGGCCGCGTTGGCGTGGCGCTGTTCTGGTCGACAACCAAACCCGTGCAGGACCCGATCTGACCCCGAAAAACCACAGGGACCCGCAGACCTGCAGATCCGCAGACCGGCAGTAAGTCCGCAGAGAGCCGGCTTTCGTGCAACCGTCGTTTTACAGGACCCGCGGAAGGCTTTTGCAGCGCCTCAGTGACGCTGCTGCTGCGGCGGCTCTGCTGCGGCGGCGGCGGTTTTTGCACTCGTTTCTGCACCCGTATTACAGGACCCGCGGGAGCCCCGGGGGGAAACGCCAGAAAAACGCCCCAAAAAAAAACCAGGAAAACGAGGAGAAACCCAGGCACTGCTGCTGCGGCGGTTCCGCACCAGAGTCGCCCTCTGCCTACAGGTATACACCTGGCATCTACCCGGCGCCTAGGCACGTCCATTTCTCTGCAGGGCAGCAGGGCATCAGGCATCAGGGCAGGCTTGGTGTCCAGGGAACTGGACGGAGGTGCGGGTGTGCCGGTACAGGTCTGACGCCCCTAATCGACCCCCCCTATTCGCCCAACCAAGGCAGCTGTATCAGTACCAGCTGCACCCCTCTCTAACAAGCATTGTCGGATGGTCGGGAATTACAGTTTCATCAATGCCGACCAGCTGACCTCCTTCTCGACTCAGCAGAGGCTTGTGCTGCCTGCCTGGCTGCAGCTTGTTGTGCTATGCTGTGGTCTTGTGTGTACTGGGAGGAGGTCTATTGTACGAAGGTGTCTGTTGTTAGAATGTGAATACTGACCCAAGGAGATTGAATCTTTTTGAATCATTTGAGAGTATAGTGGACCTAAAGAGGATCTCAAGAGGATCTCAAGAGGTGTATTGGTGCTGGTGAGTGCTAGTGAGTAGGACTAATAGCACACGAGGACACTGGGCACTAGGTAAGGACTCTTGCTTTGCTGTTTTATTGTTTTTACTGCTGCTGCATAGCCATCCTCCCTGCTCTGGCCCCTGTTCCTTCCTCACGGCAGCTGTCCCTTATTGATAGGGCAGACGGGCTTGGGAGGGCTTGGGAGGGCGCGCCCACAAGGGGTGGGGGGGGGGGAGGCATAGAAGTGCAGCACTGCAAAGCAGTCATTAGGAGGAGGTATCCTAACAACTCGGCACCATAAAAACTTATACAAACTTGTACAAACTCACTTCCTTGCGATATTCTCTAAAACCAGGGGGGTAAGCCTGCCCAGAGAGAGTACGAAAAGGTCAAGAAATTGTGAGTTTAAGGGTTATTGTATTCAATTGTTGTATTTGGACGTGAAGTGCGCAGTAGGGATTACACAGGATAAAACACAAGTTAAGAATGCGCTCCGGCAAAGTGAGAACAGCGGGGACAACTGCCAGACGTACAAAGAAACTACAGCAGCCAAATGTGAAAGCCAGTACTCTGAGACAAAATCAAACCTTAATCTCACCAATAGCTAGAATGTTTGCAAAATCAGGAAAAATACCGGACAAGTTTGAGTTCCTGAAAGATCCGGCTGGTGCTCTTATTATTATGCATAATGATATGGAAAAGGACAATCTACAAACGCCAATAAACCCAATAAACCCAATGTCAACTGAAAAACACAAGAGGCAAATCAGTGAAAGCACCCCCCTCAAAGGAGACCGTGTTTTACAAATGGAGGACTATGAGTCCCAAATTAATGACCACGATATCCTAAATGTAACTCCGGACTCAAATAATGTCGCTCTAGCTAACCTAAAGGATCCAGAAATGCAAGGAAAACAAAATCTACAAACTGCCAGCAGCATGATGGAATCAAAACTGTCAGTAATACCATTGGAAGTAAAAGTAGAAATTAGGAAGAAACCTCAGTTATACAATGATGATACTCATACTGGACCAATTAATACACTGGTTAACACACTGGTTCACAATAATGATTATGGAAACCAAGAAAAGCTGAACATATGGCAGAATAACACCACAAGAAAGAATGTGCACTCAAAGGCAAATTTCATCTATAAGACAGACTTTGCGTCTCTATCAGATCCTATAAATGAAGCTCCTCTTGAAAACAACCAAATTGGAACAGACATGCCAACTCTTGGAATAAAATGGGACCTATTTTATCAAACATCAACGCTAACCCTAGAGGCATTAAATTATCAATCGAACAAGATGGATATTCAGATTGATCTTCTCACAATGATGGCTACAGCAGTTGCAGGGATCGATAACAAACTCGCACAGCTTAACAATCTGATAACTAGGGTCCAAAAGGATAAACAAAAAACAGACATGGAATGTATCTGCTCCCCCCTATTGGAGAAACTTGCAGCAATACCGGAGGTCTTGCATACTATAATTGAGGACACAAAAAATGCTCTAAAGGAAGAAACTGGGCAGGAAGTGGGTACAAGGAAATACAAAGATAGGGATATAGTCAATATGGAGGATGACAAAACCACCACTAAAATAAACAAAGAAGAAAAAGTAATAGTGAGGTTACCAGAGGACAATGACGAAACACAGCATGTAAATGACCTTTCTTCTGAATACAATCAAAGGAATGCAACGCACGAAGAAGATATAAATACAGCAGGAATAGGAGAAAATGATTGTAATACACAAGACTCATACGGTTATACTATGTCAAAAAGGCAAAAGAAAAAATTACGTAAAGCAAGGAAAAATCAAAAGTGTAGCCAACAGAAAAACGAGGAAACAATAAAGTCTAGTCAGCAGGAACATGAGGAAACAATAAAATCTAATGGTAAAACAAAAAATACAGTATGGCAACAAGAAGCTCCAAGCAAGGAAAGAAAAAGTTCTCCTCTGTCCATCAAGGAGCCTAAGAAAGTATTCTCAATTTCACACAAAAACCATTGCAGAACCAACTGTTACACAATGTGGATAAAAATGGACAAAATGAAATAAAATTAAATGAGATGGCTAGAACGAATCCTCCAGCTAAAAAACAAAATAGAATGGAGGAAGTTGAAGCCCAGGTGAACGGTTCTAAACAGGGTCAAAGGAATGGAATGTCACAGTCATTAAAAACAATGAGCAAATCCTGCGATCGACAATACGGGCTTTACAATGGAAACACAGAGCTATGTCTGATGGAAACCAAGAACATCGTACCTAGATGGAACTCAGAAGCTATAGTAGAACATAAAATTAAATCTCCGCATTGGGATCAACTAGTAATTGAGAAACGAGAAGGAGAAAAAACAATTAGATATAAAAAAAATCAAAAAACGGAAAAACCATGTAAAGAAAATCAAGTTGTAGCTGAGAATATTCAACTGATATTCAACCCTGAATATGAATCCAGAGGCAGATACGACATATTGAATAGAGGGAAGATCCTCAGATTATTCAAATCAATCCCAGCATTAATCAATATCAAGAACGATGACATCAACTCCATTGAATTTATCGCTGATAAAAACAGCTCCCAAGAAATGACACTGGTCACCGTTAATTCAATGCCAATAGCGGAGCAAATCTTAAAAGAAATTCCGACATTTAAGGCCTAGGGGATAGCTATTACAAAGCAGGCCCCGAAAGTGTACCCAATTCCATTCATTAAAGAGGCAAATCTGGTTCAAACAGAGCAAATTACCAAACGAAAGGGAACTGTACTTAGGAATGCTCGGGGTAGATCCATTAGTTCATCAGGAGTGGCACCGTCACCTTCCACAAATGAAACTACATCAGGAATAAACGAAAAATGGATTGTGCAGGCTCTGCACAACAATGATGAACAATGAAGGATTAAAAAACCCATCTCCGAACCAAAAGCAAGTGAGTTCAGAATGTGTTCATGGAACATAAATGGAATAGGGCCCAAACTATCCAACGGACATATAAGGGGTATACCCATACCATGTCAAATATTATTTCTGCAAGAAACATGGGAAACCCAACCGTTTGCACTGAATAGTTATGTAGGTTACTATGAAAATGCAAGCAAAAATCACAGATACGGTCGTCCAAGTGGGGGGTTAGCGACTTTTGTCTCCTGCAGTCTACAAGCAGAACATGAAAAAATTGCAACAAATAGTAAAAACATTCTCATAGTAAAATTGAAATACAAAAATACTGAGCAAAAGGATAGGTCAATAATTCTGATCAATGTATACATCCAGCCAACAAAAGCAAGCAGAATTGATATATGTGCTACCATTAATACCATACTGTTGGAACACATGCTAAATAATCCATTAGTAGACTACGTGATGACTGGGGATTTTAATCTGAACCTATTAATACCATTTATAAGGGATGATGTATCACAATCCCAGGACCAACAATGGTCGATACCGCAGCAAGAGCTTCAAGGAGTTACGAGAAACAAGGGGCGAAACCAAATAGGCACGACATTCATCAAGGATATGGAAGCGCTCGGTTTGCGAGTCCTTAATGGTCGATTTAAAGAAGATAAACCACCTGCATACACATATATAGCCCATAATGCAAGCTCCAGGACTGATTATACAATGGTCTCATTGAATATATTCCAAAACATAATCACTTATAGGTTGGCTAAAGTCGAAGACAGCGACCATTGTCAGCAAATAATAACCACCAATATTACAAACAATATTAACCAACAATATTACACTGTGCCAGGATACACTGGAACGATAAACTACAAAAAATTAATTTGGACTAATTTCAATAAGGACAATATGAACGAAACGGTCAAAAATATTATAAGGAGCTGCTTCACTGATAATAGGAAGGAGTCGGCAGTTGACCAGTGGGTGGAATTTACTAAAAAACTAGTGAAACCCCAATCCTCGAGTAACCCAAGACATATGAGGTTGAAGCGTGAAGCAGAGGAAAAAGACTGATATATGAATCTTCCGTATACAATAACAAAGCTAAAAAGAGCAAGGAATAGGATAAGAAGACAACTAAATTCCACTTCGACTAGTGAAGTGACCCTGACTAACTTAAAAACATTGAACCAGCACCTAAAAAAACTAATATGAATGAAAAATATCAAGCGAAACAGGAATTATGGTCCAAACTATTGCATGCAAGTAAGCAGGCTAATGCGAGAGAATTCTGGAAAATTATAAACAAACTAGTAAGGCCAAACAAATTGGTAGTTTCATCAACACTAACAGAACAAGAATGGGCAATGTTCCTGGAAAAACATCTAAACAATAATGGTGCGGCAAAAATCACTGTGAGCATGCACAATAGCTGTATAGCCAGCGACGAGATGCAAGAACAATTTGAAATTTCTAAAGTGCACTTAATAAAACTAATTAAGAAGCAGAAAGATGGGGCGCCAGGCCCTAATGGGATACCATTTACCCTATACAAAGAAAATCCTGACTTTTGGTTGACGTACTTGGTAAAAGTGTTCAAAGAAGTGATAGAGACGGGAAAAATCCCTGATTCCTGGCGAGGATCTCTAATCTCTCCTATATATAAGAAAGGCAATTGGTCTCTTGCTGAGAACTATAGACTAATTACCTTACAAGACACAGATGCCAAACTGTTTGCTGGAGTACTCTTAAACAAACTAAATGATTGGGTAACAGAAAATAATATTTTGCCAATGAATCAGACTGGCTTCATTAAAGGGCTTGGAACAACGACAAACATTATGGCATTAGCACTAACAATTGAAAAATCACAGAGGATAAAACTGCCATTATATTTATGTTTTGTTGATTTTAAGTCTGCTTTTGACTATGTGCAAAGAAACTTATTGTGGAAAAAACTTCTGGAAAAAGGCATCCCAGTTGTGCTATTAAATCTTATACAATTGCTCCACAACAAAACCTGGGTAAGAGTAAGGATGGGGGAGGGTCAATCACTAACAAAGGAAATTCCTGCACTTGAAGGGTTGAAACAGGGATGTGTACTGGCCCCCCTCCTGTTTAACCTATTCTTAGGAGACTTATCAGTCAACCTGGATGACCTCAATGCACATCCTCCTAAGCTGGGGGATAAGCTGATATCCAACTTGATGTATGCGGACGATGCGATCTTACTAAGTCACACTAAAATAGGTCTTCAGCGCTTAATCAACAGAATACTTTTGTATGCAAATGAAAATGGAATGGTTATTAATGAAACGAAAACAAAAATCATGGTGGTGTCCAGGAACAAAAATGTGAGACAAAAAAATAAATGGTTTATGGGAAACAATCAACTGGAACAAATAGAGGTGTACAAGTACCTGGGAGTACTGTTTGATCAGAAGGGAACTTATCTCCTCCAGAAACAGGACATCCAAAGGAAAGCCAACCAACTAACAGCAGCATTTAAGATAGCACAAAAATCCCTAGGGAATTTAACTTATGGGCCACTGTTGAAAATCATAGGAGCCAAATTGCTCCCAACTATTACATATGGAAGTGAGGCACTAATGGGTACGGATGCGGAACTAATTAAAAAGGTACTTTCTGGAGTATATAGATCTCTCTTCCACCTCCCGAACAACGCTTCGCCAGCACAAAAGAGACTGGAATTTGGTTTGAACAATCAAGAGTTAACAAGAAAAGGCCAGTTTATTAAAATGTGGTATAGGTTTAAGAATGACCATGATAATCAAATTTCACAAATACTCTGGCAAGAAGTAAAAAACAACAAAAAATCACTTGCTTGGAGATATCTTCACGAGGCAATAGAAGAGTTCTCGCTGATGCCTATATGGAACAATACGATAAACAATGGATCATTTAAAAAAATAGTGAATCGAACAACTAATTACCTATCACTTTTACATGACAAAAATGTGCTGGCAAAAAGAAAACACTTGTGGACAGTAATAAATGGATATGAAAAAAAGAAAGTACAAGAATACCTGGAGATACCATGGTCCGAAAGAAGTAAACAATGGTTTATAAATGCAAGATTTGGAATTCTGCCAGGCCTTAGTCATGCTCTGCCATGGAAAAAAACTATCTCCAGTCTATTGTGCAGACTTTGCAAAGGTGGAGAAGAAAATATTGTCCACCTCCTATGTATCTGTCCTGGACTTCGTAGGGAAAGATGTGCATTACTCAAACCTCATTTCAATCTCCGGGGTATAAGAACATGCAGGCATGCACTGAAAACTTGTCTTCATCCAAATGATATAGTCATGAACGTTGCCTTTGTAAAATTTTTAAAGATAATAACTACTGAACTAGAAAAATAAATGAGGAAATTTTTTTTTTAATTTTTACATTTTAATCATGTTTTTTAGATCCAAGCATCTCAATTTTAAGGACAAAAATTGCCTATTTTATTTTTACTGTATTGTACTATATAAACTGAAAATGATTGTGTATTGGAAATATTGTAAGATTTTAAATAATCAAACAATAAAGAATTTTTCATTTCATTTCATACTGGCTGGACAACGATTTACTAGTCATTGTTACAAGCTTGAATGAGTTCTGTGTCTGACCCCACACAACTTCGTCAGTTAGCCTTGGACTACTCAACCTTGCTATCATGAGGGCGAGGTGCACAGTTGTGAGTTAAACAGGAATGTAAAACTCCAGGACAGCAGAGGTAAAAGGCTCTCTTTGTAACATGTGAAGCCCAGAAAAAGTTCTCACACATATCCTCGCCAGACTACTTGTTATTATTTTGACAATCATTTTCAACTGATTGATCGTAGATCCTCCTAAAATGTTGCTGAACTCGCACCCACCTTGCTCATGCATAACCCGTCAAACATCTATACTTAAGCTTCTTCCCTGTCCCTGCTCATTACTGTCACAGCACAGCAGTCATACATGTGTGCTATACAAATACCACTAACAACAAAACAGAACTCTTTCATCCATTTCTTTGATTTGTTACAAGGGATGAGGCATTGACTTGCAGTTACTTACAAGAGTTCTTTCAGTGATGAGTTTCTTTTTAAGCTCTTCACCATGCCTTCTGTACCTTCATCGGTAATTTCATTGTCGTTCAGGAAGAGGACTCTCAGGCTTGTGTTCTTCTCCAGAGATTTCCAAAGATTCTGAACCCCGGCAGGGCCAAGCTTATTGCGTCCCAACCTGCAAAAATTAGTCGAATGCATAAGCGGACTCTAGGTTTGCACAGCTCACACGATGCCCAACAATTAACAGATTCTGAAATAACATTAGTCCCACTGCCTACTATATACTGAAGACTCAATTTAGAACTCTGTTTAGGCTTGAATTAAGGGGCCCAGTAGCCAATCTGTAGATAGACTGTGTGACTGGTTAACGTAGCAAAGCATCATGGCTCAGGAATGGAGTCTTTCACACGTGCTATAACGGTTTATGAAGCTTTTATGGGGGTTTACTGCCTCTGGTGGAAACAAAGAGCATTGTGTACAGAGAGCGCTTTGAGAGAGGCATTTGTTATGTTATCTCAATAGGTCATAGGATCATATGTATGCATGGCTGGTGATAACATCCACATTTTCGAACAATTGTGTTACAACCTTCCTGGTATTAGTAATTTATTGAAGTGAGGCAATCGAAAACAAAAAGCACAGATAGCTAGGAATGGTAAGATAACTTACTTAGTAGTTCCTATTCTTATAGGCAAAGCAATTATATGGTGTTTAAGAAGGAACACGAAAATATAACATCACAAATTACATATGTGAATTTAGTAAAGTAAAAGGACTGAAAAAAACAAGTGTCGCATTTCTCTCCCCCCAACATGCCATAAACAAAGGTGCCTCTATCGTCTATCACGTTGTGATAGATGTTCTCAATCTTTCCATCTCCACTGCGGTGACTCCTCAGTCTTGGAAACATTGTCATCCTATACCCCTCCTACCCAGTGGTGGCCAGCTGCAATTAACACAGGTCGGGTGACAGACACATTGATGGGCTCTAATAAAAGCCAGCAGTGCCCTTAGAGCCAAAGCCAAAGCTCTGAATCGCGGTCCATTTTAAACTGTCGTTATAATGGCCACGATTAAGAGCTCTGGAGTTGAGACTGAAGGCACTGTTCCTCAGTGGCGTCACTAGGGTTGGTGTCACCCAGTGCGGGTAACTCATGGTGTCACCCCCTCATGACTTACATCATGAATCCATGATGCCCCCCAGATACCCTTACACGGCTTTACACCGGGACTAAAATGCACATGGCACCCGCGTGTCATGAGCAGCTACACACATGTCCTGGACAGTACAGGACTCACACACTACGCATGGCACCAGTCTACCCTTTCCCAGTTAGACACAGGTTTACTGGCAGCACAAGAACCCTACATGCCCGTTCAGGGCTACACTGTTTCCGGGCATAGCATGTTACGTCTGCACGGACTCAGAAAGATGCGCACAGTAACTTATGGAAACATGACACCCATGTGCAACTCATAGTCAGCGGGCAGTACGTTACACTTGCACACAATAGCGCAAATACAGACCAAAGCAGTTTACTGGGTATATCGTACGATCAGACACAAGGAGCACAGGTTGTAATCGTCAAAGGGCATACTTTCAAACACAGCGAAGGGAAGAATGGGGGTGCCACTTACCAGCTGCAGACGAAGTCGAAGACACGCGTGCACCTGGCACTGCAAAACCCTGGTTCACTTCCCTGGGTCGGTTAGCCAGAGTTCAGCCTGCAGGGACTTCTTTTTCCTTTGGTTTTCCTGAAATGATTCCTCTTGCCCGCTTCGCAAGAATCTCAGGGGCGGAATCCATCCTCCCCTTTCTTGGTGTTGGGTCGGGTAAGATTTTTGAGGCCTTGGAGTGTTTAGCACGGCACTTTTCTCTTGTAATACACGGTTTGCTACCTCTCACATTTTGTTTGGTTTAGATACTTGCACAAGTGCCACCATTGCCTACGTAACGTTTGTACTTGTGCTTGAGTGTCTGCCATATTATGCAGTATTATACCTCTAATTGTACTGTTTTCTCTTGTAACCTGCACACGTCACTTTTTCCTCCTGTATTGCACCGTTTGCTACCAACCTCATGTATTTTGTTTGCTCACAATTGTCACTTTTGCCACATGTAACTTAACGTCTGCTTTTGTAATTTGGTCACTTGTAATTTTCTATTCATCATTAGAGTTCCTATTGTGAAGCGCTCTGACGCCTTCGGGTAAAGTCCGCGCTATATAAAAAGTAATTAATAAACTTTGTGGGGCTCGAGGATCGGCTACTGCAGGAAGGGTTGAGGGAGGGGCCCTCTGAATGTCTCCCCCTGGAGCGTTAGGAGAGGCAGGACTCGGAGAAAGCCATCCATCACTGTGGAGACAGGCATGGGCAGCGCTGCCTCTGCTTCAGCATTCCGCCTCCCAGAATAATATGCTACTCTGTGCTCCGACTTCCAAGGGCAGGAAACAGGAGCCCTCGTTGCCTGGCACGATGAGCCAGTATAGGACGGGCTTCTGGAGAGCATTAGCAGCCCGCGCTGTTACTTGTAAAGAAGCATTTGAATTTTTAAAACGTCAGGTCCGGGAGCCACGTCACGACGTGAATGACGTTTCGAACGTCATTGACGTCCGGATGCTGAAGTCGTAGCCTAATTGGGAAAATAATTTTGGCCGGCAGCCGGGTAAGGTTCGACAGACAGAAATATTATTTAGCATTTTGGTGTCACGGACTCCGTGAAACCAAAATGCAAAATAATATTACTGTCTGTCAAACCTTACCCGGCTGCCGGCCAAGATTATTGTTGGCACGGATCATGGTGTCACCCCTTTTGATGGTGTCACCCGGTGCGGTTCGCACCCCCCCGCACCCCCCTAGTGACGCCACTGCTGTGCCTGCCAGTAAATGAAAGCTTAATATTAAATATATATATATATTTACTTACCTGATACCTCGTGCTGGGTGCTCCTCCTTCATCTCAGCAGCACAGGATCCAGGAGCTCCAGCAAACAACTCCTCTCCACCAATTCAGATGCTTCTTTCAGCGGCATGACTGAGAGAAGCACCAGGATTGGCTGGAGCGCACTGGTGTGATGCTCCTTAAGGCACTGGGGTTCTGTGCTTGCTCTCCACCTTGCTGTCTGAGACAGCTTGGGTTGGAGTATTTGAAGTGCGCATGTCAGGCTAGCCATCGTAAGGCGGCCGGCCAAAGTTATAAGCGCACTTTAAACTAAGTGCAAAGTATTACTCTCTGCTGGCGCCTCGCCCCAGAATTGGCTGCTGCCAGCACAAAAAATAAAATGGTATTAAATGTGTTTTATTAGCATTTTATTTTTCATGTTTCCTGCTCTCCAGCGGAGGGGCGACACTCTTTCACTCTCATGGAGGCAGCGCAGCTGCTTCTACCTCTCCCTACCAAGATTTTGCAGAAAAATGTTAACCACCAACTCTTGGGTTATCTTGATGTTAATAACTGCATTCCTGTCAGTAAGGCTGCCACCCCTACTACAGCAGAGTCTGCCCTGCTTGCACTCAAAGAAGAACTTAAATGAACCCTGGATCAAGCCGGTACTGCAGATATCATCTTGCTCGATCTGAGCACTGCCTTGGAAACTGTGCCCCATAACTGGCTTCCATTCAGATTACGTGACTGTTGGATCAAAAGAAAGGCCTTAGAAGGGTTTGTAAGAGCCATGTTTCCAAGTTTATGATAGACCATTCAATTCAACCACTCTACCATTAGCCTGTGGCAGTGGTGGATGGTAGGGAAGTGTCGTAGGCAGTGAAGGTGGAGGGGTTTAGGAAAAAAATAGAAAAGAAAAGAGAATGTATCCGGTGGTCGCCATTGCCTGCCGCCGCCTCTCCTCCAGCAGGAACCAGGAAGCACACACCCTCCCAGAATCCCCTAACCAATCACACCGCTGCCTTACTGCAGCATTGTGATTGGTTTGAACGCCGTCAGTGAGGAACTGGGAGGCTGGGCATGTTCTTCACCCAGGCTGTACAATACAGACTGTGGAGAACATGCAAAGTGCGCATGACGGTTTGCCCAGTCTGAGGAGGCCGGCTAAACCGTCATGCGCACTTAAGGTGCAGGCACCACTCCTTCTCCCTCGACGTCAGGGGAACCTGGCCCTACCCTGTCCTAGCAACCTGGCTGCAGTACAACTGCAATACTAAAAATAAAATGATACTAGCATTCGGTTATCATTTTATTTTTCGTTTGCATTGCTTTAAAGCAGTGGGGTGAGGCTCCTTTGCCTTAGTGGAGGAGCTGCCCCTGGCCTGCTCGATCCTTCAGGGCTCCACCATGAACCCCACCTACCCTAACCCTAAATCGGTCTCCATCCTTTACCTAACATTGTGGAATCCTATGATCTCACCTCGATTTCTTCTGAGATTTCTTATGCAGTTGAGAAACAGCATGTTATTTCGCCATTACCTGATCAGGGCAACAACTCCAGGTAGTTTAGGAACTGTTGCTCATTCATGTCTTGCGGGATGGGTGACAACCAAAGTTCCCTATAAGTACTTTTATCTGTGTGAGGCAAAACTATGTGTAAGTAGGTGGGCACACTTTATTTTTCATATGCGCCCGTATGTGAGTAGAGATGAAAAAGCAAGTATGAGGCTGCAAATATACAGGTATCTGGCCGCAGCCAAGTTTCATATGAAAATCTATTATATCTTCTGCTGATTGTAACATTCCAGTGGTATAAGTAGATACATATTTTTGGCTAAAAATACTTCATAGTAAAAAAGTTAGCAATTGATGCCAACCACACAGTGTCTAGATCAATTATGAGCAGATATGAGCAGATATGCAGAGAGTTCTGTTTTATAATGAGTTTTGGAATTAAGAAGTTAGCTCACCTCACCCCACTATTGGTTAAACTATGCAAGGAAAAATAGCACACACAACACCCTCCGAGAGACCTGGCAAGAAAACTCGGCAAGAAGACCTGGGCCTGTTGGAGGATGATGACTGGGCCGAGCCTCTGTAGTCCCCATGTGGCGCGACTATTGCCTTGCGACTGTGTCTCATTCAGTTCAAATACCTACATTGTGTAAACTTCATCAGACATAAGCTTAGGCCTGATAGCATCCCCTACATATCTACACTGTGATAATCAAGTCAAAAATAACTTTATTTCGGCAATTACTGCCATAAAAGCACAATAATATAACATTGTGAATGCAATATCATAAAATAACATACTAAAATTAAGAGAAAGTGGGAAGTAGGAACAAATAATAGTACTTTTTACATTTAAATCCCAGGTAACAAGTAGATAGCAATCAAAAGATATTCTCACTCCTTCAAATTATTGAATCATAGAATACATTAGGCATGGACGGATATGTTTATTAAGGGCAGTTTTTAGCAGCATATGGGAGGATGTCATCATATGGCACAATTCATTTAAAAATATAACTAAACTAAAAAACATAATTTAAAAAGTAGGCACCAGTTAATAACATTTAAAATCTAGGGAAACATTATTAGTTAAGGCAGCACCATTTCAAGTCTCAACCCTAACTTTTCACTAAACATCTGCGTTTGCAGCACATTGCAAAAAGAATTGTAGTTATAGAAGCGACAAAAACTGGATGTGTATCGTACTTTAGTAGCCTGAAAACCTCTCTAAAATTTCTAATTCCTAAATTCCTACAAAGTTGGAGAACCCATTTAGATCTAGCAGCCTTATATGCGGGACAAAAAAAGATCACATTGGTCTCTGTCTCTTCTGTTTCATTATACCCAGGACAGCTTGTGACACTTTATTCGAGTGTGTTGAGTAAACACATTAGATAACGTTAAGAACCAGAAAAGAATCGGCTAATTACGAACAAAAAGCCCTGCCCGCTTCACACCTCCAGAACGTTTGTGATCGCATAAGAAAGAAAGAAGTCTTGTCGAGCCAAATAGACAGCCTATCCACAGTCCTTTGCCTAGAATTTGACATAAGAAAAGAAAGGCCCTGATGAGATTCAAGGAACTGGTTTCCTGGTTTCGAAACGCGTTGGCATACTCGGAGGAATAATTGGTTTATAATAGCCATCTATCAGTATTAGTTAGCTCAGACAGTATTGAATAGTTTCATTAATTTGACTGTATTCCTCACTCTCCTTTTTTTGATTTTGTCTCTCATTTATTGAAATCAAATATACATGAATTTGGTATGTGTTTTGTTGTTTAATAATTGCTTTTTGGGATGGATGATGTTGTTAAATTGATTTAGTTTAGATGCATTGTTTCATGTTTTGTTTATAAATTGTCATGTATAATATTGTAAACATATGTACAGTTGGCCCTGTTTTTGCTAATCAATGTGTATAAAAACTTCAAAGAAAAAAGAAAGTGAAAGGTATAAAATATTAATACCTGGTCAGAATTCAATAAAAAGTATTCTTGACCTTAAAAAACTGTGTTTGTGTGAAAAAGAAGAGTGGTTTAGGCATATTGTGTGTTGTGCTGAGTATTTACTCAGCATATTAAAGAAATTATTTTCACTGTTAGAAAGTTTGCAATTGTGTCCAGCTCAATTATGTGCTGATATGTTCAGAGTTCTTATTGTGTTACAAACATAGATAATGATGTAGAGATTATTATAAGTTTTCACTAATATGTGCACAGTAGGTATTGCCCCTTCTGCAAGAGGCCTATGTTGTTTCCATGTTTAAATATCGATGTAAAAAATATAGTTTACAAAAATATCGATGTAAAAATATCGAATACAAAAATATCGACTCCCCATTCTTAAACAGGTAAGTACAATAATATTGAATCAGAAATATCGAAGTAAAAAATAAAGATGTAAAAAATATTGACTTAAAAAAATATATCACTTAAACAAAATATATTAAATAGTATTCATATTTTAAACAAAATAAATAACATTTAATATATATTTTAACTAAATATAACAAATAAACGTAATTAAAAAAATATATAAACACACAAAAATGTGTAAATATACATATATTTACTTACATACATTTTATTAACAAGTATCTTTATTTAATTTATACATTTTTTAATTATATAAAAATGAAATATATACATATATCAATAATTTAAAATAAAATAAAACATCCTATAATTAATTAACACATTAAACTATTAAAAAAAAAAGAAAACATACATTTCACAACACAATAATTACAATAGCAGGAAAAATGTTGGATAGTGGAGGGGTAAAAATTACTATTCCCACTTCAGTGAGTGCAACAGCAGGGAAAGTGCTGGATAGCCGAGGGGTAAAAATTACTATTCGGACTCCAGTGAGTGCAACAGTAGGGAAAGTATTGGATAGTGGAGGGGGAAAATTACTAATCCCAATCCAGTGAGTGCAACAGTAGGGAAAGTGTTGGATACCAAACCAATTAAAAAAAATCTACATTTTTATTACATTTAATTTCCATTATTAACATAAATAATTTTTTTATTAAAATATATTACTATTAAAAAAGATAATAAACATTCATTAATTACACATTGTTTAACACTATAATATCCACAACGCACACCTAAAATGTATTACACAATTACAATGAATAATTACTAATTAATTAATATGAATAAATACATAATTAATAATTAATCAATAAAAATAAATTACTTCCCACCATTTACACCTATAAACACCAAACACACACCTGAAATTAATTAAACAATTACCATAATTAATTAACTAATTTAAATTAATTAACAGTTAACTATCAAACAATAATTAATAAATGAATGTACACATTTAACTCAATAACATCACAACTATACAATTATGGATAAATATAAATTGCTAAATAAATTTCATAGAATTAAATTACTTCCCACCCTATTCCCCTATAAACGCACAACCTGCTACAGAACTAAAAACACAAAATTCAATGTAAGTGTTTTTGTTAACTATTATAGATAATAAATAAATATATAAAATTAAATTACTTCCCACCCTATTCCCCTATAAACCCACAACCCGCTACGGAACTAAAAACGCAAAATTATATTTTAAAAAGTAAATATTAACTACTAAAATTTAAACACATATACTAAAATTACAAACAATTCTCATACAAAAACAATTCTCATGACCACACCCGTTTTTGGGGAACGCTCAGCACAGCAGGGGAATTATCCCAGCGCGTGAGCATCGCGCGGGTCATGACGAGCTCAGCTCGTCATGAGCACAGCGCAACCGTGCCTCATGACGAGCTGAGCTCGTCATGAGCACGGGAGGGGTTAAATACATAACATTAATAATAATTCGATATTTTTAACAACTATAATTTTGTAAATGATATTTAACACTTCGATAATTTTGCAATCGATATTACTTACCTAACAATCGAAATTCTTGACCATGATATTTTTTCCATCGATATTTCTATCCCACGATAATTTTACCTCAATATTTCTGTACATCTATATTTATACATCGATATTCTAGCTCTGCACCGCCTAGGTTATGTGGGGCATCTTCAGCCAATCCTAGACTTTTTGCCGACAGCACATGCCTGTTGGGAATTACAATTTCCTACTTGCAATGCTAAAAGCAAAATAACAAGTCCTAGAATGTAGATTGCTGGTAGCTCACAAACAAGGAGTAGCTGAAAATGTACTTTTGGGTCCAGGTCATGCTATATAAAACTGCAAAAATAAAAGTGTAAAAAATGGCGCAGTTTCACCTGGCAGCTGTTTTTCTTAAGAAAACCCCAATGAGAACCACATATCTACGCATATCATAAAAATCAAAAAAAGTTTGTTAAAAAAGCTTTCATTTACCAAAAAATAAGAAAGAAATATCCCTACCGTCAGTCATTGATAGATCAGTAATAAGCAACAAACAACGACGGACCACAATAGCCGCACCTCACTGCTATGTTTCTCTTGTAAATATCCAAAAGTGATGAGAGATGGTGTGCACATGCAAATCCTGCACCTGCCGTTGTTAGGTGCAAACTGCAAAGCAGAATAGAAACTGTACAAGCGTGGAGAGTTGCACTCCCAAAGTGTCTTTTCCAATGCGTAAGACTGACCAATTCAACAACATCAACATCAACACCACTTTATTCAGTTAATAAAAACCATAAAAAACAATGCATATATAGTCGTACACTACATCATAAAAATATCTAAATTACTAATCATCAATGAATGTGGGCAACCTGGTAAAAAAATAATTATAGGGACAAATTTCATTACGTCACCTAAAGCCCTAGCATCCAATAGTTCATATATAGCGGTAAAATACCTCTTAAAAAGAACACAAGTCACAGTTAAAAATGCCACCACAAAACGCTAGAAATGATAAACATGTAAGCACAGTGAGTCCTCTTTAAATAATTATCACGGGGTGCTGTTTTTTCCTGAGTCTAACAGCTGCGACTAAGAAGCTTGCACTATTAAAAATCTCCCATGGGTCATTCAGCAGCTGAAGATATAACAAGGTGGGTTTTACCTGTATAAAGCCTTTTCCACTTAAAATAGGAATTAAAAACCTCCTGCGAATATCATTGTAATGCTCACAGAACATTATAAAGCGCATAGTGTCTTGATTCGAGAAATTGTCACAAGTGCAAGGACCTAAATCACACATCCTACAGCAGCCTTGTTGATTAACTAAAAGGAAGTGAATGAAATTAAAATGAAACCTCGTTAAAAGCAGGCAGTGGAAGGGCTTTGTGACAATTCTCAGATAAGGTTCAATATGACACGAGGTTTTAAAAAAAAAATGGGCTTTTACTGAGGGTTTTATTAACTCAGTCTCCTCTCTCTCCGCCATCACTAGCGGAAATATCTGGCTTTCCGCTAGCCACACTCTGTCCCGAGAAGTCTTTCTTCATCCCTCCTTCTCCTTCTCTTTCTTCCCAGCGGTTTCTGGGCTCATATAGGAGGCATATAGCGCGGTCATTCCATTCCACACTGGCGACCCGGGAAGGAGCGTACTCGACGCGCAGCTCATAAGGTAAAAACTATTCCGGCTTTACACTCTTATGCCACTTACAGCATTTTGAGTACTGCAACATTTTTTCACTCCTGCTTACTCCATAGTTCTAGCCATGACAGGGACCCACTGTGCACTAATTTAGAGTCACCCACTTCTGACCTCCTCTTTGATTCAGCCCACTTCCCGCAGAACGCACACTGATAGGGGCTGTTGGTATTCGATGCATCAAACGACAGGGAATTATTTTGTTCTTGTGACGATCTCGGGGTAGGGGCACCTCCCACTTGTTTCTCTTGAAAGTTCTCCTATGCCAGATAGTATCACCATTACTCCACGGATTTAATATATGAGAGGTGGCTTGTGCCGTACGAGGAGCTACGTACAGGCAGCATCCACTTACAGTATTCCACCGTGATTCAGTGCGGTTTTTAACTCTGTCATTTAACCATTCAGGCCATTTTGATATATTTTCCCTCTCACACCTCATGCACATGGCCTAGTCCCTCTCATCATTTCTGGGCACCTTTCGAATATTTATTATATTGTTTTCTCCTCAACACGGATTGCATTTTTTTCTATACATTCTCATGTTATTTCTGCTCAATTTAGGTTCACGCATCCAGGCCCTTATCAAGGAGGCCTTCACAGGATGCAGTATTACGCACCTTTTTACCACACTTCCTCGTAGATGACACTATAGAGCATCGACACACTACACTCTTCACCTGCATTTATAGCATTTGGAGAACCAGGCCGGTTTCATCTAATTTGTGGTATGTATTTATCGATACGCCAATCAAAATGCATACTTTTTAAGTCTCGCCTAGTCAGTGCTTGCGCTGTCTCATTGAGACATGCGGTATATACTATAGCGTGGAAGCTTTGTTTAAGCTCTGTCCACTCTCTGCCCAGCTTTTGTATTGGCTTAGGTCCTAAATGCAGCCTTCCCATTGGTTTGAGGCTTGTTAGTCCCTCCTCCTGACGATCATGTTGTCATTTGTGTCCTACCACGGCTATTGGCCCCTTTACTGTAAACACTATTTTGTTCCTGTGCCTCCCCCGTCCCCTCCCACAGTCCATAACTTCTAGGGACACCACCACCCCCCCTCGCACTCCCGTTTCTGCCTTTTTGCCCAACCGTACTCCCTTTTAAAATGCAGTTGGACTCGCATTAATGCGAGTTCTATTGCATTACAAATGCTTCTAGTAGTGCGCAGTGATGCCTTACATCGTACGCATGTGTTGTGGGCGGGGATAGGTAGGCACACTTTTTGCAAGGAGGCAGGACATTGATACCATGGAAGCGGGAGCCTACCCCGCATTTTATTTTTGTTTGTGGAAGACGCAGCATCATCAGAAAACGTTGCAACCCAAGTCGAAAGTCAGGCGTACTCCCTGGACATAGGCAGAGCCTTGCAGGATGACAACATCCCAAGAGGAAGCGAGACGGCCGCTCCTGGTTGGGGGCGTGGCCTAAAGCCCCGATGCAGAGAGTCCCGTGTGTGGCTGTGAGTGCGGCATCCATGCAGCTGAAGAGACGGTGATGTCCCAATTGCAGTAAGAGCCTAAAGCATATATTTTTATTTGATGTGGTAGAACATTCCCAAAGATTTAAGTAAGGCATGCGGCCGGCTTCGAGAAGTATGGTTAGCGGGCTACGCCGCAAATTTAGTAATTGCGCAGCTCCCAGAGCTGCTGCAGGCAGTTGGCACCGGGCTGCCACCACGCTACCACAGTGGTGTTATTATTTTTACCCCTACCTATGCAGCCCATTTGGAGAACTGACCCGGGGATTTCAGCGCCAAGCGGCCACCAGGACGGTATCACTGGGCGGCACTGCACTAAACTTTCAGGATAGCGTGTGAGACTGTGGGCCAGGTGGCAATGGTCCCGGAATCGCGGCCTCGCCTGAGCTCAGCCTCCCTGCATTGCCGCAGTCAGCCCTTGCAGTCCAGACTGAGTTGCTGCCTAGAAGCACCTCCCGTCTGCAGCCTCCAGACACACATACACTAACACTCATCTATGGCCGGGCCGCGGTCCAAGTAGGTATCACAACATTTTTGGTCTTGATGCTCCATTTCTCTCTATAATGCCCCGTTATTGTGTCCGGTACCTGGTTATTGTCGTGTCTGGTTATTTTCGCTGGCGCCTTATCATTGTCCTCTTTGATGCCTTGTTATTGCCCCCTCTCATCACGCTCTTTCTGAAGTAGTATTTTTCCTTCCTTATTGCCGTTATTAACCTATTCCGTGTGCTATTATTGTCCTGCCTAATGCCATTATTGCCTACTCTATCTGCCTGTTAATGCCTCCTCTGATGCCTCATTACTACCAACTCCTATGCCAGTATTGCCCTCTCTATTGTCCCATTAAAGCCTCCTCTGATGTCTCATTGACTTCTCTGATGCCTCTAATGCGTTGTTATTGCCCACTCTATTCCCTGTTAATACTCCATCTGATGCCTTCTTATTGCCCCCTCCATTGTTGTTATTGCCCTGTCTGAGATCCTGTTATTTCCTCCTCTGACGCCCTGTTATTGTCCCCTCCCTGCTCCGGGTCTCTCCCTGTACCTGGTATGTTTATTTTGAGGCCTCGGGCGGGAATTGTAATGATGAAGAGATCAGTAAGAAATTTTAAGGTTGTTAATGATGGTGGGCGGCTAGTTGTTGCAATGAATAAAACAAAATAGATTGTAACTGTTATTTAAAAAATTAGAGCAACACGAAGTACTATGGCACCTAATGCACAACAGCTTTAGAAATCCGAATATGTCCTATGATTTGGTAATCTAATCTAGGTGTCACAATACATGGATGATGATTTGCTATGTTGTCCCATACACGTTTTCTTCCTACCTTCTCTAGATAAAATAGTATTCAACGTGTCACACGTGGTAGATGTAAATTCCACTAATAAGTAAAGTATAAACATAAAAATGTCACTGGTATGCATGCTGAAAACTTGGCAGCTATGTGGGTCAGTTCAACCCCTGATGTGTGGTACTTAGCAGGGCTGGTGTTATTTCTGATATTTATGTTTCCTTCGTCTTCAATGCTTGATTTTGCTCGCTAGTAAGTGTCACTTATAGTCGTTGAAATGTCACTCATAACTACACTGAAATTATCAAAATGTCACACACGGCAATCTGAAACCTTGTCAGCTATGCCTCCGAGATTGCTGGGTATGTTTCTCCCCACCAGCAGGTCGCAGTGAGGCTCCCAAGCAGGAGGTGGGCATACTGAGCAAACTCAGCAAAACTATATGGATTGATGTTTGGGAACTCCAGGGAGAACTGCACAAAAGTACATTTGCGCTATGCAAACATTTCATTTTTATGCGGTAGGCAAACAGCAGCTTCATCGTACTTTATTGCTGTCTGCATTTGCCTTGTGTCTGCTTCCTGGGAATTAACATTTATCAAACCATCTTATCCCCTCAGTCGAGTCCCGCACAGAATAGCCTCAGTTGGGCTTTCTGATTTTCTACCGAAATCCAATCGATTCTAAGAAATTATCACAACCTCAGCTGAGCCAGGCTAATTGCAGCGCATTTATAAATAGTTTTTTGTTAGTCATTGCTCTGCACAGCACGCACGGTGCTTAATAAAAAAAGGTTTTTTTTTGCACAGCTGTTCTCTGTTATTCTTATTTTCGTTCCGCATGGAGTTTGAGTGGGGAGATACGTCAAATCAGGTATTCAAAAGTGCCACCATCTTTTCACTAATATATCAAAGTAATGGTTTCACGAATCTAGTTCAAATTACATGTTCAACACATAGACAACGGTGTGCTTAGTTGTTTGGAGCACTGGTAGCAGTCTCAGGTGTTTTGGGGGATTTTTATTTGCTATTTTGATCAGTGTTTATTTGAGTCACGTCAAAAGTAAACAATTTCTGGACACAATGCCTGCTGCTGCGTGCTGTCAGTCAGGACTGCCTGTGCGCACTGCAGCCAACTTTGTAAGTGTTCTAAAGAGGTTCGTCCATCTCTGCAACAGGGAAACAGCCAGTGAAGGGAGAAATTGTGTGGCACAAAGTGACCGGTCTAGGCACCAATGCCAACCAGTAGGAGAGGTGGAAGAAACAACGTTGGTAATTCTAAACAGAAGTGGTATGATATTGCAGATGCGTGTGAATTCAAACCTTGATCTCAAGCGTTCCAGTACACACCGGGTTCTGCTTTCTGATTGGTTGAGTGGGATCTGTTGTGATTAATATGTTGATGTCGTGTTTAAATTTTGTCGTCAGATTGTTGCAATGTTGATCGTTCTTCGGTGTGTGTAACCATAGATTTACCAATGCGAGTAAATGTCTTTTACAACATTGGCGTGAGCTAGAAAGCTATGGCAAAAACATGAATACCCAATTAGAAATCTTGTTTTTGTCTGGGGGCAGAACATTTTCAATTGTAGCAGCAAAGGCATAGAATTCCCTGCAATGTTTGCTTTATGCTCTGATTCTAGTATACTCTGGTTGAAGAAAGCTCTGGAAACTTATAAACAGGGCTTTAAGTGAGATGGAGAAACTTGGGGGAGGTCTCTCAAAGGGGCATGGTCAATCTAATAAAGAGTGTGGCTTAATACACGTAAGCTAAAAATCTGTGCTTAGAATAGTGTGCCACACTACTGCTATTTGGCTGCTTCTGTCATAGAATCCACATATATGGTACAACAAGTAACATTACAACTACAACAAGCCAGGACTATTGGATTTGTCAATAGCTGTTAGTTGCATATTACTAAGGACAATTGGAAGATGTGGGTTCGATGCAGGGTTTTGGAGTGTACAAGAAATGGTGGCGCCTGTGCTGGTAGCGGTGAGTATGGGTAAATAAAAAACAAAGTAAGAACGGTGCAACTAGGGCAGAGGAGACCTGTAAAACCTCTGAAGGGGTTGGCAAGGGCCCAACACAAAAGATACAACACAAGTCCTGTGCACACGTTATAATGGGTTAGTCAAACAAGTGTTTTTTCTCCTTTAGGTGAACAATAACTAGCGTGAGTCTTAAGTAATGAGACAAGGTAGACACATGTGGAGAGTTTCTTTCAGATGTATTAAGCCTTCTTGTGATATGAAATGAAATGAAATGAAAAATTATATTTATATAGCGCGAAACTACCCGGAGGCCTCGCAGCGCTTTAAACTGATTACTGTGGCGAGGGCCGGGAAGGGTTAACACGCTTTTGCAAACAGGTGTGTTTTCAGAGCTTTCCTGAATGCCATCCGGTTGTTATTCTCTCTAAGATTCAGCGGGAGGGAGTTCCACATTCTCGCAGCGATGTGCGAGAATGAACGGCCGCCCCAGCGGGCTTTATTGATTTTGGTTGTGGTGGCTAGATGCAGTGCACTGGAGCGAAGGGTTCTGGAAGGAGTGTAGGGTACAACCAGGGGGAGCAGGATGGCAGGACCCGTGCGATGAAAGGATTTATGCACAATGCACATGGCCTTAAAGTGTACTCTGGCAGCCACTGGGAGCCAGTGTAGTTCTTTTAGAGCCTTCTTGGCTGACTACCAACGAGGAATGTTGAATAGTAATCGGGCAGCGCAGTTTTGAGTGATTTGGAGTCTGATGGTCACTGCCGCCGGGGCTCCTAGGTATAAAGAATTTCCATAATCCAGGCGGGAGAGTATCAGGGCCTGAACCATGATTCTCCTCGCCTGGAATGGAAGCAAAGGGAGCACCTTCCGGAGCATTCTCATTAGCCCGATACAAGTAGATGCCGTTCTGGTGACCTGAACAGAGAAGTCTAATGCTTTATCGAGCCAAACTCCAAGACTCTTTATCTGAGGTTTAAGGGGAGGAGGAGAGCCAAGACAGGTGGGCCAGATGGAAGCCAGAGTGGTCGGTGCGGGGTTGCCCAGTAGCATAATCTCTGTCTTCTCCCCGTTGAGTCTGAGACAAGAGGATTGCATCCACTCGGCTACAGCCTCTAGACAGGGGCCCAGGGTGTTGGACGACCCCTCAGTGTGGTCCAAGAAGACCACTAGTTGGGTGTCGTCCGCGTAGGTGACAATACGCACACCAAAGGGATGGACTATCCCTGCTAGAGGCCGCATGTAGACATTAAAAAGTGTGGGGCTAATGGCAGAGCCCTGGGGAACCCCACAGCTGAGTGGTTGCTTGGAGGAGACTGCCTCACCCTCGAACACCTGGAAGAAGCGCTCGTCCAGGAAGGAAGTCAGCCATTCCAGGGCCGCGCCCGACACGCTCATGCCCTTGAGACGATGTAATAGTATGGCATGGTTAACCGTGTCGAACGCGGCGCTGAGGTCTAATAGTATGATGGCTGCTTTCCCTCCCCGGTCCAGCACAGATCTTGTTTCTTCCGTTACTGCTAATAGAGCAGTTTCGGTCCCGTGTTGAGGGCGGAATCCCGTCTGAGAGGCACATAGCAGATTGTTCGATTCTAAATAATCTACTAAGATGTTATTAATGTGCCTCTCAGGCAGCTTGCTCATCCAAGGGAGTAAGGAGATTGGGCGAAAGTTGGCCAAGTTTTTCTGATCTAAGGTGGGCTTTTTCAAAAGGGCCTTAACCATCGCACATTTCCATGGGATTGGAACAGAACTGGAGGTGATGGAGGAATTAAGGACATCTAAGATGACAGGGCAAATGGCATCAATGACCTTGGTAAGGGTCTGCGGGGGTGCTGGGTCATTAGGAGCTCCCGAGGTGACTTTAGGGAGAATCCTATCTAATGAAATAGAGTCTAAGAGAGAGAACTCATCAAGTGAGCAGGGAGCTGGAGGGTCAGAATTAGTGACGGCGGTAGTCTCCAGATCACTTCCTCCAGTGGCAAAGGAGGAGTAAATGGCCTGAATCTTCTGGGAGAAGAAGGTGGCTAGATTGTTACATCGGGCTTGCGCACCGACCAAAGACGGACGCTCAGGGGGGGGAGAGATTAGTGACTTGGCAATTTTAAAAATTTCTTTGGGGGAATTTGCAGCTTGGTTGATTTTAGAATCGTAAAATTGGGCTTGTGCGGATTTCAGTGCATTTTCATATAGCTTGATTGCAGCTTATACTCTGCTTTCTTGGGTTGCGAATATTCTTGTCTCCAAGCTCTCTCTAGTTTACGGCAAGATTGTTTCATAGTTCTCAGGGCAGGGAAGTACCAAGGGGCTACTTTAGATCTTTTTATTGAATGCAAGGATTCCTTCGGGAGAACTTGGTCAAGGGTGTTAAGAATCCAATTGTTAAAATTGGCCGTGGCTATGTTGGGGTTTGTCACCTTCGGAGGTAAATGTTCGGTAAGAGCCGATTTCCACTTGGAAAAGGGAAGCGTGACCCATTTTCTTCCCCAGTGTCTGTTATTGTTTAGTGGAATGGGGAGGGTACTTGTGGACCATATAAAGGGTACTAGGTAGTGGCCGGTCCAAGGCAGTGGTATGGGTAACTCGGCCCTTAAGCTGTCCAAATTACTGAAGATGTGATCTAGGAGATGCCCCTCAGTATGCGTCGAGTGGAAGCCTTTCTGGAGCAGATCAATGGCTTGGAGATTCAGTCGAAGACTGTTAGCTGCTGAATCAAGCGGATGGTCGAGATGCAGATTCAGGTCGCCCAACAAAGTGAGATTTGCCGAGGTGAGCACTAGGTTGGCAGCAACATCCGTCATAGTAGTGACGAAGTTGCTGAGGGGACCAGGCGGTCGATAGACTAGAATGCCTGAGAAGGTGGTGGTGGGGGTGAATTCGAGAGTGAAGTGTAGGCTCTCGCAGACTGGCATGGTGGAGGGAGTGACACAACATCTATAGTTGTCTCTGTGGATGATGGCCAGCCCTCCGCCTCTGCCTGACTCGCGATCCAGTCGCTTTAGAGTGTAGCCCTGGGGGGGGGTGGCCCATACTGTTGCAGGATCGTTTTCCAACTGGAGCCACGTCTCTGTTAAAAAGAGAGCGTCAGGGTTGAGCTCCTCTATCAGCATGGCCAGTTCAGTACAATGTTTCGGCAGCGACCGACAATTAAGAAGGAACAACCTCCAATTGTACATAGGGGGGTGTTTCCCTGTACTCGGGTTGGGCAATTCCCAGTTACATGTTTTACAACGGGCCTTCGATTTTATAGGGAGGACTAAATGTGAACATAGAGGGTTGACAGTGGGTCTTAGTGCGTGTAGGGAAGAAGTGCTGTATATAAGGCGATTCCCTACCATAGTGCCGAGCTGGGATAGGGATCTGGACGCGTCTGGACGCGGACTGGCGCAGTCTGGCTTCTCTTTGGCGCCTCTTCGGCGCGTCTACGGCGCTCCCGCTGCGCGTGCCGCTACGCGGCGGAGCAGGAGTTTAATATAGATTGGGCTTGAGGAAGACTGGAGCGTCAACCTCATAAGATGGCCGCCGAGTATTGGCCCCACCAGGAAGTATGAGCGCTCTGTTCTCCCTCCACAACAAACAGCCTAAATCGCTGCGGTGGACCGGGGAGTCAGCGCACAATTGAATTTTAGCAACAACAAGATATTTTAAAATCACCAGAACGTACTTTAAAAGACACTTGCAGCAATACAAAAAAAGGTGTTGCCACCCAGAGCGCTAGCGCAGGAGTGATTAGTTCAAGAATATCAACATAAGAAACCAGCCGACACGTGTTTCGTCAAGCAAGCCATAAGCCTGTGACTCTTCAGGGCTGGGGAAAACAAAATACTAGGTATAGTATACATAAATCAACATGAAATGTTTGCACGCTTAGAGGTGGGGAGCGCAGGAAACCACCTCACGTGTGTGTGTAAACCCCTATGAAAGTGGAAAGGTACATAGATAGATATTGTGACTTCATGCACGCAGATCAAAGAATAGAAACCTAGTGTAGAAACAAAATTTGTAAAAATGTAGAAATACAATGGGCCGCTGTAAAAATAGCGAAATAAACTGACCCAAGGATCCTGTAGGGAGAGAAAACGTACACAAATATTCATCGGTGAAGTGGCGCGTGGGTGAGTGATAAAACATATCAGGCAATACGATTGAAAGTACGGTGTAAATAAGACAACATAAATCAGAACACATTTGGGCTGTAACTGCTAAGCGACATTAACTATAACGTGGAAAAAGGTTTGAATTTGAAAATCAATAAGAAAGTTTACATCGGTATGATTAGCCCAATATTGGAACAAAGAAATGCTGAGGTTGCCACATGTAAAGGCATGCAAGAAGTTCTCCAAACATCTGGGAGCATAGTAAATAATAAATGACGTTATTCCGTGAAATCTCTCATTCAGAATTAAGATAGGTATAGTGACAAAAAGCTGACCAGAGTACAAGGACCCAAAAAATATATATAGAGCTGTTGACCATTAACTGACCGTAGATGGTCGAGATAAGTTAAGTAAAGAGGATGTCTTAATCACATCGAGTGCAAAACTCAGTAGTTAACGTATAATGTAGCAAAAGTGTCTATTTCTAAACAATAATCAGCAACAGCAGCCAAACATTTTATTAGGTGTAAAAAAAGCATAAGCAAAAAAAGTCTACAATTGGAAGATGTACTCCTTCTCTGTGCTAGTTTCAATAGCATTGTGGTGTTTAAGGCCGTGTAATATCTAAGATTAGATTTCCATTATCGCATTAAACCAGTTATGGCATCAATTGGCATTTTAAATGATAGAATTTATACTCATTGTTTTCTTTGCCTGCATAGCTGAAAACTTACAGGGCCCAAAAGTGAGGCCGATTGCATTGCAAATGCTTGTTTAATCTAGTCATAGATACTCGTCCAGCCTATTAGCTTATTTTCTATTCTGGTTACACTGAGTTGCATGTTTGGCCCCTCCTTATTCAGATACTCCGTATTCATTGATCAGTCACCCTTCCATCCCGTCATTTTAACATAACGCCCTTCCGAACCTAGTTCGAGATTTTTATTTTTTAATATTTACCAAGTTTCCATTTGTTACATTTTTGCATTTTCACAAATGTTTAGCACCTTCCAGTGAATTGTTATGCATGTGTGTCTTTACTGAGATCCATATCCAGCCCACCACATGCAGTAGGTGCTTAAATCAAGGTCCTAGTATGCCACATAACTTTTTGCATGACATAACGTGAAGTCAAGTCAAGTCAAATAATTTATATAGCGCGCTACATACCCAGAGGGTCTCAAGGCGCTTGAGGAAGGGTGGGGAATTACTTGTCGAATATCCAAGTTTTAAGTTGCTTTCTGAATGCTAGGTGGTTCTGAGTGAGGCGAAGGTGAATGGGGAGTGAGTTCCAGGTCTTAGCTGCCAGGTAGGAGAAGGATCTTCCTCCCATGGTGGTTTTGTTGATGTGGGGTACGGCAGCAAGGGCTTGGTTGGAGGAGCGTAGCTGGCGGGAGGGGGTGTAGAAGGAAAGTCGTGTGTTGAGGCATTCGGGTCGAGTTCATAAAGTGCTTTGTGTGCGTGGGTTAAGAGGCGGAATGTTATTCTCTTATTGACGGGGAGCCAGTGGAGGTTTTTCAGGTGACTAGAAATGTGGTCTTTACGCGGGATGTCTAGTATGAGTCTGGCTGAAGCGTTCTGGATGCGTTGGAGTTTTTTCTGAAGTTTTGCGGTGGTACCGGCGTATAGGGTGTTACCGTAGTCCAGGCGGCTCGTGACCAGTGCGTGGGTGACTGTTTTTCTAGTTTCGGTGGGGATCCAGCTAAATGTTTTTTTGAGCATGCGAAGCATGTTGAAGCACGATGATGAAACGGCGTTGACTTGTCTGTTCATCGAGAGTGTGGAGTCCAGGATGATGCCCAGGTTCCGTGCGTGAAGAACACTAGGACACCACCACGGGTGCTAGTTTATGTTAGCGAGTACGTTTAGTCCAGTGGAGGTTGTCATATGCAATGTGTTCACCCCTTTGCATGGCTATTTGGTTCTTGTCTATAGTCTTCTATGTCCTTTTTTTTCCCAACCATATATTCATGTTGTATCACTGTATAACATTGTGTCAATCATTGATAGATCAGCTTCACATGTGCACACTCCTACCTTGTCTTTTTCAGTGCACCGATTACAAGCAAAGGCGAAAAAGCATGGTAATCTTTTTTCAAAACATATATTTTTGGAAAATGTCAGTGTTAGAAGAGGTGAAAGCTGCCAAGAAAACATACATATTTATCACCTGTTCCCATAATAGCTAATCTTTAGGTAGCAAATGAGGTATAATGGGTTTACTGCTGCCCTTAGTTATGGGAGACCCTTTTTCCATTCCCTGACTCTGGCTTGGCTGAAGGTGTGATCCTGAACAGCGACAATATCCAACTATGTCAGTTCCCTATCTTTGTTACTCAAAGGAGTACCAAACGAAATGTATATCAAACTTAGGAGCTATAGAAAAACTGCATTTGCTCATGTTCAGCTCTCAATATTGTTGTAGCCTTTTCTAAAAGTGAAATTTCGGGTGAAAAACTTTTTTTGAATACTCATGATTTTTATGATGATTCTAGTGGTAAATTATGAATTATTAATTTTGCTCTTGTAATGATTTTAATTGGACATTTAGAAGTGTGTTAATTGATGTAGTTTAGTTGTGCCACATTTTTGTAGAGACTCCATTTTATTAATATACCTGATGTTTGGGTGTTCTGTTCATCTTGCTCCTGCTCAATATCCCTCCCAATCAATGTCCCCCTGCATGTCTTCTCTCCCAACAGTCTTCGGAGAGCACAGGACACTGTGACACAATTAGTTATTTTCCTTAAAGAGCATGTATTTTTAATTAAACTTTCTTCGTGTACTGATTGTTGATTCTCAAGGACCCTTTCACTGGAAGTTCTGGTGTGGACTCGGTAGCATACACCTGTGAGTGGGTCTTTGAAAAATGGTTCATATTGTGTTGTGCCTCCAAAACATGCTGTGGTTGATGGAGTTTTCATTTCCTTAGAAATGGGTTATTGTTATATTTATGTATGTGACAATCTAAATTCTGATTTGCTCAATATGTGTTGGAACTTGTCATGCCATTCTGAACTTGCAGTGTTTGCTCATCTTATATTCAGGAAAAGTGTATAAAAACTCCTTGGTTTTAGAGGCGAGCCAGAGACTTTCCCTTTGCTTTTATGTATGCTGTCAGTGTTTCTTTTGATTCTGACACAGCTTTTTCTTTTTCCTTAGAGATGATGTCTGTGTTCCTGGTGAATCTGACACAATCCAATTCTATTCACTGGGGGCTACCTAAGTCCCTCCTCCGCCGCCTTCAGCTGGTGCAGAACCAGGCAGACATACTTATTTACAAAACCCCTAAATGGCAATCCGCCAGACCTCTTCTGGCAAAATTGCACTGGTTGTCTATCGAACAGCGAGCCGCCTTTAAAATTGGCTGCCTGGTATACAAGGCCCGGCAGTCCAAGGGTCCGGCCTTCCTGGAATCCCTCCTCAAACCTTACTGCCCGGCCCGCAGTCTTCGCTCTGCCCATCTCCACCTCCTTATTACTCCGACGGTCAAATTGAAAAAACTGGGCGGTCGCAGACTCAGTTTCCTGGCACCTAAACTGTGGAACTCCCTCCCTCTACATATCAAAACTTCTGACTCTTTGTTGAGCTTCCGAAAGAGCCTAAAAACATGGCTCTTCTCAAATCTTATTTAAACCACCGTCCCCACCCTCAATCTTAATCATAGTGCCAGGAAACCTTTGGTGTCAGCGCGCTTTATAAATACAGCATAAGATAAGATAAGATAAGATTCTTAGATTTTTTCCCTTTTCTACCAGGGCCTCTAGTTGTTCTACTTGTGATTTTTCCTCCTTTGCGCAACTTAGAATTATTCTGATTTCTGATATGTAGTCTATATCTGAGCCTTTTTTGGCTTATACTGCATTTATCTGTAATGCTTAATTTGAGATTTTTAAATACAATTCTTTAACTTTTCCCTGTTCTAGAACTGAGTTATTGAGGGGTCCTAGTTATTTTATTACTCTGCTACATTTTGTCAAGCCTAATGTTGAAGAGGATGGTGACTTTTATAGCAAGCTCAATGGTTTGGAAAGGAACCCGCAAGGTAAATTGTGGAGTTATCTAAAATATTTGGGTGCAGTAGAATATTAGGGTTTTGCTCCCACAATTTTGGTAGCAGAGGTTCGTTGTTTAAGAGCATCTCCTCATTTATTGGGGGTGCCTAGAGTAGTCCTGAAAGTTCCCTGAGATTTCCCAGTGTTTAATGATGCCCAGCCTGAGGGAGAAAGGAGTTTTTGAAACTTTGCAGAGAGTTCCAATATAAGAGACTCCAGAGAAGTGACTAGTTGAGTATTTCTGAATTATGTGGAGTGCAAGTATGAATAGGGTGGATTGATTTGTGCATGGTGAATGTATTTGTTATGCATGTTGGAGTATGTGTTTGAGAAATGGATTTCTGTTTTTGTTGTGAGTTGTCCAGATATACAATGATGGTTTTGGATTCAATTGGTGGATTGATTACTGTTGTACTAATGGATGATTCATATTTGTAAACACCTTTGAAGTTCTATTGGTTCTCTCAGTTGATTTGGTTTGATCACTGGATTCGTTGAAATCCAAGATCTTGAGATATATAGGTTTACTTGTCTGTAGTAGCTGTGTGTAGAGAGAGGTGCTGCATACACATTGATAGTGTTTATGAACTAATGGGCTTCTTTTCTATGTTGAGTTCTTAATTTGTGCTTTTGATTCTTCCTCTTGAGTGCACAAGAATAAGCGCACTGACTAGGGTCGATTGTAGCTGGTAGGAAGTCTACCTAATGTGAATTGCAGTCATAGGAAAAAGCTCCATGAACCACTTTCTGGTTTTCCACTCTTGATTTTGAATTATCTGCTGGTTTCTGGAGATTTATGATTTTTGACTAAATTGACTTACTTGATTTACTGACTTTTCCTTCCTTGCTAAGGTAAACAGACAAGGGTCTATTCAGTTTATTAGTTTAAACGTGATTTTGTAATTGTTTCCCTGTTCACGGTTAAGTTGTGCTGTTATCGGTTAGTCAACCAGGAAGCTGCACTGGCATTGATGAGATGTTACCACGAAGCAGTGATCTGATTGGTAACGAGGTACATTATAATCTTATAATTCTTGACGATTTTAATATTCACATTTGTCCTCTTAAGTGTTTACAGAATGTTGATTATGAAGTTGACCCGTGGGGTGGTACTCATTTTGAGCACACCAGAAGCGGGATGTATCTTGAGAGTCTTTTATCTGAGTTTTATTTGGTTGCCCTATCACAAGGGGACGTTTTGTGTCCCGTCCCGACCTTTGTGGGTCAAGGTCACCAGTCCATTGTGGACTATATCTTTGTCTCATCCCCTCCGATGGATAGTATAGGTTCGTTCAGTGTAACACAAAATGGATTTAGTGATCACAACCCCCTTAGTCTGGATATTAATATCAGGGCTCTTAAAGGGGAAAATGCGCTGGCTCCTATTAAAAACTTAAATATAGCTACTATATGTCAGGGGAGGAGAATAAGGTGGGAAGCGGTTACCCCTACGAACTTCTTAGAGGATCAGTACAAGTGTAATGCGGAGGAACTGAATATATGTACAGGAGTAAATTCAGAGCCAACTGAAATTCTGGGTGCTTTTAATTGTATAACAACTCATGTAGCAGATAAGCTAAGTAGGAAAAGCAGACCCAGAAAGCAAAAATTGGAAAGCTGGTTTGATCAGGCTTGCACCAGCACGCACGTAGCCCTGTTAGAGGCTCTGAAAGAGTGTGAGAGGGATCCACATAGGATTGCTACAGCAAGAAGGGCCTATAATAATGCCACAAAACAGAGGAAAAATGAGTTAAAAAATATGGCATGGGAAGAACTAACCGAATCGAGTGTTCTGAAAAGTAGCACCCGATTTTGGAAAGTGATAAACAGTCCATTGTTTAATGAGACAGATAACATAAACAAGGACTGCCTTATTGCCCCAGGAAAATGGGTGGAGCATTTCAGTGGTCTTTATGCTGAGATAAGTATATATCTCACTACAACTAGTGGGGTGAATATACAAACTGGGAAAATCATTTTTTCTGAGGAGGAAATATTAGAGGCAATTGAGTCCACTGCAAATGGGAAAGCCCCAGGCCCGGATGGGGTCCCTGCGGACCTTTATAAGGCGGACCCGAACTATTGGGCAAATATTTTAACCTCTGTTTTTAGTGCAGCTGTTAATGTTGGCCTACCAGAGTCCTGGGATAGAGCAGTTATTGTCCCAATTTTCAAAAAGGGCGTGAGGGAAGATCCGGCATGTTATCGGCCGATCTCACTCTTAGACTCGGCTGCGAAAATTATGGGAAAAGCTGTTTTAAATCGATTGACAGACTGGTTGGAAGAGAATAATGTTGTCTCGGACCTGCAGTATGGGTTTAGAAAAGGAAGAGGTACTGCTAGCCAATGTTTAAATTTACATCTTCTCATAGGGAAATATACAGTCGCAAAGCAGGGGGACATACACCTAGCTTTTATGGATTTGTCGACTGCTTTCGACCTTGTAAATCGACAAAAATCATGGTCTTCCTTGTGTGACATGGGGCTGGACCCTGTATTAATATCCTTCCTAGCAGAAATCCACGAGAATACCAGTGCAGCAGTCCACTACAACGAGAATGGAAGTCTTACCGATGCATGGCCTGTAAAGCGGGGGGTACGGCAGGGCTGCATTCTGGCGCCCCTGCTGTTCACGCTTTATATAAATAATTTGGGTGATGCTCTAACCCTAGTAAATAAAGATATTCCAAGAGTTGGTTAAAAAAACATTCCAGCTTTACTTTATGCGGATGACGCTGTTTTGCTAGCAAGAACGGCAAGAGGGTTGCAATCTCTTTTAGATTGTTTTATTAATGTTATGGACGCTCTAGACTTAACAACAAATTTTAAAAAATCACATGCTATGACAATTGGTGGAGGGTGGGCAAAGAAAACATCCTTTTTCTGTAAAGGTCAGGTTCTCATTAAAGTACCTACATTCCCATATTTAGGTGTTGTCTTTGATGATAGAAGGTCGTGGGTCGCGCAACGCGCATTGAAAAAGGATATATTAGCGAGAACAATAGGTGCCTTGTTGGGGTTTGCAAAACGATTGGGTTGTAAGCCCTTACCGGCTCTTGTGAAAATTTATGATGCCAAGTGTGTACCCATGGTCCTTTACGGGAGTGAAGTCTGGGGTTATTTGAACATGTCCGAGATCCAAACCACAGAAAATTTCTTTTTAAGAAAATTGTTGTCGCTCCCCCAAACTGTAGCTGCTTTTAATGTCCATGAAGATCTAGGGGTGGGTTATATCTCAGATCAAATTGCTTTAGCCCCGTTGTTGGAGTGGCTTAGAGTATGGGCGCAGCAAGCGCCGAATTTAAACCAGTTAATTATTCAAGACTGTCTGTCTCTAGACAGGGCCCTGGACATCCCTTGGATCAGCTATATTAAAACTCAAACAGAGTTAATGGGTTGTCCCGAACTGTTTACGAATCCTGTGGCTTTGAGCAAAACTGCTATTAAAGCTGTAAAGGCCCTGTTTTTGAACAGGATACAGTCACAGAAAGAAGAGGAACTGGTGAAACCATCGGTGAGGAGTTTTATAATGTTGAGTATATGCAAAGACATCCAGCCGTACTTAACTTACATAAACAAGCCGTTCCATCGCTATGTGCTGATAAGATTGAAGTACAATATGCTCCCATGGTTGCTATCCTACCCAAAAGGTTTTGCGAAAGTTGGGACATTGGGGCATTGTCCATGTGACAACTGTTCTGATCAGAATACTCTTCACATGATCTTTTTTTGCAAGTTTTATGTTCCCCGTCGTAGAAAATGTATTGTCCCATTGTTTCGGGGCCAAAATTTTGACCAATTCAGACCGGCTCTGACCTTTTTACAAATGCTTGGGTCTCCAATGGTATGCTTTGGGGTGGCAAGTTACATTATTGGGGCGATTAGGAGCCGAAATAAAACATTGTTACCTTAATTTTGCTATAGCCCCCCTGTGTCGGGGTGTTTTCTGAGTAAGTTTCTGTGGGTGACAAAGTGTTTTTAATTGTATTTATTTCAACCAAATTTGTAATTTTGTAATGTACTCAGTGCTACCTGTAGTTTGTATTTAGTCATCTAAAATGTGAAAACTGTTAAATGAAATGCTGTACTGTGCTTTGATGGTTTTAAACTTTTTAACCGAATAAAGAAAATTCTGATTCTGAAAACTGTGAAATGAATTACAAACTTTATTTATCACATGAAGTCATGTAAGAGATGGATTTGATCACACCGAGAGCCCATATTCAATATTTCATTGCAAAAATAATGGATTAGAGTGATTTGAAAAAATACTAAGAAAGATGGAAGAAACGTACAGTAAATTAAAAGTGAATGAAAGGGACTAAAGTAAGATGAGAGGTGTCACAAGTGATTCAGAAGTTGGGCTAAGAGCAGTTTTGGAATTTCCTTTGAGAGAAGTTTATGGAGGGAATCTTGTTCATGTGCCATGGACTTGAGCTAATTGTTATGCGTTTACTAATAATTTTCGGAAATTGAGAGAGGATACAGAAAAGTTGTATGATGAGGTACACCAATTGACACACATATCTTAGGTGTTGTGGGTGGATTTTAATTCATTGTTTCAGACAAAAGTAGCAGACAAATACAAGGTTGTGATTGAGTATTTGAAAAAATTAGTTCATGAAAAGGATATAAATTGGCAAAAGATTTTGGAAACTTTATAAGAGTCGAAAGAGCCATCAAATTTTTGTTATGGAAGGTTTATGCATATCTATAAGAAAAACACAGCTGAGTTGGTCTGAAAAAGATGGGTTTAGTGGATTCATAGCTGCTTTTGTATCAGGGTTAAGAGCAGAGATTAGATATCACATATCAATAGAGTGGATTGTGTTTGAAGATAAAGAGAATAGATGAGATGTTGATGCTGAAGTAAAGTAGTAGTGATTTTTTGAGGCTATTCAGAAAAAGCTTAAAGAAAAGCTGATAATTTCCCAGACAGTACTTTGAGAAGGGATCTTGGAATCAAATGGGTTCAAATATGAATTTTGCTCTGTCTAGTATGAATGGAGCAAATCAGATGCAGATGAAAAATGGTGGTAGAGGTGATGGTATAAGTATGAATATTGAATTGAATAAAAAGAATACAGCTTGTCACTACGGTGGGAAGATCAGGTACTGGAAAAGGGAGTGCTTTCAGAGTCCTAAGAGGATTCAGGGGAACGTAGAACAACTTCAACAGATGTAGAGAACTAATATGATGGCCCAGCATATTCAGTATTCTGAAAAGAGTGTACTGAGTCAGGAAGGAAGAAAAGTCCAAGTTGTAGTGATCAGTAATAAACAAATTATCAATCAGGTTACACCAGATGTTACAGTAAAAAGTGGTCAGATGGTGAGTAAGCATCAGTTTATTTGTGTGATCTTGTGAACTTATGGGGAAGGGATTTCCTCTACAAACTCAATTGTGTGATTTACTACATACCAAATGGTGTTGCGATTGAAACACAAAATGAGGACTCTATTTTTAAAGTAAATTCTGCAGACTCAAGAGTTGAGCTATTCCCAGTTGTAACACAAGAATTCAAGCCCCTGGATTTAACAGATACTGTCAGGGTTGAGATATGTAATTTTCCTGGAAAAACGACGGGCTTGATTGAAAGTGCAAAGACAGTCAAACTGGATGCATTATTTCCTAGAGCTAGACATATATACTTACAAAAGATGCAAAGAAGGAAGGAAAACAGTGATTGAAAAGTTGATTGAGCTAGGAATTCTGCAGGAGGTACTTGGCAGTCCTTATAATGCTGCAGTAAAGTAAATTAGAAAGACAATTGGCAAGTGGAGAATTGTACAGGCTCTCCACAAGATTAACAAGATTGTTTTTCAATGCAGTTCAATGGTACCAAATCCAGCAGTGGATTTGTTCCAGATTCCATCAGAAGCAGAATGGTATGCAGTCATTTACTTATGCCAAATGTTCTTCTCAATTCCTGTGCACAAGGAATCACAATTCTTTTTGTGTTCAATTTTTGAATAAAGTTCCTGTGTGGTTTAAAATCCGACAAGGTTATACAGAAAGTCCCTGGAAGATTTTGTCAAATACTCAAGAAAGATCTACAGAGTTTGAAGCTGCCATGTAATTCAGTCTTGGTGCAGGATATTGATACTGGTTGCATCTAAGACAAAAGGGGGCAGTAAACTTCATACCATTGCTTTGTTAAATCGTCTAGCTGGGAATGGACATAAGATTTTCCCTGGTAAACTGCAGTATTTTAAGATGGAAGTAATCTATCTTTGAGACTATTTTGAAAAGGGTGTGAGTAAAGTCTCGAAAGAATTAATTTCTGCAATTCTGAAAATGAGTCAGCTGACCACTCAGAGGGAGGTTTGGATGTTTCTTGGAGTTATTGGGTATTGTCAGTGGATTCAAACGTTTTCCTTGATTGCAAAACCTTTAATAAGGTTCACAGGTAGTGCTGTCCAAGATACAGTACCATTTGATGAGGAATGCAAATTGCGATTCCTTAAATGCAATGTATGAAGCACAGAAAAAGTGCGATTTGGTCTTAAGGAATCTCAAATTACCACCAACTTCAAGATGGTGGTAATTTGCGATTTCTTTGAACAATGCACTTTTTTGCATTTTCCTAAGTGTCATGTGGCGCACATACATGCCCTTAGGGCATGTATGTGTGTCACATGTGAACACATACATATTTCAGGAGTGCAACAGGGTGTCCTTTTGACACGCTGGCACCCTTGAAATTGCATTCTAAATTTGTGATTCTCTAATTGCGAATCGCAAATTGAGAATGTCTTCCCATTCATTCCTATGGGCCTCCTAGCCCATAGGAATGAATGGGAAGGTGTTCCTTAATTGCAATTCGCAATTTGCTAATCGCAATTAAGGAATGCCAAGGAATCGCAAAATATTTGCGAATTTTTTATTACATCCCGTTTTGCGATTCTCAAATAGCGATTCTCTAAAAATCGCTATTTGAGAATCGCAATAACGGTATTTGATACATAAGCCCCTAGGTCTGGTCTTAAGCTCAATGGATCCGAAACAGAACTAATGATTCTGGGAAATAACTCCACTCAACAAGTCCTAGACTGGCCCACTAGCCTTGGCCCCCCGCCAGTCTCTAAGGTGGTAATAAAGAGTTCGGGGATGTGGCTAGAAAAAAACTAACAATGGAAGCCCAGTCCATCAAAATCTTGACTAATTGTTTTGGACTGTTGAGGATGCTGCACAAGATCCTGCTCCCACACAATTCGAGACAGGTGGTAGTCCAAGCCCATGTCCTGTTGCGGCTGGACTATGGCAACTCACTATATCTAGGATCTCCTAAAGGAGTGACACATAAACTATAAGTCATGCAAAATGTGGCTGCACGCATGTTAATTGGGATCCCAAGATATCGATCGGTTAGACATGACTAGAGAGACCTTCATTGGTTCCCCATTTCTAAAAAATAAGTGTCTTCTAACAGGCCCTGCAGGGACAAGGCCCACCAATTCTACACCAATTTGCTTGCCCTTACATTCCCAACAGATCTCTGCACTTCGTTGTGCATAGCAAGGAAGTTCAGGTGAGCTGACACCCAAGAACGCACGTTAGAGGTTACAGGTGACAACTGCCTTAAGTTGGATGGAGGTAAGACAAGCGTGATGGTGGTGGGACACAACCCACAGTTCTGGACACTCGCCTAGTGGTCGGATTCTCATGGCCCTTTTCCTGCCTCAAAACTGATATGAAAGTATCTTGGCATCTGGCAGATGATAAATTAACTTTCAAACCACATATCAGTAAGCTGTGTGCCTGTTGCTCCGTCCTTCTTTGGAGTCTCAGGAAGGCACTATCGGCCACATGCAGCAACGTTTTTTTCATTCGCAAACGGTGTGATTCGGAAAAATCGGCCGTTTGCGAATGCAAAATCCGTTTTTGGGATGCATGAAACTGTTGTGCATAATTCGCTATTTTTAGCATTTCTAATAATTGCGAATGCATTTAAGGAATCGCATTTGTGCGATTCCTTAAATGCAATGCATCATTTTTTTTAAAATAGCGAATTTGAAAATTGGAAGTGCAAATTAACACGAGGTTGACCCTCGTGTTAATTTGCGAAAATTGTTAAAAAAGCAAAAAAATGCATTTTTAAAACTTACATGTTACAGACACACATGTCCATAGGACATGTGTGTGTGAAACAACCACTTAAAAATACATTTCAGGGGTGCAGGGGGGGGTCCTTTGGACCCCCCCCCGCACCCATGGAATGCATGAAGATTGTGAAAATTGTAAATTGCGAATTCGCAATTTCCATTGATTCCTATGGGCCTTTTGGGCCATAGGAATCAATGGGAAATGCCAATTACCAAATTAGAAGTCGCATAATATTAGCGATTCGGTAAAAAATGTGAATTTTACCGAATCGCTAATATTATTAGAAATTAATCATGCATCCCGTTTTGCGAATTCTAAATTGCGTTTCGCTATTCTTCGCAATTTAGCATTCGCAAACGACCGGGATGATGCATGTGGGGGCTAGGACCATCCCGTCTTACGGTCCAGGTCATTGTTACATTGCGTCTGGACTACGGCACTGGTCCATATTTAGGCATTCCACAAACCTTATTAAACTGTCTGCAGATTACTGAAAATGCAGCTGCTTGTCTGCTCTTATGTATTATTAGAAGTAAACAGAGAGGACGATTCTTTTGGCTTCGAAGCTCTGGAATTTCCTACTGTCTCAGTTGCGACTCTGATCCACTGGAGCAGTTTTTAGAAAACAATTAATGACATGACTCTTTTTATCTCCTATGATCTGTCTCAGTTACATTTTGTATAAATGATATACATAAACATAATTTTTTATTTTTTAAATATTTTGAAATGCCAAACTGTATTCAACCTTGAAAGAAGAAATAAAGAACTTTTTTTAATATTTAGGTAGCGGGCTCCATGTACTCTGGCAGTATGTGTGTGGTCTTGTGCTTTCATAAAAAAAACACCATGTTCTGAGAGCTGTAAACATCATTTTGTATCAGTTACTCACTGTATTTGATTGTAAAGGGAAGTCGAGGACTGAATACACACACCTGATACAGAAAGCAAGTTGTGCATGTAAGTTTAAGCTAAATACAGGACGCATTTTTACAAGTTCAAAACCATTTCAGAGCTTTAATAACACTGTAATTTTAGTGCATGGAAATGTACTCACAGGCGTGGGGAATGGGCATTACGAGGCTGAAATGCACAATGAGTATAAGTGCACCCATGAAATGACAAGTTTGTGGGTATTCATCAACTCCTTTGGTCATTTTAAAGGGACTTGGTAATTTTAAATCGGAGGGTGCCTGTCGATAAAATAGCACAATTTACTTTTTACTCACATCATACACAAAGCCTGTTAGACTATGTGGTTGTCTCCTATCAAATGTCTGGAAAACCTAGTTGTCTCTCCGTCAGTATGTTATGTTATGTGAACCCAACTTGTATAGCGCAACAGCTGCCTCAGCGAAGAGGCGTCCCGGCGCTGACTGCAACAAGACATATAGGCTCAAGCCTAAGCTGGAGGGAAGAGATAGGTTTTGATAGCCTTCCGAAATGCCAGATAATTGTCCAGACAGCAGATCTGGAAGGAAAGGGAGTTCCAGAGTTTAGCCGCCAAGCTGCGAAAAGACCGTCCCCCGGCACGTCCACGTTTCACCCGAGGGAGGATAACCAGGCATAGCCCCATGGAGCGCAGATGACGCATGGGTGTATAACAGATTGGCCAGAATACCCGGGGAAGAGTACTTCAGAATTTTAAAGCCCAGGCAAAGGGCCTTGAATTCAATACGCTTGGCCATAGGCAGCCAATGTAACCGTCAAATGGCACCAGTTGTCGGGCAGCTTCTAGGGAGCCCAAGTAGGGCTCTGGCTGCCGCATTCTGGACGGACCCTTTGCAAAGGCATGACCTCTGCCTTATTTACCCCCATGTAGAGCGAGCTAGGATAGTCCAATCTTGACAGGATAGCCGCTTGGACAATCATTTGTTGTGTGGACGGGTCAAAGTACCCCAGCAGGGGTTTCAATCCCCAGAGTAAGCCAAAACACGTGCCTGCCACAGTTGCATAGCGTTTTAGGACCCTAGTGTAATTTTTCCGATTCATGTCCTTACATAGGTATAAAGTACTGTATCCTTATATAGGCATAGAAATCATAACCATATTAAGACATAGCTCAAGTAGTCCTAATACGGCTTGGCTACTTCCAGTTGTTCCGAAAATCTACAACAATTTCTTGGAAAAACCCGCCTTCAGCAGTCAGGGACTTCCCCCTGCATGAATATTAATTTATCCAAGAACTCATGGAGTTTTCAGAAAATTAAGTCTCTAATGACGTTATTATGTCCAATCTTACGTCAAACTCTGCACCTTCAAGGTATAAATATGCCCTCCAAACAAACACACGGTGGTTTGGAGCAGTTCGACTATCTACTTGCCCAACGCGCCCTGCTGCAGCAAGTGCCGAAGGAAGCCGACCCTCCAGCTGACGCACTGAGAGACGCTGTACTTTCTCCAGCCGAGAAATCCAGCTTCGGTGTTTCCAGGCTACCCTTGCGGGTTGCTGGGAAATCGAGTCCTGAGAGAGAGATACCAGACCCCCTACATTCTTAAACTAAAGTACGGAGCTGATTAGACCCTAAGAGAATTCTTGGATTAGATTCTTGGCAAAAGAATACTAAAACTAAGCTACACTCACTTACATTTTCCCTTGTACTAGACCTAGGTTAGGTACACCGGGGTAGGCGTATTTTAGAAGCACCAGTTGAGTACTTTTAGTCATTATTTATCAATGTATGTATTTTATGTACTATATGGCTTAGAAACCATATCATGCTTTTACAGTACTATTTTATAATACTGTTCGTACTGTACGCCTTGTACTTTACAACAAGTATTACGATGGTAGCAGTTCACTTCTTATGCTTGAGAAAGAAGACTGTTCAATAAATACCTTTTATTGAAAACGCCCGTCTCTCTATTTCTCTGCACCTCTGGTGAAACGAAGCATGCACGATTGACTGAGTGAAATAACTATCTATTGTTTCCACGACTCTAGAGATATATTTCTTATTCTTGGGGAACAAAGTTGTCATGTTTTAAGTGGTTGTCAGAAACTAATCCCTTCTTGTTCATTCGAGAAAGTTTCTAGTGACCTCTGAGCTAGCTGGCACATACACAATTAAGTCTAGTATATTCGGTGGAGACCTAGTCGACCTCAGTCCTACGTCTAAACTACAGGATATACTATTCCAATGCGCAGAGCCTATTGGGAATATAGGAACTACACTACACCACTTTCTTGGTATGGTCCTGAAAGCTGAGGATCGAGTCCATCCACACCCCTAGATTTTTCACCACCGACTTAGGGGTGGGTGCACTCCCAAGGATATTCGGCCACCATTGCTCACTCCATAACTCAATATCTCTCCACCCCAGCAAAAGCTCAGATTTATTGGCGTTAAGCTGGAGACAGTTGGCGGTCATCCACTTCGCGACTGCCGCCAGACCGCTCCTGAATTTGGGAGCATCCCACGTAGAATTGTCGGAGAGAACCAATACCAAGTGCGTGTCATCAGCGTAAAAGACAATGGTGAGACCCCAGTCCCTGGCCACCGCAGCCAATGGTTGTACATACAGATTGAATAGTACAGGACTCAGAGCGGAGCCCTGTGGCACACCCTGTCTGACAGACTGGACACGTGAAAGAAAAGGTGGGGTGGTCACCTGGAATGTTCTCTCAGAAAGAAAAGATCTACACCACTCTAGAGCTGGACCAAGGATACAGGCTTCCTCCAGACCAGGGGTACTCATAGTACGGCTCGCGGGCCGCCAGCGGCCCGGCAAGCCTTCCCTGGCTTCCCTGTCCAAACATCGTACCTGTGTTTTAATATATATATTTTTTAATAGTGTCAGCAAACATCCCGGCGGCAGCGCAAGTCAAGAGACTGCTGCTCTGTGGGGGCCGGGGCCGGGCGATTCCGTGGAGCTGCAGGGACCTACGAGGTGAACAAAGCCTCGTTAACATGGGAATGGTCTTTTAAAGCCCTGTGAATTGCTCGGGTGCGGCTGTGTGTGTGTGCCCGGAAGCTGTCTTAGCCCAGGCACACACAGGCAGGATTTGAAGACAAAGGTGTGTATAAATCTGGTAGGCTTTGTGCTTTAAACAAGGGGAAATCTAGTTGAGATTGATGCTGGCTATACCAACTATAGTTTGGCTTCTGAATCTAAAACATCTATATTTGGTATTTTTGAGCAAACCGTCACCAGGGTGAGGATGGATGGCTACCTTGTCTTAAAGAGGTACAATTCATCCCCGTCTGCCAACCTACCAAATGGCGCCATTTAAAAGTCAGGGGGAGCTAGGGTAGAACCAGTCACAGGTCAGCCTTGCATCTTTAAGGGAATGAGGGCTTTGGACAAGTGAGACCCTGTAAGGCCGACGGGGCTGGGCCAGCGTCAACCACACTTGTGCAGCTAAACGATGAAGAAAGCCTACTAGGCTGGTAACTGCATTATAAAAGTGCAAAAAGGCAGATGTATGCAGCAACATTATATCTATCGTCTCACCTTTAACACCTTCTCGGTTTTTACTGATAAATGACAACTCAGCCGCATGGTTTTTGTTATAGACATGCACAGACTATTTTCTCAGTTTAGGTCCTATCTGGAAATCAAATGAGGCGGGACGGAGTCAGTCACGTCATGTTATTAGGTTGGCATAGAAGGGTTTGTCGTTCTGTTTGTATCTGGAAGAAAATGGAAAATGAAACACTATTTAAAAAGGAAAAAAGTGTTCCAAGAAATGGCACACGTTTTTAAGGGAAGACAAAAGCAAATATATGTTATATTAAAATGTCTATATATGGAGAGGAATTTGAGTTTGATCCTTAGTCTAGATGGGGCTAATGAGTTTTAATTAAGGGTCTCAGTTAAGGTTTGACGGGTTGGGCACCAAACCATTGGGCTGGGGCTTAGGACAGATACACATCTCCTTTCCCCTGACATACACTGGGGTGAGTGTTAGGGGGCTTAGGACAGACACACATCTCCCTCCCTGAGGGAGAGCAAGGGAGAGGCAGACAGAGGGAGAGTGAGGGAGAGGCAGACAGAGGGAGAGCGATTGGAGAGGCAGACAGAGGGAGAGCGAGGGAGAGGCAGACAGAGGGAGAATGAGGGAGAGCGCGGGAGAGTGATGGAGAGCGAGGAAGGGAGACAGAGGCAGACAGAGGTAGAGCGAGGGAGGGAGACAGAGGGAGAGCGAGGGAGAGCCAGAGGGAGAGCAAGGGAGAGCAAGGGAGGGAGACAGAGGCAGAGGAAGGGAGACAGAGGCAGACAGAGTTAGAACGAGGGAGAGGCAGACAGAGGGAGAGCGAGGGAGAGGCAGACAGAGGGAGAGCGAGGGAGAGTGCAGGAGAGTGATGGAGAGCGAGGGAGGGAGACAGAGGGAGAGCAAGGGAGGGAGACAGAGGGAGAGCGAGGGAGAGCCAGACAGAGGGAGAGCGAGGGAGAAGCAGACAGAGGGAGATCAAGGGAGAGCGAGGGAGGGAGACAGAGGCCGAGGGAGGGAGACAGAGGCAGACAGAGTTAGAGCGAGGGAGAGGGAGACAGAGGGAGAGCGAGGGAGAGGCAGACAGAGGGAGAGCGAGGGAGAGCGTGGGAGAGTGATGGAGAGTGAGGGAGGGAGACAGAGGCAGACAGAGGGAGAGCAAGGGAGAGAGACAGAGGGAGAGCGAGGGAGAGCCAGACAGAGGGAGAGCGAGGGAGAAGCAGACAGAGGGAGAGCAAGGGAGAGCGAGGGAGGGAGACAGAGGCCGAGGGAGGGAGACAGAGGCAGACAGAGTTAGAGTGAGGGAGAGGCAGACAGAGGGAGAGCGAGGGAGAGGCAGACAGAGGGAGAGCGAGGGAGAGCACGGGAGAGTGATGTAGAGCGAAGGAGGGAGACAGAGGCAGACAGAGGGAGAGCCAGACAGAGGGAGAGCGAGGGAGAAGCAGACAGAGGGAGAGCGAGGGAGGGAGACAGAGGCCGAGGGAGGGAGACAGAGGCAGACAGAGTTAGAGCGAGGGAGAGGCAGACAGAGGGTGAGCGAGTTAGAGGCAGACAGAGGGAGAGCAAGGGAGAGCGCGGGAGAGTGATGGAGAGCGAGGGAGGGAGACAGAGGCAGACAGAGGGAGAGCGAGGGAGGGAGACAGAGGGAGAGCCAGACAGAGGGAGAGTGAGGGAGAGCGAGGGAGAAGCAGACAGAGGGAGAGCAAGGGAGAGCGAGGGAGGGAGACAGAGGCCAAGGGAGGGAGACAGAGGAAGACAGAGTTAGAGCGAGGGAGAGGCAGAAAGAGAGAGAGCGAGGGAGAGGCAGACAGAGGGTGAGCGAGGGAGAGGCAGACAGAGGGAGAGCAAGGGAGAGCGCGGGAGAGTGATGGAGAGCGAGGGAGGGAGACAAAGGCAGACAGAGGGAGAGCGAGGGAGGGAGACAGAGGGAGAGCCAGACAGAGGGAGAGCGAGGGAGAAGCAGACAGAGGGAGAGCAAGGGAGAGCGAGGGAGGGAGACAGAGGCCAAGGGAAGGAGACAGAGGCAGACAGAGTTAGAGTGAGGGAGAGGCAGAAAGAGAGAGAGCGAGGGAGAGGCAGACAGAGGGAGAGCGAGGGAGAGTGATGGAGAGCGAGGGAGGGAGACAGAGGCAGACAGAGGGAGAACGAGGGAGGGAGACAAAGGGAGAGCGGGGGAGAGCCACACAGAGGGAGAGCGAAGGAGAGCTAAGGAAAGCGAGGGAGAGGCAGACAGAGGGAGAGCGAGGGAGGGAGACATAGGCCGAGGGAGGGAGACAGAGGCAGACAGAGGGAGAGCGAGGGAGGGAGACAGAGGGAGAGGCCGACAGAGGGAGAGCGAGGGAGGGAGGCAGAGCGAGGGAGGGAGACAGAGCGAGGGAGGGAGACAGAGCGAGGGAGACAGAGGGAGGGAGACAGAGTGAGGGAGGGAGACCTCAGAGTGAGGGAGGGGGAAGGAGAGAGAGGGAGACAGAAGGAGGGAGAGGGAAGGAGACAGAGGGAGACAGAGGGAAGGAGAGAGAGGGAGAGGGAAATAGAGTGAGAGGGAAACAGAGAGAGAGAGAGGGTAACAGACAGAGGGAAACAGAGAGACGGAGACAGAGAGAGAGGGAGACAGTCAGAGTGAGTGAGACAGAGGGAGTGAGACAGTCAGAGTGAGTGAGACAGACGGAGGCAGAGAGACAGAGTAAGAGCGGGAGTGGGAGGGAGTGAGACAGTCAGAGTGAGTGAGACAGACAGAGGGAGAGAGAGGTAGAGAGAGGGAGGAAGAGGGAGAGAGAGAGGGAGGGAGACAGAGAGAGAGAGAGAGAGAGACAGAGAGAGAGATAGAGAGAGAGAGAGAGAGAGAGACTGAGAAAGAACGAGAGAGAGAGATGTGTGTATGTTGGGTCTGGTGGCTCAGTGGACGAAGGCGTCCGCTGCAGGGACCAGTGATCAACCTCATGGTACCAGTTTTTTTTGTTGCTGGAGCCCCGCCCCCTCCCCCACTGACCCCGCCCCCACCGGTGCGGCCCTCGGCCACAAATCACACTGTAAATTTGGCCCCGAGAGAAAGTTTGTGAGTACCCATGCTCCAGACGATGTAGAAGAATCTGGTGGGAGACCATATTGAACGCAGCACTAAGATCTAACAGTATCAGTGCCGCAGTGTTACCAGCATGCAGAACGGTCCGCAGATATTCGGTCACAGCACGGAGTGCTGTCTTCGTGCTGTGACCTGGGCGGAAACCATTCTGCGAGAAATCCAGGACACTGTAGTTGTCCAAGAATGCCATTAGGATGGCATTAATATGTGCCTCTGCAATCTTAGCCGTCCAAGGTAAGAGAGATATCGGACAAAAGTTTTCCAATTTGGCTGGATCCAATGAAGGTTTTTAAGTGGAGGTACCACCATTGCCTGTTTCCACAGCCTAGGAACCACTGCAGTGGAGAAAGAAGTATTAATCACATGGCACAAAGGTGCCAAGAGCACAGGTAGAGAGTCCATCAACTGATCTGGCCTAAGAGAGTCTGCAGGAGAGCCAGATTTAACTTTGCTGAATAGCAGACAAAGCTCATCATGTGAGACTGAAGGAAAGGCCTTGAGAATATGGGTAGTAGGGGGTGTATGTATGGGGCTGAGACAAGCAGAAACCAAAGGGAATGACTTATATATATAGTTTCCACTTTCTTGCCAAAAAAAGTAGCAAGGTCCTCACAATGCTGCTTAGATGTAATCGCAGAAGCCGTGGGGGGTTTCTTTAGTTTAGAATCATTGAGTATTTTGAAAATACACTTGGCTGGATCGTTGCTTGACTTAGTGGGTTACATAAAGAATGCAAGAACCTCCGGCGTACAAGAGCCGGATGGGATCCCGATTGTGTTAATTAAAAAGGAGTCTGCTGCATGGGGAGCCTTTTTAGCGCCATTGTTTAATTTCTGCTTTGGAACAATTAATATTCCCTCCTCTTGGAAGGGGAGTATCATAGTTCCTTTGTATAAAAAGGTCCCGAAAAAGTTACCTACTAGTTTCAGACAGATTGCGCTGTTGGACGCATCGGGTAAATTATTTGCAAAAATATATACTATGTCACCTGCAGCAATGGACCCATGACCAGAACATCTTACCACCAGAACAAGCTGGTTTTAAAAAGATTAAAAACCATGAAACCCTGGACAATATTGCGGCTGTCCAGACCATTGTAGAGAAATATGTTTTCTCATGAAGCATTCCAGTTTATAAGGCATTCATTGATATTTCCACGGCGTTTGATAAAGTGGATTATCAAACGCTGTGGAGAAAGCTCTCTCATCTTGGTATGCCACACCATCTCTTGGGCTTAGTGCTGATGGGAGGCTCGCAGGGGTTATCTTGTAGGATTAAGGCTTACAATAGGGTTACGCAGGGTTGCCTAGTGGCCCCTCTTTTGTTTTCTTTTTATACATATGATCTTCCTGGTGTGTTATACTCAGTGAAGGGGGATGCCTCTAGAATTGGTACAATATCCATCGGTTCCTTTTTGTATGCAAATGACGTTGCAGATTTCGATTTAACTCCTATTGGCTTGCAACGTCGTCTGGACGCCCTAACTAAATATGCGGAGGACCATTTTTTGAAAATCAATATGGCTAGATCAAAATTGTTGTCTTCTGCAAGAAAGGTCTTAGAATAAAGAAAGGGTATATAAGTAGTCATTGGGGCTTGAAGAACTAGAATTGGCTGATTACTATTTGTATCTGAGGAAGGTTTTTTCAAAAAATGGGCGAGATTCAGAGCATATTAAATTGTGTGTTGGTAAGGCAGCCTCCCAGGCTGGAGCTTTAAACAGATTTCATAAAAACCTCTGGGAGACGCCCTTTTAGTCATGTTCTGTCAGTATTTAAGGTCCAAATTCCTCCTCACTAACATATGCTGCAGAAGCACTGGATATGAACTATTGCCTCGCGTTTGATAAAGCTGAAGGGTGGATTTTCCGACAAATTTGTAATTTAAATTCTCTGGCTGCGCCACAAGTTCTACGCTTGGTATTCCGTCTAGTTCCTTCATATATTTTATCCTTGTCAGCAGTCCTGAAGTGGAGTAATTTCCTCTTTTGGGGGGGATGAGGGCACCCTTAGGGCCGCTTTGAGAATGGAAATTTTTAATACATTAAAGGATCAATCAGCATTCTTTAGGTCCTTTGCTCAAGAAAATGATTTATTTGGGCTCAGTTTAAACAGTGATTCTCCTATGCCAAAGCCTGCCTTGAAGTTATTTTTAAAGAAGTCCGCAAGCTCGATTAGCATGGCTAGAGATACTGTTTTAAGTCAATCTAAATCCCGCAATGAGGTTGTCTGTGGGAGTGCTGTGGGGAATAGACCACAGCTTTATTTAACATGGAATCTTCCACATGGGATTAGAAGGCTGATACTTCTTTTGAGAATTAATCTGTAGCCTTTAAGAGAAGTTACTGGTATATGGGATAAAATATCAAGAGAGGAGAGAACTTGTGAATTGTGTTTTTTACAAATTCAGGATCTTAATCACGTGCTATTTGTGTGCCGGGTACTACAAAGGGCCAGGCGTACGTTTTTAAGATCATCATTCATTACATTTAACATTCATTCTGCTCAGGAGGCCCGAACATTTGTTTTGTCCCCACCAAATGAAATGATTTTCCATAGAATATATCAATTTTTTTTAAACATTGCTGGCTATTTATTAGCAAATGTTTTAAGTTTACTTTGTATGTTGTTACGTCTGATGGTTGGACATTGAAGAATTTTGTACTGTATATAAAGTATGTCTTTCCCTTTTCCTCCTTTTAATCTACTAGTGTTTTTTTTTGTTTTTAAAACATTTTTTGTATTGTATTCAAAGTGTGTCTTTTTTTAATGTACTGGTGTATTATTGTGGACCTCCTTTGGAGTTCCATAACAAATAAAAAATAAAATGTAATCAACTCCTCTCCAATCCTTTTCCACCATTGAAAAGGTTGTAACTTTACTCCTGACATTGCCATGAGTAAATCTTCTTTCAGGGTCGGAAGGAAATCAGAAAACTCCCAAACATAGACATACAATGCATTGTATAACAGCAATTGCATTTCTCCAGGCATAATTGTGTACTATGCAGAGATGTGCACGTGGACGTGCCGCTGCATTGTGCAATTGCTAATTCACACAGACTCTATGAGTCGACCTTGTTAACAGGTTTCACCTAGAAAAATGTTTCAAATCTCATAAATTAGTAAGTCTACGCCCATGTGGGGTTGTGAACCTTTCATATAGATTTACTCTTTTCTTAGAGAATTGGTCTCACAATAGTTGATCTATGGAGAGCGAGTTGGCAAACACAGGCATGGAATATTTTAGTAATAAAGAAATGAAGTAAATGAATTGTAGTGCTACATATGGGATGTTTATAGAAAAGTAGCCGGGAATTAAATGGACAATCATAGAGCACTTTGTTATTGGTGAACAGCCTTTACAACTAAACTTTTACAACGCACTACCATTACGACGCAACTTTTACAACGCAAACTATTACAATGCATTGCTCTGGGGGGCGCTCTAGGATAGGGAATAGGTTAATTTACTATCCAATAACCTTCCCTAGTGTCCACGGGGACTGGAGTTGGAATAGTAAATTAAACTATTCACTATCCAGCGCCCAAAAGCACTATGCGTTGTAATGGACTGCGTTGTAATACTTACGTTGTAAAGGCATGCGATGTAAATGCATGCGTTATAACGTCATACATCCCTATAAGTAGAGTTTTCTTTAAAATGGAAGCCATGAATGAATAAAGCACTTACAACAATAATTCTTCTGCCTGAAATCTGTCAGCAAATGTTCTTGAAATTATGTGAATACAAAATCTATTCCAATACATTTTTCCATCCCTCTTTCTGTCTCTTCAGTCCCCTGGGTGCCTGCTTGAGTACAGTCTGCGACTATTTTCTGTGAAAGTGCATGAGTGCCTGTAGGCTTTGGTGTGTGACAACCTCTATGTGTTGTGGACATGGATATCTGTGTCTCCTAGGCTGTTCTCTTGCAGTCTACCATTCCTACCTCTTTGTCAAGCCCTGATTACTCTGTGGGGCATATTCTCAAGAACTCATGATAATCATCGCAAAATTAACTTAACGCAACTTTCAACATAAGTCTATCGCGGGTAAATTATGCTGTGTTAACTAAGTAGTACAAAAGGGGGTGGTGATGGACGGAGCATCTGAACCAATCAAACACTCACACCCAGTCAAAAGATCTGGGTTTGATCCATCACCGTTCTTTAGCCCACTCTGCCACCCCAGTTCAGACATGGCTATATGCAAATCAGTCTGACCCTGTGCCTCATGGGAACAGTCCAGCCCGAACTGCCAAGCCATGCCTTCCCTGGACCGGAAACAAGCTTCCGAGGACCGGTTTCTGGCATTACAGCCGTTCTCAGCCCGGCTTGCCCGAATCCAGTGGCAAAGTGAGCAAGGGACTCACGTCTGAGCATACCCTGCCACACTTATGGCAGCCAAAGCCGTACAAAAGGGGGTGGTGATGGACGGAGCATCTGAACCAATCAAACACTCACACCCAGTCAAAAGATCTGGGTTTGATCCATCACCGTTCTTTAGCCCACTCTGCCACCCCAGTTCAGACATGGCTATATGCAAATCAGTCTGACCCTGTGCCTCATGGGAACAGTCCAGCCCGAACTGCCAAGCCATGCCTTCCCTGGACCGGAAACAAGCTTCCGAGGACCGGTTTCTGGCATTACAGCCGTCCTCAGCCCGGCTTGCCCGAATCCAGTGGCAAAGTGAGCAAGGGACTCACGTCTGAGCATACCCTGCCACACTTATGGCGGCCAAAGCGGTACAAAAGGGGGTGGTGATGGACGGAGCATCTGAACCAATCAAACACTCACATCCAGTCAAAAGATCTGGGTTTGATCCATCACCGTTCTTTAGCCCACTCTGCCACCCCAGTTCAGACATGGCTATATGCAAATCAGTCTAACCCTGTGCCTCATGGGAACAGTCCAGCCGAACTGCCAAGCCATGCCTTCCCTGGACCGGAAACAAGCTTCCGAGGACCGGTTTCTGGCATTACAGCCGTCCTCAGCCCGGCTTGCCCAAATCCAGTGGCAAAGTGAGCGAGGGACTCACGTCTGAGCATACCCTGCCACACTTATGGCGGCCAAAGCGGTACAAAAGGGGGTGGTGATGGACGGAGCATCTGAACCAATCAAACACTCACACCCAGTCAAAAGATCTGGGGTTGATCCATCACCGTTCTTTAGCCCACTCTGCCACCCCAGTTAAGACATGGCTACATGCAAATCAGTCTGACCCTGTGCCTCATGGGAACAGTCCAGCCCGAACTGCCAAGCAATGCCTTCCCTGGACCGGAAACAAGCTTCCGAGGACCGGTTTCTGGCATTACAGCCGTCCTCAGCCCGGCTTGCCCGAATCCAGTGGCAAAGTGAGCATGGGACTCACGTCTGAGCATACCCTGCCACACTTATGGCGGCCAAAGCGGTACAAAAGGGGGTGGTGATGGACGGAGCATCTGAACCAATCAAACACTCACACCCAGTCAAAAGATCTGGGTTTGATCCATCACCGTTCTTTAGCCCACTCTGCCACCCCAGTTCAGACATGGCTATATGCAAATCAGTCTGACCCTGTGCCTCATGGGAACAGTCCAGCCCGAACTGCCAAGCCATGCCTTCCCTGGACCGGAAACAAGCTTCCGAGGACCGGTTTCTGGCATTACAGCCGTCCTCAGCCTGGCTTGCCCGAATCCAGTGGCAAAGTGAGCAAGGGACTCACGTCTGAGCATACCCTGCCACACTTATGGCGGCCAAAGCGGTACAAAAGGGGGTGGTGATGGACGGAGCTTCTGAACCAATCAAACACTCACACCCAGTCAAAAGATCTGGGTTTGATCCATCACCGTTCTTTAGCCCACTCTGCCACCCCAGTTCAGACATGGCTACATGCAAATCAGTCTGACCCTGTGCCTCATGGGAACAGTCCAGCCCGAACTGCCAAGCCATGCCTTCCCTGGACCGGAAACCAGCTTCCGAGGACCGGTTTCTGGCATTACAGCCGTCCGCAGCCCGGCTTGCCCGAATCCAGTGGCAAAGTGAGCAAGGGACTCACGTCTGAGCATACCCTGCCACACTTATGGCGGCCAAAGCGGTACAAAAGGGGGTGGTGATGGACGGAGCATCTGAACCAATCAAACACTCACACCCAGTCAAAAGATCTGGGTTTGATCCATCACCGTTCTTTAGCCCACTCTGCCACCCCAGTTCAGACATGGCTATATGCAAATCAGTCTGACCCTGTGCCTCATGGGAACAGTCCAGCCCGAACTGCCAAGCCATGACTTTCAACTGCATGTCAGACAAACTAGATGCCATACGTGGGTGTCTAAGTCCCATCAGGGACCACTCACAGTCCCTAACAGACACCCACAGTCTGCATCATGCTCTCCAATGGACCAGGGCTAACATCGCTGAAGCCCTGACTCAGAGAATAGAACAACTGTCCAGTCAGAGTGGCTCTAGTGATGTTACACGGGAGTTGGGAAACATGCAGAGGTCAATGGAGACCATGGAGCGGGCGAATGCGTAGAGAGCGGCTGCCACATCTGCATACCAGCGAGTGGTAGCTGGGTTCCTCAATGACCTCAAGACCATACTCATAGCATTGCTGACACAAGGCCTGGCACTGATGCATGCTGCTGCTACCACTAAATCCACATCTCCACACCCTGAAGTGTCAGTGCCACACAGTGTGGCAGACATTCCAACTCCGGCCCCTAAGGTGTCACTGCCACACACTGCAGGAGACAGAACACCACCACCCACACGTGAGGCACATGCAACAGCAGGGGACAAAGATGCAGATGAACTTGCCTTCATGGTACGAAGGACGCAGTAGCATTCTTCTCCACCATGTGGCCGGTTTCTGCTTTGTTCTGCCCTCTGCATCATCACCTTCCACTGTCCCCGATGCACTCTGCGACACTCACCTTGGACCTCGACATGGACTGCTATATTCTGTTTGATCGCCAATGACACAGCATTTAGACTGCGGACTGAACTCTTCCCCTTCCTTTGGACTTGACATTCCCTGAAGGACTCTGGCTGGCCCTCCATGGGCCAACATCGCCATGTAGGATTTGCACGGCCCTGTACTGCTCCAGATGCAACACTCCACTGAATGTGCATTAAACATTCCTAATCACATAGATGTGTCATGGCACAGACTTGGCACTGGATACACTGAGGCACACCGCCACGGGACAGTGACTTTCAGTGCACTGAGGTTGGGGCACCTTAAGTGCTGAGCGGGTGTGCAGCCTGCGATGATGTCCCGTCCCGGCGGTCTGGACTGCTCAGGATTTGTATGCCCTGCTGGACCGCAGTGTAGGCAGGAGCCAGCAGGCAGTGCGGGCCTACCGCCACATGGCGTGGCCTCCTGGATCACAGAGTTAGTGGCACCTCAGGGGCTGAGCGGGTGTGCAGCCTGCGATGATACCCAGTGCACTAGTATGTCCTCTGCCATGGCAAAATCAAGACCCAAAATCAGATGTGAGACTTGGTGGCCTGCGGAACGGGGCTGCATGATGTGGAGGGTGCCATTTTCGCCACCCCCGGACTTGCACCGGCACGTGGTGGGCCCTCATTGCAACACGCCGGTGGCAGAAGGTGAGCAGTGAGGCCTGGGTGCACAGGGGCAGGCATGCACCGCTGGGCAACAGGAGGGGCTGGGATGGATCTGCCTGGGTGAGCTGGGGCGGACAGGCGATGATGTCGTGAACAATTGTCTGTACTTTGCCATTCATGTTTCTAGACTCTGTTTCAGATGACGGATCTGTTTCAGATGTGGGACCTGGCGAACTGCACTACATACCGGCACATGGTTGGAGACACACCAGTGTCACTAGGTGATCAGTGAGGCCTGGGTGCGCAGTGTCTGCACTCTCTCTCCCTGTCCATCTCTTCTGTTATCTGTGTCTCTCTCCCCCTCTCTGGCCGTATTTCACTCTCTCCCCTTCTCTGTCCGTCTTTCTCTCTTTTCCCCTCTCTGTCCGTCTTTCTCTCTCTCCCCCTCTCTGTCCGTCTTTCTCTCTCTCCCCCTCTCTGTCCGTCTTTCTCTCTCTCCCTCTCTTTTTCTCGCCGTTCCTCTCTCTCTCCTTCACTCCCTTTCTGTGCTTTGATGAGCTCAAGTCACACCTTCTCATCTGGATTTTTGTCTTGCAGGCTGTGACCTACAGATTGTCCTGAGGAGAGCCGCATTGTGTTGTCATGCCTGTCTGTGTTTATTTGAATACATTTTCGTTTGTTAATTCGAAGGTGAATGTATAATGCTTATTTTTGTGATGACACATGCATGTCACCAAATGTGATGGTGCGACATCAGACATAATTTGGAACATGTTTCTTGTAGTTGATGTGGCATGTCTTTGCCTATGGGGGGGGGTTCGTGCCCGGGGAAGGTGGTTCCTGGGGGGGTGGCGGTGGGTGTTGTGGCCCTGTTGAGGCTCCCAGAAGCATGATCGTTGGCTCCATGGCATCTGTTGCCCTTCAGGTGTGGCTCTGGGCTGGGCTTCCTTTTGTGGTGCAGGCTGTCGTCCGACTTTACACCAGGTTAGAGCAGGTGTCAGTTTCCTGCTGCTAACGTGCCTTATCGCCTGTTCTGTGTTCTTATCGCCGATCTGGCTGGTCGTTGAGAATGTTGTGGAGTGGCTTTTGGCATGGGAACGCCTACTCTGCATCTCATTAGCGATAGTTGCGGGGGTCATCTGTGGCGAAGGTTTTTGCAGCTTATATCGCAAGTAAACTGGTGAGAATTGGGCGATGAATTTATCGCCACTTTGGCTGCAATAAAGTGCCATTAACTTGGCGATAAGTCCTTGAGAATATACCCCTGTTAGTCCCCCTCACTTGGATTGTACCACTTACCTCTTAGGCCCAAAAAATTTCCCTAATACAGCCTAAATTCCTACCCTGCTTTCTCCTTGCCAACCAGACATGTCCGTTGATTCCTAGTTACTATTCCTTTTTGGGGGAAGAGGATTCCATTTACACGGCATCTTCCTTTTTCAATCTCCCTTTCACTTCATACCCTTGGCATACCTTGTTCTTTGAAATACTTTGGCGTCATATGACTCTATATGTGCAAACAATGTAACACAGACCTGTGTGCACGTTGATAATAGCCCAAGTAATATTATGGTGTGCTTACTGGAAATGCTAGGTTTACTGGTGGATAATATATGTGTACGTGATCAATATATGCGCAGTGATACTACGGCCCTCACTACGAGTTGAAGTATTTCACCTGGATTGTTAACTGTGGGTCAGACACAACAGCTCGTAATCTGTGTCTCCAGGCCTAGAATGATAGAGTTTGCAAATTCCAGACCCGCTCATTCCAGATGTAGAGACACACAAGTCTTTCTGACGCTGTAGGGACAGGAACTGTGGAAGGCAGCATTGACCAGCCCCTACCCACCTCCTGAAGCAGTCCAGGAGAGTAGACATTCCTGGACCTCCGCCCCTGCCCCTCTCCCAACAGTCCTTCGGTTGACACTTTTCACCTGGACAGCGCAGTCAGAAAAGGTCCGCTGTTTTCACCCCGGAATCGAGAAAAAACACACAGTAAAGGACTGCAGATTTACAAAGAAGTGCCGCAGTGCAGCAACGCAGGCCCTTTGGCTGCGCCACACTGCTGCACTTCCAAAGCACAGGAATGCAAATATTTTCAATAATATGTTGCATTCCTGTGCTCTCCCCAGCGCTGGCGCATAAACAGCTGCCATGAGCCAGTGCAGGCACCCTTGCACCATGGTGCAAGGATGCCTGCGTCATGGGGAGATTGTTTTTGTGCAGGAAGGAGCACCTTCCTGCACATAAACAATCACTACATGCAGCACGCATTGAAAGAGGAAAAAAGAGGAGAAATTAAAACATTTCACCTTGTTTCGCCTCGCTACGCCACCCCTAGGGTGGCGTAGCATCAGACGCATTTCCAGATTTACGATTCCTCGTAAATCTGGAAATGTGTCTTGTTCCATGGGTGTTGCTTGGGAATACCCACAGCAACACCCATGGAACAACCCTTTCACCCAAAGTGCTGCGTGTAAAGGGCCCATATTTACAAGAACAGGAAAAGCCACACAGGGTGACTTTTCCTGTCCTGTTAAATATGGAGCAGTAACATGTGGCACCAGTATGTCACAAAAAATGGCGCACTGGTGGTGCATGGGGCTTGTAAATCTGCCCCTCTGTATCTCCAGGTCCCCACAGGGCCCATGTGTTTTTTTTCTCATTCCATGGAGAAAACTCATAATATTGGGAATATGGTGTAGATATAGTGTCCTGAATGACGGATTCCACCCGGTATCCATGCCCCAAAGTCAAATCAACTCTTAATTAGGCCTCTATCATTAATTGCACTATGAGCAATATTAATGGGCACTGACAGAAGAAATATTTGCATAGTGACATTATGCGTAATAATAGGCAAATGGAATTCGCACTGAAGGGAAGTAATAGGATCACTGGTATGTACAGTGAAGAACAAAGATATAGCTTAGTAACTAAAAGTACCTGAAGATTTATTTTGAACAAAGTGCAAAAGTTTGCTTGCTTTTTTTGGCCACAGAGCTCCATTCAGAAACTGGACCTCGCATGGCAGACCCGTAAAGGGAAAATCAGTGTCAGTCACCCAGCCACCACTATGACCGGGCAATCTTGCGGCAGACGGACGCGGAGTCATGGGTTTCAGGCATCAAAGCCAGCAGAGGCTCTGCAATTGGAATCCAAGTGGTTCACCTCTTAATGAGATAGAGTAATGGCAAATTTTGTAAACAGGGGGTTTATCATTTTTTGGCGTGAATGCCTTACATCCACCAACCTCCAAATGTCCCTCTTAACCTTCATTGGATATTTTCAGCTTATACATTCTACTAACGGAATTTTGCTCCATTCTGTCACCAAAGTAGAGATAACCTTCTTAGTTCAGACACACATAGTATATGTCCACTCCAGGCCTGACCTGGTCTTTGACTATTGCCCCACCAAAGTCATCAATGCTTTGGTGTAGATAAATTCACGCTGCTTGAACTGATCGTTTCATACTTTTAACTATATTGCTTTTACATGCTGAGGGGAATCAATCCGAATTTGAAAGGGATGACTTTGACTTTGATTTTTTTAAGAAAAAGTTGTGCTAGAAAACCCCCGCATTATTCTTCTTATTATGGCTTAAATCTGCACATTGCACTTTCACCTCACTCCTCTTCCGTGAGGCAGGACGTCCATCTTTGAGCAGCCATTTCGAAGGTCGGAGCTCTTGTGGTTGGCAGGCACCAGTATTTAATGTGCCGGGCACTGGGGACGTGCAGCGGTGGAGATAGGTTCACGCTGCTTGAACTGATCGCATCGCACTTTTAACTATATTGCTTTTACATGCTGGGGGGAATCAATCTGAATTTCAAAGTAATGAATTTGGCTCATGTTTTTTAAGAAAAAGTTGTGCTAGAAAAACAATTCATCAGTCTTCTTATAGCTTAAATCTGCAATATTGCACTGTCGCTGCACTCCTCTTTTGGACGGCAGGACGTCCATCTTTGAACTGACATTTTGAAGGTCGGCGCTCTATTGGTTGGCAGGCACGAGTATTTCATGTGCCGGGCACTGCGGATGTGCACAGCTAGAGTGCTGCTGGCACACCAAAGGCGCACCAAAGACAAGTCCAGAACGCAGCCAGTGCCAGTCACACTGCCTGAAGTCAACCAGGTATTACCATGGCATTAATTTTTTTTTTAATCATTCAATACGGTCTCCTACAATTGTGAAACCTATTTAGTGCCTACTAAAATGATGGGCCCATTACTAAACTACAAACTCCCCTAACAATTGTCCACCAGTAAAGTCCTTAAGGGGGGCTTATTAATGCGTGCTCCCTCTGTAAGCATGCCCATGATATGCTTGACCTAAATATTGACTCTCACCTCGACTTTCTTTTCATTAGAGAATTATGGCTCAACGAGTGGTGTAACCCAGACATTGCCCAGGCCCTACCGCTAAAATATACCATTTGTAGATAGGACAGAACAATGCTACAGGGAGATGGACTTGCAATTATTCCTCGAGAAGCTTTCCAATGTGTAACATTTTATTCTGCTTTATCTGAAAGGGACAGAAAGTCTTGGTTTCTGTTTTAAACTTAATGGATAGCAGGAGGGCTCATGTATCGCCCTCCTGGCCCTAGGTCTGACATTTTAGAATCCATAGAGGACAAATTAGGCCCTTTAATTCCTCAGTACTCCAGTTTTACCCTTTTTGGAGTCTTTAACCTCCTCCTTGAGAGTAGATACGAGCCTGGAGTAAGAAACTTCTTAGAAACATTGGAGACTCCCGGACTCAATCAGTTGGTACTACTACCCACACACCGCACAGGACATATCCCAGATGGGATATGCTCAAATCTTATTCTTACAGTTAAAACTCCTATGCCTCAAGCATGGTCAGACCATATGCTAATCCCGTTCAGTATTATACTGCCTAGAACTAGCCCGCACCCCACCCCTCTAATATCCACCCCATTAAAGCACTCAAATAGGCCCAAGGTGATAACCAACCCTGATCTGCCTCCATTCGCACACTATCAGGTAACACCCCTGAAAACGTACAGCGCTTTGAGTCTTGGATCACCAAGGTCATCCACAAACTAGCCCCGCTAGTGTTAATGAATATGAAATGCACTCCCAAGGCCTCAGCCCCTTGGTACACCCAGGCACTCTCGGACTACCATCTTTACTGCTGGAGCTGCGATTTAGAAGAGCTAATATAACAGAATACGTAGTCCAATTTAGAGAAGCCTTCAAAACCTACCATTCCCAAATTAAATTAGCTAAAAAGGACTATTTTTTTAAGCAAATAACAGATGCCCAACAAGATCAAAAAGCTATTTTTGAAACTTGTTAATTCTTTCCTACATCTTAAATCTCCAGGCAAGGACATCCCTCCATCTCAGTTCCTCTGCAACCAGATCTCTTCCTTCTTTGAAGAAAAGGTTCAAATAATACAAAAAGAGTTCAGCACCACACCAACAGCTCCCCCAGATCAAGGGGCAGATTTACAAGCCCCTTGCGCCTCATTTATGCCGCCGTTGCGTCACTTTTGTGACGCAGCGGCGGCGCAAATCCTGCTCCATGGTGCGGAGGTACTTACAACGTGACGCATCTGGGAGATGCGTCACGTTGTAATGCCCTGCGCCACATGTAGGCGTTCCTGTGCAGGGGGGGGTGTTCCGGCGCAGGAACGCCTCCTAAAAGTGGCTGCGTGAAATCTACAAGATTTCACTCAGTCACTTTTAGGCCCATGCTGCGTCAAAACCCTGCGCCTGCCTGAAGCAGGCGTAAGGATTGACGCAGCATTAACTAGAGCCAGCATTAACCAGAGCATTGATGGAGCTGCGTTGCAAATCCAGCAATGCGTCACTTTTACGGCAGAGATGCGTCACGCATCTCTGCCGTTTTTGCCTCATGGTGCGCCGCATTTACATAATGGCGGAGCTGTGGCGCACAATAACTGGCGCATTCCTGCTGATTTGCAGGGATGCACCAGTTATTGTAAATATGCCCCCTAGAGTTTGACTCCTACCCAGCACCATCTTTTCAGACATTCCATAGTATCAGCCTTAATCAGTCTCGCCAAACAATCCTGGCATGCAAATTCGGGTCTCTTTTGACACTTATCCACCTGCTGTCCTTCATGTCATTGTAAACATCATCATTCCAGAAATCGATAATATAGTTGATTCTTCACTAGCTACAGCTGAAGTTCCTACAAAATGGAAATTTGCAGGAGTCAAACCACTTCAGAAAAAACAGGTTGCAGATCCTTCCACCCTCTCGAATCTCCGTCCAATCTCTCTACTACCTACACTAGGTAAAATTGTCGAAAAACTGGTTAATAAACAGTTAACAAACCTTTTAGAAGATGCCAAGATCTTGCACCCCTGCCAATCGGGTTTTCACCCTAAACTTTACTGAATCAGCACAAGTAGAAATCGTTGATACCCTAAATCAAATTCTTGACTCCGGAAAGAATGCAGTACTAATTCTGTTGGATCTATGAGCTGCTTTTGATTCTCTCTCTCATGACATACTATTACATTGTATGAAAATTTAAGGCATTTCACATATGGTCCTAGGCATGGCTGAAATCCTTTCTCTCCAACCGTAGGCGAACTGTCATACTAGCACCTTACCTGTCAACTGAACAATCCATCACAAAAGGTGTGCCACAGGGATCTTCTCTCAGCCCTGTATTGTTTAATATCTACATGGCCCCTCTGATCTCGTTAATATCCTACTTTAATATAAAAACAACCTCATACGCCGATGACACACAACTGATTCTAGCCCTTGACAAAGATTAAATAAATTTAGAGCATAACTTCCAGCTATGCCTAACAGAAGTCTTTCGGGGGATGCAACTCAACCACCTCAAATGTAACACTGATAAAACAGAGATGATGTTAGTAGGGATCTCAAACCCTTTCCACTCAATTTTATGTTGGCCTGGAGCGCCCCCCCCCTCCACCCAATACAGTTGTCGTGGTAAGAAACCTTGGTGTAAAATTTGACGTCACTCTCTCATTCCGCCCGCAGGAATGCATTTCAAGCTGATAAAATCGCTCAAAACGTTTTTTGACCTTATACCCTGCTCAGCAAGAACGACAGTGGCACAAATTACATCAAGATTAGATTACTGCAACAGTTTATATGCAGGTGCCACTGAATAAGTTTTAAGGAAGCTTCAAATAGTGCAACATGCTGCTGCAAGTCTGGTGCTGAAATTGCCCTGCCACTCCTCGGCCTCAGCAACTCCCAAAACCCTGCACTGGCTGACAATCCATAAAAGATTACTGTTTAAATCCTTCTAATTACTTTCAGAGCCTTCAGAGCATCAGGTTCATAATACCTAGGGGCAGATTTACAAGCCCTTTGCGCCACTTTTGCATCACTTTACCCATGTTAAAAATTACGCAAAAGTGGCGCAAGGGCTTGTAAATCTGCCCCCTAGTCTCCGAATTTACACTTTATGTTACCACTCGAATGCTCAGATCCCCATTAGCAAAAATGTTAAAACCTCCCACCTTTAGGTATAAGAAAAAAATTGGTAAATCACTTGTCGTTCTCGGGGCCAGAACCTGGAATCTCCTTACTTGCCAACTGAGAACCACTGCATCTGAAATTCTGTTTAAAAAACTCCTCAAAACGTGGATCTTTGCAGCTCCAGACTCTCTATCTTTTTCCCTCATCTAATGTCCGTACTTGGTTCATGTATGCTCTGAATTCTATTTCAATCCTGCCTGGCTCCAGGATGCTCCATGTGGAGCGACAGATGCGCTTTACAAATACAAAATTTGTTTAAATATCTTTCTAAACCATTGATTTTAAAGCATCCCAATAAACCTTTGTCTTCCTAAATTCTTATTGGATGGTTGCCCCTGTTTTGAACAAAGAAATGTTTAGTATTGAATATTTAGCTTGTAGATAGAATTTTTGGGAAATCTCACTTTCGGGATATTAGATTCTTTGGGCCATATGTAGGTGGCCCATTACCGGTCGGTAACAGTGAAATTCGTTAAATTTCACCGTTACCGACCAATATTTAGGCATTTGAGATGTAGGGAGGATTCGGTATTAAGGAAACTGTAAATACTAATTGCTTAATATCAATTACTTATGGCCTTGCATTTAAGGAATCGGTAATACCGATTCCTTAAATGCAATGTAGGTAGCACTTAAAACAGTGCACCTCAGCCTTAAGGAATCACTATTTACCACCAACTCCAAGTTAGTGGTAAATAGTGATTTCCTTTCAAAAAGCACTTTTTTGCTTTTTGAAGTGTGCCATGTGGCACACATGCATGCCCTTATGGCATGCATGTGTACCACATGTGCACAAATGCACATTTCAGGGATGCCAGAGGGTGTTCTTTGGACACCCTGGCACCCTTGAAATACATCCGGCTTACCGATTCGGTAATACCGAATTTCTTCACATTAATTCCTATGAGCCTCCAAGCCCATAAGAATGAATGGGTAGGTGACTCCTTATTACCGAATCGGTAGTACAGATTCGGTAATAAGGAATATTAACGATTCAGTATTTATTACCGAATTATTACCTACATATGAAATACCGATTCCTAAATACCGAATCTGTAAGATTCGGTATTTAGGAATCAGTATTTCCATGTTACCTACATATGGCCCTAAATCTCTTGAGTGGTTCTATTTCATGTACAACAGATGCCAGCCACATGAGGGCGTTTTGGAATCTGTGTGATGTGCAGTTTTGCTCCACAGGGGCTCTTTTTCTATGTAATGAGAACTTGTTTTGATGGCTATCCTTTGAAGGTCAGTGTCATTGTTATGTTTTATATAGATTGTTTGTGTCACATAGATGAGGGGGATCATGAGTTGAGCTGGCAATTTTCTATTGACGGAGATCAAAATGAAATCATAGGATACCAAAGCTTTTTGTCTAAAAAACTGTCTTAATGTTGTAGAATTGCCATGACAAATCCTTTATGTTTGTACTTGCATTCCATAGCGTCTAATGCTGAGTGAAGGCTTGAGCTTGGGCAAGCTACTGAAAGGAGGACCACTTTTATCGTAGCCAGCCCTTGTCTCAGTTCTTTGAGGAGCACTGGTGTAGTGCACAGGAGTCTTTGGTTCATTGGCTCAATGGTTAGAGTGGCAGACCCTGATGCAGAGGTCTAGCTCGGGACAAGGGTTCAATTCCCCGCCTCGGCTGGTCTTGAGCTCAAAAATTCCACGGACCTGATAATTCTCGCCTCTGTGCCTATTCCAATCATGGAGTCCCACTCTGCAACTCTGGGCAATAGCTTGCTTAATCTCCACAACGGCCCCCACAACGCTAAGGATGCCTGGCCTCCACCTTGGGGGTGCCCAGGAGTGGACACCTCACAGGGAAAGCCAGGATGGGTTCCACAGCGGTATTCGTACAAGCGCCTGAGACCCTTGCGGGTGAGTAGTGTGCTATACAAGTATCAATTTACATTTACATTTAATATGTTTTCCAACACTACCAGGCTAGTGACATCATCTCACCATCAGTTTGAGAAAGCACAGATTGGAACTCTAGTCTACTTATACAACAAAAAGAAATGTGTGCCCAGTAAAGAAGATAGATGTCGATATTTCAAATTTAGTGAAGAATTCTACTCACAATAGAGTTTCGATGATGCAGGTTTCACACTCAAGAATTTTTCCCAAATCTTCTGTGGATTTTTCTGTGAATTTGTTCGAAGTTAACCTGCAAGTAATAGCAATGGAAATGACGGGTTATCTGGGAAATATTTGTAAAGGCACTTGCTTTACTTACCAGCTTTGTATTGCTGCATGCTTGAATATTTAAAATCTTTTCAATATGACTTCCTGTTACCAGAATCCGTCTTCCTTACATTGAGTACACTCGTTTCTCACCTGGTCACTAGGTGATTTCCTATAAGACTAGGGGCCGTATTCACAAAGTTAATGTACACATGTAGATTTACTTTTGTGTAAATCGACAACTGTCCCTTGTAGTAACTTTCTGTACATTTCTGAGTGCTAATTTACAACTAGGTGCAGACATATTTGTTTGTACGCCCTCAAAAGGTAGGATGGAGCCAACAAGAACAGAAGTGTAAAGTTCTACTAGTAACTTTTCACACATAGACAAAGGTATCGTCCACCAGGGTAGTATAAGGAAACATATTAAGGTTTGTAATTATTTTAAAAACATTTTACAAATATTTTAAATGTCAATTAATATACCATAATTATTCTTAACTTACAATTAGAAAAATGTATCTTACAGCACAATAACTAACCAAATTAAATGTTTACAAGAATACATGATGTACATTAATTACATTGATAATTATTATTTTAAATAATTTAATAAACCTACCCTATATTTTTTAAATGTAATACATTTTTAGTGCATTTTACTAAAATGTATTGGTAAAATTAATTCTAAATAATTTTATTTTAAAGTAAAAGTTTTGAGGTATTAATTAATTATTTTTAAACAAACTGTTATTATTAATGTATTTAATTGTAGAAAAATATTAACATTTTACTTGTTTTTATAACTTTATTGATTTTTTTTTAAACAACGTATCATAATAAACATGTAGCTGATTATAAAATCCAAAAGTCCACCCTAACACTTTAAGAAGTAATAATCTCATAGTTAGCGGCTGCACCACATGTGTATTAGGTGCTGCATAAAGCTAACATTGTGTGTATGGAATGACCACATCTACAACCATTTCTTATTATTCACCACCATTTGGATCATCAAAGAAGCCTACCGATGACCTCACATATACAGTGGAGTTTGCGAGGGCAGCTTCCGGATTTATATATGGGGATCTCAAGAACGCTGCAGCAGTCCATGCCTTTGGAGCATTATTGCTCTTCCCCAATGTGAGTCCCAATCTCAAAACGGTCGTTCAGTTCTTGTGAAGCCTATGTCATTGAATCTATTTAAGAGGGGAATCTTTGGGCTGAGGTTAATTGGTCTGTGGAGTGTAGCACTAAAAATTTGGAAGCTCCCTTTCCAAAAGGGTTTGAGTTTGGATAAAATCACCTATTGCCTTTCCGCATCTCAAGCATTCTGGCTAGGCACATCTATGAAACTTTTTTTTTGGTATAAATGTATTTATTTTTGTTCATACAGAAACAGTAGCAGACAACATACAATCGTTCAAGTTGTGGCATTGACATAGTATGCATGTAATATATACACTTATTACATAACTCCTAGTGTGGTGCGGTATAGCGTCTAGGGCATAAGAATCTACAGACATGATACTCGTATAATGTACAATGCGGGGTGGATACATGTAAGACAGTCTTATGGACAGCTTTCGGGCATCAGATGTCAGTTACTGGCAGCAAATAAGATGTGAGCGGTCTCCATACATCCTGTGGCCTGGAGTTTGTCGCAGTTCTTTTGCATAGCATGTAAACTGATCCCGGCAGTAGGTCAGATCTTGCAACCATAGCTTAGTGGTGGGTATGGCCCTACTTCCCCAGCAGATGGAAACCCTACGCTTAGCCATCAAAAGTGCTATGGAAACAAACTTTTTGTTTGATGAGTTCACTTTAGTGCCCACTCCCAGCAGACACACCTTTGGGTTATACTCAACAGATTCGCCAATCATCAGACCAATAATTCTCTAGATTGAACTCCAGTATTCATATATTTTGGGACACGCCCACGCCGGGTGATAGAAGGTAGCCCCAGGGGCACTACAGCGTTTGCAGGTGTCAGCCTGTTGTAGCCCATATCGATGAAGCTGCGCCGGAGTATAGTATAGCTGATGCAGGTATTTATAGTGCACTAATCTTAGATTACCATTCGCCGTCAGCTGACCCGTTAAACAGCAGCCATCTAACCAATCATTCTCAGAGAGGGGCTCTGGCAGTACGGTATTCCATTTGGCCAATGTAGCGGCATCCCCAGCTGGCATTTCCCTTTGCGATACTTTGTAAAGTCCAATGACTAGCTTGGCCCTAGATGTGGTGGTGTATAGTAATTGCAGTGCCTCCAGGGTCGATGGTTCTGTAGGGAAGTGGGGGTAGTGTGCACGCATAGCAGAGCGTAATCTAGTATAGACAAAGAGGTGCATGGCGGAGATATTGCCTCGAGTGCTTATGCTATCTGGGGTTATGAACTGGCCACCCGGGAACACATCCGCCATCGTGGCCAGCTCCATGTCTTTGAGGGTCTGCAGCATGCGAGCTTCATTAGTAACCGAGAATGCTTAGTGGTGGAGGATCTGCATGCTGGGTGCGTACAATGGCAAGTTATGTGCTAGTTGACCGAGTGCGCGCCAAGCCTTAGATGTGGTTTGAATAGTATCGAATTCCCCTTTTTCGAACACTGTATACTTGTTTACTATCATGGCCTTGAGCGGTATGGGGTGAACAGCACCCGTCTCAACCGCCACATGTGGAATATATGCTGGATCCTGCTGCCAGTAATAGGCATAGTGCGCCTACGCGCAGAGATAGTAGAGGTAAAAGTCTGGCGCTGAGAAGCCACCCTGATCATATGGAAGGGTGAGTACCTCCCATTTAAGACGAGGTTTCTTACCTCCCCAGGCTAGCGTGAGCAGAAGGGTGCGAAGGCTGTCAAAAAAGCATCGTGTGGGGTGCACCGGAATGTTTAAAAAAAATATAAAAATCGCGGAAGGACCACCATTTTCATCAGCGCTATTCGATCCGCAAACAACAGCGGCAACTTAATACACCTGTTTACCTGCTCCTCAAGTCGCGTGATGGCTGTGCCAAAATTAGACTGTATGACAGCTTGAGGGACTCTATGTAGCCAAACTCCTAAATATTTTACAGTATCTGCACACCATGTTAGGGGATAGTCTATGTCGAACTGCCGTGTACTCTCCGTGAGAGGCAGTATAGTCGACTTGGACCAATTGATGTCCAGGCCCGAGAATCGTCCAAACCGGACATATTCCCGTATAAGCTGTGCAAGAAATCTTGCCGGTTCTCGGACATACAACACCATGTCATCCGCATACATGGAGACTGCAAGCAGACGTTGCAAAAACAGCAAGGCCGTTTGGGCATGGCGCTGCCGTAAGATACAGGCCAGGGGGTCAAGCACGAGAGCAAATACCAACGGCGACAGTGGACAGCCCTGCCGTGTGCCCCATTGGATAGGGATCTTCTCCGATAGCTGCCCATTAATCCTAACCCGTGCCACTGGATTGGTGTATAATAATTTAATCCAATTAGTAAAAACAAATGGAACCCACATGCGATGCAGGACCGCGATCATATATGACCAGGATATCGAATCAGACGCTTTTGTAGCGTCAAGTAGCACTGTGACTGCCGGTACTGTGGGTTCCAGTACATGCATTACTGCAAAGATCGTACGTAAATTGTGCGACGTAGATCGAGCGGGGATGAATCCCGATTGATCTGGAAGCACCATAACGGGAAGGAGTAGTTGCAGCCAGGTGGCTAATATTTTCGCAAACATTTTAACAACCGTGTTTATGAGAGATAAGGGATGGTAGGATTCACAGCGGTCTGGTGTTTTCCCAGGTTTTAAAAGCGCAACCCCTAGTGCCTCACGCAGGGTTGGTGGTAAGCACTGAGCGTCATACGCCTGCTCATATAGTTGCAGGAGACATGGAGCCAACTGGTCGACATATTCTTTATAAAACTCGGCCGGCAATCCGTCAGTGCCAGCAGCCTTCCCATTCGGCAGAGCGGCTATAGCATCTGGCACTTCGCCCAGTGTGAGCGGGTGCATCAAGAAATCTTGTTGTCCCACCGAGAGCCATACCAAAGCGATGTCCTCAAGATATTGCTCAAGCTCAGTAGCGTCAGCTGTGGGCATACATCCCAGCATAACGGTCTGTAAAGGTATTCAGAATAGTCGGCGTGTCATAGTGTGTGCCAGTAGCGGTGGTAATCGCTTGTATCGTGTGTGCCCTAGGTTGAGGTTCCAGGATACGGCTAGCTAGCGTTCTGCCTGGCCGGTCCCCCTCTCCATAATAACGCTCCTTACAGCGGCGTGACAAATGGTTTATTTCTTGATCAGCTATTTCATTGTATTCCACTATTGTCTCTTTAATGAGTGCTAAAATACTGGGATCCGCTCAGTCACTATATTTCCATTCCAAATCTCCCAATTCATGCTCAAGCCCTATCATGGATCTACGTAATGATTTTAAAACCCCGGCCTGAAGACTTATACATGTCCCCCGAATGGTTATTTAAACGCTTCCCACAGTGTCTCCATAGTCTGCACTGACCCTGTGTTTAATGAAAAATAATCAGAGATAGCTTCACGGATCCCCTCTCTAAATCTAGTAATGAAGACGATTGCAAGCACCATTGAAAGGGAGGAGGAGTGCGAGATGGCAGAACCATGTCCAGAGCCACCGGCGAGTGGTCCGATAATGTTTGAGGTAGATGTCTTATCTGCGTAACGCATGTGCAGATTTCTTGCGTGCCTAGCCAATAGTCTAGGCGGGACCAGGACTGTCGAGCATACGAGTGAAATGTACCTTCATTAGTGTATGGGTGCCTTAATCTCCAGATGTCCGTGAGACCCAACGACCACATCCCATCATGCCCAGCTTTAGAGGCTCTTCGGGGAGGGGCGGGGGGGGGCAGGACTGCCATGGACACCAGATCTAAGGTAGGATTTAAGACCACATTGAAGTCACCCCAACAAATAAGCGCCGTGGGGGAGAGTTGACAGAGTTTGCACCATACTTTATCAAAGAAGGCGGGATCGTCTACATTAGGACCATACAAATTCACAATGGTCAGGTGTGTGTTATAAACCGTGCCCTGTTCTATGATATAGCGCCCATCATAATCTTCATTCACATGCGTCGGCACAAATGGAACACCCCTCTTTACAAGGATCATAACTCCCCGTGCATATGAGGAATAGGAGACAGCCACCCAAACCCCCGCCCATTTGTGGCAACCTGCGAAACAGCTTGCTTAGTCAGATGCATCTCCTGCAACAGGGCAATTCGGATATGATGCCGGTCTAGATAAGACAGTACCTGTCGCACCTTCCTGCCATTATTAAGTCCCCGTACATTCCAGCTAATCCAGAAGATATTAGACTGTTTGGAATTGGCCATGCCCGCACCCTCCAGCCATAGAACCCACCACACAGGTTAGAAAATATGAGTCATGCAAATCTATGTTTGCCGAATCATTCCAGTCAATGCCATCATAATACAATATAGATCCCCAACCACCCCTCCCACCCACAGAAGCAAGAACAACGTACTGCAAGTAGACCCCCCAAGAAACACAACAAAAACAAAACAGTAGTACTCTCAAAGTATGCATCATGAGAAGAGTGAAAAGAAACAATAACCCTGTAAGGGCGCCAGAAGGAGCCCTACCAAAAAACTGAACTTTTTGGGGTATTCCCGTACAGTGGGTCGCTAGTATCCCTCGGCCCCCCACATAGGCAGGGTGGGCCGAGATAGGTAGAAATAGGCTAACCAACACATGGCCTACCATCAAACATTGGTCCTGCATTAAAGCAATATCTGGTGCATAGCACTCCTCTGAACTTGAACGCGCAGTGACACACAGTCAACCTAGGACCAGACCTTAGCAAACGCAATAAAAAAACATGGAAACGTTTATCATAATACAGGGGCAATTCTCAGAGCAGAGATTGATCAGACAGTTTACATTGAAGTGTCTAGCAGTACAGGACTAACAATACAGTCAGAAATATTCCCAACAATGTCTCACATGTTCAGCCTTCAGAATCGGAGGCTCCGCCACTTTCGCGTGGCGTCTCCTGTCGCTCAAGTCATCGGGTGTATTGAAGAGCTTCCTTCGGCGTCGTAAATATACGCACCTTCCCATTATGGTGTATGCGCAGACGCGCCGGGTAGAGCATTGCATACTGAATCCGGAGAGCTTGCAACTTTTTCTTGACCATTTGGAATTCCCAGCGGGCTTGCTGCACTGCAACAGTGTAATCAGGAAAGCGCTCTATCTTTATCCCTTGATACTCCAGCATTCCCTTTTCTCGAGCCAGACGGAGCGCTGTGTCCCTGTCCCTATAGTTTAGGAGTCTGGCAATTATAGGACGTGGTGGAGCACCAGGGACCGGTTGAGCAGCTAAGGAGCGGTGAGCCCGCTCGACTATTAGCACCTTTGAGAAGTGCTCCGCCCCCAGCAGCGTTGTGAGCAGCGTTTCGACTTATGCCTCCATGGGTCCGGTGTTGGTGGCTTCTGAAATCCCTATAATGCGAAGATTGTTTCTGCGGCAGAGGGCTTCTATGTCCTCATTTTTCGCCTTGATGACCTCCAGTATTTTCTCCATGCTAGCACATGACACACTGACCGCCTCCAGGCGATTCTACACAGTCGAAATGCGCTGTTCAGCCTCAGCAATCTGTGAGTTGTGCTTCTCAATCTTCGATGCCATGGTATCCATACGTAGGTTGAGGTGGTCTATCTTGGCGTCAATAGAGTGTAGCTTTAGTGTGTTTCTTAGCCTCAAACTGCAGCTTAGTTTGTTGCTTGTCTGTCCTGCCCATGGTGAAAGAGTTCCAGCTGTCAGAGTCATGGGCAGGGGCGTCACCTGGGGGGGTCAGACTACAGTGGGCCGGCTAGTCCCAGGGCACAATCAGAGCAATGCAGGTAGATACAATCCAACATTATAAACCCACTGTATGCCAATGAATGCACTAGAGGTGTATCCTAGGAGCTAGCCGCGTGCACAAAATGTCCAGATCTATAACAAACAGATCCCCGTGTTGGCATATGGTAGTGATGTAGGGCACTCTGCTTAGTAAGCTACCACTGATATGAAGAAACAACTTTTAATTATGCAATGAGGCAGGCACAACTGTGTCCAGCTGTAAATAATGAAAGGAGGAGCACTCAGCATCAGCTGGGGACCCAACTGCAGCCCAAGAGTTGTGCTGCGAGGTGAAGGGTGCTGCAGATTATGGTTCTGATTATACATGCGAGGCAAGCAGTAATACATCGCAGTGTCTGCCCCTGAGTGTTCCAATCATCCAAAGTGCAGCTGTCCGCGTCTGATGGTAAGTGCCACAAGTGAGCATCCCCAAACAGCACCAAAACCCAGCACCCCACACAGTAGGCGCTAATGGAGGGTGCAGCTGGCGTTTTGAACAGAGCCCTCGTGAATTATAACACGTAGGCAGGGTGCACCATCTGCATCAGGAGTGGAGAGGTCCCCGCAGTTCAGTGAAGCAAGGGCCATATGCTGAAAAATCCTTAATTTCTAAGGAGAAGCTGTCCGAGGCAGCTAGCAGGTGCTGTGGTTAAGATCTCCACGCAGCACTGAGTCCCAGTGGGTTCGCTGAAATAGATCAAAAACGGCACTCACCAGTGTTAGTTGTCAGGCAGTGCGCGCTGATTGCATCAGAGGTGCTTCTGCCTTCGCAGCTGATCGAGGCCCGGGTTGCGCACAGGGGGGGGCCTCCGCCATCAGGAACCAGGCCGCCCCCACCCCTCCCCCTACCATCACCACTTGACAACAAATTCAGGAAGCTGGCGCATTCTGCATCATTGCTAGTCATTCCCACCTGCAGAGTCCAGGTCGTATATGGCAAATAATATGAAAGTAAGAGTGTTTAGTAAGCTGCAGTTTTTATACTGCCCGTGTTTAGGTGACAGATGCTTATTTCAAACTTCAAATGAAAAGTCTCCAAGAAAAAATGCGCACAAAAAAATTACAAGGGTGCATTCTGTTACACATAAAACAACATTTTGCATAGATCAATAAATACAATTTCATAACTGAGACAGGCATACCAAAGAGACAGCCAATGAGTCAATGGATTCTTGCTACTACAATCCTGAGGTTGTGCTCCACTTCCAGGGGCTTATTTGCAAGCCCCTTGCGCCACCAGTGCATCACTTTTTGTGATGCACCAGTGGCGCCTTTTGCTGCTCCATATTTACAAGGATGGGAAAAGCCACCCTGAGTGGCTTTGCCTGTCCTTGTAAAAACGGACCATTTACACGCAGCACTTTGAGGGAAAGGGGCGTTGCACGGGTGTTGCTGTGGGTGTTCCCACGCAACACCCATGGAACCTGACAGTTCCAGATTTACAAAAAAAATTTAAACCTGGACATGCGTCTGATTGCTTCTCCTCCCCATGGGAGGCGTAGGAAGGCACAACAAGGATGAATGTATTTTTTTCTCCTCGTTTTTTATCTCTTTCCATGCATGCTGCATTTTGCAGCACATACAGAAAGAGGAAATCACCTCTGGTGATTGTTTATGTGCAGGAAGGTGTCCCTTCCTGCACATAATCAATCATTAAAAAAATGCCATTTCAGATTGTTTAGGGGCAAGAAGGGACACCTGCAAATAAACCATCATCCCCGTAACGCAGGCATACTTGCACCATGGTACAAGGGTGCCTGCATTGGCGTATGGCAGTAAATTGTGCGCCAGCGCAGGGGAGAGCAAAGGGATCCACCATATCCTTGTAGATATGATACATGCCTGTGCTTTCAAAGTGCTGCAGCGCGGCACAGGCAAAGCGATTGCGGTGCCGCGCTGCAGCACTTCCTTGTAAATGAGGACCCCAGTTTTGAGTGGTACTTAGAAACTGGAGCGCTCACAAACATTTTTAATATATTTTTTACAATTTTATATAGCACAAACATGACCCAAAGGGATTGGCGCGCTTTACAGGATCATCTATCACATTACACAAGGACACATTCATTATTTATAATCATAGGGAGATTAAGTGATTTGCCCAGAATAACAGGACGTTGAGCAGATGTTGAGAACTGAATCTGGTTCCCCAGCTCCAAAGTCAGCAGGTCTGGCTGTTGTGCCACATCATTGCCCCTAGACAAGATATCAGGAAAAGGGGGCCCGAAAAACATGCTTTCTGACACAATTGAAAAATCACTTATTATGTGGAGTATGGCCAGGTGTTGCCAGTAGAAGGTCATCCGCAGTTTTTCAAGAAGGCCTAGGGGGGTAAACATCCTTTACAACGCAACTGTTACAACGAAGTACCTTTACGAAGCAACCATTACAACGCAACTTTTACAATGACTTGCGCTGGGGGGCGCTCTAGGATAGGGAATAGTTTTCAACACCTTCCCTACTATCCACGGGGACTGGAGTTGGAATAGTAAATTAAACTATTCACTATCCAGCGCCCCCAACGCAAGACGTTGTAAAAGTTGCGTTGTAAAACTTGCGTCGTAAAGGCATGCATTGTAATAGTATGCGTTGTAATGTCATACATCCCCTAGGGGACATCTACATCAGACATATATGCGATATAAGTGATTCAAGAGGATATATACCTTTCTTCTCTAGTAGCATCAAGTGCCATTCAGTTGTTAACATAATTGGCTTATAAAGAAGAAAGCCTTCCAAAGATTCAGACACATGTCATTAGAAAGCATTTATATTTGCCCTACGAAAGACGGGTGGCATATTTCACGATATTTGCTATTTCAGGCTTGTGTACTCAGCTCTAACGTATTTGAACAGTTTAAATGAGCACCAGCGACTTTAATCAAAGGAAGGAGACTTTAACCCTTCCCATACTCGTGAAGGAACCGTTCCGTCACGAGCCTCGGGTGGGCTGTGCTGGTGACGGAACGGTTCCGTCAGGGCCCGCTTGCCGCGCCTGCGCGGCGCAAATTCCGCGCCTGCGCTGAAGGTTCTATTAGGCGGGCGGGGCCGTGACGGAACCGTTGCGTCATAAGCACAGCTCGTCCGCGGGCCGTGACGGAGCGGTTCCGTCACGAGCACGGGACCGCCACGCGGCCCCGCCTCCCCCTTAGAGCTGCGGCGGAATAGCCGCCGCAGCGAAGTGGTTAAAAAATAAGAATGTACCCTTTTTCAAATCGTTGGAGCGAAAGGCAGTAGGGGTTTTGGTGGATAGGGTTCGGCTGTTAAGGAGTGGGATGTCTTAGCGCGGGGACACTCCGTTTGGAGTAACCAAGCGCTTTATAAACTTTAATATAATCTAATCTAACCAGAGTAAGTGATGCTTGCATTACCAATGTAGAGGCCAGGCTAGTGTGGAACTATTACCAGTGTTCTACATTTTTGTGCTACCAGGCATGCATTGTCTGGCATTGGTGATGGCTACAATGTTTGCATTCCCTGCATTATTGGTTTGTGCTGTACTTTCATTCCCATGCATGATCCCACATTGCTAGTACATGCATTAGCAATGTGTGATTATAACATTACAAGTTTGGACACAGGTTTCTTTCTGGTTCACAAAATGCTCTTAGTGACTGATTGTGATTGGATGGGAGAAGGGGTGAAAGAGGCAAGCCCCTGCTCTTACCCAATCACAATGCAATATATCAATAGTTTGCAAGTGCAATTACAAAACACTGAGCTGATGCAGAACCCCTGAAGGGGAGCGTTTCCTTATCTCTAAGTGAAGGTTGCCACAATGCAATGGGAGTGGCAAAAGGGCTTGTCACTTATAAATATAAATGACAAAAGCATTTTTGTGGCATCCTGTGATCAGCCATTTTGTATTGCGAATGATTAGTACATCATCGACAGTGGAAAATGAAGGTGGCATCACAAAGCATTAAGAATGCAAAACCATTGACTAGAGTTTTCTGCTGACAAAGACCAAAGGAATGCTAAGCACATAGTCCTTTCCAATCCACGGTAATATTGCATTCAGATGTAGATTTACCACATGTTTTATACCTGCCTCCATCATCCACTGCTGCAATATGGTAGTAAAGGGAGCCACTACCGAAACAGTTCACCCTCATTTGCACTGCAACAAAGCCTGCACGACTTCAAGTTAGGCCCACAAACAAATATATACAAGAACATGCAATAGGATGAATTCACTCAGACCGTGAAGGGCAAATTCAGTCAGATGAGAGCCTATGTAAGTCTACCAATAGGATTGGATGGGGAAAACAGAAACTAGCTAACGATTGTGGGTCATACAGGCCCATTTCTTTAATTAATTCTGATGCTAATGCTTTTGCCAAGATACTGGCTACTCGGTTAGCTCCCTGTATGCCAGAGCTGGTTAATACTCAACAGCATGGGTTTGTTACAGGAAGAGACACAACGACTCACGTCAATATGGCTATCACAGCCTTTGACGTTGCTTCTACTGAGCTCACCCCACTCGGCATGATAATGCTTGATGCAGAGAAAGCATTCGACCGAGTGGGGTGGGAATATCTATGGGCTGTACTTAAGGCATTTGGCTTTCAAAATAACTACATTGGCTGGATCAGATCTTTATATGACCAACCTAAAGCCAAGATAAGCTATGCTGGTATGGACTCCCCTACATTTCGGATAGCAAGAGGAACTCGGCAGGGGTGTCCTCTCTCACCCCTGCTGTTTGCTCTTTCTTCAGAACCATTTTTAAACGCACTTTTGATACAGACAAATATTATCCCTTTCCAATTTGGTAGACATGATTTAAAAATAACCGCATATGCGGATGACATAGCCATCTTTACAACTGATATAGTTAATTCATTACCCGAGATTACTAAAGAAGCAGAAGAATTTGGGATGGTCTCAGGGTACAGATTGAATTTAGAAAAGACGCAAATTATAGTTAACTACAAACCACTGGTCCCAGTTCATGGTATTTGTAATAATGTCACGTACCTTGGAATAAAAATATCAGCTAATCTGGGGGATTTAATTGCTCTTAACTATAATCCACTTTTAAAAGAAATGGCTTTGTCTTTCAAAAAATGGCATAAGATCCCGCCGAGCTTAGTCGGCCGGATTAATCTAATTAAAATGAAATGGGTCCCCAAATTTTTATATTTATTTAGATGTATTCCCGTTCGATTTAACAAATTTTTTTTCAAAAGACTTGATGGACTTTGCAGTAGCTTTATATGGGGTTATAAGAAAGCTCGTAGATCGATTCAATCATTGAAATTACCTATTGAGAAAGGTGGATTAAAATTTCCCGATTTTAAACTATATTTTTTGGCTACTTTTTTCCCTCGCCTTCGAAGTTTGCTTAATACTAAATTACCTATGTTTTTTTTCTATCAATTTATGCTAGGCTCCGATAGTAATTATTTTTTATTAAGAATCCAAGATCCTAACTTTTTCAAGCGAGTTAAATTTAAGACTGCTAGAGAAATCATTGCAATTTGGAACACCATTATGAAGTATGGTACATTTTCATTTTTTCATTCAGACTTTCCTTTGTGGGATAACCCAGGTCTTCCTGGAATTTTTTCAGATGGGGCTGGAACTTCCTAGGCTAGATGTGGGGTGTGTAAACTAGGAGACCTTTTCGGGCACAAAGGCCTCTTAGATTTTACGGCCTTAAAAACTCTATATAAACTGGATGATGGTATGTATTTCAAATATATACAACCGAGGGATTTTCTAGTGCGGAAAATGAAAATTAAAGAAGCTGACCAATCAGAGATTTTAAACTGTTTATACTCTGATAAAACTAAATCAATCATTAGTGAAGGATATTCATGTTTAAATAGTTTAAAAATGGACAATTGTGGTAAACTTGCCATTAAATGGACCAATAGGGTCGGTATAAATATAACAGCAAACCAAATCTCTGCATCTTTACGTCAAATTAATCGGATGGTTCAGTCTTCTAACTTAAGATTACAACACTTCAGAACTATATGCCAACTCTATTATGCTCCTCAAAGAACAGCTAGCTGGTCAAGTAATGACGAAGTTAGTGGCCGCATGAAGTGCCCTAAATGCGACTTACATGCCGCGGACCTGGTGCATATGCTTTACTCATGCCCCGCTTTGGACGAGTTCTGGAAAAAAATAGAGGATGCATTTGCTCATAAACAAATAACTTGCCCAAACTTCACGGCGCAGCTGATACTACTTGATCTACAGGATATTAGCTGTCCATTTAAAGATTTGATTACTATATTAATCGCTTGTGCGCGACTGGTTATAGCCAGGGCTTGGATCTCTTCGAACCCCCCGCATATTACAGAATGGTGGGCCTTAATTAACGAGATTCAGACGATGGAACTATCATTAGCAAAATTAAGGGGACCTCACTCTTTAAGGAAAAGGGAGAAAATCTGGAGAGCTCTTATGGGATAATTATGTTTGGTATAAGGCTGGCTATAATCACTATTTTTTAAATCAGGAAAAAAATTAGCTATTTTATTTTCTGGATGTATTTCTCTGTACTAATAATCATTATGAATTATTGTGTATAATGACATTGTTGTATGAACTTCGCATGGCTTTTTCTTATTTTCTTGTTGTGTTTCTCTTGCAATGATAAATAAAAGATTTTAAAAAGAAAGGATTGTGAAGCCGGATGGAGAGGTCATAGTCTTGATGTGAGATATGTCTTAGATCATGCAAAACCCCAAACTATCTGGTTCCTATTAAGAAAACAGATTTTTGTGAGAAATACCATGCTCGCCCATGGTATTTAGCTCAAGCAACAATAACCCCCTCTAAAAAAATGCATGCAGTGCTTGTGCCACCAATGACAAAAAAACACAATATGGCAAAAACAATATAAAGATTCAAACCAAGGTAGTAAATAGGACAAAATGTAATACATAAATTGTCACAAAAACAAAACAAATATGTAGTAGGAAATTCTGGAGTTATTAAAAAATGTATTGAGATTCTTTTTGCAGGCATTTCTAGTCAGGTCAAAAACTAAATGACCTTGTGCGGTATTACAGAGAGTGTTCTGGGGGAGTAATGGGCATGTGGGTCCCTTCTGTAATACAGATAGCGCTGGTGCACTTGTAGCGCCAACCCAATTAGAGGGCATTCCCTCATTTGAATGGGGGTGTGGCCCCATGCAAATGAGGTAGTTACTTTGCCACTGCGCTTGCGCCATATTAGGGTCATGGGCGCCGAGGTGAACAAGCCTTTAGGAGGCGCTTTGAAAGTGTGTCACAAATGGGTGGGACATGTTCTGTACTCCTCCTGAAGGCAGCCCTCTGGATAGGGGTCCAATGGACCCCTCCACTCCCAGACTTCCCCTTGCAGGCCAGTGAAGTAACTCACTGCACCCGTCTGCATGGTGATCTCTCTCCCCTCTTGATAGCACAAGTGGGTTGCCGCCTGAATAATGAAACGCAGAGCAGTTTCAAAGCAGTCGCTACATATTTCACTTGAATGCACTGCCCCCTGGGCAGTGCGACTTTGCATATGTCCTGAGAGCAGCATAATTCAGCATAATAAGGAACACCTTCCCTTTTTACCCCGGGCTCACCTGTTTTAAGGTGCGCCATGGTGCAAACAGGGAAAGTGAGCCAATTTGATAATACAGGCCCAGATGCCACGGGTTTGTTTGTTTTCTTTCAGGAAGACACAAGTTTCTCTTTTTTCATGGTCTTTCTTTCTCTCCCTGATCAGGTGAAAAGTGCAAACACCAAGCAGGCACCCCATATCTCTGTGATACAACTAGAGGCTAGCTTCCTGGGTCATTGGAGCAGCATTCCATTTCAGGCGTTCAGAACAGCTAGGGACACTCTGTCCGATGCCCTTGTTAGACCTGGCCCTTTTTGAAGGATTATCCCCAAACTTGTTGCCTTTTGCCTCCTATTTTTCTGATTACAAAAGGGAAGCTTTGAAGGGAAAATAACCAAAGGGTGCCCTCCACTCAATACTAGCGTAAAACACAGAGCCCTAGTTACATATTACACTTGAACATCAGAATTCTAAGGGATGCCCAACGGTTTCTTCTTTTTCGTGGAACATGGTTTGATGTCCAATCATACACTCCCATGTGTATCTTTTGAAGAAAATAGAAGCAGGACTGTCTCCCACAGTGGTGCTTGACAAGTGCTCAAACAAAAGATGTGATGTGTCTAGAAGGTGCCTCATGTGAGAAACAACCTGGGAGAAGTTGTCAAGAACTCACCAATTTGCTCACTGTTCCATCATAAGCACTTCCCAGACAGAAACAGAAACTGACTCCCAAAAATGTCTACACAGCTGCTAACTTTTACATTCTGATTTGTAATCTGTTTCCACCTAACCGGTCCTACCTCTCATATTTTGTGCATGGTGTAAGCTATCTACTACCACACATATAGGATATAGGATACTTGATGTAAGCTGCACCTACGCACTGTTTGTTCCTGGATTGCACTGACTTCTACCTCTTACTCTTTTGGTCACACACTAGTGTCACCCCTCGCCCTGTAACTAACGGTGGACAGTCTTTACTGTCATCCTATCTCCTACACCCAACATCACAGCCCTTCTAAAATGGAGCTCAACGGCAAGCACACTTTTAGAATCATCTACCCTTCCACCCTCACCAAAAAAGCCACTAAACGTTTTAAACATAACTTCTTGAGGTCGCACCCCGAAACACCCTTTGCCGACACCCACTTCTCACCAAGCAAGGGTGCCCTGATTACTGATATCATCTTCCACACCTCACGCAGAGCCCAATGGAGAAAAGCGTTCCTAACCCTACTCACCGTTTCCACCACCAGGAAAACAACTCACGGCCTAACTCTCTCTATCACACCTTCCCACCTCCTCCCTGGCAGGGCTACCATTACTATCTACAACAACGGGATGGTCCTAATTCAATCCACGGACAAGAACTTGGAACTACTAGACAACCTGTTCCCCAAGTTTAAAGAGCACCTTTCCAAGCTGCAGACCCACACCCAGAACTCCACCAGCACTATCACCCCTGACGCCGTAGCCCCTGCCTACAACACCTCTGCCCCCAGCGCCCCAGTAAATGGCCCACCTGCTGTTAAAGCCCCACACTCCCCATGCACAGTCACAAACCTCTCCACCTCAAATACTAGCCGCTCCTCTATCATGACCCCTACTACACCCACTCATACCCCCCCATCCCTCTCCCCCCTGACATAACAACACCCACCCACAACTCGCCACCACCCGAACACACCACCGCCCGGAATTTATCCACCCCCCCGTCCCACCCCCCCCACGGCAGACCCCCCTCACTCCCCAGCTCCCTCCCCACTCATACCCCCCCATCCCTCTCCCCCCTGACATAACAACACCCACCCACAACTCGCCACCACCTGAACACACCACCGCCCGGAATTTATCCACCCCCCCTTCCCACCCCCCCACGGCAGACCCCTCTCACTCCCCAGCTCCCTCCCCACTCTTCTCACCCAACACGACACTCTCACACCTGACACAACAACTCTCACCCATAACACGCCACCATCTGAACACACCACCACTCGGAGTTTATCCACCCCCCCCTCCCAGCCCCCCCACGGCTCTCTCCCACCTCCTATTCTCAGCCCCCACTTCCCTCCTATCTCCCCCACTGTATTCAGCCTCCAATCACTCTTCTACTCTCCGGCACCGTCTCCCACTGACGGCACTACCTATGCCTCCCACCCACCGCCTTCACCCTCCTCATCCACACCCTTCGCCCACAATAACTCCCATACTCTGAATGCCATCCCACTTACTAGCATCATAGAACCTTCCAACAACGCTAGTCTATCCCCCCCTCGATACCCTGCCCGCTTTCCAGCTCACTACTCAACCATTCACCAATGGCTCTCACCACCATCCCCATCCCCAATACACCTCCTGACCTGACTATATCCACCCTCCAACAATTCAAAGAGGATATTCTTCAAATAAAAAAAGATGTCCACGCAATCAAAGACCTTCTCTCCTCACAGCCCAGTCTACCTCCCACCTTCCCTCTACCCTACAAACGACGCACCTTCCCTACATACCCTCGCCTCCAACGACACCCACACTGGCCGACTATCCCCGCTCGCAACAACTCCCCCCGCCCCCGTCGTGTCCTCAACACACTGTCGGACCGCGACCTATGCTCTCTCCTACGCACTTATGGCCCAGGTCCAGTAAAACACTTACCCAACACACACACCCCCATACCCACAATTCATACAAACCCTCTGAGGCTCCCAACGCTCAACAACAGAGGTTCCGTCCCTAACAACCTCAGAAAAATCACCCTCACACTAGAAAGCTCGACCACCCTTCTCGCACCCAAACTTAAATGCATCCTACTCAATTGCAGATCGGCCCAGAGACACTCCACCGACATCGCTGATCTAGTCTCAGCTAAGGATCTCGACCTAGCCATTCTAACGGAAACGTGGCTTACTGAAGCCTCTACCCCGATTATGGACATACTAGTCCCCCCCAATTATCACATCATCAGGCTGGACAGGTCTCCAGGCAAGACGGGCGGGGGAATTGCATGCATTTTTAGGAGCAACCTCTCCGTCACCAAAGTCAACTCCCCCTCCCTCTCCTCCTGTGAACTCCTCTGCCTCGACATCACCAGCGAGGGCAAACAAGTTTGTGCTTTACATTTCATCTACCACCCGCCTGGTGGGAACATCATATTCACCCAACAACTCATGGACTTGATCACCTCCAATGCCGGTCGGCAGACCACCCAAGTCTACCTGGGTGACTTCATTCTCCACTGGAACGACCAGAAAGACACAGTGGTGAATAGTCTCAAAACTTTCCTTAAAGCTCTTGACCTCACCCAAATATGCGAAAGACCAACACATGACAAAGGCGCGATACTCGATCTCATCATTGCCAAAGAGAACTCTACACAACTGGAAGCGATACAACCCTGCGACTGGTCAGATCACCACATTATCACCTTCTTTATCAATGAAAAAGTTAAACCTAACCCGGCTCAACCAACCAAATCCAAAACATGGAAAAGGGACATGAAGAATCTTAACCCCGCTACCCTGCCTCCCCACATAGGCAATCGCCTCCTTCCCCCTTCAGGTACCTCGGATGTTCACTCACTGATGGACCACTACCTTGACTCTATGAATACAATAGTCAATGAAGTCGCCCCACTGCAACTGAAGAGAGTCCCCACCAAAATTTCTAACCCTTGGTATGATGACAGACTCAATGACGACAGGCGTACTATGCGAATGGCAGAGTGCACATGGAGATCGGACCCCTCAGCATTGCACCTCAAAAGGCTTAAGAACAAGAGAAATGCCTACTTCAGGAAAATAAAGCGCGCAAAATCGAACTTCTTTAGCCGCCAGTTGGACCAAGCAAAAAACAGGCCAAGAAAGCTGTTCGAACTAATCAAGACCCAAACGAAGACACAACCCTTACAATCAAACAGTGCAACAAGCGACACCCCACACTGTGAAGCCTTCTCTGCTTTCTTTAAGCTAAAGACTGACAACATTAGAAATGACCTCATCATGGATGTAAACCGCTTCCCCATTCACACCAGAGTGACTAACATTCAACCTAAAAACAAGGCATCATGGCTGTACTTCGATACCTACTCGGAAGAAGCAATACACAAACTGCTCTGCACCTTGAAGCCCTCTAATCACCTCACAGACCCTCTACCTGCTAATGCTGTAAAAGAGTTCATCCCCTTGCTCCTCCCTCTCTGGACCAAAATCATCAACAGCTCCCTTCAACAAGGCCTCATCCCAGACTCCCTTAAGTTGGGGCAAGCCACGCCTATACTCAAGAAACCTACAGCTGATCCTTCTGACCTAAACAATTATCGGCCCATCACCAATATCCCCACCCTGGCCAAACTGCTGGAGAAATGTGTCCAACTCCAACTAACAAAACACATTGATCAATTTGACCTCCTCAACCCTCATCAATCTGGGTTCCGAGCGAAACATAGCACGGAAACAGCTATGACACACATAATTGATGACGCCCTCTAAATTCTTGATCGCAATGAGTCCTGCCTCCTCATCCTTCTTGACCTCTCTTCAGCATTTGACACGGTCAAACATGAGAACTTGCTGGAACTGCTAAGCACTAGAATGGGTCTATCAGGAACTGTTCTCAAATGGTTTTCGTCCTTCCTTCACAACCGATCTCAGAAATTCAAGATCAACAATGTGCTATCTACACCCGTGCCTGCAGATCTAGGTGTTCCACAAGGATCCTCCCTCTCCCCCACACTGTTCAACCTCGTCATGGAACCGCTCGCCACCCTGCTCCAAGCCTCCAAGGTCCAGTTCCATATGTACGCCGACGACACACAACTTTATCTAAAGCTACAATCCCCGGAAGATATCAAACTTCTGAATTCCACGCTTATCAACACTCAATCCTGGCTGGCCGATAATCACCTCAAACTAAATGCTCTGAAAACTGAGTTCCTACTCATCTCACCCCCGGCGAAAATTTCCACCACCCAAACGTGGCTCAATAACCTAACAGCACTTAATGTCCAACCTACCATCGTGGACTCGGCGAAATCCCTAGGCATCACACTCGACGCCAACCTCAACATGCAGCAGCACGTTAGCAAAGCCAAAAAAGGAGCTAACTTCCAAATCAACACACTGAGGAAAATTAAACCCTTCCTCCCTGCCGAAGACTTCCGAACGGCTGTGCAAGCTTTAGTCATCCCTCGAATAGACTACGGAATTGTGGCCCTCAGCGGACTCCCGCTATCCACAACAGCACCCTTAAGAGCCTCCCTGAACGCTGCCGCGAGACTCATTACTGGCTCCAGAAAACATTCGCATATATCCCCAGACTTAAAGTCCCTAAAATGGTTGCCTTTTGAAGCCAGAATACAGCTAAAAATTGCAGTCATGACACACGCGGCCGTGCACCACAATGCACCCAACTACCTCGCTCAAAAGTTGTCTATATCAGGAGGTTCGAGATCCAATAGAAGTGCTAAAAATCTACTCCTGAAGCCCCGTAGATTCCGGAAAGAGAAAACATACAAGCGCTCCTTCTCAGGAATGGCACCCAGGATCTGGAATGCGCTCCCTCCTGAAACCAGGCTTATCTCCTCCACCGCACTCTTCAAGAAAGAAGTGAAAACCATCCTTCTGGCCAAGATCTCCTGAACCTTACAGGTGCTGGATCAGAGACTCTGCATTGCTCTGTACCTCTGTTCACTTTGGCCTTTGGCACTATACTTCTACTTGGTGGGGATACCACTACATTACGCTCTCACTACCGACCAATATATGTTACACTTAGTTTACTGATTCACTCTCCCGATGCCCCCACTCAGTGTTCTCTCTTTACTAGGGTATTGGTATAAGCCTTCCACGCACCCAAGGTGTACCTGAACACCTAGGTAGTGGGGTCAATGACTTGTACCGTCCTATATTATCCTAGATTATTCTGTTTACCTGATTGTATTTTGATATGTTCTATGTATGTTATTATTATCCTACCATGTTTGTACTATTATACTGCCCCCACTATCTCTGTTCACCCCTTCTGCCCTCTCTCCGTTGTGAAGCGCTCTGATATCTGTAAGGATCTTGTTCGCGCTATATAAAACTTTGAATAAATAAATAAAATAAATAAAAATATAAGTGAGAGGAAAACTGTGTGTAAACTAAAGCAATCTTTGTACACATCCAAATAGTATGTTCCTTAAGGACCCAGTTGAAAAAGGATGCCAGCTCTGCCCCACCAAAGGTTAAAATTGAGTTAAGGAGTAACAAAAAACATCTATCTTTAATTTGATATGCCCGTACTCATTTAAAAAAGGTTCTCATGTTTAGACAATTTTAACCAGAACGGCCAACATGTTTCATTGCCATTTATTTTGTGGCAATTTCATCAGGGCACGGGGACACAGTTCCACCTTTAGGATGCCCTGGACCAGTAGGCTTAAAAAGGAGATATAAAGAGAGTCAACAAGTAGCATGGGTAATACATACATTGTGTCCATTTTCTGTAGGTTTATTAGGCCTAGTAAATGGCCTATATTAATGTCTGATATAAGGTGTGTTTACCAGATGGTTGCCAGGTGGACTCCTACCAGCCCACCACATATAAGATCAAGGAGACAAAATAGTTTTGCTCGCCTGAAAATGGACATATACACATTATCAACATGGACATAATGCACAATATTCCACACACTCTGCTTTTTTATATAACCAATTCAAAAGATTCAAAGAAATTCATAAATGGCCCGCCGGGGCCTCATGTTGTCATAAATCATTGGCTATGAGTGCCTGACAGATAAAATGAAATGCAACCACCTTCCCACTACTTGTTGGAATCGTTCAACATTATAGAATCATGCCGCAAGTTGTGTTGTTAATTGTTATACTTGCTAACCACTGTAGTGTTTGGGCACTAGGCCCGCATTACGGAGATCAGGGAGACACAGGCACCAGGTAGTGGGTTAGCAAACTGTCCCTGAGCATGTGCGATCAGCCCCTTTTATTTGCAGGGTTCTCTGACTGATGACGCCTGTGGTGGGTGGGTGTTCAGTGTGTGACAAACATGCTGAACACTAGAACGTATCTCTGCGATACTACATCCCTCCCAAACTTTAATGAAGGTCCAAACAAAATAAAGTCCGAACCTGCGGGAGAAAAATACAAGATTGCAAAACAAACATAACTCTATGTGGACGACTTCCACACAGTCTCTTCACTGCTGGTCATCTGCCGGCGAGGGTGTCCTTGCAGCCGGGACCATTAGTTCTCCTTGGCACAATGTTCTGGTGCACTGTGGAAGTGCTCCTTTGTGTACTTGCGCCGTGGACGTATGCTTTCCAGTACCTTTCTTCCGACACCGCAGTTGGTGAAAAGGTGCAGATGGAATGACGGTGGATCATTGGTGTTCTGCTGTCCACTGTATACTCCTTGTTCAGGTGTTTTCTCCAACTGGTGGCTGTCTCTGACAGGATCTGCAGTTGCAGGATATCACTCTCACTGATACCCCTCTCTCGTGGTTGTCCCCTCTCACTGGACGACCCGGAGGCCCTTTGCTGCCAGGCTTCCACTGGACCGGTGGGCTGCTGCCTTGTCGCTCCAAGCACGTCGGAGGAGTCGCTACGGGTCCCTTCTCCGTGTCCGAAGCTCCACCTGAAAAGGGTGTTGTTGGCACTTGTTCTGTCGCATGCTACCGTTGTTCTCCCTGGATCTTCAGAGCAAGCTTCAACGGTCCATCTCTCATTTTGGGATCTGCTGCCACCGGTGTCCCTGAGGCCTCTGCCCCTGGATATCCACGGTTCTGTGTCCGTTCCATCCCAGAGGTGGTTGTTGCCAATGGACCGGCCTGCTCGTCGTTCCCGGGTGATCTTCGGGTTGCATGATAGATGTGTGCTCCCAGTGGTGCTGATACTTTCGAGGTGCTGTGTCCGGATGTTCGTGCATCTCTTCTTTGTCCATCGGGTGTTCCCCTTCAGGTGTGTGTTGTGGTGTTCCATCACGCACCCTTCTGTGTTCTTCTCCTTTCCTCTTTGGGTGTTCTCCTTCTGATGTGTGTTGTGTTGAACTGTCACGCACTGCTCTTTGCTCTTCTCGTTTTCCTCCTTCTTTCTTTGTCATGGCGCCGTGCCACTCAGGATGTGTCATCCTCTCTTACTCTTCTCTTTTCTTCATGGCGTCGTGCCACTCACTCTCCATCGTTTCTCTCCTTCCGCGGTTCGGTCTTCTCACTTTCCTTCTCATACTGACCAGACTTCTCCGAGCAGCGGGACCTCTGCTCGTTTCCCTCTGGTTTTGTCCCAGCACCAAGACACTGTCGTTACTTCTCTCCATGACTGTCACATGAAACTTCGGATGTCAAGGTGATGTTGTGGGACTTCGCGTCCGTCACCTACTGGTCTTCGCGGACCTCCTCGGGGTCTTCTTTTGTCGACGTCCCTACGATCTTCCTCTTCACATTTGCTCTGACCTCTGGGTGGGTCAGCATCCTCCGTTGCGACCGTCTGATGGGTCGGCTTCATTGTTGCGACCAACGGGGTGGTCGGCCTCTTCCTCCTTTGCGACCAGACTGGGTGGTCGGCTTCTTTTCCCTTGCGACCAGACTGGGTGGTCTGCTTTCTCTTCTTTTCGACCAGACTGGGTGTTCGGTTTCACCTTCCTTGCGACCAGACTGGTTGTCAGCTTTCTTCTCCCTTGCGACCAGACTGGGTGGTCGGCTTCTTCCAGGTGAGTCTTCATGCTTCCGGTGATCTGCGTGATCACTATTATTTTCAGTTGCAATGTTTTTTTTTTTTTTCTGTGGCGCGCTTTTGTCTGCGCTTTTCGTGTGCTTCTCGGTGTCCGGAGGGTTACACCACCGCTCCTGTGACTTTCGCTGGCGTGGTCGCACCACACATCGTGCGGGCTGCACTTTCTCGCGAACTCGCTGCGTTTCCGTGTGGTGGTAGAGGTTTTGGTGCCTCTGTTGTCGCTGTGGTGACGACCTGTGGCCAGCAGGCGTCACCTCCTCTCTGTTTCCACAGGTCCTGGCAGTGTCACGCTTTAGGTCACTCTTTTGCTTCTTTGCAACTGTGTGGCGCCCCTGCTCCAATCTCGCGCTGCTGTGTGTCTTGTTGGATGTGGCAGTCCGTACAGTCTCTGTGCTGCTGTGCACTTGCCTTGTTCTATGGGCGCTTCGCAGCTTGTCCTCTGCTGAGAGTCTGCTTTGTTTTGGCTTGTCACAGGCTTGTTTCTTTCCTCCTATTTTGTAGTACCAGACAATGGTCACTAGATGACAGGGATGCTGCATTACTGCTCCAGCTCACCGGCAGCCTTCTGCATGCTGCGGTCTTCGTGCTTTCACTTTTGATCCGACCGTGCACCGGGATCATGCAGGCCTGTCCCCGGACTTCTGAGGGTCTCACCATCGATACCCCATGAGGGGGCACACCCTCTGGTGGCCGCCCTGCTGCAGGACTCGCTCTATTTTGCGGTGAGTCCTTTCTTTATTGCCGTTACCCCAGGACGTGCAGGGGGCTTGATGCACGTTCAGTGCTCAGTGTTTGGGTGTTGTTGGGGAGGGAGGGGGGAGGTTTACTGCAGTGTGCCTTTTGGCAGCACTGGTCGCATACAGTCACATTGGGCACCATTCTGTAGCTCTTCTGACCATCTGCGGGCTTCGCGCTGGCTACTTCTCGCTCTCCCCGCCCGCAGCAGCCTCTCAGTTTGCACGCTGCGCTGGGCGGGGGAGAGTCGGCTCATCTGCCGGGGACCGGCCTTCTTTGGCTTTGGTGAATTCCTGCACTCGGGCAATGCGGGAGGGTATGGCGCATGGACGCTGAGTCTTAGGGGCATACGCTACTCCTGCCTTTGTGTCCTTTGCTCTCCTCCACACCTGCGGCCGCAGCCGCACTCCTCACCCGCTGCACAGGGTGGGGGAGGGTCGCTCCGCTCCTAGGGCTGCCTGCTTCAGTGCTACCTAATGTTCGGCGCGGTGGCCAGCCATCGACTCTGAAGGTCACCCGCCCCTTACAGCAGACCTTTCCACGCCGCAGGCTGCGCAGGGGGGGTGTCGGCGCCGCTCTGCTTCACTGCGGGTGGGCTCCGCTTTCAACTAGACCTTCTTGGGGCGGCCACAGCTCCTAGGGCGGTCTGCAGGCTTGCATCCTGCCCGGCAGGCCTTCGCTACAATTGCGGGTGGGCTCCGCTCTCCTTTCCACACGCTTCCAGGCTACCGAGGCATTCGGCGTTGCTTGGCGAGGCTGAAGGAGCGGGGTGGGCACCCGCTGGCTTTGCTTATTGGGTGGGTTTTGCCTCAGCCACATTCAGCCCCGCATCCCCGAGCACGGGCTCACCTCTTGCCTGGCGGGTGGGCCTCGCTCGGCTTGTTCATCAGACGGCTTCTGTAGGTTGGTGGCAGGCGATCAGAGGCAACGGCCGGCGTCTGGCAGTCCAGCCCGCTTGTTCCTTCTTCGCCGCCACGGGCCCTATCTCGCCATTTCCGCGGCCAATGCGGGTGGGCTCCCCACGGCCTCCTCACGGTGGGGGTCATCCTATCGCGGCCGGCACAGGTGGTGTCTCGTCGGTCCGCTTTTCACGATGGGAGTCACTCGGTTGCAGCCAACGTGGGTGGGCACCGCTTGGTCTGCACTTCCTCCCAGGGCACTTCACTGCTGCCTCATAAGGTGCGGGGCAAGCTCCCGGTCACCTCAGGTCGCACTGCGGGCTCCGTCCTGCCCGCAGGCTTCCCGGCGCGTCGTGCCTTAGAGCAGGGGGTGCCCTCAGCACGGGCAGCTTTCTCCCCCTTTCCTCCACCGGCGAACAGTGGCTGCACACACGAGAAAGACCCGCCTCGTCGCCAATGTAGTGTTTGGGCACTAGGCCCGCATTACGGAGATCAGGGAGACACAGACACCAGGTAGTGGGTTAGCAAACTGGCCCGGAGCACGTGCGCTCAGCCCCTTTTATTTGCAGGGTCATCTGACTGATGACGCCTGTGGTGGGTGGGTGCTCAGTGTGTGACAAACATGCTGAACACTAGAATGTATCTCTGCGATACTACAACCACAACATGCCATTCTCATCCATCTGTGCTACTAACCCCCCTCAACATTCATATTTTATAACCTCATTCACCGTCGGGCTCGGCATCAGCATCTTCTCTCAAGCCGTTGGTCGAAAACATGTGCTCAGCTGATAAAAGACTGGTTGAATATGCACAGGGAGTGAGTCATGCCGGTGAATTGTGACCCCAGGGAGTGTCCTTTTTCCACTGGCGCCATCTTGAAATGGTGCCCAGGTGAACAAATATCAAGGGACCTATCAATGAGGACATATATATTCATTCTAATACAGCTCTTGTTTGTTGTACGATCCTACTGGGAAGAGACTGGGTTTCTTAAAAACACTCCCCAAGTGCACACACACATATTTTCATGCCGTTCCTTTCTGGGCCTTCAAACTGCCTCCTTTTGTGCGCCATATCAACTCGGTACAAGGATGATTTGTTTACAAGACACACTCAAAGTGCTCATGTTGTCACATCAGGTGTCCAATCCACAAAGTCTAGTACAGGACACAGATATTTGAAATACCCACTTCAAATATTGGGAACAATAAGTATGTTACAGAAGACAGTTTCCCAATATGCAAATTCATTTCTCTTCACAGGTCAGACAGCAAAATTTAAGGAATACAGGCATAGGGAGCACTCATATGCCAAAATTGTAATCCGTTCAAATTTATATTTAATGGCTCCAACTGAGAAAAAGTTTTTTATATACGTGTATGCCCCTCTGAAGATCCTCTGTCTCAGTTTAAGACAGCAGTTGTTACATTAGAGGCCGAATCTGGAGTATCTTATCTCCCTATTTTATGCCATTCGATCAGCTCATTCAAGCCCCTTGGTCTGTTTTTCTGAAAAATCCAACAGCCTTCCATCTTGATTAGTACATCCTCAATACTGTTGCCTCCACCAGTCTTTTTTTCTAATAAAGTCTACCTTAAATCTCTACTGTTGTGTCCCCTTTCCTGGAAATGTTGCACCAGGTGTGTGGTAAGCTTGCCTGTTTTCAATGTACTGATGTGTTCCTGAATCCTAACTTTGATTATTCTTGAAAGTAGATCAATATAATGGAGGTCATAACTGCAGGTCAATCGATAGAAACATTGTTTGTATTGCAGTTGCTGAATTTATTCTGGAACCATGTGCGACCATCAGCAAGGATAACACTCTTCGATGTTTGTGTTAGCCTGCACACTATGCAACCCCCACATGGAAAATGACCCGGAGGTACATTGGTTTCTCATTTGAGATGATCATTCTGGCTGGAGCAAACAAGATCTTGGCAAATCTTGGCTGTGGCATTCTATTCTGACCAACATCAAGCAAGTGCCAATTTTTGGGTATAATTTGTCTGATCTTTGTTGACAACGGATCAAAAGTTGACACAACTGGGATGCAGGGATGGTGGTTTTCTCAAAGGGGGTCGCACGGGGAGTATTCATGGCTCTTTTCCATGCTCTCTTGACTACTTTCAGGGGGTATGCCCTTTCTGTTAGGCGTTCCACCAATGTAGATGATTGTTGAACAAATTATCTGATCTCTGTACAGTTTCTTATGGATCTGCAAAATTGGCCTACCGTGAGATTTTCCCACAAGGCCCTCGGATGGAAAGATCGATAATGTAAAAGGAAATTTCTATCGGTGGGTTTTTTAAGGACTTTCCCAACCAAATGATTGGTCAAAGAACCTTTATTTCTGTCCCTGTGACGATGTTTCTCTACAGTCTCCGATCCATGTAACTTTATTTTGTAGATTTTATAAAGACCCAAGGAATCGATGGATATTAGCAATACTTAAAATTATGGGTCTACGTAGTTGCCGCCCTGCATTCCTCGCGCTCTAATTTCTGGAAGTCGAAGCTTATGCTAAAAATATTGCCTGTTTCCTGAAGTTCTGTGTTAAACACCAAGCAAATCTTGGTTAAAATTCGACCGGTTGAATATTTTAAAAATTCTTGTATTAATTTATAAATTATTTGTTTAGACTTTTTTATTGTATTTTATTCATCCCTTTGAAGTACTTGTGGAATTTTGTAATGTGATGCTTAACCCTATTGTCTGTACATGCTTTTTATTTGAACTTTTATGGTTTTCTATGAAATTTTGGAAACCGAATAAAGAAATTTTGAATTTAATATGAAGGACTATGGAATGTAATTTCTGATCTTTGGATCAATCAATCAATCAATCAATCAATCAGAGCATTTATATAGCGCACTACTCACCCGGAGGGTCTCAAGGCGCTGGGGGGAGGGGGTCCGCTACCGCTCGAACAGCCAGGTCTTGAGCTGCTTCCTAAAGGCGAGGTGGTCTTGGGTCAGGCGGAGGTGGGCCGGGAGGGAGTTCCAAGTCTTGGCGGCCAGGTAGGAGAAGGACCTTCCTCCTGTGGTGGCTCTTCGGATGCGGGGGACGGCGGCGAGGGCGTGGCTGGTCGATCGAAGCTGGCGTTTGGGAGCGTAGAAGTTGAGGCGGCTGTTTAGGTATCCTGGGCCTTGGTTGTGTAGGGCTTTGTGTGCGTGGGTGAGGAGCCGGAAGGTGATTCTTTTGTTGACCGGGAGCCAGTGCAGATCTCCCAGGTGTCCGGATATGTGGCTGCGGCGGGGGATGTCCAGGATGAGTCGTGCTGAGGTGTTCTGGATCCGCTGGAGTCTCTTCTGGAGTTTGGCGGTGGTTCCGGCGTAGAGGGAGTTGCCGTAGTCCAGTCGGCTGGTGACGAGGGCCTGGGTGACCGTCTTCCTGGTCTCGGTGGGGATCCACCGGAAGATCTTACGTAGCATGCGCAGGATGTTGAAGCACGACGAGGAGACGGCGTTGACTTGTCTGGTCATGGAGAGGGAGGAGTCCAGGATGAAGCCCAGGTTGCGTGCGTGGTCTGTTGGTTTGGGTGAGCTGCCCAGGGCGGGGGGCCACCAGGAGTCGTCCCAGGCGGAGGGTGAGGATCCCAGGATGAGGACTTCCGTCTTGTCCGAGTTCAGTTTCAGGCGGCTGTTCGACATCCATTTGGCTACGTCTGTCATCCCTTCGTGCAGGTTGGTTCTGGCGGTGGCGGGGTCGTTGGTGAGGGAGACGATCAGCTGGGTGTCGTCGGCGTAGGAGATGATGTTGAGGTTGTGCTGGCATGCGATGGCTGCGAGGGGGCTCATGTAGACGTTGAAGAGTGTTGGGCTGAGCGAGGAGCCTTGAGGAACGCCGCAGATGACTTCGGTGGCCTCCGATCTGAACGGGGGGAGGCGGACTCTCTGTGTCCTTCCGGCGAGGAAGGAGATGATCCACTCCAGTGCCTTCTCCTGGATTCCGACGTTGCTGAGGCGCTGTACTAGGGTACGGTGGCAGACAGTGTCGAAGGCCGCGCAGTGGTCCAGGAGGATGAGGGCCGCTGTTTCTCCGTTGTCGAGCAGGGCTCGGATGTCATCGGTAGCTGCGATCAGAGCGGTCTCGGTGCTGTGGTTGGCCCGGAAGCCAGACTGCGAGAGGTCGAGGGAACCGTTCGTCTCGAGGAAGGCGGCCAGCTGCTTGTTGACGGTCTTCTCGATTACTTTTGCCGGAAACGGGAGCAGCGAGATGGGGCGGTAGTTCTTGAGGTCGGTGGGGTCGGCTGATGGTTTCTTAAGTAGAGCGCTGAGTTCGGCATGCTTCCAGCTCTCCGGGAAGGTAGCGGTGTCGAAGGAGGTGTTGACGATGTCCCGTAGGTGGGGTGCGATGACAGCGTCGGCCTTGTTGAAGACGTGGTGAGGGCAGGGGTCGGTCGGAGATCCGGAGTGAATGGAGTTCATCGTGCGGATGGTGTCTTCGGTGCTGATCGTGGTCCATGCGCGGAGGGTGGTGGTGGGGGGCGGTGGTTCGGTCGTGGCGTGCGTCGGTTGAGTGCTGAAGCTGTTGTGTATGTCCGCGATCTTGTTGTGGAAGTAGGAGGCGAGGGAGTTGCAGAGGTCTTGCGAAGGGGTGATGTCGTTGTTTCCGGCGTTGGGGTTGGAGAGCTCTTTCACGATGTTGAAGAGTTCCTTGCTGTTGTGTGCGTTGTTGTCCAGTCGTTCCTTGAATGCAGTTTTCTTGGTGGTGTGGATCAGTTGGTGGTGTTTTCGGGTGGCGATCTTGAGGGCTGTCATGTTGTCCGGTGTTGGGTCTCTGCGCCAGGTTTTCTCGAGTGCTCTGCAGTTCTTCTTGGAGCTCTTGAGTTCGTCGTTAAACCATGTAATATCCAGATCCAAATATACTGCTGTGCATCCATTAATGGTCCATGTAAAATGTAGACACCAGTCTAACCCATTTATCCACTGAAGGAACCCAACGAGTGCCTCCTATGGCCCTGACCAGATGCACAGAACATCATCTATGTATCTCTTCCATAGATGAACATGTTACATTTAGGGGTTTGAGGCGTGGTAAATGAAGTTATCTTTGAATTTTCCCACATAAATGCAGGCCCAGCTGGGGGCGAAAGTCGCCCCAATAGAAGTCCCAGAGACCTGTAAAAACAGCTGTTCCTGGTAAAAAAAATATTCCTGGTCAAAACAAGTTCAATGCATTTAAAAACTAATGTTTGTGGAGTATCAAAGAACCACTCATGACCACCAAGTGCCTGTGCTGCTGCCACTATTGTGGCATCTTGGGGAATACTTGTGCAAGGTCGGGGAGCGTCTTATGTTCACAGGGAGCATGTACATGTAGGAGAAGGCTCTCCCGCCTGTTCTGTTTCTGCTGAGGTGGTTGGAAGAGCGGAGGTTCCTTTTGGGTAGTTGGAAGGATGCTCTCTTGTTGAGGTATTTGGGTCCAATGTTGTTGAGGGATTTGTAGGCGTGGGTGAGGAGTTTGAAGTTGACCCTCTTCTCGAAGGGGAGCCAGTGGAGGTCTTGTAGGTGTTGGGTCATGTGTTCGTGACGCGGTGTCCCGTTGATGAGTCTGGATGCGGCGTTCTGGATAGTTTGGAGTTTGTGTAGAAGGGTTCTGTTGATTCTGGCAAATAGGGAGTTTCCGTAGTCCAGTCTGCTGGTTATGAGCGTGTGGGTGATGGTCCTTCTGCAGTCAGGGGGATCCATTTGAAGGTCTTGCGGAGGATGCGCAGGCAGTTGTAACTAGTGGAGGTGACGGCGCTGATCTGGCGGTTCCTGGAGAGGGAGGAGTAGAGGATGATGCAGAGGATGATGCTGAGGTTTCGTGCGTGGTCTGTAGGGGTGGGTGGGTTCCTGCGGGCAGAGGGCCACCAGGTGTTGTCCCAGGCAGAGGTGCGGGGTCCGAGAATGAGAACCTTGGTCTTCTCAGAGAGTTGAGCTTCAAACAGCTGTCTTTCATCTAGGCCGCCACGTTCTTCATTCCTTCCTGGAAGCAGAGTCTGGTGTCTTCTGGATTTTTTGGGAGTGAGAGAATAAGCTGGGTGCCGTTAGCGTAGGATATGATGCTGAGCCCATGCTGTCTGACGATGGCGGCGAGGGGGACCATGTAGATGTTAAAGAGCGTGGGGTTGAGTGATGATTCTTGGAGTACTCCGCAGCTGATATCGATGGGTTCAGAAGGGAAGGAAGGGAGTCTGGTCCTCTGAGTTCGGCCAGAGAGAAAGGATTGGATCCAGTCGAGGGCGGCTCCTTGTATCCCTGCGTCGTGAAGTCTGGCTGCCAGCGTGCGATGTGAAACAGTGTCAAAGCTGCGGAGAGGTCTAGAAGGATGAGGGCTGCAGTGTGTCCCTGGTCGAGTAGCATGCGGATGTCGTCAGTGGTGACGAGGAGGGCGGTCTCGGTGCTGTGGTTGCTGCGGAATCGAGACTTGGAGGCATCCTGGTTGGAGTTCTCTTCGATGAAGGTGGTCAGTTGGGCATTTACGGCTCTCTCAGTGACTTTGGCCGCAAAAGGGAGGAGAAAGATGGGCTGGTAGTTTTTCAGGTCTGTTGGGTCGGCCAATGGCTTCTTGAGGAGGGGTTTAACCTCCACCCGCTTCCAGTCATCTGGGACGTTACAGGACATGAAGGAGGCGTTGATGGTCCATCCTAGTTTGGGTGCGATGGTTGTGGCAGCCCTGTGGCATAAGTGCAGTGGGCAGGGGTCTGTCGGGGCTCCTGAGTGTGTTTTCTTCATGGTCGCGGTAATGTGTTCTACGGTGGCGGGATTCCAGGTCATGATGCTTGGTTTATCTGCGGTCTGGTGGGGCTGGTGTCCGGCGTCAGTTCGCTGAAGTTGTCGTAGAGGACCTTGATCTTCAGATGGTAGTAGGAGCTGAACTTGTCGCAGAGTTCCTGGGAAGGTGTGATGTCCATGGCTTCGCTGGGGAGTTTTGCGAACTGTTGTATGATGTTGAACAGTTCCTTGGCGTTGGTCGCGTTGGTCTGGACTTTGTCTCTTATGAAGGTCAGTTTGGTGCCACTTATTCGCTAGTGGGAGTCCTTCAGGGCGTCCCTGTGGTTGTTTCGTGCTTCTGTAGTTTTCTGTTTTTGCCAGGTTTTCTCTAGGCGTCTGCAGGAGTGCCTGGCTTCTTGAAGTTCTGCAGTGATCCAGGCGGCCTTCAGAGGGCGTTGTTTGGCGGGGTGGCAAAGGGGTGCTAGAAAGTGGGCATTTTCTTACTCGACCATCCTGTGTGCCTCTGACTCATCACTGGCTGAATAGACCTGGTCTGCATTTAGAGTGATGGCAGGAGTTTTGCTTGCACCTGTATAGGCTGTGTCTCCTTTGAACAATGCTGTCTCCACACCCTGTGGTCATACTGGACAAGAAAGAACAAAACTGATTCAAACTGAGCTCAGAGACTCGGAAACAAAGACTTCAATAAGAAAATGGGGTATAAGTATTGGACCTAAAATCAATCAATCAATCAATCAGAGTACTTGAAGAGCGCGCTACTTACCCGTGAGGGTCTCAAGGCTCTCGGGGCAAAGGCGGGGATGCTGCTACTGCTCGAAGAGCCAGGTCTTGAGGAGTCTTCTGAAGGCAAGTAGGTCTTGGGTCTGCCGTATGTGGGTAGGGAGGGTGTTCCAGGTTTTTGTGGCAAGGTAGGAGAAGATCTGCCACCAGAGGTCGTTCGTTGGATGCGGGGGTCAACGGCAAGGGCGAGGCTGGCAGAGCGGAGTTGGCGGGTGGGGGTGTAGAAGCTGAGTCTGCTGTTAAGGGAGGCTGGTCCGGCGTTGTGGAGTGCTTTGTGTGCATTGATGAGGAGCTTGAAGGTGATTCTCTTGTCGACGGGGAGCCAGTGTAGGTCTCTCAGGTGGGGGGTGATGTGGCTGTGGCGGGGGACGTTGACGATCAGTCGGGCGGAGGCGTTTTGGATGCGTTGTAGTCGTCGTAGGTGTTTGGCTGGGATTCCTGCATAAAGTGCATTGCCGTAGTCCAGTCTGCTGCTGACGAGGGCCTGTGTCACCGTTCTTCTTGTTTCGGTCGGGATCCACTTGTAGATCCTGCGGAGCATGCGGAGGGTGTTGTAGCAGGAGGAGGAGACGATGTTGACCTGTTTAGCCATGGAGAGGGAGGAGTTGAGGATGAATCCTAGGTTGCGTGCATGGTTGGTGGGTGTTGGTGCTGTTCCCAGTGTGGTCGGCCATCAGGAGTCATCCCAGGCTGAGGGGGTGGGTCTGAGGATGAGTACCTCCGTCTTGTCCGAGTTCAGCTTCAGACGGTTTCTCCTCATCCAGTCGGCGACGGCCTTCATTCCCTCTTGGAGGTTGGTTTTGGCGGTGTGTGGGTCCTTGGTGAGGGAGAGGATGAGCTGGGTGTCGTCGGCGTAGGAGATGATGTTGAGGTCGTGCTGGCGGGCCACTTGTGCAAAGAGGGCCATGTTGATGTTGAACAGCGTCAGGCTGAGGGAGGAGCCCTGGGGGATGCCGCAGATGATGTAGGTGGCTTTTGATCGGAAAGGTGGGAGGCGGACGCTCTGGGTCCTGCCGGAGAGGAAGGATGTGGTCCAGTCAAGGGCCTTCTCTTGGATTCCGGCTTCTAGGAGGCGTGTCTTTAGAGTGCGATGGCAGACCGTGCCAAAGGCGGCCGACAGGTCCAGGAGGATGAGGGTTGATGTTTCGCCGTTGTCTAGTTGGCGCCTGATGTCGTCTGTGGTAACTAGACATAATATCGACTCCACAATATCGAATGAACAAAATATCGAGTTAAAAATATCGACAATAATAAAATATCGATAACAAAAATATTGTTGGGAAAAATATCGATTAAAATAATGATAAAAAAATATCGAGTACAAAAATATCGACTCAAAAAAATCGACAAGACAAAATATCGATAAATAGTCAAAGTAAAAAATATCGATAATATGTAGAAAAAAGGTAAAAAAAAAAATGTATTAATAGTAATATAAATTGTAGTTAATGTTTAGGAGCGGGATGTTGGGTTGATAGGGGATAAGGGTGGGGAGTAATTTAAAATAAATAATTAATTAATATATGTTTGTAAATATTTTTAATTATTAAATAATTGGTAAATAATTAATATTAATTAGTTATTTAATTAATATAATGTTGTACATATTTTTTATTAGTAATTAATTGGTAATTAATTAATATTAATTAGTTAATTACATTAAATAGAGTAATTTTATATATATAATATTTTGTTATTGTTAAATAATTAATTGGGAAAAAATATTATTAATTATTACATTAAATTAATTACAGCTAATGTGCTAATATATTAACTTCTTTGTTATTGTTATAAATTGTAGTTAATGTTTAGGAGCGGGATGTTGGGTTACTAGGGTATAAGGGTGGGGAGTAATTTAAAATAAATAATTAATTAATATATGTTTGTAAATATTTTTAATTATTAATTAATTGGTAAATAATTAATATTAATTAGTTAATTAATTAATATAATTTTGTACATATTTTTTATTAGTAATTAATTGTTAATTAATTAATATTAATTAGTTAATTACATTAATTAGAGTAATTTTTTATATATAATATTTTGTTATTGTCAATTAATTAATTGGGAAAAAATAATATTAATTATTACATTAAATTAATTACAGCTAATGTGCTAATAGATTAACTTCTTTGTTATTGTCAATTAATAATTAATTGGTAATTAAATAATATTAATTAATTTTGGGTAAAGGAGTATTTTTAGGGTTCAGGGTCAGTTTTGGGTTTTTGGGTAAAGGGGTATTTTTAGGGTTCTGGGTCAGTTTTGGGTTTTTGTGTAAAGGGGTATTTTTAGTGTTCAGGGTCAGTTTTCAGTCTTTAGGTAAAGGGGTATTTTTAGGGTTCAGGGTCAGTTTTGGGTTTTTGGGTAAAGGGGTATTTTTTAGGGTTCAGGGTCAGTTTTAAGTTCTTGGGTAAAGGGGTATTTTTAGGGTTCAGGGTCAGTTTTCAGTTCTTGGGTAAAGGGGTATATTTTTGGGTTCAGGGTCAGTATTCAGTTTTTGGGTAAAGGGGTATTTATAGGGTTCAGGGTAAGTTTTCAGTTTTTGGGTAAAGGGGTATTTTTTGGGTTCAGGGTCAGTTTTGGTTTTTTGGGTAAAGGGGTATTTTTTAGGGTTCAGGGTCAGTTTTCAGTTCTTGGGTAAAGGGGTATTTTTAGGGTTCAGGGTCAGTTTTCAGTTCTTGGGTAAAGGGGTATATTTTTGGGTTCAGGGTCAGTTTTCAGTTTTTGGGTAAGGGGGTATTTTTAGGGTTCAGGGTCAGTTTTCAGTTCTTGGGTAAAGGGGTATTTTTAGGGTTCAGGGTCAGTTTTCAGTTCTTGGGTAAAGGGGTATATTTTTGGGTTCAGGGTCAGTTTTCAGTTTTTGGGTAAAGGGGTATTTTTAGGGTTCAGGGTCAGTTTTCAGTTCTTGGGTAAAGGGGTATTTTTAGGGTTCAGGGTCAGTTTTCATTTCTGGGGTAAAGGGGTATATTTTTGGGTTCAGGGTCAGTTTTCAGTTTTTGGGTAAAGGGGTATTTTTAGGGTTCAGGGTCAGTTTTCAGTTCTTGGGTAAAGGGGTATTTTTTGTGTTCAGGGTCAGTTTTCAGTTTTGGGGTAAAGGGGTATTTTTAGGGTTCAGGGTCAGTTTTGTGTTTTTGGGTAAAGGGGTATTTTTAGGGTTCAGGGTCAGTTTTGGGTTTTTGGATAAAGGGGTATTTTTAGGGTTCAGGGTCAGTTTTGGGTTTTTGGGGTACAGGGATATTTTTAGGGTTCAGGGTCAGTATTGGGTTTTTGGGGTACAGGCGTACAGGTTAAATATAAAATAAATTTATATTAAATCAATGAAATGAAATTAAAAAAAAATGTACATTAAATTATTAAGTTTTTAATTTATTTTAAATGTATATGTATTAGTTTTAATTTTTTAAATATGTTTCAATGTTTTTATTTAATATTTGTAAAATTGTATGTATTTTACAATTATTTTTACATTATTATTAATACTTTTAAAAATACGATAGTTTTAAATTCGAAATTTTTGTACTACGATATTATTTTTTCTATATTTTTGTACTTACCTTTATGAAGATATGACTCCGATATTTTTGATTTAGATATTTTTGTGTCGATATTTTTGTATGTAGATATTTGGTCTGTCGATATTATGTCATACATTCAACATAATATTAGTATTAGGAATATAAAGTGTGCAAAAAAATAATATAAATATTACAAATAATTGAATACATTTTAGTGACAAAAAGTAGCAAATTTTTCTGCAAAAAAATAAATGTTGTACTACTCTGCAAAAAATATAATAAAAATAAATGTAAATAAAATTAATAAAAAATATATATTTATTTGACAAAATTTTATACAATAACATTATACTAAAGTAGCAATTCTAATGTATACATGGTCAGTGTCCAGCACCTTTCCTGATATTAGTTTGACTGGAGTAGGAATAGTAAATAATAATTGGTCAGTGTCCAGCAACTTCCCTGATAATAGTTTGACTGGAGTAGGAATAGCAATTATTAATTGGTCAGTGTCCAGCACCTTCCTTGATATTAGCTTGACTGGAGTAGGAATAGTAATTAATAATTGTTCTGTGTCCAGCACCTTCCCTGATATTAGCTACACTGGAGTTGGAATAGGAATATAATTTTTTTCTGAGTCCAGCACCTTCCCTGATATTAGCTAGACTGGAGTTGGAATAGTAATTAATCATTGGTCTCTATCCAGCACCTTCCCTGATATTAGCTTGACTGGAGTAGGAATAGTAAATAATTATTGGTCAGTGTCCAGCACCTTCCATGATATTAGCTTGACTGGAGTAGCAATAGTAAATATTAATTGGTCAGTGTCCAGCACATTTGCATATAATTGTACATTACCGTGTTATTATATTACAAAATAATGCAAAATGGTTTTTTTCACAAAACTTTATTAAAAATGTTTAATTTTTTTATGTGTACTACAATACAATCACAATCAAAAAGAACATAAAATTTTTTTGAAATGTAGTATTTGCAGAATAACACATTATCATTTATGTACATGTTGTAAATTATCACACAAAATTATTTAACAACATTTTTTCTGTAAATAAACATATTTATCATCATTAACTTTGAGTAACAAGTATTTATATTGAAATAAATAAAAAAACAGTTTTTTTTCACCTTCTTCCATTTATATTTAATAATGTTAATATTATATATTAATATTATTAAATATTTATTTTTAAAATTAAAATTTTTATAAAGTAACATGACAATTATTATATTTGCTCAAGAAATACAAATTAAGTCATTTTTTGGTACATATTTCAGACAATGTTGTTTTTAAATGAAACATATAAATATATTATGTTGTAAACGTTATAACTGTATAGGGGAAGAATATGTTTAATAATAATATCTGGTATTGGCAAAAGATTATTTATGCAATTATATACTTTTATAATACTTAGAAATTATTATAAAACATTTTGTAATAATTAATAAAAATAATAACAAATATATTTATTATTATTATTATTATTATTAATTACTAAACATAATCATTTATCTCTTCTTTTCTGAAAAACATACATTCAGAGAAATAAAAATACATTATTTCAGGGCATTGTTTATATATTAAATGGTTATAATTTGTTTTATTAATAACAATAAATAAGTTATATTATTTATTATTATTAATTATTACCATAAACAATTATGTTTAGTTATAAACAAGCACAAAGTTATTCCAATAAATGTACACAATAAGAAATTATTTACATATATTATTTCAAGTGTTACATATTTTTTTAATATTATTAATATATAATAATTACTATATATTAATTAATATTAAATATATTTATATTTTTTAAACAGTTTAAATTATAATGAGTCTAGTGTATTAATTTGTTAAAATAACAAGGTGTATGTATTATATTTTTTTACTATAACATTGTATTTTCTATGATACCTTTTCAAAAATGGTTTAAGGGGACTACTTTTTTACCGCGTAAGGTTATTGCGCTTCATTCAGGACTGGAGAAGCTCGCGGTTGGGAGTTGCTTCGCGTGGAGAGAGGTAAGGTTAATTTTACATACAATTTATAACTGAGTGGTAATGTTTGAGGGTATATTCGAACTGTGTAGTGTTTTTGTGTGTATGTATGAATTGTTTATGTAGCGTTTAGGTGAAATGTCGTCGTTATAGATGCGTCGTGTATGTTTTAGTTCTAGTGTTATTTTAAGTGTTAGGAAATGTCTTCTTACATGGTTAATGTTAATTGTGAGTGTATTTACAAATGTTATGGGCTATTTGTGGGTGGGTTTCGTTATGTATGTTTTTTTACAGGTTCCGGTTCCTCGCATGAAAACTACATGGAAGGAAGCGTGTTTTTTTCCGGAGAAACTATTGTATGACTTATTATGGTTATATTTTGACATGTATCTCCTATTTTTCGTGTTTGCCAGGAGCGGATTTAAAAAATTTTAAACATTTTTCGGGTTTTTGGAGGGTTTCGTATTGGATTGATACATTGATATGCGTGACCGTTTTTTAAAAGTTTCGTGTATATCACTTTAAATACTAAAGTGTCCACACTACTGTTTTCGGGATTTCCTGGAGCGTTTATTTCATTTTTACATAATTTTCGGTTTTTTGAGGGTTTCCCATATTGGAATTGTCCTACATTGCAATGGATTGTATGGATTGTATTTTGCTTCATTACGTCTTTTTCATCTACAAAAATTGTAAGTATTTAAAGTACTTTTTTTATTGGGTGGGAAATGTCGATCTTTATGTAATGTGTATGTGTGATGTAATTATAAATATTGCATATTTGTTCAGAAATAATGTCCCAAATTTTGATAAGTTTCTTAAACAAATATGTATTATTTATAATTGTTTAGAAATGTTTATGCTTTTTATATTTACCATTATTGTAAGAAGACATTAGTATATTTTGTAGACATTTTTATAGTAGGCTTTTAGCTATTATTGACAGGTATTCTAATCCTCTAGTTGTAGGATATAGTGTGACTTGACTTTGCAGTAGTCGAACATTTGTTTAGTTTGTTTAGTTAGTTTTGGACCAATTTGGGTCACAGATTGTTCCATTCTTAGTTCTTGATAGCTTTGTTCTTTTTTCAAAGCTTCTAGTAGGTTATGGAATGTGGGTTTGGCTCTGCTTGTGGTAGCTTGGAAAGCATTATGCCACCCTTCTACACTGTTGTTTGTTTTAGCCTCTTGGTTTAAATACTAAGATAGACATTCCACCAAGGGATTTGGAATTTGGGTTGGCGTCGATGTCCAGATCTGTGCAACCTTCCCACCCAAGTATCTTCGAAATAGTCCAGTAATGGGGTTAGTTTATCTTCATTCCTCTTGTAATATGTGCTGTCAATTAATAAATTATAGTGTTCCGCTACATCGGTAACAGGAACGTAGGCCAGTGCTATCAATTTTTTAATTTGATAGGCAAAGGTGCTATCTGTTGAGTATAGAATACTTAAAGTTGATTTCTGGAGATGTCTCCATATGCTCTGATTGAAATGATAGTAGCAACCCTGGATTGCTGTGTGGGGACATGTTTTCAAAATGCTATTAATCATAGCTAATTCAAAATCAATAATTATTGATTTCATTTTTGAGAACATTTAATATTTCTGTATAAGTGTTTTGCTGTTTGTTAGGTAGCAAACAGTAAATGAAAGGGATGTTATAGTTATGGTATAAACCATGGATGGAATATAGTTGATAAAAAGGTTTTGGGCATGGTTTAAATGTTCCATCCATCATCCATTGGGGACACTGTTGGATTTTTCTTAAATTACTTGCAGTTGCAAACATTATGATTCTGTTTGTACTGCTTTCATTGTCAAAAAGGATAAATTTGTCTTTATTGTGTGTGATGCACATTTCTGGTGAAATAATAATTTCCTCAAAAGTAGTAGGGTTGGGTTGGGTTGTGGTAGTGAGTCTTTTAGTGTATGCAATTGTGCGTTTAAGGGAGTCAATAGAGGGTAGTTGACCTGAAGCATGGGCTGGGACTTTTAACAGTTCTTCTTTAAGGATTTGTGTTGTTGGTTTATCACTTTGTGTGCTAGCAGTTTTTATACTTTCTAAAGCATCTCTTATTTCAATTTCTGTGACATTGGGGGGATGATTGTGTTCCCTGGTAAATAACACATTAGTTTCCTCAGTAGTAGCCCTTCCATAACATTTGTTTGAGTAATATTTGGTACATTTCCAGAAAACTTTTCTACCACTTTGTCTTTCCTGATTATAAACATAACCCATATAACATAACAGTAATTTATTTTTCTGTGACATAACAAATTCTGCACCTTCTGTCATTTTGTTTTACTTGTTCTAGGAAAGAGTAGAAAGAAACCAAATCAAAAAACATATATTTCACTTTGTGGTGCAAACATAATTAATGATGTATTTATACTTACAGTTACTAAAAGTAGTAATCACAAATGCAGAACTGTATTTTGAAGGATTTTCTTGTATGTATTTCTTTATTTACTGTTGGTATGAAAATATAGAAATGCTAAGTTAATGTTTACACATAACAAACGTTTTTCCTAGGAAAAAGCAGTTTTCTATTTTGCTTAGTAGTACATTTGATGTAAACATTACATATACTTACTTGTTTAAATAGTTGAGTTGTAGTATTTGGTGGAGTACATCAAGGTAGTAAAGTTCAGATCTGTAGAGAAGATAGAATAAATAAATGTAAAATATTATAAATAATATTTGGAACCGTTGGGAAATTGGAAATATTTAAAAGTATACAAACTTCTAAATAAGTAGTTTTGTTTGCTGTAGGTAGAATAGATGTATGATGTATTCAGAATATCTGTAGAGGAAATATAAAATAAATAACATGGTGTTAAGAACATAGTTTTCGTTTTTTTCGGAAGTTTTAGACAAATTACAAGTATACTTACATTTTTTACAAGGGTAGTCTTGTCTTTTGGTATAATTGATGTTGGATGTTTTTATTGGATCTGTAGGGAAGATGTAATATGCAAGATATGTTGTTTAGAAAATAGCATTTTTAATATTGGGTGTTTACTAACAAAAACATATATACTTACATGTTTAATTAGTGTAGTTTTATACATTTGTAGTGTTGAAATAGGAAAATCTCAGAATATCTGTGAATAAAATGTTTAAAATAAAGAATGAATCTTGTGAAATAGTGTTTAAAAACAGCAGTTGGTGTATAACAGAGCATTAATATATACTTACTATCTGATTTTCCAGGTGAAGAAATAGGAGCATGTATTAGGAAATTATTTGGAGTAGTTTCTATCAGAAATGTAGGAGGAGATAAAAATTAAATAAGTGCAAGAGTTAGGAGATATAAGTAAAATAGTAGACTACTAATTTAGATTTCTAAATAATGCACTGTAACTTACTTGAATAATTAGCTAGTGAGCTGGATCTTTAAAGATGTTTGTTCAGGAACAAAATCTTCAGAGTGTTGGTATCTTCTTTCTATAGAGTTAGCAGCAACAAATGGTAGAATGCATGTGTCCCTTTTATAGTATGTGTATTTTGTGTGCTTTGATTTGATTGGTTGTAGGATGAAATGAAGCATTGTATAGGCTAGTTTGAATTTTTTTTTGTTAATTGGTGTGTTTGTTGATGTGAGAATGGTGGTATGTGGTGATTTCCGCATTAAAGCAGGTTAGTTGTTAAATAAAATAGATGTGTAAGTGAAAAAAAATAATGAAAATGTTAGTTAAATGTAAAGAATATTTTTCAAATGATAGAACGCATTTAATAGAATGTATAGCAAATGTAGATCAATAGGAATGTTATAAAAGTAACAGGTATTATATGTAAAATGTTTTTTGTATAGAGCAATGACTTGTATTGACGATTAATATGGTATTTTAGACATGAAAGGGTACAAAAAAGAACTCGATATTTTATTTGAAACGATATTTATTTTAGTAGTCGATATTTTTGTAGTGTTAGGGGTAATTTCATTAAAAACGATATATTTGTAGTCGATATTTATTAAGGCGATATTTATGTACTCGATATTCTAAAGAGTCGATATTTTTGACTCGATATTTTTGTAGTTGGTGTAATAAGTATACAAAGTCGATATTTTTGTCGTCGATAATTTTTCAACAATATTTTAGCAAGTCGATAATGTGACCGTCGATAATATTTCAGTGATCCGTCGTCTGTGGCGGCGATGAGGGCTGTCTTGGTGCTTTGGTTTCGTTTGAATCCGGACTGGGATGGGTCCAAGATGTTGTTGTCTTCCAGGTGGCGGGTCAATTGCCTGTTGACGATTTTCTCGATGACCTTTGCCTGGAACGGGAGAAGGTAGATGGGCAGGAAGTTCTTGAGGTCCTTGTGGTCTGCCTTGGGCTTCTTGAGGAGGGCGTTGATTTCGGCGTGCTTCCAGCTTTCCGGGAATGTGGCTGTTTTGAAGGAGATGTTGATGACCTTCCGTAGTTGGGGTGCGATGGCTGCATCTGCTTTGTTGAATACGTGGTGTGGGCACCGGTCTGACGGAGATCCTGAGTGGATGGAGTTCATGACCTTGCGTGTCTCATCGTCGCTGACGTTGGACCAGGAGGTCAGGCGGATGGCGCTGGTGGTGTTCCCAGGGTAGGTGGAGTCTGGCTTAGTTAGGCGGTTGTGGTGTTGAAGCTGTTGTGGATGTCAACGATCTTGCTGTGGAAGAAGATGGCTAGTGAGTCGCACAGTGCTTGTGAGGGCTGGATGTCGTTGGCGTTGGCGCTGGGGTTGGAGAGTTCCTTTATGATGCTGAAGAGTTCTTTCCTGTTGTGTGTGTTGTTGTCCAAGCGGTCTTTGAAGAAGGATCTCTTGGCTAATCTGATGAGGTGGTGGTGTCTGCGGGTGTCGTCCTTGTGGGCTGCGTGTTTTCCAGTATGCGTTCATGGAGCCATATTTTCTCCAGTTTCCGGCATGCCGGTTTGGAGGTCTGGAGCTCGTCGGTGAACCAGGTGGCTCTCTTGCTGGCGTGGTTGTGGGAGGGTTTCTTGAGCGGGGCGAGGGTGTTGGCGCAGTAGTTGATCCACTGTCTGAGGTTGCGGGCTGCGGCGTCTGGGTTGGTGGGGTCGGTGGGTGGGTTCTGGGTGAGGGTGGTGATCAGCCAGTCTTCGGTGACTTTGCTCCAGCAGCGGCGAGGCAGCTGTTGGGTGCGGTGTTGCGTGGTTGGTTTCTTGAAGGTGAAATGAATGCAACGGTGGTCGGTCCAGTGGAGTTTGGTGGTGTGGTCGAAGGCAACGTGGGTGTCTGTGGAGAAGACAGGGTCCAGCGTGTGGCCGGCGGCATGGGTGGGTGCGGTGACGAGTTGTTGGCGAGGTTTCATTCAGGGTGGCGGAGTTGGCATCGTTGTTGTTCTGGAGGTGGAAGTTCAGGTCCCCGAGGAGGATGTAGTCAATGGAGGCGAGTGCGTGGGTGCTGGCGAGGTCGGCGATGGAGTCGCTGAACTGAGCCCGGGGTCCGGGGGGTCTGTAGCTGAGTGTTCTTCTGAGGGTGGTGTTGGGTTCGGTGTGGATCCGGAAGTGCAGGTGTTCGGCGGTGTTGAGGGTGTCTTCTGCGTGGGTGGTGACCTTGAGGGTGGACTTGTGGATTATGGCTATTCCTCCTCAGATTCCATTGGTGCGATCCCTGCGGGTGATCTTGTAGCCATCCGGGATGGCTATGGCGATGTCGGGCGCCGAAGAGTCATTCCACCAGGTCTCGGTCAGGAAGGCCACGTCTGGGGCGGAGGTGTCGAGTAGATCCCAGAGCTCGACTGCGTGTTTGCGTGTGGAGCAGGTTTTGAGGAGTATGCAGCAGAGGTGGTTGGGTCCAGTCCATGGAGGTTTGGTGGTTCTGTCGCATGTGAAGCTGCAGGTGCGGCAGGAGAAGGGTACATGGGTCTGTTCCGGGGTGGCCTGGAAGCAGGTGCGGATTCGGCTGGCGGTGAGTGCGTGGAGGCTGCTTGCGTTGTTGTGGAGTCTGGTGTTGTGGCGTTCGTGGGGTCCAGGGGTTCTAGCGCTGGGCGCGGTCCAGGCACGGATGGGCGCAGACGGGCTTGCCTTCGGCGCGCCAGCGGTGCGCCCGCTGCGTGGCCGCGCAGCTGCCGCCATTTAAGGGGAGCTTGGAGTGAGGAGCAACTGGGAGGCGGGAGGCAGATGATAGCGAATGGGCTTGGGGCGGGGCCGCAGGGGCAGCAGCGGCGGGAAAGTGTGCACTGGTTAGGAAGGGGCAGTAAAGTGAGCAGTGGGTGGGGGGGCGGATGGGGAAAAAACAGCGCCCAGGAATGGGCAGCAAGAACCGGCAGAGAAACCAGTGAGGCAGGGCACAAGCGCTAGTGGAGCTGCAGCGGGGGGAGTGACCTACCTGGAAGGTCAAGGGTCGCTCCCCCCCAAGACTAGATTACTTCAAGAAACAAGAGGACCCTGCCAAGAAAAAGAGTTGAAGAGCTGTGTGAGGAGCGCTGCCATTTCTGTGTGAGGGGTGGGTTGGCCTCTAGTTGCTGCTTCTGTCTGGGGTGAAGAAAAAGGACTTACTTTTTGCCCTACTGTGATACCCTGCTTGTTAAGAGTCTCCAAGGGCTGGTGTGTTCTTGCCTCCTGTTGGAAGTCTCAGGGAGAAAAAATACTTCAATAAATATATTTGCTGGATCTTAGAGTAACCTGCCTGGAAGGAGGCCTGCAGTTGCTGCTCCTGCCTGGAGCAGGGAGAGGGCAAGACTGTTCTTTCACCCAGATTTCAAGACAGCGCATGGTGTGCGCTGTATTTCCCTCCTTAAAAGTCAAAGCATGTGAGGAGCACTTTTTAATTGCCAAGCATCGCGTGGAGCGATCAGTTGCCCATTGTGAACAAGGATGTGCGTTGTGAGCGCTCTTGTGGCGTCCTGAGGAGAGCCTCTGCGGGAGCCCATGGAAATGTCTTGTTTCAATACGGCCACATGTCAGCAGAGCCAGCACGAAGAAAGCCCCCACCGTTGCCAGGCAACCAACGTGGCTGCCCGGAGTTGCGGCCGTTACCAGCAACCACCAGGAAAAGCCGAAGTCTATGTGGCCGCACAGCAAAGCAGGCTGGCAACACCGAGAGGAGTACGCAGTTTAGGGCACTCTCAGTGTGTTGTATATATCATTGGAGCATTTCCGCAAGGGATGTTGTACTGGCCATGAGTGGTTGCCTTCATTCACGTCACTTAGAATGTTCGTACAATATTTAACTCACGTCACTGTTGACGTGATCATTCTGTTTCTTACCAGCTGTTATTGTCAGCCGCTCTGCCTCCCAGCTGAGCGGGCCTTAATTACTCTAATAAATACTTATATGTAAGACTTACTTGCTTACTAGTATTTCGTGTACAGTGACACTTCATATGGCGAAGAGGGTGAGATGACGAATTTTAAATGAAAAAAAGGCCTGTGTCAGCTGATTTGGTTTGCGGTCAGAATTCACGGAGGACGGCATTTCTTCACAGTTCAGGCAAGTTACTTATTAATTCGTGCTCTTCGAATTAAATTTTGGTAATTACCCTATTTTTCTGTGTGTATTATTTCGAGGCGAATATACACTATTGGAAGTGGTAGAAGATCGAGTCATCAGAAAAAGAAAATTTCTGAAGAGTTTATTGTTAAGGCAAGTTTCTATATTTTTTCATCTACCTTGGGAGCTACACTAATTTTTAATTTTGGAAGTTTTGTGCTTATCTTTCGTTCAGCGTGGTTCACTGTAAAGTTGCTTCACTGACAGAAGTCCGTTAACGGCAGCTGATCTGTCAGTTCAACCGTCATTCTGCAACGCTATTCACCAGGCGGTTCCGACTGTAGCATCGGCTGTAGATGCAGGTACAGGTGAAGTGATCGACGCTGCACACGTCGCCATCTACGTCACTACGTTACGTGACTCCATTTTGTTTTCTTCACTTCAAGTAAGTGTTAATGGATATCGGTCACCGCAATTGAACCTTCGGGACCAGAATACTTATACGGAGGTAACTGTCATTTATTATTTATTGCTTTATCAGCTCTGGAAACAATTACTTGCAAGCGTTATGAACTAAATGCGATCTTTGAGTTTCATTTAGGAAGTATTCTTTATTCATTTACTAAGACTTAGTTAGAAGTCTTTTGTTCAGGAAAACAACTCAATGTAATTCCAGTTTTGGAAAGTTGATAAGCTAATAAAAGTATATGGAAGAGATTGTTCAAGTAAAGTAAAAACTGGTCATTTAAAGTGAAAGTTTTGAAAATTGATTTTAATATCGAAAAAGAAGACTATTCTGAATTAGACTGTAACATGGCCAGTAATTCAAATATCAGTGCCCATGCAGCATTTCTAACCGATCCAGGCAAACCAATTATGAAGTGGAAAAATTGGTTACGCGCTTTTGAGAATTATTTGGTTGCCATCGACGGTAAGAAGTACGAACCAGAGAGGAAAAAAGCGATTATGTTTGGATTATTAGGTGCTGCAGGTCAGGAGATCTTCGACAGTTTACCTGAGTATGAGGTTCCTCCAGGTCAATTCATTCCCCTTGACGAATACCAGGAAGCCTTACAGAGGTTAGAAAAACAATTTGGAGAGGAGCCAAACATAATGATTGGCAGACATCGTTTTGCCATGCGTAAACAATTCGAAAATGAATCTATTGAAGAGTAAATAGCGTGTCTACGAGTGTTAGTAACCAAATGCGAATTCAACAAAATGGTTGATGTGTATATTCGGCACCAGTTTTTTTTTTTATTGTTTTGAGAAAAAGATTCAACAGAGACTTTTGGCTTGTAGGACACCTTCTCTTCAAGAAACTATAGACATTGCTAAGGGTATTGAAAGATCTCTTGAAAGTTCAAAAGAACTCTCTGCTGAGAGTAATCAAAAGACTAATGTGTATTTGGTTCATGAAAATAAGAAATCGTTAAATTTTAATGACAAAAGAAGTAAAGTAAGTAATTGTACAGACCCTGAAAATATTATTTGTTTTAGGTGTATTTCAAGGAATCATAAGGCAGATTTCGCAGGATGCCCAGCTCAAGGGAAAAAGTGCACTAAATGCTTCAAGGTAGGGCATTTTGCAGGTGTTTTTAACAACTTTTCTGCACAAAAATATCCAAAAGTTAAAATTAATACGGTAGAAGACTTTAACGAAGAATTGTTATCCAATATTTTTCTAATGTTGGGTGATCAATGTGATGCTGTTAAAGGTCCACTTGGTGTAGCACACATAGGCAAAGTGGAAGTGAATATTATGGCAGATTCTGGCTCACCAATCACAATAGTTTCTGATAAGAAATACGAAGAATATTGGCCGCATTTTGATCTTCTTGCTTCTGACGTCAACCCCAAGGCCTTCGGGGATTTTGACATAAATATGTTAGGCTATTTCCAAGATAATTTGAAAAGGAAGGTCTATAGCTACAAACATTTATGTGGCTGAGCGTGGCAGAAATAATGTAGGGTGGAAGGATTTAGCACGCCTAGGTATTATCCTCAAGCCTGGCGCAGATGATCCGATTGTTTTGGATGATTCTGTTGTTTTCTCAGTATCTTCTTATGATCCAGTTTCTTCTATGAACAATGTTCAATCTGTTCTAAGTAAATATGAGTCTCTCGTTGAAGACAGGATCAGATGCGTCAAAGGTTTTGAGCATGCCTTTAAGTTAAAGAAAGGTGCAATTCCTATAAAACAAAAGGTACGGTCTATTCCATTGTCAGTTAAGGCTGATCTGCAAAATGTTCTTAAAAAATTGGTAGATGAAGAGGTAGGTGGACAAACTGATTCAGCAGAATGGGTTTCTGCCATTGTTTTGATTAAAAAAAAAATGCAGAAGTGCGCCTGTGTGCCGATTTGAAGTCTCTTAGTAAAAATATTTTGCTCGATTGTTATCCCTTGCCAAAAATCCAAGAAATTGTGGCAGCAACCAATGGATCAAGGTATTTTTCCTTCAGTGACCTCAAATCGGCTTATCATCAAGTCAAATTGTCTGATGAATCCAAAGATTTTACAACATTTATTACCCCTTTAGGAGCTTACAGATTCAGGAGACTTCCATTTGGGCTTGCTTCTTCAGCGAGTGTTTTTCAAAAATGTATGGAATGTATTCTAAATGATGTAAATGGTGTACACAAATTCCAAGATGATATTCTCATTAATGCCAGTACAGTCACAGAGCATAACTAAATTTTGGACACTGTGCTGAAAAAACTCAATGAGAGGGGCATGACAGTTTCTAAAAACAAATGTAAGTTTCTCCATACGGAAATAGAGTATCTGGGCCACATTCTTAGTGAAGATGGCATTAAACCCAAACTCGACTTAGTTAAAGCTATTTCAGACGCCCCAGAACCTAGTGATAGAGATTCCCTGAGATACTTTTTGGATCTCAGCGAATACTATTCACGTTTTGTAGAAAATTACTCTGAGGTGGTTGAACCATTACGCAAGTTACTTCGCAAAGGTGAAAAGTACTTGTGGACAAGTATTAAAAAAAAACGCATTTACTAGGATCAAGGATGCCATTGTCAGGGCACCATCATTAAAACCATATAACCCAGATGGTGAAAACATCATTACAGTGGACGTCAATTCAGTAGGCATTGGTGCGGTTTTCACACAAAAGGTCAATGGTAGTGTTCACACGATAGCTTTTATTTCAAGACGTCTACTGGATGCTGAAGTACATTACAGCACTATTGAGAATGAAGCCCTTGCATGTGTATGGGCTGTAGAACAACTCAAAATGTACCTATGGGGAAAACAGTTCGAACTAATCACTGATCATAAACCGTTAACATTCCTAATGGATGGCTAAGGCAGGGGTAATGGAAAGTTGTCTGCCAGGTTGGTAAGGCTTTTAGCAAAGCTGCAAGAGTACAATGTTTCAATGCGATACATAGCGGGCAAAAATAACGTAGGAGCAGACTTTTTGTCACGTTTACCCTTGAATGTTATGGAACCCAAATCAGAAGAAAACACCGAATGGGTAGTATCGTATGTCAACAGCAACAGAAAGGGGTGAAAGGGGATAATATGCGCTGGGAAGAGAAAATATAAGTACAGTCACAATATTTGGTAAGCTCAAAGGATCAGATTCTGGTCACCCCACCAGAATCAAAGCCTGCGACACCAAGGGGCCACAGTTAATCAATACAAACGTGCACCGGATCCTGAGCTACAAAGAGTTCAAGTAAGTCCGAAATATCAAGTCCCAATATTTTAGGTGCTCTTCATTTTATTCTTCATAAAAAAAATGTATTTCATTCAAATGATAGAGTCCAATCTTCATACATTAGGAAGAGAAACAACCACCGCCAACACGTGTTTCGTCTAGGTCGTTAAGACCACTAGACTTCGTCAGGGCAAAAATTAACTACTGCAAACTTCCAATAGGTAAGCGTGGGCGTATTGTTCAAACTATAGATTTTAATCTCCAAAAGAAAGCGTCTTGCTCCAGATAATTATCACAGGGGAAGGACATCCAGTCCTTACAGTCGTTAGCAAATATCCACCCAATCCATAAGGTGCTCGTAATATCTCCTCCGAGTACGGGGTCCTGGTCGGAAACAGTGTGTTCCTTTAGCGTGTCTCGGCGTTCAGCCAATAGGATTGGGTGGTAAAATACCGACTCTTAAGGGCCTGTGGCACTCTTTGAGGTGCCACCTACATCTCATTTACAGAATCGGTAAATTTACCGATTCGGTATTTTACCGATTCTGTATATTTACCAAATCGGTAAATTTACCGATTCTGTAAATGAGATGCCCCCTACATGCCAAATCCTAAATACCGGTCGGTAACGACCGAAATCGGTCGTTACCGACCGGTATTTGCGCTCCTACATCTGGCCCCTAGTCTATTTCCGGAGACCACATCAACACCACTAACCAACCAGAATAGGTTGACTATCACCTTCTTATAGGAACAGCTACCTCTCAGTGAGTTTAAAGTATATACTTGGGAGCACCAGTACTGGACCTATTCCTCTCTAATCTCCCCCCTCTCAATATTATGTTTGGTTTCATTCCTAACCAGGTGAAAAAGGTATTATTTATTTTATTGCTGAACTCTTTTGTGAGTATTGTGGGCTTGATAAATTATAGCCTTATGTGCAACATGGCATGGTGAGGTCATGCGATTTTAAAGGGAGTCAAAATACCTTGGAATGCATAACTACACAGTTTCTAACTTTGCCACTAAGTAGAAAGATTCAAAATGTGTCTAAAACCATTATCTTGCCATCTTTACTCAATTCTGAATTACTTACCAAACATTTGTACATCTTCTTATCATTGGTAGTAACTCTAGGCTTCCATCACGCAGCCCGCAGGCCCGTAGGTCCAGTTTTTCAAGGTTGGCTTTACTCAGACTGTATTGCATGGCTGTGAGGTCCAAAGGGTAGAGCTGGGTAACATACAGACTCACAGACTTGAAGCACTCTGATACAGCTCTTGCCACTTCAGTGTCATGCAGTTCAAACACACAATGGAAGATGTTCAGCAAATCAGTGTCCTTTCTATTAACCCATTCCTGCAACCATTGAATCAGGAGTTGCCTTCGATCATTCTCGAGGGGTCGTGGATTGAACAAGACGTCGTCCATCTTTTCATAAGCCAGGTAGCCCAAGAAGAACCGGGTGAAGTTGTGTAAAAATTCCTGCTTTGTTACAGTGATACCCTGAAGAAGAATGTTTGTAGGATGTGTTGGGGTCTTACCAAAAGTCCAGGCATCCAGGCACTCTTTGAGCTCATCATTATTTCGGATTTTCCCTGCACAATAGAAGGAAGCAAACATGTCTCGTACACTGTGATGCCGATATTTATAAACACTGCTCCCCCTTTGCTTTATCAGGAAGAATTTGCATAGGTGCTTGAGAAGAAGATCCGAGTCTGGGGGTAATTCCTCTTTCTTGATTTCAAGGCAATTAGTAATAAGTTTTTCGTATGAGAGTTCAGCCAGCTGCTCACAAGCCGTTGTAATGTTTGGGTTCAATTTCCGTTCTGCAGGCTGCATTCTGGACTGGCATTCTTCAATAGCTACTGCTACCTCTCGTGAGATGTTTCTCAAAGTGCACTGGAGGAGGGAAGCAAACAGTCGGCTGTGAGTGTCAAGACTACCTTTATAACGTCCAAACTCATTCTCCCTGCAAATCTCACAAAAAGCGAGATTCAGAAGAGGAACAGACACAAGGCTGGACAGGCTGGAATGCTGGATAAAATTGTAGCAATTAGATGTTAATCCATTTAATCTAAAAAACAGTTTAATATGTTTTTGAATATCCTTTTCTTCAAACTCCAGCATTACAAAAGTTAAAGTGAAGTGTTTCTTCCAGTCTCTCCAAACATTGAACCCGGCCGTTACTAAAACATGAATTTCTGGGAGGAGCTTCTTTGTTAAAATTGCGGAGAGCAGTGTTGTGATGTTCATGGGAGTTTCACCATTTCCCGGACATTCTTCCAAATCCTCTATCTCTTGCATCAACTTATCCAGGCCATCGAAAATGAGGAGTGTATCTGAACCGAGCAGATCACTGGGCATTTCTGTCACGTTTTTACATTTTGATTCTATGAGTGCCTTCACGTTCAGTGGCTCTGAAAAAGAACTCAGCTCGCTGAATGTGAAATAGAAAACATATTTGTAGACTATGTCCCTTTTCCCATTCTTCCAATCCAGTTCAACTTCCTCACAAAGACATGTTTTCCCCATTCCAGCTTCTCCCAAGATCAACATCCGTTCTGATGTTAGACTTCTCTTCTGGGCTGTGAACATTTCTCGTGAAGTGATGGTGTACGCGACAGCGTCCTGAAAATCACCCCTGATGTCTGTGCACAGGTCAGCCGTGCGAAGAACAATGAGTTTTCTCCGTAAACAGTGATCCTCCTCCATGCCTTTTCTTCCTATTTTACAGCAGGAGGTTTGCCTTTGACAGACTTTTCTCTTGAACCCATGATTCGAATCTGATGTAAAAAACGAAACACAAGAAGGGCAGTTACATGATGAAAACAATTAATGTATTATTTAATATTTGTTCCGTTGTCATTTAAGAACCATCCACAAAAGAATAGAATACGTATTATTTATTTTGTAGAAAAACAAAAATATATATTCTTTTTATAAATACAGGTATCTTGGGCCAGAGCATCAGTATGTTGACTTTGGGGAAAAAGAAAAATCAAAGAAGGCATAGGGTACAAATTGGCATAGCCTGGAGGTGTACTAGTGCCCAGCAACATACGCAAGGATCAGGATCAAGCTACCATTTAAAAGGTATCCACTTTGTATATTGTGATCATTATCGGGATCTTGAGACAATAAATAGTTACATAGTGGATACCCCCTAGCTTAGAGTTGAGAGAGGCAGGAAACATAACATTGTATACTTCTAGGGGTGGCTGGTGAAGTCTGAAAGTGGTAGGGTGCACAATGAAAGCATGACTTTGCCTGAGTGAGCGCAGCACGCAAGCACGATTATCCTGAGGGGGTTGGAGGTGGAGGGGGGTGTTCTTCCCAACAAGAATTTTTTTTTAAGAATATAGTAAAATTGTGAATTTTGCAGCACAGTTTCTTTAATAATATGACCAAAATAGTTGTCACTTGCATTTCTAAAGACTTTTTAAATAATACACTGAAGCATGGATCAGAGAAATGATTACACCTGCAAGGAAGAGAGAGTTAGGGTGAGATGGAGTGGAAGTTTAAAAGGTGAGGTATGAAAGAGAGGTGAAGTGCAGGAGGGATTGAGGGAGAAGGTGAGGCAGAAGCGAGAGAGGTAAGTAGCTCAAAACAGAGACAGCAAAGAGTTAGGTCGTAGTTCAAAGCCTCTTGGCAACTATGCCTAAATACAGGAGTTTTGGGGAGAACACAATTTAGGGAGTTTTATGGAGTACAAAACTTTGACTAGGGTACCGGTAGTAAAAATTGTTGAACTGCCCTACAGTCTACGATACGCTCTAAACTCCCTTCTTTATTTGAGGTAGCCGCAGAGTACGTTTTTAATGTCTTAAGGGCGTTAGCTGTCAAACTGGTGGTTGTTTAAAAATTTGCAACAACAGGAAGACAAACAATAATCTATGCTGCATTAGCTTTGCTAGTGAACACTATTTCTGCAAAGCCCTCTACCACGAAACAGTGCCTCTATTAAGAGCAGTTGCTACAAAAGACATTTCATTTTGTCAGTGCGGTATGAGGTGACGTGCTTGAGTAACCAGCCTTTCACAGGTTCAATTCCTGCAATACATTGAGTTATGTTTGTGTGAACATAGCCATGGCAAACAGTTACATGTAATCTGCAAAGACACATACTGTATCCGTTGGGGAGGTTCACGTTATGCATAACCACTAAAGATAAAATTAGGATTCTGCTTGTCACCCACCTGTAAATTCACCCTCTAGGATAAAGTATTAATTAATCTTAAATTTTACAAAGAGATACCCTTCTGGCAGATGAACTGCTTAGTGTGAAACTGGGATCAATCCCAGCTTTCTTGCTTACCCAAAATGTGTGATCCTCGGCAAATAATGCATTTCACCTATTGTTTTTTTCTTCATTATCGCATATGAGACCATCTTCAAATATATGTCTGTTGAGAATGTCCGTTGTACAAAAAACTCTCCTGTGTTTGAATAAATATTCTATAACGTTGCATGGCAACTGACTTACCTCTTTGGTCAATAATAGCTTCGTCATCACAGTAGTGGCAGGAACGTTTCTCTGTTCATGTTTAGAAAATGTTTTGAGTTAATAATTACTTCTCAAATAATATGAGGTAGGGAGGTGAAATGCCTGCTTTCCTTGACAAATATCTTCAGGGCTCGGGTTGTGCCTGGACTCTTAGAGTCAGTGTCGAGTCTCACCCTTGGCTCTCACTGTTAATGTGTTGGCTCACCAACCTCTAGCCTGCACTTTGTGCCAGTTGTACTTTTGCCTAGATTGCAGCCAACCTGCCCAGTACCCTGGCCAGCCAAGCACCATCCTGGAATATAATATTTACGATGGGTCTAGTTAGCAGGAAGGCAGAGTATGGAACCTCAAACCTCTGAGATCAATTCATCATTACAAGAGAGTAAAATTCAAACATGATATGTGAGTCCAGTGTAGACAGTCATCTAAACTGCAGCCATCCCACAATGGATACTCAGTTCCACCAGCATTAGGAGAGAATTCTCTCCAAATCAGATCCCCAAACCTTTACCTAGCATCCTCTATTTGAGTGCTCCTTGGAGGACCGCTCCCATGAATCGGCTGAGGGGCTTGTGTGTCTCAGAGGCCTGGAGAACTATGCTGGCTAGAGCTTAGTCTACTGCCAGGGTCGCCCAAGCCGGACAAGTTAAAGTTAGAGACCTGACAAAGCGCAATCCACTGGTCCTCATTGTTGGGGTTCGGGCACAAAGCTAACCACCTTCTACCATGAAACACATTTGTTATCGGGACAGCAGAAAGAGCTACTAATTCTTCTGGACACAAGAAACTTCAAGAGTCTTTGCATAAGACATGCATGACTGCAGTAGTCAAAACCATAAGTAACTATTGACAGGATAACGAAAGTTCTAATTGTCAATTGAAAGACTATAATTGAACTCTGCAAGGGTCGGAGTATGTATGACGAAGGAAAGCTGGCTCAAGTAGCATCTTAGATGAGTCACTAAAACCTACACATCCTGGGAGTCAGTGAAAATAGGTGGACCGGATTGGGCAGAATGAAAAACACTACCGTAGAGACTGTACTGTACTCGGGAAGGGATGATGACCAACATCACAAAGGAGTAGCCATCATCCTGAGCAAGGGGACAGAGAAATGTTTAATTGAGTGGAATCTGTTCACATCAGACTCTCGAGAAACTAGGTTAAAAGGCAGATATTCAATACCACCATTATCCAGTGTTATGCTCCAACAAATGACACAGAGGAAACAGTCTAGGACATATCCTACCAACACATGCAAACTGAGCTTGAAGCCATGCCAAACCATGAAATAATGATTGTGAATAGAGACTTGAATGCTAAAGTGAGAAATGACAATACAAACTATGACAGAGCCATGGGAAAGGAAGATTGTGGAACAATGAATGACAATGGAGTAAGAATGTTGGAATTTTGTGCCACAAATGATCTAGCCCCTCAGCATGATCTTCATGAACTACCTTGGTGTTCACTCAGTGGTAAAGACAGAAATTAGATTGCCGCCTGATGATAAGCGGCACATGGAGATGTTCAGAGCAAGATGTCCGAATGAAGAAGAGAATGAACGTCTGCAGTGATCATCATTTAGTGACCAGTCTTGAGAAGCTGAAACTCAGAAAAAAGAAGGCAAAACATCAGGACGACAGCACTTTGATGTGGCAAAATTACAGGAGCCCAAGACCGAGAAGGCATTTGTCTCAAAAATAAAAAACAGGTCCCAATTCCAGGTAAACAAGGAAAATCAGTCTGAGCCAGCTGCAGACACAGTCACCAAGAAATAGGCAATGGTCTCTTCCATCTTAGTGAAAAGCAGTGGAACATGCTAAGGACCAAGATAAGGAAGACAAAAGAATGACGAGGTTAAGACACATGGCAAGCTAATAAAGGCAGGAGGGCAGCAAAAAGAAACTCATTGTGTCCAAATGTGATTGGCTGCAGGCGAAGCACAAGCAACAATACATTGAAGCAGACAGAGCAGTCAAAAGAATGACAAGATTAGAGAAGTGGGCGTACATGGATAACCTTACCAGCCAAGCAGAGGAAGCCGAAAGTAGAGGAGAATGGGGGAGCGTCTTCTAGATCACAAAGATAGTCAGTGGTAAACTACAACATACAACACCTCTATCATGTACAAGCAAGGCAGACTACTCAAAACAGAGAAAGAGCAGGAAGGATACTAGGCCGAGCATTTCAAAAGACTTGACTAGACTAGGGGCAACAAGTGAAGCGGAGATTTAAGAAGCATAGAAAGCCTTGAATGTGAACACTGCCTCCCCCAAAGAAAGAAGAAATACATTCTGCCATCCGATCTTTCAAGAACGGAAAAGCTCCTGCCCAGCACAACCTGAATGCACACATTTTCAAGGCAGACCCTGAAACATCAGCCTAGATCCTCCACCAGTGTTTAAATTGATTTAGGAGGGAAAGAAAGTATCAGAGTGTTTTAACCAAATGTAACAAGTGCAGATTCATCCTTTAGAGTAAAATCCTTACAAAAATCATTATACAGAGCATTCCTGGTTCTGTGAACAAGTAGGTAAGAAAATAACAGGCTGAGTTCTGCAAGGGAACAGGGTATGTTGATCAGAGCCTTACTTTACGCAACCTCAGTGCATGGAGTGGCAAAGACAACTATACATCAGCTTCACTGATTTTGAGAAAGCTTTTGACAGTATTCACTGTGACAGGCTCTGGTTTATACAGAAAGCCTATGACATGCAGCAGCAAATAGTTCTCCTCATGAAGAGCGTCTATGATAATTTTACCGGTAAGGTGGGAGATAATGAGTATAGTTTCTAAGCCTAGACCAGTGTGTAACAGGGATGTGTGATGTCAGTGTTGCTCTTCAACCTAGTCAGGTTGATGCAACACACAACAGAAGACCAAGCCAGAGGCATCAAATGTACATTATTCTCTACATTTAATGACCCTCACTTTGCGGATGGACAAGCCTACCTCTCTGGCACTCGCCAGCATATGAAGGAAAAGGCGTCTCACCTCAACATGTATGAGCAGCAAGTGGGCCTGACGATCAACATGAAGAATTCAGAAGTCATGCAACTTAACATTCCAAACCCTTAACCAATCAAAGTGGATGGAGAAAGGACATAGCCATGACTGAAGAGTTCATCTACCTATGCAGTACTCTCAGACAGGATTGAGGGGCGGGCACTGACACCGAGAGCAGACTGAACAAAGCCAGGAATCCCTTTAGAATGCTGAACAATTTGTGGACGTCATCTCAGTACAGCACCAACACCATGCCGAGGCTTTACTGCTTTCTGTGACACACTCTTGTATGAATCAGAAAACTGACGAATGATGAAAATTGACATCATCAAACTGTCAGTTTTTCACAATAGTAACCTAAGAAGAATCTTTTGCATTTTATGGCCTTAAAACTTCTCCAATCAGGAACTGTTAACCAGATGCAAGCAAAAGAGCATGGACACCATCATTAAGAGAAAAAGATGGAGGTGGATATGACACACCATTACAACAGAACAGTACTCATCACACGAACAGCTCTCTATTGGACCCCAGAAGGCAAACAGAAGAGAGGCACGCCAAAGAACACATAGAAGCGAACTGTGGAAACAGAATTGTACACCCTGAACCACCACTGAGGCACCGACAGAACCTTGCCAAAGGCAGACAGAAGTGGAGGTCCATTTCTGCCCTACATACCAGTCCACATAATGGGCAGTAAGTAAGTAAGCCTATTTTAGAAAATGAGAAGAAAAAGTTGAAATATTTCACAATATGAATTCCCTTCATGACAGAATCGTACTGAAACTAGAAACTCATTCCAGTTATCACCTATAATACTGAGACCTGCAAAAAGACATTCACATCTGTGCTCAAATTCTAGCGCCAAGAATCTAGAAATCCAAGGCGGATGTCAATTCAGCTTATCACTCTGTGGCTGCAAAGGGTCATGCCACGTGACAGCCTGAAAAATAAACAGCTTTTCTAAATTCTGCAACACGATCTCTCCAGTGAGTCTGTTCAGCTGGATTAGCAGCAGGGCCGTTTCTAGGTGTTGTGCCGCCCTAGGCAAGAATTGAAAAATGCCGCCCCCTCCCTTTTTCTACCATCACTACCCTCCACCCCCCCCCCACCCCCGTCATCCAGGCTAGAAGAATAAATGCATTAGATATAAAAGAACTTGTATTAAACAATAAAACACATCAAACATTAAATAACTAAATAAGCACTGTTCATGATAATTGAAGGGGTGTGGAATGTAATAAAATATCTACTTATCCATGGGACAGGTTGCTTCATAAATCCCAGTGTGTTCTTTTGAGAGTCTGCCATTTATTGCAGTATTATCCTTCTACCTGTGTTTGGTACTCTTTTGTAACATGCACATGTCACTTTTCTCTTGTAACACACTGTTTTCTACCTCTTACATTTTGTTTGCTTTCGATACCTGCACAAGTGCCACCAGTGCCTACGTAACGTTTGTTCTTGTGTTTGAGTGTCCTCCATATATTGCAATATTATACCTCTATGTCGCTTTTGTAACCTGCACACATGTCACTTTATCCTCCTGTAATGCACCGTTTGCTACCTCTTGCATTTTGTTGGCTCACGATTGTCACTTTTGCCTCATTTAATGTAATGTTTACTTTTGTAATTTGTTCAATTGTAATGTTCTCATGTATCAGTTCTGTTCCTATTGTGAAGTGCTCTGACACCTTCGGGTAAAGTCTGCGCTATATAAAAACGCATAAATGAGATAAGGGGTCCTCTGCTCTTTCTATCTTCTGCACACTCTCTTCTTGCTTCCTTGACCCCTCTCCCGTGTCAAACTACTCCTCAAGGCTCCAGCCTCGCTCACATGCAGGGCCAGGGAGATAGATTCCATCAGCCATCATCACCTCACCTCATTCACAGGCCGGAGCGGAGGCCTGGACATGGGGCCGCCACTACCGCCATCTTATGATTTCAAATCAGTCTCAGATCGTTTTAGCCTGCGCCTGGCCTGCTGCAACAAACAGACCCGCCCTGCCCGCACCACCATCCAAACCAAACCTCACTCAGACACCCGGCGGCGTCAGTGCTACCTAACCCAGCTCCTGCGCATGCTCACTCAGTGTTTTGCCTGCGCCAGCCAGGTCCACTCTGGCCGTGACGGTGAGGAGTGGACGGGCTCGGAGTCGGAGATAACAGTCAGAAACTAAACAGATAATAATTCACCCGCCCGCCGCCGCCAGTCATTTACAACACAACATTAGCATAGCAAGCAGGCCTGAGTGATGATGAACAACTTCATTACTCATTATTACATGATGATTCTTCATTTGCAATTGAATTTGCATGCAATATGCATCCGATCCGAAATATATATTTAAATGTATGTTCGCAGCCAGCGGCCTTCTGACTGACTCACCGGTGCGTGCACTGCTGCCCCACGACCACTGTGCTGTTTGAAGGTCCCAGGGCCGGCGGGAGACGGAGTCGGGACCTGACAAGCCAACAAGACTGTGTGTGGCACTGGCAGCAGCTGCAGTATACTATACTAATTAAATTGAATTCACGGCCATCACAGGGGGAGCAGCGCGCCAGCCGACACACACAGTTCGACCGTCCCCCGCGCGGGCCGAGAGAGATGGTGGCACTGGTGGTGCGCCGTGCGCATCACCGTCACTGGGCTGCCCTCCCTGGCTGAAGCACTGCTCATGGATTGGCTAAAAATGTTCCCCAGGGCCGTTATTGGTAGCGCTATCCAGCGCTACAAGATTGACGGCCCTGGAGACCCACACTTACACTAGTGTGTCCGGGCCCGCACCCCGCTCTACACACACACGCTACGGACCGGTGCGCGCCGCCCCCACCACTAATCTAGGGTGTGCCACTCGGCTGAGGCTCTAAACTGTCTGCGAAACACCAACATCAATCATGATGATGTCACACTCACAAGGCAGCAATTGCAAACCGCAGGTGCGCTTGCACAGTGTCAGTGCACTCGGACTCCACTGCATGATGGATTTCCTGTTTCCTTCCAGACTAGTGCCACACACAATAAAATGCCACCCTCACCATTTTCCCGCCCTAGGCAGCCGCCTAGTCCTGCCTAATGGCAGAAACGGCCCTGATTAGCAGCACAGCAGTCTGTGAATATGTGATACTTGAGCTGATACACTGCGAATAACCCGGTCCTCACTTACCTTTCTGCAGCTTGTTAACCCACCCTTCCCTAACGCCTCTCAGAGAGGGGTGGGTCAATGAAGTTCAGTGACGAGTAAGGGGTGCCGCTCGCCGAGGAGAATCTGCGTGCTTCAGGGACTGGGAGCATTCTAATTGTATTGCCAGCTAGGAGCCCCGTTGGAGATCGAATTCTGCGTGGGACTTTGCAAGCGCCGGAGGACGGGACTGCGAGGCCCATCAGGCTGTGCGAGTCCCACCAAGCACACCTGTTGCCTCTTCCCGTGTCTCCGCCCCCCTGCTTGCCTGCTTGCCTTTAAACTCCTCGCGGCCCCCGCTCCGCGGGTGCCGCTCGCCGAGGAGAATCTGCGTGCTTCAGGGACTGGGAGCATTCTAATTGTATTGCCAGCTAGGAGCCCCGTTGGAGATCGAATTCTGCGTGGGACTTTGCAAGCGCCGGAGGACGGGACTGCGAGGCCCATCAGGCTGTGCGAGTCCCACCAAGCACACCTGTTGCCTCTTCCCGTGTCTCCGCCCCCCTGCTTGCCTGCTTGCCTTTAAACTCCTCGCGGCCCCCGCTCCGCGGGTGCCGCTCGCCGAGGAGAATCTGCGTGCTTCAGGGACTGGGAGCATTCTAATTGTATTGCCAGCTAGGAGCCCCGTTGGAGATCGAATTCTGCGTGGGACTTTGCAAGCGCCGGAGGACGGGACTGCGAGGCCCATCAGGTTGTGCGAGTCCCACCAAGCACACCTGTTGCCTCTTCCCGTGTCTCCGCCCCCTATACCTGGTATCGCATTTAACCTGGGAGGACCACGCGTTAGCGGGACGCGTGTGCGGGACATATCCCGGGACAAAGCCCGGACTAAGGGCGGACCCTCTGAGACCCTCCGAGACACGAGGAGCCAGGGGTCGGGCATACCCCCTTGTATAACAGGTACCGTCTGCTCCCTATACTCCCTTTATTACCTTCATTTATTTTGTCAACAATCTCTTATTATTCATAGATGGCCACCACTAACATTGACCCACCCATGCTGGATAACCAGGGTTTACTGCTCAATGGGACTCTGGATAATTATTTTTCTAAACCAACAACGGATATTACTCGGGAGACTGCCCTGGCGGAGTGGCGGGCTGATCGCCGCCGTTCCGTGGAAAGTATTAAGAAGGGATCTGCTTCCCTTCCTCTAATCAACGCGACTGTACCCCTTGATACTGTCACTGGCATGATCACTGGCATGATAGCGAACGAGCCACCTCTTATTTTGGACAGCCTGCTCCCAGAAGTTAATATGGCAGTACTTTCACCTGATACTGTACCTGGGTCGGATGCCATTGGTTTGGCCGGAACATCAATTGCGAGTAGTTTAACGACACCAAAGGGAGATGTCTCGTTACAATTGTATGTAGCTCGCAACAAGGCCAAAAAATTGCCGGTAACGGGGAAAATTTATGGTCCACCGCCGAACAAAAAACGGCGTAAAAGGTGGGATCCATTGCAACCCAAATTGACTTGTTCAGATTTTGGGAAAAAACTGGCTATGGTTGTCAAGAATCCCTGCGTTGTTCAAGTTGACTTACAGGGGCCTCATATTATATCTACACCCTCACCCCAACCTAATATATCTGAGGATGTGGAGGATAGTATGGTCACTGATGTAATTGATGATGTTTATATTGAGAACAAGGGTCCTGTGTCCCTACTGGATATTGAGAACTTGATCAAATCTTATTCTGCATCTATTCTTGAGAGGTTAATGGAAATGGAGTGTAGATTGTCTAAAATTGAAAATGTATTGGTCAAACAAGATCGTGTAGGACATAAAGGTGTTAATAATGTAGTTAGTAAAACATCTAGTAAAACATCTAATATTGCATCTCAAAACTTGTCATCTACAGTCCAACCATCACCATCTACTTCCTATTGTGTTGTTTCTAGCCCTTCCTCAATCCCAATTGTCCCTAAATCTACGGGGAATATAGTATCAGCGATTGTTCATCATCCTGTATCCCCCAGTTCATCTCAATTAAAAATTGCTGAATGTCTGTTGGGTGATGCCATAACCATAACTAAAACTAGTGACAATACATCTAAAAGTACTAGTAATTCATCTAACCTGGTTTTGTCAAACCCAATAAGGGAGACTAGGGAAGCTGGCCACACGTGGGGGAAACCAAAAAGGGTTCCGCTGCCCGAACTTCCACCAGAGGCAGTACCCTATGTGGTAGTCCTAACAGGTGTGCCGGTTCTTGAACCAAACAAGAGGGAGGGTTTCTTCCAATTAAAGAATAAGATAATGCACTGGCTGAGAATGCATAGGCCAATTGCAAACCATATTAATGGGGAAATAGTCCATGTTCGCCGCCTTGGATGGTTGGGGGGTAGACCCAAAGACATAGACGGGGACGTGGTGGTTGTGAACTTTAGGGATCCCATTGCTGTACATTACATTTTGAACTGGCAGATGGGCAGTTCTAACAATATTATAACCCCAAGACCCCTAACGTATTTTTATCCAAGGTCAGTAGTGTTTCCATCTCAGAGTCTCCCTACACATTGTACAACTCAAACTCAGTCATCCACCTATCCTTTTGTACAGAATGTCGGGAACGTTGGGATTAATCAATATGTTCAGTATCCTTCGACCCAACAGGGTATGAGAAGTATGTACTATCCCCCTTGTCACGTGACAGCCCCTGACCCCCTGGGATGGAACTATGTTCCAGTTAGAAACCAAAACTTTCAAAACAGAAGGATGGACCATCTTAAACCCTTCACACCACTGGAAACGTCAAATCGATTTGATGTTTTCAGTGGTCTTGATAACTGTGATTGAAGTTTCCTGAGCGGGGGGGTTGAGGGAAGTGATATGAGTAATTCCATAGTTCCTGGAACAGTAAATGAGTGTAGCCCACTATCAATTTTAGCTCCAAGGCCTCCGGTTAAATTTGCAACTTACATTGCAAACATTCCTGAGGAACAGGTAGAATCAACATGCCCTCTAGGGAACTTACCTTCCGGGGAAATATCCTCGGTAACTAAATTGATGTCACATATTGGCGGAATGACGCCAAGGGCTAATATAGTTACGCTCCCAGTACCCGGGGTGCAAGCTAACCTGGTTTGTTGGAATATAGCTGGGGTTGCTAGTAACCTGAGGGATCCTGAGTGGGCTGCTTTTATAGAATCGTTTGATTTTTGCTTACTCCAGGAAACATGGGCAGTTGATATTCCCCATAGGGTAGGCTACAAGACTTATGGCATTGGGGCAATACCCTCTAGAAGTGGTAGGGCGTCGGGGGGTCTCTTGGTTTGGGCAAAAATCACCCTAAAGGTTAATATTGAGTTGATAGACGGGAATTCTGTAGATATCCTAGTCTTAAAAGTAACAACCTCCAATGGGAATAAACTATTCCTAATAAATATCTATAATAGGCCAACCCCCTCTTCAAAGGAATCTCCGACTGTTTCCAAGCTGGATTGTTTTCTGAGAGGGTTGGATCCCAGGGAGGATTTTGTTATTTTGGCTGGGGATCTGAATTGTAACTATGAGCCAATTTCAGGCTTAAGTGAGATTTTCGAGGAAGAAGACCAGGTAAATAAGATCCCTTTTCTTGGGAACTTTAAATCGGTCAAGTGCTCTACTTTGGCTTTACAGCTGACTAAATTATGCACAGAGCACTTCCTTAGGGCGTGCAATGGTCGGTTACCGTCTGACATCTCAAAAAAACCAACCTTTGGCAGAAATGCCTACAAGAGTAATCTGGATTTTGTGATAGCTTCCATCCCTCTCTGGCCGTATCTTATAGATCTTGATATAATGGAGAGGACTGAAAGTGATCATTTTCCCCTACATTTGTCCCTAGACGCAGCACTGTTTAGTGATTCTTCATCTGAGGAAGGTGCTGGTGACAGAAATGAAATCCACATTAGTAATAACAGGAGATCGCTAAATTGGCCATTTATTTTGGACCATAGCGATATTCTCAGTGAAATATATTCACTCTTTGCTGGGACCTTTGCTTCATATTTGAGTCTAACTCCCGAGGAGGAAGCAAAAACTTCCTTCTTGATTATACATCAGGAGTTCTTCTCCAAATTAAAACTATTGGTTACTAAAATGCCGAAAAAAATTCAGCAGAAGACCCAGAATCTGTCACACAGTAAACCTTGGTACGGCAGATCTTGTAGAGAGTCGAAGAGGGAACTGATAGCTGCGATTAAGTCCAAGTCACAACATGATGTTCATAAAGCCAGAAACAACTATAAATCTGTCCTAAGGATATCAAAAAGTGCATGGGAGGAAGAGAAATGGGCGGAATTGTTGTCAGCCGCAAGGTCACGCAATACTGTGGCTTTTTGGAGGTTGATAGCAAACGGGACTAATGCAGGAAGGGTGGCTAAGGACACCTTTTTAGATGAGCAAACTTGGGTAACTCACTTTACTAACTTGTATAGAAAATATGAAGATCCTCATATAGCATCTAATATAGCAAGTTATGTAACTCCAGTTGATCCGCTTGTCTTCACCTTGGGGGAAACTGAGCTGGCGTTAAGCCAAGTTAAAAGTGGGAAAGCTCCTGGCTTGGATAAAATCCCTGGGGATCTTTACAAGCACGACTTAAAAGTATGGGCACCCTATATTAATTATCTGTGCAATAAACTTTCATGTAGTCTAGAATTTCCTGAAAGTTGGAAGGGAGCTGAAATTGTTTTAATATATAAAAAAGGAGACAGGAAGGATCCTTGTAACTATCGGCCAATAAGCTTAATGGACATCCTACAGAAAATCTACTCACGTCATATTTTAGCACGAGTGAGTAATTGGTTGGATGAAAACTCATTTTTGACTAAATTTCAAGCCGGGTTCAGGACAAAAGTCAGCACCATAGATCAGTGCTTTAGATTCTGCTGCCTCTATTGGAAGTACGTAATGATAAAAAAGGCCCATCTGTATGTTGCCTTTGTTGATTTAAGGGCGGCATTCGATCTGGTGCCACGTGACCTCCTTTGGAAAACGTTGAGCACAGCAGGTATGCCAGATAATATAGTAGCACAGATCATAAAATTACATGAAGGGAACTTTGCGAGAATTAGATGGGGTCCAAACGGCGAACTTTCCGGGAAAATTCCAATTTAACGTGGAGTTCGCCAAGGATGTGTTCTGGCCCCCACGCTTTTTTCTATTTTCGTAAATGATATTCCCTCATACCTAGAAAGATGTAAAAGTGATGCTCCCAAATTGAATGGTGAAAGGGTAGCTTCTTTATTATTTGCTGACGACACAATCCTGATATCCCAAACAAAGAATGGCTTGCAGATTTTATTGAACACTTTTAATGACTATTGTTGTCAAAAGGGGCTAGAGATTAATGTCAAGAAAATGAAGTACATGGCCCTGAATCCAACCAAACCTGATAAGGGGTGTTTAACGTTAAAAGGCGTGAAGCTGGAGTCAGTGCCTCACTTCTCATATCTAGGGGTGACACTAGATTCCAACTTCACCTGGAAAGCACAATTGGAAAAAAGTAAATTAATATTCGCTCAGAATGTTAAACCGATACTTAGAGAGCAAAGCTTAAGCACCAGTAAAGCGGTGTTTCCCGTAATGGAACTTTTTAAATTTAAAGTCCAATCATCAGTGCTCTATGGTGCAGAACTGTGGGGGTCGGGGTCCAAGGAGACCTTCAGTGTCCAAGATAATAATTTCATGAGAAGCTTGGTAAGGGTTCCGAGAGGAACTCCATTAGTACCTCTGCAATAGGACCTTAATTTTAAAAGAACAGACCACCATGTTCTTATTAAACCACTTATGCTATGGGTGAGATTGTGGCATGTCCCTGATCTACAAGATTATAGAGAGGGGCTTATAGAGATTATGGTTCTGGACACCCATAAAAAAATCCCATGGCTTAGACATGTAAGCACTTGGTTTAATAACATAGGTCTGAAACATTTTTGGGAAAACCCTGAGCTATTACCACCTAACCCAAAACTAGTCCTGAAAAGGGCCTTTTGGTCCTATGTAGCAAACATGACCGTGAATGCCATAAATAGTGGTTCATTAGTTAAAAAATTTCTAACCTTTAAGGATGAACCATTTTATGTGACTTTTATGGACGAAATTGAGCCTCCACTTGCCAAAACATTATTTTTAAAGTTTAGATACGGTAATCTCGTATTAAAATCAACTTTGGCTCGTTGGGCGAGGAACCGTGATCCATCTTCCGAGGCTCTGGACGAAGTTTGCTCACTTTGTGATAACAACCAAATAGAGAATGAGCAACATATCCTTTTCTTCTGTCCCTTGTATGGCCAAGAAAGATCAAGATGGATCAAACCAATATGCCTATTATTAGGCTTGAGATCCTACCGTCAGGCTCTGAGAATTTTGACTACAAACACTTCACAACAGATAATATTTAGTGTTAGTAGATTTCTACTTTCTGTTTGCCACCGCAGGAAAAAAATGGGTCATAAGCTGTAACCGAGTTTCCTTTATCCATGGACTTGAATTATGGACTAGAAATTGTTTTTATTAGCACCGCTGTACAGAAATTGCTCCCAAAAATTATTGATATGTCCTCCTGTCTTATATGATTTTTAATGTCATGCTCCAAGAGTCTTTTTACATCTGTTGCACAGATATATAGTATGTTTTTAAAAAAAAAAATTCTATTGAATGCCATTATATATATATATATATATTTTTTTTTTTCTCTTTTATTGAACTGTAATGTTTAAATTGTTCTTTTATGGCGTCAAGCCGAAATAAAGATATTGAATTGAATTGAATTGAGTATGGGTATGGTGAAATCCCATGGCTCCATTCCTTGAATGACATGAAGCCAATGGCTCTGCAGGGCTTCAGGACAAACTGTAACAAAACATAATCCAGGTTGGAGCTCAGCCCAGGAGGCTAGTGCTTTGCTGGACTGATGATGTCACAGACCTCGGAGCAGTGAGATCATCAGTCTACCAATTTGATCGATGGCAGTGTGAAGACAAACTGTGCACAGTGCACATGTGTGCCATCCACAGATTTTAGAGACTGGGACAGTTGGTGAGTGATGTGCATGCATGTGTGTGAGAGAAGTTATTTGGTTTAGTGATTGAGGCCACGAGTGAATATATTGCAAGCTTGTATATGTATATGTCTGTATTTTAATTCCCAAATAAAGAGGGGGCGCAGTCTCTGCATACTTCCACCATTTTATTGCAATAGACTAAGGGCCAGAAGACCAAAGGATTGTTTGAAGTCGCAAAACAATCTCATTCAGAGTTTGCATCTGCAAAAATGCTTTTTAAATGCACTAATCCCATTTCTTGAATCAGTATATTTTTGCTAACTCCTAAAATGGGATTGAGACCCCATACGGATTTGGTATTTGGAAAGAGTGTGTTTTAAGCATCTGAGAACAATGTATCCATGTTTTTGGACAGAAGTCCGGCTGCAAAGCATTGAAAAATTGCCATCTACCAATTTTGGAAAGTGTGTTTGCTAAAGGAAAGGCTCCTCCTTGAGAGGCCTTCCTATATGTGAATCCGATCACATCCCTTAATCATCCTGTGTTAGCTGGGAGATTGGGCAGACCGGTCATGGCCAAGGGTGTTTTAGTGAGTGAAAGAGCTGTTGCCACACATTTTCTACATGCTATAGGAATGCCCTCCACACAGCCTAATAGTGACATTAAGGAGCTGGTTGCCATGTTCACTCCAGTCATTTTTTCCAAGACAGTAACTCTCTCTGACCAAAGGTCATAAATGAGTGGATGGTGCCATCTAAATGCAGGAAGTCATTATCCGACTTTCTGCAACGATATAAGGACCCCTTCAAGGTCAGATCAAATCATCGATCAGCCTCCCAGTAAATTCTGATTACTGGACTGTCTGTCACCTGGGCTGTCTTTGCCTCTAATTTTACAAAAGATGTCAGTTGCATAGACATTTAAAGTATTAGGTCGTTTGTTCTTTGGTTGTTTTGCAAATGGAATGTATTGTGCTTTCAAAGTATACTAAGTATGCTCTAATCTAAAATACAGCTGATTAGATAGTGGTGTAATATGTTTTTGTCCATGAACACTTAGATGGAGATGAATAACGTATTTGGAAATGCGTTCCCTTATACTGCCACTCTCACTACAGCCATCCATGGATTCCCTATAACCATGGGCGGGTCTACTAAAGAACCTCTATAAAGTGATGTAGGTTCTCTAAAATATTTACCCATGATTATAGGAAATCCATGCGACTAAAATATATATTACAAACAGTGACTCACATACTTTTTCCTTTATCTCTCAGTATTCTTTGGAAATAAGGTATATTTGCAGATAAAATGAATTGCTTCCTTACAGATGGTCTAGCTCAGGGACTCTTGCATGTGCGTATGAGAGGAATATCATAAGCCTATTCTTTTTGAAGATTAATCAATGCAGGAAAAAGTACTTTCTGCCTCAACTTTAAGTACATTATAATTAGGCTTTCCTGTTTCCAGGGTTTTTTTTTTCAGTGTTTTCAATACCTTAAAAAATCTGTTTTTCCGTGGTTACACATTTTTGCGCCATTAAAAACAACAGAAATAGAGTTTTTCCAGTGTTTATGGAACTTTTTGCTTTTATTATTGCTTGCTTTCTGCGCTGATAGTGCATGGTATATAGACAGTGTACGTATGAGGTCCAAATACATTTGTTACAAATCAAACTTATCATAGTACACCATTCAATACTTCTTCAGTGACTCTTTGGTCATGCACTCTCTCTCTTTCCTTCCCATGTAAACTTTTATCTGTAAATTTGCCATCTCAACATTGACACTTGAGACAGGCAATGCCAGAATAGCCAGTACACAATTTGCTAACTCTGGCCACTGGCACAGTTTTCCATGCCAATACTGGTGCACCTGAAGATTGTGATTCTCTGCGACAGGTTCTGCAACATATGCGTTGAACTGGGCGCATATGCCCTCAGAGTTATTAAAGGGGTAAAAAATGAGGCAGCACTTTTGAAATCCCGATGAAAATTTCCCTTTACGGAAGAGATCTATAACTTGTGCAGAGTACCACAGTGAGGCTTCATTGACTTCACATGCCATGGTTGGTGAAGGGCTATTTCTCATACATTGTAAAATAAAAGTTCCTGAATTGCTCCTCAACATTTCTTTACTTAATAAGTGGCAAGCACTCTAACATGGAACATGTTGCAGTGCCAAAGTCACTAAAAGTGTAGTCCAGATTCCTATCAAGGAGATGTTTCACAGCTACACAAATTATGCTGAACACTTGGTAGACAAGGACTCTAGTTTTTTTATTATGTCCCCTACAGCAGTCATGCTTTCCTGTAAAAATCTAAGAATGCAATAGAGTGTACTTTTTTTCAAATCACTATCAATATATGACCAAAGATTCTCACATTTCTTGCTGTTCAGCAAAAGTGCTGCCACATGGATAATATAGCATTAATGGCCTCTAAGACTGAGTACCATCAGCTAAGTGTTACAGTTGGGATGACTCTTTATTTTATGCCACACAAAGCACAAATTGAGAAATATTTGCATTTTAGTTTCTGCGCATAACAAATCAGTGCACCAGAACGGACTTAAAAGTCAATAGCATTCTTCATTAATTCTGAAGATTGTAACTATGCTTTCAGCATACTATCTAACAAGTGGCAAAGTTCTCTTACAGGGAAGCACTTCAGCTCAGGTATCAATTTTGACAGGTCAGCACTCAACTTGTTCATATACGTAGCTGAATCACTGCAAATACAAACAATATCACTCAAATCTATGTTGAACTTGGTAACAACATTTTGCAGCAGCATTCCAAGTGACACTGCATTCCATGTTTTCCAAAAGTCTGGTATCATGTTTTCACCAGTATCCCAGATGCGTTGTGACTGTACTCTTTTCACATATACCTGTCACTATACCTTGCATTGCATATTTAAAGCCTGGGGTGTTTGCCAATTCACCTACTATAAATACTAACTCACTAGAAAGGGGGGCTGATGTATCAAGGGTTTTTACCCATTCTCTGTGGGTAAATGTGATGGTACATATTGGGAAAGATTCCTATGAAACCTACATTTTTCAGTGAAACACTCGAACGTAGCCAAAAAAGCAAATATGATTTAGATATTTTCTGATCCTTTACCGTTTATAAAATAAATAAACAACACCTAAAACATGCTTCTAACCCCTGTATCTTTAGACCAAAGACCACAAAACTGAAAAAAGGAAGAAGAAACAATATTTTAGTGACATTCCTAAACAACAAAACTCAAGCAGAATAATGTTAGCCCAGTCTTTCTTACTGCTACCTTATATAACAAAGTTACATTATATTGGCCTATTCAGGAAGAAATAAAAATGACTATTTCACTCTCCTTTTCCTTTCTTTGAATGGCATTTAGTTTGTGGTTGTGCAGGGGGGTATCAGTGTTTATATGTTTACACTGGTGAGGGCTATTTCCCTTCTGGTGGGGTTTTATCAGTTATTGTAGGTTTAAACCTAAAACCAGACAGCCTAATTATAATTGTATGTAAATCTATTTCCAATAAGAATAGGTTGAGATGATTGGAGAACTTGAAGATGCACATTAATTAATGGATTTGGTGTAGGTGCTTCATCATGCTCACTAAAACTAAGATGAATTTGAATCTCTGATATGTGCTGCAAATGTTTCGATATGTATTGGACCACCACTAAGACCCCATTTCAAGAAAGTCGAATTAATGTGAGGGGACACCGTGTGGCAGAAAATAGTGTTTCTTAAAGGTAATCCAACAACTAATTCTGGCTTTATGAGTTATTCCCATGTAATGGGGGATACTCATGCACACCCAGTTTTTACAGATAAAACTGTGCGCAGAATTCCCAAGTGTGTGGTGATTAATGCTCCTTTTCACTCTAGCCCTGAGCAGGTGGTAAATGGGAGAAGGGAAACCTGTGCGGGATGCGTTGGAGGTGACAGGGGTTAAGTGTGCATCAGGAGACAGAAGAGTCTGTGAGCTAGCAAAGGGAAAATACTGTTCTCCCTTTGTGCCGACGTAGGGTATCAGATGGGGTACGTGGCTCAGCTGTGTTTGCAGCAGAGTCTCACATGATTTGATCAGAAAGGTTTTCTGGCAAGTAACATTGGACACAGTGTTCTCACACCTCTGAATTCCATACAGAGGCAAGACCTATTGACTTTCCCAATGCAAGTTTTCATTGAGCGAGCACATCTCTGCCACTGTACAAGCTACCAACATGCAAACTAATAGGATCTTCCATTTGTAGGCATTGGTGAGCTTTTTGCTGAGTGATTTGCTCAAAATGGCATTGGAGATCGATCTCTGAATTGTTCTAATAAATGTTTCACGTGTTATTGATTGTCTATATACATACCATAGAAAGGGCCGTCCTTAAGTTGTACATATTGCGGGATGATGCTTATATTCAGAATGCAGAGCCCTGTTCCAGATAAATACATCTGGGCGGCTCCCCCACTGCTCTTTGAGAAGGAAAAATAAAATGATAATAACGTAGTTATCATTTTATTTTTCGGAGGTTCGGGGCTGGGTTAGGGTGGGGCGGGGCTGGAGGCACAGGGGGAAGAGTGGTTTGCACATTCCAAGTGTGCTGTCTTGTCCCAGCCAAACAGTCATGCGCACTTTGAATGTTCCCCACCAGGCTGCATTACACAGCCTGGTGGGGAACATGCCCAAGCACCCAGTCCCCATCTGAGTGCCGATCCACTGTGCTCAGACCAATCACAATGCAGCTTTGCAGTGTTTTGATTGGCAATGGGGAGCCTGGGTGCTTCCTGGTTCTGAGACTCACCGGAAAAGCAGAGGAGAGCTGTGGCCAGAAGAGGTAACTGGTATTGTTTTATACCCCTCCACCCTCTCTCCCTAAACACCTCCTCACCCCCAGCCCCTCCACGCTCATTCCCTACCAGCCGCTACTGAAATAAATAAAGACATATGTTTTCAATTTTCTACGAGATGTCTTTTAATCACAGCATACTGTGCACAACTCTGGAGGATTCCTTTTGGGGTTCCTGCATGTCTGCATTGATCTAAAAAATAATCCATTAATCTGTATGAGTCCCCTACCCTTCACCCCTTTGCTGAAATGTGAGAGCTCTATGGCATATGTGAAGAGCGATGTAGCTTTGACACTGCAAAGAGGCTAGAAGGAAATGGGTGAATTAAGGCTTCTTTGTGAACAGCCCTCAAACAATTCACTATCTCTCTACAAACTACTTTATGGCGAGGAACACCTTTCGTAGAGACTCTGATGTGTTACTTGAAAACAGCTTTCTGTGTTATGCTCTGTCAGCATGCTGTAAACCCATCAGCTCAGCAGCAGTCTGCACAGATGTACTCAGGTCCAAACTGGTACATGAACTGATCTTTGATTTCCGGAAAGGCCAAACGGGCTGGAGTGAATCAGTCATACCTAATGAGTTGGAAACAAGACACCTTTCAGTCTTTCAGAGGCACCAACCCGGTTGATAAACTGACTAGTTTGGCATTATGCCACCATCTCTTTGAATGTACTGCAGATAATAAATCTGTGTTTTCTGCTGTTGCCAACAAACGAATAGGAAAAAACGGATTTAAAAAATACTGCAGTCTTGGCATACAATCCAATATTACCGCTCGATATAAATTAAACAATGACAAAAATAGTTTTCAATACGTGATATGAGCGAACGTAGCATGAACAGAGCCTAAAATTTCCCATGCTTCTGTGACAAAATACATCCATAAATAGGCTTACAATGTACCAAAAAATCAAAGGTTTTCTAACAGACATGGAGGTACCTTTGCAAAAAGAGGAGGAGGGTAGGTTTCAGTAACAAGAAAAACAACTGCCCTTGGAAGACAACACTTGCCATTTGACCTTGGTCTTTGAATGCCCAGCAAACGTGATGAGATAAAAACAAGATTTACATTCCTGTTTATTACCGAAAATTACTTTGTGGAAGAATACTGTAAACAGGGAGAGGTACGAATGGAAAGCCAGAAAATGTGAGTTACAAACCACAGAGCCAATGGGAAGCAACAGGCAGAATGTATTCCCAGGTCAACTTTCAGAAATTCCACAAGATGTCTTTCGCATAACAGACAGCTGTGCTGCCTGGTAGCCTGCGACCTAGAAAGTGGGCCAAATTGAGATGTTTTGAACTTGTAAACACATGCTGTATAAGTGTTGTGCATGGTATGAAAAACTGATGAAACACCGTTTGTTAAAATCTGGTTTGCGATGTCAACATAATCGGCGCCACCTTGTCCCCACTCAGGCCCGTACGCTCTAGTAAGCAGCAGCCATTTTGAAAGCCATGGCCCCTCTGCCCCTCGCCGATCACCAGCGTGTTCCCCTGGCGCTGCGAACACCCCCCCGCACCCTCTGACCACCCCCGCTCTCTCATGCATGGACCCCCCCACTTACTGTAAGCCGTCACTTACTGTAGATATGTGTGGGAACGAGCTTGAAGTGGGGATCCCAAGGATGTCTTTCCGAACATCAAAGCCTTAACAAGAATGTGCCACATGTAATAAAGCTATAAACCTGTGTATAAAAGGCCAGGCCTCAGAGATGCAGTTAGAGCACCTCGAGAAGATTCCCTGTTGGTCTGATCTGACGTGTTCTCCTCCGGAGAGAATAAACCTTTGTTTCCTGCCTTCCAGTCTCCAGCGCCTGCCTCTTCATTGAATTATACTTTGTGGGATAAGAGGCGACATCGCCGAGCAATACTTAAAGTTATTTTGTTCGTTGATTGCCTTCCTGCTTTACAATTGGCGTGGGGCCCATCAGCGACACGTGGATCCAGTGGGAGAGGTCCTGACGACAGAGTGAACGACTGCAATGATCGGGAGAGCTCCTGTCCGATAGACCCTCGTCTGACAGCCGATCATCCGAACTTCACTGGTTCCGAACCGACCTCTCTCGAGTGATCTACGGTCCTGACTGGGAACCATCGGGAGTGCCGCGGCAATATCGGAGATTGGAGGACGATCGGGCGCTGGACGCGGAAGACAAGAAACAGCCCATGCGGTCCGGGTAAGGTCGTGCAAAAACGACAAATTGCGAAACGATGATGGTTCTTTGAGACATTCGCTGCTTAGAAACGAGGAAGAGTACAAATACTCTATCTTCCTTTGTGGATAGTGAAGGGTGGGTAACGCGGACTTTTGTCCCCCTTTGTAATCTGTCGTGCCTATCTTTTCTCCCCACTGTTTGTTTGATTGATTGATTGTCAGTGTAGCTCCCTTTTCTTTGATTGTCAGAGTAGCTCCTTTTTGAGGCATTCCCTGTCTGCAAACGGCGAGGGACAGAAATATTCTCTCTCCCTTTACAGATAGTGAAGGATAGGTAGCGCGGACTTTTGTCCCCCTTTGTAATGTGTCGTGCCTATCTTCTCCCCACTGATTATTTATTTGGATCTAGTTCTCTTGAAGCATTCACTGTCTGCAAACAACGTAGAATAGCAATATTCTGCCTAGCCTTTGCAAGCAGTGAAAAGATAGGTAGTGCGGACCTTTGTCCCCCCTTTTTGTAATCTGTCATGCCTATCTTCTCCCCACTGATTGGTAATTGGTTCTACCCGGACCGTTTATTAGAGGTAGATCATCCGGCTCCACCGGAGGGCACCCCTAATAAAAAGGACATATATATAGAATACGGATTAGCCGCTGTATCTTTCTAGCAAACTATGGCATAAAAAATCGCTAAGAAAAACGAAAGAAATCGAACAAAATCAGTAGGCCACTGATGAGATCCTTTTTACCCCGCTAAAATAGAAGTACTAAGAATAGCCCCTTACGAGAAATATGAAACTAGTGGGAGGAGCCAAGTTCGAAGCCGCGATGGATGCAAGGCAGCTCGACTCCTCCGCCCCCGCTGCCCAAACATGTCTGCCCCACCGCCCACCACGCCCAATAACAGCAACATGATACAGATAAAAGTTAACAGATACCTACCCCCATTCCGGAAACTCCCGAAGTGCAGCAGGTCCGCAGCTACGCCCATCCGGAAGACGAAGCCCCCGGCACGTATAGGGCGGGGCCTTGCTGGCAGCCATCGGCCGAAGAGGTCGTTGGGTGGATGGCCCGGAAGCACCACGGCCACGATGTTGTTGTACTGGCCTTCCCATTCGTCCACCCTGAGGTGGCATCCAGCGAGCCACGGGTGGGGGGGTGAATGCCTTGCTGATGACCCCCCCCCCCCTCTTATTGCCTGGTCCAACCATCACATATACCTGCGCCAGGAGACGGCGTGGGGTGCACTGGGAGGGAGAGGCGGCGCGAACGAGCCTCCCCCACCTCCCCAGGTGGAGGTTCCTCAGCTGCACCCCAGCGCTTCACTCGGCCAGCTGAGTTGCGGCCGCTCTTGCGGCACAGTGCCTCACTCGGCCGGTTGAGTTTCGCCTGCTCTTGCGGCTACAGCGTCTCACCCACCATCCTGCTGAATTGCACCCACTCTTGCGGTACAGCGACAGGCGGCTGCCACGGAGCTCACGAAATGGCGGTCGGCTCCACAGACTTGGGCCTGGCCTGCAAGGATGGCTCTGGGCAACCCTGGAACTCGGACGCTTGACTGCTAGGGCATGGGCCCCATTCCCGAAAGCGTCCCCTCAGCCTTGAAGATTCTACAAGAGTCACCGGGGCCCCCGACTCCCGCAGGCTTCCGGTGGGGAGCGACTGCCATGATTGCTCGCGGAATGGCCACGACGTAGCCACGGGATGGTGGTGCTCTCATGCTGACGCCAGCTTCAGTCTGAAACATCCAGAAACACTGTAGACTACCAATTCGATCAGTTCCGGTGGAGCCCCAACGTGACCCGGTAGGGAAGAACTTGCCCTCCCCTCTTTGACTGATGGTTCTTGTTGCCTGTCCCTTCTGTTGTCATTTAACGGAACTTTTTGGACTGCCGAAAGGGGTTCTGGTCCGACCGCTGGTTGGTGGAGACATTTTGACTATATTCTGGACCTGCCCGGCCTCGCCCAAAATGGCGCCGGTATAAATGAGACTCGCAACTCCTTGATGTGTACTGGTTGCTCAGCCTTGATATCATGAGCTATGTATGCAGTTTTGGAGCACATGGCGGGCGGGTACGGGTACTGATTGAACATTTGGACATCCCTATTGATATTAAGTTCTGATGTATTATTGATTACTGTACTATTGAAAGTTCGAATTAACGTTACTCATGGTACTTGCCCGCAAATGTATATCTAGATAATTTCATTGTAACTGGTCCTGTCGTACCTTGATTATAAAATTAACGTCCACCGATTCCGCAACTGTTAGACACCTTAGTTCCTGCAACCAAATGGCCCGCCCGTTACGTTTTTTCTACAGTGTAAATGTCCCCTCATCATATATGATTCCAGTTTGCACCGTGGCCGTCCCACGTGGTTGTAGGCCCGTATTTATATACTGACATTTTTGCAATCAAGAGTTTTCGAAGGAAGTATGGAATCAGCGTCATAACAATCGTCTAGGTTGGTAGGGTTTTTGAATAATGGCTGCTATCCCCAAACAATAGAAGACAGATAATGCAGACCCTTTGCCTGAATTTTGGATTGATTGAAATTTGTATCCGTCACACCTGCCTTTTTCCAGAATTGTTAGAAAATGGTCGACCGTAGCTTAAGGTATCTGCCGAATGTAAGGTGTGGTATTTTGTCCCATAAAATACGACCAATTGAGAAACAAATACACGAAGAGGGAACTCGAATTTAGAGACAAACAAAATGAAACATTTTTGGCATCATAAGAAGGGGAGGATATGTTACACAGAAAAATAATGCGAAAGGGATAGCCAAGATCTGTTGTATCACACGTTCCTGCAGCTAGTCTGATACATGGTAAGTAGAAGCTTTTTCGTGTTTGCGTGCGCTGACGTGCTCTGAATGCTGTATCCCCCCCCTTTTTTTCCTCCTCTGTAGGTTACATCGGAGTTCCGACTGAAGAATGGAGTGGACATGGACCGCACCGTGCTCCATGTAGGGAGAGACATAGACAAGCGCTGTGAGATATTGCATGGAGTGCAGACCATCACTGGGAACGTGAAAAATTGTATGGTGTGACTGTGCGTACGTGCCCTGATTGTACGGTATGAATGTGTATGTATTGCATATGCCCGGGTCGTTGGAGAGAACGTCTTTTGTATGACTGAAATGCTGGTCTACCGATCAAGGGGATGGGGAAATAAGCCAGAATATGGTAACTCCTCGTCTGAAGAAACAACTCTCCCTCAGTCCAGGGGTTGGGGATATTGGCATGTTTTAGATTCATCACATAAAAAAAAAAAAAAAAAAAATAAGAGGTGTACCACTGAACGCCCGACCGATACCCCTCCTCTGTCCCGGTTTTTGATCACCGCCTGCCCAGAGGTTGGAAGGCTCCACCGTGAGTATAAGCACGACTGGACTAATGTCCGACCGGAAAAAGAGGAGTAAGTATTTTTTTAAATGAGGCCTCCAACAAAATTGCCCAGAAAGGGAGGGGAGTGAAAAGTCTGACCCCACCCCCCCAAAAAGAATTACGGAGAATACTGAAAATACGCAGCACGCATAGAAAAAGGAAAGGAAAAGAAAGGTCCCCTTACCCAAAATAGCTCTGTGTCTTCGTCTTAGATTTCTGCGTTTGATGTATGTACTGTCACACCCTATCCGGTATTTGTGTGTACGTGAACGTTGAATTTATGTTTTCCCTCAGCTTGTGTTCTTGTACGTAAACCTGACCCGTGTTGCTCTATGTTGTGTGTGCACCAAGTAGCCTATTATCGTACACGTTTGTCTCTCTCTCTCCCTCGTTTTATGTCGTACGTGTACCAAATAACCTACTTGATGCGCACGTCTCTCTCTCTCTCTCTCCCTCTCTCTCTCTCTCTCTCTCTCTCTCTCTCTCTCCCTCTCTCTCTCTCTCTCTCTCTCTCTCTCTCTCTCTTTCTTTCTTTCTTCCTCGCTGAAGGCCCCTTGCCCTCTTTTAAATAAGTAACGACACTGTACCTCCTCGGTATATGTATAATTGGCTTAAACTCGACAGGGTTCGAACAAATTATCCGAAACAAAACGACCATATTTGGCCACACTACTACCTCTCCTTTCTGTAAAATGATGGAACTTAATTGGCTGAGAAAGAAAGGACAGGTAAGACGACTGATGTCCCCCAATCTGGCCCTTTTTCTCACGGGAACTATACGTCAGTGGTTTTTGTTGTTTTAGGGCTCTAACAACCCCACCTCCATCGCTCAGATCGCCCCGCCCATTGCCTAAAAGTAGAACGTCTAAACACTCCCGTTCCTCCAGAATAGTCCCAGTTCTGTACTAGCCGTCCCTGGATATTTTAAGAAATAACTGATGACCTTGTTTTTGAAGATGCATCGCTTAAAACTGATAAAGGTTAACCATTGTCTCCAGCAAGAAAAATGTTTAGCTTGTGTTCCTCCCCGAACAGATACTTGTGAGCCCATGACAATAGCACCTCGCACTTTTTCATAAACTTAGCCGTCCCTGGAGAAAAATATGAATCCACAAGGCTTGTGTTAGAAAGACGAGTCTCTACCGGAGAAGCCGGTTCGAATTTTGATAGACTAGGTAATTGATAGATGTCAGACTTCCTGCCACGTTTGTAAAATACAGGAATAAACACCTAGCCGACCTGATGATGGAAATTTGCAGGAGCACTCGCAAACCTGCGTCACAGCAATGATTTATGAGTTAGTAGCATACACCGATGTAAGAGTTAATAGACATCCACCATAGAGTGACCGATAAACGTTTCCCCATCTACTTGGGGTTGGGAGAGAGAATGAAGTATGTAAACGTCTTCCCTACCAGTTCCCTAAGATTTGTTTTTTACTTATTCAAAGATACCATGCGGTCATCGGAGGAGAGGGGATGGACGTGACACACAGCCTGGCTGCGGATCGTGGAACATCTATGGCCTCGACCAAGGGGGAGCAACGGAGCAAAGAGATGCGGGACGAGGCACCCTTCTCAGCATGGAAAGTGATAAAAAGAAGGGCTATCCAGAAGCCCCCTGCTCATTGATCAGTTCGTGCCTGAAGTCCCAGCCCGTTGAGCCCGATTGATGGGCTCATTGCTAAAAGATTCCGCTCTCCTTGGTCCGCTTTGATCCGATCCCACTCCACCCCCTCTTCCCTCGGCCTCCCAAAGCACGCCCATACCCCCCCCCCCCTTTTTATATGGGATTTTTGAACTTGGCGAAAGAAGAAGAAAATGCGGGTACCCCGTCTAAAGGTACCTATGATAAAATTAGTTAGGGAACAGGACAAAACAGGACTGTGATCCGAGAGCAAAGAATGGTCACACCCCGCAACGCGAAATCTGAATTAAGAGCTGGACGCATAGCTCCACCGCCAGTGCTCAATAGCGCCAACGAAAGAAGAAGAACCATGAGAGCCCACCAGTGATGTCTCGCTGTAATAAGACACTGGAGAGACGAACCTTTTTTGAACATTGCCACCCCTTGCCTGTCCCTTGTATTGACTACAATTCCTCTCCCAACCACTTCGTATTGAATATCACACAATTGAGCTTTTCGAAACATTGCATCGGTCACTTTCAACTGTACATGAATAACTAAGAAGGCGTTAACTACGATTGTAAAATACCAGTTATACACATGAGCATGCTGTTTAGTTTTGATCCCCAGGGAGTCCAGACCTCAAGTGATAACAGCCCTTATTCTGTCAGAACATTTTTATGACGTCATGTTTGTATTCGAACGAATTTTCTACATCATCTAAATAATGTCCCCGTCTCCAAGGTCTGACGTATGGCGCAGTGATGTAATTTTGTATGCGCTACCTCCCCGCCTCTCACATCAACTACATATAATTATGTACAATCCTGTCAAGAATATTTCTGTCCGTCCTAAGACTCTGTATTATGAAGAGAGAACGCATGAAATCATTTACGATGTCGAGGTTAAGAATTTAATGAAGGTGGATGTCATATAGGCAAGCTGGCTAGATATGTTGAAAAGGGAGGACTGTTAAAATCTGGTTTGCGATGTCAACATAATCGGCGCCACCTTGTCCCCACTCAGGCCCGTACGCTCTAGTAAGCAGCAGCCATTTTGAAAGCCATGGCCACTCTGCCCCTCGCCGATCACCAGCGCGTTCCCCTGGCGCTGCGAACAACCCCCGCACCCTCTGACCACCCCCGCTCTCTCATGCATGCCCCCCCCCAGCGCGACCCTTCCTCGGAAGCGCATTTCACCCCCCCTCCGGCCAACACCTCCCCGTCCTTTGATGAACCCCCCTCCCTCTGCCCTACCCCGCTCCCAAGCCACCACCTGACCCTGCAGCTGCCGTTTATTGGCCCCCTTCCTGTAAGCAGTTGCCCCGATTCAAAGAATCTCCAACTAATCAAAGGCCTCCCACCCAGTGCGACCCGATCAGATACTCCGCTCCAGGAACCGACACAGTATTCTGTTGTGGAATAGCCGTCACTTACTGTAGATATGTGTGGGAACGAGCTTGAAGTGGGGATCCCAAGGATGTCTTTCCGAACATCAAAGCCTTAACAAGAATGTGCCACATGTAATAAAGCTATAAACCTGTGTATAAAAGGCCAGGCCTCAGAGATGCAGTTAGAGCACCTCGAGAAGATTCCCTGTTGGTCTGATCTGACGTGTTCTCCTCCGGAGAGAATAAACCTTTGTTTCCTGCCTTCCAGTCTCCAGCGCCTGCCTCTTCATTGAATTATACTTTGTGGGATAAGAGGCGACATCGCCGAGCAATACTTAAAGTTATTTCGTTCGTTGATTGCCTTCCTGCTTTACAAGTTGCCCGTTATTGTCAGTGCTTTTCGCAATGGTCATAACACTGTTCTCTTTGCAGGGTCGAGCCAGACAGTATTATTGAGGGCTGGAGATTGATGGTTACCCCCCAATACATATCTGTAGTGGGCTTGCCCCACATGTACAGGAGACATAGAAGACGTTGCGGAGTTCAGTTTCTTGTAGTTTATTAAGTTCATAGGTTGAAGTTACAGCAAGCCCCACCAGGAGCAGCCTACTACTGCTCAGCCCATCTTCCAACTGACACAGTCACACACCAGGCACCCAAGCATTTCACTCATGTCAATCACACCAACATTCTACATGGAACACTCACACTGGCTAAGCAGCTAGGGATAAAGGGAAAGGGAACATAGCAGCATAACATGAGAATACTACAATATCCTTATTTGCAGACAACTTACTGTTATGTCTTCGAGGGGAACGGTCAGATTTAGAGGGCACCTGTCGCTCAGTAGAGGAATATGGCTGCTTATCAGGTCTCAGGGTAAACAGGGATAAGTACGATCCATGCCCCGGACACAACCACTATACCACCGGAGGTGGGATAAGATCTCCAATGGATACCACACACATTTTTATATATAGGTGTCCATATCTATCTCACTGTGGCCAATGTTCTTATGGGCAACTTGTGATTTGCATTGGTGTCCCTTCACTACTCAATTAATTTTTGGCTGACCCTACCTTTATCCATGGCAGGCAGGGTCACGCTATAAAAGATGTTTTTACTTCCCCGCCTCTTATATTACTTCGTAGCCCTCCCGATCTGGTTCCAAAAATCCATTATTCCTGATATCAACAGCCTCTTGTTCTATCTCATCTGGGGCGCTGAGGCTGGTGTTGGCCATACTCCATCTCTCCACGGACGGTGGATGTGTAGCTGTCCCAGACCTGGAACTTTACTACCTTGCGGCACAACTAAAGTGGGTGTATTATTGGAGACTCTGCAGATGGGAGGGTACGCTACTTGGGATATGTTTTATCCCTAACAGCACCTCTTTGTTGTCCACATTGATTAACCCAAGTGCCGCAACTGGGCAAATACTTTTATTGAACACTCTTCAGTTCACATCGGCTACTGTTTTAGATTGTTCACAGACAGGAACCCCCTTTGCAAAGGACCTTCCCATGTGTGTATTACTACAGCTCCCACATGAGGTTAACTGGTCCGGGCTATCAGACTGTTGAAAGGAGAGTTGTGACAATGATTGGGAACTGATGTGCGAATTGGAAGCTGCTAGATTTCTCAGTTCTTGTTGATGATAATGCACTTCCTGCCCACTATTTCATGCTAAATGGGGCAGGTGTGGCTACTGTGAGGCAGATGTGGAGAGAAGACGGACAAGAACCCTCAGGCCATACGACCTTGGAGACGGTTTGCACCATGACTGGCCAGTCCCATGCAATCACCCTCAACCAAAAAGCACTGAAAGCACAGACTCACAGTATGCTGACTCACCTGAGAGACTGCTGGTCTCAAGACATGGACCACGCACTCAGAGATGAGGACTGGCACAATATCCTAAGAGACACACCTCGCACACCCTGTAATGCCCAATTCCATCTCATTCAGGTTTATTATATCCATAGAGAATACCCATACATCCCAATATACCAATTTCAGGCCTCTCCTTCAATAGAAGTCAATGTGAGAAATACATTCTCCTGATTATAATTTTTTTTAATCTCCCACTTTCCTCTTTTAAAATGTTGGCATATATACATATCTCAAACATACACGCATTAATCTTATATGTTAGGAGACAAAGGCTGCTAAACTAGTTGCAGACTTTTTACATGCGGTGTGTGAGTATGGCTCTTACCTCTTTTTGGAAAACAGTGGTAAACCTGTTTCTCAGACTAAAGTGAACATGATTACCTCGAAATTTGCTGACTTATCCTTGCAATTATTATGTTTTGGAACTCTGCCAGGGAACCCACACTGCCCGGGAGGAGGTGGGAACTATCTAAATGGGCTGCATGTGAGGGGGCAAATCTTTAAACAAAAGAGAGGACAGGGCTGTGCAGTCCTGCCCACGCACAAGCATGGGACATTATTTTCCAGGCTTGCCCCCGAGTAGATGTCATGACGTGACAAATGCCATTTTCAGATGACGTTTTTACTGAGGAAGACTAACCCAGTGGACCCCAGACTGAGCGGAGACAATCTAATATATCGGACCTGCTCGTCCCCCCACCATCCTCCTAAGCCCTCACTGGCTGCTGAGTCTTTTACACTTTTTTATAGCATTATCCCCCAGTTAAATTAAGTTGTCCATTCCCTCTATCCCTGATGGTGAATACTTTCCAACCCACACATTGCTACACCTCCTGTTCAAGTATTTGAGTTCTTATTTAGTGTGAGGGATTATGTGCATATGGACGGTTGAATTTATGGGTGTTATTGTTTGACTGCTTCGCACCTTGATGTTGTAATACTGGAACCCATTATGGGCCCTCTGCATGGGATTATGATCCTGTCTGTTGAGATCTGTATTGCCATGATGTTAATAAAAAATGTCTTAAAAAAATGGAAGACTGCATGTATTTGTGCTTGCTACAAGCAATATTTGAGGTAATGTCACGGAACTCAATAGTCAAAACCGGCCCGACAGACCATAAAACAGGCCCATAAATAGCCAAAAAAACAGTCCACACACTGACCTATTGGACCAGCCTGTCGGGGACTTACCTGATTACCCTATAGGCCAGCCCAGCTCTATGCTCTATAACACTCTTTGTGCCTCCAAATCCCAGTAGCTGTTCAGTCTCTTTGCACATGTATCTTGCCCCTGTGCCATGTTTTATGTATCTCTGTATCCACATATTTCCCATCTCATTGTTGGTTTCTCAGCCCCACTGTAGGTCTCTCACTGTCAAAGTATCAGTTCGGTGTGTTCTCTGTCCCGCTGTCTGCAGGTTCCCACTGCAAATGCAACAGAGTGAAAAAGAGACAAAGGCAGGGGGAGAGAGAGAGAGAAAAAAAGAAAGAGAGAGAGAGAGAGACAGGCAAAGACAAAAAGAGAGAGAGAGAGCGAGAGAGAGAGAGAGAGAGAGAGAGAGAGAGAGGGGGGGGGGGCTGTGTACGCCAACGTCTAGAAAGAGATGGACAACTTTTCTAACCAATGTTTAGCGCAACACGGTACAACAATACCGGCACAAGTCAAATTCATGGGAACATTTGAATGATTTACCTGTAGTAGGACTTTCTTCCAGCAAAAGCTCCTCTGTTGAAAAATAGAAAAGAAGGAAAACATATAAATAAAGAACTCTAGCCAAAAGTAGATGTTAAGAGAAAATAACTTGTGGTACATAAATAAACAGTGTACTCAAGAAATACAACATTCCAGCTACAGATAGCATGATACAACTAGACACATTCACTGTTAACGTGAATCAGATTGTAATGCTACTTGGTCAGCACAGTGGGGGGGTATATATATATATTTTTTAATTGAGTCCCTTTCTTAATTGGCAAGTACAACACAAACCTTTTCCTCATATGTAAGAGATCGCTTTTGTCGCTTTGGCACTTGAAATTGTAATTGTTCATTGTCTTCTGCACAAACAGGCATATTTATGCACATGTTGTTCCATGTCGGAAAGTCAATTCATTTTAGAAGTATGGCTGAGACAAAACGTAAGGAAAATGTTGATATGCCAATTCATTATTGGTATCGCACATTTTTGAGAAGTATACATGGGTCATGAGCTGATTCTTTTATGAACGGTAAACTATAGTAGATTTATCATTTAGTATTGCTCTGCAGATAATTGCTTCCAATTGGAACAAGTATAGTATTGGCAATGCCAATAAGTCTAGCCTTTCACATAGCTTCTTTGCCTCAAGTCATTGCAACATCTTTAAGTCTTTAACAAAACTACAGTCCCTTGCGATGTTACTAGATGCCCCTTTCCAACCAGAAGCAACTGCTTATAAAGTCTTTTACTAACCTGCAGTGCTGCTAGTGGTTACTGGATATCTCTCTCAAGTCGACAGTAGATGCTTGAAAAGTCCTTAAGAAGGCTGCAATGCCTCGGGATGTTACCAACTGTCTGCCCCTCTTGAGTCAACTCCAACTGCTTGGAGTCACAAAGCTGCTGTACCCTAAGTTATTACTAGATGTAATGTGAAACTGCTCTAAAGGTCTTTCACAAAACATGGTAGATGTCCCTCCCAAGTCAGATCCAATAGTCACATGTCTTCATACAGCTGCAGTAACTCAAGTTATTACCAGATATCCCTCTCCAGTCAAGTGGAGCAGACTGAAGGCTTCTCCGGAGCTGCAGTACTACAAGTCCCTCTTTAATCAGATCCAACTGCTTGAAGTCTTCACTGGCTGCAGTATTTCAAGGTGTTCCTAGATGTTGCTCTCAAGTCAGATGCCTCTGCTTCAAATTCCCTGCAGAAAGCTGTGGGGTTGTGGCTTCAAAAAATATATACATGCTAATAGGTTTTTGCTAATTTTAGTGATTGTTTTTATAGGTTGAATAAATATGCCAAGTCTGGTTTATGAAGATGATTAAATATTGTAACTTTCAATACATATCTTGATTACTATGGAACCCTGTGGTGACACCCTAATATGTATAGGTACAAGCAGTCATTTGAAATTAAAGTGCATGCAGCATTGTACTTAGCAGACTACTTTTAAACTACCAGTGCACATGTCTGTCAGGAAATGCTAGTTTATAGTGAGGGATGGCTGGACTGTGCTGATCCATTGCCCTTTGCTGAGGCAGGAAGGAAAGACAGTTGCAAAAACAATGGATAAGGAAATTTGAACAGATACCCATCTATGTATATCTATATATGTATGTATGTATGTATGTATGTATGATCACTCTGAGTTTTTAGAAGACATGAGGTTAGCAAGACATTTACAAACCTGTAGAGCCTCAGGCATCTACTTGGTTGGCTCTCTTGTGCCAGATATAGCTGCTTGAAGGTTTCACAAAGCTGCAGTACCTCAAGTCATTACTGGATACCCCTCTCAAATCAGATTCAACTACTTTAAATCTTCTTAACCCCTTCGACGCTGCGCAAAATCTGATAATTAATGAGTGGGCGTGTTTCGGACAGCTTCTGGCCATTCTCCGCACATGCCCACTGTGACGTCGGCCGGCCGGTGCCGTCCTGAGCACCGAAGAGGATAAACCTGAAGTTGCAGCTGCTGGAAAAGTCCTTCACAAAAGCTGAGTGGGTGTGGCTTTAACATCTACATTTTCACATTCACTTTTGCTATTCTTGTTATTTGTGTTTTTATGGGATACATAAGTGTTAACTGATTTATGATCATGGCGAGTCAATACTGCATCTAACAATCAATGTCTTAATTGTTATGGAAGTAAGTGATGACACCTTGACATGTATATCTGCTAGAAGTCACTGGAAAACATACTGACTTTAAATTTCTATATTTTTGGGAGAGGTAATTTTTAGGTGGATGTACACATGTGCATAAGCAACAGTCAGCCACTCAAGGTGAAAGCAACCAATGGCTGAAGTGGCATGACCCATTGGCCTATACTGTGTTCAGTGATGAGAGGCACCATAATTTGAGTCCAATGATTAAAGAGGTTACCGCAAAGCTGCTCTGTATGTATGCACTTTTATCATGATTTTTGGGAAACCATGAGGCTGGCAGGACAGTTAATGTTGTCTTTAGGCCAGATCTAAAAATGCTGAGAAAAGGTAATGCAAAACTTAGTGAAATGGGATTTGCCATTATTGCAGATTGGATTTAATAAAATATCCTTACAGTTGGCCATTAAAAATTACACACTTTCCCTTTGCTTGCTTTTTATTCAGAACTTTCTTTAATACGACTGGAAGTTCCTTACATTTAACGTTGTGGTTCTGAAACTGCTATAACACTTTATGGTTTAAGACAATTTTACTTCAGTCATGTGTTATTTCTAAGAATTTGTGGGGTTTTACCAAGTGCTGGAAACATGTTATTTTCAGCATTGCAGATTAGAATTGCACATTTTAACCCATACCTTTATCCTTATATAATATAATATAAAATGCTAATTGCACAAAATAACTTTTTATTTTTTAATAGTAACATTTTATTGCACTTGATGCACTTTATCACTTATGCTTTCAAGATTCCACAATTTCACTGCAATATAATATTTTGTTTCCTTCACTCTAATTTAAAAAGCAGTATTTGTATGTAACGTGTTATTGTTCGTGGATTTTTGGTAATAAAGCTTTTCAAACAACAGAGGACAGATGTGCAAAATGGTGATTAAGTGCATAAACCATAAAAACACCTTTGCAACTGTACAAACGCAGGTATTCATCTTGCAAAATATTGCATCTACAGAAAGGTTTAGCAAACAATGAATGGCGCCAACGTCATGCGTCAAAACATAACATACATATACACACAGAGATGCAGATACAGAAAGGGGCTTTGGACAGCCCCTTACAGCCAATGGCTACTGTACCTCAACTGCCTGCTATTGGCTTTAGGGGTTGTCCATCAGCAATGTAATCAATCCACTGTATTTTCCCCGGCAATGCTGTTCTGTTTCAGCGACTTTGCCTCTTTTCTCTTTAACGCTTCTCTAAGTTCAAAGAGATAGGCGTTACTCTCCTGCCCTGCTTGTGCCCTGGCGTACTTCTAGGGGTGGGACTCTGCGGCTGGAGAGATTGCAGTTTGGGCAACATGAGGGTCATAGGAAGATCTAGTGCCTCATTTATGAGGCCCCTTGCGCCGCCCGGACGTCACTTTTTGTGACGTTCCATGCTGCAGGAGACTGCTCCACGTTTATGAGGCAGCACCATTAGAAAAAGGAAAAGGCTTCTTGTGATTGTTTTTTGCAGGAAGGTTTCCTGTCCTGCACAAAAATAATCATCCCTGAAACGTAGGCAGCCTTGTGCCATGTTGCAAAGCTGCCTGTATTGGCGCAGGGCAGACAATTGTGCACCGGTGCAGGGGAAAAGGGCAGGAATGCACCGTATCTGATAGATACGTGTCAATCCTGCCCTTTCCTTTTGCGATAGGGCAGTGCAGCAGGAAGGCCTACGGTGCTGCCCTACTGCAAAACCTCATTAATGAGGCCTTGGGCCTCATTTATCAAACGTGTTGCATCACTGTGTGAAAACAGCGATGCAACACTTTTCAGTGCACCCTCATTACGACACCATGGATGCACCATATTTACTGAATGATGCTTCATGTCATAAGGAGTTACAGATATGTCAGTATTTCTGACGCATATGTAGGCGCAGTAATGATGCATTGCTGGAGTGTGTCCAAAAGTGATGCAACTCCAGCAATGGGTCATTACACATGGGCAAGTCACATGTCAAATGCACCTGCATCAGTCTTACGCCTGCTGTGAGGCAGGCGTTAGATTTTGATGCAGTGGCATCCTAGAAGTGGTGCAGGGAAATCTAATAGATTTCACTGCGCCACTTTTACAAGGCTTTTTGTGGGGGAACGCCCACCCTGCATACACTATACCTGACTCAGGTATAATGTAGCACTGGGCTTTACAAAGTAACACATCTGCTTAGATGCGTCATTTTGTAATTAGGGAGCAACGCGGCACATTTTCTACACCACTGTCACAACAGCAGCGAAAGTGGCTCATAAATAAGCTCCCTAGTGTTTGTGAGCTTCTGGTATCAATATCAAAGCACTAAAAACAAAGATTAATTATGACTCTACAGGATGGAAACTCAGTTTTAAAATATCTTTCAGTGAAAGCAGGAACAAAAGGTATCCTAGCTAACTAAACATGAATTAGGAAATGTAACCAGCCACATCTGTCAGCAGTACCCAGATGGTGCTCGTGGCTATTTGAACTGCAGGAAGGGACTTCGTCCAACTGGGAGGCACAGCTGACCATAAAGGGAAGGCAGCTACTCCCCCATGGGTGGTAGATAGAAGGCACAGCATGGTGCTAAACTGTGCCAAAAAAGGAAAAGGGTCAGCGAATGACCAGAGCAGTTTGGGTTCAAAATACACAATCAAGGAGGAAGGGCGTGGTCATTACTGTGCCCATAAAGGCGACTGGGACAAGCAGTCGCAAGGTTTGTCGCCAGAAGAAATTGAGGCAGGGTCTTGTGTCGCTGGCGTCACTGGCACATCCGAGGCAAGGGTTCGAGTCCCACCACCGGCGGCAAGGGTTAGAAGGGTGTCGTTGCAGGGAGAGGACTCCAGGACTTGCCAGTCGAGCGGGTTATATAAACTGCACAACAAATGCCAATTAGCCCGCAGGGTCAATTACACCAGTGCAATAGTATGTCACCACTGCTCAGAATAGCATTGATGCGGGCATCCTGACAGGGTTTCGAACTAATCCACCAGCGTGAGCCGCAATTGTTATCTAGCTTGTGTCTGAAGGATCGCTATTAGTGGCTTTGTAGTAGCCACCTTTCAAGCATGTGTTGCGTAACTATATACTGGCTGACTGGGTATTGATGCTGGGTAGGCCTGGCACAGGGGGAATCAGGTGAATGCCGGGGTCATAGATATGCCCAGCGCTGGGGCAAGGAGCATTCACTTAGCCACTGACGGGTTACCCTGGCAAGGGAGCTTTCTTTCCCATTAGTACTAATGTTGCCTTTCAGCCAGCACTGGTACAGGCAGTCGCACAGTTAGTAAGCACCCACACAACCTGCCGTGACAAGTGTCAAACTTACCTACAGGCAAATGAGGGCTATTCGTTCTCTGGATCAGCTAGGAAGGTTGTATTTTATTGCAGGACCAGGTCCTAGCTGGTCCCAACATTGTAGGCAGATAACTTTCATGAGAGTCGTACGCAGCGGGACGGGATTTGATGTGAGCTATGTGCTACGGTTCTAGAGGGCGATCTCAAGTAGCGCTGGGGAGGATTATATCAAATTAGATGGAAACACAAAATAATTTGGCAACCGGCACTCCCAGGCACCAAGAAAAAGGACAGGTAAAGCCAGTTAGGAACGGTCCTATTAGAGAGAAACCAGAGTATTGAGTGATGCGGAGGGGGGCATCATGCAGAGCGCATGATGGTTAAAACGTTAGTTGAGCATTTATCCTCTTTCCTTTTTGTTAATTACAGTTCAGAATTCAGACACCAATATAGCACAGTAAGCTAGGAGCCGGCAGGGACAAGAAAGGGAGGCAAAACGGGCGGTATCAGGTTGGACGGGAAGTGTTCCAGTCTTTAAATATATGTTGAGTGGTGCCACAATACGGTAACTGGAACCAGACAAATGACCTCCAGCACGGTACTAGTTGATCAGTATTACTGAGCGACGGTCTGAAGGCTTGGAATGTAGGTAGGAGAGTCAGTTCAATCCCAGAATCGTGCAAAACCGCTTAGAGGTTACATGTTTTTGGAAGAGTAGGATTGCTGAAACCCTGCGCCCAGTCATACTGGCAGCACAGCACTGGTAAAAAAGCTTGTTGGTGCCACCATAAGCTAATCATGATTTCAGTGATGCTGAAGGTGAGCAAGGCTACACACAATGCCGATAGAATGGAGACAAACTGGGGGCATTCACAGACAACAACACCACTCAGAATCACAAATGCATACTAGGGGGTGGGACCAAGATTCCCTAAAAGGTGCTAGGGGATTTAATCAACAATAGAAGCTAGGTCATTAGAACCCAACAGGCGAGGACTAATAGTCAATGGCAAAGTACTAGGCCCATGTAGGACCAAAGGTATGGTACACAATGCAACCTGAGGACCAAGAGCACAGGCTGGACACATTGAGGGGCTTTCTTCTCGAGAAGGATGGATGCGAAGGGTGGGCTAGATCACACACAATGAATTAAGAGAACAGAGGTGGACCAGGGCAACTTTGGACAGCAGCCCCCTGGGCCGAATCTTGGGGCATATTACATTAGAAGAACAGCATTACCAAGGGGGTGCATCATGGCTCAAGTGGTAGCCAGAAATTAACCTTTGTAACGAGGCTATATACTTTAAGAATCAGAGCATCAGATTAGCCCTTTGCGAGGGGAGGTGGCATGAGCCTCATTATCTAGATGGATGAGGCAGCGCAGGAAAAGAGCTGAAGTCAGAAAACCCTTCCTCTGGGCTGACACCGGTGGGGCACAGATGAAAAGGTTTGGCTGCCTGGCAGGGAGAGATAGGTCCTCTGGAACATCATACAGGCACTAGAACACATTTACTTGTGGGCCTGAGGGGAGCTGTCAGTGGTCGGGAAATCACATCCTGTGTGGCAGGATTCCCAAGGTTTAACAATAAATATCTTCACATATGGACATAAAAAAGCAATCACCCGAGCAAGGTCCTTGGGATGCCTTAACGGCAGGGACTCTGGAGACAAGTGCCCGGATGTTGAATTGAAGAATGACACTTCAATGTAGGTTGAAATAGGTTTAATCCTTAAGCAAGCAGGTATACAGCTGACAGGTAGTCAGTCAGAGTCAACTGAATAAATGTAGAACACATAGAGGAGAGTGGAACACAGTACACTCAATTCCAAAGAATGTGGAATGTGCAAAGTTAAAGGTACATTACATATTACACAACATAACACATCCCCTTCGGAACGCAAAAACAAAAAAACAATAAAATGATTATAACAAGCATCATCCCTTTTCTTGAACAAAAACCAAAAAAAAAACGAAATTAATTATATATAAATGAAATTAAAAAAAATAAAAAATTAAAAAAAAAAATATATATATATATATATATGTATGTCTTGCTTTATAATGGAAAATTTTCAGAAATATAATCAGCCAACCGAACTGGAGGCCTTTTTTCACGTCTAGAATTCCTGTTGGTGTTGAATGCTTCCTGACCGGCACAACTCGAAACAGGAACACTGGGAACAGTCAAACTTGTCAAAACATCTTGATTAGCTAAACCTTATACACTAGGAACAGCTAAATTAGAGCTAACAGCAACCTCATTGGAGACATTTACATTAGATGATTCAGATGAAGTTGAGCACATCAAATCTTCCAAGTCAAACAAATTAGAGGATTTGCTAAAAGAGTGCAAAGAAACAGAATCAAACAGATCAGAAGAATTGTTTTGTTAAGGGAATCCAAAGGATCACAACATTTAGCTACCCTTTTAAGATTCCACACCCGACCATCGGTAAGACGAACAGAATTATTCATGATCTCCACAACTTGCATAGGCTCATAAAAACGACTTTGCTCCTTCGGAGATTTGTTAGGTTTTTTAACTCTTACCCACTGACCAACAACAATGTCAACATTTTTAACATTATGCTTTGAATCATACCAAACTTTACTCTTTAGGTGTGAAGCCTGAGTTTTTTCTTTTACAAAATTTTCAGACCAATTAACAACATTAGATTTGAACAACCAACCAGGAGGGAATTTTGTTCGTGGATTTCTACCACGCATAAGAACAAAAGGAGGAAACCCCGTGGCTTGACAAATAGAAGTTCTGTAAGACCAAACTATTTTTAATACCTGAGTTTCCCAATCCTTGTTACTTGCAGACATCTGAATGGTGTTTTTGATGACACGGTTGAAGCGCTCAACCATGCCGTTGCTGTTTGGATTATACAAAGCAGTGGTTTTGTGCTTGATACCTAATCTGTCAAAGTACTCTTTAGCCTTACTGGACATAAACTGAACGCCATTGTCACTTAATAAAACAGAAGGAATGCCTTCTAAAGTGAAAGAATTATCTAAAAATTGTAAAACAGTATCAGTATCTGCTCTATTAACAATCTTTACAAAAGGCCATCTTGAGAAAAGATCCATCAACACCAAAATATACTTCTGGTCATTACCAATGGGACCCATAATGTCAATAGCTGTGTGCTCCCATGGTGAATTAGGTTCTACCATAGTGCCCATAGGGGGCTTACACATGACCAAAGATTTATCAGCAGCTTGACATGATTTACAATTCCTCAAAAATTTATCTATATCTGCGTCCATTCCAGGCCACCAAAATGAAGTTTTAACAGTGCGTTTGGAATGGACAATGCCAAAATGTCCTTCATGACATAAAGCCATGATAGATGAACGCAACGTTTTGGGAGGAATGACCCTTTTACCAAACCAGATATTACCTTCCCTGATACTTAGATCAAATCTGACCTCCCAAAAAGACTTTAAAGGATGTTTACTATCCACTTTTTTTGGCCAGGAACCAGCTAGATGTGATTTCACTGATGCTAATTCATTATCATTAAGATATTCTTCGTCCCACTTCTCTTTCATAATACCAGTACCTTCCAGGTCTTGCACATACGCAACTTGGAAAGAATTCCACAATTCATCTTCACATTCTACAAGCTGTTTGGGCATTCTAGACAAAAAATCAGCTATGCAATTCTCTTTCCCAGGTACAAATTCCATCTTATAACAAAAATCTTGCAACTTGATGGCAAGTCTGGCTACTCTTGCAGAAGTATTTATGGTTCCTTCAGTGGTTAAAACTCTGAGTAACGGCTTGTGATCACAACGTAAAATGCATTTTGTACCCCACACAAAAGCTCTGAAATGATTCACAGCCCACACACATGCTAAGGTTTCTTTTTCGATGGTCGAATACTTTTCCTCAGTAGGTGATAAAGAACTAGACGCATAAGCCACTATTTGTTCTTTTCCATTCACCCCAACTTGAGACAAAACTGAACCTAGTCCCTTGATGCTGGCATCGGTAGTGATAATGGTTTGTGCTTCAGGATTAAAACTCTTTAACGAAGCAATGTTTGTGATGCAGCTTTTTATGTCCTCAAAATCTTGTTCACACTCCACAGACCATACAAACTTAGTTTTGTTTTTCAAAAGTTGTCTAATATTATACGTTCTGGTTGCAAAATTAGGAATGTATTTAGAACAAAATTCAGCTAAACCAATGAAGGATCTAACATCATCTTTCCTTTTAGGAGAGGGAGCGCATTTGATAGCGTCAATGAGGTTAGGCTTAGGTTTGATCCCTTCACAGTCAATAACATGACCTAAATAGGTAACATGATCATTGGCAAAGGTACATTTTGAAAACTCAATTGTCAGACCCTTTTCCTCCAAAATGCTCAATACTTTTTCTAGAGTTTTATCATTCTCCTCCTTGTGTTTCCCAAAAAAGAGGATATCATTCTGGAAAAACTTTGTGTTTTTAACGGTGGAGAACAACCTGTGCATTAAGCGCTGAAAAACAGCAGCTGCTGAAGCTAAGCCAAAAGGCATTCTCTTGAACTGAAAACAACCTTGTGGAGTTATAAAAGCAGTGTATTGCTTGCTGTCTTTAAATAAAGGAATCTGGTGGTATGCGGCAGATAAATCAATTGTGGTGAACCACTTAGCACCATCGAGCAAAGCTAGCATCTCATTTATTTTTGGTAAGGGAAACTGATCCACCACTATATTATCATTCAAATGGCGCAAATCCACACAGTCTCAATTTCCCGTTTGCACGTTTCACCACAACCAAGGGAGAAACCCAAGCAGATGCCTCAATTGGCTCAATTATGTCAGAGGAGATTAATCTATCAAGCTCAAATGCAACATCTTGTCTTAAGGCAATAGGGACGCTTCTGACCTTATGAATTTTGGGAACCGCATCCTCCTTTAAGATTATCTTATGTTCAAAATCCTTTAATTTGCCAGTTTTCTTCTGAAAAACAGAAGGAAATTTCCTTAGCAGTACATCACCGGTCTTGGTCCCTTCATCCATTACCAGAACCGTTTCAACTGAATTGGGATCAAGGATTATATGTAAATCACCCTGATCTTTCCATCCTAAAACCGATGGTCCCTTTTTCGAAATTATAACTTACCAAAAGATTTGCGATTCTTGAATTCAAATTTCAACCAACGAAAACCAATGATATCAATCTTCCCACCATTATAACCCTCAGGGTCAATATCAGGAGAAGATAAATTTGAACCAATTCGGTCAACAAAATTGCTACGCCAAACATCCTCATTGATAATAGTGTAAGGCGAGCCAGAGTCCGCGTAAACTTTCACATGCACACCTCCTATGTGCATCCAACATTCAGGCTTATTGTCAACCAATAAACATCCATCCCGAATATTGAGAAGGAGTTTCTTTTTTAGGACTACTGCACATTCAGAGGCTTGATCATCACCACTGGAAGCGTTATTATCAGAGTCTACATCCTGTTGAATGCATTTGACAGTCTTAGTCCTCCTTCTACATGCTTTGGTATAATGGCCATACAGACCACAAGCACCACATTTACTCTTCTTAGCCGGACACGACTTAGCAATAGCCAAATGCTGAGAACTCCCACACCTTTAACATTTAAGAGTCTCACCACTCATTTTAGGCTTTGCCCATGTTTCATTCTTTTGTTTGAAATTGCTGATCTTTTTATAATTGGAACTAACTTTAGCAACAATATCCTTTGTAGTGCTATCGGATTTCAAGGCACTAGCACACCTGCTAGAAGTTTCAGCTTTACGAACTAAGGCTAAGATGTCATCTAGACAAGCATCGCCATTCATCCATAAACGTTCCTGAATTGCAGGATTGTTTGCATGCATGACAACCTGATCACGAATCAAATCATCCAGTAACACACCAAACGCACAATCATTCCCCATCTTTTTTAACTCACCCACATAGTCATCAACACTTTCATTCTTGGATTGCTTCCTCTGAAAAAATTTATACCGCATAATACCAATACAAACCTTGGGGGCAAAATACTTATCTAAATTCGACAGAGCAATAGTAAAAACATTACTGTCCCCAGCCCCAACAATAGGTTTGTTCATCTGATTATAGCACTTAAGGCCTTGTGGACCTAAAGAGTGCAAAAGGATGCGTTTCTTTTGTTCTGCAGACATTTTGCCATCAGAGTCCACAGTCTCCATGTAATTCAGAAAATAGTCATTCCACTCCAACCATTTCAAGTCTGGTGAAGAACCTTTGGACCAAAAGTCTTGCGGACTACTCAAAGAGAATGTTTGTTGACTCATTTCCAAATAAAATTAAAAGAAAATGCGATGAATTCTGGTGGAATTGTTGAGTGAAAGAGAAAAATAATAAATATTTACTTGAGATACAAGTCTTTCCTTCCCTGTCCTTTCTTCACCACCAGTGAATTTAAGATCCGGGAAATGTTAAAGTTCGTACAAGCAAAAGAAATGCCAAAATGCAATATCATAAAATTTCTTAAATAATATAAGAAATGATTGAAAGTACCTTTAAAACGCTTTAAATAGTCACTTCCCTGTGTGACTGAATCAGCTGAATTCACTCGTGTCGGTTAAATAGTTTTCCGACTACGAGTAGGCTAGACCAATCCGAAATGGCCGCCACATATGACGCACATGTTCACGTTGAACGTTTGACGTAGGAGCAAAAGACGCTGGAGATAGCCGGAGAACTTGCGAGCGAGCAGATGAGAACAGCATCAGAGGCAGTCACGCGCGAAGACTCCCATTGGCATTGTTCAAAATGCAACGGTAAGAGCTCCGAGTGACAATGCGCGTTTGCTCTGAAAAGTGTAATATCCAAATAAAATAAATATTTACTGTTCCACAAAACACAGGGAACGTGCTCACCGCCCAGCAACTCGAAGTCCTTTCCAATTTCTTTAAAAGCGCTTCCAGATACTCCGTAACGTCGTCTCTGCTTGCAGATCCACAAAGAACCAATTTGGTTTTTTTTTTAAATATTGAAGAGTAGAATATCCCGATCGTCGCCACTTGTTGAATTGAAGAATGACACTTCAATGTAGGTTGAAATAGGTTTAATCCTTAAGCAAGCAGGTACACAGCTGACAGGTAGTCAGTCAGCGTCAACTGAATAAATGTAGAACACATAGAGGAGAGTGGAACACAGTACACTCAATTCCAAAGAATGTGGAATGTGCAAAGTTAAAGGTACATTACATATTACACAACATAACACCGGAGAAGGGCCATGGGATGCCTCACGGCAGGGACTCTGGAGACAAGTGCCCGGAGAAGGGCCTTGGGATGCCTCACGGCAGGGATACCTGAGGCATAAGGTAAAATGGTCAGCATGGGCGGACATGGCATGTGCAGCCAAGGTATGGATACAGGGCCACGAACGTAACACATTCGGTAGCAAGTTGAAGCCTCGTAGCCGTGACCCACTGTACCAAGTGACAGAAGTAGAGCTGTCACAGCATTTGGAACCAATTTGTGACAGCCTGGAAGAGACATCATGACTGTAAGGTTGATGCATTGCAGGATTAGACAAATTATGGTCATTAGGATAGAATACAGTATAGGCGGTATACTGTATAAGCTGTTATAAAATTGTTTACGTTGTAATCCGAAATAAGCCAAAATGAGCATATTGATGACTAATGCCATCATGACAAGTGTGTACTAACGTCTGATGTGAATAAACTGTGGACGTTCTAATGCCACACAGGTCTTGGTGTATATAATTGATGGGAATAAATGAACAGCAGGATGGTCCATGAGATGCTCGCACAGCTGGTGGGGGGTTTGTAAAAACACTACTAATGCGACAACCCTCGAACTAAAACTAATGTATAAAGCTGCCTTGCACGTGTTATCATGACAAATCCATCCGATTTCTCTGAGCTCAGAGCATCTGAAGACACAGTCACCCAACCTGCTGGTTTCCAAAGTACCTAAGGGTGAAATCAGCAATTGCACTTAAACCCATGACAATGGCGTAGCAACGCCACCCCCCCACCCCAACCCCCGCTCCGTCAGCTGGGGAGGGGGGCTACTACTGGGCCCCCCTGAGTGAATCTCTAAATATAGAGGAATGAATTCTACGGCGTTTGTCACAAACTAGGTGAGGCCTGTGAGAGTACCACGTGTAGATCGTGTGCCCGAAACAGCTGGAAGGTTAGAGGGGGCATAGGTTACCTTCTAAGGGGAGACCTGCGGGCAAAGAACTGCATTGTAGGTCAGGAGCTCACTGCTTCCAGTTTGCAACTTCACACTACAGCCGAGAGCTGACTTGAGACATTCTCATTGTTTCTTCAGACATTGTTGGCTTGTGTCTGAATAGAAATAACCAGTGAAACTGCTTTATTCATCAGAATTATGGAGTAGTCTAGATGTTTCTTTAATCCCATAAAATAGTCAAGTCTTAAAATAACTTGGACTGCGATATTCAAAACTTGTGAATTGGGGAGGTGGTGGGGAACAAATGAAGGGCACCAATGCAGAAGAAGAGAAAATGCTGGTTTCAACTGGCAGTGCATCAATCTTAGCAGCGTGTTCAGTCAGTATGCGCTAGTTTACGCCTATGCAGAGCTCTGCTGACGAGCCACACAAGTAGATCACTCAGGGCTAGTGTAAAGCAGGGCCTCTATGAATAGCTCTGCCAAAGCACCTCAGTTCTGCCATAAGTAATACAGGAGGACCCGGGCACCACTCTTCATAGAACCCCACCATCCTGCCAGGCTATATCTGAGAGTTCTGTGGCACAGCACAGCTCTATCGATGTGTCCCCACCATGACCCAAACACCCAAGCTTCTACAGCAGGGGAATCCTTCTTACTTGGCAATAGCAGCTCAGTGCTAATCTATGTACTCTCAGTTACTTCAGCATTGGTGTGTATTCCGCTCTGCAAATGTGCCTCAATTTAGCCCTGAGAAATCCATACTAAAACAGCCATGCAGCCTCACACAAGTACTTCCAAAATTCCATGTACATCATTCCAGTGCACAGCACCACTGATGTTACAATAAAAAACACAAAGCTCTTCCAGTGCATCTCAACTATGCACTAATCTACCTGGAATTTAAACACTTGGCCCAAAATAACTCCACCAACTCACAGGACTAAACCACAGACCCTCCTGTAACCATCACACCAGTGAAACGACAAATAGCTCTGCAAATGCACCTAAATAATGAACTATAGTATTCCTGTCTTTTTAGCGCTGAGAATCCCCTAGACCCGTGTATGTGAACCTCAACCTCACTGGCACAAACGTCTCTTATATCAACAATGAGGCCCCAACATGGCTTCATCGTTGTGCCACAGTTTTCAATATCCAGTCCAACGGGACTGTAATACTCAGGTGCATCAATCTGTTGCCAGTTTACCAAAACGGACTCCTTGCATGTACCTACCCTCGTCAGTGATTTTTCATTCGGATCTGCGGCCTCATGTGTAGAACTAGTCTCACTAGATCTTTCATAATATATTGAGCTGTGAGTTTTACACAAGTCCAGAGAACTCCTTGATTGGTGTACCACTGATCTGGTTGATAATCCGGTCATCTATTATTTAAGGACACTCAATCATTTCAGGTACTGTTGTGCGTAATGGATCCATATCATAATAATCATAATATAACACACAAAAGCAATATCATTAATTACAACACTAGTTCACACTCATCATTTCTAGAGCAGAGGTAAATCCAACTGCTGAACTTGGAGACATTTTTTACCAGAACCCTGGTCTGAAATCCCATTTTATACATTAGGCGAAACTTGGTATCTGGGCAAACAACTTCATTCCATTGTAAATCAGTGTCTTTCATTTTAACATTTACGAGCATCTGTATGTAAATCAGAAGAGTTAGCCCTATACAATCTTCACTCATGTATAGTTTAATAGAGTGTCACGCAGGCTACACATACATTTCTACAACAAGTGCTTTAACTCCCCGTTTTCTTTCTGGAACACAAACGTGATACCAGCAGGTTACACATTAAGGTTCTGCAGAAGGCCCTTCAATTGTCTCAGCTACTTTAAGATGATTTAAACAAGTGACAAGAGATCACACACAGATCTCTGAAGCAAGTGCATTAATCTCATGAACTATCTTGACAGTATTAAACCCACAGACTTGCTGGATACACAGATATGCTCTCTGTTTGTGATCAATACAATAATAAATAACAGCTTTACTATGACAGCTCTTTGACACTTTCTTTGTGTAAATAATGCTAGTTCTTACAGAAGCATAAGCTTAGTGCCCCTTTGAAAATGTCTGGAAATATTTGGCTTTTGGCCAAATTTTTTGAAGCTTGTACTGTTAAATATGCCTTGGCTCCATACAATATTTACCGGGGTGGGGTGGGGTGGAGAAGGGGGAGAATACCACCTCCTCAAACCCATCCAGCAAGGTTCAAACTCACTTTCTCACAGCTATTCAGGAAGTGGTTAACAGTGAGGGGCAGCCGCGGCCCGTGGAGGGAGTTACAGTGGGGCAGGGAGGCGGGGAAGGGGAGGGGCAGGGTGGAGGGTGCTAAAAACCGGCATATGGATAATTGCAGGTAAGTAAACAATTTAATTCATAAAACGAATTTCGTAGCGCGCACTGCATCACATTTTATCTACCTGCAATTATCCATATGCCGGTTTTTAGCACCCTCCACCCTGCCCCTCCCCCTCCCCGCCTCCCTGCCCCAACGTAACTCCCTCCACAGGCCGCGGCTGGTGAGGGGTATTCTCTTTTTCTGGCTACTCCCCTGGGCCATGACGACATGAAAAGAAGATGGAGAGCACTAATTTACTGCATCTCAGTAAGGAATATTAAATAAATGAATCCTGAACAAACATCCTACTTATGACATGAAGGCAACGTATTGGAGAATGTGACAAAATGTTGAAAACAATCCCCCGTTGTCTCAGCTCAACTGTCTAGCTAACAGAAGACATAAACATTGAAGGGAAATTGCAGAATTCAAGTCCCAGTTGTGTTGCACTTTGCTTCTAATTCTGTTCTCGCTATGGCTGCTTCCGCACCCATTGTCATTGCTGTTAAATGCAGTCCTGATTTCCATGTACATGTTACTGCACATGGCCTTACTAATGAGGGTAGTGACTTTATATTCATGGTTGAACCCCACAATGGCTATTGCTTGGAAGTCTTTAACTCTTTGGTCAATTTTCCAGTTGTTAATGCTAATACAACACATTTCATTAAAACACGATTGCGCCACCACCTGCACAATACAGAGCATATGCGCTCTTAGAAATACCACTTTCTTATTGGGAACATACTATTTGGTTCTGGTGCACCCTAACTTATGTACTTGCACCAGTACGTATAGGTCCCCTAAGTAATTATGGGGACACCTGGCCAGCTTTAGCTGGATGCATACCAAACCCCGATGATGCAAACATTCCTGCTTAGCAACTACAACCATTGTATGCTAATTTTGTTAGACTTTATGGACACTTAACTCAGTATGTTTTGTGCACTTTGTTGGCACAACCAATAAGAGTTGGCCTGCCAGGGCAAGCCCAGTTACCTGCAGTGTCTACAATAAGTCCTATAATTGTTCATTCAGTTATGGGCCAAATTCCCCCTAACCATGAGGAAATTCCATTTTGGATCGCCCAATAAATCGATCAAATTGAGGCTGTTTCCCCTATGGGACTACAAGACAAGCACAGAATTTTAACTATGTGCTTACATCATGAAATGGTTCTGGCTATAGGAGACTGCAACACTTAGGGAACAGTCTTTGCCACTGTATATACCATCAGTCATGGCACTCCGTGCATGTCAGCCTTGTCAGATGTGTTAAAACAAAAACAGAACTAACATGGGGCAGCTGCTGCCCTGGATTTGGCAGTGGAACTTATGAGAACTTTTCCTGTGGAGTCCTCAATGATTCTGTTAAACATTATAGGTGAAGCTGCACCTCTGACTATACGCCAGTGGCTCACAGAGAATGTACAAGCTGACCGTGAACATTAGGTGCCTATATCTTATTGCTGATGCATACACATCCTTGGGACGCAATTATTCGGGAACTAGACCTACTAAACCACCTATTGGCATACCTGGTACTGACAAAGAAGTCAAGCAGACCCATGAGTTTTTAAAAAACCCATGGCATAAATCTAAACAAGCACTGAAAGGTAAACCTCGCGGTGGATCTCCATCCCAGAGCTCACTGAGAAGCGCCTCGATTTTCATAATCACAAATCACACTAAAATCAAGGCTCCAGACAGGTATCAGAATACTGATGCACATTCTACTCAATCTTTGCACGAATCATCTGACAAGCAGTACGAGAGAGGAGGGCGAACTGAGCAAAGACGAGTAGAATATGTTAAACTGCAAAGGAATGAGTGAGCGCACTACCACATTTGTGGATATAATTGTATAGTTGTGCCGTGCTCCAGGGATCACTCTCTGAGCTAGAGTGTATTTGAACATAATTGATAATGCATCCCTATTCAAATAGGGTATGTCCCCCTGTCAACGGCTTATAGTCCTTAATAGAAAGGTTTCTTTGTTAAATCCTTGAAATTATTATGGTGAAACTTCTTGGTATTTGATGTTGAAAAGTATTTATTATTCAAACTGTTACATCACAGTTCTATTCATATAACATTCTTTCTTTATATAGTTTACTTCAACTCCCAGAATGCATCAAATTCCCCCATGTGGTTATTTAATCATCCCAATGCATTTCAGCATATAGTGCCTTCTTCTGGGGATATTCTGTAAATAGCAGTATAATGTAATCAGGAAAATGTGTGTGAACACAAAGTAAGTCACAAACAAGGCTAATTCTTTATTGTGAAGTTGACGGAAAATTAATAAATGTGCTCATAGGAAATAGTGGAACAATGTTAGTCAATCGGTATTTCTTAAGGACTGTCAGAAGTTGTCCGCAGTGAAGAAACTTGCTCGTGGTGAAGAATGAAACAACGATGTGAAACATTCCGCTGATTTTAAAGAGCTACGGCTTTGTGCTAATGACTAAAGATATTCAAGTGCTTGTGCAGCGTATAAACGTATCGTGCTGTTTTAAAAAAACGCGTGGTACTGCTTCAAAACAAACAAGACTACACGGTAAAAACTCAACGGTTAATACCATGAGGGAAACACTCGATTAATTGTTTCGTCGTGTTCATGCAAAAGTAGACAACGACGTGAGTTAATACAGGGCTGTCTCAACAAAGAGGTAACCGAGCTTACGCTTACCGTTTAACCGGGAAGAGTGGAATAAATGCGGCGGCTCCCTAGGGGCTGTTGTGACTTCTCTGAGAATGCTTCTCTGTGACTACCAGTGAAGCCTGCTGGAAGCATATATTAGTGACGCGTGCGTAATGTGTGCGTGAGTGTCGACATAGAAAGGGGGCTATCTCGAGCTTATAGCATTGTTAACCGATTACGAGATAAATAAAGAAAGAAAGAAAGTTTCAAACAAAAGATGTGATGGCTTGTCTGAAATCTTGATCGTGTAGGTGACATGAAGCTAAAATGTATCCTTAATCGTGCGATGGGGAAAAATATATATTGTTAACAAACAATCGTTATGATGTGGAAAATATATATATAATACATATATCGGAATCAATATGGATAATAAATGCTATGGATGGTAAATAAACAGTAATGGACATATAATGATGATCTGTACAACCAGTCCATAAAACAAATGTCTATAAGTAACAAGTGTATTCCTTACGGTCGTTTAAGCCGTGAGGCTTCATGGAACATAATAGGGTAATCCAATAGTTTTCACGTTTTAATAGGAAGTTATGATTATCCCTTCCTTCTCGTTTCTCAACACATTCCAGCACACAAAACTTAAGTTGGCTGATGTTATGGCCGGCTTCTACAAAATGTTGAACTACTGTTGATTTCATTTGCTTGGTTCTTATGTTTGATTTATGTTCATTCAGGCGTGTCTTCATCTTTCTTTCAGTCTGACCAATGTAAATCTTCCCACAGGGTCATTTTAACATTTAGACAACATTAGTGGTGTCGCATGTTGCTGTAGCTTTGACTTTGATTTTATGACCTCTCATAGGGTGGTTGATATTTGAACCTTTAATCACAATATTGCAGTTATTGCAATTCCAGCACGGTTTACTACTCACAAATGTAGTTGCTGTTGTTGATGAACTAGGATGTTTTCATCTTTCATCTATATTTCTGCCTTGTTTGTGACTTACTTCGTGTTCACATACATTTTCCTGATTACATTATACTGCTATTTACAGAATATTCCCAGAAGAAGGCACTTTATGCCGAAATGCATTGGGATGATTAAATAACCACATGGAGGAATTTGATGCATTCTGGGAGTTGAAGTAAACTATATGAAAAACGAATGTTATATGAATAGAACTGTGATGCAACAGTTTGAATAATAAATACTTTTCAACATCAAATACCAAGAAGTTTCACCATATCAAAGAAACCTTTCTATTAAGGACTATCAGCCTGATTCATCAAGCCGAAATCGGCTCGCAAAGGGCCAGATTCTGAGAATCTGGCCCTTTGCGAGCGCTATTTTTGCATTTGGGATTCATCATCCCAAATGCAAAAATCGGTAATAGCGATTTCGCTATTTTGCGAGGAATTATATTTAAGGAATCTCTATTTGAGATTCCTTAAATGCAATTCATCATCCATTTAAAAATTGCGAATTCGCAATTTCGGCCCGCTATTTACCGCGAGGTCAAACCTCGTGGTAAATAGCGAAAACTTAGAAAAATGCTTTTAAAAGCATTTTTCTAAGTTGCATGTTGCACACACACACATGTCCTTTGGACATGTGTGTGCGCAACACCTGTTTCAATTTGCATTTCAGGGGTGCTACAGGGTGTCCTTTGGACACCCCTGGCACCCTTTAAATCGCTATCTTATTTGCGATTAGCTAATTGCTAATCGCAAATAAGGAATACTCCCCATTCATTCCTATGGGCCTTTTGGCCCATAGGAATGAATGGGGAGTTATTCCTTATTTGCGATTAGCAATTTGCTACTCGCAAATAAGGATTGTGTAGGAATCGCTATTTATTTAGCAATTCCTACATGAATCCCGTTTTGCAAGTCCTTAATAGCGATTCCTTATGATTCGCTATTAGGGGCTCGCAAAACGGGAGATTGATGAATCAGGCTGTATAAGCCTGTTGCCTGGGGGACATACCCTATTTGAATAGGGATGCATTATCAAACTGCAGAGGGAGACACAACGTTCGTCTGACATAAAGATAAAAAAGGAGGAAAATCCTCCTCAATATGAAGCCCTGTTTCAGAAAAAGAAAGTTGTGGCTATAACCATAAAATATGCCACATACACTGAGAGCCCTCCTCCTGAACAGGTGTGGGGCAGTTACTCTCCTCAACAACACTACACCAGACACTATAGTGCACCAGAATCTCCAGGAGTTTCTGGCAGCGAGAGCAACTGATAACTACTTTACAGTTGAAACCCCAGATAGGCATATAGACATTGCAGAAAGGGTATATGATATGGATATACAAATTGAGGGTGACATACAGCGCACCATTAAAGTAATATTCTGTGAAAATGTAACTTTGTCTTACGACGTCCTCCTAGCTGAGGTCGATTGGCCCCCACTCTTTGTTCAGACATTCCCCCCAGGGTGAGGATGTAAAACTACCTTCATTTTCTACTCTTGTCCCTCATGAAGTCAAACAAACTTATGCAGCAGAAGGGGCTCTTGCACAAGCCCCATCTATAACCCGTAATCATGTCAGCTGGGATAAGGACTCTCCTTATCATATCATACCCATATGGTCCAGCCTGCAAGTGCATCCACAATACCCTATTAAATGAGATGCTAAGGCACATGTTAGTGAAATACTCCCCCAAATGGAGTACCAGGGAATAATTGAACCCTATATCTCTCTGATGAATAATCCCCTTTTTCCTGTTTTAAAACCGGATCATTAATTTCACATAGTCTTAGACTACAGGCATTAAATAGCCATTCGCAAACTTTTGCTATACAACATACACTCAGTATGGTATTGATTAATAATAGAGGGGCACATGCATCAATGAAATTGCATTCGCAAATGATGCGAATCGCAAAATTCGGCCGTTTGCGAATGCAATTCCCATTTTTGGGATGCATTAACATTTTTGTAATTTTCGGAATTTAAGAAATCGCAAAATTGCGATTCCTTAAATTGCGATTGCATTTAAGGACACCCTGTTGCACCCCTGAAATCTACTTAGAAGTACATTTTGCAGACTCACATGCCCCAAGGGCATGTGTGAGTGTAAAATGGAACTTTGAAAAATGCACTTTCGTGCATTTTTCAAAGTTTTCGCAAATTACCATGAAGGTCAACTTCATGGGGGAGCAAATTACCATGAAGTTGACCTTCATGGTAATTTGCGAAAACGTTGAAAAATGCACTAAAGTGCATTTTTCAAAGTTCCATTTTACACACACACATGCCCTTGGGGCATGTGAGTGTGCAAAATGTACTTCTAAGCAGATTTCAGGGGTGCAACAGGGTGTCCTTTGGACACCCCTGCACCCTTGAAATTGCATTCTTAATTTGCGAATTTCTAATGGTGAATTGCAAATTAAGAATGTCTTTCCATTCATTCCTATGGGCCTCTAGGCCCATAGGAATGGATGGGGAGGTATTCCTTAATTGCGATTCTCAATTAGAGAATCGCAATTAAGGAATTTTAATAAATCGCTATTTTTTTAGTGATGTCTTCATGCACTGCAGTTTGCAATTCCTTAATTGCGATTCCTTATTTTTCGCAATTAAGGAATCGCAAAATGCAATATTGATGCATGTGCCCCAGAGTCCATAAAAAATGTAAAACATCCTAAGATGTATCAAATGTTTTTTTCAGCCAAAATCTAGCGCCTGAAGGCAGAGATTGGACAGCCTTCTCAGCCCTTGGCTTTCTGCGTCGCTTTACCCATCTAGCAATGGGATATAAGAACAGTCCAGGACTTTTTGCTGCCTGTATAGTGTCAATACTACATGATATAGACCCGGACGCATTATCCAACGTAGATCATATCTCCCTCACAGACGTTGAGTTAAACACCCACTTGGCCAGAGTGGATCACATAATTTTAGGATTCACATCAAGTGGCTATAAGTTCACCTTAAAGAAATCTCATATACGCCTTTCTTTTTTTTATAACTTTTTATTAAACAGATACTTGACAACACACTTTGATGTACAGAATCATTTGGCAAGTGTCGGAGAGGGCATCAGGTACATTGCTCATGATCAATATGGCCATTACCATACAGCGTAGATTCCATCGCCACAACATTCCATTGCAATTTTGTGACTCCATACAACCCTCCCCTTCATAGTATCATCCGTCATATAAACATTTCAGGTCCCTCTGTAGCCCACCCTCTGACCCCATATCTTGACCCACTTCCTCAGGCATCCACGTCCTTGATACACAATTTCTTTCTGCTGCACAGTACCAGTCAAGGTCCATCTTCCACTGTGCAACCCCGGGAGGTTGACTGCACCCGATGTCCTTGCAATATTTCTTTTTGCCACTATATCCGCCACCATTAACCATATTCAAGTGTATTTCAGCCATGAGTCCTCCATTGTTACACATAGTATATGCTATTGGGCTTCCAGATCAACCTCTTGACCCACCACTTCGGACATGACTCACACGATTCCCCTTCAGTAGTGCTGAATTCGAAGGAAGGTCCTCAGTGCATGAAAGAAAGTGCCAGCCTCCCCACAGCCCCTCGTGCAATGTGTATTATCAATATGACCCATTCTGTGTAGCAGCGCCCTCAAGGTATATGATCTGTGTAGAATAGGAAGTTGTATAAGGCGAAACCGTGCCCTTATGGCCACCTCCCGGGGACTATGGAGTGCCTCTGTCCAAATGTCATCCTTCCCTATGCCTACCTTAGTCTCCCATGTTTCTCGTAGTGCTCGTAGGGTGTCTCGGTGCTATTCATTATTTTTATATATCAGGGAGATGGCCTTATCTTGTGTTGCATCTAGTAAAACCCTATCTTCAAGCGGCGTTTATTGAGGTAGTTGTTCACCCACCGGAATGTGGGTTAGCAATGCATGTTTCAATTGCAAATATCGGAAGCGTTCCGATTCAGGCATCTGGTATTCTACCTGTAAGTCTGCAAACTCCACCATTGTTTATACTCTCCAAATATCATTTAGGTGGTCCATCCCAAGTAGTCCCAATGGCCAAAAACCCTTCAGAATGCCAACCTCTCTGAGGAGATTGCTGTCCCACAAGGGAGTTTATATCACATTTCTAAGTGTCCTTTTCTTAGGATATGAACTTACACATGAGGGTAAGAGTCTTTCCCTTCATTCTTTGGAGAAGTGTGCACAATTGCACCCTCCAAATACTTTAAAGAAACTACAATCCTCATTAGTATTCCTTAATTTTGACAGAACATAAATTCCTGATTAGTCACAATGCATTAAAGTACTTTAAGAATTAATTCACCTTGATTTTTCCAATTCACATTGGACATCAGAACTAGGGGTGGGCGGACATCTCCGTTCCGCCCATGGAATGTGCGGAGATTTACCCCTTCCGCCTTTCGCAATGAAGGAGGAGAAACTAGGCAAATCTCCGCACACTCGGGGGCAGAACGGAAGTTGGCCGCCCGCCTCCCGCCCACAATATTAAATGACTTTAAGCCTAAAATAAGATTTAAATAAGAACTTAGCTTATCGCAGGGTCCTCTTCCTTGTCCAGCTGGCCGTCTTCTTGGAACTGCGCATGCGCGGGAGCCTGCAGATGCGCATTCCTCACCAGGAATGCGCAAGCGCGGGCTCCCGCGCATGCGCAGTTCCAAGAAGACGGCCAGCTGGGCAAGGAAGATGACCCCGCGATAAGCTAAGTTCTTATTTAAATCTTATTTTAGGCTTAAAGTCATTCAATATTGGGGGCGGGAGGCGGGCGGGCAGCGAGCGGGCGTCGTGTAGCAGAAATATGCAGAGAGGCACGGAGATTTGTTTAATCTCCGTGCCTCTCCGCGTAAGTTCCTTACGCAACTTCCGCCCACCCCTAATCAGAACACACACACACACTCAGATCTTTACAATCGGACTTGCTTGCAGGACATCACTTACATACACGTGTAAATACCACTACCCTAATCATCTGGGTTTTACTGGGAGCAATTGGATTTACCTATATCACTTTTAATGAAGGTGAAACAGTGCTGATGGCATTTCTACTGAAAAATACTAACTGTGGTGCAGATGGCCCTTTTAGCAACCTCTGCCATAAGGGAAACACATCATTGTCGTTACTCCTGTACCAGCCTAAGAGGCTGTCACAAAAGCTAATGTTCCTAATGCAAATCACTCCATCCTTGAAGAATACAATGAGCAACATCCTTAACAGCTGTTGATGTGGACATTGTCTTTCACCCGTCTTACAGACATATGAATTTCTTCAGTATGAGAATGTTTACCCTATGCCCACCTCTGTCTTACCTCTTGAACAGTATAAATATATTGCTTACACTGATGGTTCAGCCCAGCCCAGCCTGCCGTAGGTTCTAAACAGCAATATTCTGTGACCTGTGCCACCGTTGTAGGTGTTATGTTGACGGGAACTTCCAACCACAAATAACTCGGAGCTTTGCTCTTGCACTAGAACATACACATCTTGAATTTCCCACACTTATAGTGTGTGATGCGTATTACTGTGTACAATCCTTTAATGATTATTTACATTATTGGCAGCAGAATGGATTCAAAGAATCTAAAGGCAGCTAAATCAAACATAACATGCCTTGGTTTAAAGTGGCAGACCGTAAAGATAGTTTGCCACAGCCTCATGTTATTCATACTTTGAGCCATCAGCGTGTGGGAGCACACATTGTAGGGAATTGTCTGGCTGATGAAGCAACCAAATCTCCAGTTGCAATTGCTACTATTGCTGCAGTTACTCATTTTAAAACGAGAATAGATTCTGATATCTTGGCTGCCGTCAATGCCATTAGAGACAGCACCCCTTTGCCTAAGGACTTTTCAACTAAATATACTTACTACTTAAGTGAAAAAAATGTTCCTTTTGTAACTATTACAGGAGTTGGCAATCATTTGATTATGAACCAAGTCCGCACATTCGCTTTAGTGATAGCTGCAAATGAAGGCATTGCTTCTGCACATGCAGGTATGGCAGTCACAATTTCGCTGCTACAGCAACATTATTGGTGGCATGGCTTATATGAATATGTCCTATGTTGAGACATTTGTCAACAGATTAAAGCTTCCACTCTGGCTCGTCCACAACAGACACACCTCTTAATTTCCAACAAGCCTTTTGGCTGTATTTATTTGGACCACTGTGGTCCACTGATTTCAGATACTGCATTTAAATTTATCTTAGTTGCAGTTGATTCTTGCTCCAGGTTCCTTTGGGTTTGGACACAGCATTCAGCTGATGCTCGCACAGTTATTAAAGTTATTCAAGTCTTTATCGGGGCACATGCACGCAGTACATTTCACTGGGACTGAAGCCTGCCTTTTGCTTCTAAAGCGTATAGGCACGCTATGGCTTCCCTGGGTGTACAGGTGTATTATATTGCTCCATACCGACCCAAGGACAATTATGCTATGGAAGAGGATGAACCATGACTTAAAGCAGTTCTTAACAGCTAGAGTATTAGGCACGGGGTGTAGTTGAATCCACCACCCATATGGGGTGCAGTGAGCCCTTAACAATCCCCCTTAAAGATCTCTGCGTGGCTGGACCCCATACTGGGTCCTTTTATGGCACCAACTTGTATCTTCCCGACCTTGACGGTCCAGACATTGTGGCAGAAGCCTCGCCCTTTGACGTAAATGATAATTGTGCTAACTTACAGTATCAACAAAACTTCAGTGACACTCAATCCAATGAGCATTTGAAGATGTCTGTCTTTGCAGAAATAAAGGAGAAACCAGAACTTTCCGGCTGTACTCCAAAAGTTGGGGATCTCATGGGAGAAGGTTGCAGTAATGAAGTAGTTTGGCCCATCATACCGAGCACCTGTTCCAGTCCTTGGCATTGAAGGTTTAAGAACTCTAATCTTACCAATGCTTCCTGGTTCTAAGGACAATCGTTTTGTCTCTATTGATCACATCAGGTTACATCATGTGGCTGATTCTCAACAGTAGGCCACGAGGAGTCCTTGGTAGTTCCCTAACTCCTCTTGCTACCATATGAGAAATTCCTCTACAGCTAGTGAGCACCACCGAAGAGGTTTCTCTCCAGCTGAGGGTGGGAGCAGAGAATGCACTACAGTTAATTACTGCATTCCCTACAAATACCAGCAACACAACTGAAGTGAGTACTGTTCTTACTATTGCATCTTCTGCAGCTGATTTCGTTTATGCAGATCCGCCTTTTTTAAATCCACCTCTTCTAGATTTTTCAAGTCCCCAGAGGCACCAGTTTTTTATTGAACTGCTTCTGGGTATTATGTGGGTTAAGATGATTTTTCTTTGGATTCTTTTGATGATTCTTCTGTTTTAGACACTCCTCCTGCATGGAACTGTGTTTTCATTTCATAGCTGAAACACACTTATCTGGTGCCATCTTGGATATATGTTTGGACAACACCTCCCTTGCTTTTTTTATTCCGGGATTAGATTTGCAATGGGTTTGTTTCTTGCTGGTTAGTGGACATTATCTACCAGAATGCTTGGCTACAGAACTGGTCGATGAGGTATTGACACCTTACTCATCTTCACATAAACTAAAAATAGACTTGTCCATCATGAACATTTCAGCTGTTCAAGTAACTGATGGAATTGTTTGGGATAAAGTTCCCTTCAATATATTCGGACCTACAGAGATTCTGCAAATACCATATGCATTTATGGTTTCTATGCGAGATGCAATTGCACCATTCTGATGACTGGGATGTTGAAACTGTAAACTTAATACTCTACGAGCTCACAGGGTGGGTGGGGGGGTTAGGGAAAAAACATAAAAAACGTCCTCATTTTCGCTCTAGTTTAGCTTTGAGTTTGTTGCTGCTGTTTGATGAATATACGATTGTTCTTTCTTCATTCTGGTGGTATGTATACTGGTGGGCTTGCCCTTATAAATTCTGCAGTGTCGCTACAGATATTATAGTGTTGCTGTTGATGGTAAAAGTCTTGGTGTGGGATCTTTATTTCAATGAGTAAATTAGCTATTCTCTCCTTGAATACTAATGGATTGCGTATTAATCCTAGAAAAAATATTATAATGCAGTATCTTCGCGACTCAGATGCGCAGATTATAGTACTCCAGGAGACTCATCTTGCTGAATCTTAAAATGCTTTTGTTGGTTAAAAAAATAGGTGGATTGATCTATGTATAATGACGTCCCAATCTGTACACATTAGAGGTGTGGCAATAATTTTTAAAAAATCAATAAAAGCGAGGTTGGTGTCTAAATTGGTTGACCCTGGCGGTAGATGGGCAATTGCATCAGTGATCATAGCAGGGTCCCCAATTACTATCATAGGATACTATGGTCCAAATCAGGACGACCCGTCAGCTTTGAAGACCCTTTTTTCTCACCTGTATCTATTTCCTGAGCCGGTTATTCTTGCAGGAGATTTTAACATAGTTTTGGATCCTCTATTGGATAAGTCTCCTTCTAACAGAGCCAGGTCTTTATCTAAAACTAGGTCTTTTCTGCAGGATAGTATGAAGCAGTTAGGGTATAACGATATCTGGAGATCATTGCATGGGCAACAAAGAGGTGTTACATTCCGCAACTACAGATACCACCATCAGTCAAGAATCGATTTTATTTTGATTAGTCAACCTTTAGTTAATTTGGTGAAATCAGTTTCTCACCTCCCCTTTCATTTATCAGACCATGCGGCTATTTATTTAGAACTGGAGGGGTTTCCTAAGAGTCGTCTGAGAAACTGGTCATTTGATCGTTCATTGCTCTCCTCGTTGGATGTTATTAATGCTCTTAATGTGGAGGTGCAGCACTTTTTGTGGAACAGCTTCCCCTGGGGGCGTATGGGATTTACTAAAGGCCTTCTTAAGGGGCTTTATAACAAATAAAGCTACATATAAGAATAAGATCTATAGAGAAGCTGTGACTTCCCTGGAAATGGAAATGGCCAGAGTGCAGACAGAAATAGCCATGCACCCGGATGCCCCTGCGACCACAGTACAGGTTTGGCAAAATAAAGTAGTTACGCTAAAAGGGGAGTTGGGCTCAGTTTTGAACGCTCGGGTCTTAGAGAGATGGGAAGTAAGTAAATTGGCCCATTTCGAGTATGGTGAGGGGGCTGGAAAGTTGCTAGCCTGGAAGACAAAGACTGAGCAGGTTAGAAATAATATCTATTCAATTATCTCTGGCGATATGACATACTCTACCGATGCAGATATCAGGGGGGCTCTCCGGGAATTTTTCTGTGAAATGTACCGTGAGGACAAAAATATTGAAATCAAACAAGTTGAAGATTGGTTGGCGGGAGTTTCTCTTCCTGCACTGTCATTAGAACAACGTGCTGTTTTGAAAGATCCTATCTCCCAGGAAGAAGTTAGACTGGCAATTATCAGTAGTAAAAAGGGTAGGGCTTCTGGCCCAGATGGCATGCCGTCGGAAATTTACAAGGCTTTGAACTAAAAATCCTCCCTTTTTTGACTGAGCTGTTTAATGATATCCTTCAAGATGGAATGCCTCCTCCCACTTCTTGGAACAGTGCCTCAATAACATTGATACTGAAACCAGGACAATCGGCAACCTGCTGTGGGTCTTATAGACCAATTTCTATCTTAAACGCTGACTATAAAATCTTTGCGTCAGTGTTGGCGAACAGGTTGGGGGCAGTTGCTTTAAGTATCTTGCACGTAGACCAAAAGGGGTTCGTAAGGGGTTGCCAGCTCTATGAGCTGACTTATGATCTCATAGGAGCCATCGACATGGCTTCTGTAAAATCACTCCCCCTGGCTGTTCTCACCCTAGACGTCACCAAGGCCTTCGATAGGGTCGGAGGTCCTGGGGAAATTTAACATCGGCGAGAAATTTAGGCGTGCAGTGAGACTTTTGTATCAGAATCCGTCTGCCTCTTTACTTGTCAATGGAGAATTAACTAACCCATTTAACATCACGCTGGGTACCCGCCAGGGCTGCCCTCTCTCTCCCCTCCTATTCGACCTATATATTGAGTCTTTTGCTCAACGGCTACGGGACGATTGTAACATCAAGCCCTTTATTTTTGAGGGATGGGAGAAGAAGGTAGCCCTGTATGCGGATGATGTCCTTGTTTTCTCCTCTGAACTCCGCTCGGCCCTTCCAGCTGTAATTGCTCTGGCTCAGGACTTCGGCAACGTGTCTGGGTACGAAATCAATGCCTCGAGGACGGATATTATGGTCTGGAACGACCCTGAGCCGGTGGCAGGGGCTCAGCTGAGTTCTGTTTTACGCTATTTGGGCCTAAATATATGAAATGATATAAACAAAATAGTTCCATCAAACTTTTCGTTTGTTGCCTAGGAGTGTCGTAGGCTGATGAAATCATGGTCTTCGCTTCCCCTATCCTTATTGGGTAGAGCCAATTTAATAAAAATGTCCATCCTTCCCAAAGCTTCGTTTTTGTTTAATACCATCCCTCTTTTTTCGAACCTTCTATGATAGCCAAACTTCAAAGTGATATAAGTTCTTTTATTTGGAATGACCACATTCCTAGAATAGCCTGGAAGAAACTTAGGCGTCGTAGAGAAAAGGGTGGTTTGGCGGCTCCTGATATACAGCTATACGCGTGGGCTTTTCAATTTTCCCATTCTAGGATGTTGCTAAAATCACCCATTAACTCCGCTTGTGGGTATATGTTTGCAGCACTGCTTAGAGGGGAAAAAATAGCTGAGCATGTGTTTTTGTTTAAGTTTGACGACCCCAAGTTTAAAAAAAAAAAATTTGAAGGTATTGCAATTTATATCTAAAACATGGGTGAAACTCAGGCGTTCCATAAAAATTGATTATTTTTCTAGTAGATCTCCACTGTGGAATTCACCCGGGTCTCCGAGTTGGCTCCTTGATAGTCTCGCAGTACCACTAAGAGAGGCAGGACTGGAGGTGTGGGGCGACCTTTTTGTGGAGGGTAGCTTACTCCCGTGGGAGGTGTTATTCTCTAAAATAGGGTCAGGACTCTCCAGGTTTAAATACCTGCAAATACGAAGCTGGGCACACTCACAGGTTTCTGCTAAGGGCAGATTTTTGTTAGGGGGTGATAGCAACATGGTCTCCCTCTTAATAGATAAGCCTCCAACTAAGAAAGAGGTTTCATTTTGGTATAATCTACTATTGGAGGAGGTTGAGAGTGAGTTCCATCTGCCGGACATACTATGGGCCACACATATTACCAACCAAAATGTGGAGAACTTGTGGTTTGAGTCTTTTAAGAACATGTGGAATATAGTGAAACCTTCTTGGTTACGCCAAAACCACCTTTTTACCCTACATAGGGCCTATTATTCGCCAGAGAGACTTTCGAAATTTCCAAACAACTCAGCAGTGGCATGCCCTAAATGTGGTCTGACGGCGGCTTCTGACCTGCATATGTTCTTTGATTGCCCTCTGTTATTGCCTTTTTGGAACGCGTTTGCCTCACACTCAATACTGCCTTAGACTCCCAAGTCCTGCTATGCCCCGCTCTTATAATTTTTGGGGTCGCACCAGAGTTTCAGGGTCTGGCCAAGAACGTACTCTTTTATGGTATTTTGTTAGCCAGAAGAGAGATTTGAAGGAAATGGAAAGACCCGTTACCTCCCACCTTGCTGGACTGGCGCACTTCAGTGCTACAAACATCAAAAATTGACCTATTAAGATCGGGCAATCCAGATAAGAGAAACTTCTGGTTTTTATTAAACTGGTTACAGTTGAGTACTTGACCATGTTTCCCCCCCCCCCAAAAGTCCAATGGTTACGCTGTTTGGCATTCTTTCTTTTTAATGTTTGTATACCCAATAGGGCGACTTACTACAAGATTGGGTATTTGACTGGATGCATGACATTACAACGCATGCTTTTACATCGCATGCCTTTACAACGCGGTATTTACAACGAATACCTTTACAACGCATAGTGCTTTTGGGTGCCGGATAGTGAATAGTTTAATTTACTATTCCAACTCCAGTCCCCGTGGATAGTAGGGAAGGTGTTGGATAGTACATTAAACCTATTCCCTATCTTAGAGCGCCCCCCAGCGCAATGCGTTGTAATGGTTTGCGTAGTAAAAGTTGCGTCGTAAAGGCACTGCGTGGTAAAAGTTGCGTTGTAAAGGTTGTATACCTCTTTGACTGCAGCATACTACTCCGTTGGTTGTTCTAGTGTGGTGCTGTGGAGTATAATAAATGTACTGAGGGGCGACCCACCTCGCATTATTCAGTGCCCCTACCAGTTTATCTGTGACAGTACGCCTATCTCCATGCACTACTGTTTAGCCACCAAGGGCGTGAATGAGGACTAAAAAAAAAAAAATACTCTACGAGCTGGAATACTACACTGTTTTCAAATCATAGGATCTTTACTTCAATTCTGCTAATTATGGTGAAATGTTCTGTTACCATCATTATGGACATCACTATTTACACTGAGATAGTGTTAAACACACTATTCTTGATTACACACAATGGGAACATTGCCCCATTCCTCCACAAGGGTGATCCAAAACAAATACACATGTATTTCTGGAAACGATACATCAGACCCAACATCATATTATTTCAAATGAGTCCCTACACTACCAGAGAAATACATATGCTTACACAAACTAAGCTAATACATTCAAATTCATTTGTCATCCAATTAGATGTGAAAGGCTATGATTGTTGGAAAGACACAATTGACATGAAGTCCATTTGAGGTACCAGCCCTTGGCAAGTTCAGGGGATGGGAACCTTGTTCCAAGGCTGTTTAATTCCAACACAAATGATTTTACTAAATTGCACCTTCCAACAGGCTACATGTCTATGATTGGCAACAATTAAAGACATGAATGTACCAAATATTCCCTCGATGGCCCATTTTGACAATTGGCAACACTTAACAAATTACACTAAAGAACAGCTCAGTAGTATGTTGCAGGATGGTAAGTTTAATTCCACACTTGCGGGTCCACCTGGGTGGTTACTGTGGCCAGTTGACAAAATGGCTGTCATGCTCGTTTTTTGAATTCCACACTGGGGTCTTAGGCAAGCAGACCTAACCCCCAATATTCCCACTCACAACATTCAGATTTTGTTACCACCTATTCGGTGGATAAATTGTGTCAACAATGGCTGGAACATTCCACACTGTCTGTAGTAAAACAACATCTTTCTCTCCTATCCGAAGACATGGACTTATCAGACTTCCTCTTCGGTCCTGGGTCTCCATGTTCAAGAAGATTTACTTATGCTACATATAATGACATTTGGAAATTGTCCCAAATGAAAGCTTCCACAGGTTTAAGACAAATTGGTTAAGATGATTTGGATAAAGTGATTGCTGTGGTTGATAATAGTATTCAAACACTGTCTTCTTATGCTTCCAGTTTGAATAACATTCTGTCATTTGTAATTGTTATCATGCAAAGTAAAATGTCTACATTGTACCATGGGAAAAGTCAGCTTAGATCTATCATGCAGTTTAGATGGACACGTCAAACTCTTAAGAATGGCTGCCTCTCTTGTTGTTATCTTAATTCCAGCCAACTATTCCTTCCTTTCAATTGACGAGTAAACAGCAACTCATGGCTAAGAAAGATGCCACGTACACAATGTTACATTTAGAGAAGTTAGAACATGTCCCATTTACATTCACAGAAACACCTTCAACTGTCTGGTTAATACACAGTGTAATCTCATTGCCGATTTCAATATTCCAGTTCAGCTTGCATGGCACATTCCTTTGTTGGTCGATATGAACCCCTAGGAGGCAGCTTCATTCATGAATTATGATCACTTCCATTTTCATATCATTATGACTGTGCCAACAAAGAGGTCTTCCTTCGGCGGGGTAAACACAATGGAAAATTAATGGGCTGTGTTTACCTTATCTGGATGGTTTCGTGCCTTTGAGGGTTTTCCTTCGGTCTGTGTGCGCCCGTGTCGATTGCGGTGCCTTGAAGCAGGGTTGCGGATGAAGCTTGTGCGGCGTCCCGCTCCTAGCGCTGAGAGCTTGGCGTTTGGAGCTGGAAGCGGGGCTGCCTGCTAGTGGACTTGGCGACGGAGTATTTTCCCCTCTGGTAGCCGGGAGAGATCGCGCTACACCTCCGGAGAAGCCGGCTTGCTCAAGTGTTGATCTGGAGCACCAGGGCGGGTCATAGCATTGTCGAAGTGAGTCGGGTAGGTTCCCATTCACTCAATGCTAGGCAGCTTGTTTTTGGGAAAAAGTTTTCGCCCCCTTTTTTTTTGTAATTAAGAGCTGGGTTAAAACACTACTGAGAGAGCTTTAATTAGCAGGAAACTTGCTGAATTCTTTGACTTCCTAACGACACTGCTGACTGCTGATCTCTCAATTTAATATGGTCTTGGCTTGTTAGAAGCTCTTTTGGGTCCCTCGCATGATTGGTGGGTAGTGCTGGGTTTTACAAACTCAGCCCCTTATTCCTAAAATAGAGGTAGCGGTCAGGGGGAAACAACTCTGCGGGGGGGTGCTGGCTGGAAGCAGCAGAAAGGATCTCATGCAGGAGACGTGTAGCCACGGGGATAGGATTTAGGCGTGATGGTAGTCGGGTGATTGCCTTTACCTTCCTACGTTGGGATTCAAGCTCAAGAGAATTACCCACACAAACTCAACAGAGCCACTCACCCCGGGGTTTAAACAAAAAATAAACATAACTAAACATACTCAAAGTAAAGAAGGTCAAGGAATTGGAGGGGAGGGAAACGACTTGCTGGACCTTAAGAAAACAGTCTTCAATGCTTGGACTCTACAGATGACCATAGTAAGGAAGAAGTGGCGAGACTGGGGTCCAAAATTGAATATAGAGCGAGGTGGTTCAGAGGAGGAGAGTCAGGAGGGACTAGGAGCTGGGCTTAACAAGCCGAATAGATACACCCTCAGAAGTAGGGATATCTGGGGCCTATCCCAATCGCCCCCCGAGACGGACAACAGAGAATTGGTGTTAACATCTAAAGCATTAAGAACATCCCGAACCAAGACTTTAAAACCCATGCAAAATTCGGCCACATCTACAACATCGCAGAATAAAAAGGCTCCCCCGGGAAAGACTCCTACAAGCAAAAAACAGAAGAAACAGTCGAAGGCGAGTTTAGGAAGTTCCCGTGTCACACCTTCACTTAGATCATATTTCAAAGTCCAAGATATACTTCCTACAACCTATACTTCAATGGAGTCTATAGCGCCTAAAGGACTAAAGAACAGGTACGATCCCCAGGCTCCTTTAATTGATGAGGCTCCTCTAATTGATGAGGGAGCTAGTAGTATACTTCCCCCTCCTGGCGAAGATGATAATATGGAGTCTCAATCTAATGAAATATCGACGCCAGTCATTAGCAGGGAAAGTGCAGAATCAATTTCCCTACAAGGAAATTTAACGGCAGTAGTTTTAACAGAAGTAGTTGACTCGGTAACAGGCGGGGGAACCAATATCAACGAGCGGTGTGGGCGCAAAGTCCGCTACTGAGGATTTGCTAACAACTCTCTTAAAAGAAGTAAGGGATAAATTCGCAATTTCAGAGAGTAACGAAATGAAAATACAAATGGCTTGCGACTCTCTAGAGACTAAAATGAATGAGATATCTGAAAGAGTAGGGGCAGTGGAATCAGCCGTAGAAGAACTTAAAAAGCAAGTTGACGAAAATACACGAGATATCTAAATAATTAAGAAAGGTGATAAAATAATGCTGTAAAAGATGGAGAGTTTGGAGAATAACGCACGGAGAAATAACATCAGGCTCCTGAATATTCCTGAGGATAAGGAGTGCGGGGATACTAGAACTTTTGTACTTAATCTACACCCAGACATAAAGAAGCAATTCCTGGACGATGACATACAAAGAATTCATCGGGACCCTTACTTTAAAAAACCAGGGGAAAAAATCCAAAAAGGATATTAGTGAATTTTAAGACATATGTTCTTAAAGAGAAAATCCTGGCAGCAGGTCTAAAAGCAGGGGTGTACAAGAGAGCCGATTGGTCGTTCGCATAAGGTCAGATATCTCCCACATAACTCAAGATAAACAGTGGGAGTTAGGAAAATCGATGCAGGAACGGTTTCCTGCTTCCCTCAAAGTTATGTGGAACAATAAAATGTTTAATTTCAGGGACCCCGAAGAGGCAAACACTCTAATTGAGAAAATTAGGCGCACAGCCAAGTGAATAGACTAAGGTGTATATGTGTCGTGCCAGACCAAGAGAGAGCCTAAATAATAGAAAACTAGAGGTACACAATCTCACCTCTATTAGAAATAAGGGAGGGTTCCCCAGGGGAGGGTGGTGGGGCTTCACATAAAATGGAAAAAGCAAAAATACTATGCACAGGGTGGGGGAGCAAGTGGGGAAAAAAAATTGTCCTCATTTATTCTTTTTTAGTCAAGGGTGGTTTGTTGGCATTGAAGGCCTGCGGGTAAACTATAAATGATGGCAGGGTCTTCAGTAGGTCCAAGGTCTGCCCTTATGAGTAAGGGAAAGATAAACAAAATACGAACCATGTCTTGGAATGTCAACGGGTTAAGGGTTCTTTCTAGAAGGAATAGAATATTAGAATGCTTAAAGTTGTCAGAGTGTAATGTCTTCCTGGTCCAAGAATCACACTTACTTAAAGAGGAATGGAAGGGGGTTGTAAAACAACAAAAGTGGATTGAACATTGTGTCTGTACAACACAATCTTGTACAGTAAAAGGAGTGGCCATCTTAATTAAAAAATCAGCCCAGGCAATGTTAGGGGAATGCTGGGTTGACCCTTGGGGGAGGTGGGTCATCGCCAGAATAAAGATAGACGATATGTGGACAACCTTTGTAAGTCACTATGGGCCAAATATAGATGACCCAACTACCCTTTATACAATACTTCACCATCTGGTAAATGTGAATGATCACATTATAATGGGGGGAGATTTTAACATGGTCCTAGACCCAAAGGAAGATTCCACAGTCAGAGCAGGCCACATCACTCAAAAAATGAGAATGGCCCTGAGACAATTCATGTCAGACATTGGGCTAGTAGATATTTGGAGAGAGAAGTTCAAGGCCCATAAGACATTTGGGGACAAGTTCACCTTTTTTAATAAAAAGTGTGGACATCGCTCCAGAATTGATTTCTTCTTGACTAATATCTCTTTAAGTAGAAATGTTAATTTTGTTAGACATGTCCCGGAACACCTCTCCGACCACTAGGCAGTTATTTTAGAACAGGAAATGGGAGCAAGCTCTCCCCCGAGGAGATGGACAATTAATCAAGCACTATTACAAGATGAGGAAGTAATTGAGAAGTTGAAGGGTGAGACAAAGGAATTTTTTGAAAACAATGTAAATTCAGCATCCCCCCTAATTATTTGGGACATTTACAAAGCTTTCTTAAGAGGATCCTTAATAGCTATATTGTTCTCCCAGGCTAAAAAGGTGAAAGAGGAAACACATAAATTGGAAGCGGAAATTCAGTTGTTGCAGGAACAACTAGAACAAGATCAAGGGAACACTATTCTTCTCAGAAAACTAGATCGTGCAAAACATAAACTCACGGACAACTTAGAAATTCGAAAGAAAAAAAAGTGGGACGCCAGCAAATTGTCACATCATGAGTATGGTGAGGGTTGTAGTAAACTTTTGACGTGGAAAACCAAAACAGACCAAACAAGAAATTGGATTAAGGACCTCCGATGCCTGAGCACTGGCAACAACATCTCAGATGATTCTGAAATAGAAGAGGCCTTCACCTAATTCTTTCAGAGTTTATACACAGATGAGTTCCTGCTGGAAGAAGCTAGGATGGAGGAATTTCTGTCAGGTATATCTCTTCCTTCCCTACACAGAGATGTAAAAGAACAATTAAACCTCCCCATATCAAAAGAAGAGTTAATTCAATCGATCAGCTCTCTAACAAGGGGAAAAGCAGCCGGTCCAGATTCAATACCTAATGAAGTATACATTAGTCTAAAGGACGAATTGGCCCCCTTCCTCCTTCAGCTTTTCAATTCCTGTTTCCTTGAAGGCCTAAACCCTCCGGCTACTCGGGATGAGGCCACAATAACAATTTTAATAAAACCAAGAAAAAAACCTAGACTTTGTGAGTCCTATAGACCTATCTCACTTTTAAATTGTGATAATAAGATCATCTCCCAGATAATCACTAAAAGGTTGAATAGAGTAATGAGTAGCCTTATACATTAAAGCCATGTATAAGAACTCCATGGCCAAAATTCGAATTAATGGGAAATTAACTAGGTCAATTCAAATAGGTAGGGGTACAAGACAGGGGTGTCCCCTGTCACCTCTACTTTTCAACATTTATTTTGAGCCTCTAGCTTGTATTCTGAGAGAGTGCCAAAACATCATCCCTTTCAGTTGTAATGGCTGGGTTAAAAAAATCGGGCTTTATGCAGACGACCTTATAATTTTTACCAGCTATCTAGAAAGGTCTCTTCCAGAGATATGGTCCAATTTAGAGAACTTTGGCAAGGTTTCTGGGTATAGCATTAATCAACAAAAAAACGAATTAATGAAGTGGAATATCAATTACAGGAGTACGTTCACAAAAAAAAAATAAGATATCTGGGTATCCAAATAGTTCACAATATCGAAAAAATTCCAGCAGTTAATTTTGAAAAAGTCACAAAAAAAGTTGGATCACAGCTACAATCTTGGGGTGGACTCAAACTTTCTCTATTAGGCAAATCAAATGTGTTGAAAATGTCGATTTTGCCAAAGTATACCTTCCTGTTTAACTCTATTCCCTGGACTTTCCAAAAGCATGGTTCAAAAAGGTGCAGGGCCTCTTTTCAAGTTTTATTTGGGGAAATAAAAAACCTAGCATCTCCCTAAGAAAACTTAGGAAGAAAAAAGCTTACGGTGGTATAGCAACCCCTGACCTATTTCTTTATTTTTGCGCTTTCCACTTAAAATTTTTTAGACAATTATTATTGGAAAGCACTTTTTTCTCTCCTCTCTATGAGGCCCTAACAGCAGAATTTTCCCAACAAGCAGGGTGTTTCTTATTAAAATTTGGGCATCCAAAATATTTCAAAAAGGTCAAACTCAAGATACTCGTCTCTGCCACAAAGCTATGGTACCATGTTAGATGTCTGCTAAAAATTCCATACTATAACGAGGCAGCCCCCGTCTGGGACTCCCCTGGAACACCTTTATGCTTGAAAGAAGCTCTTGCAATCCCACTCCGGTTAAGTGGTATTACAACCTGGGGTCAATTGATTTCGGAAGCAAAACTGATCTCCTGGCCCCATTTCTCGGCGGTATGTGAGGACTCTGTGTCAAAGTTCAAATACTATCAGCTGAGTAGCTGGGCAAGAGCAATGGGCAAAGAGGTACAAGGCAATTCGGGACTGGCTTCCAAAATTTGCAGTTATAAAACAAGAGCAAAAGAAGTAGCAGAGTGGAACTGGCTATTAGCCCAAAATGGAGAGGATACGCAGGTTGATTGTTACGAGATTTGGAAAAGGGACATGCCGGACGAAGACCTCGATACAATTGGGCAAGTATCTATGTCGTTTTTATGGTCATATGTAAATGCTGCACCGTTAAAAAAAAATCACCTCTTCACAGTACATAAAGCCTACTGGACACCTCAGAAATTATCGAAAATGGGGAGGCAAGAAATCAATAAGTGTCCAAAATGTGGAGAAGGAAAAGCAAACGAAGTACATATGTTTTGGAGCTGCCCGGAAATTTTCCAGTTCTGAAAGAAAATAGGTAAAACTATTTCAAATATTATGTGTTTTGAAATAAGTGATGGCTATAATATTTGGGATCTTACCAAAGGTTTTAACTGGGGGGGTTTTAACTAAAAAACATAGAGCATTGTTTTTCACTCTGATTCTCTTGGCACGAAGAGAATTGTACATTAAATGGATTTTAGCCTGCCCCCCCGATGGAAGACGAATGGATACATTCCATCCAAAGGGTAGCAAAATTGGACCAAGCTGGCACTAAGCGTAAGAAAACTGTCATTTGGGAAATTTGGGATAATTGGGTGGAGAGGAAATCTGGGATTTAGGTCGGAGTTTCACAGTTAGAGTTCTAATATCAGTTAAGGTAAATTAGTACACTGAGTTTTTGATACACATGTTTCTCACACACGATCCTTGGGTTGGGGTGAGGGCACGGTTCTTTTCGGTTGTTTTATTTTTTTGCTCTGTCCAATGATTACAAAAATACGCTATAAAATAACCCTAAGGATTGGGGATACTAGTGGCGCAAGAACCTCCCAAGAAGTCAGGATCGGGATTGGTCTTTTCACAACAAAGCCGATTGGCAGCCCTCCCGGAGTCCTAGGACATTTCATCTCTCCGTAAGGAGCGACCGGAAGCTCCCTTGGAATAATCCCGGCTATCTGTGATGAGCGAACAATTCCCATCCTTGAACCGAATTCATATTTAAAGATAGATGAGGACTAAAAAAACCACAAAAAAAAGAGGTCTTCCTTACCGGAAAGGAAAGAGACTCTTCTAAAGTACATTCACTCGTTGATAGACACATAACCATAAACTACACTTGCAATGTGTTGGTAGCGAATTTTCCTGTTATCTAAAATGAATACCAGTCCCTGCAATACTGCCTTTTAATTACAGTCCTTTCAAATGGAAGTTATTTAATGTTAAGAGATCAGGATTGTTGCGGAATGAAAGCTGGGATCCCATACATTTTATCGGTTTCCAGATAGTGACCTGCTGTAACAACATACTTTTCCCTCCCACTCAAGGGGGTATGGATAGCTCATTGTGGCCTTCTATTCCAACTTTGAATGTAGATTTCAACAAGCTAAGCAAACACAAAGCACTATTTTTCAAACAGATGTAGCACTAACACCTGTTTGAAAAACCTTTTAATTACAAGTTGCAAAGACATCCAGTGAAATACAGTCGCTGTTAAACACTAACCTTCCGTCACATTTCAGTTAATTAGTTAATTGTATTTTTACTGCATTGAATTCTGCTGGCCTTGCTCACTTTTTTAAAGTTCTTGGTTCTGGCTTAGTCATTTCTTTTCAGAAAATCTTTGGAGTAATACCAGCTTTTATTCATTCAATTTTTCCTGTATGTTCAGAGGCTTCCCGCTGCTGTTATTCCTCATTTGCTGCATTTTGGTACTATTTTTGCTCCTCTGCAATGGATGTTTTGTTTGCAAGACCACTGGGGCTACCATCGCCCCAGATGTTATGTTATGTTATTGTGTATTTCTAGAGCGTATGTTCACCAAATGGTCTCTTGGCGCTTAGTAGCTGATTCGACATCCATCCGCAGTGTTTGGAAGGCCTGTTTAAGAAGCCAGGTCTTAAGTAGCTGTCTAAATATAGCATAGTTAGTGGTTGTCCTAAGTTCCAATGGCAATGAATTCCATGCTCGTGGGGCAATGACAGACAACCTACACCCTCTGTTCTTTTTTTTTTATGAAGGGATAACAAGGTAGTGTAGGTGACTGGATCTCAGTTCTCTGGTAGGGCAAAATTTAATAACTCGAGATTTAACAAAAGCGGGACTGTTCATATGCAAGGCCTTAAAGACAGTACAGTATACTTTGAACATCCTTCTCTGTACAACTTGCAACCAGTGGAGGTCCTCAGTCACCTGAGAGATATGACAGTGTTTGGGCAGATGATATATCAACCGGGCAGCCTGGTTTTGAATTACTGAGGGCCATATTATCATCAAGAAAGGGCGATACATTATCGCCGCTTTTATCGGCAGCAAACTGCCGCTAAAGAGGCAATAATGAGCTTGATAATATGCGCTTGTGAATTCCCATAGAAGCCCAGGTTATGGTGTTAACCCGGGCTTCTATGGGAATTCAAAAGGGTATATTATCAAGCCCATTATCGCCGCTTTAGCTGCAGTTCCCTGCCGATAAAAGCGGCGATAATGTACCTCCCTTTCTTGATAATATGGCCCCAGGATCCTACATGTGAGAAATTTGGGGAGGCCCAAATAGAGGGACTTAGCTTAATCAATTGTTGATATGACTATGATGTTGGGCTCTGATGAAAGACCCGAGGACATGAACGTTTTTGGCCACTTTCTTTCCCTGGTTCTGCTGGGACTTTAAAGACTACAATTTTAATAGCATCTAAATTGACGCAAAAGTCTGATTGCAGTGTAATCAAAAGCACACATATTCCATTCAACAGTACTTTACCTCCTTCAGTTTTAGGCTTCTCTCCCTTCTTTCCCTTATTTCTTCCTGCAAAAATAACTACTGCTACTAGCAGTAATAGAATACAGACCAGAAGAATATACCATGTGTTGCTTGCATTAGGCTCTTCTGTTACATCTGAAAAGGCAGATAATTAAATGTTAGTAGATCGCATTTTGTTGTATAACCCAATGACAAAATATTTGCTTATTGGCTACACATGAGTTCGGAAATCTGTGGGAAATAATCTACACAGTCTGCCACCAAACACTGACAGTTAATATTTAGCAGTGGTGAGTCACTAAAAGCTCAAGCCCGGCTTGAGCCGTTGGCCTGGCTCTGGCTCAATTCGAAGTCCTCTTTGAAAATCAAGCCCACAACGAGCAGAGCTTTCACCGGATGTAATGTGGCCTGGTAGCTACAGATGCCAATCATATAACATGGGGAGCCAGGCTTATATCCTGGCCTCTGCTTAGCATCCTATGATTCTCAGCAAACCTCCCTGTGATGAAGAAAGTGTAACTTGTCTGTGTTTGTTGTGAAGTGCTCTTATGTCCTTGGGCAAGGGTCGCAATATGTAAAAATTAAATGTGGATTCTACCTGTTTCCAACGTCTGATGTTATCCTCCAAGAATTAAGAACAAAGCATTAACTGTTGATGTCACAAAGAAATACCTATCTACTGGCTGAATTACACAGTATGAAACGTGAAAATAGTAGATTAATCATGGCTTCCCTGGATGAACAAACTGTGTGATCCTACTCAAAAATGTAGTTCACTAAGAGCCATTTTTGTTCAAGAACACATATCGGAGCACTTTCAGATGTATGCGTCCAGTATGTGCTCTGTACAAAAACCTCTCTGGTGTTCGATGTGGGAAACATCCTTTACAACGCAACTTTTACCACGGAGTGCCTTTACGACGCAACTTTTACAACGCAAACCATTACAACGCATTGCGCTGGGGGGCGCTCTAGGATAGGGAATACGTTTAATTTACTATCCAACACCTTCCCTAGTGTCCACGCCGGGACTGGAGTTGGAATAGTAAATTAAACTATTCACTATCCAGCACCCCAAAGCGCTATGCGTTGTAAAGGTTTGCATTGTAAAAACTGCGTTGTAAAGGCATGCGATGTAAAAGCATGCGTTGTAATGTCATACATCCGTTTGATGTATTAGAATATAGTGTTGCTCCAGCTACAATAAGAATCTTGGCCACATATAGCGTACACATGACAACAGACTTAATTCACTAATATCATTGTCATTAGGGCGGGGCAGCAATGCTTCTCAGTTTATGTTTAAAAACAATCACTTTAAATATTTCTCCATGCAGAGATATAATGTGATGTAAGATGAAACGCTTCTGTGTGATAAAGAAATACACATTTTAATTGTTTTACAAATGCCCATCATTCTCTAATATGATCTTTTTTGCATGATTTACATGTCAAGTATTTTCAAGGCTCAGCTCATGCACGGCTCTTAGAGCCAGAGCTGTCCATTGACATCGCTCTATCTCAGCTCTCCCTGTTAATTTGAGAGCTGGATTACTTCTGTTAGTAATGAGAAACCGTTCTACTAATTAAAATAGAGTCATTGCAGGAAAGAGTGAAGTAGCCATGGCCACAACTGGTCTAAAGTATGTTCCAAAATCCGTGCCCCAGGAATAGATCATTCACTGCCCATGTCATGTCAAATTTGGCCCTTTCCACATCATACTGCACCAAATCAGGAAGACCTTTTTGGAACAATCAAATCCCGGCTTAAAGACACCATTTTAGGAGGTGTATTCATCCTATTCTGAGATCTTCAGGATCCAATGGACTAAAAGGATGAGCTCTGGAACAGTTCTTCATCTTTAAAAGGGTCTGTCAGTTCAAGGGCATTTCTAGGCAGAAAATCAGGCATGTGGCAAAGCTTTGAGATTGACCAACCTGGATCCTACCTTATACCCTCCATTCAAGTTATACTTACCCAAATTTTGAACAGCACGACTCATACAAGGTTTTATTCTTCCAATGTACTCTGGATGCTTATAACTGTCAATCTATTTTAGTAGGCCTACCCTTTAGTCTATCTTCTATGTGAGTAGAGACATAGTAGAGAGACACTATGGGAGAGAGTGATGAGAGGACTCAGGTATGCTCGTTTAAGCCGGTAAGTCAATCTCTCTGAGGATGCCAGTCCACCCTGGGAGTACTTGGGGGGGGAATAAAGAAAAAGAAAGCTATCTTGAAGGTGCGTAGTCTCCCATGCCACTTTATTATTGCTTCCTGATGCTGGTGGCAATAGTAAGAATGAAAACTGCCCAGCAGGGGCAAAGGTATTACTTTCCCCACCCCTGTGGCCAACAAATGCCAAATTCTCCAACCTTGAAGGAGTGTGAGTATTACTTTGACACTCAAATCACCTAAAAACATGGGTGAGTCGAGCTTGTGTAGATCTCATTTGCCCAATTCTGGCTAACCAGCAGGAGTGTTGTAATTCAAGCCATATATGTTTTGTTGACATCAACAATTGTTAGAATGTAAAGGCACATATGCATATGTTAAGTATCATACAGTGCTATTGCAAAAGGCTGCTTTCAATAGATACATGCAAATTGAATAACTGTTATTCATATGTCCTAAAACATCACAAATAAGTGTTGTTGGATTGACACTTTTCAGGTCTTACTCACAATTTGCACAATTCTTGGGAAGCTTAATCTAGGCTATTTTGTGTGTCTCGGCACAAATGACAACCCTGATATCACCCCCTGATCTAATCCTCACATTGTTCCTGCTTATGTACCCCTCATTGCATTTTATTGATTTGTGTGCACAATTTTCCATTATAAATTCATATTGCACTTAGTATTGTTAGCACACATATATTGGTTAATGTTAGTTAATGTTGATACTTCAGCAATTGCTTATAAAAGTAATTCAGTCAATGTTTCATAAAAACAGAGATAGACGAAGGTGCATGTTAATAGTTTTTTTCAAAACATTTAATAATACAATTAATATGTTGATTGTTGTTTTTTGATACATTCATTAAGGGGTCTGTTCTTTTCAAAACAATCTGAAAAGAGCATTTAAGATGAATACAGACAAGTGTTAGAGAGAGAAAGGAATCTTCCCACTTCAAGGGAACCTGAGAGATTGATTTTGCACAGACACTAGCTGTAATGACCTTTTCAATGGGCACCAGCAGGCACCTCGCAGCCACTAGACAGGCCTTATTGGCTTGCCGGGACACCATAGCTCTCTTCATACAGAACAGTGCCTCTGTTGTTCCACTAGGTTATGGGGGTGAAAGGCAAGACACCTAAGAAACTCATACAGACTCATTTTGGTGCTAAGATAGCTTGGTTTGAGGCAAGAAGGGAGAGGTTTAAGAGCAAATATAGGTAAACTCTAAAATACCGATATGTTCCAAATGTTTCCAATATTCTGTTTATTAGATGATATTGTTGCCACTTTTCTGTTTGGGTTTATAGTCTCAACCTACTAACAACAAATAATCCTATGGTTCTCACAATATTGATCATTGCCCAGATCGAACCAACCTCAAGTAATGTAAAGATGGTTGCCAAGTTATAGTTCACCGGGTTATCTGTTTCAAGCTGATAGGCTGACCAAGTCTGCCAGAGGGTGTAGCAAGCCCAACGCTCAGGAACATTTTCCGAAGATATATCACTGGTAACACCTCCCAAAGTTACACATACCAGGCAGCATCAATAGCAGCAGGAACAGAAGAGGCCATGGAAATAACAGGGATTTTTTATTTTGCTCTTGTTACCATACAGTATGTGCTCTTATACCGCTACTGAGCTTATAGCTCTTAGGGGCAATGCGGACAATTGTCGTACAGTCTTTCCATGCAGAGCAAGAAACAAAAGGCGCTGCTCTGCATGTGGATGGCTTCCGGCCAACACCCCCCTTTCTACTTCATGTGATATGCCTGAAAATGGATCTTGTTTACTTTTGAACACTAGATCCCTAAGTAAACATGCCTTAGACATTTATAATCTTTTATCTGAGGCTAACCCCATTTGTCTTTTTTTAACCGAGACTTGGTTGGGAGATTGCTCTGGCCCCGATATAGCTGCCGCTATTCCTTCTAACTATGCCATCTTTAGGAAGGATAGGAACAACGGAAGCGGGGGTGGCATTGCGTTGGTGGTGGACAAGCGGTTCGCTTGTTCCATCATTCCAACGGATGATATTCAAGGGTGTGAGGCCCTGGGGTTTTCCCTATCCTTTTCTCCTCATCAATCCTGTGTAGGGTTATTAATCTACAGACCCCCCGGTCCCATGGGCGCTTTTCACGAAGAGCTCCATGCTGTAGTCTCGGCACTTTGTTTGAAAACCGATCACTTCCTGCTTCTGGGGGATTTCAACATTCACATGGACATGAGGAATGATGTTGATGCTATTAAGATCTTTGACACTACATCCCGTCTGGGTCTTACCCCCTACCTTTTTGGCCCCACGCACAATAAAGGCCACACACTTGACCAAGTTTTCTCCTCCACTGTAATTGGCATCTCTCCCCCCGTGCCTGTCCTGTGGTCAGATCATTATTTAATAAACTTTTAGATTCCTCTCCTTGGTAAATTTTCTTTTAGGTCGCAGGGTTGTCCTCGGCAGACCTCTCGTGCTTACCATAGAGTGTCCCCAGACATGATGGCTCAGGCATTATCTGCTCACCCATGCCGGCTGTCTGGCAGTTTGGAGGCGGATCTCGACCTTCTGCAAACCTGGTTTACGGAGAGATTGGATGAACTAGCCCCGGTGATCTCTTCCCGTAAACTTACTAGTCGTGCTTCTGCCCCTTGGTTCACGGCCGCTCTGTCTGTAATGCGGCGGACGTGTAAGAAGGCCGAAAGGGCCTGGCGTCGCAACTACGATTTTTCAGACAAAGCGGCTTACAGGGAATCCATTAAACTTTATCATGGTTGCGTTGTGCTAGAAAAGAAAGCTTATTTTGCAAGAAGAATTGAGGCCGCTGTGAATATTAGTAAAGAAATATTCATTATTGTTAAAGAACTTACCTCTCCAACTGCGAGCTCGTCCAAGCACTCTCACTCCAAATTTTGGGTCACCCAACTTGCTGATTTCTTTGCTAGCAAAATTAAGGCCATTCAGGGTTCCTTCCGGATATTCGGCACGGTGATAGCTCCTTGCACTAGTGCCTCCTTGCCGTTGTCTCTGACTCATGATGGTCCAACCCTTTCTACTTTTCCTTCTATGTCCTGCTCCACCTCGCTGGACCTTCTCATGAAACTAAAATCTGGCTCTCCACTGGATCCTTGCCCAGCCTAATTCCTTGGAAAAATAGCCTCAGTAATTAACTCCCTAGTCAATCCAGTGCTCAATCTGTCACTCAGCACGGGAGTGGTCCCTCCAACTTGGAAGCAGGCGCTTTTTCTGCCGCTTCTGAAAAAGTCCAATCTGGACCCTCTGGTACATGCGAACTATAGGCCAATTTCTCTCCTCCCAGCGTTTGCCAAAGTGGTGGAGAAGCATGTTCACTCCTCTCTTTCTAACTTCCTTGAAAGCCACAACATCTTGCACAACACTCAGTTGGGTTTTCGTGCCAATATGAGCACGGAGACCGCACAGTTGGAGGTCACCGAGGCTATTAAGGAGGTTCTTGATCTGGGAGGTAAGGTGATGCTGGTGATGTTGGATCTGTCGGCAGCCTTTGACACCGTTCCCCATGGCAGCTTCCTTTTAATACTCTGGGAGATCGGGCTACGGGGAACGGTGTTCAGCTGGTTTAAGTCCTTTCTAGCCGGCCGCCGTCAAATGGTCTGGGCCCCTCCGTTCTCTGCCGAGGTGCCGTCTTTGGAGGTAGGAGTTCCTCAGGGCTCAATTTTGAGCCCTACTCTTTTTAAGATCTATATGGCCCCATTGGCAGCACTGGCGGAGTTGTTTGGTGCCTGGATCGTTTCTTACGCGGACGACACCCAGCTCCTTTTTTCCAGTAAGAAGGGCTCTGATTTTGACGGTGAGAGTATCAGAGGTTGTCTTGGGGCTGTGTTCGATTGGTTCCAGCTTAACAGCCTCAAGTGCAACTCTGATAAATCTGAGGTGTTATTTTTTGGCTGTCCTTCTGAACCTAGGTGGCAGTCTTGGTGGCCGGCAGCCATGTTTCCTCTGTTAGAGGCTTCGTCCAAGGCTAAGAATATGGGGGTGCAGATCGATAATGGCCTCACTTTGAAGCCTCAGATTCTCGGTCTTGTGGGGAAATGTTTTGGCCTCCTCAAGATGCTTAGAAAGTTTCTTCCTTTGCTTTCCCTGGAGCACAGGAAGACTATTGTGCAGGCCTTGATAGGCTCCCGTTTAGACTATGCCAACGTGCTCTATCTCGGTCTGCCGTAATATCTTATTGCACGTTTGCAAGTTGTTCAAAACTCGGCTGCTCGTGCCATTCTTGGCCTCCATCGGAGAGCTAGTGCTACTGACTCATTGAAAACCCTTCACTGGCTCCCAATCTGTAAACGGATTGTTTTTAAGGCGCTTACACTTACTTTTAAAGCGCTCCATGGTTTTGGCGCAAATTACATTAGGAAACGGCTGGCTTTTTATCAACCTTCCAGATCACTGCGGTCAGCTTAGCTGAATTTGGCGTCTGTCCCGGTCATTAAACGTACACGCATTGGAGGTCGCTCTTTCCGATGTTTGGCACCCCAACTGTGGAATGCCTTGCCAGTTCTCTGGAGAAGAAATGTTACTCTGTTAGCTTTCAGGAGGGATCTAAAGTCCTGGCTGTTTGTTCAATAGGTTTATCACTTGTTTTGGTCTGTTCCTGTTTTCTGCGTTGGGTTTTGAAGCGCCGGGACACTCCTCGGAGTAGCTGAGCGCTATATAAAACCCATTTTAACATAACATAACATAACATAACAGGGATCACAAGTGATACACTGAAGATCCCCTTACAATAAGGAATCACTGGGGGAATAAATGATTAATTTCCTGATTTTCCCACTATTTCATGCTACTGTTCCACATGCTTTCAGCAGGCTGAGTCCCTAAGTGAGCTTTATGGGGTAGTAAGGATGTTGTAGGGTTCAGGGAAATGTAGACTTATGGCATAGTAAGGGGATTTTCGAGTTTAGTGAAGGGTAGTGTTAAGGGGTAGTATTAGTGTAGTTTTAGCACAGATTCTTCCTGAGTGCCCTCCTCCAGTCTCTGCTGCTGCCAGAGTCTCCCCAGTAGTATGTGCATGACCTAAAGGGCATTCTCCACAATAACACAGTAGCTTAACTTGATAAATAGCCCTGGCTCAAGTAACATGATAAACAAATATTCATAGCTGCTTGGAGGGCAAGCACTCTTTTGGTGGAAGCTGGCACATTTGGTCAAATCAAAAGCTGTACTCATGTGAACTTAACATGGGCCGAACCACAGTTCCTCTCTGTAATAGTCCTGAAATCTTTTTTTTTTAATCCCATCATACACACAAAAACTCTTTTTTTGATCACATCAGGACTAGTGGGGGCTGCAATGTCAAGCCAGACATGAAAAGTGGATGCTTCTGACCATGTAGGATCATTATTCCTAAGGTTTATGTAATCTAAGCAAATAAATGTAGGATGCATGAAGAACTAATAGTGAAGGCAAGCTAGCACTGCTCCTAACAAAGTCAGCGCAAGGACCAAGAGGGTAATATTAAAACAACAGGTCGCCAAATTAGTGGAAATAGCGATAACCACAGTCAAGATTTCTGCAGCTGCACAAATGCCACCTAGAAATAGTAAAATAGAAAAACAGTTTTTAATGATGATTGCTAGGTTACCACCTTGTGATATAGGAAGTTGGAACAAATTATTGTAAACTTATTAGGGATTGCTATTTTTAGATCAGGGCTTTAATAATTGGCTCGCCAGGTTTCTGACAAGTTAGATATCTGCCTGTACATCTATGATCAGTTCCCTGATATTCATTTTATTATTTAGAATTGAACAAAGATAAAAACAGGCGCACTAACCAGTGAGGAAGGGTTTGGGAACATCAAGTGAAGTAAGTTCCAGGAGCCGAATCCATTTAACTAATGTTCCTAATTAATCCGGCATTGTCCTACACAATATGATAGAATAGGCAGATTGTCTCCTAAGATTTCAGAAGAAATTTCCGACTCTGCTTGTGCAGTTCAAGCAAGTCATACACAGGCCTACGTTCCTCATCAGAGAACTTTGCAAGGTAGTCATTTTTATTGTGAATTTTACTGTACCCCAACTGACAATGTGTCAATTATCTGGCTTCCAAATAGGTTCTAGTGGAAAGCTTTTGAAATGGCACACCTTATGCTACTTCAGGCACTAAAATCTCAAGGATCACGATTGAGCATTTACATATGACAAATGTTACACTGTGCCTGATACTATTTTTACATGCATTTCACAGCACAGGAAGTATGTGTTCTATCAGCTATGTGCTGTCACACATAGCCCATCAGTTTTACTCCTAAAAACATAAAAGCATACCTGGTGCCATGTGCTTTGTCACATGTGTTCTATTTCAGCCCCCCCCCCCTCCCCCAATGACACTCGTACCCGGAGCTGGGGTTTCACACGTCTTTATTCTTTCCTTTCTGCCCCGAACTAACTTCCTGTCCCCTTTGTCCCTCCCTATCAGTTTCCGCCTGCCCTGTATCCAGACAGGGTCAGGCAGACGACACAACACCTCCCCCCTTTATACAATAATGCTTACTGTCTCTCAGAGTTCTACGATGAGTCGCGTGGGTCGTTTGATCGTTCTTCTTGGGTGACAGCTTCGTGCTTGATCAGGAGCAGGCCTGTCTTGTGCATCCTCTCGCCTCACTGGCTTAGGACGTGCTCCATCACTGTTTTCTCTGTGGCTCGACGAATCCGTGCTGGACCCACTGTCTTGAGAATGAACATGGGCCGATGAGTGATATCTCTTGAAATGGGATATGTTCCGAGTTATCCTTCTTCCTTCCGATTCGGCGGTGATCATAGTCCCCTTTTGACTAGAGACTCGCATTGGGTGGGCGAGGTATCGGCTGTCTGCTTTGGTCTTGCGATCTTGCTTCACCAGCACCCAGTCTCCTACATGGATGTCTCTCCGTCGCGCATGCCTGCGTCAATCGGCGTAATCTTTCATCTTAGCTTTCTTCGCTTGGTCTAGTTTTACCAGGGTGTCATGATCGGTGGTCACAAGTCGGGGTTGCGTGACGTTGTTTGATGTCGGCAGTCTCGTGCGGGGAATTCTCCCTAGCATCAAGGTGTCAGGGCATTGATTCGTGGTGCTGTGTGGCGTGGTCCTGTACGCCCGCAGCACTTCGTTTAGTGCTTGCTGAATGTCCCGGTGAGCAAGTTCCGCTTGCTCAACTGTCTTCTTAAGAGTTCCCATGAATCGCTCAACCATGCCGTTGACTTGTGGCCATAGAGGAGTGATTTTCCGATGGTTAAAGTTGAGTTGTGGCTGTTGAAAGGTGGTCCGTTGTCTGTCTTTACTCCTACAGGTATTCCCCATGCCGCGAATGCCTCATCAATGACGGGAATAACAGCCGACACTTTCGTGGAGGACACTTGCTGCGCTATAGGGAAGCGGGTGTATTCGTCAATGATGACGAGGATGTACTTGCCTGATTTTAATGGCCCGAAGAAATCAATAGCCACTTGTTGCCATATCCTGTCAGGTAGTTCAGACATCTGCAAGGGGGCCGGTGGTTTCTCTCAACCAACAAGCTGACATGAGGCACAGTCTTTGAGTGTGGCTTCCACCATGTGATGGAGGGACGGGAACCATACACGTTCTCGGAGTGCTTTCATGGTGGCTAAAACTCCTCTGTGCCCTTCATGAGAAAGATTGATGATCCCTTGGCGAAGCCGTTGGGGAATGACTATCCTCCCTCCTCTTAACAGTATACCATCCGTGCTGATTGATAGTTCTGCCTGAACATGCTTGAATGCCAACAGTTCTTGAGCACCCGCAGACGCATCATGGTGGCTGGTGTCAAGATGTCTCCAGGAGTTGGCGCGTATTTGACCTATGATGGCGTGAACAGCAGGATTTTGGGCTGAGGCTGCTTGAATGGCTTCTAGGGGCACAGCTGAGGGGGCGTGCACTGTCGATGACAAAATTAATGTATTTCTCCGCCACCGAGCCTCGTTCACGCGTGTGGGATTGCGGATGCCTTGACATGTAGTCTGCGGGGTTTTCGGCTTTCCTAGGCTTGTGAATAATGGTGTACATATAGCCTTGTAATCGGAGGCCCCACCTCTCTATTCATGTAGGCATCTTGGCTCGTGGGTTGCCAAAGATGGTGATGAGCGCTTGGTGGTCCGTGATGAGTGTGAAGTGCTTTCCATATACAAACAGGTGAAAATGTTCACAGGCCCAGACAACCGCAAGACTTTCTTTCTCTGGCTGAGAGTACGCCTTCTCTGTATCCGTAAGACTACGGCTGGCATAAGCGACCACGTGACGTTGATCTGCGTCACTGTCGTACTGAGCCAGGATGGCACCCAGCCCCACCGGACTAGCGTCCACCGTAATTTCGGTTTTTCGTTTGGTGTCAAAATAGGCAAGATTGATGGCGGCGCTTACAGCGTCCTTGATTGTATTGAATGCGTGTTCGCATGCGGATGACCACAGAAATTGTTGGCCTTGGCGAGTGAGTTCCCGGAGTGGGTAGCTGATGGTGGCATAGTCTTTAATGTAGCGGGCCCAGTAGCTTGCCATTCCCAGTAAGGAGCGGAGGTCGCTGACGTCCTGTGGTTGCGGGGTGTCTGCGAGGGCAGATACTTTTTCGGGATTTGGTTTCATGCCATCTTTGGAGAAAATGTGTCCGTAGAATTTGAGCGTGGACTTGTGGAATTCACACTTGTCCGGATTGAGTGTGAGGTTGGCATTAAGTAAAGTGTGGCACACTCGGTCCAAGGCTTTGTCGTGCTCAACTTGGTTCTCCCCAAACACTAGGATGTCGACGCCGTAGTTAAAAGCATTTGGGATGCCCTGAATGACCCTCCGAATGGCCTCTTGAAAGATCTCTGCTGCGGAGGATATTCCGAAGTTGAGGCGTTTATATCAGAAGAGACCTTGATGGGTGGTGAAAGTGGTGATATAACTGGATTGTTCTTGTAGTTCCAATTGGTGGTAGCCCTTGTTGAGGTCCAGCTTTGAGAACACGGTTGCTCGATTGAGACGAGCAATCATATCACTGATATGAGGTCCAGGATGCCGCTCCCTCTCGATGGCCGTGTTCGGGGCGCGCATGTCAACGCAGAGGCGTACTTTGTTATCTTGACCTTTCTTAGGTACGACTACCACCGGAGACACCCATGGAGTGGGCCCTGTGGATCTTTCAATGATGTCCGTCAGCAGTAGGTCTTGGAGTTCTTCATCCACTGCCTGTTGTAGATGGAATGGTACCTTTCTATGGTGTTGCGCTACCGGGGACACCTGCTAATTAATGTGTAGTTTAACCTTGAATTGGTTGAGTTTCCCGAGGCCCTTGAATAGGTTTGGGAATTTGTTGACAATATCCGGGGAATCATCTACGGTGTACAACAGCTCGACAAGTTTAAGGCGCTCCGCTGTCGGCAAACTAAGGAGGCAATCCGCTGCATCGGGAGGGACCTTCGATCACATGGATATGTGCTTGGATCTGTCGGTTTTTATAAGTTAGAGTTGTGCGGAACTGTCCTAGGCAGGGTAGAGGTTTCCTGGACATCCACGTGTAGACTCGAACAGCGGCTGCTTCTAATTTTGGCTGGGGCTTCATGCTGTTATATTCCATGGCACAGATGTAGTTTAAAGATGCTCCTGAGTCTAAGACAAATTTGTCCGGGTGACTTCCTATTTGAATGTTCAGCCGTGGATATTTTTTCAGTCTGTCGGGATGCGACACCATGAAGACATATTCGTCACTGTCTTGTGACAGGGGCGTGGGAGAGGACGATTCCCGAGACGTTGACCTCCGAGATTTACGTGAAACAGTTGAGTGAGTGCTTGACCTCGACGAGCTAGAGGAGCGACTTTCCCTCCCTCTTACTGCTCTGGCGTGGTGGCGGGTTTCTGAACTCAACTTGGCTGTCCTTGTTTCCGACCGGCGCGTTTGGCAGGTTGCTTCGAAGTGATTTTCTCTCCCACATCGATGGCATCGTTGTCCTGTGGGTAGTCTTGCCCGCATCTGTAGCATTTTGAGGCCTGCTTATTTGTGTGATAGCTTCGGGCTCCATGGCGTGATGAGGTCGCTCGGGTCTTCTGCGTCGTTCTTTCCGACTTGCGGTGGTCTGAATAGCGTTTCGAGTCCACGTGTTATTGCATCCGAAAAGCTTGCTCTTTTTTCTCGGACTTGCAAGCTTCCATTCTCTTAGCGTGGTCTTCGGCCTGATCATTGATATGCGTGAGTTCTTCGATCTCTTTAAGTGTGTAATGTTTCTTCAGCAGTCTGCGGCGCAGTGATTCCGATTGGCATCCCTCGATAATACGCAGTCGTAGGGCGTCTTCCGTGTTGAACGCTTCAAACTCACAATACCGTGCTAGGCGCCGAATGCGAGCGATGAAGTCGCACATTGGTTCATCCTTTTCTTGGGAGGCAAGGTTGACCGTGTTTCGCTCCTAGTCTAGGTTTCGTTTATGTAGGAACTTCCGATCCAGGGCTCCTTTCACATCCTCATATGAAGTGGCAGTGGCGGCGTGTAATTCTTTCATAATCTGTGCAATGTCCTTTCCTATCAGGTTTCGCAATGCTATGAGCTTCTGCTTGGAGTCTTGCACCTGGGACCCTGTCATAAAGTCCTCAAAATCTTCTGCCCAGCTCTTCCATTTCGGCCCCATGCTGTTTCCAGACGTTAGTTCTAGGGGCTCTGGCGGGCGTAGGTATGACACTCCCATCATCATTGGGTGCGGTTGCGGGACTTGTAGGGTGGACCCTGTGGTTTCTGGGCGCGAAGTATCAGGTTCACCAGGCATCTTGAGTGCATATGTGGGTTCGCTTGGCCTTGTAACGCCTTGTTTCTATGAATTTCAGGGTTCTGTGAGGTTCTTTGCACTTGCCTGACCTCGAGATGGCCGCCGTAGCAGGAGCCAATGTCACCCTATGCCCAGCACCTGACTTCAAAATGGCCGCCGATGGGGACACAGGTCTTCTTTGCCCACAGACTGTTCTCACTTCTGGCAGTTATTTCAGCAAGGGTAGTCGCTGTGCAGACTCACCCTTATGCGCGCTGCTGATCGTTGCTGCTGGCAACCCTGGGGCTCGCCGGTTTCAACGCGATCGCGATTGCGTCTTTTTTTCGCGCCTTTACGCGCTTCTCGGGCCGGTTCCTGGGCGTAGGCAGACACACGCTGCAGGGGCAGTGAGGGGCCAAAGCGGTGGATCAGTACATCCCACCCTCGTCGCCAGTGTTCCATTTCAGGCCCCCCCAATGACACTCGTACCCGGAGCTGGGGTTTCACACGTCTTTATTCTTTCCTTTCTGCCCTGAACTGACTTCCTGTCCACTTTGTCCCTCCCTATCCGTTTTCGCCTGCCTTGTACGCAGACAGGGTCAGGCAGACGACACAACACCATGGATTCACCCCTTCCACTATAAAACAAAGCATGTATTCTGTCTTACTCTGACATCTCATATCAGGACTTACCTACCCTCCTTCAAGAACAGAGTCAGCCTTTTTCAGGATAGCGCCCTAGGCGGAAAGTAATTTGCACCCTCGCTGCCGCTAGTGAATAAAATTAGACCACAGAGAGCTCATTTTGTTCAGAGATCAGCCCCTGGCTGATTACATCTACCTCTGAACACATACATGTCTGCACTTCATCCATCTCATTTAAATCGCTCTCAGATTGCCTCCTGACGCTGCTGTCATGTTGCTTTTTGGGAGGTGGTTAATAGCGGCAGCAATGGGTGAGAGGGAGATGGGAGGGCAAGTAAGCTGACTGATGGGGTCTTAAAAACAGCACCTGCAGCATGCTAAAAAAAATAAGAGAAAGCACTTCAGTGAATCACTGTGACCACGTGAACGGGACTCTGCTGTCTGCATGACCTTAATGAGACAGATGTATACGTGCCTGCAGGCAAGCAACCATTGCTCGTCTAATCCCAGAGTACACTATGTTGAACTGGCAACTGGCAACATTTATTTGTAGGTTCAATCACACATTGATATGGGATGCAGAGGATGTCGCTAGAACCCAATATTATGTCAACCACGTATTTTCTAACGCTTTTTTTTATGACTATACTCATTTTTAGAAAATCATTTTATATAGGCTCTTATAGAGTATGAAATGCTCAATAATTGTGATGGTTTTAAATAATTTAATGCAATTAACGTGACTTTTTTTCACCTTAATGCAGACAGCTCCTTATGCCCCTCTGAAGATTGGTGCCCCGGCCCTGCTCCCTGCTCTAAAACACTGCCTTAGTACAATAAAAAAGACATACGTTGCTGCAACTCTGGCAGTCTCAGCTTGTACACCTGATAGAGCTGCTGCTGAGCAGGTACCGGGGGTGCTAGAGAGGTTCTGCAAAGTAGGGAGGTGACTGCGATACCACTGTACCAGGGTTCTTTTTGGGTTTACAGAATGTGGAAGGTAACAACACTGCTAGTTGTTCTAGGGTCTGAGAGGCTGGGAGCCAGCATGTCCAACAGCATCCCCCTTCCCCAGCAGACCAGGGAAATCAGATTCATCAGGCAGCGTGAGGGCCTTTATTATACAATGCTTTTGTTATGCCTTTTTGTGACATCACAGTAGTCAAAGTGCCCTCAGATTTACCTCCCACCTTCTCAAGACTGAATGTGAGCACCTACAGTCTTACTTCTCCTCACTGTCAGGTGTATTCCCCCAGTGGCCAACACTGGAACTGCCTCCTTAACAGGAAGAAATCAACTAAAGGTCAGCTGTGACTTACAGTATTACATTTGTTGCTATGAGAGCATAGCTAACTTCGTGGGTAACAAAGATAAAGTGCAGTGAGATATAGACATAAAAGTTAACTTACCTTTTATTAGTAGTTCTACATGATGAGTTATATAATCTTCTTTCTTATCGCTGAAATACACATGGCAGGAATAACTTCCAGCATCGGAGGTATTCAAGCTTTTCAGTAAAATGGAAAGGTTGCCTTTGGTAAATTCCAGAGGAAAGAGATGTGTCCTCCCCTTGAATCTATGTCCCTGGTGCTCCAGCTGCTCCACTCCATGATAAAAACTATGAAGAACCTCGGGGTTGACCGAAGTCTGCCAGTGGACCACAAAGTTTTCATCATCCTTAAAGTTTTCCTTGTAGGGGACTATGCAGGGCAGTAGAACCTCCCCATTCAGCATCCCTTCAATTGTGCAGGAGCCAGAGCCTGGTGTTACAGAAAAGAGAAATTAAAGGTGAGTGCTCATCACACATACACAGTAACAAACACGTATATTTAACTGGCTGGGGTAGCTACTAAGATTTGCTAAGTCGGTCCACAGAAAGAACAAAGGATGCATAGCTAAATCAGTGCTTTCTATTTGAGAAAACTATGGGAACATTATTTCACAATCGACAAATGTGATGACGGACCCCTGAAGCTTTTGCTGCATCCCCAGACATCTCTTTATGTATCTCCTAAGTCCATGACCTGTCGTTATGCATGAGAGGTACTTGAGAGCAGAAAATTATGATCACCAGGTTCTGCCTTCAGGAAACAAAAGAAGGAAGAGCTTGCACACAATTAAATGAAAAGATGGACAGATTTGGTTTGTGCTCTTGTTTATTCTTGCATGAAGTGTTTGAATGTGTTACTCCAGAACTTCACCTGCTAGCAGTTCTACTTTGAAGGGTGGGCCTAGCAGGCACTGACCTGCAATGGCAGGCATATTTGGGATGAAGGAAAGAAGACTAGGTCAAGGCTGTGTCTGAAGGACTGTGTTGTTACACAGAAGGCTTCTTCTTGTTCTGACTGCTTGACTGGTGACGGCAGACGGCTGCTTGCCCAGTCTGAGATTCACTCACGTGGGTCTCTTCCCACTGTTGTTCTCTGATCATTTTACATGAGTTACATGCCTGGCCTCTATTCCAGAGTCTGTGCCAAACTGTTCTTGAAGGGTTACAATGATAGTTAGAGCAGACACTTTGTGGGGGGCAAGCAAGTTTGCCTGGGAGAACCCCTATGTCATTTATCAGGTCCAGTCGTATTCTGGAACGAGTGAGAAGTAGTACACAGAGGCCACACCATACCCCTTTTAATGCCTCCATCCCATGGGATCAGGGAAACTCTCCCTGGGTATGAGTCACAAGCAAGGGACGTGAGAGTCTTCCTTTATGTAGTTTTTAGGGGGAACATCCTTTACAACGCGGATTTTACTCCGCAATGCTTTCACAACGCGTCCGTTACAACGCAAGTCGTAACCACGACTTGCGCTGGAGGGCGCTAGAGGATAAGAATAGTATATTTACTATTCCAACACCTTCCCTAGTGTCCACTGGGACTGGTGTTAGAATAGTAAATTATACTATTCTCAATCCGCGCCCCCAACGCAAGTCGTGGTAACGACTTGTGTTGTAAGGGAAGCGTTGTGAAAGCACGCGTTGTAATGGAACGCGTTGTAATGTCATACATCCAGTTTTTAGAATTGTGATATGGCATAGTCCTTGAATTGCACATTGAGGGAGAAATGACTCAATTTACACACATACCCAAAAGAGAACAGGACAGTGTTACAGATTTGGAATACAGTTCAGGAGTGTAAAGTAGTGTAGCATTTGTAGGTTTAAGGCATCAGATCAGCCAAGTGATTAGTTCTTAAATAAAGATCAGAGCACACTTCAAACACAAAGAGCAGGTTTTGAGAAAGTCATAAAAAATATTCGATTTCAGATACTGGTGGATACTCAACAGACACTAAGCAAAAAGAAAACCTTAGAGTAATGACTAGAACAATGGGGGCGAGGACCCTAGAGCTAGTCTAAAACTGGGCTTGGGAAAAAAACTGGTGATTTGGAAAGACACAGGCTGAAGACTGGAGAACCACATCTTTGGAGTGATCAAGCATAGAACACGTACGTTGAGAGCTAAGGACTAGATCAATTATGTGAATATGGTATGAGAACAGTTATTGGAGATTGTGGGACTGTTTAAGAAAGTTTATGACTAAATCATGTTGTACTGGAGAAGATCAAAAACTACCTTTCAGGAGATTCACACCACACCTTCCTGATAAATATCCCAAAAAAGCGAGAACCGAGGTTCAGGGAAGTTACCATGGCTGGTCCACATTAAGAGAACATGTGAGGGTTTGGGTAGGGGGAATTTATGGAGTTCACCTGAAGAAACCTCCCAAATGACTTCTAGAAAGACCCTGGTAGAGAGCTATAGGCAGCATAAACTCAATGAGCTCGAATATGGGTCAGCCATGGGACGCCTGACAGCGGATTTCCTGGCAGCAAAAAACAGGTACAGCCTAGAACCGGTGTTGGACGACATCCAGCCACTCCTCACCAAAAAGCTTTACACACAGTTTAGACATGGAGTCCTCCCACTGCGCTCATTCACTAGTAAATGGGAGGGAGCCTGTAGCAGGGGATGTCCAGCATGTAACATCTCAGATGAAACAGAACTCCATGTATTATTTTTTTCTAAGGGCTATAGGAGGTCTAGGTCACACTGGTTACTCCAACTCTGTAGGAACCTGGGGTCCAGGCACTGTAGTGAAGTGTACAGGCTGTTGAAATATGACACACAAATGCATATTGTTTTCTCAATTTCACGGTTCCTATTTACCATGTGGTGCACCCGTAAGGCCATCTTAAAAAGGATGGAACAACAGAATGACATTGTAGGAATTGTATAACTGTCTCCAACAATGTACCTCCCCGGACCCAATTTGGCCAAATGATGGAATGGTTATATTAGGACTGTAATACTGCTCTTTTTATTTTAATCTGTGTCAATTTTATGATTTTATTGTATCAAATTGGGCGCTTTTATGATTCTTTTATGGCCATGTGTGCCGAAATAAAGTTTTATTAAATGAATTTGAGGTTTACTGTTCGTCAGTGCAATGGGCATGTGGCCTACTTATTTTGATGTAGGTCCTGTTTCACCTACATTTGGTTGGTCATCACGTGAAAGGTCACAATGGAACCCAAAATGTAATGGAGCATCATCCCAGAGGCCGTATCCACAGGTTCTGGCAACCCATTATTCTTGCCAAAGTCTTTGATTTTGAAAAGCTGACAGCAGAACAGTTTTAGAGCAAATATTAGTTTTACGCTGGGGCAAAGGTTACATATGGAGAACAGGAAACAATGTACATATAAAAACTGGGCAATGACAGGAACAATAAATAAAGGAATAGTGGAGCAAAGGCTTCCTGGAAGCTAGAACAGTGTGAGAACAAATACAGATATGTGGTAGTGTGGAGATAAGACCACTGACAGAGAAATCACTACTGATGCATCAGTTAAACACTAGTCATATAGCTGTGAGATAATGAAGGAGCAGGTCAGACTAGTGATAGAGCAAAGACTGGCCATATGAATCCAAGTGATAAAGACTTGAACAATGAAAGGACAATGACTAGAGCAGAGGCTGGCAGTGTTAAAAGCATGTGACTGAATAATGTTAGTTCAGATACGCGAGCAGCATTAGAGCAAACATTTACAGCCCCTCCTGTAAACATACATGACCAGACTAGTTTTGTGCCTGAGCACAGGGTATACAGTCAACTGAAAACACTTGGGGCCTCATTTATGAAAGCCTTGCGCCACCGGTGCGTCACTTTTTCCCCATGTTAAAAGTGACGCACCGGCGGCGCAAGGCCTTCATAAATAAGGCCCTTGGATTTTTTACTCCCAGCAGGAGAACCTACATCCTGTTTTTGAGTTAATAATAGATTGGGAGCACAAATCCTGGGTATTATAGATGATCATTATTTCATTATATTTGGACTGCAAACTGTTCAATAACAGACCTGTCTCATCCAGCTCACTCAAAGAGTAGCTTTAGTTGAGGATGATGACTGATGTTGCAAAAAGATCTTTACACATCGGTATTCTTCTCCTCAACGTGTGAGGACAATGATGGAAGGCTATGAATAAAGTTGGCAAAGGTAAAGCTCACTAAAAAACACACGAATAAGAGGCAAAAGAAAACCAGTCCTTTTACACGGAGGAATTTCAATGTTGCAGATAAATTAATAACAACTCTTTTTGTCTTATACATGGAATTTTCATTTGTTCTGACTGTAATCATAAATTCAACCCGCACAAATCAAACCTGGGGTAACACTGCCCTTGTTGCATCAGGGGAGCTTTGTTTCAAGTCCTACCACCGGCAACAATGAGCAGAGATTACCCAGTTTTTGAAAATCAACTCTCACATACCTGGTTGCTGAAATTCAGAAGCTCATAAAGGTAGAATTAACTTTTACTGTACCTGATATTGTTAGAATAACAATAACGGCAACACATTTCCACCAGATGTTTCCTCTACCAGCCATTTTGCTTTGTTAAGTAGTGTCACTATGAAAATGTCTCTCCTCTTCTTCGTCTTCATTTTAAACTCTGAAAAGATAACATTGCGTGTGAGACAATGAAGCAGTTGCAAAAAAACTTGATCAGTTCAAGATAACCTCTAAATTCAGTGGGAAATAAGAACAGATTTTGCAACATGCATCTGAAAAGGTTATCACATACATGCCTAGCACCCAGGGGCGGTGGGTGACATTTGAAAGTGGCGGGCGCAAAGTGATTTGCATACAGCACCGTAGCGAGCGAGCGCAACGAGCGTGCCCGAACCCCAAAAGGGGGGTTTGGGGGGTTAACCCCCCCCAAGAAAATTTTGAAAAAAAAGAAGAAAAATCGTGCATTTTCAAGCAAATTTGAGGAAGCAGGAAGGTTAATAAAGCAATTGTGAAAGTGCAGTTATTACATTAATAGATGGCATAACATAGGTAGCTGCTTATTCAGTATAACCACAGAGCTTCATACATTCACTACCCATGGATGTGGCCTGCAGAGTGTCACGTGAAGTCCAGCGTACCCTCGTTCAAATGGAGTCCAATCTGCCCACCCCAAGTCACTTGGTTCACAGCCTGCTTGACAAAGCATGCATCAGTCTTCTGATGCTCACTCTACTTGTTGGAATCTACATGAGATCGTGTTGAGTCCAGTCAGTGGCGAAGACCAGATCCCCCATAGGGTTTTGACTCTTACACAGTGTTACTTCATATCCACGCCACAGAATGAGACTCATGCAAGGTGTCCCCTCATGGCCACTCCTTGGGATGTCAATCAATCAATCAAAGATTTATAAAGCATGGTTCATACACTGCCACCTCATGCCCACTTCAAAGGGTGAGACTCCTACACAGTCTCAGTGACCTCTCCATGGGATGTTACTCCTGCCCTGGACCACCCCATGTCCTCTCCCCAGATTGTCGCTCCTGCCCTGTACCACCCCATGTCCTCTCCTCAGAATGACGCTCCTGCCCTGTACTAGCTCATGTCCACTCCTCACATTGTGACTTCAACCCTGTGCTATCTCCTATCCACTCCCCAAGATGGGTTTCCTGCACCGCGAGACCTCATGACCCATCCTATGTGAAACAATTTTTTTTTTGTTGCAGTTTTATATAGAACGAACTCGACCCGATGGTACTGGAGCAAAAGAAAAGAGAGCATCTGAAGCGTCTGGCGCCATCTAGTAGCATAATTGTGTTGGTTGTGTCATCATTAATAAACAGACCAGACTTGCTCCAAAAATCATAAATACATTTTGCAGTATGGGCGTTGGGCCCTGGAAAAGCCTGGGGAATAATGCCCACCTGTACCCACCCCATGCCCCCTGTCCACCTTCCGACCACCCTGTCCTTTCATCTTTCTTCATAAAATATCAGAGGAGCATTGTACAGCCTTCATGGCTTGCCTCACATCTGTCTTCAATCTGCATTATTTATCTTTTTGGAGCAGTGGCCCCGGACGCAATACTCTAGATGTTCTCTCCATTAGCAGACAATGTTCTTACTTACGGATTCAACCTGCAGGAGCGACCTCCACAACCAGGGCTGGATACACAGCATACAAGACAGGACATAAAAACATCATCCAATTCTACAGTTACAAGACTGCATGACTAAACTATTAAAACTGTTGGCAACATACTTGGTTAATTTTATAGTGGATGGTTAACAATTTGGGAGCACAGGGACTTGCTGCATATTAAATAGGCACAGCTCCCATCCACTTGGCCAATGGCTAGACTGATAAACAGGGAACTAGTGACCTCCATAATGGGAGGATTTCTGCTGAAGGGCAACACCCATACAGCACTATCCTATATATTTAATGTTTATGCATCTTCCAGATTCCTCGACCCACAGCATTGTGGTGTCTCCATCAGTAGCTGGGAGGTTAATCTTGCAACCGACATCCTCCACAGGGAGCATTAAAATACTAAATACTTTGAATATAAAAAAATAATTTTAAAACCATGTCAAATAATTACATGTGTACAAAATATTACTTATGAAAAGAAAAGCCTCACTGACATGAAAGTCAACATCTGTTTCAAGAATAACGACCATGACTTCAGCTAAAATTGGTAGAGACTATTTGTGACCTCCCGAGAAATTCCGGACTCTCGTATCTTACTTTAATTGCTCTATGCTTAAGAATCACATTTTCTTGAGAAAATTCACTGCCATAAAAATGCATGTTCAAGTACTATTTGTGAAGGACATCAAACATCTCTGTGCGACACAAGAGATTTCAACGTAGCTTCTGTCCAGTGTAGAACCCCAATTACTATGAGCGCCATTAGCGCTTTCAAAAACTGGAGGTGATGCACATCTTCAAAGTATTAACACTGGAGTTAAAAAGCAATCCGGTGAAAGATGTCAGAATACATCTCAAAATCCAAGCTGACATTAAACAAAGTAACATTCTAGAATGCCTATAGCTAGTAGGTATTAGCGTTGCAAGCCTAGATAAAGAGATTTGATTTTCTTCTCCACACTGGACTGGCCACTTTAAGTGTGTGTAGTTCACCATTCTGAAACTCATGGTGTAAGGACACAGCCCACTGGATACGGAGCACTTCAACAGAAACCCAGATACATTTAACACACCTTTATAATATAATAATTCCAGATGACAAACTTTTTGTAACAGACTATATAAACTGCCACAATATTGATCTTACATAAAAAACGACGTAACATTTGTTCGACTTTTATTTAATTCCCATTTCAGATAAACACACATCACAAAACTCATTAGGACATGGTTAACTTGTTCCTCTAATTCCAGCCTAGTCACACAATGCAGAACCCCAGTTAAATGCCACGTTTGCATCTTAACAGACAACACAATGAGACCAGCTCTCTATTACTTGCCCAGGGACTCTGGGATCAGCCATTCACAGATGTCAACGAATGTTTTCCTGTCTGTCCAGTAAACCTACCCCCAAACTATACATTAAACCTCAAAAGTAGTCAAAGATTGAGATCACAGTGAAAATTCTGAGTGTCCTGCTGATGATATCTAGTACTTAGGAAAACCTGTGTCTAGGTGTCCCGCAATGCGTCTAGCGCTAGTACCCTGCACCATCTCCAGTGCCCAGCATGTAGGAATAACCCTCTCCTAGTGCGCACTGCTCAGAAATGCCCCTCTCCCTCAGACGTACAATCTCCCTGTGCCCAGTGCACTTAAATAATTCCACTGTGCAGTGATCAGGGGTACAGTCAGTGCTGATGAACAAAATGTGTTCAGTGATAAGAAATACCTGAGTGTTCATTTTACTGTAACACTTAGGACAAGAAGTGTCTTGAAAGCTTCAATGTCCAGTGCTCAGGAATATCCAGTGTTCACTGCATAGTAATACTAAAGACAGACAAGCAGTGTCTAGAATGTCTCAATCTCCAATGCTAATGAATGCCCAGTACTCACTGCATTGTAATTCTAAAGATAAGCAGTGTCTTGAAGACCCGAAAGCAGAGTGTACAAGATAACCCCGAGAGTCCAGTGCTCAGGCACATATCTGATGCCCAATGCTGAGCAAAATACTAGTGTCCAGTGCTCAGGAACTGTCCACTCCTAGGATATCCCTGCGCTGGCCGAGCTGTCTCAGCAGTTTTGTTCCCTGCTTCACCTACACTCACTGCGCTGACTCACCTGCACTCACTTCCTGTCTTACCTGACCATACTAGCTCCGTGCTCTCACTGTTTTGCCTCACCTGTACTCACTGGCCTGACTCACCTGCTCTCACTTCCTGTCTTACCTGACCCTACTAGCTCCGTGCTCTCACTGTCCTACCACACCTGCACTCACTGTCCTAACTCACCTGCACTCACTTCCTGTCTCACTGACCCCACTATAACCCTGCTCTCACGTCCCTGCCTCACCAGCAATCACTGTCCTGACTAACCTGCGCTCACTTCCTGTCTCACCTGACCCTACTATATCCATGCTCTCACTGTCGTTTCTCACCTGCACTCACTGTCCTGCCTCATCTTCACTCTTTTCCTGTCTCGTCTCACCTCACTATCCCCTTGCTTTCACTGACCTGTCTCACTTACACTACCCCATCCTACCGCAACTATGTTTTTCTGCCTCTCACTGTCCTGCTTCACTCGCTGTGCTTTCTCATCTGTTTTTACAGCCCTGTCTCACCACCTCTTACTGTCCTGTCACAAATGTTCTCCAGCTTCGACTTTGTCTCACCTTATCACATTGCCTTTTCCCACCTGCTTTCACCCCTCTCACCTTCATTCACTTCTTCTCACTTACATGCATTCACTCACTGCCATGACTCACCTTCCCTCACCATTTGTCTCCTCTCCACTTCCTGACTTGTCTCGTCTGCTCTCACTGCTCCATTTTACCCGCACCTACCCCCAGTCTACCTTCTCTGCACTCGCCATACTGCCCACCTGTACTTACTGTAATGTACCATCAGCTCTCACTGCCCTGCATTGCTTGCTCTCACAGTGTTCCACCTACCCTCACTGGCCTACTTCATCTGCTGCTCTTCTTCACCGTGCCCTCACCCAGCTACCGTCACCTCGCTGATTTGCCTGCGCACACTGTCCTACTTGCGTGCCCACTGCCCTCACAACTCTGCCTCAGGTGTCATCACAAGCCTCCACATGCCTTACACCCCCCCCCAAGCAGTGTCTTAAAATTGAGATTTGAGATGCAGCAAAATTGTAAACAGACATTTTAATAATTGACATGCACTTCAATTCAGACCAGCCCAGGGAGGATGCTACAATAATCTAATATTCCTGGAATAAAAACACATGCCTTTTGGAACAATCCAGTGAGTTAACTAATTACAGCAGCATTCTTCTATCAGAACTCTGATAAAAGCCTCCAATTATGCAATGGCTAGAAATATTGGGGTAAGTATCTAGACGAGGCTCTGCTTTTGGTACCTTTCCACTAATCTACATACATGAGCAGGTAGGTCAGAAGTGCTGCTTGTTGGTTCGAATGCCCGGTGAGCCCGAACACCCACAAAAGTAAATGTTCATGGCATTCAGCAACTCGTCTCTTTTCACACTGAAAAAGTTTAGAATTCTACCCCACACAAAGCCAGGAGGAAAAACTTCAACAGGGGGGTAGAAGTGCTGTAAACTGAGCTGCAACAATGTGCAGATTCTCACTTCCACAAATACACACATTTGCTCATGCAAAAATTGAAATCACAAAGTTAACTCCAACTTCAGCAAATCCGTAGTCATATCTGAACCTATGCAAGAGCATACATACGGCTGCACTTATGACAGATTTTGGCCCTAGAAGTATTTTCATGGTACCCTAAATGGTTTAACACGCATTGCATATTTTCTTACACACGTGTTAAACATGTTCACTAAATTCATCAGAAATGGCTTACGTTGCACATGTTTAGCAAAACATCCTTTTATCTGCACACATTAGGAGCCTTTCATTTAGTCTCAAGTTGTTTTGTTAGAAGTAAACGTGTACACTTTTACACTGAAACTGCCAGTCATACCAGCCTAACTCGGTTCAATGCATTTGTTTTGAATGTGTCCTTTTCCTAAAAGCTTTGCATTAAAGAAGCCTATATACAAATCTTAATTAGAGAAGGGGGGGGGGGGTGTCCTACTTGTTCCATTAACAAAAACTTGTACTTTAGTCCTGGCGATACTCCAGGGACAGAGGCGATACAGAGCTAAGAGTCCGAGCATTTAATGATATAAAGGTGCAATACGCAAAGACCGTCAAATCTAAGCCAGTCCGGCATGCCCGATTTGCTTGTGACACAACCTCAAAATCCTGTCAGTGGATCAAAACATGAAAACTCATTGAGTCATGTTTAACTGACCTGTACCTGTGTAGATCGATTCAACTCTGATACGAGAGGGCCACACGCCCTGGTAATTTCCCCCCATACAAAATAAAATACGCCTCTTAAAAACACACAGGGCTCAAAGAAAGACACTGCTGAATACTACCTGGCATCATGCGAACGCATCGACGTGCGGGACACCTTCAGGGAATCCTGATCCAGCGCCCACCGCGTCCTGAAACACTTGAGTAAGGTGAGTCCCTGCGCGTGCGCCCCGCCCAGGTGTGAGCCGGAGACGGTGCTGGCAAAAGGTGCAGCAGGTGCAGTGGCACCGGGGCCCGCCACTCTGACTCCTGCACTGTCCATGGCTACCCCATCAGGTCACGTATAAACCTCATCCTGACTGGACTTGAGCACTAACGCACCCCACCCTCACAACCTTCATTCACACTGACTCACCGTGTGACACCCGGATACGCTAACTCCGTCCACGCCGGAGTGATTGCATCACCCCCGCCCCATCACATCCCCGATGGCATTGAACTTTCTCAAGCACGTGCACTTTACATACACTTTAGGGTTGGGGCTCTGCCACTTAATGCCACCAAGAGCAAATGGAAGAATTCGCCATTGTGTCCAGTGTGTAGCTTAAGCACAGAATCAATCGAACACTATGTTTTTCTGCCCTCACTATGCACACATCAGAAGAAGGTGGTTATTTGCAGCTTGTCGCTTTCTGTCTTTAAACGAACCGTTGATGCCTTACGTGTGTTCAAATCGAATACAACTAAATGGCTTGTATTCGTAATAACGAGATATTTGCTTTATGCCTGGCATATAATGATTAGGCTGTGTTCTGCTATCTAAGAACCCATATGCGCTGCATCTGTTGCAAGGAGTGGCCAGTTCTTGACATCTTGTAATAAGGATCATATCAGTCCCCTCATAACTGCTGGCTCCCTATGATGACATTTACATGAATACCTTCTCGAATTTGGAATTAATTGAATCTTCCCACCCAAATATTTTACTGTCGTTATTGAGCTGTCATGCTGCTGCTTTTACGACGTGTTTTAACATTTTAATCTCTTTTGTAAGTTGTTATGGTGTATTTGAATTGTTTGGTATTTTATGTGAATGGTCTTAAAATGATCGAATAAACAACTACTACCACTAATACTTCAAACACCAAAATCCTCCGCACCCCACTGCCCCTCGCTCCCCCCTCGTCCCTTGCCCCCACCGAGGTCCAGCTCGTTGGTCAAAGAGCCCCCTTTCCTTAGGGGGTGACATTATTGTGCATCACTCCGAGAGGAGCGGACAGCACCATAAACATGGCTGACTCTGGATGTTCATAAAGTAAGTGTAGGGGGTGTTCTTCAGTCATTCACCATACAATATTGTTAACATCTTGAGATTCAGTGACTCACTGTTTATTGGTTAAAATATGAAGTTTGCCAGGCGACTCCCAATCTCATTAAGGATATTAATGATGTGTATGCTCGTGAGTAGCTGGAAGAAATGGATCCCATGCAAACCTCCACTGAAGTCTGTTCCACGCATGCGCTTTACTGCAGCTCTGCCGAGGTCATCACCAGGGAACTGGCAGAGCTCTGAATGCCTTGGCAGAGAAACACGTCTCTCACAGATCATAAAATGAGAGCTTTAGGGACGGTGTTAAAGTGGTGACAAATTAGCTACTTAAATATTAAACTCCGTCCACGCCGGAGTGATTGCATCACCCCCCCCCCCATCACATCCTGAAGTACTTCCTCTAATCATGACACGACAGATTCCCCCCCCCCCCCCTCCCCTGAATTAACGTCATCAGCACCATTTTCGGCTCCCACTCCATTCACTTTGATGCCGGGTGCTAATTGCCTCACATCCTGTGAGTAATCCGGGCTGACCTTTCACCACAGTGAAAGGCAACAGTACCATTGAATGCACGGGCATGTTTTAATATATATATTTTTTATTTATTGCGTTTGTATATAGCGCGGACTTTACCCAAAGGTGTCAGAGCGCTTCACAATAGGAACCGTAGTGGAACATGACAAGTCGGCCTGTTGCAAGAGCAAACGTTACGTTACATGAGGCAATAGTGATAATTGTGCACGTGTCAAGAGCAAACAAAGTACAAGAGGTAGCAAACGAGTTACCTGTACCCACGTGTCAAGAGCAAACAAAGTAGCAGAGGTAACAAACGAGTTACCTGTACCGTGACGACGGTGAGGCGGGAGTCACACACACGGTCTGCTGCCTGCGCACGAGGCGAGCTCCAGCTCCAGGGCTACACGTCACAGCGGCGGGCGTCCCGAAATCTCAAAGTGATTGGCCTGCACTTGGCCTGCACTGGACCAGCCAATCCTGGCGCTGCATGGAGCGCCAGGATTGGCTAGGGGGGCACATTTGCTGCTCGCCCTGTCGCCCCTTCAAACCCGGGCTAGGCAGGCTAAGAAGTACCCCAGGGCCCCGCTGGGGCACTTTCACTGAGCATGCTTGGGAAAGTTGGATCCCAACATGCACTTGCGCACTACGGTCCGTCTGTCTGCTGCAGCCTGAGTGTACTGTCACTCAAGCTGCAGCAGGCCACCCCCCCTGCACATTCCGAAATCGCCGGGTGTGTCCCGGCGGCTGACTCGGACTTCTGTTCTGTGAGCAATTATTTTGTAAGAAGAGGATTGCGGCCGCGATGCGGGTCCATGTGGCTGGAGGGGCTACGCCCCTACGCCCCAATGGACGCACCGCTGCTGCTAGCACCTCGGGTTTGTAAACAGGCACCACTTGTTCATATCAAACATTAAATATATATATTTTACATTAAAATTAATTTGTAGTGTTTTTTAAATGTACTACTATAAAAAGCATATATATACATAAATATATATTTATGTATCGTAACACCGACAACCCAACAAGGCGTACTCCCAGCGTAAAGATTGGTGCACACATAAACTGAGGCTGCTAACAGTTTTATTGCCCAGTGTTTTGCGCAGTAACACGTTTCAGCGACCACTGACTTTGCAACATCATTGTAGATGCTTTTAAACATGCATATTGCATATTGAGTCGTCGTGAAAAATGACAACATACCCCACCACAACCATATTACAGTGTAAATTATTTGCCCCAAATAAATTATAAAACAATATAAATACATGAAGCAGTACATTCAAAGAACCTGTCAAAGTAAAGGATGCATCATTACAAATTTTGCACAGGTATTGCAGGTTTCCAACTGAATTCATTTCCATACAAATTCAAGCCTAGAACAGCTCCAAATTCATACATATTCATCAACTATTAATGTCGTAGTGACAAACCAATGACTGGTTAGTATTCCTGCAATATCCTATTTTTGGACATCTCATGCAAGCATAATATAAAATGGAATTAATTTATGAAACACAATTGATCCCAAGAGGACACACACCCTGCATTTGCTGACACAAAATCCAGTTGAGTCCAAGTGGGCTCTCATTAAAGGACTAAAGTCAGATGATATACATTCATTAGTGTAGTAGAGACCATGCATTAATCAGTTGATTTAAATTCACCACAATTAAGCCCTCGTGAGAATTCACTGGTAACAAAAATCAAAACTACTGCCCTTTTCCATGAGGGGTAAATGTACTGTTCCCACTCCAGTCAGTGCAACAGTAGAGACAGCTTTGGATGCCATAGGCATAAAATTTACTATTCCCACTTCAAACACATAACATATTTTAATAGCTCTATTAGACCGAAATATAAAACTTTTAATATAAAAATGATATATTTATTTTTATTTATTTATTTATTTATTTAAGTTTTGTATAGCGCTAGCTAGACCCGAAGGTATCAGAGCGCTTCACAACGGATACAGATAAGTATCAACATAACAGGTAGGTCGAGCAGGGTAGGGAAAGTATGGGAAAGCATAGTAGGAAGTAAATGTCTATACATTGACAGCATGAAGGCGACATGGCGGAGAACAAGGGAGAGTCATCAGGTTCTCGCTGGGACAAAAGAGACAGTGAACTATTAAAGTCAGACGGTGTTTCTCGTTACGATCCAGCTCGCTCAAGAAAGAAGGTTTTGAGTAGTGTCTTGAATTTTAGGAAGGAGGTTGTCATCCTGATGTGTGGGGGGATGGAGTTCCATATCTTAGGAGCATTTCCCGCAAAGGACCTGTTAGATCTTTTGCGTTTCTGTGATTTCAGAGGTATGAGTAGGAGCGTGTTGGAGCTTCTGAGGGTCCTGGACTGACCGGCTCTCTTGAGTTTATTGGCCAGATATTCCGGTTTACCTGTATGCAAGGCTTTGTGTGTGAGGCAGGCTGTGCGGAAGTTGGCTCGAAGATTAATAGGAAGCCATTTCAGGTCCTTGAGAGCCGGGGAGATGTGCTCATATTTCTTAGTTCCTGTGACCATTCTAGCTGCTGCATTCAGGGTAGCCGTCAGAGGACCTAGATGAGATTTGGCTGTTCCAGTCAGAGTAGCAATGCCATAGTCAATCCTGGAGAGTATCAGTGCCTGAGTGGCCTGTTTCAGGTCTTTCAAGGGGAGGAAGGGTTTAAGTTTGTAAAGAAGTTTCAGGTTAAGGAAAGCACTTTTGGCAGTTTTAGAGATGTGTTCTTTCATGTCCAGTTTTGGGTCCAGAGTGATCCCCAGTGATTTGACGGAGGTTGTAGGAACAAGAGGAACATTGAGGGCGTTTAAAGCTTTGAGCCATTCAAGTATTTGGGGATTTTCATTTTTGTTTGAGATGCGGAGCACTTCTGTCTTTTCTTCATTAAGTTTGAGGTGGTTGGATGAGAGCCAGTGTTGTACCTCTGTGAGTGTGTCATTTAGTCTGTGGATATCTGCAATCGAATTGGTTTCCAGGTAGAGTTGTGTGTCGTCCGCATAGAGGTGAAAGGGGATGTTGGTGTTCCTTAGAATTGTAGTGAGGGGCTCCATGTAGATGTTGAAAAGTTGTGGAGAGAGTACTGACCCCTGTGGGACTCCTCTAGTAATGGGGAGGGGGTCCGAATTGTAGCTTTTAATTTTGATAGTTTGAGTGCGGTTGTTGAGAAAGGAGGCGAACCATTTGAGAACAGTTTTATCCAAACCCGCTCTCTTCTGAAGGACATTGAGTAGTAGGTTGTGATCCACTGTGTCGAACGCTGCCGAGAGGTCTAAGAGGATGAGGAGGCTACATTGGTTGGAGTCGAGAGACCTGTGCAGGTCATCCATCACATTGAGGATTGCGGTTTCTGTGCTGCAGCCCTTTCTGAACCCAGATTGGTGTGGGTCAAGAAGATTCAAGATCTCCAGGTGTTGTGTTAGCTGAGATAGCACACATTTTTCCAAGATTTTCGATAAGAGCGGCAGGTTTGACACTGGTCTGAAGTTGTTCAAGACCGTATGGTCGAGGCCAGGTTTTTTTAGGAGTGGCGTGACTTGACCTAGTTTAAGGCAGTCAGGGATTGAACCATCGCTCAAGGAGCTGTTGATAATCTTGGCCCAGATAGGGGCTAGAGTAAGTTTCAGGTCTTTCGTCAGTCTGGAGGGCAGCTGATCAAAGGAGTGCGACGAGGGATTAGCGATGGCAATGAGATCGCTTATCGCTTCGGTTTGGATGGGTTGGAAGGAAGACCAGCGAGTTGTTGCCGTTGAAGAACTTGGGTGGGTAGAAGCAGTAGGGTGCAACTCTGATAGGGCGGAAAGATTGCTGCAAGATCGGTCAATTGAGGTAATTTTTTCGTTGAAGAAGTTAGCAAAGTCGTCGCACTGGGATTTGGACGCAGTTAAGCTGTCTGTAATGGGAATGGAGGTTTGGTTTCTGATGATATTGAAGAGTTCTTTGGGGCGGTTTTTAGCCTCATCTAGAGCAGAGCAGAAGAAGGATGATTTTTTGTTCTTGATATGATTAAGGTAGGTTTTTCGGGCTGTTTTGAGTTGGTCCAGGTTGAGTGCAGTGGGGTTGTTTCTCCAGAATCTTTCCGTGGCTCTTAGGAGTCTGCGTTCATCATTGGTGTCAGTGGAGAACCAAGACCTGGAGGGAATGCTTCTGTTTTTTTTAGTTTTCTAGGTGCCAGCTGGTCCAGGACACACTCTAGGTTGGAGTGATAGAGCGAGGTGAGATCCGTGGTTGAGAGGAGCTCTGTCGAGCTCGGGAGGAGAGAACTGATGGCATCTTGTAGCTTGTCAGGGGGGACTTTCGATAAGTTTCTGACCCACTTGGGGGAGGTTTGGGTGGGCGGGAGTAAAAGAGCCGGGTGGTTGATATGAAAGAGGATGGCATGGTGGTCGGACCAGTCCACGGGGATGATGTGGTCAATGGAGATTGTCTTTTTGTCCGCAATGATTGCATCAAGGATCGCTCCTCTATGGTGTGTTTCTTCTGAGCAGTGTTGGATCATATCGTGGTCTTGTAGAAGGGAGGTGAGAGATTGGATGAGCGGATTTTTGATTGCGTTCCATCTTAGGTTGAGGTCGCCCAGAATTATTTTGACGACACTGTTGAGAGCGGTTTGAGTGATCAGATCCGACAGCTGTTCGCCAAATACAGTAGCGTTGCCTGGAGGGTGGTAAAGGAGAAGGCATAGGAGTGGGCTGTGGTGGGGCGAATTGATGTTGACCGAGAGGCATTCAAAGGAGTTGTGGACGAGGGAGGAGGATTCAGTAATGGAGAGGTCACTTCTGTGGATAATTGCTATTCCGCCTCCTTTGCGTATGGGTCTGTCTTTGTGGATAAGTGAGAAGCCGGGAGGCACCAGCGTGTCCAAGATGGGAGGGGATAGGGTGTTGAGCCACGTTTCGGTGATGCAGGCTACATCTAGGTCATGAGAGAGGATAGTTTCGGCTAGTTCAGTCGCATGTTTGACTGCTGATCTGCAGTTGATGAGCATGCAATTGATGGGGGGGTTTGCATCCGGGTTCCGGTTGACCAAATTCACTCTAGGTAGGGATGCGAGATGGGCTGGGGGTCTGGCGGTTTTGCGGTGAGGCGGGTCTCTTCTCATACCAGTGATGACTTGGATCGAAGAGAGGGGAGAGGGAAGCGGGAGTATAGCTTGGGAAGGATGATTGGGGGGGGTTTATGGGATGTGACTCGGTAGCTCACTTCGTGAGGGGAGGGAGAGGAAGAGGTTCTTCTGGGACAGTCAACTTGTGATTCAGTCCGGGGTTCAGTAAGAGGAGGCCGAGAGCCTGGGGGGGACAGGGGTCCGATCGGGGGGGGGGGGCGTCATTCCTAATGGGAGGTTGCAGTAGGAGACGAGGTGACACGAGATGGGGGGGTAGCTGGAGTTTCTCAAGGGAGGAAAGGGTTTCTTTTAGTCCGAGGATCAGCGTGGCGATCTGGGCTTCAAGAAGGTCCAAGCGATGTGACATCCTGGGAGCTGGGGGAGGGGTAGTGAGGGGGGGGCTGGGCCTTAAGTGAGAGGGGTGAAGGGGCAGGGCCTTCGTGAGGGGGGGAGAGGAGGTAGGAGGGATCGATTTCTCGAAGTGGGAGGGAGGGAGTGAAGAGGGAGAGAAGTAGTGGGGCGAGATGTTGTTAGGAGGGATAGTTGGGGAGGGAGGGACTGAGACAGCGTTGGGGTTCAGATGGGCGGGGGCTGGAGAGGGGGAAAAGGTTTGGGGTGGGATAATGACTGGGGGGATAGCAGGGGTAAGGGGATTAGGTTCAGGTTTCGAGATCAAGTGGTCAGGGAAACAAGAGGGAGGAGGGTTGCAGCCCCTTTGTGAGAGGTGGTTATCTTCACTGAGTGGAATGGGGCACGTTAGAGTTCTGGGAGGAAGGGAGGAAAGGGGGGTGTCTGGGGGATTGGGAGATGGAAGGGAGGGAGGGGGGAGCAGAGTTCTGGGAGGTAGGGAGGGAGTGGAGGTGGCCGTGGGGTGAGGGGAATTGAGGGACGGGGCTGGGGGAGGCGAATGGCTGGTGATATGAGTAGGCATGGGCGGTGGTGCACGAAGAGGTGAAGGAAGCCTGCTTTGCAGCTTGGGGGATTGACTGGAGCCACTGGGGGGGAGGATATATATATATAGATTTAAATAACAATTAAACCATTTACATTATAATGCATTTTTTGATAATTAATATAAAATGTAAAAAAATAAATTAATCGATCATTTAATTACATTTCCACAGAATACTCCCACAAACATAGCAACACACAATTAGCATATAATTAATATACAAAAGGTTAACACGATTAACATATTAATGAATCAATAAAATAATTATTAATAAATTGTTTCATTATTACGTGAATAACTTCCCATCCTTTCCCCTACACACACAATAAACTGCACCTAATAAATAACATAAAAAACATATTTATGAAACAGGTAACATAATTATAAATAAATAATACAAAATATTAACAATTAATAATTAATTGATGATTGGTTATTACTTAATAAACTTCCCACCCTTTACCCCTACAAACCTAACAACCTGCACCTAAAATATTACGTAAACATTATAATAGGTACATTTACGTAAGTAATTATCAATTAAATAATATTATATTAATAATTAATTATTAATAATGTATGAATTAGGTTTCCACCCGGTACTCCTACAAACACAACACACACCTAAAAAACAACTCAAAAATATAATAATTACACAATTTACATAATTAATGATCAATATAATAATTAATATTAAATTATTAATTACATTCTTTATCAATTATTACTTAATTAACATCCCACCCCATACCCCTACAAACAAAACCACTGCACCTAAAATATAACTTAAACATTAATTACATCATTTACATCATTATCAATTACATAATTAATATTAATTAAAAAAATATGTATTAATTATTTATGCTTAATGAACTTCACTCCCTGTACCCTTGCAAACCTCACAACCCACTACAACACTATAAATCAGCATTAACAATTAATTTGAAAATTATAAATAACTTAACATTTTAAACTATAGTTGAAAATATTAACAATTATACAAACATTTAATAACATATACAATTAAAATATGAACTAAAACGATATTTTTGACAATATTATTGAAAACAATATAAAAAAAAGATATTCTTGCAAACGATATTAAAAAGACATATATTCTTCTAAACGATATTACTAACCTGAAAATCAATACTTTTGTCCACAATATTTCTGCTTCATGATATTAATGTGTCTTGATATTGAAAACTTGATATTTGTGTAGCTCGATATTAATAATCCGATGTTATGTCCAAATACCCATTTTTCCTCATCAGACTGTTACCCAGAGCAAGAGAGTGAAAAAAGAAAAGGGGGATAAGAAGGAGGAAGAGAAAGACAGTAAACCACTGACTAAGAAAGAAAGCAAGGATGAAAAAGAACATAAAAAGTGAGATATACATGTAGCGAGTGTCTGATCATGGATTAAAGTGACATAAGGTGGATTTAAGACTATGGGTTTGATATAAATATCGGTGGACGGAATACACTCAACATACAACAGGGCAAGTGCAGGCTTCTGTGCAAAACATTGGACACTGGCATTAATTATATTACAAACTAAGCACTGCCCGTTATATATCACCTCTCTCCCTGGTCGTTTGATTTCCATTAAAATCTTTAATGTTCATAAAATGGTATATTTGTATAAAACAGCACTCTTGAATTGTTCTGAGCAGGTGTGTTTTACCATTTGTGGCCGACAATTAGACCGCTGGCTTTAACGTTCTGTAGTTTTTGACCCAAAAACTCAAAATCCCTTCTCCCAGACTAGTGCATTTGTTTTCCCTGATTCAGATTAATAGTTCTGAAAGAGTGGAGTCTTGAACTTACCTGCCAGATGCAACAAAGCATCCATGAAGTAGAAATGCACTCTGAGTGGGTCAAGGTTTACCTAGACTGGGGCGGGTGAAGATTGATGTAAATTGGTGGGGTATGTAGAGTGCCGCTCGGCCTCTACAATACATAGTGGTTGTATTACGCCTGAGGGCCGAGCGCGGAACGAGGGGATAAATAAAGGATGGAGAAGCCACTCGTGGTCACTCTGGCTGCACCAGTATATTGTCTCCATGTGCAATACCTCAGCACGTCCCTTGCCTACTGCCTTTCTGCATGCTTGTGTCTTGGTGGTCACCACATTGGTGACAATGATGGTTGCAATCCTGCAGGTGCTGTTGTCACAGCACTGCCCGCGGTGGTGTGAGGAGTATCTGTGCAGCTTGAAGTGCTGACCCAGAATGGCTTCCTCTGGCCTGCCGTCGGACCTCTAACCCGGCTCCATCTGCCGCTTCAGCTGAGCTCGCTGTGAGGGCCTGCATCTGACTGCTGCTCCCTCTGCTGCAATACTGGCAAAGATCTGACCCATTCGGCTGCAAAATCAGTGAAAGCTGAGCTTCAGTAGGCCCCTGCAACGCCAAACTCTACGAAGCCGGGCCATCTGCTGGTGCAAATGAGCACCACACTGCCTTATCAAAGAATTCAGGTCAGCTTGTGTCCCAGGAGATTTACGTAGGCAGGTCCTTGGTGTGCGTGCACCTGGGATCAGAGTAGAGGACTAATCATCAGTGTGCATGGTGGGGGTATCCACAGTTCCTTACCCTGCCATGGGCAGTGGGCAGTGTTTTGGCCATCACCTAAAATGTGTCAGCTCACAGATCTTGAGAGCAGCGCCCTGTACATCCTACCTGCTGGAAGAACATTGACCGTTAGTGCTCACCATGGTCATCGTCTAGGAGACTTTAAGTGGGTGATCCATCAGCTATGACATGACTGACAACTCTAGTGCAATGACTCCATGCATATTTGCCCAGGTCCCAAAGGCTGTTGGAGGTTTTTTGTCCACAGGACTAAGTTTGCACATAAACGAACAACAACACACTCCAGTACCACCACTGACCACTCCCTCTTCCCACTCACCGGTCACAGCATTGCTGTCGTTCAGAAAGCTAGTAGACCCTATGACAACCGTTCGTGCTCATGGGACGGGAGGCTGCAACATTATTTCCACGTCACATGCGAAATGGATGGGGTGGTGAAGAGGTTGCTGTTGCTTCACTTTTGAGGAAGGGGGGCCGGGCCCACACCCTGGGTCCTTCCCTGGTAGTCTTGCTCAAACCCAAGCAAGCTGGGGCCATTCAGCTCTGCGTGGACATGCACCTTCCAAATAGGGCCATTCAGCCTTATCAACATATCACCCCTACAAGGGATGTAATTTTAGCACACCTAAGTGGAGCACAGTGGTTTTCAAAGCCTGACCTCAACGCCGGCTACCACCAGCTGGAGCTGGAACTGCCCAGTCACTATATAACGATGTGCCTGACCTACATGGGCTTCAGGAGATACCAGCAATTAAACTTTGACATATCCTTGTAAGCAGACGTGTTTCAAAACACCATCTGTGAAACCCTCTATGGCTTTGTCGGACTTTTGAATATCAGTCACAATATCCTAATGCTCTCAGACACCCTCAAAGAACATCAAATTCAGCTCAGGACAATGCTGAAGCGATTGGCGGACTGTGCTGTGACACTCCACTAGAAGAAATGGTAATTCTATGATGAGGCAATTGAATTTTTTGAGTATGTATTCACGAGAGAAGGACTTCAGTTGGACCCCAGGAAGGTGGAAGCCATATGGAAGAGGGGAGGAGCTTCCTTGGGATGGTGAACTACTGCAGCCAGTTGAGTCCGAACACAGCCACCCTGTCTGAAGCCCTGACAAGGATGCACTGCTGGCCAATGCCACCATGGCCTAATTCAACCAAAGATTCAAGACGGAATTTGTTGTGGATGCTAGTCCCTTAGAGCTGGGCACTTCTCTTGTAGGAGAAGAGCGAGGGGTCATGGGTCCTTATCGCATATGCCGGCAGAGCCTTGTCGGATACTCTCGATAAGCTCAGATAGAGCTGGCAATCAGGTAAAATCACCATCATTTCCAACTTTACTTGTGCGGACAAACATTTAGGGTCATCACAGATCGCAAGTAGCTTGTCCCACTCTTTGCGGGAACATCGAATGCTGTTCAGTGCAACTGCAGCCCTATTTTTGAAGTAGTGTACCACCGTGGAGCAAACAACCTGGCTAATTATCTGGCTTGCCACTCCCAAGTGTAGCCCAGCAATGGCAAATGTTTGGAAGACAAAGGGGCTGAAGAGTGTCCATACGGTCGTGCATGAAGAGTGCCACAAGCACTGTCAGTCGTGGAAGCCAAGCCAAGGCCAAGTAAGCACACTTCAGCAAGCAGTGGTGGATCTCTTTAGATGGTGCCTGGGCACTAACTTCCATTGAACAAACAACGATGACCCAGTTTTGGAGGGTCAGGGTTGAACTAAGCAACAGCAGAGGGAGGTATATCGCAATGCCCCAGTGTCTTCGGGCTAGGATCATCGACCTGGCTCACCAAGGCTACCAAGGGGGGGGCGAAGACCAAGAGGAGACTGTTATACAAGGTCTGGTTCCCAGGAATGGACACCATGGTGGACAAAAGGGTGCGGGTTGCCACACCTGCACAATCAACAGCGGGGAACCACAATCTGCCCGGTAAGCACAAAAGAGCTCTGCCTAAGATCTTGGACCCAGCATGGACTTTGGAGGATTCTCAGATGGCCGGCTTACAACAGTGATTGTAGACAGACACACAAAATATCCTGTTGTAGAGCCTATTCAGTCATCCGTCTTCCAAGGGGAAGCTAGTTCTAGAAAAAGTCTTCACCCTGCTATGGCTCCTAGAAGAAATAAAGAATGACAAGAAGCCCCCTTGCCAAGGGCAGGACTTCCAGAACACCTTAATATAGATCAGCATCAAGCACCGAAAGGTGACTCCGCAGTGACCGCAAGCCAATGGGGAAGTAGAGCGCTTCATGCAAACGTTGAACTGAGATCTTCACATAGGGGTGGAGTAGGGTGAAGATGCTGAGTGCTGCCTCAACCGCTTTCTGTGGGCACATCGGCAAACCCTGCATTCCATCATAACTTTGCCCCCATGGATCTACTGCTTCAGAGGCCTCCCAGAGTTAGTATCCCAGCAGGGCCTATCTAGCATCCAGCAGACCTTGATTTTCAAGTGGCTCTGGAAAAACAGAGAAACATGAACAAATGTACCAGCAAGGTCAGGTGAGCAGTTGCCCCCGCATTGTCTGTGAGTGAGCAGGTCTGTAGTCATGTAGGACTGCCACCCTGGGTGGAAATTCCGTCCACCTCTTGAAAAAGAAATCTGGAACACTGAGGACACTCAAGGAACCATGGCAACCTTCTTGTGGGGTCCCCCCACTGTAGCCAGGAATGTGTCTTGGTTCAAAAGAGTGAGGAAAGCTGGATAACATGTTGTCCAAAGAAACTGTAAGATCCAGCCCCCTTGATGGTGGTGCCCGAGTCCGCCACGGCAACACTTGGGGCACGCCAGTGGCTTCCGGGCCTGCTCCAACAAGGGATCCTCAGTACCCAGGTACCAGTACTGGGCCAGCCAGATTGGTCATCCACCAGCTGGTGCGAGTGATGATGGAGGCCAGAGCCAGAGTTATGAAATCTGCCCTAATCCAGCATCCAGCAAGATGCACCAAGACTATATATGCATGGTGACAGACCAGGATAAATAAAGGACGGAGCAGGCGCTCATGGTCACTCTGGCTGCACCAGTATATTGTCTATGTGTACAATACCTCAGCACGTACCCTGCCTGCAGCCTACCTGCATGCTTGTATCTTGGTGGTCACCACAGGGTTCTCAGTTGCTTCCTGGCTGCCCTGAAAAAAAGCACCTGAAGTCTGTATTCTGTACTTCAAGCTGATCCATTCTTGGGAACTTTGTCATTCGAGACTCATCTTGGGCCTCAGGCTAAAGCAAGAACTTCTGAATGTACAGAAGGGTATTTGGAAATGTCAGATTACTTATATCAGTAAATTTTACGTCTTTCTTGTCACTCTCCTTAACCTCTGAGGTAGCACCTCTCCTTTGCAACAGAAAACTCCATTATCCCCTAGTCAGAAAAACATTATTTGCATGCATTCTTTTTTATAGCCTCCAGGAATAGGGTGCGGTAGAGTGGAAGGTAGGACGGTGATGAGGATTACTTGGACTCAAAGTAATTAAGCAATTTGGCCATTATCTCATTTGTCGGCTCATCACACTGCAATTTAATGATTTAATGAAGATTTACAAAGCAGAGAGGCCACTGCAGTGACAAAAGCTACAGAAGAACTTGTCACAAGTATGATGTCTTTTTAGAGCCCTAAAGGCATTGAGGAATCAATTAGCAACGGGAATGAGAAACACTACAATGAAGAAGTGGCCTAGTGATTGAAGTATCCAAAAGAGCCTAATGTTTTTATCAGTCATTTGTGAGATGTGCTTCGCCTTACAACTGCGGAAATGCAGGGCTAGAAAGAAATCAGAAACCCTTGGTCAAATGACCCCAGACCCATCTCACCGAGCATATCTAACAGGTGACACTGAATCCCAACAGCAGTTTCAAGGAATAGTGTCATTAACAGAGAGATAGATCTTTACTTTTTTGCCCCAGCTTATAAGGCAAAAGAACAGACATTTCCTATCCTCGTGGCATTTCCCCTGCTATAGTTTGTGAAGCTCCTTAAGCTCATTAAGTCAGTGAAATCTGGCTCCCCTTGTGATCCTTGTCTGGTGTCGTCTTTCAATCATTTATCACGAGGTATTGCACAGCCATTGTGTTCTTTATTAAATACATCTCTAGGAGAAAGCAGGGTCCAGTCCAATATCAAGAAGGCCACTATTACACCGTTGTTAAAACAAAGTATCATTTGACCCTACAGTTTAAATACATTTTCAACCAATCTTATTGTTGCTGAAATGGAACATTTGTGGTGCAAGTGCTCTGTGAACATCTGCTGTCCAATAATTGAGTAAATGAGATGCAAGCTGGTTTTCATCCAGTTCACAGTAGTCAGTCCTGGTTTCAATCTTGAATTATCTCAAATTGGTAATATATGCAAGACACGATAATGCTTTCTGAGCCTTTGATACTATTGCTCATGGTATCATCATGGGCCATTAAACAGGCAGTTGGTGTAGGGGATATGGCATTTCAGGTGTTTTTAAATCATTATTGGCCAACCACTCTCATGTGTTTATGTTTGCCCCATTAGTCTCAATGACAATTGGTGTTTTATGGGGTAACCCAATGTCCCTTAATATGCCCCCATCTGTTAGACATCTATAGGAGGCCACTTGTGCTTGGCTAAGTGAAGTTGAGAGTTAGAGTCCTATTCTCCCCAGAAGACACTCATATTTTGCTGCAGCTGGACAACAATGCGGCCTTTCCTGGTACTACAGAACACGTGGTTCATATGAACTGGATGTGGAATAATAAGTTCAAGCTTAAAGCTGAGAAGGCAGAGGTCTTTTACTTGAACAGCTATTGTGAACAATGGTTGGATGCTTATTGGCCAAAACAGCTGGGTGCTCCACCTAAACTCTTACTAGCAGTGAAAAGCTTGGGGTGAGGATCAATGCCCAGCTCTCTACAGCTGAGCAGCTGTTGTCTAAAGATTCAGCCCCTGCTGTTAGCAACTTCGAATCCTCTGTAAAATAGATGGAGAGAGCATTAAGTAGCAATAGCTCTGCCTCATTCTTTTGTGTTGAATATAAAACAACAGTATAGTAACAGGGATCAAATGCAAATAAAATGTAGTACAACATAAACAACAATCAAAGTTTGAGACTCAAGGGTGAATGTACAAGATGACAGCTGTGATGCATTTATGGTCGTAGTCCTGCAACTTATAGTGAGTGGGAGAAGATGATCAAGATGTAGCCCCTGGTTGGCAAGAATGAAGAAGCTTCATGGAACTAGGGACAAATTGTCTCTTGGTCTGAAGTCGATCATAACCATCATGATGACAGTCCTTTAGCTAAGCTCTACAGGGGCATATCTATTATTGGAAACAATGTCAAATTCAAAGGGTAACTCCATTCTTTGTTGAGACCCTTACGCCCCCTGGCACTTGGCTTGTGCAAACAGGGATCAAGCTTGGCATTCCCCCATTCCTTGAATACCAGGTTCAAGATCAATTAGAGGGACCAGACCCATATTTCCATTTAAGAGCTGCCTGTCACCTAGCAAGAACCATAACTCGGTCAAGGACTTTCTGTGTGAATGTGGACATCTAATTATATAGAAACAGCCCAAGCACACAAGCCCAGATTTACCCGAGATCTGCTCACTCGGGAATGTCTTGTATGAGACCTCCCACTTCACCACATCCTTCTGCAACCCCAAAATCTTATGTCAAACAGAGAAACGAGTGCCAGTCAAATCTGCATTACAGATAGACCTCCACATGGTTGCCCTACATCCGATTCAGGGTCACTTGGAGGTATGTATGATACATGGAGAATGTTAAATTGTACCAGCTTAAGATGAACACGATTGGAGCTCTCTTAAGCCAGTTCACTCTTGACAAGCTACATGACTGTGGTGGATTGAATCTGCATCATCGTGGGTCATTCGTTACTGAGGATGTACCCAATTCAGTTCACATAGTTGTGACTGAGACAGTGCACTGGAGAATACAGTAGGCATTTGGGTTTACAGGAAGTTAGGAAAACAGACCCATCATCATTTGATTTGGTGAGAGCCTTAGAGAACATTGGAGTGAAATAGTTTAAAACAACGCACTCTCAAGTCAACGTTTACCGAAAGAACCAGCACTGTAAAACAAACCACACATTAGAATTCAGTACACTATCAAAGTGTATTATGTGGGGGAGAATGTCCATTGGTGAGAATGCAGTTTTTTATCTAGGAGCTTCCATCCTGTTCTTAACCTCTTCCGTGCTCATGACGAGACCAGCTCGTCATGAGTCACAGTGGAGCTGTGCTCATGACTAGCTGGGCTCGTCATAACGGCCGCGGTCCGCCCACGCGCAATTGATTTCCTGCCTGTGCGGGCAAATTAATCAGTGGGCGGAGTCGTGATGAGCCCAGCTCGTCATGAGCACAGCTCCACTGTGACTCATGACGAGGGCCTCCCCCCCCCCCCCGCACCATGGGGGAATTACCCCCGCAGCGAATGGGTTACACCATGGGACACTGTGCCAGATGTTCGGTGTGTGCCTCTGAAAGGCTCATTTGGCACAGGAAAAGTAAGACACTTGTGGGCGCTTTTCTTCATGCAAACTCGAGAACCATAACATGCTTCTCTGGATGGAACGGGAGTAGCATTGATTCCATAAGGATTTTGGTGCTCCCCAACTGATCAATATATTAAATATTAGGTGAAGCATATTAGGTTCCACAACAAATAACAGTAAATATTTTATTAGCAAACCATGAAAGTTTGTCAAAAGTTAATAGTTTACCGAAGGCAAAAATCAGCAATTTATAATCGGAATGCATACGCTTCAATTAACATGCAATCTATTAGATACATTTTCATGAAGCAGAGGAAGAACCAGCATGGGATCGCCTCAAAGAGAAGGACAAAGGAAAAATTAGTCCTCTCTCTGAAAGACAGCTCTATAATCTCCATCTCTGCTCAAAAGACACACAAACTCTAACATTTACACAAATACATGCACTTCTCAAAAAGACTGTCAAATCAGATTTATCAAAATTATACAACTACATACTCAATAGATTCTCAATGTTTCTTACACTACAAGCTCAATTCTGTGTCTTTCAAACTTACACTATCTGTAACAAGATAAAATACATCGACTAGTCTGCACACAGCAAGTGTATCTTGAATGTGCTATTCATTAAAACAACATTCCACGATAATTACAAGGCAAGAAACATTTCTCTCTATGTTAGTGTTAGACCTGGCTTTTACAGTGGGTTTAACCCCAGATTTTTTGCTTTGAGGACTTCTGTGTCTGTCTTGTTTTTGTTGGTTTTATGACTCTGGGCACTTTACCACTGCTGATCAGTGCTAAAATGCATATGCTATCCCTGTAAATTGTTATGATTGATTGGTGTTTCCATGATTGGCATATTTGTTTTACTAGTCAGTCCCTAGTACAGTGCACTATGTGCCACCCACATCAGTAGCCCTGTAAATGTATCTCAGACCTGCCACTGCAGTGTCTGCATTTACAGGGATTCCTGTTAGACGATTGGCACAGATTTGGCCCAGATTTAGCGGGTGAGATGTGAGCATCTCCATTAGTTGCGGTTCATCAACTCTATAGAGATCTGACTGTTTGCAGGCACGGCACGTGTGTATGCAGTCGTGAGAGGAGAACTTGCATTTCTCTCTCATGAGAATAAATGGGGCTGGTATCTTGTTGCTAATGGCAGCCGTCTTTAATGTTGACAATTGCATAAGTCACATGAAAAACCATTTGGTACTGATCATGTGATATCCCAGCCTATTTAAATGCGTACTTTACCTGAAGCCCATTTCACCCCAGTCGGAGGCAGTCTGCAGACTCCATCAGTCGCTTTCAGTATCGGGCATCACCGGTAAGAGTCGATTCCTTTTGCGACAACCTTCTTTCACTCTTTAGTACAGATACCTTAGCACCGATATCATTGTTACCTTTAGATTTGAGATTGAGACTGCAACATAGGGCGTGTCGATAGTTATCCCTCCCACAGCACGCTACTAATCACGTAAGTCACCTTTTACTGTAGCATTTTGCTCTATCATAATATGCTGACAAGATATGTAATACATGTTCTTTATATTACTTTAGAGGCTCTGCTCTCATGATTCATACCGTGGCCCGATTTGTGTAATTATCCTAAAAACAGACGGGGTTTACAGATACATCAGTAAGAGTAGATTTTTCTGACGCTCTCCCTTTCTTGTTTCTCTCCACTGCCTATTATAGTTACCATTTCCATTATAGACTAGGGCGTGTTCACTGTCTTCCCTCCGCAACACGCCTTTCATTGTGTAAGCTAACGCGGTGTGTAGCACTTGACTTTAACTACTTTGGGCTATTTGGGCAGACAGGAGATGTTTGTATGATCTTCTTATCACCTTCAGATTTTAGAATAAGTTTCCACCAATGGTTGGTGATTATTAATCCCTTCATTGGTGATTACTCATTCCTTTGCAGTACGCTATATCCAACACGTGGATTACCGCACAGTGTATAACCCTGTCCAGCTTTAATATGTTGATAGGAGATTTAGGGCCAGATGTAGGTAACTTCAATTTACCGACTCATAAATGCTGAAATTTACCGATTCGGTATTTATGAATCGGTAAATATGAAGGAGGGAGATGTAGGTAATTTTTGTTTTTGAATTACCGAATCGTTAACATTCGGTATTTACCGAATCGGTACATACCGATTCGGTATTGCCCATTGATTCCTATGGGCCTTGAAGCCCATAGGAATCAATGGGCAATACCGATTCAGTATTTACCGAATCGGTAAATACCGAATCCTGCAAGGGTGCAGAGGGTGTCACTTTGACACCCTCTAGTACCCCAAGTACAGGCATGTGTGACATGTGGCACACATACATGCCCTAAGGGCATGTCTGTGTGTCACATTGCACAGGTGTGCATGCACAGATGTGCATGCACACCTGAAATCGGTATTTTACCACCCAATAGGATTGGGTGGTAAAATACCGACTCTTAAGGGCCTGTGGCACTCTTAGGAGTGTCACCTACATATGGATTTACCGAATCGGTAAAATTACCATTTCGGTATTTTACAGAATCGGTAAATTTACCGATTCGGTAAATTTACCGATTCTGTAAAATAATGGCCCCTACATCTCAATCACCAAATACCGGTCGGTAACGGCCGAATTCGGCCGTTACCGACCGGTATTTGGTGACCTACATCTGGCCCCCAATGTGTGCTCTCTGTACCTTTCACATAGGCTTTCCCCTTTATTGTGGTAGACGTTCATCAGTACTCTGGTCCGAACCACTTAATTGTTACTTACCCTAATCCTGGCCTGATTTGAGACGGTGGGCAATTCACGGGCGGCAGTACTACTGTACCTCAGTCCATCCCTGCAGGTGAGCAGCCATGTTAGAATTGTGGCCCTCCATTCTTTATGTAATTCGTGATTTCCTAACACATAATACCTTTCTCCTATTCCGATTTCAGATACTCTTCAGGAGGTGTATTTTACTATTTTAAGGAAGGACTTTCTCCGGTATTCGCTGTATCGAATACATAGTTTTCTGCAACATACAGGGTACTATATTTCATTCAGCACATTGGGTTTTGTTGCATGTCCTTCTTGGGCATAAAATGGCCCTTTTTAGGTTGAGCCTGAGCCAGCGCACATGCACTGCTCAGCGAGGCTTCTTGTAACTACTCTTAACTACTCTGTGTGGGCCGATTCCCCCCACGCATTGGATTGGCTTTTGCGTGTGTCATTTGCTAATCGTAGCCTGCAAATGGCTAAAGGAAGGTGCATGTCCCACCTCTTCTAAAAAGGTCCACTCACATGGCGTTTTGTTTCGGGAGCGAGCAAGCTGAAGTGCCTCCTTGTCTCCCCTGCACCACTACATATGTGCCCTGCCCTCCCCCAAGGCTTCTCTTGAGCTGCTTGTTTTTATAAAGTCTGCACACTCCCTCTCCTCCCTGCATCCTGGCTGGCCACGTTTCATGCTCCGGGCAGATTTTACATAGCGCAAACTCGACCCGAAGATATTGAAGCGCTTTACACGAGCACGTTACATCACACATTCAGGCACGGGGAAATGAAGTGATTTGCCCAGAATCACAGGATGTGGACGCGACCCCGAGGCTCGAACCCTGGTCTGCAGCTCCAAAGTCTTCAGTCTAGCCGATGGACCTCATCCTCTCCTCTTAAAAGATCTGAGTTTTCTCTGCCCCTTCCTCCAAGGTGCCATTATCCCCCATCTCCCCAACCTATGCCCTTCGTGCTGCATGTTTGCGTAGAAAGCATTACGTATTTCCGCCCAATGGGGATCGGTAATAGCAGAGAGCAGGGCCGGTCCTAGGAATTTTGGGGCCCCGGGCAGAAAGGAAATGTGTGAGGCCCCCTAAATTGCATACACCGTGAAATCACAGAAAATGACATCATAGGAAGTGCCATCAATTGTCTATTTTAAGAAGCAACTTTCTTAGTGCGGCTATCAGTAAAACAATAACATAAATATTAACACTATTAGAATAATCACATATATTTTACATTTCAATTAACTGGAAATACATTATGTTGGTCACACTGGATGGAAAGGTTTGGCCTAGGTCTCTTCAAAACGTATACGTTCAATCAGATGTTAACAGTTTGTTTCCAGATTAGTGAATTAGATACGTATATATGCATGCAGTATTTATATAGGATAGGGAATTGACCCCTTAAGTCATGTAGCATAGCGCTTGACCATATCTGCGAGGCCCACCGAATGGACGTCCTATCCCTGAGCCTTTCCCACCATGGTCCAGCAATGCAAAGCACATGGGAGCGCTCTCCCTGCCCTAGAACTTGCATTGGGCCATGGCTGCGATCTCTTGATGAAAAGAATCAATCCCTAACTTCTAAACGTAAAGAGCATGCTCCACCCACCCTATCCCTAGGCATCCGCCCGGGACTGAAGTCAACTTTCTATTATTACTTTGCAGGACACTTACCATGCTTGTGGTGTCACCAAGATGGTTTATGTATGGAGGTTACCAAAAATCACGAAGTTAGTTTTGAGGTTTTCATTCCCTTACGCCCTGTCCTAATCAGGCTCCTATTCTCTTTAACATATAAAGCATACTCTGAAAATTATGTGCCTTCAAACAAGCAATCTTGGTTCTCCTACTTGACCAAATTGTTTGATTATGGGCAAATCATGTTCTTCCTGTTCCTTTAACTCCTTATCTTCCATTATCTCATGGGCTGACTCGCCATTATCATAAAGATTGTATGGTGAGTGCTGCTCGTTCTGGGTGATTCATTCACATTGTTTACATTCCTCAATTTTAGCAACTCTAAATGTGAAAATGTTTAATAAAGTGGCCTGTGTATGGCACTTCCTTTGGTACAAGTCTTCCATCCCAGTTACCATGTTAGTAAAAGATGCCCCCCGTACAGGAGAGCCTGTGTTAAGATATGCCACTGGGCTTGGCTGCTTCAGGCTCTCCAGCTAAACTGAAAGTTTTATAACACATATTGATTAGCCGGCTTGTCTGAATCAGTTCCTTGGCAAACAAAAAGGGTTAGACGTTTGATATCCTGCAGGAGCTCACTACAGTATGCTATGCAAACATCTAAAAGAAAGAGCAGAGCAATCCAGCACACTGACATCCTACTTTGGTGGGCCTCCTTAGACTGGACCATGGCTGTAATGTCCTGGGGAGTGAAGGCCTCACCTGACTTGCAGCGCTGGATCATGGCCGTAGATGAGTGGGCCAGAGGTGTAACAATAGTGCCATGGGTCATGGTTAAGGAAAGGTAAATGTACTAATCTCTCCCCCACTCGATCCTTTAGTTGGATGTACAAGTCATCCATAATTTTGGTCATTATGGTCCAAAACACCTTAGGCACCAGTGACATTGCACCTTCTTCACTAATGATACCTAAGACCCTGGGAAGGGCCACATTCCATGAGCCTCACAGCCATAGTCCTGTAAAAGACAGCCATCATATAGGTATATTGAGGATCTAACATCCCTGAGTTTCACTTTCACTGGAACTGCTGCACCATAATTAGCTACGCCCCTACAAGGGGTCTCACGGTGATGGTCCTGTGATGCGAGGCCTTGCAGCGTAGGAACATGGCTGAGAGGGAAGGGAAACACTGTGCTGTATCGGTGGTGCATTGAACCCTGGGCAAACAAGGTAAATTGCTCCTTCGGCCACTGAATGAACAGTAAAATACTGCCATAATTTAAGTGCATTGACCCCAAAACCCCACAAGGCAACAGTGAATCTGCACTTGCTATGCTAAGTATAGCTCGGACCCTCAGAGCTATGGTTCAGTGCTGGGAAGCCTAGGACAGAAGTCTCCCTTTCTTGGGTCTCAGCACTGGGCCAAGCCTTTAAAGCCTAGGAGAGAATAGGCTTTTCCTGGTCCTCGCACCTCTGGGAACTATGATACTTGACATTTAATCTCAGCTTTACAATTTCACCTAAATAGGATGTAAATAACTATTATTATAAAATGACATTTTTCTGAGAATGGCACCCCCTCGGCCTTGCCATAGGAATCACTGACACTCCAGTTGTGCTCCAATGGATTAGCTGTAGATGTTTAAAGGGGAGCCACTTTATTTTATCCCGGCATCCCTCCTGGACAAATTGTGTGTTCTTGGGCAATCACTTTTCTGAACTTATTGCTGTGCTCCTTTTTTTGGCAAGATTGGGAATATTTTGATTCCATTTAAAAACTGCTAGAAAGCGTATGATTACAATATGGACTAAGGGCCTGATTACGACCATTGGACCGCCGTAGTCCCCGTGGCAGTCCACCCGTCGTATTACGACTTTGGCGGTTGGAGCCCCACAGGACAGCTGCAACCAGTCAGAGGCAGTAGTATGCTGGCAGTGCCGCTGCAGAACCGCAGAGCATATTACGAGTTGCCCCACCACCATCCTTTACATGGCGGTGAGACTGCCATGAAAATGGTGGTGGTGAGGCAGATGGCCCCCTTGTGCCTCTGTGCGTGGGTGTGCGTGCAGGGAAGGCACATGTTGTGCCTCCCTGTATCTTTGCACTCCCAGTTTCTGCATGGGAAGGAATGCATGACATGGTGAATTCCTTCCCATACAGGAACATACTGCGGCAGTCCCATGGCGGTGCCTTTCTAAGGCTCTCCTATGAGCCTTAGAGAGGCACTGCCGCAGCACATCCGCCCGCCAAGGATTACAGTCGTAATCCGGCGGGCGGTGTGGTGGTGGCTTTGGCTGTCCTCCCGTGGAGCAGTGGTGAGGCGCTCCACAGGAGGACAGCCATGCATATTACGATTTGCCTTATCGTCATCCTTTTCATGGCAGTAAGACTGCTACGAAAAGAATTGTGTTAAGGCAACAAAGGGGGCCCTAACAGGGCTCCCTTGTGCCTCTGTGCATTGGGGTGCGTGCAGGACAGGAAGAGCACATGTTCTGCCCACCTGTAGTTTTGCACCCCTAGTTTCTGCTCAGGAAGGAATGCATGACAAAGTGCATTCCTTCCCGTGCTGGAACGTACTGCGGCATTCCCATGGCGGTGCCTTTCTAAGGCTCTCCTATGAGCTTCAGAGAGGCATCGCCGCAGCACATCCGCCCGCCAAGGACTACAGTTGTAATCCAGCAGGCGGTGTGGAGACTGCTTTGGCGGTCCTCCCGTGGAGCACTGGTGTGGCGCTCCACAGGAGGACCGCCAAAGTCGCAATCAGTCCCCAAATATTTCCTGGGAGAGGAGAAGTGCTCAGTCATATGGTATATTCACAAAAATGCAATATAGTGGTAAATGTATAGCCAGGGCCACTAAAACTATGCAATTATTCACCATGCCGAATTTGCCACATCATCTGCTACATAATCTACAGATTTTAACCCAAAAAATATTTCTTGCTCACTCGGTTCAAAAGTTACTCAAAACCCAGCAACACGTGTTGCCATGCAATGGAAGACCCATTTCAAAGGTTCACTGGTTGGTGGCTTATTACTATGTTTGGGTGTTAAACTGATACTAATGAGGGGCAGTTTATCCACCAACAGTGTTAAGTGTAAAATGAGGGAATAATGAAATAATATTATGACAAAATGTACTGCATTACACTGCATACATTTTTTTTAACCACATAATTTAGTGAACCCAGCCACACAATTTGACTGTCCTCTGCTGCATAATTACAGTGGCTCTGTGCAAATCCTTTGCACTAAGTAGAAGTATGTCACAGTCCTGGCTCTACTAATTTAATCAACTGTTTGTTCCTGTGCAAATAATCTCCCTGTACCTCCTTTAGTGATATAATGTTGTGACAGCACTTTGAAATAACCTTACAGGGTGCACTCTGAGTACTGGTCCTTGGAATAGGTCTCATGCATTTTAATGCTGTTTGCATCCTGCTAGATGAAGGCTCTACTGAAGCTGCTTTACACAGGACCCCTGGTGTGATGCACAGCGGCCCTGTCTGCTGTACACAAGCACCTCTTTCACAGCTCATCAAGGGCTGAAAGAGAGTTGCTTGGCATTTGAAGGGTTAAAAGTGTGGACACGGGGTGTTCTGCCCTGCCTTTGTGTGGGCTGCACCAGAATGGGTTCCCATTCACAGGACCTGATTAGCCTGGGAGAGGCCCTTTGTTCCCTGGAGCATCGCACTTACGATGTACAGCTGCGAGGCCCAGGGGATGAGGCGCCCCTTCCCTGTTCTTCGGAGCCATGGCAGTGAGGGGAAGCCAAGGGGAGTGGCCCACTTCGTTTATTACTGCCAGATTTACACATGATTGCGAGGGATGGGGCCTCGCAGCGCTACACCAGAGTTGTGAGGCCCCAAGGGGGCCTTAGAGGTGCGGAGGCCCCATATTTGTCGGCTGGGCAGGGGCCCTGGGCAGCTGCCCACACTGCCCATGCCTAGCGCCGGCCCTGGCAGAGAGTGCCTGGTGCATGCTCCAGAGGGTAAATGAGACAGGGTGCCCAAACTGTCAGAATATTGATGAAACAACCACATTTGCTGTTCAAAACCAGTCTGTCTCACTTTGGCGCAAAGTCTGTTTATTAAACTTACCCTTAAACAAAGCAATCTGGAGAGACGGCGCGCGCCATCCGACGATCAACGCCCTGAAACATATTTTCGCTCATAGCACGCGCTATGCAGAAACGCGGAAGGCGCACCACTTTGACACGTCAGATCGCTCACTTCTGACACCTTGGACGGGTCTCCCCTGGGTCCAAACCTGTGAAAACCGGGCGCACTGGGCTAATTATCAGTTAAGTGCGCTCCCCGGTAATAGGCCACACTCAGGCCTTTAGTTAGAATATTGGTAGCAAAGCAAGGACGGGTACGGGGGAGGGGGGGGATAAAACTTCTCTTCGTGCTTCAGCTTTGCAACAGCTTCTCTGCTCAGACGTTGCCCTAGTTACTGTTGCCAAAACTGTGCTTCTGAGGTGCCCAAGGGAAGAAAAAGTGGACCGGTTACATTGCTTACTCAAGAGACACGAACACGTCAGTGGTTACTAGTAAAAGTAACAAACAAATATGTTCAGAAAAGCTTGGAGCATCAGGTACATTTACTTTCGTGTGGTTATGAAAAATTGTATTAAAAAAAAATCGTAGGTAGGAATACTTTATTCAAATGCATTGACAACTCACTGGTCTACTGGGAATTTACATGTTGTTTAGATGACATTGTCCTTACCAGTGAATAAGTATGTGCCGATGAGTACAATAATGAAAGCAAAAAAATAGCAGATCAGGTTACCCACTCCAGAGACGTTTGTACTCCTAGTTCCCTGCTTCCTCCAGACTCACAGGATCTGCAGGTCAGTGGGTCAGGGAACAAATATACTTTTTGGGCGTATAAAAAAACAAGTGAGAATTCTAAACCCTGGGTGCGTGTGCGGTGGGGCTCAGATACTTTCTCCCTTTGCTTCATAGCACCAGGTCACTTCCAGAGCCCCATTTTAGGATGGAAGCCAGAGCCACATAGATAAGAAAGAAGTAGGTGGGTCGGTAATTTGTGGATGTGTGGCTCAGGACCGCTACCAGAACAAGAACCCTTCCTTGCTCGGACTTCCCTTGAAAGAACTGTGGGGCTCAGCAAGCATCCAACACCCTCCCTCCTTGGAACTCCCAAAACCACATGTCTGACTGCTTTGCTGAAATAACCAGGGTGATGGCAAGCTAAAGAGATCAACCACAACAGAATCATGCACAAATTCTAAAAGCGGGCATTGAAGAAGACCTTTTCAGTCCATGGCCATTTCTAAAGAACGGATCATGGCAGATGCCAGAAAATATGTCATTTTGGCCTGGTGAAACGTCCTGTACACTTTCTCCACAGCAACAAACCAAGAAAATATCCTAACACCATTCCCCACCCATAGTTCAAGCACCTTGGACTGTACTTGAGTGAAGGAAGAAAGGCAGAAAACATTACAGTTAGCCTGTCACTCGGCTCTGGGAAACCTCCTTATTCTTGAAGTTTGAGGAGTAGTAGACAGCTTCCTAAATATAAAAAAAATTCTCAATCTACACCACTCAATTTCAATCTATTCTACTCCACCCCAATCTACCTCACTTCTCTACACCCTAACCTACCCCAATCAATTCTAATATACGCCACTTCACCCCACTCCAATCTACCCAACCCCAATCCAATCTATCCCACTGCACCCCAATCTACTCTACTCCATCTCAATCTACCTCAATCCACCACACTCCACCCCATTCTACCCACTCCAATCTACCCCATTCTACCCCACTCCAACCTACCCCATTCTACCCCACTCCATCCCAATCTACCCAGCTCCACTCTTCCCCATTCCACATTCACTCCACTCTACCACAATCTGCCCCATTCCTCTCCAATCTACCAGAATACACCCCAGTCCACCTCACTCCACTCTACTTTACCCCAAATTACCCCATCCCACTCCCAGCCCACCACACCCAATCTACCCCACCCTAATCTACTCCAATGCAATCAACCACAATCTGCCCTGTTCCACTCCAATATACCTGTATCTGTCCACTCCACTCCAATCTACCTGACTCCACCCCAATCTACTCCACCCCAATCTACCCCACCCCAATCTACCCATACTCTAGCCCGCTCAACCCCACAACCCTACCCCACTCTACCCCGAACTAACACACTCCACTCCAATCTACCCCACTCCAATCTATGCCAACTACCCGACTCCAGTCTACCCAACTGCACTCCTGTAGTGTAGCTCCTATTTTCCCAATAGGCTCTGCGCATTGGAATAGTACCTACAATAGTAAAGGCCTAGACCAGACGTTAACTAGGTCTACTACTGTCGATACTAGACTTAATTTTTGGGTTTGCCAGCTAAGCTCAGAGTTCGCTAGAAACTTTCTCGAATGTTCAAGGAAGGATTAACTCCCCTGATTAGACAAGAAGGGATTTAGTTTCTGACAACCATAGAACATGACAACTTTGCTCTCCCCTAATCAAGAGTCAATCTCAAGAGTCGTGTGAGCACAAGGCAATTATTTTACTCAGTCAGTACGTGCATTCTTAGTCTCATCAGAATGTAGAGAAAAGGAAGAGACGGGCGTGTTCAATAAAAGATGTTATTTATTGATCAGTCTCTTTTGCGTGCGTGCGTTTTGTATAGATGGAAGCAAAGACTGTACCCCAAGTGTCACAGTCCTCAATGTGTGGTGCGATTCCCATTGGGAGACATATAGTCAGAATCCTGTGTTTTTCCAGCGGGGTGGTGTCAGGAAACACCGCCTCTATTTGGGTAATTTTCTGTGCCAACCAGAATGGTATTTGTTCCCGTTTAGCTGGAACTTTACCTAGGCAGGATTGGATGTTCTGTGGTGTAATTTTATTTGTGTTCCCCTGGTGAGGGGTCAGCTGTGGAAGTTTAATCGCTGGCTGAATTGTTGAAGTCCGCATTACATACTGAACTAATTGTCTGTGAATTTTTAGTAGTTGTTTTAGCTGTATTAACAGCTCTGCTGCAGGCATTCTTTCGATGTCTGGATGTGGTGTGTATCCGGCTAAGACCGGCCACGTTGCTCCTGGTCTTCCTAAAGGACCGAGCCTTGTAATGTGATTGTTATGTATTAGGGCGCCATCAAATAAGAGCAAATGCTCTTGGAATTTGAGTGGTACTTCCACCTCCTCGAAAGGAGTGTAAATGTCAGGAGGTTCCTCTACTTTGTAATAGTGGAAGTACTTTGTTACAGCATTTGCTGCTGGAAAATGTATCCATGTATAGTATACCTCTGTCTGCCGATATTCGTGTGCCTCAATTACGAATATGACTGTGCCACCTCTAGGTGTCAGTCCATTTTCTATAAGTTTTAAGGTTATAGATCTCCTTTTGGCGACCTGGATGAGTATTATATCCGGGTCTGCTGTTTGCATGGTAGCATCAGCATCTGCTATTTCAGTAGCTAATCTAATTGCCTCTCTTTCATCATCACTCTCTGCCATTTTACAGACAGGATGGTATTATGTTTGTTTGCAGATCAGGTTTCTTTATGGAAACAGAGATTAGATGCACAATATTTTGGAACTGTTTATCCTTCAACGTTGACTAGACCAAGAACCATACATAGGAGTTCCCTCCTGCGAGGTTTTGGAGGATATAATAACCTTTCACCCACTCCAGACGTCTTTGGAGTATTCGGGAAAAGGGGTCTGAGTGAGAAAGCATGACTGAGTTACTCTAAATGTCTTACGTTAGTTTTATCGCCCTTTCCAAACGCGTTGGGCGCCATGTAGTGTAGCTCCTATTTTCCCAATAGGCTCTGCGCATTGGAATAGTACCTACAATAGTAAAGGCCTAGACCAGACGTTAACTAGGTCTACTACTGTCGATACTAGACTTAATTTTTGGGTTTGCCAGCTAAGCTCAGAGTTCGCTAGAAACTTTCTCGAATGTTCAAGGAAGGATTAACTCCCCTGATTAGACAAGAAGGGATTTAGTTTCTGACAACCATAGAACATGACAACTTTGCTCTCCCCTAATCAAGAGTCAATCTCAAGAGTCGTGTGAGCACAAGGCAATTATTTTACTCAGTCAGTACGTGCATTCTTAGTCTCATCAGAATGTAGAGAAAAGGAAGAGACGGGCGTGTTCAATAAAAGATGTTATTTATTGATCAGTCTCTTTTCTCGTACAAGAGAAATGGATCGATATTATTGCAATACTTATAGTTAAGTAAAGTGCATACATTAAAAGCAATAGTATAAAATAATACTGTAAAAACATTGATATGGTTTCTGAGCCATATGATGTTTAAAATGATTAAGATATATTTACATACACATATACATTTGACTAAACGTACTCAACTGGTGTTTCTAAATACGCCTACCCCGTGTACCTGACCTAAGTCTAATGCGTGGGCGGGAATAGAAAGTTACAGTTTAAGTTAAGTTTGTTTTTGCCAAGTGAATAACTAAAGAATTCTCTAGGAGGGGTTATTCAGTTCTGTACCTGGAATTTAGGATGAATGAGGAATGGTATCTCTTTCTCTGCTCTCGATATTCCAGGCTGCCTGCGAGGGCTACCCGGAAGCGCCGGTGCTGGGTCTCTCGGCTTGAGATAGCAGCGCGTCTCTCAGCGCGTCAGGAAGGCGGGGCTGCTGCCAGCGGGGTCTGCTTCTGCTCTCGGCTTCGGCAAGTATGGCTGCTCCGTCTTGTCACCACGCGTGTGTTTGCATAGGGCAAGGTCGGCAATATTTATACCTTAAAGGTGCCGGGATTGACGTAAGGATGGACATAGGTACGTCAATAAAGATGTCATACGACTTGCTCGTTAGCACATTCTTTACTAAAGTTCTCTGTGAAATCAAAACAATGGCCGCACGGATTATCCAGGTTGTCATAGGTTTGATTTGTTATGAGAACGTCGTATGCCTTATCAGGGGCTGGAGGAATGTCGCTTGTCTAATTAGATCTCAAGCGTTATGACCTAATCAGATAACACGTTCCTGTGCCGTAGTGTGACTGCGTCAGATAACGGTATCTGCATCATGGGGGATTTCTTGCCTCATGGGCTGACTGTTAGTTAACTAGCTAGGTAGTTTAACCAGAATAGGGTCAGGAATAGGGGGATCGATTCAGAACCTATAGAAATACACGACACTCCAATCTACCCCACTCACCCCAATCTACCCAAATTAACAGCACTGCACCCCATTCTACCCTTCTCCTTTCTACCCCAACTCACCCCACTCCATTATACCTTACTCCCACCCACTAACTTTTAGCCATGCTGAACAGCAGCTTCATTGGTGTTCAACATGGCTAAAAAACATTGCCAAAGCCAAAAAGTCTCACATAGGCGAGACCTATTTGCTTTGCCAATGCTTGTTCTTCTTCTTTTTCATCTCCTCATTCTCACCCCTTTACATATATTTTGATCTTACATTGTGCACTGTGGGTGTTATATTTTGCTGCATGTGTTATACACGCCAAGGGACCTCAATCGTTTCTGCACACAGATGCTAAACTATTAACGCGTTAAACAATATCAAATTAGTTTATTTTCCTGGTTGATAGAGGGAACCATATGTACTGTTTTATCATTTTACAGGTATAAAAGACTTCCATCCGTGTGGCTTTTCCTGATGAAGGCACCCCTGGTGCCGAAACACGCGTAGCTTGTTACTTACCCTAATCTCGGCCCGATTTCTGACTGAGCGCAATTCACGGGCGGCAAAAATACCGCACCTCAGTCCATCCCTGCAGATACTCTTCAAGAGGTGTATTTTACTATTTGAAGGAAGGACTCTCTTCTGTATTCGCTGTATGGAATACATAGCTTCCTGCAACATACAGGGTATCAAGACTTCCATCCGTGTTGCTTTTCATGATGAAGGCACCCCTGGTGCCGAAACGGGAGTAGATTCCATCTGATTTTCAGCCACGCATTGGATCATTGTTATCTTGCCCCAGAGATTATGATATTTTTAGTGTTTGATCATGAATCTCTATAGTGCTGAATCAACCTATTTGTAAACGCATTACTAACTTCTATGCAGTAGGTAGATCAGCAAAGGTGGAAACCATCACCTGAATCCATTATATATTTCTTCACTATCGTTAATCTGATTATATGTTGAGTATGAAAGTGAATGAGTGAATGTAGACACGTTTGGAGCAAGTATGGAAATGGATTCAACCATTGACATTTGAATTGATAGAATGATTAAGATTCATGCACTGTTTTTAAGATATTAAAATATTTTTGTACATTTGTACATTTTGGTTCCTTCGCCATATTTATTATCATATGTTGTAACAATTGTTAGAGATGCCTTAGGACTTCAAATGTGCCATCCACAGAACCAGCCTGTAAATGTAACTCATGCCTGCTATTGCAGTGCCTGTGTGCAGTCTAATACTGCCATGTCGACTTGGCAAGTGCACCCACTTCCCAGGCCCTAACATTCCCTTTTCTTACATCTTAGTCACCCCCAAGGTACCCCTGTGGGCACGGTGCAGTGTATGTGTAAGGTAGGACATGCCCTGGTGTGTGTGGCATGTCCTGATAGTGAAATACTGCCAATTTCGTTTTTCACTATTGTAAGGCTATCTGTTCCCGTAGGACAGAGTGGGGAGTTTGCTTATAACATCTTATAAGCCTAACTACCCCTGGGAACAAGATATGAAAATAAAGTTTAGTATGCCTGGAATTAGAATGTTAAAATGCATCTTTTAGAGAGGGTGATTTTTACATTCTGTGTTTGAAAATACCACTTTTAGAAGGTAGGTATTTTCTTGCTTAGTCATCCAGTGTGCCTCTGCTAGGATGTGTATTGACTGTCTGGCTTTGGAGTGACAAGGGCTGGGGATGTGCAGTGGCTCCAGAGAATCTGTATGAGTCAGCGCTAGGCCGAATAGGCCTGGTCTGCATTTAGAGTGGTTGGAGGAGTAGCACCTGCACCTGAATAGCCCTATTCAGGTGCAGGTACTACTCCTCCCACCACTCCAAATGCAGACCAGCTCCCCTGAACTTCCTTGCTGGGAGTTCGGACCTGCTAAGAGGTACCTGTAGCTGTTCTGGGCCCCTGGTGGTTGTTCTGGCTGTTCGGTCCTAGAAAAGCAACGCAACAACAAGAAGCGAGATGCATCCACACCTGTTTCCGACGCATTGCAGAAGAAACCATCGCAGCGCTTGCCGCGGCTCAAGAAATCGAAGCACGCCGCATCGAGTGCACTGGTCTCTGAAGTCCGAGATCACCGTACCAATTCCGACGCAAGCCCTGCTGTGCGGGTGCAAGAAGCCATGAATCGTCCCGTATCGTTGCATTGCATTGAGGCGCCAGGTCTGTTGCATCGTTGGGGGATGCAGTAAGAAACTGACGCATCACCTCCCCACGCAGTAAGAAACCGATGCATCACCTCCTCTATGGTAAGGAACCAAGGCATCACCTTCCCTGCAACCCTTTTTGTTTGTGTGCGCGATGCATTAATCAATCAATCAATCAGGGGTTTATATAGTGCGCTACTCACCCGTGAGGGTCTCAGGGCGCTGTTGGGGGAACGGTTCTGGATCAGTCAAAGAGTCAGGTCTTGAGGTCCTTCCTGAACGTGTGCAGGTCAGGAGCGTCTGATGTTCACAGGGAGCTCGTTCTAGGTCTTGGCTGCGATGTAGGAGAAAGATCTCCCGCCGGTTCTGTTTCTGCGGATGCATGGGACCTCAGCCAGGGTGAGGTAGGCGGAGCCTCTTGGGTACGTGGCAGGATACTCTCTCGTTGAGGTATTTGGGTCTGATGTTGTTGAGGGATTTGTAGGTGTGGGTGAGGAGTTTGAAGATGACCTTCTTCTCGATGGGGAGACAGTGGAGGCCTCGTAGGTGTTGGGTCATGTGCTTGTGACGCGGTGTCCCGAGGACGAGTCTGGCTGCGGCGTTCTGGATGGTTTGGAGTTTGTGTAGAAGAGTTCTGTTGATTCCGGCGTAGAGGACGTTGCCATTGTCCAGTCTGCTGGTTATGAGTGTGTGGGTGATGGTCCTCCTGCAGTCGGGGGGATCCATTTGAAGGTCTTACGGAAGATGTGTAGGCAGTTGAAGCTAGTAGAGGCGACGGCGTTGATCTGGCTGTTCATGGAGAGGGAAGAGTCAAGGATGATGCTGAGGTTCCGAGCGTGGTCTGTGGGCGTGGGTGGGCTTTCGAGGGTGGGTACTTTGTGTGAAAAGTGTTGCATCTGCAATTTGCTATATAATGAACTATTTCTACAATTTGAAAGTCATATTTTTGTTACTGGATTGTGGATTTTTGTCATTTGGTCTTGTATCATTCAGATAAAACTTACTTATTTTTCTAAACTGGTGTGATGTCCATTTGTAGTGTTTTCACTGTATTCCTGTATGTGTTCACAAATGCTTTACACACTGCCTCTGAGATAAGCCTGTCTGTTCGTGCCAAACTACCAAGGGGGTGAGCGGGGTTATTTTAGAAGTGTATCCCCCTTACCCTGACTAGGAAGAAGGGTCCCTACTTGGACAAAGGTACCTACCTCTGCCAACTAGAGACCCCCATTTCTAACAGTTTGCATTAGCATGACTTTGTGTTAATGCCATGTTAATGCAAACCATTTAATATATAAATCTTTCTTGCATACAGTAGTGGAGTGTGACTCCCAAAGACATGTTGGACCACCTTGTGCTTCTGAAAAGTAAATAGGGTTCGGGGAAATGTGAATCATGTATAAGGCTTATGCCTCTGAAAGGCTGGTTTGGAGGAGCAGAGACAAACAAGTGCCGAAGGGTGCCTTACGAAGGCCAGGGGATCTGGGGAATTACCCACAACTCACAAGACTCATTTTAGTGAAAGGCGAGTAGGACAGAAACAAAATAAGTCTTGTGAGGTTACCTGAGATTACTTTCAGTAAATTATTCAAAGAATTAGATAAAATGAGCAAAGCACATATAATTTCTCCAGATACGCCATGACTTTCTATGAGCCCCTCTCGCTCCAGACCATACCCTTCCTTGGCACCATGTGGCTTCATTATGATTCCAACTGAACAAGAGTAAATGGTGTCTCATGCCTATACTCCCACTGTGAAAATTGTCCACCAGCACTAGAATTTGGGAACGTAATAATAATAGGATCTTTATTGCTTGATTAACAAAAATCATTGCAATTAAACCATCTTCACAATCTGACAATATATAAAAACATTAAGACATATGGAAACCGGACAATAATTAAATTGATTGCGAATACTTTTTTTTAAAAACTGTACCACGAATATTATTAACAATTTAAAAATACATTCATAATTATGCTATAAAGCCGATCAAGTTTATCAAGCATCATACAAAAAATTATAAAATCTATCAGACATTGGCCAGATCATTGCATGTTAAAGTGCAAACGTGCAATAAACAGTAGTTTCATTGTGCAAACCGATTACGAAAGTGCATCAATAATTACTATAGCAGGATAATTTCAGTTATTACAATTCTAATTATTACCCTAGCAGCATGAGCACTAAATTCTACAAAGGACCGTACAGCGCAAATGGTCAGGATAAAAATACTTTCAAGATTTCTCTTGAGGCCAAGGGATATAATTATAATACATCTTAAACAGTCAATACCAAACATTTTTCGGCAGCACCTAAAAATGTTATCAATTGGCATAGCAACAGAATCGGCTCACCCGATAAGGAAATAATAAGGGCCTGGCGAGCTGATCTAACCCCAATCTTCAAAAATAGGGTTTCAAGAGGATACTCTGAATTTTAAGCAATTTAGAACACATGCATACTATCTGCAGTAAAGATTCATGTGGCCATACACAAAGTCTGCAATTAGTATCAGGCCACTCCTAAATCCAAGGCAGCGTGCCCCCCTTTGTTGGGTTTATTCCCATTCGTAAGTTTAAAAATGTATTTTTTATTTTTTCGAGAAATGAGCAGTTAGGTATGGCTGGATGCATAAAGACTGGTGTGAGTTAATCACATAAAATGCATGATTTTTTGCTGCAAACATGTTGTTATCCTTCTTAAGGGATTCCGTTCTAATTCTTTTTTTTTAGGATTAATTTGTAATTGGGCATTTTCAATTTGTGACACCCAATTTGCAGGCCAATATCCTTAAGGCAAATAGAAATATGGGATCTGCAATTAGCAGCATAGGTAGATTTTGTTGTTTCTAGCCAGCAGTTGTTCGCTATGGAAGCAGGGCGAAGGAAAACATAGAGTACATGCATTTCAAAAAAGCTCCTTGTGACACCAAACACTGTCTTTGGAGACCAAACTCAAATCTGATTTCGGCTTGACCTACTGACCTGGGAATCCCAAAAGTTGTTTTATAAGCCTTGACTACTTATAAATCCAATAGCTTTGCATCGTTCCCTCTGGCAATGGGTGAGCCATATGAAAGGGTTGGCTGTAGCTTTGCTTTCATGACTTTAAGAATATGTTCATTGGATTGCAAACATTTAAAAGCATGACTTAAAGTCACAGATTTTGCCCTTAGATCTTTAAAATGATACTTAAAATTGACTCTATTATCAAACAACACCCCTAAATATCTGTATGTTTTAACAACTTCAACTGGACCAACTCTGGCCCTCCATGAATTAAACTTCTGTTTTGCCAGTCCAATTTTCATAATTCTAGTTTTTTAACATTTAGTTCCAGGCCATTTATTTGTATGTAATAATTAAAAGCATTTATGAGTCTTTATAGGCCAATAGGGGTTTGGCTCAGAAGGATAGTATCATCAGCATATTGAAGATAGCTAATTTGCACCTCACCCAACCTTGAAGAATGGGTGGCAACAGAGTCCAAGTGCTGCAAAAGATGTGATAAGAATTAGGTAAAAAAGGAAAGAGCAAGAACACTACCTTGCTTCAAGCCATTATATGTTCTAATTTCCTTTGATAAAGAGCGACCATCACCCAGCCTGACTTGAACCCAGGTATCTGTATACAAAAGAATTATAGCCTTTAACAGTTTCCCTGGATTATCCCAATCTACCAGTTTTTTCCATAATTTTGAGGCACTGAATTAAAAGCTGTCTTTAAATCTATAAAGGCAACATATAAATGTAGTTTCTTTAGGACAGCCTGCTCCACAAGTAAAGTAAATGCCAACAGGTTGGTAGTGGTAGATAGGCCCTTCCAAAAAACACTTTGATTGAGCGGCATTATGCATTGCTGTGTTTTCCATTTTCCCAATTCTCTCAGCAAACTTGATGCAAAAACCTTAGTAGCAACATCTGTTAAAGAAATTTACCGATAGTTAGAGGGATTATCAACCAGAACGCTTTTATAAATAGGCTGCAGTATACTACCTTGCCATGATGCCGGCACAGTTTCCAATGTCAATATTTTGTTAAGCAATTTGGTTAAAATTTCAGCTCACATGTCAATATTGGCACGGAACAAGGCCTTAGGCAATCCGTTAGGAAAGGGAGCACCTTTTGTACGAAGGCCACGTAGAAGAGTAGTTATTTCATAACAACTTATACATTCTAGGTTAGTCCTCAAATCAAAACTGGTATCACTAAGTTTCACAATATTATTCATGCCCTGGCATATACCACTCTCCATATCAGTATTTGGTGTACTATTTTTCCCATAACTTAAACACATATCTGATTGATTTACAGCTTGATCCACCGTGCCATACAGATTAGTAATAAAAGTTACCCAACCAGTTTCCAGTATGTTTACACAGAATGCCTTGCTGCCTCCCCTTTCGAGCTCATTGAATAATACCCAAAACCTTTTTGCATTGTTTTGTTTGGAGGCAGATATAAGTTGCTCCAAATCCCTGTTTGATAGTTAGATTTAGCCTTCCAAACTTCTGGTTTATAAACCTTTCTTAGTGCCGTCATATCATCCTTATAGACAGAATAGGATTTCAACTTAAATAGCTTAGAAGTGAGCCATTTGTTCGAAGATCTTAAAAGATTATTTGATTTCATATGTTGTTGAACTGCAAATTTCCCAACCAGGGATGATGTTATATAGTTCCATTTATTAATCATATTGACAAGCCCCAACTGGCATTACCTCCTTATCGGTTTTCCTCATCCCAGTCTTAACATATGAGGTTTGCCTCATCCAACAGACAGGATGTACCTATACTAGCACTAACTAACATTAAGAAAGGAGTTGTTTCCCCTTGTACATTGTCCATGGCTCCACATCTTTTCCTGGATGCCCCAAAAGCAGAACTTACTTTCTCACGACAAACCTGGTATACTATCCTACAAACTTAAAGTTACGTTGTTTGCTTATGGATTTTCTGTGCATTAGACATGACAATTATTCTGTTATCTCTGTACTGTATATATTATCAGCATTGCCTCTAGTTCACTGCCACTCTCTTTTCTTTTAATCAGGCAGTTTACCTTTTGAATAAAAAACTGCTAGGTCTAACTGACCTGTTTTAACTCACTTCCCTCCCACATCTACACTTACTAGGCCCCTTCCCCCACTGTACCCAATGGCAGGAACAAAAGATCCCCGCTAAAGAGCCCCGTACTGGGTGCCCGTCAGGTATTGCAGCGCCAACCTGACGAGGGGCAGGCTCATATGATGAAGCATGACACCTAGCTCGCTAGGTGTGTGAGAGCCCTAGTTCCAAAAAGGGGAATTACCACTCTTCTCTTAGAAGTGTGGGGTCACTCATGGTCTACCCCCACCTGTAGTATCTCCCTGTTCTTACACTTGTCCTTAGCGGAACTCCATACCCTTTTTGCGTTAAACCCTCATACCTTCCTCAGTGCCACTTTGCTTATGTCCAAACCTTTTTCAGATGATCTTAAATTGGTTCAGCAGCCCCTAACTGGACCTCTTTGAATCAGAAATGGATGCCCTTTTCCCCAGTTTCTGATCCCGTTATCCCTCTTTGAAGGCATAGGGAATTGAAATATTGGCTCGGTCTTGGTACTACGGGCCTCATTTATGAATTTTTGCGGGAGGGATTCAGAGCAAGCCTTCCTGCTGCGCTTCCCTACAGAAAAAGAAAAGGTCAGGGAAGTGGGAATGTGCCAAATCTATAGGATACGGTACATTCCTGTCCATTCCCCCTGCGCCGGCGCACAATGGGCTGCTGTGCGCCAGCGCAGGGACCTCTGCACCATGGTGCAAGGGTGACTGATTTGCGGGGATGAATATTTTTATACCGGAAGGGAAACCATACTGTACAAAAATAATCACAAGAGGCTTTTTTCTCTTTCTATGTGTGCTGCAGAATGCAGCACACATAGAAAAAGGAAAAACAAGGAGAAATAAAGATATTTCTCCACGTTGTGCCTCCCTTACGTCTCCCCTAGGGAGTCGTAAGCTTTTGGCGCAGCCTCAGATTTACGATTTCTCATAAATCTGGGGCAGTGTCAAAAGGCCATGGATGTTGCTGGGAATGCCCCCAGCAACACCCATTGCATGCCCCTTTAACGCAGAACACTGCACTAAAGGGGACTGATATTTATCAGGCAGAATTAAGCCCAAAAAAGTGGCTTAGTGCTGCTTGATAAATATCAAGCAGGCTTGGAACGTCACAGAAAGTGACGTTCCAGAGGCGCAAGGAGTCTCATAAATGAGGCCCTAGGGGCTCTGTGTTATGTTATATGTCATCTGTGTCGTCTTGCTGACTTCTTGTTCCATAGAATATGGAACGTGGAGCGGGCAAGAGGACAGATTCAGTTACAACCGGGACTTGGAGCCGAGAAGTTGTACAATCTGTACCTGCCTAATTTAAATACATTTCACTACAAAGATATTGCCTCTGCTGCCTTCATAACAATTTGGTGACGATCAGGATTTATAAAGGACCGCAGCAAGGAAGGAGGAAATCGTTTTGTGAATATTGGCAGAGTTGACGTCCTAGAGCCTGAACGCAGAGCAGATTTAAAGAAGCTGCTCGAGTGGAACTCTCAGAAAATTAACCTGAATCATTCCGGTGAGCAACGCAACTTATTTTTACATAATTATTGGTCATTTTTAGCTGAATCTAGGCTTCCGTTACCAACGTTCGAACTCTCCGAATTCAAATTTGAACTGCCTAGTAACGCACATCAGCTTGCGATTTGTACTCGCGGTCAGTTCTCTCTGCTTCGCATGCCACGCACCAGACATACCACGAGAGGAATGTAGTGCGTCACGCACAGCGGCCATTTTGAAGTGGAAAGGTCGCTGTTTTTTTTTAGTACAAAAAAAACGAATCCACTGCAACTTCACACAAAAGATAACGAAATACTTCTACAACGCGTGTTTTCCTGATTATTCCTCTTCCTCACAAAACTACAAGTCAACGCTGACTGTTTCAATTTTCTCTTCAACTTGAGGTGATTTACTTAAAAAATATTTATATATAATTTCAGACTGTTCTTCATTCTATATTTCAATCGAAAGTGTGAAGTATGGACAGTGTAAACTAAAATTCACACTGGACAATTCCACTTTACTTTAACTTCATTATCATTGCACATTATTTTGGGGGAAACTATGAGTCAACAAACCTTTTTGCTTAGCCCTCCTCAGGCTTTTTTTTCTTTAGGGTCTGAACCTACTCTCAAGTGGACAGAATGGAAAGAATACTTTTTAAATTATATCGAAATAGTAGACTCTGACGGCAAGATGGCAGCTCAGCACAAAAAACTAGCTTTACTACATTCTTTAGGTCCCCATGGTTTTAAAACGTAAAACCAGATGAACAAACCTATTGTTGGAGGTAGTGATAGCTGTTTTCACTGTAGCGCTTGCTAATTTAGACAAGTACTTTGCACCAAAAGTAAGTTAAGTTAAGTAAATTAAGTCCACTTCTAAAAAAACTTTTTGTGTTAAAACAAAACCGGATCGATGGAGTAGGTGTAAACCTAACAATGAGCCTCCCAAATGTTACAGATGCGGAAGCCTAGAACTTTTGGATGTTGCAAAATCATGTCCTGCTATGGAATTTAATGTAGTGCAAGTGGCATTTATGGGCATTATAGTAAACCTTGCAGGAGAAAAACTAAATTAGTTAAATGTGTTCAAGAAGATATTGATTCAGATAGCGATTTGAGAGGTAATGATGAGCAAATTTCAGAATGTTCAGCTGTTAAAAAGAAGTTACTTTTGAACATTAGAGATGGATGTTTGCTAATTGAAAACAAACTTGAGTGTTGGATTCACATAGGTGGAGTGCGTGTAAACATTTATGCAGATTCCGGTTCACCTTATTCAATTGTGAAGGAAGAAGTCTGGAAGAAACAGTTTACAGGTAAAGTTGGTCCAAAACTATTATCCTCTGATATTGATACGGAACGTTATGGAGGAGAAAAGATCGATATATTGAGTTATCGTTGGTTTAAATTTGAGTTGAAGAATCACCATTCATATGGAAAATTGGATATTTCAAAAAAGGTCCATCTGTCCTTGGATAGAAAGACCAGAAAAATGTGCACATCATTTTGGAACTGATCTCTGATGAGCAGGTTTTAGTTATTGATGAGGGCACAAAAGGTGGTGAGAAACATTTTTTTTTAATTCCCTCTGTGTTTCACAAAAACATTGGCAAATTAAAAGGTTTTGAGCACAAACTAATGCTCAAGGACAATGCAGTATGCAAAGTTCATAAGGTTAGAAGTGCCCCAAATACTTTAAGAAAATATGTAGCCAAAGAAGTTGACAGACTTGTTTCTGCTGATATAATTGAACCCGTTGAGGCTTCAGAATGGGTTTCTCCATTAGTAGTAGTCAAACGCAGTAATGGGAAATTGAGACTATGGGGCCCATTAGGATGGCAGGCGGATTGCCCCCGCCAGGCTGGTGGTAGCCACCGCCAGCCTGGAGGGGGCAATCCGCCCGCCATCCGCACCTAATTTCCTCCTGCCATATTAGGATGGCGTGGGGGACCGCGGTGGACGGAAAGACCATCCGCCGCTTTTCCGCCCCAGGCGCAAGGCGACCGGGGCGGAAAACGTTTAATATGGTGGCGGTGTCTATTAGACACCGCCAGCCATATTATGATGGGCTCAAACAGATGCCTTTCCGTGGTGGCAATGCCACCACGGAAAGGCATGCGGTCTTCACTTTGGGGGGCCCCTGCGGGCCCCCATGGTGAAGGGGGGGTGGGGGGTGCACATGGGGGGGTACCTGTGGTACCCCCCTGCATTTGCATACACAATGCGGCAGGCACCGCGCGGTGCCTGCCGCTTTGTGTATGCAAATGCATACATGCATTTTTTAGCATTGTGGTGGGCGGTGCTGAGAGCACCGCCCGCCACAATGTTAAAAATGCATGATGCCCCCGCTACTGTGGCGGGTGCATTCTAATATGCAGTGCGGGACCGCCGCTCAGCTCGCGGTCGTCACGTTTTCCGCAAGGGAGGCTGGCGGGCAAAGTCTGCTCGCCATCCTAATGGGGGCCTATGTGTGGACTTGCGCCATTTGAATGAGAACATAGTTGTTGATCAATTTCCACTGCTTCAAATAAATGAAATGTTAGCTCTGTTGGACAGTGCTAAGTGGTTTTTCACAATTGATTTATCTGCTGCTTATCACCAGATTCCACTATATAAAGACAGCAAGAAATGTACTACATTTGTTACACCACAGGGTTGTTTCCAATTCAAAAGGATGCCTTTTGACTTGACATCTGCTGCGGCCATTTTTCAATGATTAATGCATCATTTATTTTCCAATATTAAAAATACCACATTTTTCCAAGATGATATCCTTATTTTTGGAAAAGATAAAATGGACCAAGACAAAACAATACATGAAGTGTTGTCCATTTTAAAATCCAAGGGATTGATTGTTAAATATTCCAAATGCAGATTTGCCAGTGATGGTGTCGCTTATTTAGGACAAGTAATTGATTGTAGCGGAATTAGACCTAAACCTATTCTCATTGATTCTATTAAGTGTGCTCCTGCCCCAAACTGTAATGATGATGTTAGATCTTTTATAGGTATTGCAGAATTCTGTTCCAAGTACACTCAGAATTTTTCCTCAAGAACTTATAACATCAGGCAATTGTTAAAAAACAGAAATGAATTTGAATGGTCACCAGAGTGTCAACAAGATTTTGATCATATTAAGATGGCGACGCGCTTTGTCAAATTCATTACAGAAATTAATTCCTTGATTTTACCATCCGACCAAGAATGAGTCTAGCCCCCCAAAAGTGACATTTCTCTTTACCTTTTCAGTTCACAAATTTCCTGACTTTTTTTTCGATTCTGAAAATCGTCTTTTTTAATGGTCAATCATGAGTGTGTAGATTGCAATGATTTTAATTAATTGTGCAAATAAATTTTACTTTACTTGATCATATTAAGGATTGTATTTCGAGAGTAGCTTTCTTGAAAAGTTTTAACCCTGATGCTCATAGCATAATTACTACAGACGCTAGTATTAAAGGCCTAGGTGCTGTTCTTTCCCGGGTTGATCTAAATGGTAATGAGCACATTATTGCTTATGCTTCTAGATCATTGTCACCTACTGAGGAGAAGTACTCAATAATTGAGAAGGAAACATTAGCTTGCGTTTGGACCGTAGATAATTTTCAGGCATTTGTTTGTGGTAAACATTTCACTTTATGTTGTAATCATAAGCCTTTACTCAAGGTTCTTACCATTGAAGGCACTATTAATACATCTGCGAAAGCTGCTAGATTAGCTATCAGGTTACAAGATTATTGTTACAAAATGGAATGTATTCCTGGAAAGAAAAATTGTATGGCTGATTTTCTTTCCAGGATGCCTAAACAACTTGATGAATGTGAGGTTGAAATCTGGAATTCCTTCCAGGTTGCTTATGTACAGGATTTTGGTAACTGCGGAATTGTAAAAGAGAAATGGGATGAAGAATATTTAAAAGATGAAGATTTATGTCATGTCAAATCTTATCTTAGGCAATCGTGGCCAAGGAAATTAAGTAGAAACCACATTATCAAACCATTTCGGGAAGTCAGTTTTGAGTTAAGTATTTGTGATGAAAATGTTTGGAGAGGTGAAAGAGTTATTCCTCCCAAAAATGCACGTTCACATATAATTGCTTTTTGTCATGAAGGCCATTTTGGTATAGTTCATTCTAAACAGACTGTAAAAACTTCATTTTGGTGGCCAGGCATGGACGCTGAAATAGAAGCATTTGTATGTGACTGTGAATTATGCAAGGTTGCTGACAAACCTTCAGTTATGTGTAAACCTCCTTTAGGTGTCATGTCCAGACCCAGCTCACCTTGGGAACACACTGCAATTGACGTTATGGGTCCGATAGGCACTGAACAGAAATACATTTTAGTATTAATGGGTTTATTTTCAAGATGGCCTGTTGTTAAGTTGTCAGTAGAGCTGATACTGATTTAGTTCATAATTTTTTAGACCAATCATTTCAAAAGGAAGGTATTCCGTCTGTTCTTTTAAGTGACAATGGTGTTCAGTTTATGTCGAACAAAGCACAGGAATACTTTAACAAACTAGGAATAAAACATAAATCCACGTCGTTATTTACCCAAATAGTAATGGTATGGTTGAGCGCTTTAATAGAGTTATAAAGAACACTATTCAAATGGCTGCTAAGCATGGTGATTGGGAAACTCAAGTCTTAAAAATGGTTTTGGGCTTATAGAGTGTCAATTTGTGATGCTACATGTTATCCACCTTTTGTTCTTATGCGGGGCAGTAATCCCAGAACAAAATGTAGGCCTGGATGGTTATTTAAATCCAACATTGTGCATTGGTCAGAAGATAGTGTCAGAGATAGAGCGGATGCTCTTCAAACCAAGAGAAAGGAGTGGTATGATTCTAAACATGGTGTGAAAGAATCCAATATTACTGTTGGACAATGGGTTAGAGTTAAAAAAAAACAGGTAAAACCTCTAAGGAAATTAGCAGTTTTTATGAACCTTTGCAAGTTGCAAGTTGTTGAAACAATGAACAATGCTGAACACCTTACTGATGGAAAGGTCTGGAACCTTAAGAGGGTTGCTAAATGTGCTGCACCTTCTCCTTGCACTAAATTAGTACCTGATTTGTTTGATTTAGATGATTTTTGTGTGTAATAATAGTACTGTTGACAATTCAAATGTGAATTCTCCTGTAATTGTAAATAACAGTGTTTTGGAAGATTCCATGGATCAAATGTCATGTAGTTCTGAAGTCGATTGTGGAGGGTCTTCTATGTTGAATCCAGATACTTCTACTTTGGATTCCAGGCAGTCCAAGCGTGAAAAAAGACCTCCTGCTTGGTTAAAAGATTATATTTCTGACAATTTTCCATTGTAATTCTATATAAGCTTTCGTATTCAATGGTATGTATTCACTTTTTATTTTATTTTTTTATTATGTTTTTTTTAAGGAAGGGGATGTGTTTAAGTCTGTGTCGTCTTGCTCACTTTACGTTCCATAGAATATGGAACGTGGAGCTGGCAAGAGGACAGATTCAGTTACAACCGGGACTTAGAGCCGAGAAGTTGTACTATCTGTACCTGCTTAATTTAAATACATTTCACTACAGGATATTGCCTCCACTGCCTCCATAACACTCCTGTACTCTTTTCCTCCTGTTCTAATGATCCCCAATGCGTTTCTGAAAATATGGGATGATCATAAAGTTTGGCTGCAATCACCATGCTGGCCTTATCTGTTCTGGTTTTCTGTGCTCTTTCAGCTTTCAATCTGGCCATATTGGATATGTCCCACCTTTCTCTCTCACCAATACTAGACCTTCTTCTTTTGTTATACTCTCCCTGGCACCTCTGCCTGGGAGTCTGCAGCTTGAAATTTTAAGTCTTCTACCACAGGGTTGTTCCACTGAGGGGGCTATCTCTATCCAAAAGTCACCGAATTCTGGCACTTTCAAGATTTATGTGTGTCATTGGCATAATTGTGAACCAGCCTACTGAAAACCAGTACAAGTCCTACATTTCCTTCAGGATGGCTTCCTTATAGGGCTGGCAGTTTCCACAATTAGAAAATTGATGGGCGACTATTCAGGCCCCTCTGTTCTGTCTGTGACTGATTCAGCCTTGCCTCACACCTGCTCAATTTTATTTTAGCTGTCACCCTGTCATTTATTCCCTAGCTCAATTTATCTTTGTTCTTCGATAGCTACAAAGGGGCCCCTTTCAACTACTAGATTTAGAGGATTTTAAATATTTCTGGCCACATTCATTTCCTTGGTAGCCTTCTGTCTGTTGAATAAAGGAAACTGAAGCCTTGTTCTGTAATGCCCACTTTCTATGTTTTCTGCCAGACAATGTGTTCCTTCATCCAGACCCTACCTCTGCTATAAGCTCCTTCAAGTGCCACTATCTAAGAATTTGGTTCTGCTGGTGTACTTTCCTTCACCTTCCCCATATGAAGAAGAAGGTTTATATACCTTAGATTCACCACCCAGCGCTCTCCATTTACATGTCGAGAACAGCTATTACAACATTGAAACCTTGGTTTGAAATTTGTTTTAGGAGGACACGGTTGATGTCTAACTATTGCGAACCTTAGAAGGTATTCCGGCATCCTTATTTAGTTACAATGGAGTCCAGTTTTATCTACCAAAGCTAAGAACTATTTTGCAAAACTAGGGATCAATCACAGAACTACTTCCTTGTATAAACCTAGCGGGAATGGTATGGTTGAAAGGTTCAACTGTGTGCTGAAAGGTATTATTCAAATTACTACCAGTGGTTCTCAAGATTGGATTACGCAGATTGGTAAGACTGTTTGGACCTATTGTGTGACTGCTACTGAGGCTACCAGGTTGCCTCCTTTTATTATTATGCGAGGCCGCAAACCCAGATCCAAATTTAATCCGGGCTGATTGTGTCCTTCTGGTGCTGTTAATTGGTCTAAGGATGAAGTGTGGAGCAGAATGCAATGCATTCATGGAAAAAGTAGAGATTATTTTAATTCCAAGCATTCCACCAAACCGGCAATCATTGAAGTTGGTGATTTGGTTAGGGTTAAAAAAAAACAAGATTTGTTTGCAAGGGTGAAAGTGCCTTCTTTGATGCCGAAGAAGTTATCGAAGTTCTACAAAATGCTGTGAGATTAAGAAATGGCAAAGTTTGGAATTTAAAAAGAATTTCCATGGATCATTCTATTCGACCCAATAGAACTAGTAGTAGTTCAGGGTGTTCTGAAGGGTTGGAAGATGATATGGAAGTAGCTCCTCATTTATCTGTTTCTCCTAATCTTACAGACAATACTACTGCAGAATCTTCTGTTGTTGAGGAGGGGGTTGTGGTGGTTCCGTCTGACTCTGCTGTGGCTGATTCAGCCTTGAGTGAGAGTTCTGTGGGTGAGGATTTAAGTATTTTCTCTCACAATCAAAAACCTTCCCGTAACACAAAAGACTCCTAATTGGTTTAAAGATTATGTAATAAATAATAGATAATTTTTCCTTTGTTTTTCTTCCCTCTTTTTAGTAAGTTTCCTTTTTATGAATTGTTATGTTATTTCGTTTTTGTTATTGTACAGAGGGGGAAGTGTTGTGTTGCTTAATAACTAGGTTGCATCAGAATGTATGAGGTAACCTATTAGAGAGAATGTTTCCACTCAATTGTACGTTCTTGTTCTATTGCATGTTCAGGCCAGATTGTTACTGGGTGGACAAGGATACGGTTGCGTCCACCTGCACTCCGCAGGAATAAATAAAATATTGCATCCAGACTACTTTCTAACCATTCCTTCACAATGGCTGTGTCTGGCCATCCATGTAGCTTACCAGGCATCAGGAATAATCCTTCCAGGTCCTGTCCAGTGTCCTTTCACCAGGGGTGTCCACCTCCTGGGTAGACTTCAAGGTTCTTCCTTAAATGGCATCTTGAATGGAATGCCATCAACTCGGCATCCCTGCACACCTTCATGTCTCACTACAGTTTGCAAGTTGGTGGGGATTTGTCTTCAAATTTTGTTTCTCTTGATTTGCCTCTGTACATTTTTTAAAGATGGGTGTGCCTTCCCTCAAAATAAGGTTGACCTAGTGCTGCATTATCCAGCTTCTGCTGGTGGTTTTTACTTTGGTTGATCCTAAAGTTAGGACTTGGATGAGGACGATGGCAAGAGGCATTGGCCTGTTTACTTTCCACTAATTCTCATTATTCTGAATCTTAGCCTTACCAGGTTTCTCCTATCCACCCTGCCCCGAGGGGCATCTCTGGGGCCTACAATAAGCTTGGTACTCCAAACTATGCAGGTCTGCTCTTTGTACATCCAGGCATTTGCTGAGCCTAGGGTATGGGACAAGGAGGAAACTACTACCTATTACATTTTAATTGAGGTTGCGATAGGTAAATCCGGTGTATAGGATGAGGCAAACTATAGCTGTGAAGATGAAGATTATGATTCAGAATTAGTGAAGATTATGGATAAGTAACTGGGCCAATTATTATCGCATCCACTACTTTAGGGCTGAACAGGGCAATTGAATATTTAAAGTCAGTGCTGTGATGCTAGTTTCAGATCAACTGGCATATTAGATTAGGAAATATGTCCTAATTTGTAGAAGAAAGATATGAGCTTTTTTGTTGCCAGCAATGACTACTTCCTCCACTTTGCCACAGAGGCACAACACAGTACCCTGTAGCCCTATGATGCAGGGGAGGACCCAACCCCTCAGCGTCCCCCAAACCTTTCAGAGAGGCCTGTTCCACACTAGGCCAATGAATATTTGTGAGATATGGGCACCTCAGGGGCCCCTCTTCACATTCCGTGGTTGGGGGAGGGAATCATTTTACCTTAAGCCACTTATTCACCAGTTCCCAGGTTTTCAAGGATGTATTTGACACACTACAACCAGTCTTCTGCTGACCCACATAAGATATAGTGGAGCATATGTACAGGCCCCTATCGCCACCACAACGTCACCTATTGTGACATTGTGATGGCGATAGGGGCTGCTCCTTATGTTCAAGGCAGTGTTAAGCCCTTAACGTACTTAACACTGTCTTGTACATAAGGCCCCCTTTCACACCATGGTTAGCGTGAAAGGGGTGGGTAGTGGGTGTTGCGGTAGGTGTTCCACCGCAACACCAATTCATTTTGACACTGCCCCCTATGTACAAGGGTGGCATACATAGGAGGCAGCGCCAAAATTAAGACCAGGTAAAAACTGGTGTTAAGATGGCGAAATGAGGAGAAATGCATTATTTCTAATCGTTTTTGCTTTTTCCATGTGTGCTGCCTTGTGCAGCACACGTGGAAAAAGCAAAATGCCATTGTTTGTTTATGTACAGGAAGTTGTCCCTTCCTGTACATAAACAAACAAAAAACATATGCCATTTTGTCACTTTCATGTGTGCTGCATCCTCCCCTGCATGCAGACACCCTTGCACTCTGGTGTAAGGGTGCCTGTGTTGGCGCTAAGTTGCTAAACTTAGCGCCATTGCAGGGGGAAACGCAAGGCTGCACAACATTCTTGTAAATATGGTGCAGCCTTGCGTTTCAGAAGTGGAGAAGAGAGGCGTTAAGCCAGGAAGGCTAACGCCTCTCTCCTCCTCTTCCTTGTACATATCCCCCTCTGTATCGCCTGCACCCTCCCAGGTTGTTGTACATTTGCCTAAAACTTATCTACCCTCCCTCTCACTACATTTCCTGCATTCCTCCTCCTTCTATTTTTACATCCACATCCCATCCCCAAATCGTAATCCCCATGAAATGGGAAGCCCTTTCTACGTCACATTACTGTCCCCCTCCTGCATCACTTATTATACCCCATATATCTTCCATATCTGCACTGTCACTGCTGGGCATGCACCGCACTCAATGTCCACATGCTTGCGGGGTGTTACACCCCCTAATAGATGTATTATTTTATAAATAGTTGGGTACAGGAGCTTTCACTTGGGTATGGTAAGTAATCTATCGGATTTCATCTGGGATTCATGAGTACTCACTCAGACAAGCACACACACACACACACACACAAACACACACACACACATTCACCTCTGTTTAGAAGGTCTTAAAACATGGTTATTTTATATAATACTGTGTTTTAAGTATCCTTCCCAATCCATGCTTTTTTTTCCTTTCCACTGGTCCCTAAGCACCCCTCATGCGCTGCTTCTTACATAATAATTAACATGATATGCCAGCGTGATTGTAAGAAAATGTGAAGTTCACACCCCCTCAGTCTTACTGACCAAGGTACGCCCATGTTTGCACCTAGGCTTGCGCTATATAAATTACCCATAAAGTATGATACATGCACTAATGAGTCACCAGCCAGCTGTTCGCCCTTCTGGCAGCGCCTCCTCTTCATTCAAAATGAGCTTGTTTTCAGAGACTCACAAATAAACCATAAAAGCACGAAATAAAAGAAGATAAAGCCGACGCCTTGTCAGGGTTAGTAAGCGCTATACAAATGCAATTACTTTGTGCCACTACAAAAGGCGTGCAAGTCACAATAGAAAATCACAGTAGTGCTGAAAGAAGAAACTATCCTATATGCCAGTGCCGGATTAAAACCTGTGGAAGCCCCTTGTCAATCGAAATGTCACCCACCCTCGCAAACTATCTCCTAATCTACGTATATAACTTTACCAACAATGTATAGAGTCGTTAATGTAAAGTTTTTGTTTCTTTGAAATGATTCATATTTTCCTATCTTTTGGAAACAATTTAAGAAAGTTTTATAGGCAAAGTGGAGAAGCAGGAAGTAAAAAAAAAAAAATAGGACTGACATTCCATTGAAGGGCCCGGCCTCACTGACCCCCTTTCTGGAACAAGCCCCTTTTTGATCCACCACAAGGGACAGGGTGCAAAAGATGAGAAAGAATATAAGAAATAATTCCAAAATTGGAGAGGATATTCCTTTGCATCGGCTCCTGTAATGAGGCCCGACGGAGCCCTTGCACCACACGAAGCAGTGGGAGAGACGCTTGTGCCGAGACTGCCCAGAAACCGTCGCTAGGGAGGGGTGGGGCAAAGAGCGCGCAACAGGTCACACTTGGAAGTTCCCTCTGTGCACGGACTGGTTAATGAGGTCTGAGCACGGACCCGCCCTTTCAGACATAATTTCATCTTCGGCACTTCCCGGAACACAGGTCTGTCTAGCTTGGAAAGTCCAAGCAAGGTTGACAGAGACTCAACTGCGGGTTTTTGTGTGTGTGTTTTTTAACCTGTTTGGCAGCGTCACTGCATACTTTAAAAATATTCCACCCTTGTCTGTTCTTTGAGCTTCTTCTGCGAATCTGCGTGGGTCTGCTGTGCCTGATAGTGCGGGAGGCAGCCACGGAGATGCCTCTAATGACTACGTATCGTTTACAAAACAACAAACAACAGTAGACAGGGCAGGCTATCGAGACGGCTCCGGGCCCCTTCCACAACGCCTGTGCATGAGTAGTGCTGTCTAACTCCTGTTTAGTTATAAGCTGCATCTCAATATCAGCCCCTAGAGACAACGCGTTGTCTATGAGTGAGCCGTGCGGACTCATGGAAACATGCCTCTTTCGAGCAGAGCACCGCCTGACTCAAGTGAGGCAACTTAGCACCGTGTGCCTTCAGTACCTGGGGAAATATTGAAGAGGATCCGGCATTGGAGGTTGGATTCCTCTATCACAGCCCTCTCACCGGGCCGTGTGAGCGAAGGGTATCAGAATGTCCTTCTCCAGCAGCGGCCATCTCTCTCGGTGAGATGCCACTGGGCAGAGATGTCTCCGGGCCTCTCTGCGCCGGTGGCACCTCAAGGCGCTAAAGGCGTGCATGGTAACCATGTCATTGGATGCTTGTTTGCCCTCCTTTAGCTGGGTTCTCTTCCAACACCCCACAAGTGCGGGCAAAATTTTGGACAAAGGTTCGTGTTGCCTCGGGACTGCAACACAATGTTTTGTGGTGAGAAACGGCTGGCTTTGGTTTATATTCTTTTCTTTCTGCAGGGTGTCATTTTTCAGATTGTTCTCACTTCTCTGCTCGTCACTTTAAACCTGCCCTAACCTGAGATTCAAATCCTTGACAACCTCCTATTAGCCCCTAGATCTTTATGACTTGTCGCACCTGCCACGGGTCTCTCCAGTGACTACATTCTCTGTCCTTCGTAACCACTGCACCAAGTGTGTCCAGTAGGGGCTCCTGTGAAGGGTGGATAGTTTAAGAGAGTATTCCTCTAGCATTTTCCATTGCTGGGACCAGACATCAACAGGAAAGGACCTAAGGCCTAGAAACCCTTTTCAGACTTTACCCCTAAGCCTTCTCCCTTCAGCTTCTGCCACCAAAACGCATCCGGCTCTTACTCCTCTTTATGCCACATTCAGTCTCTCAAGCCCCCTCAAACTTTGTGGATAGCTTGTGGTTCCATGAAGCAGTGTATCTCAGTGCCACCTCTGGGGCTGCCAGGTCCTCGTTGGACCCCATAGAGCTCACGCCTGGTGTTCCTTTCCTGGCCACAACCCCTGACTGACCTATACTTGCTGATGAACCCTGTATCTGTCCTAGCCTCTCCTCCTCTTCCTCATACCTAACATCATTGGGGCTCAAAATCTCCCTTGTCCCAGGTGAATCTATCAGCTCTGTGTAGGGACTATGTATCTTCTTTGGTTGTAGGAGCACCGCATGAAGTGTCCTTTATTGTCCTGGAACATGTCATTACTTCCCCTGGCTGAAACCCTAAGTTTACTTCTACAAGTGGTTTCCCTTGATTTTCTGGGAGATATAATGCCGGGTTTAAACATCTGGGTAGACTATTAAACACACATTTTTAGGGGACTATGGATGACCCTATAGCCTTAACGGTAGAAAGTATGGCAAGGTAAATATGGTAAGTATATGAAAACCCCATCCTATCACTACTGCATCTTTCTGCTTCGCTCCCTGCTTAAGCACAATACATGTTTGCTGGGGCACGCCAGGAACACACCAGGGCACAAACATGACACCACAATACTTTACACATGGATCAAGCCCCCAAACACATATCCCACAAGTCAGGCACAACAAACTGAGTGGCTGCTCACTCCACCATCTAGAATGTGTTTGGAGTCTTGAAGGGGCAGGAAAGCGCTATAGAATTTCCACAATACAATACTTCATACTTATCATCAAAGTTTAGATGGGAAAGACACATTAATGGGCACTGAACTAATGTAAGATTTTTGAATTATGACCTGAAAGAGGAATCTTAAACCCGAGGCTGTGGATATATTGGCTAGGGTTAACACTAAAAAACATCCTTAAGGATTTTTTTAAATTTTCTTCTGTGTGCCTTACTTTGATTCAACAACGCCTGTGATGTGAGTTAATATTTAACGGGGGTGCGGCGTGGTTGGTAGAATGTGGTTTAGGTGTGAAGTATATTGGTATTATGCTGTCTCTATGACTGACTTGGAGTTGTGGTTCCCCTCAACCCCAAATACATTTACAGATTTCAGTTTTACTCTAGATGCTTGGAATCATAACCCAAAAACAGTTATCATAATAGATTTATTTTTCTCTTTTGTGCTTTATTTTCAATACTCCCTATTAGTATAGCGAGTTAAATCATTTATAAATTAAAAACCTCCAACAGGCTAGTTTTTTCTTCCCCACTTTTATTCTACCGTATTGCCTCTAATGCATGAACAGTCTTTCCTTCTCCAGTATGTCTGGTGAATGTATCTCTTGTGAATGTGGGAAATATTAATACACTGCCCGACTTTAACTGCACGTAAAGGCAAACAAGGGTTAGTAAATTGGAGGAAATAAAACGGTATCAGGTTGGCTCCCTTTCTTCCTGCCGTGGAAATCCTAAAAGCATTTCCTCCTAACTCTTTACTTTAAAAATTGGGTTATTAATTTCACTTTCATGCTCCAGATACTCAAAATGTCCCCCAAATCTCCCTTTAGTATCTCTTACAACTCCCTCAGAGGTCTGAGGAGAGATGTTTTAAGTCATGGGAACAGTAGGCCAATTGCTTTTAGCCCCCACATTCCAGGGGGCCCCCGAGAAAGTCATTTAACTTTCCATATCGCCTCCATTTATCTATCTAAACCTCTTCACTCTCTCTTTCTGTCTGTCTTGCTCAGTCTCAGACGCTGACTCTCTCTAGCCAGTGCCACCGTCACAATTTTAGGGCTCAGCCAGACACATTTGGGCTGCTTTTGTGGGATCCCGAATCTGATGATTTAACATATAATATTATTTGGCATCTAGGGTAATAAAACTTGAAGTTCTTTGGGATTGTTAGGAGGAATGGGGGCATCTAAAGATAATTACATTGGACAGAGAAAGCGAATGGTTGGACCCCCATGATTTGGAACTTTACTACATTGCTGCACAGTTCCTGCATGAGGCCAGCCAGGTGTTGTGACAAGGACTCACATTGGGAAACACGACTCCTTGATGGTACGATCGCAGAAGGGTCTGTGCCTATCTGCATAGTGCAGGGGGCGAATCAGCTGCCGCCCCCCCCCCCCCCGTGGGTAGTCTGTCAGTTGGCTGCAGCCTGGGAACTAGCAATAAAAAGAGTACTGAAACACTCACCCTCAAGTTCATCTCAGTTGTTTCACTGGATAAGGGATACTATGTCATTGGCAGATTGGAGAGACAGTGGGCATCGGACCCAGGCGATATGTTCTTGATGTTCAAGGAAGTCTTGGATACATTTGGGGTGGCCGTGGGCCAAGCCTACAATTTGCTGAGCTGGGACATACAGCAAGGGTGGTCTGGAATAGCTTCCCAGCTTACCGTGGAGCTGCACCTGGGGGATGGGGCAGGGAGGGGGCTTGTCTCACACATTCACAAGGCATTGAAAAGTGGCAGGCCACCAGTTGTAATGCAAGCTAGTCAGCCTGGGACAGGGGCAAGGACTTAACATTCCTGGACTGAAGAACTGTATGTAGGTGCTGATGGTAACACATTTCAACCACCTCCGCTGCATTTATCTTGCACCACCAAGTTTGAAAAGAATATACGCAATAGAACGACAAACTGCACATGACATGATGAGAGAGAAGCCACATATCTGGATATAACGTAGGCATGTCGGGCGCTATCGGAGTATTGGGAAGAGGTGGTTTTGTGACTTAACCTTGTGACGAGGATTGGGCTTCATACCTCAAAGCCTCCTTAGTGTTGTACCTCAGCCTAAACATCGGAAAATGCAACTTAAATGTGCAGCACTGGCTAAGCGCTGTAGGGCAATTCTCCGGCTGTCTAGCAGGGAGCTACAAATGAGAAACATCAGGACAGATGAGAAGACTGAGGAGGTCTTGAGAAAGTGGGCAGTCATGATAAGTAACTGAGTCGTTAATCATGTGGCGGAAGAGAAGTAGGATGTACAACACTGGACACTGTAACTGACTGAGCTGATATGATGTGGGACTGTCACTGACCTCCCTCCCTGTTGGATGAGATGAAAGGGGGCCACTGAACAGTGTTTAAAATACTGAGGGGCCCGAGCTCTGTCCATGGAGGGGGCTGAGGAAAAAAGAGAGGTGGGCACAGAATCTCATGCAGGTATATATAGATGTCATGTGTATAGATCAGTGCGCCAATTTGTGGTGGTTTGCGAATGTCCAGGCAATGTATAAAGATGCCTTTAAACTCTGTATTTATCTGTCACATTAGCTGCGCTTCAAAGACATAAGTCACATGTAAGGCCATGTCTTCAGACAAATTGCTGCTTATTTTTTTAACATGGAGTAGGGTGCTTACAAATCCTCTCAATTTGCAGTAAGAGAAAGAAAAGCAAACCAATTATGGGACAGTCTTGCTGGAAGGGGTACAGGGAGTATGAAAGGAAGGCTGTATAATGTCATTTTTTAAAATACGCCATAAAATCTACATACCTGTAAATGAACTGTACACATTCAGTACAGTGGCGGCTCCTCCGCTATGGTGAGGAGCGCCGCCCAATTGAACAAAAGGAAAACTAAAACCATAATAACTATAGTTATTATTTCAGTTTTCCTTTGTAGTCATTGGCTCTCGAGATGGGGCTGGGCAGAGAAGGGGAGAGCAGTGCTTTGCACTCAGCATGTGGGCATGACTGCTTGACCAGCCCTTCATGATCGACGGCTTCCAGACCAATCACAACACTACATTGCAGCGTTGTGATTGGCTCAGGGGAAGCCAGGAGCCGGGCACTGCCTGCTGCAGGACAAAGGAAGAGGACAGTGGAGAGGTGGCAGCCAGCCATTTCAGTGTTTTTTTTATATTTTCTTCGTTGTCGTCCCTTGTCCCCTGTCTCCCCCTGCCCCCTTGGCCACCGCATCACCACACAAATCTGGTAGCAGCCGCTACTGATTAGTAGTTAGTAAAGCAATTTGAAGCCGATTTTATTTGTAATTCCTAAGTGCAATGGAAGCAAAGATTTTAGTAGGATAAAAAAAAATCAAGACACTTTACTCAGTAATGAACAAATTCTGAATATTCACTGAAACTCATTGTCATCTGTGTGCAATATACTTTTATCAGTAAAACTATATGTTTGTGCGAATTTAAGTGGCCATTTCAATGGAAAAAGTGCTGTCTGTAAAATCAGTGCGCCACCACATGATGCTTTAGTTACATTGAACTTTTCTGTTCCTACCAGAAGTAGGAAGCACACATAGGACCCCTAAGCTAATCACAAAGCTGCTGTCACAATGACAGCAGTGTCATGATTGGTCTGAGCGCTGTTGTTCGGCGCTCAGACAAGGACTATTAGCCTGTGCATGTTCTCCACCCAGGCTGTACAATACAGTTGATAGAGAACATATATAGTCCGCATGATTGTTTGGCTGGCCCAAGACGGCCGGCCAACCCATCAAGCACACTTAGGTGCCCAAACCACCCTTCCCTTGCTGGCTGTGACGACAGCCCAGCCCCGCCCCATAAACCGGCCTCAATACAGAAAAATATAATGAAAATTGTTAGACCTTGTTTTTGTTGGCTATAGGACTCTGGGCAATTTACCACTGCTGATCAGTGCTAAGGCTATATGCTCTCTGTCTAAATTGTGATTATGATTGGTTATACACGATTGGCATATTTGACTTAGTGGCAAGTCCATAGTAAAGTGCAAGATGTTTGCCAGGGCCTGGAAATCAAACACTACTACTGGGCTTCCAGCACTGGTTGTGCTTCACACATGAGTAGACCTGTAAATATATATCAAACTACCACTGTAGTGAACTGCCCTGTTAACCTGGCAAGTGCACCCACTTTCCAGGCCTAAACCTTCCCCTTTCTCAAATGTAGGACACCCATAAGGTTGGGCCAAGGAACTGCATGGTGCAGCGTATATGAAAGGTAGTACATGTACTGGTGTGTGTGACATGTCCTGATAGTGAAATACTGTGTATTCTGTTTTTCACTGTTGAAAGGTTGTCTGTCCCATAGGCTAACATGAACTGTAACATTTTACATGTGTAACTTTCAATAGGGACAAGATAGAAAATTCAGTTTAGGCTCTCTGAACTCAGAATTTATTAACACACCTTTTTGTAAAGGTGGTTTTTAAATTGTGTGTTTCAAAATGCCACTTTAGAAAGTGAAAAAAATCTGGTAATAGTGCCTTTAAGGGATTTGTTTAAGTATTCAGTGATTTTAGAACATAGATTATTGTTAAGCCCCAAATGGTGGCTTATTACAATCAAATGTAAAAATGAATTATATAATTATGTAACGAATCAAACAAAAAGCTGGACAAAAAACAGCTTGAAAGAAACAAATTCACACGGGTGTATACTTAGTAAAAGTTCAAGTTTATGTAAAAGAACATGGAATATAAAAAGGGTACAAATTACAAATCACATTGAGCAAAAGTGACTGAGATGGATATTCTTTCCTGTAGATGTTTTACCAAGAACACTTTTGCCGTAACCCATCTCACATAATAAATGACAGGAGAAACATCATTGGCTATACAATGAAAAATTCCTGAGACAATAATGACAAAGAAAATGGGTCGGTTTGTCGACGTTTTGGTCTTTTTTTGTGAAGGCATCTATAAGACCATCTTCAGGACGTGAGTTCTTATGCATACTGATGACCCTGAAAAATTGGGAACTTAGGCTTATGCTCCAGAAAACAAATCAAAATTAATGGTGCTCTAAAAAATCACAATTCAAATGTTGGTGACCATAGTGGGGCAAAGGCTCATCACGGTATTATATTTCTCTCCAATCCTGGTGTCTAATATTCCCAAAGGAATATTAGAGAGAGACAGACGTTACTGCAAAATTCGCAATTCTCACATTAGTTGCCTAATTCCTCCTCATTGTCCATACTTCTTTAATCAAAGAAGTATGGAAAATGAGGAGGAATTAGGCAACTCAAGACTAATGTGATGAAGAGATGAAACCTCCACTTTCCAACAGGCGGAAGCACTTTGACAGCTTCAGCCCACTGGAACCGTATTATTTGCTTTTGCTTTGTGGGAGCTGTCAGCTCCCGCCAAGTAAAAGCAAACAGCTATGTCCCAGTGTTGGGCACCCTGTAACATAGCAGGAGCCGGCCCTGGGGGTGGCAGTCTCCAGGGCCATAAATTGCTCCAGGAGGGGGCCGCCTTTCTTGTATTTGGCCATGGGAAGGTGGTGGTCTCTGGGTCCGGGAGGCCGCGCAAACTCCCTCTTTAATCTTTTTGGGGATGTGGTGATCCCCAGGCCGGGGGTTCATGTGGCCCCTCTATTCATTTTATTAATTGCCCCAGGGAGGTGGTGGTCCCGGGAGCCATGAGGTGTCTACGCATACCCCTGCATTACATTTTACATACGCCCTGGGGAGGTGGTGGTCTCCAGGGCTCGGAGTCCACTGGCCCCCCTGTGCATTTTAGTTATAGCCCTAGAGAGGTGGTGGTCTGCGTGCCCAGGGGGGATCCGCGCTGACAACCGCATTTACTTTGACATAAGCTCCGGGGAGCTGGTGGTTCCCAGGGCATAAAAATGCCCATGGAGGGGGGCATGTGTGATCCCCTCCTTTAATGTAAAAAAGGAGGCATGCCCCGAGGACCTGGCCTACCCAGGGGCTTAATTAAAAACAAGTGTGGGAGAGTGTGCTTGTTTTTTTTCTTCCTTTTTGTGCTTTTTTGCCATGGTGGTACTCCTCTGGGACCCCAGGACCAAAGCTAAGGGGTCAGGGTATTCCTAACCTTCCCGCTTATCTTTTTTTGTCACTTTTATGCTGCAAATACTTCCTGGTTGAAGGTTGGCAGTCAATCAAAGCTCTGCAGATCTCTGCACAAGCTTGTTATTATTTGTGTATTAGCCAATATCGCAGATAAACACATTTGATTTGTTTTACATTTCTTTACATTTTCTTACATTTCCAATAACTACTGAACAGATATACACCACATAACTGAAAGCGTAATCTGTGAACCAAAATCTACTTTTCTGCCAAATTTGGTGTAATTCAGTCCAGTGGTTCGGGCTGAAGGCGTGTCTAAAGACTGTGTGGGAATTAACATGGAACATGCACTTTTTCTGCCCTCACACCTTTATCCTGGCCCCTGCCTGACAGATCACCCTGAAACTTTCTTTGCAGAACACGATTCACCGGGGCACGGTTTGGGGGAACATTTCATGGAGATTGGTCAAACGAAGCCAAAGTTATAGGCAAGTCAATAAATGCTTTTCCTAAGCAAAGATGTTCGTAACTATAACTACCTACCGGCGACCACGTGTATTGTAACATATATATTTATAAATCACCACGTGGCAGAGCCCTACTCAACACACACTCCGCCCTGAAAGCTAGTTTGGCCATGTATTAAACCCCACTAAAAGGAAATCCGTTGTGGTCTGGAATTCCTTTCAGGACAGAGTGCGGAGCATATCAGTGCTAGGCACAGCAGATTGGCATGAACAGTCAACAGAAACTTAAAGAGAAACATTAAACAGCCATGTTTGTAATAGCTTTTTGAATTTAACAGGCTCTTCACATAGCCGAAAAGACGGGGGAAGTTTTACCCAATAAGATGGCGCTAAATAGGAAAAGGATCTACCACCAAATCTGCCTGTGCAGATGTGGTGTATTTTATTTTAGAAAGGACATGTTGGAAGATCTTAACACCTGAGAGGGCTGATACAAGCAAAGCTTGGAATGCCAATAGGTGGCCAATGCCTTAATTAATTAAGGCTCTCTGTGTCAGGCAGCATATCTTGAAGAATATGCATTTTTTTATGGGCAGCCACTGAAGGTCCCTTAAAGTGGAAGCCATGGAAGTACAGAGGGCAAGTAACAAATTGGCGGGGCAGCAGTAATCTGCACAAATTGAAGTTTAGATACCAAGGTGTTTTTAGCTGCTCCTAGAAGGGCATTGCCATAATCCAGGCAACTGGTAATGAAACCTTGGACTAGAGGCTTTCTGTATCTGAGGGAGCTAGGGAGAAGTCTTTCTTACGAGCTGCATGGCGGTATGGCAGGTACCACAGATAGAGTCAACTTGGGATTTCTTCAATAGGAATTGATCAGTTTTAATCACCAGGTTTGTTACTACCTGTTCGCAAAGTGAACCTGCTGGAATGTAACGTTGGAAACGTTGTCTCAAATAATCTGGACCAAGGCCTTGTAGCACTTTGAAGGCTATAGAGAGTGCATTAAATTGGATGCGTTTTCCCACGGGAAGCTTGTGTAGTTGGACCAGAGCTTGAGATGCAGATTTATGTTTCAGAGTACCTAGCAGTAACTGCGCTGCCACGTCCTGCAATGTCTGCAACTTGTGCAAAATGTGTTTTTGAATATTAATAAAGAGCATGTTACAGTAGTCTACTTTAGAGGAAATGAGGGCAATGACTACAGTTTTTTGGCAGCTTATTGGAACATAGAGCAAGACATTTCTGAGAATTTTCAGGATGTAGAAACAAGAGGGGGTGGTATGATTTATTTGACCTTTGAAGGATAACTTGGTATTGATGATTACTGCCAAATATTTTGCTTTACTGCTTGGGGTGGGCAGGGTTCTCAGTTCTTTAGGCCACCAGTTAGGGGACCAAAAAGGGGTTATTACTGAACAGTAGAACCTCAGTTTTTTGAGGAGTTCAGCTTCAGGCAGTTATTGTGCATCAAATTACCAATATGGAGCATGCAATCATGAAACTGAACTGCAGTGGCTTCAGGAATACCTGTTACAGACACAATGATCTGCGTATCTTCAGCATACAAGGCAAATGCAAAACCACAGGATTTTATCAACGCTGAAACTGGGGAGACATATAGATTTAATATGGGGTTTCTCAGGGACAAGCCCTGAGACACCCTGCAAGGCAGTGAAAAGGTTGGTGATATAAAGTCATCTAAGGAGACAGTTTGGATTTGATCAGCTAAGAAGGAGGTGATGAACTTGAGCGCTTTGTCTTTGATGCGAATCAATTTAAGTCGGTCAATTAGGAGAGTATGGTTAACTGTATAAAATGCTGCCAAAAGATCTAATAGTATCAGGGCTATGTTTCCCCTACAATCTATTGTCTGTCTGACTTCCTCAGTAAACATGATGTCAAGGGTATGCCCTACCTCATGTGTGGGTCCTGACACAATTTGCATGAAACTAAGCGATTCCAAATCTGCCAGAAGTTGAATTGCATCCCCATCCTCCCTATTTCCCCTGTTAAAATGTAATTCACCCAAGAGCAAGAAGTTGTTTGTGGCCAAGACATGCTTCAAGAAAATCGATTAAGGACTAAATGAAGTCTCTCTCCCGCCTTGGAAAGTGGTACATGTGTGCTTACTTCAAGGAGTTCCTTGCCGAAATTGTGATTTTAAACACATAGAGCTCCACCGACTTCGAGACTAAGGTATAAATCAATTCCACCTGAATGGAATCATTAAAAACAATGGCTGCTGCACCACCAGTTCTGCCCTCCCTGTGTAGCTTAAGTAAAGAGTAATGATCTGGAAAAGCTAGGGGAATACTCAGGAGTGTGGCCGCATTCAACCTGTTTCAGTAAAGAAACAACATTTAGTAGACAAGATTAGAGATTAGATCCCAGATTTCAGTAGCATGTTTTGCCAGGGATGTAACATTACAATGAAGGCCCAAGATTCCCTTTCTCGAAAGTTTAACAGACAAGGGAGGAGTCAAGCGACTTTAAGCGGGATCCTACAAATGCAACACATTGTTTAAATGTTCGTCAGTGGTCAATTTATCACCTGGTCTACAATTAAGGCAACTGAAGCAGCAATAATTGCATGAAAATGGACTCTCTAATAAAGGAAAGCGCTGTTCGCAATCCCACATAGAGTTTTTTATAGTCTTAAAATTAGTCCGGAAATGAAAAAGCACAGGTATAGAATAACATAGAATCATAGGTGTCATTCCAAGAAAGCAGGGTCCTGGCATCTGGTATCGTCCAGGCATGGACGAGAGCAGACTGGATTGCTTTTGGCATGTCAGCGGCGCACCAGCCATGCACCCATGCTCAACTGACTCTTAAATAGGAGGCAGTTGATGTCTAAGCCGCCAACCTGCTCAGAATGGTGGCGGCTAGACAGGCATGGTTAGCTCCGCAGATGGAAGCTCGTGCCCCAAAAGAATGTTGCAGGTATACGATTGGCACTACACACATATAATGTATCTTAACTAAGCTTTGCCTTGCAGAAACTGTCAACTGTGTGCCTAGTGTGTGCTAGAATGTATTGAAAGCTAATAAACATATATTTTCAACAAAGTATTACATTTTATATACAAAAAACTAATACAAACACATACACAACATAAAACAAATAGAAACAAAAAAAATACCAACACACAATGCATATACACAGCAGTATCGCATACAAAGCATGACACAAATATAGGCACAGCTTAAAACAAAACAATATATAGTAGCACCCACCATACATAAACACACACGAAAAGCAAACATGAAAATACACGTTAGTAAACAGACAGACAGATATACATATAGTAGATTAATGGAAACTTTCTTTTAATTTCAGAGTTGATGCTCTACCTCTCTGGTAGCCACAAACTGTATCAAAAGGCCCTCCCATGTTCCTATTTCCTGTGTGAATAAGTACCCTTGGTAATTTATAACTAGTACTGACATTGAGGTTAGTACAGGAACTATATTCATAACTATAAGCAATCAAACACTATCCACCATTCTTCATAGGATCAGAAGGGATACTCGTGCACAAAGTGCCTGTAGGCACACCACTAGCAGCGATCTTAAGCTACACCAAGATATGGCATTATAATACACCAGATTGAGGATACCTCTGAATCAGTAAGAATATAAACCTCTTTAGCGCGACATTCTGGTGGCCTCTTCTCAAATACAATTCATATACATTAACCCCTGTTCCATGTGTTCAATTAATAAATCAAACACTGAAAACGCTCCTGGAGTATTGCAACCTATCAATGAGCCTTTTAAAGCACTTCAATTACCCATGAATATTTTAATAAATTAATATCCTTGTCAAGTTACAGTCACCCTCAAAAGTAATCACTTCTTACACGCTTACACCACAAAGATAGCGAATGTAAACATCTTGGCTCATGCGCTCTCCACCAACTGAATTGGCATAGCTCTTTCTAGACCATACATACTGTTAAACAGATTATCTGATAATGCCACCCAGCCGAGGCCCATGCAGTTAACACCAGTGGGGCCCGGTTGGGGGGGGGGGGGCGTTGACAGATGAGGGAAAAATTATTATTTATTTAATTTTACCTCGTGGCTGTCTGTCGAACACACCCCCACCGCTCAAACGTACATGGGCCACGGCTGATTTGTACTGCTCATTTTTAAAAGAATTGTGCTGGCTTCCACAACTAGAAGTCCGTTTCTCCATCATCTACCAGCCTCAAACTGATGGTCAGATGGAAAGCCTAAACAAGCAACAAGACCCTCTAACAACTACTTTTGTTCTGTCTTTCAGGAAAAGCAAAGCAAATGGACTTCCCTCATCAAAACATAGGCACTTATATATAACTTTACAATTTGATCATTATCAAGAGTTTGCTCTTTTTTGGACAATGCACATCATCCTTTTTTTTACCATGCAGTTTTACATCCATTGGTGTTCTGTGGTACCCTAAACACAATAGCACATTATCAAATATTACACACAATCACCAAAACATTTGAATATAAAACTTACAACCACAAGTTTTTGAATTCTTCAATATATTGTTTAGTCTTTCGTAATAGCATCCTTGGTGTACTTGTTGTACCTGGACCAGGGATTGTCATAATACAATAGTTAGGTGGTGGGCAGTACTGTAGCGTGGATGTACATTGCTTATTTTAATTATTTTCTGCTTGATCCAATAATCAATATAGTTTTATGTGGCCTAACTTGCCAACACCTGTTTCACTGTTATTCAGGTACAGGCTGGTTCTTCTCAACGCAACCGTAGTTGAATAATGTATACCGTTTTTCTAAACCACATAACTACAGTGTAATGTTTACACACATGCAGTGTATCTCGCAAGGTATGTATATCACTGCAAATAAATAACTTGTTAACACCTAACTAAAGGTTTATGAAAATGCTCATACATGAATGATTGCAGGTGTGTGGTGAACTCTCATGTGAAAAATATATCTGGGTGGTACTCAGGTGAATATGCTAATGTCGTTGTTTGCAAAAACGATAAGCTCTTAAGACTAAGCAGTATCCATTTCTTTAGTTATGGTCAAATGGCAAATATAGCTAACATATTGTTCGAGGTATTCCTGACATATAGTGTCATAAAACAATTTTGGTCCAAGAATAGCACTTATTTGATACCTGATAATCATAGGTCCGGTGTATACCTTAGGGAGGAAAATCGCACCATAGGGAATATTAAACTTATCATGAAACACCAGAAGCATTTTAACTAGTATAAGATCCAGAAGTTAGGTGGTTGCTATTAAGTTAGAACATCACCTTATTTCGATTTGTATAGGAGAAACCGACCATAAATCAAATTCAAAAAATCTTTATTTCGATTTAGAAATCATAAACGACAACATTATAAAAAAAAATGACAGCTTTAAAACCAATGGGGAAACTTATCATGTAGCAAATGTCATAGTACAAAATAACATCAGGGCGATATATCAAATTTTCATCCAATCAGTTACTAAGGTAGAAGCATGCAGGCGGCCATGCACATTGATTATGTGCAAAGTGAGCACATATATCATTTAGGGGGTAATCCAATAGGGAAAAGGAGATTGATGCAGGTAAGGATGATATTCTAAAAATGTATTAAGGTAGTAAGTAGATAATATTTGGATATTATGATTGGAATACCTATGTTGATTGAAGATGATATTAGAAAAGACCAAGGTGGTGTATAGTTTTTTTTACCTCATTTCGGTGTGACTACAGTGTCACTGTGGTCTTGTGGCATGTAAGTCGGAGGTACTGCAGTATCACGCAAACCACCATGCTGTGAGGAGTATCAAATACATTAGGCTGCCACACACAATACATAATATGTGGATGTGTCATTAATATGCAACTTCTTTAAATATTCACACTATAAAAAATGATTCTCCTTTTTAATATTGTTGAATGGTCTCTCACTCACAGGATGAATCGTGTCAAACAGTCTCTGGTTTAACTTCCTCTTGTTTTAGGAGACATTTATAATCTTTTTTGGGTGATACTTTGACATTTCCTGTAATACATGTTATCCACATTACCCTGTCACAAACGACTAATGCTAGCCCTTTCCATCTTAGATTACATAAATCAAACATTGTGACTGCGCCTTCTTATGACCAGCTAAGGTGTTCTATTTTCCTACCAACATGTGAACAAAATACAGAACATAATGATGTATGCATGTAAACCATAACTCATGTGACAGCCCATTGTATTTAACATTCATCACACCATATTGGTTGGCAAGATATCCATGGTATGACTGACCTACATGGCAAGAAGACCACAAGTAACATAGTAGCCAGCAACATTAATGTAATGCTCTCTTAATATAATATCACCTAGCTTCTGAATCACACGCTGACCAAATTGTAGCAGAGCTATCTTTCATGACATGCGTATGCTTCCTTACAATGTATATTTTCCAGCTTATTCTTTCAACGAAAATCAATAGGATTATCAGGTATAAGAGGACCACTATTCCTAGACCATTATAACTTTATTACAAGGAGCATCTAACAGGCAGAATTAGTTGAAACTGACAATATAGTTATAAGCAAGTGCTTGAGTGCTTCCGCCAAATATTTTTTACAGAAGAATTTACGGGACACCTTTCATTAAATATTCTGGTTATTGATCTCTAAAGTTAACATTGAGCATTCAAAATAAATGTGACTCATAGATCAGCATCATTTACATGCAATATACACAGCACAGCAAATGAAGACACACATGTTCATACAAAGTCTGACCGTCTTGTGTGATCTACTTATTCATCCATTATACTGTGGGTTGGCTATTCAGTCACTGGACACTTTTATACACCTATACGCAAGTGTTCAATGGGACTTTTAGTGATGTGAATACAAGCCTCTCATTTTCAGTGAAATAAACCTTTTCTCATGAATTCACTGAGAACGACTGATAGAAATTACATTGTACATTTTAGTTTAGAAGAATGTGTTGTATTGTTTATTCAACAGCATTTGCCAGGAGTAAGCTTTACCTGCACAGCTATGAAACTCATTTTTGGAAATGAGGCAACATACCAAAGCAGAGCTTATAGGTTCAAGCAAGCTGTGCTTTTGTTGCTAATTTACCGAGGACTTAATGGTCAAATTTATTTACTTGAGAGAGTGCTAGAAAAAGGTTATTTATTCCTAAACTATATAGCCTTCTCTAGCAGAGCAAATGACCTTGTAAAGATATGATCAAGCTCTGCTCCTTCCTCCAGGAACACCAGGAACCCACAAAAAAGAAATACATTTTAAAATACAGCTCAACAGGACCGTAAAACTAGTTGAATTATAGACCTTTTATGAAATATTCAAAGACACATTTTGACACAAGCTGAACAGACTGAGGAATGAGAAACCATGCTTAAAATGTGCAGTGTACAACACTGAAAGTGGATTTGGGGCCTAGTTATGTCAACTTTAGAGCTTTATTATGTTAAATACAGTGGGGCACATTTACAAGCCCCTTGCGCCACTTTTGCTTCACTTTTAACATGGTAAAAGTGACGCAAAAGTGGCGCAAGAGGCTTGTAAACCTGCCCCAGGGCATTTATATTGTTTACGACTCATCCATGTTAATAATTCATACAAAATTGATTCATTTTATGTTGTCTTCCACATTGCTCGTATCAAAAGTACGCATTACACTGGGCAAGACCTTACTGAGCAATATGAGTTAAAAAAAACACTAGAACCTTTTAATAGCCATATCGTTTCTTGCAATTTATTCCAAGGGCTAAAACTGTTAAAATTGTTTCTAGGGCCAGTATATCTGCATTGGGTACTGTTTTGCATCGATGTCATGGCAAGGATGCACCGCATTGCAGAATCCCATCATGCTGTAATAATGTTTTATATCCATTTCGTCACAGTGATTCTCAATGTATTTACTACCCGAGTACTTAAATTAATCATCAAATTTGATCATTATAGGTTCATGCCCAGTTTTCTTTACAAACGTCAAAAAGTCATCTGGCTTTAACCCCATGGTGGCGGAATTGGTCATAGGATGAAAGTACACTTTTTCATAGCCCCCTTCAAGAAAACGTGAATCCAGGACAAATTTCACATCTCCATTATCACAGAATAGGGCCAGTGGTGTCGCACAGCCTTGGCCCACTTTCAGTTTTTCTAACATTGTAGCTTCATCAGCAAACCGCAGATTTCCACTCCCAACGTTCAATTTTTTGGCAAGATCATTAAGGTTAATCTGTGTGTCATGAAGAACTGTAACTAACCAGAGGCTTTTCTTCTTCTTGTCCGTTAGAAATATATGTTTACTGTGAGCTCTACTCAAGTGCTGAACATGAGGCATAATTTCTTCAACTGTGAAAACCTCGGGGTGTTCCAGGCAGACGGTCTCGATGTTGAGAGCCTTTAGGTATTCCTCCGGCTCCGCTCGCAGCCCGGTGCTGGACATGGTGGCCCTGCGTGGCTGGCAAACAACCCTCTGAGCAATATGACAATGCATCTGTTAACATATCTATGCATGATTCCACTTTTGTGCACTACCTTTGAATATTACTTGTAATTTGAGTGTTAAATAAACACCAGGATCTCAATGAAGTGAAGTATTTCGGCTCTGATCATTTTGTCATGGCTGCGTGCCACATACTTAGAATGCTTTCTTCAGAGTTACAGGGTGTTGTGACATGTTTGTTTCTTGAAAGTCACTGTGTGCTCAGATGAAAGCTGCAAGAATGTGCAAAGTGGGACAGAAACATTGGTGCCCTTAGTAAATAACTTGTAGTACCAAAAAATTATTTAGATGATGGAAATGTATGCGAATTCAACCATCAGCTACTATGAAACAGTGTAAAGTGGTTTGCTGTGGTTTTGTTCTGTAGTGTTGAACTTTGATGTGTTTTGCCTAAAGTGTGCAAAAGTATTGTTTATATTCACACTTTGGTATATTTGTTCATATTATTATCATGCCACCTATAATTATAGTAACTTTGAGTTCCATTTAGGTTATCCAAAATAAAAATGATATACTGTTAAACAAAAAGTGATGCCTAGAAGCTTATTAAACAATTGTCCAGTAGCTTATTATACATAATACATTATCTATATGAATGTGAACATGCTTTAGTGAACCCCGTAGTTTTGATATATACCATTACCTAGGTTCCCCAGACAATACAGGTTTGCCCATTGCCAGTCCTTGCATAGTCACCAAGCAGTATCATTACTCAAGGGCCCCAGTGTACTGTAAGTCAATGGTACAATCAAAAATTCTAATAAATGAGAGTTTCATTTATTAGAATCAGAGCACTGCAAGGAAGCGTGCAATGTCATCTTATGTTATGTGAATTACAGAGTAGTATTCCACTTAGATATCATGCTGCTAAAGAAATTGACATAACCGCACCAGGTGCTTTACCAGTATATCCAGTTTTTCATATCCAACTACAACAATAGCAACTACAGAAAATCGACCACTGCTATATCATCAAGGTTGGTGTGTATAGAAAAAAGTATTTGTACCATTTTTAACATCAACATATATTTACCATGATGATATTTATAGAATGCATTTGTTTGATTAGAGCTTCTTGCACATTGGCTTGCCCACATCAAGCCAGGGGAAATGTATCAAAGAGCTGGAAATGTACCATAGGCTTCCAGCGTCCCCATGATTCAAGTTTTTTAGCTGCTATTTGGACACTGGGCTAAACATTGTATTAACTTTACAGCAGTTTCTGAGTAGCAGCACAGTACAGAGCAGTCAGTAATGATATAAATGTTACACTGCCCTTAACGGAGCCTGGAGTCGAAAGTCGAATCGGACTGAAGTCGGAACTTCAGAAATTGGCTTGAACTATATCTTTCATAGAGCCCCTCCTCTAGTGATATCAGCCTGCTTCCTACGGGAGTGTACTCTATGCCTTTAAAGTGCTCTTGACTTCTTTAGAGTCTGTCTCGGGCTGCTTTTTCACGCTCTGATTCTTGCTGCAGACGTCACCTCAGTCACAGGCCCAGTACAGGCACCCTCTTACCCTCTAGCCCAGGGGTACTCACAAACATTTGTCCAGGGGCAGCAAAGAACGGTCTGTGATGTGACTGAGGGCTGCACTGATGAAATCAGGGTGGTGGCAGGGGGTCTGGGTGGGTCAGGGAATGTGTAAAGAGGTCTAAACAAATATTAAATAAATGGGCAAGCATTTATTTGTAGGTTAATAAATGCTTGCTCGTTTATTTAACATTTTTTTCTGATTATTAGTGTTCAGCAACTAAACAGCACCTCATGCTGCCGTTCATCAGGGGGCCGCATGTAAAGGTCAGAAGGGCCGCAAGCGGCTCCAGGGCCGTACTTTGAGAATCACTGTTCTAGCGCATCCCAAAAATTGTGCCTGCTCACACATTGTTCTCCATCAAGTAACGCCCTGAATGACCCATATTGTTCATTCATTTGGGTTACATATAGCCCTTACCTTGCTCCTTTCATCTGCTAGTTTATACAAATTGTCTTATCTGCGCTTAAACTGCTTCTTCTTCACAAGGGTGGCTGCGCCTGTTCAAAGGCACTAGTAGTCCAGGAGAAGGGCTCCCGCTCCAGTGAAGCGAATTAGCATAAATATATTAGTGCTGTACCCTTTTGCCTGTTGTTTGCTGGCCATTCCTGTTGCCACCTTATACTGACTTCTTGCCTCCGTGATTTCCCTTGTGGGTGAGAGAGACCTCGCCGGACCCGCATCGCGCGTCCCGTAGCGCCGCATTTCAAGTGTGTGCCTACCTGGGAGAGGATCTGTTACCTCGGGGCGCGTGGAGCTGCCAGCAGGGCTGCGAGCTTGGAAGCAGGGACTCAACTTACCAGGAGTCCCTGCGAGCCCTATTCGCAACACCTGGGCTGCTCTCCCTGCTGGCCCCGCCCACCCGCCCATAATCTCTCCCCCCTCATCTTAAAAGGAGCTATACGTGCCGCTGCGCGGGAGCGCGCCCGGGAGAAGCCCGGGACAAGGGCGGGACCGTCTGTGGCCGTCCGGGGCCGGAGGAGGCCGGGCTGGGCCAACCCTCTGACATTGACTCTAACGGACTTTATATGTTCAAGTATATCGCTGTGTCAGATAAGTGCTCACCAGTAAGTTCTGTAAAAGGGCTGGTTACCACAAGGTATGCCCGAATCCCCAAGTAGTATCGTTTCGATGACTCCACCAGTCGAGGCTGGGCCAGCAGTTATTGGACCTATAGATACATTTTTTAACCGCCCGGCCCAGATCATTGATAAAGAAATAACGCTTGCAGAGAGGCGTGCTGAGCGTCGATTATCTATTGAACTTCTAAAAAATCCTATAGATAAGCGCTCTGTACAAACCTATCCTGCATTGGTAACACCTTTGTCATCACTAAACTTGCCTGTTGTAGTCGAAATATGTCATGATGCTATCACTAACGAGGAGAACCAGGGTACTGTAGCTGACCTGATTTCATCTTGTGTGAGCCATACAGACTCTATAACATGTACAGCAGATGTATGTGCTCAGGTTTCCTTGGCCCAACCTAAATCTGGATCAAAAAGGAAAAGGACTACTGTACCTAGAAAATGTTATTCAGCAAAACCCCCACACAAACTTAGAAAAGTAAACAAAAGTACGTGCCCCAGTAAGGCTGTCACTGAAGTAAGCCGTAGTAGGGAAATTATACAAGAGGGGGATGTTGTACTATTAGACAGCCCAGATCCTAGTACCACTAATTCTCCAGACACTGGTTTGGCAATGGCAGATAAACCGCCACTCCCCTGCAACCTGTTTCCTGACTTAGAAAGGTTGCTACGGTCAATTCTGCTCCCATTAGAGGAACGAATTAGAAAGCTTTCCGACCGGCTAGACCATTTTGAGCAGGTAACATTAGATAACTTTTTCTCAACAAAGGCATTAATAAAAGCCCAGGCAAGGCTGGACGAAAGTAGTAAGTCCCAGAATACTACTCAATGTGTATCACAAGATAAGGGACGAAGGCAACAAACTAACTCTCCATTACCACCCAAGACAGGTAGTGCGGTTGTGAAGAGACCACTTAAGCCTCTTGACTTAGCACCACCGGGACCCGTTAAAAATTCCCCTAATATTGTAACTCCAACTCAGACTGCGGCGCAACAACCGCCGCTTAGTCTAAACTCTTTGGTTACCATGGGAGCAGGGGAAAATGCGTGTACTAAAACGGGCACTGCTCTACCATCTGCCCCACTAACTAGTAACCAGCCTACAGCAAACAAACCTATACCCCGCCCTGTTCCTATAGTTCCCATACCGTCCTTACCACCCCCGATAAAGCCACCTCACAAGAAACCCCCCATGAACCGTACCCCAGATTCCTTCCCCTTTGTAATAGTCCTTATAAATGTCCCACCACTTTCAACGGGTCAGAGAGAAACCTTCCAGATGCTTAAAAATAAGGTCATGCACTGGCTAAGGGTGAATCGGCCTCTACCAGGGGAAGTTGATGGACTAATATTGGGGGTAAGGAGAATAGATTGGATAGGCTCTACCACCAAAAGCCTGGGGGGGGACTGTATTGTGGTCAACTTTCAAGGTCCAAGGGTGGCAGGATGGATAACAAGACAGGGATGGGGCACAAATAATGGAGGAATTGGCATTGTTGACCTTACTTTTTTTTACCCACGTCCTACCAGTGTTTCGACTAGTCTGCTTAATGAGCAAAACTGCCCCTCTAGTCTTCCATGGCCAGGGATTATTACACCAGCTCCACTGCTACAGTGCCATAACCATATCACTGGCCCGACTTATAATCCCCCGGGTGGATGGCAAGATCTAGGGTGGGGATGTTGACAGACCCTTGATCACATGAATACTAGTAGGGGAGGAAATAGCAGGAATCAACAAGGGGATTGTCTTGAACTTGATTCAAATGTTGGTTTAACGCTAAATGTTTTGAATATTGGCACTGAGATCTCGAATATGGTGGAAAGCTGTGGGGAAGTAGGTGTCAATGATGGAGCGGGGGAGTTACCCACACTAACTGCAAATGTTGATAATGATATGGATGGGGGTAGTATGAGGAAAATCATGAGACTGGTTGGGAATGATGAAAGCTCAATGAACCACCAATCATGCTCTAACACAAATGCAGCACGTGGGGATGGGCTTAGCTCTGGGAAGTTTTTATCTTGGAATATTGCTGGGCTGGGCAGCAAGTTAGAATCACAAATCTGGTTAGATTTTATCAATGGGTTCGATGTGTGTTGCTTCCAAGAAACATGGGCCTGCGACCCTGTTTTCCTCCTAGGGTATTTAAATTTTTCAATTCCTGCCTCTAGAGGTGCTAGGGGCCGGCCAATGGGAGGGCTTACAGTATGGATAAAGCAGGACCTGGGTATTTCTATTAAAGTGTTGGATTTGGGCCATAGTGACATACAAATGTTAAGACTGTCCTCTGAAAGGTGGGATGTGATCGATCTGTATAACATCTATGCAAGAGGTACCAACTCAGGGAGTTCTTCCATCTTAGAGGCATTGTCCGCCTTTTTAGAAACTAAGTCACCAGGCAACAGAGTAGTAGTAGCTGGGGATTTAAATAGGACCTTCGAGCCACTTGAGAGTACAAATGATCCCCTAGGTCATGATGAGGACATGCTCTGGGGAGTACCATCTTTGTGTTTAAGTCCTGTCAAGCGGTGGACGAAGGACATACTGCTACTAAACGCCATGTGTATGGAGCATGGGCTAAGAGCCCTAAATGGGAGGACATCAGGGGACAAAGAGGGTGCTTGTACATTTGATAATGGTCATAGTAGGAGTAGAATAGATTATATAATATGTAGTCTTTCACTCTGGCGGGGGGTTCACGATATGGTTATCAGGGGTAGATTGGAAAGCGATCACAATCCCCTTTGTGTGACCCACAAATGGTGGAATGTTGGGCCCCAAAACATGTTCATAAGAAATGACCAAATCCCAGTAATGGCCAACGATATGCGAAGGTTCAAATGGCCAAGGGTACTAGCAAATGAAGAAACAATGACCTTTATTAATGTTGAGGTGGATAAGGCTCTTACTTCTATGGAAGTGGCAAAACCTACAATCCCTGGTTCCAGGGATATTACAGATTTTCACAACAACTTTTTCTGTCTCCTAAAACCGCACTTTATGCAACCACAAAGCACCAAAGGGAAAAAACCTCCTAAAGTGGCCAGGTGGTTTAAATGTCAGTGAAGGTCAGCAAGATTGGCATTGGGCCGTGCTATCAGAGAAAGAGATAGGGCTGCAATTAGTGCAGCCAGGAAATTGTATAAAACAAGCATTTCCCAAGCAAAGAGAAAATGGGATGAAGAGCACTGGGCAGAGTTGAAGGAGGCTTCCAGTAGTAAGGATTCCAGGCTTTTTTGGAAGATTATAAAGTGGGGTAGAGGCGGTACCCCTGATAGGCCTGATAATAATGTAGCTGAAGAAGCCTGGGTTGAGTACTTTAGACCACAATATGCAGAAGTAAAGAAGGTCGGGATAGGGGAGGTGATATCGCCAGTCTTTGCTATTGATAACCTGTTGTCCCTTAAGGAAGTTGAAATAGCAATTTGCTCAGTCCAAGGTGGGAGGGCACCAGGGTTAGACGGGATACCCTCGGATGTCTTTAAACAAGACATGAAGAGATGGGCGAGGTATGTTTTTTTATTGGGTAACGCCATTGCCAAGGGAGGGGTGGTCCCTGAGCTGTGGCAAGGTGCCGTTATCATACCCATCTACAAAAAAGGAGACTGGTCTCTCCCGGCTAATTATAGGCCAATAAGCTTGATTGCTACCATACAAAAAGTTGTGGGGAAAATGGTTGTAAATCAACTTATGGACTGGGTGGACAATAACAATGCTCTTTCCCCCTACCAAGCGGGATTTAGGCGGGCCACCAGCACAATCGACCAAGTTTTTCCTATTCACCATTTTGCGGTGGAGGACGGTATTGCTTGGCAAAGGCTGCCTGTATGTTGCATTTGTCGACTTGCGGGCAGCCTTTGATTTGGTCCCAAGGTGCAAGCTATGGATGGTTTTACACAAACTAGGCATTCCAGCTGAACTCCTTACCCTAATCATGCGATTGCATGAATGTAATTTTGCTAGAGTCCAGTGGGGTGGGAATGGTGAGTCAACACCAGATTTCCCGGTAGAAAGGGGGGTCCGCCAAGACTGTGCAATGGCACCCCTACTTTTTTCACTATTTATTAATGGGATCGTGGGGAGGTTGTTAGATGTCGGTGTAGATGCTCCTTCGCTAGCGGGCGTCAGGGTCCCGATCCTGATGTTCGCTGACGATACCCTAATTATGTCAAAGACTCCTGCGGGCTTACAGCGTGCCCTAAACATATTTGATGATTTTTGTAAAGAGCACGGTCTTGAAGTAAATGTGGGTAAGATGAAGCTAATGATCTTTTCCCCGCGCCACAAAGCCCACGCTAGGGTATCCTTGAATAATACTAAGCTAGAGGTGGTTAGGGAGTTTACATACTTAGGGGTCCTAATAGCAGATGGCCTGGGTTGGTCACATCACCTGGACAAAACAGTTTTAAAACATCAGCAAATTTCGGGGACTTTGCAGGGGGAACATAGAAAATCTAAAACCAAACCCATCAAGCCTGTCCTCATAGTGTATGATGCAAAGGTCCTAGGTGCGGCCCTATATGGTGCAGAGTTGTGGGCCTGGGAAAAGTTATCGTCCCTACAGACATCAGAGAATAAGTTCCTTAGAGGAATTACAGGCGTCCCCCAGAGCACTCCCCTAATTCCACTGTTTCTCGATCTAGGTAGACGATCAATTAGTGATAGAGCGCGATTGCGCCCCATTCTCTACTGGAGACGTCTCTGGACAACTCCAGAGATTAAACATTATGCAGATGGATTCCTGGCAATAATTAAGGAAGATAACTTTCATAAGATCGACTGGCTAAAGAATTTACGAGCCATGTTAATCAAACTGGGCCTTTCTAACCTCTGGACCAATCCCCAGGGGGAAGTTTTTCCAAGTAAAGAAGCCCTCAAGTCTCACTATTGGGACTGGGTAGATAGCAGCCTTCTGAGTGGCACGAGATCTGATTCTATGGCTGGTCGCTTTTTGGAAGTCAAAATCTGTCCTATTTTAGAAAACTATTGGGACAGTATTACTGCCCCATTGGACAGGAAGTTAGTCTTCCAGTTAAGGTCTGGATCCCTTCCGCTAAAAATACTAACTGCAGGCTGGCAGAGTTCGACCTCTATATGTTGCCCAGCGTGTAAAGCTCCTACAGAAAGTCTAGGCCATTTTCTATTTGTCTGTGATGCTTATTTGTTACCAAGGAGGGTATGGCTAACTCCAGTTTGTAAAAATCTTGGGACACGACACAGTGTGGTGGCTATGAGAATCCTATGTACATCCACTCAAGAGTCGATTGTCCTTGGAGTGGCCAAATATCTGGGGTGGGCTTGGTCAATTAGGCGGAGGTTGATAGGTAGGCTTACTTAATTTTATGTAATTTTTAATGTAGTCCTACTGCAATTTGGACTTATTTTTATGTGCAATTCTTATTGTCTAGTATTGTATGAGCTTGCACAACAGTTTTTTAGAACATGTATATATAATGATGAATGAATTAATCGTTTTTATCTGTAATGTATTTGATTATGTGTTGTGCTTTTATGAGAAGTTATCTCGAATAAAGCTTGTAATACTACTACTACTACTATTAGTGCTGTACTGATAGCATACTGTGCTCTACTGTCTCCCGCTTAAGTCATCACAGAACTTCATCACACTAATTTATGTTATTCTACCTTACTTGGGCTAACTGTTCAATACAGGATGTTGATCTATTGTCAGTTGTTTGTTTTGATCTAGAATAATTGTATCCATATAATCACTTCTAAATTCTGTCTATTCAGCCCAGCGATGAGTCGCCCTGGCAAGGCAGGACACACCTCAACCCCCCAAGTGACTGTCTAGAGTGGATGCACATCCCCTGCTCCTGTCACTCCAACACCAGATGCTGAATACATAAACAGTCAGAGGCTCACAGGATGGTAAAGTAAGAAAATTCCCACTTTCTAAAAGTGGCATTTTCAAACATAGAAATGAAAAACCACCTTCACCAAAAGGTGTGTTAATAAATTCCGAGTTTAGAGAGCCTAACTTCATTTCTCCATCTTATTCCTATGAAAAGTTACACTTGTGAGATGTTACAAAGCAACTCCCATGTTAGCTTACGGAACAGATAGCCTTTCAATAGTGAAAAACAAAATACACAGTATTTCACTATCAGGACATGTCACACACACCAGTACATGTCCTACCTTTCACATACACTGCACCCTGCCCATGGGGATAGCTTGGGTCTACCATAGGGGTGCCTTACAAGTAAGAAAAGTGAAGGTTGGGGCCTGGCAAGTGGGTGCACTTGCCAGGGCAACATGGGTGTTTAAAACTCAGCGCACCTACAGTAGTAGGTCTGAGAAACATGTATGGGGTTACTCGTGTGGGTGGCACACACAGTGCTGCAGGCCCACTAGTAGCATTTGATTTACAGGCCCTGGAACACACTGTGCACTTAATTTGGGACTTACCGATAAATCAAACATGCCAATCATGGATAACCAATCATGTCATATTTTTAAAGTGAGCATATGCACTTTAGCACTGGTCAGCAGTGGTAAAGTGCCAATAATCCTATAGCCAACAAAAACAGGGTCAGAAAAATAGGAGGCAAAAGAAAAAACATTTGAGGATAAACCTGTCATAAGGGCCAGGTCTAACAATCAGTGACCAACTTACATTCAAGCAGATTCAATTCTGGGAGTGCCAACAGCCTATCTTTGTAGCATTCCATGGCATGCCTCAGTTGCAGATAGCAATAAAACTGAGAGGAAGGAAGGCTACATTTGTCTGCTAAAGCTTGAAATGAGTGCATATGGCCATCCCTCTACCACATATCACCTTTACAACTATTAAAAGACTACAACGGATTCAGAACTCGGCTGCCGACTATTCTTACATATAAAGCCACAAGACCATATCTCCCCTACCTTGAAAGCACTGCTTTGGTTACTGGTTGCCAGAAGATCCACGTTCAAGCTGCTTTGTTTCACTCACAAAGCGATACATGGAACAGGACCACTCTTCAACAGGGATGAAATCACCAAATACATTCAACAAAGGAACCTATGCTGTAGAGTAGAACCTCGCATCAAAATCCCAACGTACAAGAAGAGAACCATGGGTGGCACATCCTTCTCTGTTCAAGCAGCCAAACTATGGAACTTTTTACCCCCAACATAAGATCCACGGATAACCACCTTATTTTCAGAAAACTAGTCAAGAATTGTCTCTTCCCTACATAACCACCATATGCAAACAGAAATATGCAGAATATCCCTTGTATATAAGCATTTATTTGGCCTATAGATTTGCACTTATATATGTGTATTGTTTTGTATAAACATGTATATTAATTATGCTTTTGAAAATATAGATATCGGTTAGTTCTGCTTAACAGATGTACATATGACTGATAGTAACATTATACTATGTTTTAATATGTATATTAGTGACTGCATAAATAAATAAATCTGTTATCATAATTATTTATCTATAATTGCTTCACTATTGAATTACAAAAAATAAAAAACAAATAAATTAATTTAAAGTACAACACTTGATAGCCAGAGTTTATGAAATGCATATTTAATCCATATATACTACTTTTCTTATGCATATATATACCTTCCATGTACTTATGTATCGATATATGTTTATTTTCTTAGAATTCAGCATATCCAATGCACTACCCTATTTCTCACCCTATACTGCTCTCAATATATCCTCTCCTCAACTCTCTGACTCATCTTAAACCTCATTCTACTACTCGTTCCAAAGCACTACCGTATTTCTCATCCTATACCTCTATCAATATACCCCCTGCCTCCACTCTCTCATACATCCCAAACCCCATACCACTACTACAATCCCCAAAATAACCCTTTCTAGACTCTTTCCTCCTCTACCCATCCTTGAATCATCTCATACCTCTCTTACTATTCAGATCTCCAAACAAGCCTTTCTAAACCCTTACACCTAACTCGTCCCCCTCCACCAACCCTTTACCCATCCCAACCCACCCCCACTGCTATGAATTCCAAAAGTTCTAGACCCTTCCCTCTTTTATCTCTCCTTCCATTTTCTATCTTTCCACTATTCCTTTTCAATCCCCAAAACAGACTAACATGTTGGGTCTGATGGCTTAGTGGACTAATGCGTCCATTGCCGGGGCCTGTGTTTGACCTCCTGGTCACAGGTTCAAATCCTGGTGGTTCCACTCAGCCTTTCATCCATCTGAGGTCGATAAAATGAGTACCATTGAGTTGGGTAACAATGAACATCTGTTATTCAGCGCCAAGAGACCTCTGAGTGAACGTGCGCTTTACAAATACACATGTTATGTCCACCACTCAAATTAATTTCTTATTTCCCGATACTAACTCCCCTCCACCTCCCCTTTACTCATCCCAAAACCCCTCCTACCACTATAAACTCCACAAAAAAACTATTCTAAACCCTTCTCTCTTTTACCCCTTCGCCATTCCCCTTAAATCTAAATAATGGACTAACATGTCCACCACTCAAATTAATTGCATATTTGCCTATACTAATTCCCACTGATCCTGTTTGGGTTCCAGAGTAGTGTGCTACTCACAAAAAGCGCTTCAACACCTAATCAGGGGTGGCAAGCGCTATATAAATGCAAACCTTTTCCCTCTTCTATCCCTCAACTACCCTTCTCTAGCCAAACAACTTACTAACATATCCGGCACTCAAATTACTTTCATAACTCACTATACTAATTAACCGCTAATCTAATCCTTTATGGGTTCCAGAGTAGCATTCTACTCACTGAAATATCTCTTCACCACCTCACCAGGCGTAGCAAGCGCTATATAAATGCAAACCTTTTCCCTCTTCTATCGCTCCACTATCCCTCTCAACTCAAATAACTGACTAACATATCCACCACTCAAATTACTTTCATAATTCACTATAGTAATTCACTACTAATCCGTTATGTGTTCCGGAGTAGGCTGTTACTCGCCGAAAAAGTGCTTTGACACCTCGTCAGGGGTAGTAAGGGCTATTTATTTTGCAATTACAAAACAATACAATCCCTCCAAACATCATTCAAAGTAGAGATGCCAATTAATTCTCACAGCTGGAATCCGACCAACCCCACAGTCTCAGGGAGCCATGACCCATGTCAGGAAAACTGAGATCTTAAGCTCAAACATCTTTTGGCGCACATGCTTAAACACCAGCAGGTATATTTCTTGAATTACTAATTTTGTATAGGGGCAAATATCAAAGAAACCATTGCAACAAAAATACGACAGATCTATTGCTTTCAAATGTTTGTACATTTTAATAGGGCTTTTTGTTTAATAGATAGCATTACCAATTTTTGTCAAAATGAAGCACATTTATTTTGGGTCGTTCTTACTACTTATTTACTGATAAAATAAAATACGAATTTTGTACACAATGTGCTCTATTTTGCACATCTGAAAAGTGGAGAAGATCGTACTTTATTTCCCACTACGCAAACTTTTGTTTATTACATTCCAAAGCGCAATGGAACAAAGTGGTTATGTCCCATATTTCGCACTGCTGCAAAACTTTACATAACCGGTGCCACAAACATCTCCAACTCTATATAACGCGCGCGCTACCTGTTTGTCTGTGCATCTATACTTTGTTATCAGAATGATTATATTGCATAGTTCGCCTTGGTGACAAGTTCAATAACATTTTCAGGGTCGGCTCCCTTTATGAAAAGAACCTGAGAAAAGCTTCATCTTTTAAATTATATCGAATCCTCAAACGTCAGTATCATTAATATATGAAGCAGTGCTACCTGTAGAAAGAATACAAACACCCACCTGCCAGGAGCAGCTCAGTGCTGTCGCGGCAAAGGCCCGGGGCCGCCTGGCCGCCATTCCTCTCTCTGGTCTGTATGTATCTCGGAGCACAGTGCTTGTCACCCTCGCGGGACACCAGCCTGGTAACATTAAACACTGAAGCTAGTGCCTCCGCAGCCTCCTGCACATTTCTCCGGGCCCTTTTCAAATGCCTGCTGAGCTGGGTGAACAGGTCACACACGTTTATGTGCAAGTTACCAAATACTTTCGACGGTGCCCTCCCTCGTTCACTGTGCTCAGCAGCAGAGCTGCGCCCATTCTGAATCTTCCGCCTGCCTTACAAATACCGAAGAGTTCACCATAAAAAGTGTAATTGGACTCTTAACGTGTACATGGCTGTTTAAAGCGTGTCATAAATGCCAGCCTGCTCAGTAGTCGAGCTGTTCCCACTTTCCATTGCGGCATCCTCCGCCTCACCCTTACAAAAGCCTGAACTCCCGTTCATTAAAATGCCTAATGTTTACCTGACCATATAAAAGCCAGGTGCCTTGACCTCCTGGGTTTCAGCAGCCGATGACGGCGTAATGTTATCTATTAAGTCATATGAGTCCATATCAACAGGGGCAGACTGGGACAGAAAATAGGGGGCACCAAAATAAACATGACCCCTAAGTAGCTAATAAACGTGCCCACATGTGCAAATCGGGCCGTTTTGAACTAGTAGTTTGAACATTGTTTATAGCTGTTTTACAAGATATGGGAGACTGCATGCTTGTGATCTTGCTGCAGGAAATGTTTAAGGTAACATCAGGGAATTCAACAGTAAACACCTTCCCATCAGACTATAAAGCAGCTTCACAAAAATGCAATAGCTACAAACACAAAACAAATCGACCAACACTACATGTCAAACAGCTCATCGGGTGCTGCCAGTCTGCCGTTCAGGCCTGTCTGACCCTGTTTATCAGTAGGAGATATCTATTTATAAGCATCCAAACATTGTATGAAAAAATGGTGAAACATATCCAATAACAATTGTGGTGTTACTGTGAAGTTGAGATAGAGTGGTCATGCTAGAGCCTTTTCTTTTTGTTGTGGATCCTATTTAAAAATCATGACTTGTCTCCTGCATAGTCCTTGTGCGCTGTCACCAGTTAAAGGTGGTGTAATGGAAATACAACTGGTGCTAGTAGCTTCCAGTCCAAAAGTAAGTCCTAAATATATAGGAAAAGCAGATCTGAAGGAGAAAAATATATTTGTTTATTGAACATTTGTAATACCCTACATGGAGATCAAGGGTCTGCTTCACAAGGCAGAAAGGTGTACGAAGGATGAATGTTCATTGCTTTAAGCCCTCCAGGAGGAATATGAAGATGTGGCATGCTCCTTACTAGTGGTGTTTAGGATAGGGATTAAACTTGGATTATTTTTTTCAGAACCTGTCCCTCTTTTTTGCAGAAGGGTTGCAGCCGGGAGATTCAACGGACCTAAATGGGTGTGGAGAATCTGAAGCAGACTGGGGTCCTGGATTCAGAATCTGGCAATGCTATGATGATGAATGCAGTTGCCCAGCATCTCCCAGGTGTCTGCGATCTGGGTCTGTGCTGCTGAAGGGTCTTTGTAGGCAATAGAGCTGCATACTCTGTCTACTGGCAGAGTCATGCATACAACTTTAGAATCTAGGGGCCCGATTTACAAAGGTAAATTTAGACCTGAAGTCTAACTTTAGACATGAAGTCTAAGTTTAGCCCTAAAACCTACCTTTATTCCTGAAGTCTAAGGTTAGACCTAAATTCTAAGTTTAAACCTAAAGCATACCTTTACAACTGAAGTCTAAGTTTAGACCTGGAGTGTAAGTTTAAACTTCAGGTCTAAAGTTAGACTTCAGGTCTTAGATTTCCTTTGTGAATCGGGTCCATATCATTTAAACTAGTATGCATGACTTTGCCCTGTATATTCAGGGGTTTGTATGCATGTTCTTCATCTCTTCTGCTCTCTGCCTCACCTTTCATTCTCTCTGGCTCACACTGCTTTCTCTCGGCTACACTGTCCTTTCTCCACGCCTCGTACTTCCCTCTCTCTCTCTCCACCTCAACCTCCATCATTTCTGCTTCCTTCTTCTCTCCAGCCCACCCAACCCTCTGCTTCCTCTCACATTACCTTATTTTCTCTTCAACTCATCCTCCTCTTTCTCTGCCTCACCATCCTCTTTCTCCACCTCATCATTGTATTTCCCTACCTTGGCTTCCTCTCTCTGCCTCAGTTCCATCTTTCTCTCAGCTCACCCTCCTCTCTTTCCTCCTCACTTTCCTCTCTCCACCTCACCATGCTCTCACTGTGTATTCACCTCCCTCTCTGTTCCTAACTCTTCTCCCTATCCTTGCTGCCTCCTCCTCCTCCATTCCCCCTCCTTCTTCTACCTATAACCCTCCCCTCTCGCTGATGCCTTCACCGTCCTCTCTTTCCTCCTTATCCTTGACCCTGCCCACCTCTCCCTCTTCTGTTCACCTTAACTTCACTAATACCGCCTGTGTGGTAACTATTTTGTTAATAAAAATAAAGCATGAGCTGGTTCCGTACACGCGGCTCTGCTTGGGTGGGTGTGTGGACATCCTTCATTCATCTCTAACACTAATGTCATCCCTTTGTCTAGTTTATGAAACGCATCACCCTCCTGCTCCTCTCTAATCAGCCGTCTTGATAGTTCTTCTCTTGCATTCTACTCTCTTCATAACTCTTATTTCATCCACCTCTTTCTTTACCACTCTTTTATGTTGTCCTTCTTTTTCTTTTTCCTCAGCTTCATCTTTTCTACCCTCGTGCTCTCTTCTAATCACCCTCCTCGGTTTTTTATATCTGCACCCCCTCACCATTTCCTCTGTCAAGTTTCTAGAATAGTTGATCATATTCACGACCCTGTAGTGGAGCTACGCTGCGTGAATGTGTGTGGACCTCGTTTTTTGAGGACTTCCACATCCACAGCAGCGAATTGATCAATAGCTAATAATATTAGTTTGATATGTACTCTACCTTTCAAAATGCCCCAAAAGATTACATTTATTTGAAGCTCAAATACGTGCAGTGTTTATCCAGTTCTCGGACACTAAGCAGTACAGATTTTTTTATACTGATGGCAGGATTTACAGGTTTTTTTATAGCGCGTGCTGGTCCACTCTTGTGCCAAAAATTAAAGGCAGAGTATCATGATTTGAATTTGTATACCAAGTCACAGATTTTATTAACACATGGGCAGCAAGTGCATTAGCCCACTGGATTATTTTATCGGTTTAGGACCTGATGCTCAACGGAAGTGCTATAATCCATTTCTATCTACTCATGTGGCATAAAACGATAATTTGTTGGGACAAAATAAATGCACAGCCACTGCTGTCGCAAAAGTGCAGTGCCTGGGCTGTATTTTCCTTCTAATTATATTAGCAGCTTCAGCCTATAGGTGAGTACCTCTGGAGATTAAGGGTAAGCAGGACAATGGCTGCACGGGTTTCCAGAGCTGCCACAGAAGACCTAGCAGTGCTGTTCTTTGTATAATGGGAGCTTGCACTGCTCCTGCCCATGCTGTATCTTTATTGTAATAATGAAACTTGGCAAAGGTCTTCATAAAAGTCAAAACGCGCCCTTTCATGTGTTTTTTTTCATATAGTGCTGCAAGCTAAGAATAGTGTCAAGTGCAGGAAGATAATTAAACTAACTACTACTAAGATATAAATCACAATTTCACATTTTCAATTACTTTCCTTGGGATGGCATAATCCCATCATGGTATTTCTGCCATATATATGTTATGTCTTAAGTACAGTGTGCTGGGAGCTTGCAAGTCTCTTTTGACATGGTAGAAGTAACATATGTACACCTGGTTTCCTTATGTGCATGGTAATAGCCACCCCCACTGACTTCACACCTGTCTCCAGGTACATCAAGTAGCCCACGGCATTGGTGTTTTCATAAAAGATAAACAGGCTGAGAAAGTGAGGCTGTTGTCCATATGAATCATTAAGAAACTTAACAAAATAGGTTTTTCTACTTGTAAATGGGCCTTGCAAGGGACACAGTCCTACCTTTGGGGTTACAGGCATGCCTGCCCTTCCTTAAGAACTGGGCATGATGTGAAGACAGGGACCAAGGAAGAAAGAAGCAAGAGACATACAATAAAGTGTGGTGGGTGAAAAAGAATCACCACTTTAACAATAATTAGAACATTAGAAAGTTGAGAGCTGTATTGAAGACAATGGAGCAGAAGCATCCTATATAAACTGGTATAACACTGGAGCGGGCCTTCAATTGCCCGGTTAGCCTACTACGGCACGCTATAAGGCTAGAAACTGTACCCACTGATATATTAGTTACAGGGAAATCCAAAGTGGTGTATCCTCAAGCAGGGTGTTTGTAATCCTTTCACCCAAAGAGGTGGCATGCTTCATCATCTGGGATCTCCTCTTGGTTGCAAATCCTAGTGCAACCAAGGGCTACAACCCCCTCACTGTGAGGGAAGAGCTCAGAGATGTTTTTCATGATCAGTTGATCGGATCTCCTAAAATCCTTTGGATGCGAAGCATGAAAGTATAAGGGGGGATGGTTGCAGTGCAAGAAAATTGGTGATGTGTAAAGTGATGTTAAAATTGGCTACAAAGAGAGAAAAAAAGTTTAATAATAAACTATTGCTGTCAAGGTTAAAAAACAGTGCAAGCACAGTCTGAAAAAATTGTCGAACATGCTGGTCTAAACAAAGGGTCTACATGTTTCATCCATGATGATCAGTCTCTGATTGCGGCCTTCCTCAGGACCTAAATGGTGATTGCTACTGCAAAAAGTATGTGATCAAATTAACAGTGATGTGGTTTGAAAGATACAACCTACAAAAACCTGTGGTCTCCTTTGTGAAGAGTCTACAGGACTGCTGTTGTCACCTGTGGAAAGAAAAGACACAGTGACAAACTATGATAAAGTGGAGATAAAACATGTAAAAATAAGCTTGTACTATACTGTGTGCTCTATTTGCGAAACAACTTTCTGATTATACCTTACATGTACATTGTGCCTCTAGCACTGAAAGATAAATAAGTAAATAGTTTCTTTACCCGTACGTGCATGGGTAGATGCCTCACCTCACCTGCCAACAGCTCAGGACGTGAGGCATCGCTCTGTTAAGAAGGACAAGCTGTGATTATAGTCACTGTGGGTATTCTATTATACCGTTCCCCATGTGATTTAAGTCAACCTTAACAATTCATTCATAACGAAATCATAAAAAAACGAACCCTCTGTGTGGAATTCTGTTAGCCAGAAGCATAACATACCGGGAGCGTAATTAAAGGCATGTCAAAATCAGAAGACAACATACTGTTAATACGAGCAACTGTGCTATTAGTCCCCACTGGGGCTTGTGTTGTTGACACATTGAAAAAATATATTGAAACAGTAAGCCAGCTCTTAGTTTAGGGAACAAATCGATATATTCACAGAGGCTATTAAGTGACAGAAAATAGCTAGAAAAGAGTGTCAACTACAAAGGATAGAGTGCGCCTTTTGCCACGCGTTCAGAGTGTTCAAATTGCGCATTTAGGCGAGATGCCAAAACCTTACTATTAGTCTCCCAAGGCGCGCGTGTTGTTGCGACGATTGAAAATGATAAAAGATGATTCTTCAATAAGCTTAGAAAATGCAGCGGTAAGATTACAGAGGCTATTGGTTAACACCAAATAGCTGGGAAAAAGTATCAACTGCAAAGGAAAGAGTGTGCCTATTGCCACGCATTCAGAGTTTTTAAATAGCGCATTTGTCAAACGTGGCGCCGTCTACTGACCTCTCTGTCGGTACCCTGGACCTTTCACAGGCTGCCACTGGAGGTAACCGTCGAAAGGGAGCGTGCCTTTTTATATGTTTATAATTAGTTAATTGCACACCGCTGTGTCTCAATAGTCTGACACATTGTCACGTGCTGATAGCGTCATTCTTACAATGAATTACAAAACAAAGCCAAAAGTCATGGAAGCTGTAGTTTGTGTCCATCAGACTATCAATGACACGTTGGAACTACCAGGCGCCCATGGAAACATGGAAAATGTAGTTTAACTGCTTCTATTCTATACCCGTTTTATCGTTCAGTATGGAAAAAGAAAGGGGAAGATATTAATCCCGTGGATAGATGTCTCTATGTCTTCTTGGCATGAATAAGTGCTGATGACACATGAATTTCTCTAACTCGTGGAGGATTTTGTGTCAACAAAGTACCGCAGAAGAGATTAAGACCCCCTATTCAATAACATAATATATACGATTAGGTGGGTAATTATACTATGCTTTATGGAGGGCAATATGCTTCCCTAATCAAATGTCAGTTTTTCCAGTCAATAAACCAGGAAACCATAATCAGTGCTGGTCTATTAGCTCGTGAACAGATTTATACACGCAAGTGGATTACATTTAGCATCATTAGACTAGTACCACGAGAAAAAAGGCAGTTAGTGGAACTATAACAGGGTCCACGGGATGTCGTTATTTAAACCCTCTTTGCCACTATGTTGTTTAAAAACCCATGTTTGTTCCTTCCAAAAAAGAAATTTGGTTATATCTGTGACATGGAGGGGAACAAAAGGTTGTTCGAGGACCATCCATCTTAGGTCATCTGCTTTGTGTTGCATACTCGAAAAATGGTTTGTCAGTCTTGTAGATTGTTTTTTGCACCGGATAGTGCTTATATGTTCAAGTATTCCTTGTTTCACCTTCGAGAGGTCAAACCGACATATTTAAGCTGGCAAGGACTCATTATCAAATAGAGAACCCTTTCGCTGTTGCAATTGGTGTGTTTCATCTGTCTCCATGACCTCCCAGTGCCTATGTCCACTGTTGTCGTATGTTTAGTTTGTGGACCAGCCGCACATGAGCCACAGGGATAATGTCCCTGGACAGCTGGCAAACTCCATAACGTCTCCTGTCGGTTAGCGGTTCTGCTCTTGGTTTTGTATGCACCAGACTGTCTCGCAAATTAGAACTTCTCTTAATTGAGAACAATGGTGGAGGTATAGTTTCTTTTCCTACATTAAGGATGCGCCAGTGTCTACGCACACTCTTCTGGATTCTGTTGGATAGTGTGCTAAACATATTGACACAGTGATTCTTGTCATCGGTGGTTTCGGAACTGAAAGTTCTAAAAGTGCCTCCCGGTTGTTTTTGGATGCCCGCTTATACGAACAGCGTGTTAATTTTTGGGGATAATCCCTCTCATGTAGATTGTGGGACAAGATACTGGTGTGGTGTTCGTAGTTATCTATCATGGAGCAATTCCTTAGAACTCGAAGGAATTGCCCATACAGTAAGTTGACGTGAAGCGACTTCAGATGGAAACTATCGAAATCCATAAATGAGCTCCAAGCCATAGGTTTTTTGTATAATTCGCTCTCCAATCCTCTGGCTGATGGAAAAATCCGGAGATCCAAAAACTGCAAGCTCTCTTTGCTATACTCCACTGTGAAATTGCAAAAACAATTTATCATGTTCAACCAAGTTGGAAATTCAACAATAGTAGTGGCATCACCTCTCCAGATGATGAAAATGTCATCGATGTACCTTTTCCATAACACAGTCTGTCCATGGGAGGGGTTGTTCTCAGTGAGTAAATGCTCCTGTTCGAAGAGATGGACGTACAGGTTAGCTAGGCTGGGTGCAAAAACGCTGCCCATCAATGCTCCTGACATTTGATGGTAGATGTTATCTCCAGATCTAAAAAAGTTTGCTTTCATGGCTAACCTGGCGCGCTCCATGATGAAGTGCACTGGTGTTATGGGCTCCAGCGTTCTTTGGTCTTATTGCATCCAGGGTCTCGTCCTGGGGGATGCAGGTATACAGAGACTCAACGTCTAAAAAAACAAGGAAATCTGTTCCGACGTCGAACTCTATCTCTGGTAGTAACTTCAAGAAGTCTTTGGTGTCTTGGAGATACGTTGGCATCTCTTTCACCATGGGTCTTAAAAAATGATCCACAAAGGTGGGTAAGGGTGCTAATAAGGACCCTATCCCCAAAATTATCGGCCTTCCTTGTGGTGGTCTTTGAGGTTTATGTATTTTGGTAAAGCATAGAAATATGGCATCACCAGATGTGGAGTAGTAAGGAAGCTTGCCTCTTGCGGGGTTATCCAACATTCGATCTTTGCTTCTTCCACAAGATCACAGATTTCTTTAGTTAACCTCAGAGTTGGATATATCGTTAGCTGGCGGTAAAACCATCTGTCGGTCATTTGCCTCGGGCACTCAGTGCGATAGTCAGAGGTGTTCATGATGACTATAGCACCACCTTTATCTGCTGGTTTGATTGTTATTGAGGCATCCTTAGTTAAGGTTTCTAGCGCCTTTCTCTCACTTAAAGGTAAATTATGGAAGTGACGATTTTGCGTAACACTCAAAATAGAAACATCTGTGGTTACTGCTTTTTCAAATGTTAATACTTGTTCTGGTACAAGATGGATTGGAGGATTGAAAGTGGACCGTGGTTTGAGGCCACTATTCGTGAATTCAGTATCAGAAGTAGTATTTTCTTTTTCTTTCTCTTTAAAATAGAAATGGAGTCGGATTTTTCAAAAAAATTGGGCCAACTCACACAGAATTTGAAAAGAGTCACCGCTATAAGTAGGGACAAATCCCAGTCCTCTGTCAAGTACTGCTTGTTCTTCCTGAGTGAGTGAACGAGCACTTAAGTTGACAACTAAGTTGTTGTTTCGCTGCTGGTTCCTGCTTGCTGAGGGCCTTTCTTCATGAGGCGCGTGCTCCGCGTGCTCCAGGGGTGATGGTGGAGGGCTCCAGTGTACCTGTGCCTGCTGTCCTCTTCTCCCTCCTCAGGAGCGTCCGTGGCCAGATCCTAAAAAAGACTGGTTTGGAAAAAATTGAGGTTGTGGATTATAGGGCAGCATTTGCGGATGAAACGGTGTATTAGGAAAGCTCCTTGGGGCTGGGGGCCACCACTGTACTTGTTGGGCGCCTTGTGGACCATTTCTCCACTGTGATTTATTGTTCCCTCCTCGACCTCTAATTTGCTGTCCACTCTTGTATGAAGAGTCTGAATCACTCGACCACCCATCGGAACTAGGTCATTTTCAAATTTTTCCATCTTAGTCAACAGGATTGTACCCTTAAATTCTTTGTTTGATTTCTTGGATTCTTCAAGGTTCTTGTTGTACAGAGTAGTAGATATGGTGGTTTTAATCTGACCCTCTAACATTTGAATCTTAATTAAAATGGTGTCAGCAACGCGCATTTTCTAATCTTACTGAGGGCTCATCTTTTATCATTTTCTATCGTCGCAACAACACAAGCTCCTTTGGAGACTAATAGTAAGGTTTTCGCATCTTGCCTAAACGCGCTATTTGAACACTCTGAATGCGTGGCAATAGTCATACTTTTTTCTAGCTATTTTGTGTCACTGAATAGCCTCTGTGAATATATCGATTTATTCCCTAAACTAAGAGCTGGCTTACTGTTTCAATATATTTTTTCAAAGTGTCAACAACACAAGCCCCAGTGGAGACTAACACCACAGTTGCTCGTATAAACATAATGTTTTCTTCTGATTTTGACAAGCCTTCAGTTACGCGCCTGATATAGTATCTTTCTTGCTTACAGAATTCCACAGAGCCTGTTATTGTTTTTTATGATTTCGTTATGAATGCATTGTTAAGGTTGACTTTACTCACATGGGGAACTGTATTATAGAATACCCACAGTGACTATAATCACAGCTTTTCCTTCTTAACAGAGCGGTGTCACACGTCCTTACCTGTTTGCTAGGTGGGGTGAGGCGTCTACCTCTTTTCTTTCCACAGGTGACAACAACAGTCCTGTAGACTCTTCACAAAGGAGACCACAGGTGTTTGTAGGTAGTATGGTTGTATCTTTCCAACCACATCACTGTTAATTTTATTACATAGTTTTTACAGTAGCAATCACCATCTAGGTCCTGAGGAAAGCCGCGATCAGAGATTGATCATCATGGCTGAAACATGTAGACCCTTTGTTTAGACCAGCGCATTAGAGAATTCTTTCAGACTGCGCTTGCACAGTTTTTTAATCTTGACACCAAGAGTTTATTATTAAACTTTTTTTCTCTCTTGGTAGCCAATTTTAACATCACCTTACACATTACCAATTTTCTTGCACTACAACCATCCTCCCTTATACTTTCATGCTTCGCAGCCAAAGGATTTTAGGAGATCCGTTCAACTGATCATTAAAAACGTCCCTGAGCTCCTCCCTCACAGTGAGAGGTTTGTAGCCTTTGGTTGCACTAGGATTTGCAACCAAGAGGAGATCCCTGATGATGAAGCATGCCACTTCGGTGGGTGATGGATTCCGTCCTCTTAAATAGGACTTCCTCCATGTTTTATTAGGAGTTATTTGCTTGTACAGGTTGTGCTCTTGAGTTCTCTTTGTTGAGCCCGGTAGACCCGCAGACTATTTGTTTGATATATAATAGTGCTGTGGATTTCATCCGCACTGGTCTTTAAACCTTTTCCTTGAGACCCTCTATCTAGGGTAGTGTTTTGTTTGTTTATAATCCTGCCAGCAGAGGAGGACATGAGCAAAGTGCCCTACTCCACTACCTTTGACATTAGAAATGCAACAGTAATAGCACACACACACACACACAAACACAGACACATCTTTTTCTCAATCTTTCTCCAGAACTAACGTGATCAGCAAAAAGAATGCATTCATAAGCATTTCTGAGAGAGGGCCCTTGACTCTGCCCACATGACCCCGAAAACAGCATTTGCTGGGCAGAAGTTGTGTGCTTCCACTAGGTTCCGTTGGTATCTTCAAAAGTCTTCAGATTTTAATAAACCCTAATTCACCAGTGTTTGGACAGAGAATGGTTGATAAGGAGCTGGATTAAGTATATTGTTGTGTGCAGTGCACAGTAATTTCTTTCATTCTCCAGCTCTTCGGTCAGAAGACAACTTTTCAATTTTAGGCAGCTGGATTTCATTAATCCCTTCTGTCAAAATGAAGTCATTCAGTCACTACGCAGAACTCATGTAGGCCCCGTGTGGTCCTTGCTTATTGGTATGCAGATTCTGAGGGTTGGATTCTTATTCCTTACCTAGGGTTCCTTGTGTGAGTACTAGCACTGTTCCCTTTCTTGGGTTGTATTCCTATTTCCTATTTCAGACATTGACTTCAGTCCTGTCCTTGTTCTTGAATCCAGTCCTGCTTTATCCTCAGCTCAATTCCTGTTTTCAGTGTTCCTTGCTCAGTTCCCTTTTGTTCTTTCTTGTGGTTATTTTGGTCTTGATTATTATTACTGAGAATCCAGTGGGATTCTGAGGCTTAGTGCCTTTTGTACAGAGACTTACCCAGCACTCTTTTCCAGTAAGAGCTGCTGGGCTTGTTCCTAAACCGTAAGAGTAACTGGTCCGATCCTTTTGTACAATTATTTCATCTTAGAAAAAGATCACTTTCCAAAGAACATATACACTATCATTTAAGATAGTTTGTTTCTCATGCTTCTGTTTTACTGTCATCTTGCCTTCTCATTGTTTATTGTTCAATATAAATATGTTCTGTATAGTTTTGTCTTTGCAGGCATTACGCTATTCCGTTTCATGCTCGCGAACACAACCTGGTCAGGTCCACTGAGTTCGTCTTGATCTATCCCTTTACAATGTTCAGGTATTTGTCTTGTGTATCCTAAACCCCTCCTTGAGAATGACACTATCATTGCTAAGGTCAGATCAAAGACTTTAAAACGTACTTTCCAGAATGCTGTTTTTTTTACCGCTACAGGTGTGTTATTAGGTTATGTATTAGACTGTTATTGAGGCCTGAGAATAAAACTGGCTGAGACATGGAGTGATGACAGTGAAGGGACTCTCCTGTAGTTGGTGTACCAGGAAGATACAACTCTCAAGGACAAGCAGATGTATACTTCGTTTGTTTAATGATGGGAGTTTAGGGAGTTCACTGGCTCCCGGCAAATGATGCCATGGGATTGGTTTTGCACTGTGGGAACGAGACATGGATGTTCTAGAACTTAGAATTGTGCTGTATAAGTGTTTGTACTTAATTAGAGTGAATCCTACCCGACTTAGAAGAGAGCAGACCTCTCTGTTGGACTCCCCCTGAGTGGATTCTTCGTGCTAGAAACTCTTTTGTTTCCTCTGAACTTCTACTAAGGTTCACAAAATGCTGACACCTCTTCTCTTCCTCTTTTGAAATCCCAAACTCTCTTTCATTTCTTTATTATAATATTGAGTTTCTTTATAGAAGACATAAATTTGAGAATTTGCTTACTCTATATATTGATTGTTACTATTCTTTATTTCATAATACTTACATTTAGAATATGTGAGCATCTAAATATGTGGGCTGTATCAATATACTTTCTTAACCATTGCTTATTTTGGTAATTGGTGATTTGGCTAAAATTTTGGAAAATAAACCTTTATGGTTGAATGCCATCCTCTCCGTCATCATGTTGAAACCACCTCAATTTCACTGTATTTCAAATGTTTTTTTGATGTTAGCTCCCTCTCAACAACAACCAAAGGTCCATACCAAGAACTTGAGGTTCAATTACCCTCACTTCCTCAAGAAAGACAGCTATAAATGGTGTTCCTTTTGTTCCAACCTTTAATGTTAGTTAAGAATCTGCCCTGATAGCTGGTGGCAATATTCTTGATAATGTAATACCTATGTTGGGAGCACCTCTCTCCGGTGCTACTGTTGAAAGATAAAGACACTTACTCATACAAAAGGGCTGCTGTTTCGGGAAATACCATGCAGAACAAAGTTGACCAGAATAATATTCAATGAAGTCCGTGCGTGTTCCAATTTGGCGCAACTTCTTAAAACCTGGCTGTTTTAATGAGCACTCTCTAAATATGTCGTCTGCTGCCCAGGCGCCAAGAGATCAACTTGGGGATGATTTGTTGCGCATTACAAAAAATAATATTAATAATAAGTCTTGGAAGCTTTAAGGTCTCTATTGCATTGGTAAAAAGGAAAAATATATAGTTAAAAGTTGAGCAGGTATTCTTTGTTTGCAATAAACTTGGTTTCTGAGTGTTTTACAATAGATTATTGTTATGCTATTATTAGGCACATCATGAAGTCAACTTGGGTTTTTTAGGAAGGATGCTGCAATTCTGTTGATGAAGGAGCGCACTGGGATTATGATCCTCTTAGAAACAGTGGGCTAGGAGTTATGAGGAATGTGGTCACATTAGTATTCCTTGTGTGCTGCTGCATGAAATGAAGTGTTGTTTTTCAACATTTACATTTTACATCACCCACTAAAGAGCGATCTGTTGGTTGAAGCAATATAATAAATCAGGAATCACATGTTGAATGATTTGAAAGCAAATGTCTTGATTGTTGTAGACTTGAATTCAAACATATCAAACTATGCTGTTTCCGTAATAGAATGCAAACAGCAAGAGAACATCTGGAACAACCCAACACTAGTACTTGGAAATAGGAAACCTGATGCTAGGAGCAATCTTCTATTGATGAGTTTGTTATAAGTAAGGGGAGTCCTACAGAATGCTAGGATTGATGGAGATAATCTCTGTAATCGCAATGGACTGGAAACTTTATTTAATTATCAGCTCCAGTTCCACTATAAAATATACAGTCTCTACTTTGTTTCATGATGTCACCTGGAGGACCATTACTCTACCAAGGTAAGGGATGCTACCTTAGAGTTGTCTTTGAGGCTGTATGAAGATGCCAGGCAATCCGGGGGAAGGAAAGCCTCTATTGGCCCCCACAAAGGGTTCAGCATATTGATCTCTGCTAATTGACAAAGTATGGGAATCAATTTAAATTAAGCTATATCCAGGACTCGATTAAGTTTAGAATGGCGACTCAAAGACTAGTGTGTATAGCAGTAGATATTGAAAGTATTGTTGCTTTTTCCTACAGCTATGCAGAATGTAAAAATATATGGAGTTGGAGAATACAAGTAGATAAATAAACTCATGCACCTTCAATTTTTAATACCTTCTTGGGTCTCAGAATGTGACAGATTGCTAGCTAAAAGCCTTATGTAACTAGGAAATTGCCCAACGTAGTATTTTGTCAGAATATCATGACCACAATATTGTCTAACAGAAACATTGGCTCATTACAAGCAAATCCACACCCATAGGGACAACATTTTTGGTAAACTATATTTTGGGCACAATATTTTGGTGAGACAATAGGTTTGCTAATACAATTCTGGCATACACCCCTTCAATTTCTGCTTCAAGATTCTAAATGTTGGCACAAAGTGCATGAGGCATCTCAAGATTGGACCTCTTGTAAATGTTGTTGTCTTGTTGTCTTGTAGCCAGTAAAATGAGGATAATCAGACAGAATGTGCCAATATCTGGCTTCATCTGGACAGACAATATCAAACAATTATATTCTGCAAATATTGGTTCTTTGTCCATTAGTCCACAATTCGTAAGTGGAGTAACATCAAATGTTGTTGACATCCCTGTTTTATCGAAGATTTAATCAAATGAATGTGAAAGTCAAATACACAAAGACCAGATTTAGGGGCCGATTATGATAGAGGATTTTCCGCCTCCTCCGGGCCGGCGGAAGCCACCACCGGCCCGGAGGAGGCGGAAAATCCTCTGCGGAGTCACCAAAGACCCACCGCCGCATTACGATGGCTGGTGGGTCTTGGATTCTGTCCGCTGCTTTTCCGCCGCGGTCGGATTACAACCGCGGCGGAAAAGCTCTCCTTTGGCTGGCAGTGTCTATCAGACACCGCCAGCCAAATTAGGAAGCATTAGTAAACATGCTTTTCCGCGGCGGTTTTTCCGCCGTGGAAAAGCATGTGTACTTTTGCTTTTGGGGGCCCGTTGCGGGCCCCCAGGGCGTAGGCGGGTGGGGGGTGCACATGGGGGGTACCTATGGTACCCCCCAGCATTTACATGCACAAAGCGGCAGGCACCGCACGGTGCCTGCCGCTTTGTGCATGTAAATGTTACACATGCACTTTTAACATTGCGGCGGGTGCTGCTTGAAGCAGCACCCGCCGCAATGTTAAATATCCAGGATGTGACCGCCAGGGTGGCGGTCACATCCTGATTTGCATGGAGGGACCTCCGCAGTCCATGCGGACGGTCCCTCCACCTCTGGGATGGCGGACGGACGCAAGTCCGTCCGCCATCCTAATCGGCCCCTAAATCCTCATCTCAATGATAAAAAATATCCTGACACTTGGGGTAAAATTTTGGCTCTGCTTTACAGATAGTGTGTATTGACAGGTTAGATTTTAATGCCTTTGCATAAAATGTGACAAACACGACCCAAAGAACTATTGACAGATCACACCTTTAGATGACTTAAATAAAACATGTGCCAAGGTTTCGCCTCGAAAGTGATTTTATGAAAGTAATTTCCTGCCTACAGAGCAACATTTTTCCCTGCTGCCTCCTAAACCTAAGATAGTTTAACAGCCCTCAAAATGACCCTGGTAAAGTGTCCAAAATGTATACGGTAGTCAGTTTAAGTCACTTATATTGCTTTTTCTACTGCTCTCATTAAAGGGAATAGATTAGCATTGGCATAAACTGGTTGCCCTGAACATCCAAAGAGTCTTGAGGATTTTAACTGTCTTACATCCTAAAACATGGTGTTAGAACTTGCAGGGCTTGGGTTTAAATAGTTTAAAGCAGGAGTGCGTTTTGGCATCCCTGCTTTTTTACTGTTAATGTTTATGATCTACTTGCTATCTTTTGCAAAACTACACTTTTTCCTTGGTTTTAGGTGGATGACCATTGGATGCTGCACTTTATGCTGACAATGTTATCATGTTTGACCAAGGCCAAGGAATTCTGCAGGCTTTATCCTCTTATTGAGACATCACTATCTCTCTAATAAATTTTGAGAAGAGCAAGATATGGGTCTTTAAAAAAATAATGATATGGGAGGATTTACTTTGAAAGTTGGGAATGATTCTGTAGAAAGAGTGAGTGAATGTAGGGGTGGTTTTGTATCAAAATGATATCCCATCAAAAGCACTGCAGGACCAAGGATAGGACTATCAGTTGCCAAATTACAGTGAACCACCACGAGCGGAGAACTCTGCCGACATGTTCCAGGGGCAGAAACTTTCATCCTTCCACCTATAAAAATGGAATCACCCTCCTCTTTAGCCCAGTGTTAGAAATGGGATCCCTGGCTGGCCAGGGCTTGCGCCAAAGTCAGTCAGAGACCACCACTCCTAAGTCAGGGCAAGGGAGTTACACGCCAATATAACCCCTGCTCACCCTCTAGGTAACGTGGCGCGAGCAGCAAGGCTAAACTTGAAGGCGATGTGAGTTAAGTATTTGCGCACGCACCCCAGCAACAACCCTCAAGGCCCACCACAAAGGAAACTCCACACAAGGTTATATAAAAATAGCCTTTGTATTACACCAAAACACATTAGATGAAAAACACACACTTTACAATGTGCCAGAGGCACGGGCAGAATTTACAGGGGATATGTACAAGACAGGGCCACCTGGACCACTGTCAGGAATCAGCACTTTTAGAAGTAACACTTTTAGAAATATCACTTAGAAGTTAGAATATAAATCACTGTAGCACAAATTAGAACATAAAGTACACAACCAGTAATCACTGGTAACCAGGACCTCGCTAGCACCACCTGCACTAGGAGAAAAACAACCACCTAAGTATCACAATACCTGTAGGGGTGTAAGCACATAACACATGATGCATAACATACATTCAGAGGTGGAAGGGAGGAAAACACATGATGCATCAACAATACATTCAGAGGTGTAAGAAATAGAACAATTGCGCCAAACTCACATAAGTCACCACCTGTGACTGTCCCTAGGCCAACTGGCCTTGTTGGGGCTAGGATGCCCTGTGTCCCAAATGTCAGGGGGCCTAAACGTGGCAGCTGCCCACGAAGTGCTGGGCAGCTGGAGATGATGGGGCAAACACGATGGGGGAGCCTCACAGGCTCTGCAGAAATGACTGCCCCCTTTTTGGAGCCTCGCTGGGCTCTGAATAAACAAATGGCCCCTGAGCCTCTCTGGGCTCTCAAAGATACTGGTGGCGCCTGAGCCCCTCGTGGGCTCTCAGTAAATAAAAATGCCCCCTTGAGCCTCCGTGGCTCTGAATACACAAATATGCCCCCACGAGCCTCTCTGGGCTCTACCAACAAATGCGGGGTCGTTGGAGCCCCTCTAGGCTCGAATTAGCATGGGCAGATGAGCCTCGTGGGCTCTGACTCGAGAAAAGTGCCCTCAGAGCCCTTCTTAGGGCTCTAAAACCATAATGCTCCCTGGGTGCTGCCACTACTGCTGAGCCCCCCAGACGCCCACACTCACCAGGCTGCTGTGGCGGGGGGCTCCTCTCCGGCTGCTCCCTTCACTGGCTGCTGGGCCTCGCGGTTCTCGCAGCCGGGCTCTGCTCTCCTGGGCGGCGGGGCTCCCTCCTTCTCCAAAGCCTCGACTGCTCTGTCTCTGCTGCAGCCGGCCCCTCACGGCCTGCGGGGCTCTCTCGGCCGGATTTCCCTCTCTCCCCGAGGCTTTCTCTCGCCCCTTGGGAGCCCGGGGGGTGGGGGGGCCACAACGCTGCTTCCTGTGGTGCTCCTGCCACTCAGGCAGGCGGCCGGGGCTCTCTCCGACGGCCGGACTTCCGTGTTGTTACAGGCCTGACCACATCCTGCTGCAGCTTGCCTGGCTTCCTGCCTCGGATGTCCGCCAATGACAGCGTGGCCCGAGCAGGGAGGCGGGCACTTCCGGGTCGCACTTGGCAGCGGCCCGGCAACGTTTCTAAACACCCCGGGCTGCGGCGGTGAATCTCGAGGGGCAATGCCGGGTGGGCACCGGCTGGTTAAAATTAAACAATAAATCGAGGTGGGCACTCGATCTGGCTAAAAACAGCGCAAGGTCCCTGGCGGGGTGGGCACCTGCCAGAGGACGTTAAAATCGGCGTGGGCAGCCGCAAAAGGAAAAGTAAAGCGCTCCCATCGCTGGGGTGAAGGCACAGCGCTCCCAAGCTATGAGCTATAAGCCCAACAAGATTCCAGCAAGGTAGGCAGGGGGGCAAGGCTGGGCACAGAGCCAGCTCACTGGGTCTCCAGGCAGGGAGACGATCCAAGTGGTGGTACTCCTGCCCAGCAACAGCAGCAGCCCCCTCAGGATCCTGGAAGAGAACCAATTGTAAGGGGACACAGCCCTTTCTTATACAGGTAAATCCTTTGTCTCAGGGTGCAGGGTGGGGGAAACCAGTCGCAGCTGGTTTTGGAGCACCCTTGATGGCCCAACCACCCCTTTCATTCACTGGGGAGGCTAGGGTCGTTAGACGCACCACAGGGGGGCAGAGCCAGCATTGTGTGGGAAAAGCCCAGCCCCATCAGGAACAAGGTGCAGCCCTCCCACACATCACTCATGCTGATCTCTCCACTCACTCCTGGGCAGACCCATCCAGACATCCTGGAGCCTGGCATGCCAGCCAGCTCCAGCCAATCACGCTCCAGCACCCTCACTGCACACACATAGCCATGTCTAGAAGTGGCACTTCCCCACTAGACACATTCATGCCGCATACATCATCTCGCAGCATTCAATCACACGAGTCCACACATACCAGACTCGAGCCTGTACACCCCACGCATCAGGAACTACCAGGGACACATACATTTCCCATGCATTCCTATGGGAGGGCAGTCCTATCTCACTACATGCACTCAAAGTGCGCGCGCACTTTCCACTGGGACACAGTGAAAGTGCGCAGAACCCAAAAATCACCATCACCAGGTCACCATTACAAGCAAAAAGTTTAGGGGTGAACCTGCCAGAAGGGCCAAGTCCAACACAACCCCCTTCCAGCCAAAACGCAGGGGAGACCAATCACCACCGTGATGGACTTCCCTGCTTGGGGCGATAGAACACGGACGCGGGCCCGCAACTGCAGGGACACCCTCCTGTCCTACGCCACGGTGAACTCATGGGATTCCTTCTAAAACCACTGTCTGGACGACTGGGCTACCCCACTGGTACTCCCAAGCTGTCCGCGGCCAGAACCAGGCCCTGGGCCACCCAGGTGCCACCGGTCCTTGCCTATTCACAGAGTGGGGGGTAGTAACCCCTGGCACATAGTAGCCATTCTCCACTCTCCCTGTCTGCAAGACAGGACTAGACAGCCACTGGTTCTCCAGCCTAGGGTCTACAACCTCAGGCAGACCAGGAGTCTCAGGGAAGGCTCTCCTCCCCCTACCTCTTCTTCTAGGGTTCCTCCTCCTCCTGCGAGGGGTACACTTACAACGCCACTCCAACCCAGGGTTTAACCCCTCAGGTTGCACCGGGGTCAGAGGTGGGCTCTCCCACCCTCTGCACCCCCTTACAGAGGTCTGCCCTCTCCCAACTGGAGAAGTTCCTCTGGAAGAAGAACCGGTCAGGACACTGGTTACAGTCGTCCTACCCTTCAGGTCAGGCGGATCCTGAACCTGGCCTCCCAACCTCTGGTCTAAAACCTTTGGTGGAATAATTGCCTGGCACTCCAGGACTTCTGGGGATTCATACGCCATCCCCCAGAGGCTGACACATGACCCATGTGTCGTGTGACTGTCTGTCTGGCGCAGATCTCCCATCCCCTGTCCACCTGACAGGGCCCGAAGATCCCCCAGAACAGAAGTGGTGTCACCATGGTCACTACACGGGAACCTAGCCCAACTGGGTAGTCCCTGACCCACTGGTCCTTCCACTGGGGAACTCCCCCAATCACTCCTCCCTCTGGACTCCTGTACCCTCCCTACTGGAGCGGTACTGCCAGACTCTAGAACCACAGGAGCTCTGGTTACAGACGCTCCAGGTCCTCTACTCACTAGGAGATCTTCCTCAAATGGACTAACAGGACAGCCTAGGTCCCCAACTTGGTGTTCCCTACAGAAACCATCCAAGTCCTGAGGCAGGGCTTCGGGCGTCTGGGGACCCTCGGTCTCCCCCTCACTCCTGCTCCACTGAGCCAGGCAGTAAGCCCCTACACCCTCCTCGCTATCCTGGGACCTAGCTGGGCTACACTGAGCCTCTTCCACCACGCTGGGCTGGAAGATACCTGAACACTACTTTTGGAGTCCCTCCCTAATGACTCTAGAGAACCTCTTGCACTCTCCCAGCGGTCTGCTTCCTCTGCAAGCTCACATGCCTCAGACAATCCACACCCCAACAGGTGTTGGCGCAACCCTGGTGAACAACAAATAAGCACCTGCTCTTTGAGAATCATTCCGAACAATTCGTCAAAATCATCGTCAGTGCGAACCTGCACCCAAGCCCACAGTGCTCCACCACATTCCTCCTCAAACTCCTCCCAAGACTGGTGAGACCGTTTCTTACTGTCCCTGAACTTCACCCTTCACTCCTCCTCTGGGGAAACAGGTACCAGACTCTGGGAACTGGGAATGGGACTTCCTGCACTGGGCTCTCTATAGCTGCCACCACTGGACTCAACCCTCCCCGGGGAATCCAGAATATTAAAACTGTGCACAGGGGATAGTCTACCCTCCAGAGCTACTTTTCCTCTGTTGGAGGCCCTCTCAGCCTCCTCTATCCTTTCCTGCGCTAAGACCCTCTGAGTCTCTAGCTGTTGCTTTCTAATGCCCAGCTGTGCCATAGCCTGGGCATGCTCTAACCTGAGCTTTTCTAAAGCCAGCTGGTGCTCCCTTTCTCTCCTCCTATCTTCCAGCTCCCTTGGGGACAGGAAAAGGGATGAGGCGCTGCCTCCTACGCTGGACCCAGCAAGGGACTCCCTATCTATGGGTTCCTCACTATCTGCTGGCGTCCCTGTGCTATAATTTTCTTCCTCCTCCTCAGACTCTTCAGGGCTCCCCTCAGACCCACCACCCTCATGGTGTGAGACCCGGGCCCTCTCCTCACTGTGCTCACGCTCCCAGTCCTCCTTCTGCCATTGGATTAGGTTACCCCTAAGTTGGGACTGGGTGTCTGACTCATTCACTGCAATGTCTCTCTCTTCGCAAAACTCTCTCAGTTCATGCATAAACAGACCCCAGACATTAAAAGCAGACTCCATCTTGACAGGATGCTCACAGACACGTGCAACACAGGGGACTTAACTGTCAGAGCTGAAGCAGGAGTACAAAATTACAAAGGTATCAGCAAGCTCTCCACCCCAGAGAACTCGCACTCACTTGTCTAGTGCCACACACCATTCATCCACACACAACCCTCCCCTCGGACTGGTAAGGCAGTTTCTACCACCCCTGATTCCTCAACCTGACCACACGTGACACAGGTACCGAACTCTGGGCGCAGGGTGGGGGACAAATGTACTGGACACAATTGCACAATGATACCTTCAGGAGAAGAAAATAATGGAACTTCATAAAAACAATCCCCTAAAATGTGGTCATCTAAAATGCAGAGTTTTGTAGTGCGGCCAATTGCCACTGTGGTACAACGCAAACACAAATCCTTATCCTCACCGCTTGCCGCCAATGTTAGAAATGGGATCCCTGGCTGGCCAGGGCTTGCGCCAAAGTCAGTCAGAGACCACCACTCCTAAGTCAGGGCAAGGGAGTTACACACCAAGATAACGCCTGCTCACCCTCTAGGTAACGTGGCGCGAGCAGCAAGGCTAAACTTGGAGGCGATGTGAGTTGAGTATTTGCGCACGCACCCCAGCAACAACCCCCAAGGCCCACCACAAAGGAAACTCCACACAAGGTTATATAAAAATAGCCTTTGTATTACACCAAAACACATTAGATGAAAAACACACACTTTACAATGTGCCAGAGGCACGGGCAGAATTTACAGGGGATATGTACAAGACAGGGCCACCTGGACCACTGTCAGGAATCAGCACTTTTAGAAGTAACACTTTTAGAAATAGCACTTAGAAGTTAGAATATAAATCACTGTAGCACAAATTAGAACATAAAGTACATAACCAATAATCACTGGTAACCAGGACCTCGCTAGCACCACCTTGCACCTGGAGAAAAACAACCACCTAAGTATCACAATACCTGTAGGGGTTAAAGCACATAACACATGATGCATAACACACATTCAGAGGTGGAAGGAAGGAAAACACATGAGGCATCAACAATACATTCAGAGGTGTAAGAAATAGAACAATTGCGCCAAACTCACATAAGTCACCACCTGTGACTGTCCCTAGGCCAACTGGCCTTGTTGGCGCTAGGACGCCCTGTGTCCCAAATGTCAGGGGGCCTAAACGTGGCAGCTGCCCACGAAGTGCTGGGCAGCTGGAGATGATGGGGCAAACACGATGGGGGAGCCTCACAGGCTCTGCAGAAATGACTGCCCCCTTTTTGGAGCCTCGCTGGGCTCTGAATAAACAAATGGCCCCTGAGCCTCTCTGGGCTCTCAAAGATACTGGTGGCGCCTGAGCCCCTCGTGGGCTCTCAGTAAATAAAAATGCCCCCTTGAGCTTCCGTGGCTCTGAATAAACAAATATGCCCCCACGAGCCTCTCTGGGCTCTACCAACAAATGCGGGGTCGTTGGAGCCCCTCTAGGCTCGAATTAGCATGGGCAGATGAGCCTCGTGGGCTCTGACTCGAGAAAAGTGCCCTCGGAGCCCTTCTTAGGGCTCTAAAACCATAATGCTCCCTTGGTGCTGCCACTACTGCTGAGCCCCCCAGACGCCCACAATCACCAGGCTGCTGTGGCGGGGGAGTCCTCTCCGGCTGCACCCTTCACTGGCTGCGGGGCCTCGCGGTTCTCGCAGCCGGGCTCTGCTCTCCTGGGCGGCGGGGCTCCCTCCTTCTCCGGAGCCTCAACTGCTCTGTCTCTGCTGCAGCCGGCCCCTCACGGGCCGCGGGGCTCTCTCGGCCGGACTTCCCTCTCTCCCCGAGGCTTTCTCTCGCCCCTTGGGAGCCCGGGGGGGGGGACCACGACGCTGCTTCCTGTGGTGCTCCTGCCACTCAGGCAGGCGGCCGGGGCTCTCTCCACCGGCCGGACTTCCGGGTTGTTACAGGCCTAACCACGTCCTGCTGCAGCTTGCCTGGCTTCCTGCCTCGGGTGTCCGCCAATGACAGCGCGGCCCCGAGCAGGGAGGCGGGCACTTCCGGGTCGCACTTGGCAGCGGCCCGGCAACGTTTCTAAACACCCCGGGCTGCGGCGGTGAATCTTTAGGGGCAATGCCGGGTGGGCACCGGCTGGTTAAAATTAAACAATAAATCGAGGTGGGCACTCGATCTGGCTAAAAACAGCGCAAGGTCCCTGGCGGGGTGGGCACCTGCCAGGGGTCGTTAAAAGCAGCGTGGGCAGCCACAAAAGGAAAAGTAAAGCGCTCCCAGCGCTGGGGTGAAGGCACAGCGCTCCCAAGCGCTATAAGCCCAACAAGATTCCAGAAAAGGTCCTAGGTAGGCAGGGGGGCAAGGCTGGGCACAGAGCCAGCTCACTGGGTCTCCAGGCAGGGAGACAATCCAAGTGGCGGTCCTCCTGCCCAGCAACAGCAGCAGCCCTCTCAGGATCCTGGAAGAGAACCAATTGTAAGGGCAAACAGCCCCTTCTTATACAGGTAAATCCTTTGTCTCAGGGTGCAGGGTGGGGGGAAACCAGTCGCAGCTGGTTTTGGAGCACCCTTGATGGCCCAACCACCCCTTTCATTCACTGGGGAGGCTAGGGTCGTTAGACGTACCACAGGGGGGCGGAGCCAGCATTGTGTGGGAAAAGCCCAGCCCCATCAGGAACAAGGTGCAGCCCTCCCACACATCACTCATGCTGATCTCTCCACTCACTCCTGGGCAGACCCATCCAGACATCCTGGAGCCTGGCATGCCAGCCAGCTCCAGCCAATCACGCTCCAGCACCCTCACTGCACACACATAGCCATGTCTAGAAGTGGCACTTCCCCACTAGACACATTCATGCCGCATACTTCATCTCGCAGCATTCAATCACACGAGTCCACACATACCAGACTCGAGCCTGTACACCCCACGCATCAGGAACTACCAGGGACACATACATTCCCCATGCATTCCTATGGGAGGGCAGGCCTATCTCACTACATGCACTCAAAGTGTGCACGCACTTTCCACTGGGACACAGTGAAAGTGCGCAGAACCCAAAAATCACCATCACCAGGTCACCATTACAAGCAAAAAGTTTATGGGTGAACCTGCCAGAAGGACCAAGTCCAACACCCAGTTGTGCCTACAGCCGAGAAAGCAGGCAATGAAAAACCAGCTTTCTATCCTCTACTGGATTGTGGCGGGTTTAGCTTCAACGTTACGATCCCACGCTGATCGTGAATGCCTCACAAGTCATGTCATTTTATGCCTTCAGGAGACGTGGTCACTGAACCCCATAGTAATATGTGGATTCCACAAAGTGTTTCAATCGGCAGTGCAAACAAGCCTCTTTGGACGGCCTTCAGGGAGTCTCTCGACATTCCTTAAGCAATCAGCTATAATCTCACATTCCCCACCTTTACAAACCCATAGGGCTCTGCGAGCCTTTGCCATAGAAGGTCTAAAAATTGGTAAGCAGTTCCTCCCTTTGCTCTTTATCAACTGCTACTTCAACCATTGCAAATTACAAAGAGCTCCCGCCATGAGCTCCCTGTGTGCTAGCATAAAAAGTATCATTGAATCCCATCCTGCATACGAAGTTATTCTAGCAGGGGACTTTAACATTAAATCCCTTGGCAGCTACTGCAACAATCTCCAAAATAACTCAATGGCCTTCTCACATCATTTGGCTTACAGTCAGCAGATCAGATTCAGAAGTGCCCTGGCATCAAGAGGCAACACACATTTAAGAACATTTCCAAAATTGACTAAATTTTTATGTCACATCACTTGCCAACTCATCTTTGCAGTGTTGATATGATAAACCGTGAAGAAATCGATCATAATCCTTTAGTTTTACATCTGGATCTAAATCATCTGACTGCAGACAATGGCCAGGAGCTGGGTCTTTCAAGAGGAGCTGAACCCCATACTTTAGTCACAAGAATTAAGTGGGAACCCTTCCTTTCACCTCAGGCGGGCAAATGACTCCTGCTTACAAACTGTGATTCCATGACCAGAGCCATCGTAGAATCACTTCAGGGTCAAAAGGACCTCCGAAAGCGCTCATTGCAGACACCATGCCAGCTAAAGAAACTTCTACCTCAATGGAGCATCATACGGAAGAACCTAAGGAGTAGCTCAACCCGACGTCCAGAAATTTAGAAACGTTTTTAAAAAGCACAGAAAGTCCACAAAAAAAGCTGTCTGGGCCTTGATATCAGCCCAACAGGAGGAAGAATAGAAAGAAAGACCAAGACCTAACCTCAGCTTCAGAAATTACAAAGCTAATAAAGGCAATGAATGCCAGTGGAGCTCCTGGACCAAACGGGCTCCCAGCCTGGGTCTTCCAGTGTGCCCCTAAGGACTGGGCAGGGGTACTAAGTCCTCTCTTTAATACTGCCTACACTCTTGGCAACACTCTGGAAGCCTGGCAAGGATCAATATTATGCCCAATTTTTAAGAAAGGAGAACTCCTAAAACTGAGCAATTATTGCCTAATAGCATTATTAGATCTGGAAGCTAAAGCATTCGCCCAAACACTACTGAAAAAACTGGAAAGCTGGGCAGAAGAAAACGAGTTGCTCCCCTTTTTCCAAACTGGTTTTCATGCAGAAACTGCCACAACTGATAATATAACAGCATTATCCGCGCTTTGCCATCAAACAACCCAACAGAATCAACCCCAACTGTTCTGCTGTTTTATTGATTTCACCCCAGCATTCGACAAAGTCAACAGACACAAGCAAGGTCCAGAGCACACAAGGGAAGGTATCTTTCTTTGAGGGTAATTACATGCATCAAGTAAAGATAACATCGTACACCAGTGGTTCTTTTTGTTAGATTTTATAGTTCACAGTGGAACTCCTATCAAAGAAGATCCCAAGAGCATGAAACCAGCCGACACGTGTTTCGTCAAATCGGGTAATCACCCGTGACTCTTCAGGGCTGAAATGGTGTAAACCTGGGCTATATCGGGGGACCGGTGATAATTCCAACCCGGTCCTGGTCGGGTTACATTCAGAAACAGGCCATCTGCAGCCAAGAACAGTGTGCATGTAGTAAAAAAGTAAGGATTCCACTAAACAACGGGTAATGTCGTCTTGTAATCAGAGGTGGATGTCTGCCAAGACTACTGGAGAGCAGCACGAAAGTTGCCGGATACGGAAAAAGGCTTTTTTTTTCGGGTGCGAGTAAAAACAGGCCCTACATCTCTATCTACTAAAATCCGCAACGCCGAGGGTCTGTAACAAGGCTGCGTGTTGGCACCCCTACCTTTCTTTAATTTAAATCTGTTTTTATTGTGTTTACCAGTATTTTGACAGTAGGTTTTACATGTACAGCATTATACTGATTCATCATTATATATACAACAGGTCAAAAGATAACAGATGGTCAGTGTGTAAAGATTGATAGGTATTTCCTATGTTTTTCAGTATGATAGACCTTAGTACATAGCGACTAGTCATAAGAGACATTCCTGCATTTTCAGAACCTTATACATTTTCTTTGATTTAAGAGATCTGTGTCTATCATTCCTATAACTAGTTATAATCATTATAGCACCTTGCATTAGGGAGGCGGGTAATAACGTAACAGGGACAACATAAATCATAACAGGTGTTAGGTGACAGATCTTGAGAGTTCCTCCCGACCCCCCACCTCAGCTGCCTTTCGATATCAATTTGTGCATTGCTCACTTTAATATTGACTTGCTCTTTTTTTTGTCAAAGGTGTTTTTATTGATAGATAAAGACAAAGGAAAAAACATGCGACAGTCCCGCACAACTTCCCACGCAGGGGGCAAAAATGAAAGCAAGGTGAAAAGAGGGCCTCCATTCCTGAGTGGTGCCGTGGCCATCTCAAATAAAACTGTCTCAATCTATACACAGTAGCGGCACGTCCAGGCCGACTGTTAAGGAAAGGCAGGAGCTACATCATGGAAGAGGTCGAGGAATAATACTAAGTACTGAAGCATATAGAAAGGTGCGGCCACCTCTTGTGGGAAAAGCTCCGCAAGGCCCTGGAGACTGGGACTTCGCATAAACATAAACGTAAATCCCCCCAACCCTCCCGCCCCCCTCCCCAGTGGTGGTAGCAAGTAGTCTTGAAAGGAGAAAACAAAAGTGGTGATGGCAATCATAGTTGGAACAAGTGAAGTGCTCGCACACTAGGTGGACAGACTGCGGAAGGAAGGCCCTTGGAAAGAAACTGAACCAGGGGGCCCCAGCGAAATATAAGGTTTTTTAAAATCGTCTCGGAAAATGTCAGCCATTCTCTCCACACTCAGCAACTTCCACAGCCTTGCATGCCAGAGTGAGATCGCGGGGGCCTCTTTCTGCTTCCAGGCCGCCGCGAGGGTTAGTTTAGCTGCCCCCACACAAAGCCACATTATCCTCTTATCAGCTTTCGTTTGATGCTCAAGCTCTGGGTCTCGAAGGCCTAGCAGTATATGAGCTATGGAGTCCTCGATGGGGTAGCCTAGTATCTCTTTAATGTGGTACAAGATCTCCACCCAGTAAGGCCGGATGATGGGGCAGTCCCACCAAATATGGCGGAAGTCCCCCAGCAGCCCACAACCTCGCCAACATCTATCTGAGGAACTCGGGAAGATCCGTTTCAACTTGGCCGGGTAGAGATACCAGTCCATTACCGTTTTGAGGTGAGCCTCCCGGAGGTCTATCGAATGGTTGTGTTTCGCTACGTCAGACCACAGACGGGACCACTCTACCTCAGTGATATCACGTCCAATCACTCCCTCCCACATGGACATGTACCGAGGTCTGGGGGACATGGTAGTGGACAGAAGAAGGCTATACAAGAAGGAAATTGTCCCTCGCATGGTGGAGGTCCTCAAGAGAAAGGACTCAAAAGTTGTATGCGGTCTGGTGGCTGCATCCCTCACCGGGGGGGATAGGGCCTAATGTAATAGCTGGGTGTGGTGGTACTTCTCGGATCGTTGGAAACCGTAGTCCCGCATGCAATTGTCAAATGTGAGTGGTGCGTGGCCATGGAATAGGTGTGTCAGGGCAAAACATCCTCCCTCCCTCCACTTGTCAAAGGGCCCCTCATGTGCTGCCGGGGGCAAGGCTGGGTTAAACTGTATAGGAGTAAAGGGAGAAGGAAACGTGGTCCATCGGTCATCACCAGAGATCGAGTCCCACACCTTAAGGGTAGTGCTAGTGGGGGTGCTAACATAGGCATTCCTGGGCCTGTCGTTTTTGGGTTTCCACACCAGGTCCTATATCGACCTCCTTGCTACACTTCTGTCCATATGCAGCCAATGGTTTTCCGATTCTCGTTGGGACCATTCTACCAGAACGCGGAGTTGTGCTGCCTTAAAATACAAGTGCATATCAGGAAGGCCTGTCCCTCCCTCCCTCCTTGGGCGACGAAGGGTAGCGTAGGAGAAGCGGGCTCTTCCCCCCTGCCAGATAAAGCGGAGTATCTGCGTTTTGACCCGTCGAAAGAAGTCCCCATCAGGGGTGATGGGCAAAGCTTGAAAGAGGTGCAGGAATTTAGGGAGAAGGGTCATCTTGATTGCATGTATGCGCCCAAGCCAGGAGATAAACATCGGTTTCCACCGGGCTAGGGTCTTCTGGATGGATGCAAGCAGCGGTGGGAAATTAGCGGAGTAGAGCTTCTCAACCGTGGGAGTCAGTTGGATCCCCAAATACTGTATAGAAGTGTGAGACCACGATAAGGCCGTGGTAGATTGAAGACGCAATGCCTCTGTTGGGGGAAAAGTGAGGTTAAGTACCAGGGACTTCCTATAGTTGACCTTAAAGCCTGCCACCCGTTCAAAGCGGAGGAAGGCGCCCTGAGCGTGGGGTAAGGAGTGGGCGGGGTCCGAAAGGGAGAGTAGGACATCGTCCGCAAACAGGGTAATTTTGTGTGATTCTCCAGTGAAGGGAAGGCCATGGATATCAGGATCCTCTCTCACTGCTACCGCTAGTGGTTCTATACTCAGGACGAAAAGCAGGGGGGATAGGGGGCAACCTTGGCGCGTTCCTCGGGAGTGGAGGAAGGGCACGAAGACATGGCCATTGACTACCACTCTGGAGCGGGGGGCGGTGAAGTTGGCCTTAAGCATCGTTAAAAATTTGGGAGAAAAGCCGAAGGATGTCAGGGTTAGGAACAGGAAGCTCCAATCCACCCTGTCAAACGCTTTTTCAGCGTCCAAGCCCACTAGCATGGCAGGGATCTTAAACTTGTTCGCTTTTTCGATGAGATGTACCACCCGTCGGGTGTTGTTGTGGGTTTGTCTGCCCTTGATGAAGCCAGACTGGTCCGGGTGGATAAGAGCTGGCATCAAGTCCTGTAGCCTCCCTGCCAGTATGGACGAGTAAAGCTTGGCGTCCAGATTGAGTAGGGCTATCGGTCTATATGATGCGCACAACAATGGGTCCTTCCCAGGTTTGGAGATAACTGAGATTAACGCTTCAGCCATAGACCCGGGGGACACCCCTTCGTCAGCCATGCAGTTGAACAATTGGACCAGAAAATCGCACAATTCGGAGGCAAAGGTTTTGTAAAAGGTCGCGGTAAGTCCGTCAGACCCTGGGGACTTCTGAAGCTTCAGGGCTTTAATGGCCGCTAGGACCTCTTCTCTGGTGAAAGGGGCGACTAGGTGATCATTCCATTCCACCGACACCTGAGGGAGCGGAAGCGTCCTCAAGTATGTCTCCTGCGCCCTGATGTTGGGGGAATCCCCTGTGTAGAGAGCCTCATAAAAGTCACCGAAGAGCCCCGCCTTGGAACTATCGTGATGAATGATGGAGCCCGCTCATCACGTATGCCCCCAATATACTCCTCCCGCTTGTCGCGGAGTTGGCGGGCCAAGTGTTTCCCCACCTTATTACCTTGGGAATATGAGAATTGTCGCAGCTTCAGCAGCGTGAGCTCAGCCCCGCACAACTTCCCACGCAGGGGGCAAAAATGAAAGCAAGGTGAAAAGAGGGCCTCCATTCCTGAGTGGTGCCGTGGCCATCTCAAATAAAACTGTCTCAATCTATACACAGTAGCGGCACGTCCAGGCCGACTGTTAAGGAAAGGCAGGAGCTACATCATGGAAGAGGTCGAGGAATAATACTAAGTACTGAAGCATATAGAAAGGTGCGGCCACCTCTTGTGGGAAAAGCTCCGCAAGGCCCTGGAGACTGGGACTTCGCATAAACATAAACGTAAATCCCCCCAACCCTCCCGCTCCCCTCCCCAGTGGTGGTAGCAAGTAGTCTTAAAAGGAGAAAACAAAAGTGGTGATGGCAATCATAGTTGGAACAAGTGAAGTGCTCGCACACTAGGTGGACAGACTGCGGAAGGAAGGCCCTTGGAAAGAAACTGAACCAGGGGGCCCCAGCGAAATATAAGGTTTTTTAAAATCGTCTCGGAAAATGTCAGCCATTCTCTCCACACTCAGCAACTTCCACAGCCTTGCATGCCAGAGTGAGATCGCGAGGGCCTCTTTCTGCTTCCAGGCCGCCGCGAGGGTTAGTTTAGCTGCCCCCACACAAAGCCACATTATCCTCTTATCAGCTTTCGTTTGATGCTCAAGCTCTGGGTCTCGAAGGCCTAGCAGTATATGAGCTATGGAGTCATCGATGGGGTAGCCTAGTATCTCTTTAATGTGGTACAAGATCTCCACCCAGTAAGGCCGGATGATGGGGCAGTCCCACCAAATATGGCGGAAGTCCCCCAGCAGCCCACAACCTCGCCAACATCTATCTGAGGAACTCGGGAAGATCCATTTCAACTTGGCCGGGTAGAGATACCAGTCCATTACCGTTTTGAGGTGAGCCTCCCGGAGGTCTATCGAATGGTTGTGTTTCGCTACGTCAGACCACAGACGGGACCACTCTACCTCAGTGATATCACGTCCAATCACTCCCTCCCACATGGACATGTACCGAGGTCTGGGGGACATGGTAGTGGACAGAAGAAGGCTATACAAGAAGGAAATTGTCCCTCGCATGGTGGAGGTCCTCAAGAGAAAGGACTCAAAAGTTGTATGCGGTCTGGTGGCTGCATCCCTCACCGGGGGGGATAGGGCCTAATGTAATAGCTGGGTGTGGTGGTACTTCTCGGATCGTTGGAAACCGTAGTCCCGCATGCAATTGTCAAATGTGAGTGGTGCGTGGCCATGGAATAGGTGTGTCAGGGCAAAACATCCTCCCTCCCTCCACTTGTCAAAGGGCCCCTCATGTGCTGCCGGGGGCAAGGCTGGGTTAAACTGTATAGGAGTAAAGGGAGAAGGAAACGTGGTCCATCGGTCATCACCAGAGATCGAGTCCCACACCTTAAGGGTAGTGCTAGTGGGGGTGCTAACATAGGCATTCCTGGGCCTGTCGTTCTTGGGTTTCCACACCAGGTCCTATATCGACCTCCCTGCTACACTTCTGTCCATATGCAGCCAATGGTTTTCCGATTCTCGTTGGGACCATTCTACCAGAACGCGGAGTTGTGCTGCCTTAAAATACAAGTGCATATCAGGAAGGCCTGTCCCTCCCTCCCTCCTTGGGCGACGAAGGGTAGCGTAGGAGAAGCGGGCTCTTCCCCCCTGCCAGATAAAGCGGAGTATCTGCGTTTTGACCCGTCGAAAGAAGTCCCCATCAGGGGTAATGGGCAAAGCTTGAAAGAGGTGCAGGAATTTAGGGAGAAGGGTCATCTTGATTGCATGTATGCGCCCAAGCCAGGAGATAAACATCGGTTTCCACCGGGCTAGGGTCTTCTGGATGGATGCAAGCAGCGGTGGGAAATTAGCGGAGTAGAGCTTCTCAACCGTGGGAGTCAGTTGGATCCCCAAATACTGTATAGAAGTGTGAGACCACGATAAGGCCGTGGTAGATTGAAGACGCAATGCCTCTGTTGGGGGAAAAGTGAGGTTAAGTACCAGGGACTTCCTATAGTTGACCTTAAAGCCTGCCACCCGTTCAAAGCGGAGGAAGGCGCCCTGAGCGTGGGGTAAGGAGTGGGCGGGGTCCGAAAGGGAGAGTAGGACATCGTCCGCAAACAGGGTAATTTTGTGTGATTCTCCAGTGAAGGGAAGGCCATGGATATCAGGATCCTCTCTCACTGCTACCGCTAGTGGTTCTATACTCAGGACGAAAAGCAGGGGGGAGAGGGGGCAACCTTGGCGCGTTCCTCGGGAGTGGAGGAAGGGCGCGAAGACATGGCCATTGACTACCACTCTGGAGCGGGGGGCGGTGAAGTTGGCCTTAAGCATCGTTAAAAATTTGGGAGAAAAGCCAAAGGATGTCAGGGTTAGGAACAGGAAGCTCCAATCCACCCTGTCAAACGCTTTTTCAGCGTCCAAGCCCACTAGCATGGCAGGGATCTTAAACTTGTTCGCTTTTTCGATGAGATGTACCACCCGTCGGGTGTTGTTGTGGGTTTGTCTGCCCTTGATGAAGCCAGACTGGTCCGGGTGGATAAGAGCTGGCATCAAGTCCTGTAGCCTCCCTGCCAGTATGGACGAGTAAAGCTTGGCGTCCAGATTGAGTAGGGCTATCGGTCTATATGATGCGCACAACAACGGGTCCTTCCCAGGTTTGGAGATAACTGAGATTAACGCTTCAGCCATAGACCCGGGGGACACCCCTTCGTCAGCCATGCAGTTGAACAATTGGACCAGAAAATCGCACAATTCGGAGGCAAAGGTTTTGTAAAAGGTCGCGGTAAGTCCGTCAGACCCTGGGGACTTCTGAAGCTTCAGGGCTTTAATGGCCGCTAGGACCTCTTCTCTGGTGAAAGGGGCGACTAGGTGATCATTCCATTCCACCGACACCTGAGGGAGCGGAAGCGTCCTCAAGTATGTCTCCTGCGCCCTGATGTTGGGGGAATCCCCTGTGTAGAGAGCCTCATAAAAGTCACCGAAGAGCCCCGCCTTGGAACTATCGTGATGAATGATGGAGCCCGCTCATCACGTATGCCCCCAATATACTCCTCCCGCTTGTCGCGGAGTTGGCGGGCCAAGTGTTTCCCCACCTTATTACCTTGGGAATATGAGAATTGTCGCAGCTTCAGCAGCGTGAGCTCAGCTCTGTTATTAAAGTGAGCTCTAAGCTTCCCCCTAACCGCCGCTAACTGCCGCTCTGCCCGTCGGGATGGGTTCTGCTTGTGGGCGAGTTCAAGCGAGGAAAGATCATCCTCTAGTTGTTCCCGCTCTTTCTTTCCTGTTAAGGGTAGCTTTGAGGGCTATACAGCTGCCACGGATAGAGGCTTTAAAGGCATCCCACGTGGTGTAAATCGACGTGTCGCCTATAGCGTTAAGTTCAAAGAAAGCGGCTATAGCTTTTCTCAACTCTTGGCAGGAGGTTGCATCGCGAGTTAGAGAGGCAGGGAAGTACCATCTACGGTAGGTGGCATCCAGAGCTTCCCAATGTAGGCAAATAGCAAGCAGGCTGTGATCCGAGACGGACAGTGGGAAGATCTTGGCGTCGCGCAGGTCCCCCCGGAGACATTGGCTAAGGAAGAAGTGGTCCAAGCGTGAGTATGAGCGGTGAACATGCGAGAAGAATGTAAAATCCCTGGAGTGCGGGTTCAAGGAGCGCCAACCATCCACCAACCCCATGTCTGCGATCATTTGTTGGGTGTCAGGGGAGAATAGGCCGGTATCTGATCTCTGGTGATGAGTGCTGTCCATATCCCTCTGCCAAACGAGGTTAAAATCCCCCATCACAACTAGGGGACCCTCCACAAAATCTAGGACTGTCTTCAGCAGGCCCTGTACAAACCGGTTCTAACCTACATTGGGGGCATAAAGGACCAGGAATGTGCAAAGTCTACCCCGAAGCATCCCCTTGACCCCCAACCAGTGCCCCTCCTTGTCAGTAAGCACTCCCGTGGGCTGGAAGTGCAGGCTCGCCCGGAACATAAGGGCCACCCCCCTGTGCTTCGTGGGGCAGAGGACCTATATATGAGGGGGAACTGTTTATGCTTGAGGTGGGAGTCGTCCTTCCTAGACAAATGGGTTTCCTGTAGCCCCACCACATCTAAGTGATGGTCCATAATGTACTTCCAGACTTTCTGGCGCTTTTGTGGGGAGTTTAGCCCCTTCACGTTCCAAGTCCCTAAGGTGAGTGGCATCTTAGGAGCGGGGATTCCTCGTGCATTCTATGGGGCCTATGGGCTCGTCCAGCCTTCCACCCCCGGGCCAAGAATAAACAGCCAACCATTCCACCTCTGTCAACCATTCCGCATAGCCACACAAATTGTATTTCAACACCAAAGAATATAACGATAGTCCCCCCAAGCTACCACCACTTCCCCCCTACCCTCCCCTTCCCCCCCAACCCCAACAACCCAGCTCCCCCGCTCCCGCCCCTAAAAACCAACCGTTCTGGACAGCGGACCCCCCCCCCGAAGAGGGCCCTGAAGTGGACCCTAGGGGTCGAGTCTCTCAGGCACCGTCAACAATGGGTCCGAAGGCTCCACGGGGTCGTATACCTGGAAAAGACATAAAGTACCTTGTGGAACAGATTGTTACGTGTCCCTCCGACGCCGGCCTCATCATCGCTCAGGGTCTCACTCGGCTGAAGGATAGTCTTGTGGGGTTTCCTCCGTCACCAATGCCACAGAGGCGCCTGCTGCCCCCCGTTCCTGGAGGCTAGCTGACGTGTCTGGTTTCCCCCTGGGTACGGCCCGGCCAACCCTCTGCCAGGCCGGGGAGCGTTGACAACGTCGTGTAGGGGGACTGCTGTCTCTGGGGGCCATCGCGGAGTCCTCCAACCCCAGCATTTTCATGGCTGACGTGAGAGATCTGACTTGGACAAGCTTGTTCTTCCAGCGAAAGATGAGATGAAAGGGGTGACCCCACGAGTAGGCCACCTTCTGGTCCCGCAGGAAGTTAGTGACTGGACAGAACTCTCTGCGCTTCTGCAACGTCAACGCTGCTAGGTCTTGGAATAGCTGGGGATGGTGCTCACGGAGTTGCAGGGGTCCGCCTTCCCGGGCCTTCCGGAGTATGCAGTGGAGCGGGGTGGTGACGGAGAGACCCTGGCCCGGGGAGACCGGGTCGCGGAAGCCCTAGCACCTGATTGTTGGCCGTCTCTACCGGACCAAGCTTTCTGCTTTTGCCCATGCAAACATAGAGTGTCGCTAATTGACACCCCTACTTTTTGGCCTTGGGGGTCTGACCTACTGAGTAAAGGGGTGCTGCAAAACGAAATATAAGCTTTAGGCTATCGCACAGAGCACATGCACTTTATTAGAGAACTGGCCCTCGGTTCAAATGCATGCTGCTAAAAGGTGGGTCAGCCTCTGGGAAATTCGTGTGTTCTTGGACATTACCTGAAACCACCCTACCTTTCTCAAACTTTGACGACAGGGTCTGCCGCAACATTTTACGTAAAAACCTTTTAACTGGTCATAAAAGCAATTAGAGCTTTTTAGCTAATGTACTCATTTTTATGTTTTAAAATCATAGTTTTAAAATATTATAACCGTTATGCAATTGTTTTTAGTAACATATGCAAATAAAATAAATACTTTTTACCTATCCAAATAAAGCATTAAGCAGTAAACATCTCCTCTCATGCTGCTGACTGATGGTCTTTGTATTGTGCCACAGAACGACATCATATTATGGTCCCCCCTCAATGTTTGGTGCTCAAAATTACCTACAACACTTTTGTATGAGAACTTACGCATTCCGGTATTTTCTTGAAAATCTCCAGTATCTGACAGAATTGTATACGTTAAAGTTAGACAGAACCTAGAATTGATCAGCAGATATGCTCAAGTAATATGTGTTTGAAAACGTTGAAATTTTCAAATAAATCTGGCAGCACACAATATCTGAAGATATAACAAGTGAAACTGGACTTACCTATTGTGAACCAAAATGACAAGAATGTTTTTTTATTACTTGTTTGAGCTATGGTGCAAAACCTATCCGCAGCAATAGGTTGGTGCTGGCAGCATCTAGGGAAATGTTTGAAATTGTATTTTCTCATTTATGTGATTGTAATGATTTTAATTAATCAAACAATAAAATATACCACTTTCAGCAGCAGCAGGCATCCCAGTATCATTCAGGTGTAACATCGATGTGAAGAAATCATAGGAAATGTACTCATTTGTGAATTGCTCTAAGTCAAAACTGAGTGATCGCTGATCACCTTTTCAAGAAATGTCTCTAGTAGCATACCCCAAAGAAAATACACTGGTTTACAGTGTCAAATATGTATGTGTATACAATGTATACATACATGAGTACATAAAGTTGTTTAAAAATACCCTAGGATAGCGTTCACCTGTGTACCAAGCGCTAGTGCAAATAAAGAAATCTTTTTTCTTTTTCTTTTCGTGTTGTTTTCTGATCATGTTTAATCTGTATGTGAGCATCACTTCAAGCATCTACCCATATCGGAGTTCACCCTCCTGTTTACTTTTTTTATTCTATGACAAATAGTATCTTTCTCTGTACAGCCATGTAATGTTTTTAGCTGGTTTAGGATCAATAACGCTATTTTATAGCGAACAAAGATATATGTTTTACTGTTATATCACACACTTCCATATATATTTGAGCCTTTGTGAAGCCAGCACAAATTGCATACATATAAATTAAGTAATTTTCAGAAATATTAAACCTGAACTTGACTCGCACATGGGAAATTTTTCAGTGAATCTGCTTTGAAGGAACCAAATACAATCCAGTCTGAGTGATTCCAGGGCTAAGTTTGATGTCTTTGTATCCGTGATGGTTTTGAGTCTTATCATGGTGTAATTGAAAGAGAATCAAGCCTCGGTGGAATAAATGTGCATCATCGCTAACGGACCTGTTTCTCCAAAGAAACATTGGAATTAAAACAGCCAAATGGTGTAATTAAAAGCAGTTTGCCATCACACATCCTAGGGTTTTGTGCCTAAAACAAGTCTTCAGAAACTATAAGCCAGATTCACAAATATTCTATCTGAAATTAAACCATTTCAGATTGAAATCAACTATTTTATACTCCATACTGAACCCTGTGTACTGAAGACAACCTGGGGCTGTATCTTGATGCCATTTCCTGCTCCCGCGCAGAAAGGTGCCCCTGCACTTTTATTTTGGCATCTTCAAGCCATACATTAATTTGAAAATCTCCTGGATAATGTATCTTTTGTTGACAGCAAAATTCAGAAACACAACGATTTGGTTTGTTTTATTCGCTATCTGTTTCGTTTGCAAGATGACAATATGGCCGGTCTCCTTTCTACTATGTTAAGGAGTCTTATGAACCATCAGTTTAAAAGGGCGGCAGTTGGGTCGCAGCAGGACTTCACTGCCTGCCTACAGGTCCGAATGCCTTTTTGATTAAAGAAGAGACAAAGCATTTAGCAACAGCCATCCAGTAGGCTTGGGCGGGTGCATATTATGTGCAATAGATCTTCCCTTCCTTTGCTGCAAAGGTGGCAGATTTCGGCTCCAGTTTTACTTTTCCAGGGAGGTAGGTGAGGGAGAATCGGAAGGATGCCCAGGCGATGTCTTAAAAATGTCTCCTTCGCTGTTATATTGAATCCTGCACGCAAATGTGGTTGTAGTTTTACGTCTGTGTAATCGTTAACTACAAACCAACTGTGGGCCCTTACTGACAGTGTTGATTTGTCTTCAATTAAGATATCATTTTTGAGATTTTCGTTGCTGCCTTTTTTGAAGCTCGAGTGGGTTGCAGGAGTTTCCAATAGGTTAGTCAGGTCGAATTTCAGTACGGAGTCCTGCAGGTACTCTCTGGCTGGTCAGTTTTCCCAGGATGACAATTCAGCCCACAGGTGTGACTTTAGTGTGCCCTGCTCTGCTCTCCTGAACTTGTGCCACCATTTTAAGAACACCCTCCTTCTGGCCATGGTCTTTGTCTGTAGGCCGAATTCTAGCCGTAATTGTGCTGGGGAAGTGTGGTTTGGGAGGTGGAAGACCGTTCTGTTGGCGATGATTTTATCCAGAGCTGTTGCGTTCCTCCCTCGCATTGACTCACTCCCATAGGTTAATATTGAAAGTAATTTTTTCTGGAGGACCTGGAGTAGAGGGTCTAAAGTCAGGCATGATATGGCTTTTTTGGTGTAGCACGGTTACAACGATTTTTTTACAACGCACTACCATTACATCGCAACTTTTACCACGCAAACCATTACAACGCAATGCGCTGGGGGGCGCTCTAGGATAGGGAATGTATTTAATATACTATCCAACACCTTCCCTGCTATCCACGGGGACTGGAGTTGGAATAGTAAATTAAATAATTCACTATCCAGCGCCTAAAAGCATTATGCGTTGTAATGGACTGCGTGGTAAAAACCGCGTTGTAAAGGCATGCGTGGTAAAAGCATGCGTTGTAGTGACACCAATCCGGCTTTTTTAGGGGCTTTATGGCTAATGTTGTTGCAATACATTTCCACCGCAGGGCTTCCACCTGTGGTTTGTATGAGACTTTGCTGTCTAGCAAGACTCCAAGGTACTTTTATTCAGTTACTGATTCTAAGTAATGTGAGTCCAAATGCCAGTGCAGTTTTTTCTTTTTAGTGTAATTTATTGACAATATCTTCGTTTTGCTTAATTTGATTTGTAGAGCATTCTCATGTGAGAACTCATTAGTATTGTCAAGTAGGTGCTTTAATCCGATAGGAGTTCGGCTTATTAAGACCAGGTCGTCTGCGTAGAGGAGGTTGGAAAGAATCATGCTTCCAAGATTTAGAGCATGTGAAATGGTTTTGTCCAATGTTGCGGGTAGATCCGCCTAAAGAGATTAAACAGGGTGGGAGTTAGTGCACACCCTTGTTTTAGCCCTTTGGTGGTATCGATGCACCTGGAAAGGTGCATCCTGGCTCCCAGCTTGAGTTTGACCCAAGTGTCCATGTGTAATAAGATCAACTGGTTTAAAAGGGCTGGGGGGATGTCCCATCCTTTTAGCTGCTGACATAGCCATGCACCATTGACATGATCGCATGCTGAGTTGTAATCAATGAAGTATAAGAATAGTGATAGCTTGGTTTCCTTAATAGTGTCAATCAGTAATGATAGGGCCATAATGCTGGTACTTGTTCCCATTTGTTTGTAGAAGCCCATCTGGTTTGTTGGTATACTGGATTTGGCTGAAGCCCAGGAGGTAATTTCTTCCAGGATTACTCCTCTGTAGTATTTCGCCTTGTTGTCGATCAGGGTGACAAGACAGTATTTTTTTGCATTGCCCTTGTTGCCCTGTTTATAGATTGGGGAGATTGTAAATCCCTTCCAGGATTCCAGGACAGTTTCTTTTTTCAGTATCTCATTAAAGACTGAGGTCAGGGGTTTGGTCCAGTATAGTGGGTCTCGCTTGTGCAGAATGGGCAGTATCCCGTTGGGACCCAGGGCCCTTTCTAGCCTTCCTTTGACTACTTGCCTCCTGATTTGCTCTGGTGTGGTCCCCCCCCCACTGGTTTGAAGTGTATTGGTGCCCACTGTTTCTTTTCCTGTGTTGATTCTAGTGTTAGTGTGTATGATTCCTCTGTGTGTATCATCTCCTGATAAGGCACTAATCTCTTCCTTGTTCTCTATTCCCTCTTGGTTCTGGCTATTGAAGTGTTGATGCAGAAATTTTGCCCAGTCTTCCACTGAAATGTTAGAGTTTATTCCTTGACGGAATGGGCGCGGTAGAGTGTTGATTGTCCCCCAGAACCGTGCAGTGTTCTTGCTCTTTGAATCATGAAGCAACCTTGCCCATAGTGTTTCATTTTCTTGCCTCGTATTGTCCCTTTTTATCCTTTTCAGGCTAGCCTTGTGCTATTGCAGTTCTCCCTGCAGTTTGTGCTTGGTGGGTTCCTGCGGAGTTTCCTTAGGGTTTGGTTTATGGAGCGTTTGAGTCTTCTAACCTGAGGAGTGGTCATGTTTACTGGGGGTATCCTTACTGTTGGCCCCTTTTTGGTTCCTACCTCAGTGGCGAATGTGTCCCTGAAGGTCTTGGTAAAATTTCCCATATTATTAAGGTGTTAATTGTCAATTTTTGGTCTTGACAGAGGAGATTTTTAGCAGATTCTAAAAGCGTCTCTGCTGAAGCTGTACTGCACTTAATCTGTTTATAGTTAGTGGTGTATTCTGTCCCAATTGTTTTTATTGCTGGATTTATGGGATTGTATGTTGCTTTAAATGTGACTTCTTATGGGAGGTAATCACTTTGTTCAGTTTCTCCCAAATAGTAGGAGGAGATTTTTTGACACAAGAGAAGTGTGACGAATGGATAATCAAGGTATGAGGTTGTTATTGGTGAGTGAAACATTGCTGCCGGAGGGTTGTCCTCAAAGAAGCGACCGTTCAGATTAAGGTGTTTGAGTTCTCGTACAAAGTGAGTTAATAGCCTGGCTTATTTGTTTAAGTGACATGGGCCCTGATTTGGAATTTCCCATTACTCAGTTAAGTCATGTAGCAGGTCATCGTCACTTGTGTTTCCCAGAAGGTGAAGACTAAAATCCCCTGCTAATATGTTGTTGTCTGTGTGACCTTCTTCTGAGATCCTTGTTAGATCTTTAATCAGTTGTTTTGCACCCCTGAGTTCGTGCCTCGAGTTTTGGGAGATATTCATGATTTTGATAGGCTGTTCTTATTCATTGAAGGTGATTGTTGTACTTATTGCCTGGATTTCGCTAGGAGCCGATATGTTTGCCTTCAGTGGTTTGATGATTTCTGTTGTTGGTATTGATGCATAAATTATCAGGCTCCCCAGTCGGTTGCCATATCTTGCCCCCTTCCATGTGGGGACCAGTTGGGACATGAACCTCTGTACCTCTACAGCTTGTTACTCCAGGGATTTTGGAAGGAGTATGAGATCGAAAGCCTAGAGGTAATACAAGAGCTGTGAGTTTTTTGCTTTGCTTGCCAGGCCATTGATGCTCCAGATGCAAATGCTGATCAGTTTGGGCTCTTTTGAGTTAGTGCTGGTGTTAGAAATGAGATCTCTGGTTGGCTAAGGCTTGCACCAAAGCCAGGCAGAGACCACCACTCTGGTCAGGGCAAGGGAGTTACATGCCTAAGATAACCCCTGGTAACTTGGCACGAGAAGTCAGGCCAGCCTAGTCATCCTGCCCCTCCTGGAGCCACTCACTCCTCACCAGCCCCAGTTACTCAAAAGCCTGACATGCAATTCACATCAGGAAGGCAGACACATAGCACACAGAAATGCCAACTTCTAAAAGTGGCATTTCACCACCAGTCACCATAAATCTGCGCACACCATTGCACAGCATTTATTCTCATGAGTTCATACATACTGAACTCGCCCCTGCACTCCTCTCATACCAGGAATTACCATGGACACCCATATCCCCCATGCATTCCTATGGGAAGGCAGGCCAATCTCACCACACCACCGCTTGATTAACCCACAGTGCTAAAGTACGCAGAGGCCAAAAACTACTAATATCAGGTCACAGAAAAGGCAAAAAGTTTAGGGGTGAACCTGCCAAAAGGGCCAAGTCCAACAGCTGGGTGTAGTTATTTATCTGTAATTGTATGTGGTCGACATTGATTGTTCATGCTAGACGACTCCAGTTTTTGTCAGCTGCTTCTTCCTTTAGCTCATTTGATTTGTATCTCCCCCTTGGGCTGTCGTTTCTGTGTATGTTCACAGGGAGGTGCTTCTTGCACCCTTTAGTATTGAGCTGGTGGTGTGTAGGGCCTGTGGTCGTGCTCTAGAAGTGTTTCCAATTAGCAGGGACGTTGAGTAGCTGGGTTTGTTGAAGGGGTATAGCCTAATCTGCCTTTGTTGGAATATATTTGCTTCTTTCATAACTTTATTGGCTGCCTCGATTGTTATCCAAGTTGTTGTGGTTGCCTATAGACCTTGGTGGTCATTGACCTGGAAGAATTCAATTGATATTAGGTTGGTTTAGTGCTGGCTTTCCAAAATCTTTCTTGTTTGGAAAAGTCTCAATATGTTGCCCCTATTTAGAATGCCTCCTCTCCCCTCTCCCTCTCATCTGGGTAGATGACTGTCTGACTGCTGTTGGATTTTTATTATTTTAAAGCAGCTCTATTGGTCTCCTTTGGTCGGAGTCTTTGAGTGGGTTCTAGGTGGTGGTTGCCTGATTTGCAACAGGTCCAGTTGTTGTTACCAAGGGGCTGAGTTGCTTCCACTCTTGTTTGAAAGATCTGATCTAGCGCGATTTGGATCAGAATTGCTGTTGCGTTAAGGGGTGTTGGGCATTTTGCGCTCTTGATGGAGCTTGTAATGCTTAGTTCTTGTGGTGTTCTGGGTACTCTGTCAAGGATGTTGTTACGACCCTTGGCGTCTGGTGTCACGGTGGCTGTCTCTCCTTCCTTGCCTGGTGTGATATTTGATGCTCACAGTGGTGTCTGCGGGTAGGCCCTTCGCCAGAGTTTGTTGTGTTGTCGGATAGATGGAGTTGAGCCATTTGATGAATGCTGTGCTTTGAGTCAGGCGGTGCCCCTGCGGAAGTGCCCGCCCAGAAGTAGCCTGTGATCTCTCTCTTCTGGTTTCCTTTTCTTCTTTGCCTGCATGTGGCTTGTGCGTTGTTTGGCTCTGGGTTCCAGGTCTTTTGTTGAGGTAAAATTGGAGAGACAAACGTTTGTTGTGCATGGTTTGAAACTGTGTAGAGGTCACTTTTATTTAGGGATCTGCCAGACCTGGTGTCCTGGCCAAGTGCGCCTTTCCCCGGTTCCTTGTTTGCGGGAGTGGGAAGGGCAATGTTGTTTAATTTAGAATTCAGTTTCAAGTCTATAATTATGTCTCCCAGCATATTCGTAAGGGTGGCTAATTTCTCCAGTAATGGTGCACATGTGCAATCATTTTGTGCAGTTAGAGTGGCTTCAGCGGCTGCTTGCCCTTGTTTTATTGCGCCATTGAGATCAGCAAGTTTCTCATCAATCCCAGAGATGAAGTCTGCTAGGGTGTGAAGGACCGTGAGTTGCATATAGAGCTTGTCTGACTGGTATTTTAGGCAGTCAAAGAGAGTTGCCTAGTGTTCAGTAGGGTAGCCCAGATGGTGTCTGTATGTTGAGCTTTCTCTGTGCTGTTTTTGCTGGATGGTGTCGATTGGTTGAGATCTGGGGTGGGCTTTCATATGCAGGAGGCTACCAATTCCTCCCACTCCTGATTTGCAAGATATGACATGTTGCAGTCACTGCTTAGGCAGTCTTCATTTAATTGATAGATTCGAGATTTGTCAATAGTACTGTGTGCCGATCGGCGGTGGCCGATGCATACGTTGGCTGTTGGGGAGAGCTGATTTTGGGGCATGGTATGTTGGAATTACTCTGCCTGTTCTCTATTGGGATATGGGAGGGGCTGCATGAGCCTTTGACCTCTCCTGTGATTTAACACTGTAGATGACCCGGGGGGTGCTTGATTGTTGCTTCTTGTTGCAGTTCGTTAAGTTGATGGGGTGTCCCCGTTGGTCAAAATAACTCCTCTTTTCGCTCTCGGCTGCCTTGTCAGTGGTGCCACCTAGATCTCTGTTAATGTCTGGGTTTCCATTTTTATTTGGCGTTATTCTGTCATTTTCTGGTGGACTGTCGACCTCAGTTTGGTGCCCCCCAGCTAAGGGTGGAGACCCCAGAAAGTAGAGTACTGGGCCAAGGTCCTACAGAAACGCACATTTTGTGTAGATGATTGGTTGGTGGGTACAGAGACTTTCAGTCGCACCCTCAATACTTATAAGCTTTTCTGTTTCTCTTGGTCATGGCTCTTGGATTTGTTTTTTTTGATGACCGTGCTGTTTTTGTAGTGCTGCTGGCTTTAAGGGTGTTGTAGGTGCCTTTGTGAGAAAACTGTAATTCTTGTGGTAGAGTTCGTGCTGTTTGTCCTTTTGGTCTTTTCAAGCCTTACAATAGGCCCTCTTACTTTTCCTGTTCTCATGCTCGATGTGTTGTCGCCTTATTGGTGTCTTGTTGGCTTATTGCCAGTGACTTCTTATGCATGGTGCGTGCCTATCTGAGTATGCACGTTTGAGCAAGTAGTGTACAATTATTGAGGTGGTTGGTGCAGGGCAGGGTAGGCGTGAGAGGTGTAGCTGCGAGGCAGTGCCATTGATTACACCTCAGGCCACTGGTATCCAAACTCTGGACTCTGAGTCCTAGTTCTGTACCCCCCGTTGTCCCTGTCAAGAGCCCCTGTCAAGAACCAACCAATTTGTTTCAAGTTGTGCCCCTGTCACGGTGTCTGTTGAAGAGCAAATGTGCGCCCTGTTTTTCCTTTCAGCAGCTTGTGTGTGAAGGCTCACTGCTGGCCAACTGTTGGCCCTGCAGGTGGTTTGTTTGTGGGTCATGGGGTGCTGCTGTTTGCAATTGTGTTTGCTGTTTGATGTCCACTGACAACTGCTTTGGGGAGTTTTACAATTTGGTAGTTCGTTTGCAGTTTGTGTTTATCAGGGCCCTTGTGCCCCAGTGCCGAGTTCTGAGCAAGCCCCCTCATTCTGTGCAGGCCCATTAGGCAGCTTCCCCCTGTTTGCACCCCAACCTGGAAGAAGAGAGGAAGATGGATCAGGGGTGGGGGACTGGAGCAGAGGGCTGCTAAGGAACTCCCTATTGAACTGCTTCAGTGGCAGTGTTGGATAATGTTGATTTATGGCGGCAGTGGTGGCAAGCAGCAAGCAGCACAATCGCAGTCTTGGACTTGGTGCTTGACCTCCGAGGGAGTAAGTTGCACCAGCCTACTGCTGGCCACTTCCACTCCTGCCCGGAGGTACCCCGGGGCTCTGAGCCTTACCTCTGTACCTTGCCACTGTCTTGCTGCTGCTCCCTTCTTACTCCGTTCCATCCTCCGTTGCCTCCTTGCTGGCGATAGGCCGGTATGGACCGGAAAAAATCGAGAAGCGAGTAGATCGAGAGGCCGAGAGGTCGGCAGGATTTTCATAGACGTAGAGCAAGCTTTCCAAAGTATGTGTCGCAACACATTACTGTGTCGCCTCCCAGGTGTGGGTGTATCGCGCAATGATGACGGCTGCGGGCATATTAGGGCGAATGCTCTTTTGGGCATTTGCATTCAGTAATGCAGTGACGTAAGCTACATTTTCGAAATGTTAAAAACTGTTTAGGGCCTACTCTACGTAGCTACCTCAGAGGCCCCGGTAGCCGCCATGTTGCAGGTCTCCTCCGTTGTTTAAAGCAAGATTGATAACAACAGCCAAACCGGTGTGAACGGCTTGAATTACAGGGGAGACTCAGTGACACCCGCGAGCGGCGCACGATGGACCGGTAAGCTGCGCTGCCACTGGCCCGCACCAGCCTGTGAACACCCTGGATGCTCCTCATCTGGTGAGAAAGTCTTGTCCTGCGGATGCGGCAATTGCGACCCGATTTCGCCTGCTGGAGTCGCACCCCATTGTTGCAAAGCCCACAGCTTAAATGCGCAGATGGCCACACTAACGTGTACAAAATGCCAGCCAAAAACGGCTGTGAGTGCCAGAGGTCACTGGAGCGGTGACGTGCCTGAATAGCACATAACTGGAGGTGGGTGTGCAGTCAGCTCTTACACACCCTTTCTATCCCTGAAGTAGCAAGCACTGGCTGTTGAACCCTTCAAACTACTGCAGCCACACTGTTGACACATGTGTGCTACGGGGGACAAACTGAGAGGACGCCATGCTCTGATCTTATACCAGGTGGGTGTGGAGACTTCAGCAAACACAGCATAAGTGACAAGCTGTAGCAGATTAAAACGGGTTATGTACCACAGCCCCTACATACAGCCTTAGGTGTTCTGGCAAGTGCCCCTGATATCAGTCAGGAGGGGAGTGGAGGTGCAGTGAGACCTACCAGTCACCAACATCGAGCAGAACTGGTGAGCACAAACTTATCAAGGAGTAGAGGTGTCTGTGCTAAACTAGGAGAGAGTGTGAAGCAGGACTAGAGACTGCCCTGAGACATCTGCATCCAACATCTGGGGTGTCAGTGCAACGATCCCCCATGAGAAGTCCCTCCCTGGCCTGGGATCTCTAGGTACCATCCGTGCGTGGGATTCTGATTGTTCTCCAAAAAGAGCGCCCTACCTCCTCCTATGCTGCACCCCCTTCCGTGGAATAGAAGCGGTCATGGAAGTGCGCCTGAGAAAGGACATGATTTCTAAATCTGCCTCTAGGATAGCTAACTAGGCCCGAAACCTTGCATCTCCTCCGAGAACCCCCTTCACTGTACCTCAGGAGGGCTGCACGGATGACAACGCCCAGTTACCCGTGGGTTCTTGGAAACCCTTTCCTCATGCTGCAAGATGACTTTGCAGCTCTAAAGCAGGAAGTAGCCTGTTCTCCCCTACTTGTGTTTTCATGCCAGCCACATGGGCCCTAACCACATAACTTGCTGGGCTCTGATGACCGGAGCAATTGTTCTCCCCAGTTTGGCTGTTCCCCCACTTACCCTATGCTCGCCACTCACTCCATTCTGCTGCCTAACCCACAAGGCAATAAACTGTCTGCCAGATCACCTGGGTCTTGCTGATAGTGAGGCCACTCAACTCTGACACCATGGTCAAGGTTCCTAGCTGTAAATATTTCAAATTAAATCCATTCCTGTGATCTGATGAATGGTCTTGCATAGTTTGTTTAATGTTATTTGTAGGCAGGGACATAGCGTGACAGGAAATAATCATTTGATTGCTCGGCTGTAGTGCAGTTGTTATGTTTTTAGTCTGAAGCAACTGTGCCAACGAAGAGGGTGGTGTGTTTTTAATCTAATATGTTTACTACTGTTAGAGATGTTAGAAGACATTACTTTCCCCAAGCACTACGCTACATGAATAAATGAGTACAAACAGCTGTAGTTGTAACGTGAGACCGTCACCCCTTTACATTTTAATTGTATGAAGGTATTTATTTTCATTCCTATAAAAGCAATCAATCTGATTGCGAGATAATTAAAAAATACAGTAAGAAATGCCTTAAAAAATAAACTTGATTAAACCACAAAGTAGGGAGTGAGAAATAACATCTTAACGGCACATAGCAAAGAAAAGAGCACTGTTTACTGAGCATTCCGATCAGTTTACTGGTGTGTTTCTAACATTCACTTTTGTACTCTTGCTAGCAGTATTACACGGCTTGTCAAATGTAATTAGTAGTGTCACTAACCTGTCTTCATATGCAGTAAAGATAAAGCTAATAAAAAGCATTTAAAAGTTAGCTTACTCCTGTTTGCTCAAAGTATTCAAGACTATGCCTTCTAATTTTAGAAAAAGGAGGAGAAAGGCCCCCAATGAAGTCAGCCCAATGCCTTTCTATCCACATAGCGGCGCAGTTCCATGCACACCCAACAGCCGGGTCGGACTTGAACAGATAATAGTCCTGGCATCAAATAAAAGTGGCCCCCCATTAGTGAATTATACAGCTAGTAAAGCGGCCAATGTTTGAAAATGAGGGCAGTTTCGACACACACCGAATGAGTGATTCGTAAGGTATTCGCTTCTTGAGTGGAGGTATGGGAGACATTTACATACTCCAGCACTGTAAGCAGAGTAAGAGGGGGATGTATGAGACACGTTTACGTACCCCAGGTACCCGCTTCTGTGGTACGGCATGCATGAAAATATTTCGAATGGTCTACAGGTAAAACATGTTTTCTAAGATTGACTTTTTCATGTTAAATGTTTTTTTATTGTGGCGATTCGAAGAGGGGCAGGTGGCAAGAGGCCACCAGTTCCGGAATAGACTAGCAGCATGCACGTTAATATGCATGAACAATGGTTGTGGGTATGACCACTGGTTATTTTATTCTTGCCAGAGTAGTTGCAAAGGCTGAGATGAAGGGTCTTGGGAAGCCAAAGGCTGTGGATTATCGAATGCCAGGGGTTAGTTTGCCCTTCTGGTGATTGCTCTGATATTTGGTTTAGTTGACATTAAAGCAGATACCTAGTATGTTTTTGTGTCCCTAAATCCCCAAATGTGTATCAGAACTGAGTAGTAAAAGGTTAGTGTTCCAAAACAATTGCAGGGATCTTCTTCTGAGATCCAATCTGTTAATAAAAGAAAGGGCGTCATAGCCCCAGGGCTGCTATTATGTTGCTTAATGTACTTCTACCTTCCTTATTACAATGCTTGTGTTCCAAGTTCTAAGCCGTGAGACCACTCTGCATTATGTTTCTGCATTGTATTTCGGTTGTAATCATTTGCTAACTGTTGTGCCTCTCATCTTAATATTATTACTGTTTCCTTAAGCTTAGAGTGTTATGCCAGCATGTATTCCGTGTTCTCTTACCTGTATGGTTCCATGTTCTCCATTCTGATCCTGGCGGTTGCTGAGGCAGGATGGTTGGTACTTGTACTGCTGTGCTTCTTGAATAAACTCACCTTAAACCAGCTCCTGAACCACGACTCTTCACTTCATTTTGGCGACGCTTCGGTCTTCCACGTCTTCGAGGAGTTTCTGCTGTTCCTGGAGAGCTGTTCCTCTACGCTTCGTTCCTCTCTGCTGGCTGGCGCTTCCTTTGGACTCTCGCTAAGCGCTTTTCCCTCACAGCGATCACCACTCCTGCTGTTCCGGAAACCGGCAACCCAAGGTACTGCTTTCTCAATTTTTGGGTTTGTTTGGCCGTTTTGGTCTCGCTGTGCGCTCGAGCATACAGCGCAAGACAGCGCGAGCGTTACGAACGTTCTCAAGCGCCATTCCTTTGTGCCAGCGCGAGAACTCTTCAGCGCGTCTCTCCATTGCTAAGAGACGCTGTATGCACCTGACACTGCATGCGCGCTGACGTCATCGCGCACTACGTCTGGCGGCCATTTTGGGAGCAAATTTTTTCCTTTTGCCAACCACGCATTAAAACTGCATTGTAAACATTGCCGTTTTGCCAACCACGTTCATTTTCAACCGGCAAAACAACTTTATACTTCTAAATACTTCTTTACCACAGTTTGGTACAACAAATACAAGCGAAAATTGTTACTTTACATTTCTGTTCACCTGCCTCAGCTTTAATCCGCGAAATTAAAAAAAAAAATAATAAATTTATACTGATACAATTTACATGGCTACCACTGCCAACCATACAATTTCTCCTCCACCAGCCTTTCTCATTGAAGGGGAGATTCCCACTACAGAATGGGAAGAATGGCTAGGGTTTTTCGAAAATTACCTTGAGGCCATAGATGGCCTTAGATTTCCTGCAACCAGGAAGAAAGCTATCTTATTGAATTCCTTAGGCAAAGCAGGACAACATGTCTTCAAGTTTCTGCCAGAACTATTAAATGGTGACGGTGAGCCTATTGATAACCCCTACAATGAAGCAAAATTGAGATTAGGAAAATACTTTGGAAAACAAATTAACATCGTCATGCAGAGGCACAAATTTTATACTGCTCCCCAAAAAGGCAAAGAAACAGTTGATCAAATGGTTGCTCGCTTAAGAGAATTATCCCTGAAATGTGACTTTGGAGCTATGGCGGACCAAATGATTCGAGATCAACTGATAGTACAATGTAAAAACAAGCGTATGCAGCAAAAACTATGGGCAGCTAAAAACCCTACATTGTTGGAAGCCATCACAATTGCTAAAGTCGTCGAGGAATCAGACAAGTGCATGGACGAGATGCGTCTTCTTGAGATAAAGAAGGAAGAGACTGTCAACATTGTCTCCAAGTCTGATAAAGAACCACCTTCTAATGTTGATAAATCTAACACTAAACCTAAAACTTTTATTCCCAAGTCTAGGTCTGTTTACAGTAATCCTGGTGGGAAGGTGAAATTTGTGGGATGTTTTCGTTGTGGAGATATGTCTCATGCTGCTGATTTTCAAGGGTGTTTTGCCAGAGACAAAAACTGCCGTAAGTGTGGGAAGCGTGGTCACATTAGCAAAGTGTACAAATCTCCTGCATATAATAGAGTTAGTTTTGTTGAAGATGAGGCTTCTTCTCAAGAAATGTTTTTATGTGTGGATGGTGATACTGATGATGACAATGCTCACTTTGTCTTACAGAAGCCAAGAGCCTCTTTTATTCTCAACGATGTTTCTGTTTCCCTCATGGTTGATCCAGGCTCGATGTTTTCCATCATACCTTATAGCATGTATAAAGAACATTGGCCATCTGTACCACTTATACACAGTGATTTCATGCCGAAAGGTTATACAGGGAAAGTAATTAAATTGAAAGGGGTCATGGATACTTCTTTTCAATTTAAAGGTAGATCTGCTTCGGGCAAGGTTTTCATTTCCGAAGAAGGCCCAGCAATTCTTGGGTGGTTACAACAGTACGACTTACATATTATTCTTGACCCAAGGTCTGACGATGTGGTACTTGCAGTTGATGATTTTTACAATGTTGAAAATGTTCTTTCTAAATTTTCTGATGTTTTCCGTCCTACATTGGGCAAATTGAGAGGTTACTTACATGAAATTAAAATTAAGGAAAATGCTTCCCCAGTTAGACATGCTTTAAGAAGAATTCCCATTGCTGTTAGGAAAGAGGTAAAGGAAATGCTTGACGACATGCAAAAACAGGACATAATTGAACCGGTGGAAGCTTCTGAGTGGCTTTCGCCAGTTGTTGTCACACAGAAAAAGGACGGTAAACTCCGTTTTTGTGTTGACCTTCGTTCTCTTAACCAGAACATTATAGTCGACAAATTTCCTTTGCCTAACATTTCTGAAATGGTCTTACTTATGGACAAGGTTAAATTCTTTAGTAAACTGGACCTAAGGTCCGCATACCATCAAGTTGTATTACACCCTGACTCCAAAAAGTTTACTGCCTTTGTTACCATTGAAGGGGTGTTCCAATTTAAAAGGTTGCCTTTTGGCCTTGCCTCTGCGGCAAGCGTTTTTCAACGCATGATGCATACCCTTTTCAAAGACTTAAAGCATGTCCACTTCTTCCAAGATGACATCTTGATTACAGGTATAGATGAACTTGAGCACAATTCTAATCTGTCAAAAGTTTTACAAATTCTTTCTACTGCTGGTCTTACTTTGAGAAAAGACAAATGTCAGTTTTTGTTAACTGAAATCGACTATCTGGGGTACACTATTTCTCAGAATGGTATTAAGCCAAAGGAAGATCTCTTAAAAGCTATCAAGTATGCTCCCATTCCTACTGACAAAGACCAACTCAAGTCTTTTCTTGGTCTAGTGGAGTACTACTCCAAATTTGTTCCTAATTTCTCACATAAGACTGAACATTTACGAATGTTACTTAGGAAAGGTGTGCACTTCGAATGGGGAACTTTACAGTCGAAAGCTTTTGAAATGGTTAAAAGTGATATCATTAATGCTGGCATTTTGACAACCTTTGAACCAAGTAGAGATACTTACGTTACAGTTGATGCAAGTGCATACGGTATTGGCGCTGTGTTATCTCAGAGGTCGGGAGGAAGTGAAAAAACTGTGGCGTTTGCTTCTCGCTGCCTCAATCCCTCTGAGCGCAACTACGCTGTCATCGAGCGTGAGGCTCTAGCTGCCGTTTGGGGCGTTTCGCACTTTCGTACCTACCTGTGGGGTATGGTATTTTGTCTAAGAACTGACCATAAGCCCCTTCTCAAAATTCTGTCACCGGGCGGGGCCAATAATGGTTCTCCCCGCCTAATGAAGTTTGCTGCCAAGTTACAAGACTACACCTATAAATTAGAGCACATTTCCGGTTGGAGGAATACACAAGCAGACTGCTTGTCACGTCTTCCTGTTGTTTCAGAGGATGGTGGTAAGGATTTGGAGGATGAGAGTGTCTGTTTAATTGCTGCCTTTGAGGATGTTTGTTCTTCTGAATTTCACTCTATTTCTAGAGATGAATGGCATCAAGCCGTCTTGGAAGATGCTGATTTTGGAGAGTTGGTTGATGCTATTCGTTTAGGATGGAGAAGGGAAGGGAATGTTAAACCTTCTCTGCGTCCTTTTGTCAAATTACAAGAAGAATTGAGTTTGGGTATGTCCGATGATTTGGTGTTGCGCGGTGAGAGGTTTGTACCACCATCTTCTCTCAGGAGAAAAGTTTTTTGTTTAGCTCATGAGGGACATCTTGGGCAAAACATGACTCTCAGGAGGATTAAAAAGAACTTTTGGTGGCCTGGAGTTGACGATGATGTACGTAGGTGGGTTGAGACTTGTCTTCTGTGTAAAGAGAGTGAAAAGAGGTTGAAAATATCCTCTCCTCCACAGGGCTCCATTGTCAGCTCTTGTGTTTTACCTTGGGATAAGTTATGTTTAGATTTTATTGGTCCCATGGATTCCTTACCTGCTGATTGTAGATTTGCGTTAGTTCTTGTCGATGTAGCCTCTAGGTGGTTGTGCGTAGAATTTATGAGGAATATTACCACTGACGCTGTTATAAAGCAATTAAGGTCCCTTTTTCTTAAGGAAAGCTTTCCGAAAATCCTCGTTACGGACAATGGCACCCAACTCACCTCGTCCTCTATGCATTCCTTTTTAGCCAATCATGGAATTCAACACATTTGCACTTCACTTTACAACCCCCAGGGCAACGGTTTGGTGGAACGAATGAATCGTTTGATTAAGGGTACCATACAGTTGTCAGTGCAAGGACAGAAAGATGTACGTAGGGCAATAGAAGACATGGTGTGGTCTTACAATACCACAGCCCATGGAGTGACTGATTTGGTCCCGTTTGAATGCATGCGTGGAAGAACTCCCAGAACTAAGCTAGTCCCACAGTGGCTATGGGAAGGTATTGTTGCTTCCAAGGTAGTTCCTGGAAAGGTAGGTAGAGTTGAAGTGGGCGACTTAGTCAAAATCAAGTTAGGACGTAGGGAGTTTGGCATGAATAAGTTTTCCGATCCTATGAGAGTCAAGGAAGTACACAAATGGCATGTTGTGCTAGAGAACGGACAAAATTGGAATTTCCGCAGGATTGCCTTATACGCCAAGAAGCAGGTTCCTAATGGGAAAATGGTTGAGCAATCTTCCAGTGACTCTCTTCTCGGGGATTCTCATGTCGCTTCAGGTTCTTCTCAGGGAACTTGTCAGTTACCAGACTCTTTTCCTGTTACACCCACCTGTTCAAAGGAGTTTCCATCCACTCCTGGGTCTTCACAAGGAGTGGCCTCCACTTTGAGTCGCACTTCTTATGGAAGGACCCCTCGAGTTCCTAAGAAATTTAATGATTTTGTCAAATATTGATTTTTCTTCTTCTCTGTTCTCGCCTCTGTTATCTTTCTTCTCATCTTCTGTTGTTCTTTCTCTCTTCTTTTCACTTGTTTTTTAGTGTTTTTTTTTTCCCTTTAAGGGGAGGAGATATGTTGTGCCTCTCATCTTAATATTATTACTGTTTCCTTAAGCTTAGAGTGTTATGCCAGCATGTATTCCGTGTTCTCTTACCTGTATGGTTCCATGTTCTCCATTCTGATCCTGGCGGTTGCTGAGGCAGGATGGTTGGTACTTGTACTGCTGTGCTTCTTGAATAAACTCACCTTAAACCAGCTCCTGAACCACGACTCTTCACTTCATTAACTTAAACTGTGATTGAGAGGTATAGTTACAGAAGATTGAAAAGATAAAAGTAAAGATCCATAGAATATTATGTTTTTTTAAACAGAGGAGCAGATGCACAGTCATCGCTGGGATCAGTTATTTTCTGTTGCCTTTTGGCGCGCTGCGCTGAGGGAAGCAGTTCCACCTGAGTTCAAAGCGCAGAGACTGGCTGATAAGTTGCATGATTGTTTTACCCCTCACAATTCCCCCTTCCTGAACGGATTTTTGTATAACTCATATTCAGCAAGGCAGCAGGCTGACTTTGCATGGTTGAAAGGGTTGGCAGTGCGTGCACCCCCCCTTTTTGTGCCGTAAATCACTGGGGCATGTGCCAATGTGTGCATGATTATATTCTTGTTTCAGGCACAAATCTAACATTGCTTACACCCAGTTTTGCCAGTCACTGTCTTTGTTAGAACAGATTCACAGTTGCTTTATTAACCTTCCTGCTTTCTCAAATTTGCTTGAAAATTAACCATTTTCCCACTATTTATTTTTTAATTATCTCGGGGGGAGAACCACCTTAAATGGTTCGGGCCCACTGGCTGCGCTCAATCGCATTACCGTGTCACCAGCTGAAGATTAGATAAAAGGTGTGTCACCAACATGAAAAGTTTGGAAAGCTGTGATGTAGAGGATGGTGTGGGTGACAAGTGTGCAGCAGGGTGGGCGGATGCCTAGACACCATGGGTGCGACAGGACCGTCACCCTACTCCTTGCTCCTCACTCCTCACTCTGCACTCGCCTGCTGCTCGCGGCTCATGGCTCCTGCTCGTGCACTCTGAAAGATCGCATCAAAGCCTGACTACAGTCTGAAACACAATGAGGCAATTACAGCCCTCTGTTTCCTAGCTTAACTGTCGGAAAAATATGCATGAACTCAGAGATTTTTCAAGTTAATATATTCCTGAGATTCATCTTAAAGCTGTACACCAGCAATCAGTTTTGAATTCCAACTGAGCAAAAGCCTCTTAAATTTACTGCGTTTGACATCCCGAGTTTACTTTACTTCTGATTGTATACATAACTCTGCTGTAAATATGAGAGGGTATCTGTTGTCTAGATTTGAGACAGGGCCCTATGTGATTATGATAAAACATTTTCACTTTACCTCTTTACCTTTCTTTGACTGCATTTTTTTGTGCAGAAGATTTAGCAATACAAATCCTGGAACCCTTATTCTTTTTCGTTCGACAAATCAGATTTACACTTGTGAGTATTCTGATCAAAACGTGTATTTCTAATAGTAAAAGGTTTTTTATTGAGGAAGGCCTCTTTTCACAGAAAAAGTGATTATGAAGTTACCGAGTGGCATGAACCTTTGGAGGGTGGCCAATGTGGAGCAGGGGAGGATGAAGAATGTGTTTATACAATGTTGTGTGTGTGTGTGTGTGTGTTCTTGCATATGTAAAACAAACTTAAAATGTATGATCTCTTTCGAGTGACATCAAGGATGATTTGACGCTGTCTTGGGTGATAGGAGTGTATCTGCCAACAAGTCACATCAAAAGCAGTTTTAATGAACGAGTGATTAAGCTGAAGGGTTGACAACTTGATAAATCATTGGGCTGTTTAGAGGTAGCATTTGAATATATTATTTGAATTCAAGGACCAGGAGTTTTTAGATGCATGTTGCTTCAAGGAAATGAAACTGATATGGGCATGTCATTTAGGTGCCCGGGCGTTAAAGAGTATTTGTGTGGCAAAAGTTGAAGACCTTGTCAAGTGGAATAAGTGAGTATTGAGGCAGACTAATTTAGAGACTTGCTTAGTAGATAACTCTGGTCATTATTATTAAGAAAGACGTTGTTTTGGTGAAAGAAATGTAAGTTGACTTGGTTGATTCCCTTATTAGTGGAGAAGCGTGGCTCAATGGTTAGAGCGGCAGACCCTGATGCAGAGGTCTGGCCCGGGACCAGGGTTCAATTCCTGCCTTGGCGGCTCTTGGACTCAATTTCCCTGGAACTGATAATTCTCGCCTCGGCGCCTAGTCTAATCATGGGTCCCACCCTGTGACTCTGGGCAATAGCTTGCTTAATCTCCACAACGTTTACAAAAATAGAGCCACCCAATATTCCCAGAGGGACTGGGCATAATCAGTAACAATATACAAAAATTGTCCCTATAGGATTCGTTCAATCACAACTTAATAAATTCAGTAATTTGTCACCATCGTGATCAATTATTCAGGAGAAGCAAGGAAAAAACAGATTTAAACTGTTTTTTATTATTCCAATTATTCTTTTGTACACGCAAATATGTAGAATATGGCAACCAGAATACTACTATATTGACAGATACGAGTCTGAGTAGTATGGCAACTTTTGCAATATACATGTAAAACAAATACCATGTACGAGAAAAACTTTTCACAGTACAATCATTTAGAAATCAAATGATGATACAACAATGAGCAAAACGTTGTCAAGCGTCGACGTTTCGGTCCTTTGTTGGTAAATCAATCCATCGGACCATCTTCAGGACCAAGCGTTGCACATATTTATAGATGAAGTAATGGCTGTTCACCTATCTCGTCTTATGCATCTGATTCTAGCGTCACCAGAGGAGCGAATACGTCACTGAATGACGTGAAGGAAGCACCGTCGTTACTGCCCACTCGACTCAGTCGCGAAGGTGCTTCCTTCATCTATAAATATGTGCAACGCTTGGTCCTGAAGATGGTCCGATGGATTGATTTACCAACAAAGGACCGAAACGTCGATGCTTGACAACGTTTTGCTCATTGTTGTATCATCATTTGATTTCTAAATGATTGTACTGTGAAAAGTTTTTTTCTCGTACATGGTATTTGTTTTACATGTATATAGCAAAAGTTGCCATACTACTCAGACTCGTATCTGTCAATATAGTAGTATTCTGGTTGCCATATTCTACATATTTGCGTGTACAAAAGAATAATTGGAATAATAAAAAACAGTTTAAATCTGTTTTTTCCTTAATCTCCACAACGGCCCCAGCAGCGATTGGATGCCTGGCTTCACCTTGGGGGTGCCCAGGAGTGGACATTTCACAGGAAAGCCAGGATGGGTTCCACAGCGGTATGAATACAGCGCTACGAGACCTCTGTGTAGAAGTGTGCTATATAAATACAAACACATTTACATTTACATTCCGGACCTAAAGTGCACACCAATACTCCTGGTAATGAGTGAGAGCACAAGAAATGAAGTAAATGAACAGTGGCAGTCATAGAGTTGGTGCAGGTGACACAGGCGATTGCAGATAAGTCAGATTTTATAGAGTTCAATATGAATTGCCGGAAAGCTATCCAATGTTGTTTACTGGAAACCAACTGGGCATTTAAGACAAAAGGTAGGAATGTCTACTTCCAAATCAATCAAATTAAAACATTTGGTAGATGCTCAGATACAATGGTAGGTATAAAGGTGAGGGTATTTATTTACCACAATCTACGTATAAAGATATAAAGTTCTGAGATGTCCAATTCATTTTCAAATATTGGTTAAAATGGAACACTGCTGTCCTATAAATGTTTTAACCAATAACTAATTGACAAAAATACGTACCCAAATCTATACATTTAAGAAAGTTATCAAAACCCACACTATAAATCATTGTGAAGAAGCCACTGTAATGAAGGGACACTGGTATAATGATTACACTTACCTTATAAGTAAATGTAAATAAATGATACCCATATAAGGATGAAACACAATCCGATATAGTAAATCTACAGGGACGTTACAGAATTAACTGAGCTTGCTAGGTCTGGCAACAGACAGCTAAAGGTGTTGGATGACCTCATGTAATCAATGACAATAATTATAGGCACAGAAAACGTAGGCTTTGGGTCATCCCTTGCAGCCGTGGGCTTTCATGTGTTTGCCGTTGCTTGGATAGCCTGCCAATCCACGGGATGACATTTTTTAGATGGTTACAGTGTCCCATTGGTGTTACTATTAAGTCATTCGGTTTTGATAATCGAACAGCTGGTGGCCTTTTTGCTATGCTGCAGATATGACATCACAGTTAAGAGTCAGTGTGTGTCGTTTGATGCATTTACTTTGCTAGCACAGCATTATTTTAAAGTTAGAGTCATGGGCATTTTGTTGACACAGCGAGTTGTGTTTGGATGCATTAGCCTGACAATGTTACCCACTATTCACACTTGACCACTCATATTGTATTACTTTGCTGGAATGATAAAACATTTTGGGTATGGCTCTTTTATGTGACAAAGTAAAACCATGCACTCACATAGGCTTTCTTAAAGATGCAAAAAAATACTGACCTGTTGTGTATATTCCACTGCTTCTACGAGGTTGTTATCAAATTTTCCATACAATCCTTCCTCTTGCTAACAAACTAGTAACTACTAGTTACTAACAATCGCCCTGCCTTAACAAATTTGCTTTGAACATTTATTTTTCACATTTATAAAGTGCTCTGTAACCCTGCGGGCATCCTGGCGCTGAGAGAGCGGCAAGTGGTCGGAGTAAGTAGGCTATCGAGAAATTATGAGGCGAGCGGCAAGGACAGTATTGTTACTAGGCAAAAATTCTCAAACCTTTGGAAAGAGCCAGGTCGTGACTCTTTTTCGAAACAACATCAGGCTCTGACTGCTCCTGATTTCCAGGGGAAGACGATTCCAGAGGCGGGCAGCTGCCACACTGAAAGCTCTCCCTCCCAGAGTGACCTTCCTTATCCTAGGGATTCTAGCCAGGCTGGCAGATGATGAGCGGAGAGTACGAGTCGGTTCATACCATTGGAACCTATCCGGGATCAGCTTGGGACCTTGCCCATGGAGTGCCCTGAAAACTAAACAGAGAGATTTAAACAAAATCCTCTGAGCAGCTGGCAGCCAGTGTAACTCTGCCAGTGCTTGAGTTGTCGAAGAGCGACGTGCTCGACCTAATGCTAGCTTAGCTGCTGCCGCCTGGATACTCTGAAGCCTAGAAATCAGGTATCCAGGGGATTCCAAAAGCAGGGCATTACAGTAGTCCAGGCGTCTCAATATAATACTCCTTACTACCGTAGTTCGAGCCAGTACTGGCAACAGTGGTAACACTTTCTGGAGTCCTCTGATAAGGGTGTAACAGCCTCCCACCAGCTTATTAACATGAGATTCCCGATTTAATTTCTCATTAAACGGACCCCCAAATTTCATATGGTAGTTACTGGTGTCGGCATACCATCCGAAGTTATGGGCCAGAAGTCAGCTGGCAGGGCTCGAGGGACCCCCCCACCTTGCAATGCAAGATCTCAGTTTTTTCATTGTTAAACTGAAGTGAGTTTTCCTTCAGCCATTTCACCATCTCTCGCATGTATGCGTCTAAACTGTCCAGTGTGTCCACCTGGTCACCCTCAAGAGATACCACGAGCTACGTATCATCAGCATAGTTGATCACGCTGATTTTGTGTACCTTAATGATCTCCAACAGAGGTCGCATATACATGTTAAACAGCACAAGACTGATGGAGGAACCCTGTGGTACCCCATGCCTATTCTCTACAAATTCCGACTGGTAGGGAGGGAGCACTACAGCTTGCCATCTGTCTGAAAGGTAGGAGCGCATCCAGCTCAGTGCTTTACCCCTCACCCCTAGATCTTCCAGCCTTGACAGAAGAATGCCATGGTTGACCGTATCGAACGTGGCGGACAGGTCCAGCAGTATCAACACTGCCGATTGACCTCTGTCCGCCCGCATACGGAGATTATCTAAAACGGCCACTAAGGCTGTCTCTATTTCATGCCCCGGTCTGAACCCAAACTGTTCCTCCTCCAGTTTGCTGTTTGTCTCCAGAAAATGGGACAGTGTTCTACTTACCCAGCATTCCATGATCTTAATCGGGTAAGGTAGCAGGGAAATTGGTCTATAGTTTTTATAACATCCTGGGGCTAGTGTGGGCTTCTTCAGAAGTGGCGAGATCACAGCCCGCTTCCAGATGGACGGTACCACACCAGAACAAAGAGACTGACAGCATAGCTGGTATAGAATAGGGAGGAGTTCTGACCCCAAATCTTTCATCAGCTTAGGAGGCATAGGATCCAGTGGTGACCCAGATGAGATTCCCAGAGCTATACGGATGAATTCCTATTCAGAAGGTGCGGGAAGACTGTACATATTAGCCTGAGGGGCATTCAACGCACATATACCATCCTCATTGCCACAGTCACAGCTCCCCCCCTTTTCCTGATCTAAGTGAGCAGATAGGGGTGTATCTCTCAGGCCTTCCACGATTTTGTTTATTTTTTCGTGAAAAAAGAGGGCCAGTCTATCGCACAGCTCCTGAGTGGGTTTGATTTTACTATTAGTACATTTAGGATAAGTCATCTCTCTCACTATCCTGAAAATGTCTCTAGATTTCTTAGAGCTGTTCAAAATTGTAGAAGCAAAATAATCAGCTTTGGCCACGCCAATCTTTTTTTAATATTTTATTATGACAAGCCTCCAGCTTGATTTATCCTTTTCCAGATAAGTTCTCCTCCACTGTCTTTCTGCACTTTCCCATAACAGCAACCTTTCTAGACATACTAAACAACCATTTGCTAATTCAATTGTTTTGCACAAATATGTATATAATTAAGTATTCCCACCCTATTATAACTAACATCCTTTCATCACTAGTTAACACATACTAAATATATTCGATATTTCCGTGCCCCCTGATTAAGCAGACAGCACTTTATTTAAAATGTTTTTCTATAGATGTTACCGCGGGCTACCCAGATCATCAATAATCAAATATGTAAAGGTCATTTCATGTCTTGTGTCTGTTTTATACTGCTATATTGTTGTATTTTGTACTTTTATGGCAGCATGCTCAGCCAAATAAAGTTGATTTGACTGACTGACTAAATATATACTACGCTCAAGCTGTAAAAATTCATAATTTAGAAATATATACTTTCATACATATTTGCCTTATTGTGTAATATAATACTACTATTTGTAACTCATTTTTCTTTCATTGCGCTTCTTTTACTTTTCAGGCCCTTCTGCATTCATTTTGAAAATGTTCTTCTGGTTATAATGCAACACGCACCAATATATATACCAAAATACATGACAGTGTCGAAATAAAAAAGAACCTGTATTACAACTTTATCTACAGCATTTTTACATTTGCTAAAACAAAATAAATGACTAGTCAAACCTATTAGATTTTTATTTTCATTTGATTTCTCTGTGACATATCAGTACTATTTTGCTGCCTAAGACACTGTACCTGTTGCCTAAATGCATGGTTGAAGGATATTCCACTTTATTTCTTTACTCGGCATGGGCAGAGCAAACCCAAATTGAACTTTTGGTACTCTTCCTGCATGACTCTACATACCCAGAAGGTGTTTCTCTTCATTTGCTACAGTCTCCAAGAGAAGACCAGGCACCTGTAGAAATGTTTTCTTTTTTATGTTCAAGCCTACGAACTCCTATGTTTTGTAACCCTTTCTGGAGGAAAAGGATAAGCTCATGCAAGACATTTATGGCCAGCTGTCAGCTGCATGTCCACTTCATGAGGAGCTGGTGAATATTTGATGAGCAGTCTGGTGCTCCTCATAAAGTGTTCACCAGTCCAACATGCATCAGTGTTATACTGCTATAGGTTTGAATATTTATCAGCTGCTCTGTCAGTTTTACCGGTGGAACAGACAGGCTAGTTAGTCACAGCTGCTCCATTTCTCAGATGAGTAGTGCAGTAAAAGAGAGACACACAGACTGTGCTTTTGCAATGCTGGGAAGTGTGCAAAGAGTGTAGTAGATGTCTTTAAGGCTTTTCCACACTGCATCCCTTGGGCAGATCTGGAGAGCTATCATGGCACATGGGGTGGTGGGGCCTCTAAGCCTTAGGGGCTTTGCTTGTTGGTCTTAGGGGAGGGAGGAGACCTCACAGGATTTTCTGATCCTTAGCCCATGCGAGAGTCCCTGGAACTACAAAGGCAGATGGATGGGTTTGCAGAGCTCCAGGCAATATGGAATTTGCACTCCAGCCATTTTTCAATGCAGTGGAGCATGTCATTAAACTCTCCCGGTCCTGGGAAAGCCAGGAAGGGAAGAGTGAAGGGGAAAATCTCATATCAGTCATTATTTCTTGTCTGTGTTGTTGAATTAACTTACAACTCAATTATTGTATTTCCATTACTGTTAGTTAAAAGGGCATGTGGATATTTGTATCAAGGCCAGTGCTTGAGTCCATAAAGGTTTTGGATGTGCTATCCATTGAAACTGCTTGAAAATGTTTGCTTAGTATCATTTTTGGATGTAACCTGACCCCTTTGGGACACCCCACCACCGCATGGCAAGATATGTATTTTTCAGGGCGAGGTTATACAGGCACTTTGAGGATCGCTATCTTGCAGTGTCAAGGGGCGTGGGTGTCTCAGTGACCAGGAAAGCTATGCTGGTGGGAGATTAGTCTCCTGGCAGGGTCGCTCAAGCCAGACGAAAGGTGAAAGGGTAGAGACTAGGTCAAGCGCAATCCATTAGTTCTCCATATTAGGGGTTGGGGACAAGGCGAACAACCCTGTTCTTTAAAAAGCATTTGTTATGGACACAGTAGCAAGAACCTCTAAGTGTTTTGGGCACAAGAGATCTTCAGAGGCTCTGCAAGAACCAGGCATGATTGACAGTAGTCAAAGCTGCAAGGAAAATACTGACTTGATGACAGAAGTTCTAAGTGCCAAGTTCAAGACCAAACCTGGATCCTGGAACATATAGACTATGTATGACAAAGGTGAGCTGGTAGAATGGAAAACACCACAGAAGAGATAGCACTGTACTCTGGAAAGGACGATGACCAATATCACAAAGGAGTAGCCATCATACTGAACAAGAGGACATAGAAATGCCTAAGTATGTGGAAGCCAGTCAACAGCAGACTCTTGACAGCCAGGTTAAAAAGCAGACACATCAATACCATCACTACCTAGTGTTATGCTCCAACAAATGACGAAGAAAAACAAATTGTCATGGACATATTCTACAAACAAATGCAAGTTGAGCTTGAAGCTGTACAAAACCAGGACTTGAAGATTATGATGGGGAGGCCTGATTGGTAAAGTGAGAAATGACAACACAAACCATGACAGAGTCATGGAAATGGAAGGTTGTGGAGCAATAAATGATAATGGAGAAAGACTGCTGGAATTGTGCACCACAAATGATTTGATCGTAGGAGGGATAATCTTCCACCACCATCATATTCATAAACCAGCTTAGTGACCACCCAAAGGCATAGACAGAAACCAGATTTATCACCTGATGATAAGCTGCACATGGAGATGCTCACTGCAAGATGTCAGAGTGAGGAGGGGAGTGGATTTTGTCAGTGAACACTATTTAGAGACTACTCATGTGAAGCTGAAGCTCAGAAAAACAAAATGCAAAACATCAGGATGACTGCACTTTGATATGGCAAAATTATAGGACCCCAAGTCCCAGAAGGCATTCATCTTACAAATCACAAATAGGTTCAACTCCTGGTAGACATGGAAGATTAGCCTGAGCTAGATGCAGACACAGTAAACAAGAAAATGGAACAAATCTCTTCAATATGTGTGCAGAGCAGTGAAACATGCTTGGGAACCAAGAGAAGGTATAGGAAAGAATGGATAAGACAGGACACATAGCAACTGTTGAAGACAAGAGGGCAATAGAAAAGAAACTCATGGAGGCCAAATCTGAGAGGCTGCAGGAGAAGTACAGGCAACAGTACATAGATGCAAACAGAGCAATCAAAAGATTGACAAAAGCAGACAAGTGGGTCTTCATGGATAACCTTACCCAACAAACAGAGGAGGCAGCCACTAGAAGCGAACAGGGAAAGGTCTTCAAGATCACGAAGATAGTCATGGTAATTATCATACAACATACAACACCCCATCATGGAAAAGCAAAAGTAGACTACTCACAACAGAGCAAGAGCAGGAAGACTGCTGGACCATGCACTTCGAAGACGTCTTGAACAGACCAGTAGTAAGAAGCAAAGTGGACATTTAAGAAGCAGAGACAGACTTGGATGTGAACACTGCCCCATCACAGAAAGAAGAAATCATCAATGTCAACCAACATCTCAAGAACGGAAAAACTCATGGCCAAGACAACCTGAATGCAGAAATGTTCAAGGCAAACCCTGAAACATCAGCCAAGATCCTCCAACCAATGTTTGCATCGATTTGAGAGGGAAAGAAAGCACCAGGTGACTGGAACCATGGCATCATCATCACGATTCCAAACAAGGCAGTACTAAACAGACTGTAACAACTGGCAGGGCTACTTTCTGCCAATCCCGAGTAAAATGCTTGTGATCATCACTATACAGCACATTTCTGATGTGGTAGACTAGCAGCTAAAATACTAACAGGGTGGGTTCCGGAAGGGCAGAGGGTGTATTGATCAGAACCTTACTCTCTGCAAAGTCATAGAACAGTACACAAAGTGGTAGAATCAACTATACATAAAATGTATTGATTTTCAGTAAGACTTTGACAGTATCAACATGACAGCCTCTGGCGTATACTTCTCATAGTCAATAGTTCTTTGAATATTTTACATGCAATGTGGGAGATAGAGAGTACAGCTTCAAAGTGAAGGCTGGTGTGAAATAGGGAAGTGTGATGTCAGATTTTCTCTTCAACCTAGTCATCGACTGGGTGATGCATCGCACAACTGAAGACCAACCCAGAGGCATCAGACAAACCATAGTTTCTACACTGGAGGAACTTAATTACGTGAATGACCTAGCCTTGCTCTCTCATACACACCAGCTAATGCACAAAAAGACATCTCACCCCATAATGTATGCACATCTAGTGGGTCTGAAGATCAGCAAAAAGAAATCAGAAGTCATGTCACTCAACATCCCAAACCTTACACTAATCTAGGTGAATGGATGAGACCTAGCCATGGCTGAAGATTTCACATACCTAGGCAGTACGATCAGACATGATAAAGGGTGAGGTAGGTAAATCAAGAGTCAAATGATCAAGGATGATGAATAATGTGTGGAGGTAATGGTGCCTCCTCGGCAATGGCAGGGGATCGTTACCCCACTGCCTGGCTCAGAGACAGTAAATATAAAATAAAACCAGGTTCTTGCATCGTTTTATTTTGAATTTGCCAGCTCTGTAGGGAGGGACAGGCAGAGGGGGGAGGAGGAGTGCTACGTGCACTCCACTCCCTAAGTGCTCATGTGTCCTTTGGCCGGCACTATCAGGCTGACCAAAACACACTTGTGCACTAAGGTAACCCCCTCAGACTCCCTGGCCTGAGTGGAGCATCTTTCTAGCCCACTCAGGCCAACCCCCGCAATGCTCTGAAGCACGGGGATTGGATGGGAGTCTTTCCCAGGGGCTGCTGGACCCCGAAGGAGAAACGAGGCAGAGCTCTTCCACACTGGAGGCGGCTATTGGCTAAAGGTACATTTTTAAAATATTATTATTTCAACATTTCTAACACCCCCCACCTGCGCGATCCCCCCCTGCACTCCCTCCACCCACCTTCCCAAACGTTATGTGTGGCGACCGCCACTGTGTGGAGGTCATCTCAGTACAGCACCAACACCAAGTTGAGGCTTTTCCAGAACTGTGTTCTGCCCATACTCTTGTATGGATGAGAATGAAGGTGATTGACAAAAAGCATCACTCCCAAGTTGTGAACCTACCGCACCAGAAACCTGAGTAGAATTGGGCACATTATCTGGCCGCAAACCATCTCCAACCAGGAATTGCTCACTAGATACAAGTAAGAGAGCACGGACACCATCATTATGAAAAAAAGATGGACATGGTTAGGACAAACCATCAGAAAAGAACAATACTCCATCACAAATGCAGCTCACCACTGAATCACAGAAGGCAAATGGACAAGAGGCAGGCCAAAGAACACCTGAAGACGAACCATAGTAACAAAAAGGAAGACCCTGAAGATACACAGCTTGGGCACCATAGAGAAATTTACCCAAGACAGACAGAAGTGGCGGTCCTTCGTTGCTGCCCTGCATGCCAGTTGGCATAACAGGCAATGAGTTACACAGATATTTATGCAGAAAGAAAGATAGGGAGGACTACACAGACAGAATAGCAGACAGAGACGTACGGAGATATTGAATTATTTTACATGACCTTTCCAAAGAAAGATGGAAGTACAGTTAACAATTTCACATTGATGAAAAATCCAAATGATTCTTTTATAAGGCCAAAGTTAGATGCCCAAGTAGATGTGGAGGGTGACATTTTACTTTAGGGTCAATTACTTTGAGATACAACATTCTCAGATTAGTAAATTTAAAATACAGGAACATTGGAAATAATAAAAATCAGTAACAGAATAGGTGCATATAAAAAGAGAAGTGTAAAGATGAATATTAATTAGTGAATAATAGTTATATTGCATATTTTCCCCAGTTTCAACAGAGACGATATGTAATTAATGGCCAGATTTGGTAAATCTATTGAGGCTAGGTAAGGCAAAGGTAATTCTTTCTGATATTTTGTCTATTGTACCTACACCACCCCTCAAGGGGTAGTATTACTGTCCCTGTTGCACGACCTTGCATTTTTAGGGATTTTATTAAAGATAAGATTGTTATATCTTTTGCAGTTCCAACGCTGATTTCATTTAGTCCCTGCTTATTTCACTTGCCGCTATATGTATCAAGCTATTTAGCATTCGCAAAGGCCGAAATTCTGCGAATTTCGGCCTTTGCGAATGCTAAATAGACAAATGGAATGTATCAAACAAGTTTGATGCAAAATAAGGATTAGCAAAATTTGCTAATCCTTATTTTGCGATTGCACTTAAGGAATTGCAAATTTTGCGATTCCTTAAATGCAATGTATCAAACAAATATTATGGAAAAAATGCCATTAAGGATTAGCAAATTACCACCAACTTCTAGTTGGTGGTAATTTGCGAATTCTTATCAAAAAGCTTTTTTGAAAAAAACCAAAGGTGCCATATGACGCCCATACATGCCCTTAGGGCATGTATGTGCGCCATATGCCCCCAAATGTCTTTTTCAGGGGTGCAGCAGGGTGTTCTTGAGACACCCCTGCACCCTTGGAAAAATCCCTAATTTGCGATCAGCAAATTGCTAATCGCAAATTGCACTTTCATTCCTATGGGCCTCCTGGCCCATGGAAATGAAGGGGTAATTTGCGAATGACAATTTGCTAATCTCAAATTAGGAATGCTAAGGAATCGCTATTGGAAAGCGATTTTGTACATACATACCGTTTTGCATTTCCTAAATAGCGATTCCTTAAAATTCGCTATTTAGGAAATGCAAAATGGTTTGTTGATACATATAGCGGTAAATCTGTAAATTCACAAAAAAAGAATTACTTGTAAGTAATGCAAGTGCATGGTAAAACGATGTTAAAGAGGAAGGATAATGTTAAAGGAACAGAGGGAATCAGAGGTTTCCCCTCTATAAAGCAACTTCAAAAAACGTAAACTCAGAGTTTAATCTCAGAATTCTGAAGAAAAATGACTCAAAATTCTTGGCGAAATAGTCTAAACAACAACATTCAGACAAAGTAATTAACAACTGTAAGTGATTGACGAACTGAAAAATGGCCAATGGAACAATTTCTAGACACAGTTGGCACCATCATGTCTTTGAAAGTTCTGAAGGGGAAGATTTTAAGTTCCTTATTGTCCATGAGGTTGGAAAGCAGTGTTCATGAGCATGGTGATATCACTTCTCTATAATGTGCGGCTGCCGTGTTCTCGGCTAGAATCGCTGGATGATTTCGCTGACTCCCACCTGAAGGATGCAGGACTTCATCACTTTCAGGGCTTCTCATTGTGGTTCGCTCCTCCTGCACCAAATAAGGCACAAATATAAGATTTAGTGAACTAGATGGTTGAGGTTTTGGCCTTAGAGATTTGTTAAACATGCCTAAGAAAGAGTGCTTTCAACAAGGACAGCTGTAAGGCAGGAATGTCAGGTGTTTTGCTGGGTCATATTCAATAATTTTATGCGGTGTTCCATGCAGCATAAGCCCCTGTTTCAAAGTTAAAAAAACATACTCCAGGGGTACAAAAAATGGTAGCTTCAGCATGTGGTGTCATCTGGTCGTATAGCCATGTTAGTGGCTTCTTCATCAATAAACAGAGTAGGCTTGCCTCAAAATGTATTTCTTTCTTACTTAGGCTACAGATCCTCAACGTAAGGTCAGGTCATCCTGCCATATGTAAAGGAACATTATGTCAGGGTTGAACTAATGTCAGTTTGCTTCTTATTACAGATTGGGTGATTTTAGGCAATCTATCTGTTTAGGCCTCATTCACATATGCCATATTTTGATGGGTCTGTAAAATTTGTCTTTTGCTTCAATTCTTTAAAAACAACAGTTATTCAAGAACTATTTGCTTCAGAAGAGTTATACTACAGCCTCGTATCGCATGCTGGTATTCAACAATGTTCTAGCACAATGTGAATACAGTGTTTTACCTCGTTATTCTGAGACAACAAAATATATTTGAATACATATAGTAAGCATTGATTGTACTGACACTGTTATTTTTAACACAGTATGTAGTAAGAGATTATGTAAAAGAACTGGTTTGTGAAATTAGATTCTCCAACAGGCATATGGCACATGGCAATTATTTTCACCTCAAAGTAAATATTTGTTAGCGCTTGGTACATTATGCCACAAGCCCTTATGTTATTACTTAAGGATGATATAGAAAATTGAAATTTTATCCTAGTTACCTTTTGTTTTTCACTGCACACATTATCTGCAAAAACACAATATGATACAGTAGGTTAGTGGCGTGAATTGACACTGGCGACAATATTATTCGACAATTTTAAGCCATGTTTGTCTACTACCATCTAAACGGCGACAATGGAACTAGTGCAAACCTTTCAGACACCCACCTGCTTTTGTCAGGTATCTGTTTTTTTATTTACGTTTATTTTGAAGTTATTTTCAATTTATAACATGACAAACTTTTTATCCAGGCCAAATATTTTTCACTGACAAAAAAGAAATCACCATGAACATCATTAGATATATTTTACATTTTGCAGTTCATGAAATGCTAAATTACATACTTTTCACAAATTATTTCAGCAAATAAATCATCCCACAAAAAAACTAGGAAAAAAGAAGAAAGGAGCATGCTTGTTCAAAAATCAAGTTAAGAGGCATTTGTAGAAGACCCCCCCCCCCCAAAATGCTATTCCACTTATTTGGCAAAAATGCTATTTCACTTATTTGGCATAAAATTAAATCTGCAATTAGTCAATTTGCTGAATTTCTGTTCCTGCAACACATATTTTGTTGATTCTTTCTTTCCACAGCTGAAAGATGTATGTAAGTGTCAAGTATTTTAACACAATTTCAGGAACTATGGGGTTTCAGAATCTCATTATATCCAGCAATATTTAACCTTTACAACAGTCTTGGTCCATTTGTTATGAAATTAATAACTTTTAATTAACAATACACAGCATTGGTGATGTACAAGGAAAGAAAAAGAGTGTGGTAACTTTCATACCAAAAATGAAAATAGAAAATGCCAATTAAGATATATGGTGAAAAGCTTATGAATTAATGAGTCAATGCAGAAACAAGTGACATATTTAGCCCAGAACGTACTGCTCAAAGAGGTGCTAGGTTTGGAATTCTATAGTTTGTTTTACAACATTTGCTGTTAGAGAAAATCAATTTATAGAGTTGTGTTGATCTACAAATAACCTGAATGTCCTAGTTAAATATCCTGAAATTGTAAATGGAAGGTCTTTTGTCAAAGGTATGCCTACACAACAAGTGCTCGTCTTTCCAACACTTACGTTTTAGAAATGTTCCGTTCTTAAGTATGTTGAAAGAAGACTGTTTACATATTTATTTTTTCGTTTTATAAAGCATTTAACCAATAACTTTGTCATGCATGATCAACATATTATGACAATCAAACGTATTTTATTTGACACATTACACATGTGTCAGAGTATAGTTGTGAACAGAAGTGCGATGACAAGAAAATGTTAGCAAATCAGGCCAGAGAAAGTCCAGAAAAGGAATAAGACACATTTGTCACACAAAAGTGATTTGCAGTTGGGACCTGTCTCAGCAAAACAAAACCGTCATGTCCTTTGGACATACACTCTTTGCTGAATTTGTAGATTGGTGCAGAGTCTTTGCGATGCATTCTGGGATTTTGTTTTTAGAAAAGGCATGTAAAGTTAGAATTTGATGGTAGATAAGGAATGCTTGGCCCATTCTGTGTGCCTGATCGTCTTCATTGTTTACATATTACTTCTTCTGGTCTCCACTTTATCCTTTTCTTCGACAGTTACCTTGGCTTCCGTGGATTCATTAGCTGTTTTCATTTCTAGCACCTGGTTGTTCTATACACTTACTACCCTCTATAACATTCGCAAAAAATATATTTCGTGTTATTACAGTGCCTCAATCTTTCAAATATCAGATAATAAATTCTCACTGGAATGGAGTCTTTTATACCATGTGTTTTCCCTTCTGCAACTGACTGGATGGCATTCCCAAATTGCTCACTCTTTTCCATCAATCTATTTGCAAATACAAAATCTTGAGTCATTTCTTGTATGAACTGTGGTACCAACCATGGTTTATTCTAGTTGCGTACCTCTGGACAGATACCACTCTGCCTTTTCGAAATCTGTTCACTAGCGAGTGCTCCATATGAGACATAAATACTTGCTGGTGTTATTGCTGTCGGGGTTCAGGGTAACGCTGAATTGCGATCAAAATATGAATCTAAATGTCTGAATTAAGCAGTAAATGAATGCTTCAAACTGCAACAGAGCAGAAGTATTTGCACTCCTTACTCACCTACAGCTACAGAGAACATCCCTAGTTGATCACATCTTTTCTAACGGTAAGGGTTAAGACTAGTGCCATATTATCTACTCTGATGTCCATGGAACACTGTACACTCCAAGCAATACTTACATGATTTGAAGATCACGCATATAATAAGCACAAACACTGCAAGAATTCCGGATTTTATCAGGCATTCTGATGGGAACCGATGCCTTTGACCTGCAGAAGTAGAAAGGATAAAAATAAGACATTGAGTCAATGACATTTCCAGCATATCTGAACGGTTTTCAGCCAGTTCATAGAGCCATAAGCCCAAAATAATTTGACAGACTCACATCCCCAGTGTGACTTTAGGGGATGAAGAAGTTTGGTTCTAGATGGCTTCTTGACATTGTGGTCTGTATCATCCATCATTGTCAATAATCCCTACTCCTTTGGTCTATTGATTTCTCCTGAATTGTTCATGTTGGACTCTGCCCTTTTTGCATGGTTACCCTGTGTTTTTGTCTTCCTTTGCTGAACTTATTTTTGTTGGGTTTCAGAACTCTCTGCACTTTACCCCTGCTAACCAGTGGTAACGTGCTTGCTCTCTTCCTTGAAAACATTGTAAAATTGGCCGACACCGATTAATACATTTAATTTACTAGTAAAGTTCCTAATATATGACACTACATATGCCCAAGGCCTGTAAATTAAATGCTACCAGCGGGCTGCAGCTCTCAATGTGCCACCCACAAAATAGCTCTGCAAAACATGTTTCAGGCCTGCCACTGCAGCCTGTAGTGCAGTTTGAAACTGCCATTTTGACTTGGCAAACCATGACTTTCCTTTTTAATACCTATAAGTCACCCTTAAGGAGGGCCCCACGAGACTCATAGCGCAGATTGCATTGTTTTCGAAAAGTAGACATTTTTTATGTCTTGACTAAGCCAGGGCGGAGTTCGTGGAGTTCCGCTATGTGGAACGCCGTGAAGTTAAAATAAAACTCCACTGCGCAACACAGAGCTCCACAAGCTTCAAAGTTTCTTTCGAAAAATGCTGCTCACTGTGATTTTAAGCGCCTGGTGCTTGTCCACACTGTGCAATCATCGCGAACAGCACCACGCACAGCACGAGTAAAATCCACCTCCCGGCGAGATATTTCCTTGTTCGCGATTGTCAACATTAAGTTCGCTAGCTTGAAAAATCAACCTCCCTGCGAGATTTTTCAACTTGAGCAGTCGCAAGCATACACCACCACTCACAATGAGAAATATGACTGCCCGCGTTGAGAAATCTCGCTGGGAGGTTGATTTTCCACGCTCGCGCTCGCCAACTTAATATTGACAATCGTGAACGAGGAAAAATCTCTCCAGAAGGTGGATTTTACTCGCTCGCGCTCGCCAACTTGACATTGATGAATGTGAGTGAGGGAAAAACTCTGCTCCGCTATACGGAGCGGAGTTTTTCAGAACTCTGCGAGCTCCGCGAAACACGGAGTGCGGAGAACTCAAAAAAACTCTGTGATCAGTGCGGAGTTCACCTCCCAGACTTAGTCCTGACAGTGGAAGGCTATCTCTACTATAAACTAACACTGGGTCACCTTATTACACTTAATAGGTGAAATCTTTAGTTTGGGAACAGATAAATACTTATTTCACTCATTTATATTTTCATTTAAAAATCTTTTTAGCTATAAAGTCAGATTTTAACTTATTACTCTAAAAATGCTACTTTTACAAAGTTGGCATTTTTCCACGGAAACTAGTGCTGCATGTAAAATTCTTCTTCGCTCACAGAATTTGCTGAATTCGGGAATTCCACGCTCCGCTGAGTTCCAAGATAGATAAATTCCAGCTCAACGGAATTTATATTTGGTTAGCGGGCTTGAGCCAGGTTTTTGCGAGTGCTCGTAAGCGCTGGGGAGAAATGCCTACAAGCATTAGCGAGATTTGCCAATTGCCCGCGAGTGCCAGCGAGACTTGCCGACTGCCCGCAAGCTCTCACGAGACTTGCCGCCCGCTAGCGCAGTTTATTAATGGCAGAGCCCTAAGATGGTTCACATCTTACCTTTAAAATCGCACACAACAAATAAAAATGAACAACTGTCCCTCAAAGCCTACATTAGTTCCACATGTTATACCACAAGGCTCAATTCTCTCCGCGTCCCTTTTCAATCTCTTCATAGATTTCCTTACTGTTATCCTGAACGAAGCAGTGGTCAAATATCACCTGAAGACACCCAACTCTTCTACAAAATTAAATCGCACAGTGATATCCTACATCTGAACACCACACTAATCAAGATACACACTTGGCTTAACATCAGCCACTTAAAGTTGAATCGCAACAAAACTGTACTACTACTTTTCTGTCCTAAAAATAACCCTCTACCAATGGAAGATTGAATCAAGAATCTGGATGCCCTATATTGTTCCCTTACACTATCCAAATCCATAAAGACCTTGGGTATCACCCGGACAAAAACCTGTCAATGAAGGACAGCAAAAACAACTTATCCAAAGTTGTGCATTACACACAAAAAACACCTCAAGAAAATCAAATGTTCACTCCCTCTGATAACTTTAAGATGGTAGGGCAATCTCTATTTCTTATAAAACTAAATTATGGCAAAGTCATTTTCACAGGAACAATGAAAAGAACAGTTCTAAACTTGGCTGCCCGGCTCCTAACAGGTTTTAAACGGTTCTAGCACATCTCACCGTCCTGAAGAATCTCAATTAGGTTTCCCATCGAAGGAAGATGCATCTACAAGACCGCCTGCATCACCCACTCATTCCTCCATACACAACCCCTACTGTCTAGAGACCAAACCTTCAAAAGCAGGAAGAGTCAAGACTCCGCTGCAACCCCTCTTATTCCTGTTTCAAACGGGACCTTAAATACCTACTGCTCAACAAATACTTCAAAACGCACACAAAGCGAGCTATGTTCCCAAAGCTCACACCCAAACGGATATATATATATATATATATATATATATATATATATATATATATATATATATATATATATATATATATATATATATATCTTTAATACTTGATAATAAAAAAAACTTTGCAATACAAAGAATAAAATAAAACATCAAATATATGAAAAATACACATTAAAAAAGTTTTACAATCTTATCTAAAAATCAAGGGGTAAAGAAAGTAGATAAACAAAAGGCATGGGCTGTTTAGTAAAGAAATAACCATAACCCTTATTGAACTCATCCTACCCCAAATCCTTGCTCATATACATAGACAGCAATTTGTAATCAGCACAAAAACAAGCAGACAACTAAAACACAATAACATATTGTCATGTCAAAGATACATGTCCGAAACAGGCCAGACACTGGAAGCCATAGCTAAATTACAAAATCTGAGCAGAGAGTTGGTATACATACCATTTAAGCTAGAATCGTTAAAGGAGACTTTAGGCTGTTTTCACGAAAAACGGTAAATTGCAATGGGCTTACACTAAAATAGGGGCTTTAGCGATTGGTGGTAGACTCAGTTTTTGCAAAGTCTGCATGTCTGAAATATCAAGCCACATGATACAGCTACAATTCACCTTTCAATCTTTACATAAAAGTGCCTTAGGGTCAGTCAGGGTAGTATACTGTAAGAAGGGCAGGTACCATTTTTTAATGCCTAATCTCGTCCCATCTGTTCAGCTCCTAGAGCTGACGACTCCACTTTAAAAACAAAACAATGAAGGTATTTTACCAAGGCACAATTTAGGATAATGTCTGATGAAGCAAAACAAGCCAGCGCTGCCTCCCGGCAGGACCTTGAACCCCGAGCAATCCACCTCCTTCGTAACAGCACCCTCCTGCCATTCATAAGGGACGGGCTTAGAAATAATACATGAATTATATCTTCTTTGAGTTGTTTACATAGCTGGCACTTTGTCTATTCCTCACCTCTTTTCTATACTAGGTAATACGTTGGAATCAGGATTACCTCCATCCTGAGTCTCATAAATTGTACTTTTTGCTGATCGCAGTAGAGCTCGCTTAGATAATGCTGCTGTTTCAAGCATTTGTAGGTGTGCAGTATCATCCAGCCATGTTTACGCTGAGTGAGGCAAGCCTTGTCCTCTTGTAATGAGAGGTGTTTAACACAGATTTTTTCCACTCTTTTAAATTTCTGGAAGCTAATGCCAAGGCCCCAGTCTAAACCAGGTGAACTCAAAGCCTCAGACAGGTAGGACCTTGGCAGGGACTTTGGCATTCATTCTAATTGTAGCTCAAAACGGTGGCCCGGTAAGTCTTCATTAGCAGGCCTAAGTTTGTGACAACTTATTGCAAAGACCGCTTTCCGAGCCAAGACTGGCCTAGAGATCCCAAACTCCAGCCTTACTTGACCTGGAGAAGTGTAGTAAGGAAGCTGAAAAAATGTTCTGTATATCTTAAGAAGCACCCTGTCCAGAGTTGCAGCATCACGTCCTTTAAGGACCTCACTTTTGTAAGTTAAAGTAGGGAGAATCTTTGCTTGCACCACCTGGAGGAGGGGTATAAACGGGTGGCTTTTTAGTTTTGTATAAGAGATCTAAGAGTAATAAAAAGTGCAATGCCCTTCTTCTTGATTTCACTTAATTGATCACAGTATCTCCCATTGTTATTAAAGTGGATTCCAACTTATAGCTTTTGCTGCACTCCAACCTTTCTTGGTCCAGAACCCATGACAGTTTTTGCATTTTAGTCCCTCAGGCCACGAGGATATTGGTTTTCTTTTTATTGATATTCAGGTCATTCCTGGTTGAAAAAGCAGAGGTAGCATCCAGAAGGCATTGCAGGCCAACCGTGGTTTACTATTGAATACCTTGGGCCTGATTACGATGTCAGGCGTAAAGCCTCTGACCAGCGGTCGGAGGTTTTACACCCAACATGGTAGGTTTAAAGTCTAACCCCCGTATTAGGATGATGGTGGTCGGCGTTTAATCCTTTGGGAAATCCGACATGGCTCTGACGTGCTCAGAGATCGGTGATCACTGTACAGTTTATCCCGAAAACCAAAGAGGATATAATATTCAATAAGGGCAAACAGACATAGGTGCAGTCAAATAAATAAGCCCCAGAGCTTGCTAGATATGAGAGACCAGGAGGTTTGTACGGTGGTATTCGGTCATTTATGGTTCTAAGACCAAGATATTCAAGGTGCCCCTGTAGGGACTGTCCTCTTTTGTCTTCTTTGTACCACCCGGGGGGATCCTGAGGTGGTAGTGCCCAGTCTGAATCTTGTGCCTCAGTAATCTCGTTTGCAGGTCCCTCACTCATTAGCCACATGTTGAATTCACCCGTTATCATAACGTCATTGCTAGACTTCTCCGATTTGAGGCCTACAATTATATCAATCAGCTTACCAGAGACCTCTGTCCTTGAACTAAAGGTTGGGTGTATATAGACATTTACCAGGCTGAATCTTTTAACTTGGCCATTAGTAGTTTTAAGAGATACATCTACTACTTGTTGCCCAGCATCATTGCTGTCATGTTCCCATGTCTCAATTGCACTGGCAGTTGATGCATATATGGCCAGACCTCCCCTACTTTGGCCGTACTTTCATTGTTTAATTGCAGGGATGAAATAGCTTGAATAGCACACCATGTGGTATACTTTCAGTGCCCAGGACTCTTGTAATAGGACAGTTTGAAAGGAGAGATGATAAAGAAGGGTTTCCAAGTCCCCCAATTTGTATGCCAGACCATTGATATTCCAGGAACATATCCTAAGAGCCTGATTGGAAGAATTTAAAAGGGGGCACTTTTGTCAGCGTAGCAACCTGGTGGAGTTAAGAGATCCCGCCAGCCAGCCTGAATTATCTGCCACCTCTTAGCCTGCTGTTGGCCTTTCATAGCCACTACTAAGTTGCTAAATGCGGGGGAGGGAGTTTTGCCTAGTGCATCTCTAAGGACCGAGTAGGCCAATCAGAGCTGAGTTGATATTTTGACTTCTTTGGAGAGATTTTCGAGAACATACAGATATCTAAGTTTCCTAATGCAGTAATAGTAATTCCACACTGTCTAGAGATGTCAATGTTTATCAAAGTTTTCAGGGCCGGCTCGGAGGATCTCCAAGTTACCTTGGTTGTTTCATTAATCTGGTTGAGTCCTGGAGCAATGAATTCTATGGATATGCTGTCTTGCGATCTGACGTCACAGAGAGTACCGATCGATTGAAGTAGTTTGAGAATATTACTACAATTCAAATTATCAAAAAGACATCTGGATTTCTATTCTAGATAAAATAATGTAATGGTCTGGGATTGCATCATGTACCTAGTCCACCAAATTCTAAAACTGACACTTAATACATTTTCTTAGACTTGAAATCTAACAGTGGAAAAAAGTTTATAGCTGTGGATGGGCTTCTAAAGTCATGCAGGAGTCCCAATCTTTGGTGCAAAAAGCTTTACATGCTACAATGCTAGAAATCCTGCCTGCCTAGGTCATTTTATAGTTAGGTAGCCTTGGCACCTTATTCCAGACCTATGGATGTCAAAAAACTGTCTAAGCCCAAACCTTCCTCCTGATTACACCAAAAGCAGCTCCGTTTGGTCAGCTGGTTCTTTTGACAAGATACCCTACTTGAGTTTTATCTCCATGGGACCAATTCCAGGTGTATACACTTAAAAGTATTTAATTTGGCGACAATTTAGAATTGTGGACTGTTTTTATTTTGATTGTGGATAACAATACTTGTAACACAGCTGTCACAAATGACATTGTACCATCCCTATCAGTCACATGTTTACACTATTGCGCACTATTGTTTCACTATATCACTGTTCACTGCGCCATCCTCACATATGAGCACCTTGTAGATAAATTTGATATTACCTGTCCTTTTGAAATAACAATTTGTTTAAGCAAAAAATAAGTACATTATCTGTATAATCTTTGCTTGTAAGAAGGGTTCCTTAAAGAAACTATTGCTGTGGAAGCTGAGGGCTACACTTCGTCCACAGGGACCATTTGTGTTAATAATTATTAACTTTGTTAAATGGCTGAACCATGTACATGTACACTTAACTGTTACCTTTTGGGTAAAAAGAAACTACTTACCTTTTCTTGATTTGACATTACAGGTGTCAGATGATAAAATAGGTACCTCTCTATATCACAAACTAATAGAGAGAAGCACTCTTTTACTATATTGAAGTAACCACCTGTAAAATCCAAAAGAAGACTAAGAGCCCAAATTCTGAGAGAATCCAAACTGGGTTTTATTGTAGATGAAAAACTCCAGCGACAGCAGAGCAGGAAGAAAGTTCCACATCAACTGCTTTACATTTAGCTCCAAATACTTTAAAAGGAATAACCCATGACACAATAATAAAGGTAGGTCATGGATCAAACTAACGGGACATAGCAATTGAAAATACAATACCAGACACCCCTCTCATAAAACAGAAACATAACCCCCAAACAACAAGAAATAGAACAAACACAAAATACAAGAAAAATAAATTTTACTTAATAAGCACAGTTCCATTAACGTTCCAAATGCGCCCATCATCCAACTTTACGGCCCCCCAAAACACTTTGATCCGTTTGCAAGTTTTTCTAAAGTGAGAATGTTGTGGTTCCTTTGGCAACTTGATCTTTACAACATCTCCCACCTTAATAGTACATGGATTTGACCGCTTTGTACAAATCGTATTCCTCTTTCCTTTTCTTTTGCAACAAGAGTCCCTTTGCATTGCTCTTTTCAATGTCTTGAGCTGTCAGGTCCTTTAGGCTAGTCCTGTCATGTATACCCCTCTTTACATTACATTGTCCCATCCACACAACAATATCGGTCCTGAAACAGTTGACCTTTTACCTAGTGGCTTGCTCCTGTCTCTTTGACACCAGACTCTTAGTATTCTATCCTAATCTCTGTACCTGATGTACATGAACATGTCCTTAGGCACAGCATAATTACTTTGTATAAGGGTCACTTCTTTTCATCCTTGTCCAACAGCCAGTGGTGCATGATTGCATGTGGTTGGAAAAACATTTATGATTGTTTTCAAAATATTGATGATTGTTTCCAAAGCATTCGTGATTGTTTTAAAAACAGATAGAATCTAGAAGAAACCCCGGAGTGACAACTCTAGTATATAAGACCCTTATTTCCCCTGCAAATTAGAGGAGAATTCCTTCCAAGCTGACACGGGGTCCTGTATGCTGAATCTTTCACACGCAGCGGTCTGACTATTCTTGTGGGGTGTCATCCTCGAAGCGGAGACTGGGTCCTTCATTCTCAACCACCAGGTGAGGGGGCTAGTTCTTCCCCAGGGGTTTCTTGGCTACATATATGCATGTACATACTACACATACAAATCTAGGTTTGGTACATTTATGGAAATTACTTAGGGCGCGCATTTTAGGAATATGCAAGTGCTACTATTTTTATCTGAACTGCTCATGTTCATCTTATTAGCACTATAGTAGAAATGTATCTACTATTTACTATATTGGTACTTGCCATCTTTTTTGTATGCTTCTGTGGCCTGATATCGCAGCTAATATGTTTTACACAAGATTAACACTGGACCAATACATACTTTTTGAAACATCCTGATTGCCCTCTTGTGTACTTTCTGAGAATAAGTAAGCACGTGTGACTGAGCAAAAATTACTGTACTGTTTTCCACGATCCCTGAGGAATTAGGGTTGTCATGTTCAGGGGTTGCCAGAAACTACCTACCCCACTGTAGAAAACAGGGGGGTGGTAGTGGCACTGTACAGCTAGTTGGTCTAATGACTGACATATCCTGTGAGGGTGTCCAGAAGCAGTTGGGTCAGCAGGCCCTCATTTTAGGTCATCCAAAAGCCGCAGGTCCTGGTCATTCCTACGAACTACATGACAGAGCCAGTAGTGGTATGAGGAGTAAATTTAAAGTACTCCACTCTTTTTTTTCACTGTTTCCACCCAGCAAACACCTTAGTACTTTGCCAATTGTATGGTTTCTTTCAGTGTTCTAGTCAAACCTTCCCAACATACCATTGGTTTCAGGATGGTACAATGCACACATGTTGTGACATTTACCTCTCTCAAGAAAAAACCTCTCTATCTCTTTAGATGTCATCTGTACCCCATTATCTGTGAGGATACACTTGGGATTGCCCTCCCTAGAAAACACATCAGACAAAAATGTGATCACCGTTGATGACGTAACATCCTTGGTAATACTTCCAACCATCTAGAGAGCATATCATCAGCACTAGTACATACCTAGTTGAGTTCCCTACACCAACAGTTCCCACAATGCCAAATTTTGTTTCAAACCTCCTTGGGTATCTCCTGACAAACCAAAGGGAATGTCCTTACTTTCAGTGATTTGTCACTCAACCTACGCTTGCAACAATCTCTTACCATTCTCTCAACCATAACATCCATGCCTTGCCGCCAATAGCAGCAAGAAAACCTCTCCCTAGCTTTGTAAATCCCTTGTTAACGACACTTTAACCCCAACAGGAGGAACAAGCCTTCCATACCTAAGAAGAAAAATTTTGACAAAAGTTATTCAAAACATTGCAAATTCTGGCAATTTCTAATTAGCACTGACACTTTCTTACTGTCCATTATGGCTTCACACACAGCTGTCAAAGCATCATCTTTTTCTATTTCAAGGAACCACTACTCCTCAGACACATAGCCCAAGGTGACATTATGAATCTTGACTTCATCTTCCAAGCACTAGGAGCCACTATCTCCATCAGGTTCCACGGCATCCACTACTCATTTTGACAAGCAGTAAGTTGTTTTGTTATCCAAGGCTGACAAGTATGAAACTTCAAAATGATAACCCTGTAATGCTACTAAACACTTACAGATATGAGAAGTAATAGAACACAGACTCTTCTTGCCAAAGATTTCCTGCAAACGTTTATGGCCTGATCTTACTTCAAATTTGAACTTCACAAAAACAATTTAAACTTTCAATTTGCCAAATACACTGACTGGGCCTCCTTTTCAATAGTGGAATATTTCTTTTCAGCCCCCCTCAATGATCCGGTGACAAATGCAATAGGAAACTCAACAATATTTTGAAGCTGTTTTAACTCAGACCCAAGACCCTTGTCACTGGCTTCTGTGATCACACAACAAGGTAAACCAGGAATGCAACTCTTCAAGGATTGTGCTGAAGACACACTTGCTTTCAAATCAATAAATTCCTTCTGACATTCATCACTCCAAATGAACTGGACACCTTTTCTAAAATGGTTGCAAATGGCACAAGAATGGCAAATGCGGGGTAAACTAGCATTAAATTCAACCATGCCAAGAAATGCCTGCACATCTTCCTTTGCAGGTTCCTGGATTTGCAAAGGTCACAATGTTATCAACTAAACTGGTTTTAGTTTTTCACACACTCCAGTGATTACGTGTCCTAAATATGTAATTTTAGGATAAAATAGCTTACATTTGCTAGCTTTCAATGGATTCTCCTTCTTATTGAATATCTTAAGAAATTTCTTAAATTTGTCAAAGTGTTCCTCGCAAGTATTATCAAATATAAAAACATCATCTTTTAAAAAATATGACCCCTTCCTCATTCCTAAGTACTTCAGTCAAAAATCTCTGAAAAACAGAGGCTGCCGAGAAAGGCCAATAAGCATCTGGGTGATGTGAAACACCTAAAATGGTGTGGTAAATGAAGGACGGTCCTTAGAATCGTCACTCAGATGCACCTGGTGATATGCAGATGTTAAGTTAATCATAGTAAAAAACTTAGCATTCCCAATAAACTTATCATATCCATAATATTCGGCAAGGAACATTTATTTACTGTTTCCTCCTTGTTGAGGGGTCTCAAAGGTAAACAACCTTTACAACGAAACTTTTACAACGACCTACCATTACAACGCAACTTTTACAACGGAAACTATTACAACGCATTGCTCTGGGGGGCGCTCTAGGATAGGGAATAGGTTAATTTACTATCCAATAACCTTCCCTACTATCCACGGGGACTGGAGTTGGAATAGTAAATTAAACTATTCACTATCCAGCGCCTAAAAGCATTATGCGTTGTAATGGTATGCGTTGTAAAAACCGCGTTGTAAAGGTAGACGTTGTAAAAGTATGCGTTGTAACGTCATACATCCGGTCTCAAATCCACACAAAGCGTTATGCCACAACGACTGGTGCCACCTACGGTGAAGAGTTCACTGTTTCATTTATCCCCTCACCTTTTAGATATTCCAACTCCTTTTTTACAGCTCCTTGCAAGCTTAAAGGTACATTCATGACTTAACAGGCTACTGGTTTTGCTTCATCTTTCAATCGTTTGTAATTCACGTAACCTTCCACACATCCTATTTTGTTAGAAAAAAACCTCAGGAACCTCTTGAGTACACCCATCCAGGACTGTATCAATTACCCCAAACTGGACTTAGGGGCAGAATTAGGATCAAAATATATCCCTAAAAGTTCTTGATGAGGCTAGCTCTGCACTTTATCTCCCTTAACAGGAGCATCGATCTTCCCAGAGGCATGATTCCCTCAAAGCTCTATGTCAGTAACACAAAAACAACCAACCCTATGGTCTTCCCTCCATAACTCTGAGTGACATCCGAGGGACAGATTTCCACATGCCCTTCAAAATGATGAGCATAATCAACATCAGAATCCAACAAAAGTCTTGCACCCAAGGCCATCATAATGAACAGTGCTGTACCATTCAAACACACACATCCGATGGGTGTTCACACTGTATACTAGAGACACAACTTCCTACATTTTTTCCTTAACTACAGATAATTACAACACTTGGTGTAGTGTCCCCTCTTACTACTCAGCTTTCACTTATATAGCTTGTAAAGTGGGGCAGTCCTTGGAGTTAGCCAAGTGATTAGGTTTTCCACATCTGTAACAGGTATTTTTACCCTTGGAAATTACAACAGATTGTTTTTTTTCTTTGATCACAATAACTTGGATGGCAGACGTAGGCTCTTGAGTTTTTTTATAACTCCCTTATGCAAAGCATTGTATGTTCAATATTTATAGCTATACTTAACACTTCGTTTAAAAGTAATAATTTTTTGATCAAATCTCTTCCTGTATCTTAACACACTTATGTTCTATCATAAACTGAACTCTCATGACTGTTTTCATCAAAGTTACATTATGAAGCCAATATCCAAAGAGCTTTAACATAATCCTCAATAGACTCTTCAGAATATTGCTTTCTTTTGCCAAAATAAAATTGTTGTAAAATGATATAAACTATGGGAAGAAAATGTAAATCCAATTCCTTAATGGGCATTTCCAATTCATTCATAGAAGTTTCACCCTCCCCTCCATTGCCTATGGTATATTCCCTAAAACAATTTTGGCCCTCTGCACCAAGAAAGTGTACTAATATTTACATTTTCGTCTCAGGAGATAGATTTGGTCCACAAACTTTCAAATAATTCATAAACACTTTTTTTCACTTCTCTCAAGGAAGAATGGGATTATAAGGTGAGGATAAAAAGAAAAAAGGGGTCAGAGTTACTTTTTGCATAGTGATATCACAAATCAATTAATGGATATGGATAAAATAAACAAACAAGGGTAGAAACATAACCAACAAGAAAACAACGTAGAACAAGAACACTGGCACCTGAAATAGTACCAGAAAATCCCATGTGAAAGGAAGACAAAATGTTCAAGAAATCTAACATAACATAGAAGAAACAAAAAACCTTAATAAAAGCTTTTTGCTCTTAAGCCTTCTAGAAGTTTAGAAGATACTATCGGTCCAAGGGTTAATAACTTCCAGCAGAAAAATGATGTTGCAAGGTTGAATGACAAGGAAAAGTCTCCTTTCTATGCCGATGACTGAAGAACGAAGAGTAGCTCACTGCAGAAGAGAAAACAAGAAGTCCTCTTTCTATGCCGGTGTAAGAGACCCACTGAGCTGTAGGAGGCAAAGAGGAAAGATTTATAAGATGGTGAAGCTTCATGTAGAATGTGCAAGACCAGTGTCTGGCACATGCAGAAACAGGCAGAGTCACCGTACAGAGTTCTGGAGTGTGCCAGTGACAGACCCTGCTCGATTATAAGAAGCACACACTAGAGACATTGAAAAGGTGGAAATGTGGAAAAAAAATGAAAAGGGATGTAAAAAAAATGGGCAAAGCCAAAGTACTTCAGAGTAAGTATAGCAAATCCACCCGATCCAATAAAAGGAATCACGCGGAAGAAACAGACAAATTAAGTAATCTGGTTAAGAAGATGCCAATAAACAGTTCTAATCAGGCATTGATAGTAAAGAGGTCCAAGTTTACCCTCGATTTTCAGCCACTACAAATGCAAAAATTGCTCAGTATGTGCATAAACTTCAAATACTAAGGATGTCAAACATGGCACAGTCCCTGACCCTCCTAAACAATTCACAAATTGTACAGAAAAAGATGTGCCATCTCTGGTTTTGTTTTTGTATGTTTTTTTTGTAAGGGGGGATTTTGACGCAAGGTGCCAAGCAACAGTGAAGGTTCCTTTGTTGAATGTATTTGGTGATTGTATTCCTGATGGAAAGTAGTCATTTTCCATGTATTGCTTTTTGGGTAATACAAAGCAGGTTGAATGTCGATCTTCTGCCAACCGGTAACCAATGTCGGGCCTTTAAAGCAGGGGAGATGTGGGCTTGTGGCTTTACATGTAGGAGTAGTCTGACAGCAGAGTTTTGCATCCCTTGTAGTCTTTTCATGGTTGATAATGAGATCAGTGGTAGAATGCATTGGGGTAATCAACTTTAGACAGGACAAGAAAGATAGTAGCCTGGACCTTGTGTGGAAATCCCAGGTGGGGAAAGATGCGTCGCTGAGTTTTCATAGTAGCAAAGCTTGATCTCACTAATTTGTCCACTTGGGCAGTCATTGATATCTTTGAGTCCATGGTAATTCCAAGGTTTCTTACTTCCTTAGATATTTTAGGAGGTGGTACCAGATCATCAGGCAGGTGCTGAGTGAATCATCATTTTTGCAATCACCACATGTGTATATTTCGGTTTTGGAAGCATTCAAATGGCTCCATGTCATCCACTGATCAACGGATCTGAGTCAACTGAACATTTGTGAATTTCCAATGTGTTTGGGGATATGTCATTTGCAAAGATATAGCATGTAAGCTGAAATTCATTGATTTTTCCCAGTAATGGCTTCATGTAGAGGTAAAAAATCAGATAAGAGCCTTGAGGGAGCCCTGCTCCTCTTAATCCGCTCAAAATGTAGAGAGAAGACTTCCAGCGGGTAACTGATTGGGAAGTGGAAATGAGTAGGATGAGCAAAACACCACAAACTGTATTCTTTTTAGAATGAACAGTGTCTCACACAAACATTTGGCACAACTATACTACATTATTAATCACAAGGGGATATGAACACGAAAATGTCAGAGTGCTTTGTAACACCAAATATGGCAACACTGCGCTCCAACATTTTTCAAAATGCAGGGATGCACAGTATTAAAGAAATATTGTGTACCCCTGTCTTTCCATTAGCTGCACTAAAAAAGCTTCCTAGTACCAGTGCAGGTACTCTTCCACCATGTAGCAAGGGTGCCTGTGCTGCAGGGAAGATTGTTTATGTGCATATAAACAAACTTTTAAGGCGATTTGCTGTTCCTATGTGTGCTGTAAAACGCAGCACACATAGAAAGATAAAGATCTGAGGAGAAATTGATAATTTCTCCTCGTATTGCCATGCCCCAGCCTTGGAAAATACAGAGCAACATCAAAAAGCAATGGGTGTTTCGGTGGCATGCCCACAGCAACACCCATTGCCCAATCCTTTGCTGCAGCAGACTACTGTGGCAAGGGGCATTTTTACAAGGTGGCGTTAAGCCACATTAAGTGACCTAACGCACCTTGTAAATATGAGCAATGCCACCGGAGTATCAGAAAAAGTGACGCTCCGGTGGCGTTTAGGGAGGGGCTTGTAAATATGTCTCACATTTCTATATGAAATAAACATATTGCTTTAGTACAAAGTCATTAATTTATCGATTGGTCATATGCATCATTAAAATTACTAATTTGCATTAATAATTTGTGCCCTGAAATTGCACATCAAAATAACGTTTAGCATCTCCCTGATAGAGGATCACTCTCTTTTTTCAGATATGCTCGCTCTGCCCGTTTTCTCCCCACGTTGTCAACATGTAGTATTCACTTGTGAAGTAATGCTCTACCTATATTTTCGCTCCCAGCCCTTCTGCATTGTACAGTGACTCCTTAACGTTGTTATTTGGTTTTTCTCTCCCTTTTGTAAATTATTGTATGATTGATTAAATCTTGCCTTTAAATGATACCTTTTTTGGACATTCTTGGAGATGTAACATATTGCATCAGCGATATATGAGAACTTCGCACCACCTCGTGGGAGAATTACAAAGTGCGTCTTAGTAATTGAAAATATAATGCCAGGGGTACTTTGAATGGCGGCGCGCGAACCTGTCAACGCAGCTCTGACCGCTACGCCACGCCAGTGGGAGCACACCTGAAGATGGCGGAGCAGGCTGGAGGGCCCCACGGGAGCGGCGGGGGCCCCGGGCCAGCGGTGACCGGCGAGCAGGCGGAGGCCTACGAGAGATATGTGATCCAGGCGAAAGATGAAGCCAAGATGGGGAATCTCTCAAAGTCGATAGAGCTGTTTACATTGGCTTACGAAATTCACTCTAGTGAAAAGCTCAAAAGCAGGATCAAGAAACTTGAGGAGGCTCTTAAAGTGGTTGCCCTTGATGAAGAAGACAGTGACGACTTCGTTGACGTTTTGAACAGCGGTCTCCTATTGTACAAAGATCTTAACAGCAAACTTTTTGCACATCAAAAAGAAGGGATCGTTTTTTTATACGAGCTTTACCGTTCCAAGAAAAAAGGTGGTTTGTTGGCGGATGACATGGGATTAGGGAAGACCATCCAAATAATTGCCTTCCTATCCGGAATGTTCGACGCAGAGTTGATAAAATATGTGCTCCTGGTAATGCCAACGACACTAATTACCAACTGGATGAAAGAATTTGTAAAGTGGACTCCTGGAATGAGAGTGAGCGAGTTTCATGGTTCAAGTAAGAAGGAACGCACTAGAAATTTGGAAAAAGTCCAAAGAAAGGGTGGCATTATAATTACTACCTACCAAATGCTGATTAATAATTGGCAGCAGCTTTCTATCTATAATGGACGAGAGTTCATGTGGGACTATATGATCCTAGATGAAGCTCACAAAATTAAAAGCTCCTCTACGAAGTCCAGTAAATGTGCCCACAATATCCCTGCAAAGTACCGAATCCTCCTTACTGGCACTCCTGTACAAAATAATCTACGTGAGATGTGGGCCCTCTTCGACTTTGCCTGCAAGGGAACACTGCTTGGTACATCGAAAACTTCTGCTATTTCTGGACAAGTACATAAAACCGATGAACAGAAACCTATGGACACGAGTTTAATAATGGAAGATCATGCTATGCTTGAAACCTCTGATGCATTAAATTCAAGTGATAATAGAAACCAGGCAAGTTCCAAGAACATAATGCCAGAGGGCATATTTAAATCACCAGTGGAAGCTCTTGTTTAGCCTAGCCTTGCTTAACGATTAAGTTGTTCGAGGCAGTCACATGGAGGAATGTTACAACTGCCTGGGCAATTTAGGCCTATTGGGGACAGTAATTATGAGGGTGACTCGTTGGCCTCACAGTCTCCATTCCAGTGTGACTTTAATCTTTTCCTGGAAGACTCTGGTGCGGGTGAACAGGGTACAAAGGAAACTTCATGTGAATACATTGAAGAAAACTCTAACCTTCATCTTCTAGTAGAAAGTTCTGTTGAATATGAAAATAATTCACTTGTTGAAGAGAATCAAGGTTACAGAGACTCAAATCAAAATGACATGTCTAAACAAAATCCAGATGATAATCTTGAAATGGAGAGCGGAGAAGAGTCTGAAACAGAGGACATGTGTGTTTCAAGTAGGAGAAGATTTGGAAGAATTAATTCTGATAGCGATGAAAATAGCTTCCACCCTGCTTTAGTTGACAATGTAACTGATAAAAACAGACTAGTCAGAAGAATTGATTCTGCAAGTGAAGAAACTAGCATTATTGACCATGTAAGTGATAAGAAGCGAAGAGTGCAAAGAATTGATTCTGAAAGTGAAGACGATATTAGTCTTGTATATGACAATGTAAGTGATAAGAAGAGAAGAGCACAAAAAATAGTCTCTGAAAGTGATGAAGAAAATGGGCTTTTTATTGACAATGCGAGTGATAAAAAGAGGCACATCCAAAGAATTACCACGGATAGCAAAGAAAAAAGTGGCCACGTTTCTGCTTTTATTGATGACTTAAATCAGAGAGAAAGCCAAAGAATACATTCTGAAAGTGAAAATGAAAAGGTCTCTCTTTGTGGTTACAGTGATGGTGAGAAAGCAATCTCTCCTTTCAACAGTCCTCTCCATTCCACAGTGAGGGGTATCAGTGCGTCCACTCCAAAGCAAGACCGCTCTTTCCTTGGGTTGCTTTTCCCAACTAGAAAGAGTCTGGGTTTAAATGCCTCAACTGCGTCAAGAAGATCTCTTGTGCAGGTTGCCGTCGAAGAACTGGATGACTTGAATGAAACGGTAGCAGAGAGTGATGTTGAAGCAGAAGAAATGGAAGACTTGATTCAGGGTTAAAATGTAGATCAATATTTGCAAACCTTGAGCTCTGAATATAGGATGGTCAGTGGTGGTGGCTGTAAGCCAGATAGTGAACTGCATTTAAATACATTGGTTAACAGTATTGTAATAAATTGGTATTGTTTTGTTAATATGTTAAAAAAAAACATATATATATATATAATGCCAGACTGCATTGATCATAAGCACTTCTATGTGCTGAATGCAATCAGCCCATCCCGAGCACAGCCTTGGTCACTACACGTGGAGATTTGTAGGATTTACTGCCCTGTGGCAGTGGGCCATGCCAGTGGTGGAAGGGGGCAGCAGCACCCTAAGAAAAGGTTGGGCACCAGCACTCATTCTTGTAAATATTGGTAAATCTGCATATTTCAGTGAGATGCGCATCCTCATCACACTGGAAGGCAGGCAGTTTAAGTGAAAGCAGGATTGTAGGTAGTTGCTTACTTTGGGTAACGGTAGAGCAGGTTATTCCTGCTTCCGGTCTGCTTTCCCCTATTGTTAACCTGATTACAAGTGCTGCGGATCAGGTCAGAAAAAGAATCTGGCACAGCATGGGTTCGGAATGTATTGGGTTCGATAATTAACACCCATTTTGATTTTTCCCATTGTAATCTAGATTACATAGGGCACTTGTAATCAACCCCTCTGTCTCCTACTTGTCGCCAACTTCACCATTATCAAAGAAGGGCTTTCAGTCTGCCCTACAAAACCACCTCATTACAGTAACCTCGAAGAGATTGATGTACCCAACATAGCAAAAATAAATACTTCATCGTAAAATGTACTTTCCCAAGATTTTTGCGATCTGTCTTTAAAAAAATAAATTCACGTACAAACCTAATTTTAATGAGACTATCAAACGGGTTATTAAAAAGTGATCCCTTGCTCAGTAGAATGAGTAGAGTCCTTATTTTGCGTTCAGGAAAATGCTTAACAAGAGGAGCTTATTGCTTAAACTATGGCTCATACCTTTGTTCTTCATGCCTGAGATCTGCCTGGTCATCCTCCACTCGCCTGTGTCATGCTTTATGAAACAGGCCACCTCTGTCACGTTTCTGCAGCCTGTGATGTCCAGCAGGGCACTATGTGTTGCACTGTAGGTCCCATCGAGGTTTGGCACAGTATGGTTTTCAAAACCTTGGTATCCACCACATGTTGAGGTCAGTGCGACATCTGCAGACGCTGGATAGAACTCATCCAAAGTACACGTCACCGGCACTGTTAAGGTAGGCTCTTCAGAAGAAGACACTGATAGCAAAACCTTTGGAGGAGCTGCAGAGAAGAAGAACTGGTCAATCTTTATGAATATGCATCAAATGGATCTTCTAGGGGTCATGGCACCTTACAATGTTCTGCTTAATAAATGTTTCTAGGCATTAATTGTTACTATAAAAAGTTATTTTATCATTGATGCTATGACAGCGAGAGTATTTTTTTTAACAATATGAGGACGTTTTATTCCCTCCAGCCCTACCTGCTGTGGAGTTCTTTTTCTGGGCGATTGATGCCAGCAATCCATTGTCATTGCACAAAGCTCAGATATTAAAACGAAGATCAGATTATACTTGTCATTTTAATATAAATGAAGGCAAATTTTGAGAAATCGAGGAGAGCCCATGTCACAAAAGGTGTGTCAGGGAGCTTGGAAAAAGTATCAGATATGTAGGAGATGCTTATAATTAATCAATTATATCTGTAAGGAAATGGTTCAGCTCATCTGTGCTCATTTTTTAATGGGACTACCAAAGGTGGTACTTCAAGGTATCAAAAGAATCATTACACTGAACCCAACATGATGCCCAAGACAAATTTAATGTAACTTATAAGTAAATAGTGATTTTAGAAAGTTGCCACTCTGTTGCCCTAAGTTTTTCCTCTGGCAGCCCACCAGCGAAGAAAGGGGTTGTGCAATCTTGGTAGAAGGCTAAATATTGCATTCAGGGACAGGTAGATGCCACATTTTGCACATTTTGCAAGGAGTTGTCGTCAGGCGGGAGAGGAACTGGTAGTCCATTGGCTAGTTGTACTTCATCCCTGAAGGCAAGTTCTTGGAACGAAAGTGGCACTCCTGGTACCAGCACCTCAATTCAGTTCTGCACTGGACAGCAGACCGAAGAAGGACTGCCCTGTTGTTCCCTTGACCTGGCAAAAAGAAGCTGCACCAAAGTCTGGACTGCACCTGATGTTCCTGGGCCAGCAAAGAGAGGGATGTCCCTTTGGTACCCTGCTTGAGGAAGTTGTGACTACAAGCGTCAGTTGGCTGCTATCCTTTTGCAGCTACAGTGCCACAAAACCCGAAGAAGCCTGTCTTGGCAAGTTGGTAGCTGAAATTGCTTGGACACAGCTGACTGCCAAAGTGCAGCCTGGGAGAACAAGTCCCAACCCTCAAAAATTGCATACTTATCTGCTGGAGCAATGAGAATCATCGGAGGTCAGGTTGGTTGCCCAAGATGGGTACTAACCAGGGCCGGACTGGCCGTAGCAGGCACCGGGCAATCCCCCGGTGTGCCGCATGGGTGGGGCGCCAATTTGGGGCCCCTGGAGGCCGTTTTTGTTACAGGGCCGTGTTTGCAAAATCGGCCCTGTAACAAAATCGGCCAAAAAACGGCCCTGGCAAAGAACTCGGCAGCACGCACAACCCCTCCGGGAGAACGGGGGGTGGGGGGCAGGCTGAGCACTTTGCCAAGGCCGGTTTTGGTTCCCAGTCCGGCACTGGTACTAACCCCAGTTAAAGAGAACCTCTGGTTTGTCTGTAACCAGAGACCAGTAGACCAGTTCCACTTGATTGTTGGCTGTGTGGGACATCGACTCCTATGGCCAAAGTCGCCCCACCATAACAATGAACCAAGGAGTAGCCCCAGGAAGACCCCCATCACTGGATCAGCATCCTCAGCATGTTCATCATTCAGCATCCCTTGCATTAGGACTAGTCCTTTGAAGTCTATGGCAGTTCACCCATATAACCTGGAACTGGACTAGGGGCTTTTTTGATGTCAAGATAACTGTCCTGCCTTATTGGCCCCTGTGACTTGCTCCCTGCTGGAGTTGGACGCTCATAGCTGAATACAACTTTATTAAACTTTTCAATGTAAGGAAGATAGGCCTTACAACACTGTCTTTACAATGGAATAACTTTACCATGAAACTTTTACCATGCAATGCCTTTACCACACAAAACCTTTACCAAGCATGCCTTTACCACAAATATGCCTCCGCCATGCATTATGCATGCCATTCCAATGAAAAGTAAGCATATTAAAGGCAAGTGTGTGTGTGTGTGTGTGTGTGATATATGTATTTATATATATATGTATATATATACATATATTTATGTATATATATATATATATATATATATACACACACACACACACACATATATATTTACTGGAAAAAACAAAGGTTACAGGAACGTTATAGTTAGGCTCACATTTGACTTGTATAAAACCATAGAAATTCAGCAGTTGTAGTTACCTGAGCTTACTATAATTTACACCCCCTCAATCCACTGCTTATGATTTCACATATTACATCACTCATGACATGGTCAGTGATATGAATGAATGAATGAATGAAAGAGTTTTTTGTATAGCGCGACGTTCACTCCAAGGAGCATCTTGGCGCTTAGCGGAAGGAAAAGGGACCTCTGCCGATTTTAACAGAGGAAAGGATGGCTAAGAGAGAAACTTTAAATTGGAGATAGCGCTAGGTGGTGTGGGGTAGCAAAGATCCTTCTTTTGAGGAACTTCCTAAAAGTGAGTTCCGTTTGTGTGTGCCTCAGCAGAGTGGGTAAAGCGTTCCAGGCTTTTGTCCCTAGTACAGCCATACTCCTCCACCCGGGGTTTTCAATTTGAAATTGGGGATGGTTAGCAGGTTCTTTGATGTGGACCGCAAAGTACGTTTGGTGTTCCTTTTCCAGTTTCGCTTATGGCTTTGTAAGTGATGGTCAAGATTTTAAGGAGAATCCTTTTGTGAACCGGTAGTCAGTGAATCGATTTGAGTGCCGCAGCTGAGGGAAGAGTCCCTAGGGAGCTTGAGTACCAATCTCGCCTCAGAATTCTGGACCACCTGCAATTCTTTCACAACCGTATTTTTGTTCCTGCATAAAGAATGTTGCAGTAGTCCAAACAAGATAAAATTAGGGCCACTGCAAGTGTCTTCCTGGCAGGCAGCGGGAGTAGGTAAAAAAATCTTTGGAGTGTTTTTATGGTTTGGAAACACATGCCTACGATGGCAAGTGCTTGCTTGTGAAAAGATAGTGTGGGGTCAAATTTTATTCCTAGATTTTTTACTGTGTCGACTGTTGTGGGAGGGGCTTCAGAGTCAGAGGGCCGCCATTGGTTAGGTCTAAATACATTTGACTTCCCAAACAACATAATCTCTGTTTTGGAGCTATTACATTTAATGTGATTTAGTTTCATCCATTTCATTACTGCAGTGAGACAGTGGTGGAACTTCTCTTCTACCGCTGTGGAGTTTTTGTCCAGAGTGAGGATCAGCTGGGTATCATCAGCATATGCAATCGATTCAATATTGAAAGTAGCTATCAGAGAGAGAAGTGGTGTCATGTAAAGATTAAATAGGGTAGGGCTCAAGGATGAGCCCTGGGGGACCCCTGATCACAACCATTTCTCTCCCGATTTGTAACTACCCAATATTACAATCTGATGTCTTTTATCTAGGAAAGATGTAATCCAGGCGAGAGCCTTGTTTTTTATTCCGCTGTGTTCCAATCTGTCTCTCAGGATGTCATGAGAGACAGTGTCGAACACCGCTGATAGGTCCAACAGAATCAGAACTGCCTCCTTGCCCTGATCCAAGGCAAACTTTAGGGTGTCGGTGGTGTGGAGCAGCACTGATTCAGTTGAATGGCCTGTTCTGAAACCTGATTGCCTGGGATGCATGGTATGGGTTTCTTGCAGGAAGTCATTAAGTTGGGAATTGACTATTTTCTCCACGAATTTACTATAACATGGTAGTTGTGAGATAGGTCTGAAGTTGGAAAGAGTGGTGGGGCCAGGAAGTTTCTTTTTTTGGAGTGGCTTTACAGCAGCAATTTTCCAGATATCAGGGATTTTTGCTAGCCTAAAGAGGGCATTGATGATCTGATTGATGATGGGATTTACTGTGTCTACCAATGCGTTTAGGATTTTCGGAGGGCATGGGTCGAATGGTGAGCCTGACTTGCAGGAAAGGATGGCCTGCCTGGATTGTTCTAGAATAATTTCATTGAAACATGTGAGTTCCTTTTTTGTTCCTACTGCTTGGGCTTTATTTGACTGGGGTGGTATGTTAGTAAAATCTTTTTTTAAGTTTTTTATTTTCTTGTCGAAGAACTCAGCAATGTCATCGCATAGGTCCTGTGAAGGAGGGATTTCACGCTCAAGGTTTGTAGGGGTAGTGAAGGACTTCACTATATTAAAGATAGTTTTCTGATTGTCATCTGCCCTGTTTATTAGATTAGCATAGTGCTTCTTTTTCTCTATTCTAATTTGTTGTTGGTATGCTCTGAGTGCTGATTTGAAAAGCGTAATTTCTTAAACCTCAAAGTGTTTCCTCCATTGTTTAGGTCTTGCCTACGGAGCGAGCATGCGCTCCATAGGAAAAAGACCTATAGAAATCGCTTCAGCTTTTCAGCCAAAAACGTGCACGCATTGCATTGCTTTCAATGGCAATGCGTGCACGTTTGGTGATTCCTTGTGGGAGCGAGCTTTGACAACATATGTTTGCTTGCTCCCGCAAGGGAATTGCTGTGTTCCCCATCCAGAACTAGGGATGTGCTGCCACCTGGTGGCCGTTAACAGCAAAATGCCCATGGAGGGAGGCCATACACCATTCACTCTTTGGGGTTGGTCCACTGACGGGTTCATTTTTCTGGCGTGAGTGACCTCTCCGTGGCTCAGTTTCCAAGGCAAGCGACCCGCGTGGGTGACCTCTCCGTGGCTCGGTTTCAAGGACCGGCCCGCGGCATGGATGCCTTCGCCTATATGCTGAAGGGTCTGCTGTAACAGGCCACGGCGCAGATGAGTTCCAGATGGAGGGGTTGGCCATGGGGGGCATTCTAATGCAATTATGAGCCTGGATTAGAGAATGAGTGAGTCCTTGCCTCCCTCGGTGCATGACCCTGCCGCCGCTTCCGCCGCAGATGTTTCTTTCGCGCCCTCGGCCCCACAGTAGGTGTTGCGTAGTGTGATCTTGGCCCAGCCTGAGTGCCCGCATCGAGCCGTACTCAGTCTAGGATGTTTACTGACATTGTCTCTTGTGCAGAATTAGTCCTGTGCGGGAAAATCCAGGCATCAAAGAATTTAACTGATTATCTTGGGTGGGGTCTACATTTTCCTTTCCATCCGAGTAGACCTCTCGCTGGAAGATGTCACAATAGGCTGCACCAGGTGAATGATGTCCTGATAGACCTCAGCTGTTGTATGCCACAACTCATCCGGTGACACGTCAGAACAGGTTCAGCCGTGTTCCTTGTGTCACCATTCATGCAACAGGCGTCCTCGGTTGATGGTGTCACAACAGAGCTCCTCTGGCATTCGATGTCACGGTTCGAGAGGCCGGTGTCGCGATACGATTAGTCCAGTATCTGGTGTCACGCATGTCTCTAGAGCCCTCCTGATATCAGCAAGTGAAGGACACTCCGCGGGTGACCTGGTCAGTCAGTTCATGGTGCCAGATTGTTGATCTGCTGGGAGGAGCACAGCCGCTGCTGGGAGGGTGGCCTTTGTTTTGACCACGATTACTTTTGAACGATTACATAGGTAGGAGGGACAGGGAACAGTGCACCACACGCTGCACCAAGCAGGGGGGCGTTGGCGCTTTGGGTGCTAGAGAAGTCCCCCTCTCCTATTAACGGGCTATGAAATTCGGTTAATTGTTTCCTTAAATGAAATTAATTAAATTCAGAAAAAATCTTTAACTTTCACACTCAAATGTGTTTAACGCAGTTTTTGCTTTTTTTATAAACTCACGAGATAACTTCAGCCCTTAATTTCTCTTGCCGCCCTTAACAATGCGGAAGGAAATCAGCTCTTTAAAACACAAAGTAGCCGCCCCTTCCCTACCAGCTGCGCCCTGTCAGCCTCACGAGACCCCGGCTCAGTGTCTTACCTTGGAATAAAAGGGGCATGCCTTTTATTGCTGACCATTGCTAGACTCTTGTTTCGACGGGAGGTGGCTAACAAGACACGCCTGGGGTTTCCAGGTAAGTTTAATTACAGGATATAGGGCTACCAGGAGATTCTATATTATCCCTTGAAGCGGCTAGGTATATTTAAGTTCGTATGAAGGGTTTCTAGCGCTTTGGGACCTAAGGAAAGCCCTGCAGAAATGCTACAATCCAATGCAGTGAATGCCAGCAGCACTGAGCTCTCGATCACTCATCCATAAGTCGCATCACTTGGGGCGGAAATAAAGGTGCTCGAGGGAGAGGGGTTCTTCACTTTCTCATCACTGTTAATTTGGGTAAAATCGCCAGGCTGGCTCCAAGTCTGCTCAAGTTTTAACCATCCGAGTCCATGCGGAAAAGAGGAGGCGAAAGGAGACACATAGGGCCAGACCAGTGGGAAGTTTTAGACCGAGGACGAGTCGCCCTGATCCAACCATGCTTTGGGCTGCATTTCTGAAGCTACCTGGAACTCCTGCATTCAGAAGCGTTATTTCCACCCATAAATCATTTTAATCTAGCGCCCCTAATGACCATTTGTGGCGGGGCCACATGACGACTCGATACTATGTCACACCTGTTACCAAATAATGGCTGAAACACTGAATATTACGCTACGCTCAGGGTTTTCTGCTGTCTTCCTGGATTCTATGACCCGAAAGTGAACTGTAGATTGGATGAATGCGCCTTCTATCAGGAGCTTTTATTTGCCTTTGCAAACAGGATTGGAAGAATGTTTGTGAAGTCACAAACTCTTACACATGTTTGCTTTATTTGAAAAACGTCTGCCATTAATGATCTTTCTACAGTTTTCTTGATTCACTGAGTTAAAAGGACGGGTGCTCGAATTTACAGAGTAAATGCTCACCTTTTTGAGGAATGTTCGCAGATAACTTTATTAGATCGAGCTGGAGAACAATTCGAAGCATTGTCCAGCTCGACAACTATTGTTGCCCGTCTCCTGGGAATCTGAAACAGGGGTCGGGCATGCGCGGCGATTGGTTTCTGTGAACGTGCACGTCCAGGCCGGCGCCGTGCACATCCACTGCCTCAGATTCCCACCTAAACACGCAGGCAGGCAGGCACACACACAGACGCATTCACATACACACGCCCCCCCACCCCACGCAGGCAGGCAGGCACACACACAGACGCAGGCACATACAAGCGCATGCGTGCACACACACACGCCACCCCCACGGGCTCACGTGCACACAAACACACTCGTACACATCCCCTCCCCCCCCCACTCACCGGGCTCTTTCAGCGTGTTCCGTGTCCCCGTCTCTCTCATCAGCCAGTGGGTCAGTCTCGGCATGGGAGCTCCACAATGCTGGTCTTCACCCGGTCCCCTCCTGGTACCGGGACTTCAGCTGCCGGACTTCGTTCTCCAAATAGCGCGCATGCGCGGGCAGCCCCCGCCCTCTCACTCTCAGCCCAGGCTGCTTTCGGTTTTGCTGTCTTCCGTGTTTGCTGGCAGCCTGTTCCTCCTGCCCAAGTCGCACACCGGACATAAAACTCTGAAATGCATGCCATGGGACTCGGCTCGGTGGGGGCTCAAGGCGGCAGGGTGGAAGCAGAACACGGCCCTACCCAGGCGCTGACCATCAATGAGAGATTAAAGCCCGTTTTGGGATCAGCCAGCTATGACGGCTAGTACTCTCAGCACCCCCCCCCAACACAACCCTGAACGTTCAGCACAGCACCCCCCCCCCCAACACAGCCCTGAACGTTCACATAATGGGTGCCGAATACACTCTAAAGTACCTGTCTACTCCACAGAAACAAACAGGTGGACAGAGAACAAGCAGGCGCTGCAACCACTCGGACCTTAGCTTTCACTTCCATTTCAAGTCGAACACAGCCGCACATGGGTCACACCCTGTGCCTATTTTGAGCCGGTGGTTTCCGGTACTAGGCACGGCACCTGCACTTAATTGGTTCCAGTGCCTAATTGGTTTCCAGTGCTTAATGGTTTCTGGTGCTGAGAGATAAGCAAAATTTCGGTTTATGAATACAGTATGCATTCCAAATTACTAATGCCCCCCGAGGTGGGAAGCACCTCGCCAGGGACAAAAGCGTACCAGTCTATTCCCTTGCCAACTGACGAATAAAAAGCAAAGCAACGGCCTGTTTCCTAACCGTGATTTTTCCCGTCACAGGCTCCTGTAGAAGCCCGGTTGTGACAGATCAGACAGCTAGCTGCCCCAGACTATGAATAGCCAGCATGATCGGTCAGCATACTGTAGTGCAAGCAGGGTGGCAATAAACTACTAGGGGCAGGGAGGAGGTGGGGGTAATTCTATTAAGGGTCTCTCAATCTGACAGCTGCTTGCACCAGAAGCACACAACAGGAGGCAGTAGCACGCCCCAGTTATTAATGTGCCGCCCCTCCCCTGCTGCTGCTCATGAAAACATCCATCAGCATGCAGCCCCCCAGCCAGGGCATCCCTAGCCGTCCCCATTCCCAGGCCCAGCCTAAGCAGTGCTCCGAAGACCTGCCTAACGCTGCAGCACACCACAACCTTGCACAAAAACAAGCCCAGGCTTCACAGCCCGGGGAGACTGAGGGGAGAGTACAGGGGGTGCAGTCCAAACACATAGGAGTATAAACATCCAAACAGCGGGTGTTTTTATATTGAGCAGCCATGCATACTGAGTGATTGACCGCGAAACTTGCATAATTCCCCTACATGCGCCCATATGAAGAGTACACCGAGACCAGAATGCAGTGCTCAGCAGCCTCAAATCCATTCATGATTTCTGTCTTCTAGCGGCTAGTGGCGTAGAAAACAACAACAAGCATTTGCCACGCAATAGGTCTCATTTTTTTTGCGTGCAACTGGCATAGCGCTCGATTGGCCATAAGACCGGCATCTCCGCGCTTTTGTTTGTCCGGTAATAACATCTGTGCTGTGTTTGCGGTAGGAAACCTTTCTCGTGCTCGCTTCGCCTGTCCTCTGTGTTTGGGCTGACATTTGACTCAGTGGTGCCTCTAAGATGCCTGCAGGGTGTGTCTCCATGCATTGTCCCGCTATTTCCTTCGTCCATCTTTGTTTCATGGGTGTTGCACATCTACGCAGCAATTGCAGCAGAATATCACGCTATCGCCACCGTGATCAATATCTGTGGATTTGGTGGTGTAGATATTGTCTTTTCTTCCTTCCTCCACGAAATGGGGGAAATCCGTTTTTAATGTCAGCGATCAGAATGGCAGGCCAAGGATGGACTTGCAGTGAAATATTATTGAGGCATAGCAGACCCTGCGCAATGAACTAAACTTCCCTCTTGTTTTCATTCTGTTCTATTCTCCTATATGATTCAGTTTCTCACAACAGCATCACTGGGCGATTTATCTTCGTTTTTTGTGCCTTTCTGCCCCCTGTTAGACTCGTTTTTTGTGCCCTTCTGCCCTCTGTTAGACTCATGCACACCTGGAATCGGTATTTTACCACCCAATTGGATTGGGTGGTAAAATACCGATTCTTAAAGCCCTGTGGCACTCTGACATGTGCCAGCTACATCTGCATTTACAGAATCGGTATTTTACTGAGTCTGTATTTACCGATTCGGTAATTTTACCAAATCGGTAAATACAGAATCGGTAAAATACCGATTCTGTAAATGCATGCCCTACATCTGAAAACCCTAATACCGGTCGGAAACGGCCAAATTCGGCCGTTTCCGACCGGTATTAGGGCTCCTACATCTGGCCCCTGGTTTTTAATATTGTAGCGCCAAACATTCTGCCCGCTACTGACAGATTCATGGAGCACTCTTAACTAGGTGTAGGTGAAGGTTTAACCAGGGTCATAAATTCAAAGTGGAGTACATGCATTTCAGGCAAGCAGACTGTAAGAGAACAGTCACTGTACTTGGCACACACAGCTGGCATTAGGGGCACCAAGGTCCATGGGTGCCAAGGGCCATGGGAACACTCATAGGAACCCCAATAGTTGGCCTTATAGTTCGTCAAAAAGGACCAAATAAAATCCAGTGGACAAGGAGGTGAGTGGCCACCATTTTAAACAAGCATTTGCAATGCAATAGGTCTCGCATTAGGAAAGTTTGAGCTATTGGTCTTGTAAATGACAATTTTTTTATTTATGTGTTGTTTTTGAAAGTAGCTAAATTAATAGCTTTGTCATTTACAATACCAATAGTTATAACTTTCACAAATGTGACACCTATAGCATTTGTAATGCAACATGTTTTATATTTACGTGACTTAGATGTATTGATATTACAAATAACAATGGCTTTTAATTTTTTAAAATAATTAATACTTAAATAAAAGTGATTGTAATTTATAATGGCAATAGCTTAAACTTTTGTAAATAACTTTTGTGAAGATTATGTTCAGTGTATTTTATTGTGATGAAAATCCAAGAACAGAAGTGAAATATTAACATCTTTTTGTGACATTTGTAATAAAGCTTGAAACATTGAGAGAACGTATTTGAACCAGTGATGCTGTGGTGGTGCTGAGTGATGCTGTGGTTGCACTGAGTGATGCTGTGGTTGCGCTGAGTGATGCTGTGGTTGTGCTGAGTGATGCTGTGGTTGCGCTGAGTGATGCTGTGGTTGCGCTGAGTGATGCTGTGGTGGTGCTGAGTGGTGCTGTGGTGGTGGTGCGTGGTGCTGTGGTTGTGCTGAGTGATGCTGTGGTAGTGCTGTGGTGGTGCTGAGTGTTGCTGTGTTGGTGCTGAGTGTTGCTGTGGTGGTGCTGAGTGGTGCTGTGGTGGTGCTGAGTGGTGCTGTGGTGGTGCTGAGTGGTGTTGTGGTGGTGCTGAGGGATATGCTGAGTGGTGTTGTGGTGGTGCTGAGGGATAATGTGGTGGTGCTGAGTGATAATGTGGTGGTGCTGAGTGATAATGTGGTGGTGCTGAGTGGTGCTTTGGTGGTGCTGAGTGGTGCTGTTGTGGTGCTGAATGATGCTGTGGTGGTTCAGAGTGGTGCTGTGGTGGTGCTGAGTGATAATGTGGTAGTGCTGAGTGATAATGTGGTGGTGCTGAGTGATAATGTGGTGGTGCTGAGTGGTGCTGCTGAGTGATGTTGTGGTGATGTTGTGGTGGTGCTGGGTGGTGCTGTGGTGGTGTTGAGTGATAATGTGGTGGTGCTGAGTAATAATGTGGTGGTGCATTAAAAGTTACTAAAACAAAAAACATGGACACGAGTTGCTGCACAGTGGCAGGCCCTGTACAAAGGACTGCGCTTCTTTCATTTGGTTATTGCTGTATTTAGGTGATAAAGTGGTACGAAGGAGATGAAACCTTTAGAAAGGCAGTGTTAAATGGGTAAAAACGATAAAATATTAATACTATCACAAAATGTGCCTCATTATGCCACATAGTTTGCTCTTTCTTGCCGCATGATTTAGTCAAACCTGTCACATAATTTGGTCCTCTTCTGCTACATAAGTTCAGTGTCCATGCCTATATCCATTTTCTAATGCATGGATTAAACCCAGAGGTCCTACATTCCAATGTTTGCTTTTTTGTTTCTCGCTTTTTAATTTAAAGCATTCTACCCATAGTGGCTAGAATGTTCTAATAGCCTTATTACCTGCCGTAATTAAGCTGTACCAGACATTAAAGCCCTGCTTCCTCATTAAAGGCCCTCGCTTTTGGCTCGGGTCCTTAATGCTAGAGCTGGTCTTTTATGGCCGGTATGGTCCGCTACAGCGGTTTATGGGACTATGTAATAACCCTGGAATGTTGAGCGCCTAACGGAAGACAATGAAGTAGCTCCGGGCTTCTAATGGCCGGTAGAAGCCCGGAGCTCCAACATTTTAATGTTTTTCTAAATGTTTCTTCCTTTTTTATTTAAAACATTCTACCTTTAGTGGATGGAAGGTTCCAGTAGCCTTACAACCCTTTTGCCTCGGGCTATACCAGTTGTTAAAGGCCCTCTCCCTCGTTTTGGGCCTCGGGTTCAGGGCCTTTAACAACCGGTATCCCTCAGCAGGGTACTATAAGTCTATAGTGGATGGTGGTTCCCACACTATAGGCAGATACATTCTGCGCTCCAAACAGATGCCTACAACATAACCTTATGGCACTACAGTTACCCTCTGTGGAATATAGTTTCATTTAGCCCCTCATATTCCTGCTTCCGCCTTAAACTGCCCCAAGCAGCACTTTCATGGAAGAAGAAGTATTTGGACGTCGCAGTTGGCTCGTACAATGGTCTGGACCCGCGCGACATGTTTTAATATATTCTGTTTATTTGGTAAAGAATTCCTTCCTGGGACCTTGATCTCCCGGCCACTGGAACAGTTTGAAGCCCCCCAGCTCCAGTCCTCTCTCCCCCCCCCCCCGCCTCCCAGACAGAGGAGCCCTGAACGGCCATGAACTGATGAACTGTAAGGATCCAGGTCACAGGACGGTACTGCCCTTGGACAGTGCTGGTCACACCAGGCTGGGTGCAGTGCCAAAAAAAACTGCTGTATACTGTCTGTATTTAATGTAAAAAATGGATAAATGCAGAGCCTACGCCCGATTGTGGTGTCAGTCAGTGCTGCAAGGGGGCCACAAGCTGCTCAGACTGAGAGAGGAGGCAAAAAATCTGAAACTGTGCTGTTTCCTTCAACATTTTATGCAGCAGCAGATGTGCACGCGGCTGTACTGCACTGATGCTTTAAGACTGCCCTGAAAAGGATGCTTGTGCATTAGTTTGAATTCATGTGGAAATATACTCATTTCAACTTAAATGCCATAACATTACTATATTGGTTAATCGAAATGTATAAAAAATTTTTTTTAACTGGGAGGCCTAATCCTGATTTATAAATGCAAGACGGGTATTGTTTTGATTGCGCACAAATCTCATGAGTGTGTAGAGTCTGCCAAGTTTAGGCTTATTCAGGTTTCTATGTCCGTTTTTAGGTCTCGCCTATGGAGCGCGCATATGCTCCATAGGAAAAAGACCTATAAAAATCGCTTCGGCTTATCATCCAAAAACAAGCACGCATTGCTTTCAATGGCAATGCGTGCACGTTTGGCGATTCCCTTGCGGGAGCGAGCTTTGGCAACATATGTTTGTTTGCTCCTGCAAGGGAATCGCTGTGTGTGTGGCTTTCCCCATCCAGAACTAGGGATGTGCTGCCACCTTGTGGCCGTTAATAGCAACATGCCCATGGATGGAGGCCATACACCATTCAGTCTCGGGGTTGGTCGACTGATGCGTTCATTTATCATGAATGTAAAGGTGTCAATAAAATACTGTTCAACATCAGAAAGAAACAAACTTGTAAGTGTTCGTGTCAACACACGTGTGCCTATTAGCTGTGACATCACAGCAGCCCTCAGCATGCTAACATATAGGCACGCGTGCATCATTACGCATGCGCTTCCATATATCTTCAGATCGCGGCTATTTTGTTCTGTTTCTACATTTTTTGTTCAACAATGGTGGACATCGTTGACAATCAAGTGGATGCGGAAATACAGAATGTGTTGGCGTATATGGATTTGATCAGTTAGGCAGAGGCTGGTAACGATACAAGTGATGTATTTTTGTGCACTGTGCTGCGAAATAAATATAATTTTCGGATGTTTTGCCTTTCTAAGGAAAGAATATCTTCTGATGTCACTGCTGTGCTTATAAGTTTTATTTCGATTCATTAATTGACGGCTTGTTACATCATTCAAATGTATTTTTCATAAGCATGAAAGAGCACAAATATTGGTCCTGAGCAATGGCAATGCAGCAGCCCAACAGAGAAGAAGCATCACCCAAGGCATCAGCTACTGTGTTACTATCTGCCCAACCCATCGCAAAGTCTTTAACTAGAAAATAGGAGTGATAAATGTGACCCTAGATTCGAAAATCGCGGTAGAAGACGTGCACAAGTGCAAACACTCAACTGGAGACTTTTCAACATTACACTAATGCCAGAAACCCTATGAAGAATGACTTTCCTAGAAACCAGAAACACAACAATGAAAGTTTGGCCATGGCCGGCCCCTGATGAAAGCTGTTGCCTGCACTCAACAACTACATTAGCAAGCGGACCGCTCTCTCAAAGCCAGAAGTCATACAGCACAGCCACCATGGTTGTGCAAGCATGTAACTGCGTGCGATATTTCAAAGCAGATTCGCAACACAAATGCCAGCATCAACCGAAGGAGTAATGGTGCCTAGAGCCGTTGACTTACAATTATTTACCTGGCAATAGAAAATGAAACCAGCATTGGCATAGCCAATAGGTCTCGCCTTTTGTGTTTAGCCATGCAACGGTTGATGTTGTTGCACCAAGGATATTGTGCTGCATAACTAAATACTTATAAGGTCACAAAAACGAGACCTATTGGCTATGCCAATGTTTGTTTTCTGCTTGTCTGCAAAGTCCTTTTAAGGCTTTCAGATGAGGGGTAAACCAAGGGGCTGATTTTTTGTTGATGGTGGTTTTCTTTAGCGGGTCCAGAGTGCTGACCATTGACAGCATCCATTCATTAAATAGGTTATTGTCAGTCTCAGGATTTCCGGTGAGGGTAGGTCTGGTGGTTTCTGCCATGCTCTGTAAATTGGGGGTTGATAGCATGCTATTCCATTTCTGTGTGCAGCCCGATTTGCTGGAATTATTTTCCGTTTGAACATTATCATAGACGAATTTGAAGGGAATTAACTTATGGTCTGACCAAGTTATCATGACTGGAGGGGCAACAATTAGATTAGCTGCATTAGTGCATATCCCGTCAAGGGTATGTCCTGCCTGATGTGTGGATCCCTGGGTCCTTTGTTTTAGTCCCAGTGTGTTTATGATTTCTATGAAGGTATTTGTATTAGGAGTATCGACAGCTTCGAGATGAAGATAGAAATCACCTAGGATTGTAAAATTTGAGTATCAGACCACAAGGGAGCTTAGACTTTCTCCCAGGGTATCTAAGAACGTACCCACTGATCCCGGGGGCCTGTACACAAGAGCCCCTGCGAGCGTGGTGCAGTCTAATTTAAAATTAAAGCAGAAACTTTATGCATCCTTCAGTTCTGTGATATCACTGATGACATCTGAAATGACATCACTGATGACCACTTAGTGTGTGAGTGGATGTATGTCTGAGTAGCTGTATGGGTATGTGAGTGTGTGAGTGGCTATATGGATGTGTTAGTGGGTATGGGAGTAGCTGTATGGGTGAGTGAGTGGCTGTGTGAGTGGCTGTAGTGGAGAGTGAGCGGGTGTGTGAGTGGCTGTGTAGGTGACTTAGTGGCTGTGTGAGTGGCTGTATGGGTGAGCTAGTGGGTGTGTGAGTGGCTGTATGGGTTAGTGAGTAGCTGTTTGAGTGTATGTATAGGTAAGTGGGTGGGGTGAGTGCCTGTTTTGAAGAGTGAATATCTATGTGAGAGGAAGCAAGGGTGAGTGAGTGGGTGTGTGAATGGTTGTATGAATGTATGAATGGGTATGTAAGTGGTTATGTGGGTGAGTGAGCAGGCACATGAGTGTCTGGGTGGGGGAGTGTGAGGGTACTTGAGTTGCTGTATGGGTGTGTGAATGGGTGTGCAAGTGGATGTTTGTGTGATTAATTGGGTGTGTAAATGGCTTTGTGGGTGAGTGAGTGGGCGTGTGAGTGGCTGTATTGGTGAGTAAGTGAGTGTGAGAGAGGCTCTATGGGAGAGTATGTGGTTGTCTCAGTGACTAGTTAGGTGACTGAGTACATGCGTCAGTATCTGTATGAGTAAGCAAGTGTGCATGTTGGTATCTGTATGGGTGAGGGTCTTGTGTGAGTGCATGTATGAGTGAGTAAGTGGGTGTATAAGTGGCTCACTGCATAAGTGAGTGGCTTCATGAGTATTAGTATGGGTTTGTGAATGGGTATGTGAGTAGTTATATGGGAGTGGGGGTGGGTGTATAAGAGGTTATATAGGGGTGTGAGTGGGTGTGTGAGTAGTTGATGTCATCAGATATGTCATTTGAGAAGTCATCAGTGATGTCACTGACCATGACATGAATGTTGTAATATGTGAGGCCAAAAGCAGTGCATTGTGGAGGCATACGTTATAGCAAGCTCCTGTAACTTTAACTGCTGAATTTCTATGGTTTTGTATGAGTGAAAAGTGAGCCTAACTATAACGTCCCTGTAACCTTTGGTTTTCTCAGTGAATTTCTAAGGGTTTTCTAAAAGAAAATCCATACCTCTAAAATGGAGTGTTTCACAGTGGATGTGTAAGCACCTGTGTGGGTCCGTTAGTACGTGTATGTGTGTGGGTCTGGGAGTGGGAGTATGTCAGTGGCTATCTGAGTTGGTCTATGAGTACATGAGTAGGTCTGTGATTGACTGTGTGAATGCCTTTGTGGGTTTATCACTGGTTGTATCAGAGCCTCTGTATGTCTGTGAGTGGCAGTGTGAGTGCTGCTTTGGATCTGTGGGTGGGTATGTTAGTGAGTTTATGGGTCTACTAGTGGGTGTGGTGCTATTGTTTTTGCAGATTTCCATACTTAGTGTATTTAAAGAACAGGACCATGCTCTCTGCTCTTCAAGGAGATGTTGTTAAAGAATACATTTTTTACACTCACTGCCATTCAGATTTCGCTCCAATGCATTCATGATGCATTCACTTCTGTTAACCTCATGGCTGCCTCTGACGGCCAACTACCTTTGTAGTGCTGCGCACGTCCGTTGGCCATCGCGGCCTCGCCCGCTCAATAGAACCTTCCGCACTAGCAGGGAACGTTCGGCGCAGTTAAGGGGTTAAGGATTTCAGATCATTTTTCAGTATGGCGTTTTAGAGGTAACGGTTTTGCTTTCTATTCGTCTAGCCTAAGAAGATATATTTGTTTTCATTTTTCTCAAGGGGAGCTTTACCTGGGGAACGTGCTGTGTCTATATTTGTAAATGTTATCCGTCGAGGTTTAATTTATCTGAAATGAACATCAGGATCTGAATGGAGTCTAATTTATGTAAGAAGAGTCCACAGTTTTCTGGAAAATGTGTACTCATCTGCCTTTCTTTATTTTGGCAAATTCGTTACTATTTTGTCATTGCGCAAATGTCTACTGCATATTATACACTACACCTGCATAATGGCCCAGCTATTTATGTACTTCTCTTGTCATTTGTTTCAGTAGATTAATAACTGTGTTTTTGGTTCTACTTTTTTTATTTGTCACAAATTCATTGGGAATTCGTAACAAATTATTGCGATACGTATGTTCTGGTTTCGCTGAGAAGTCGCGAAGACCGTGTATTTTTCCAAAAGTGTAAAACACATATATACACATTTTGTAAATGATGTTTGACAATATCTGTTTACTAATATAGTGTTTAACCTTCTATTTGTGTAATAGTTTTTAATGTAAAGCACAGTTATTTGTACTTCCCATCTTCGCAACAACAACAGTATTTGTGATGAAATCAGAATCAGAATCAGAAATAGCTTTATTCGGTTTCAATTAAAAAAAAACATAAAAGCACAGAATAAAACATACAATAAGAAATGGTAACATCACAAGATATTTTTTAAAAATCAGATTTAAATTAGAAACAAAGCGACGCCTGAATATGATTCTAGTTAAAATTCAATTCATTGTCAATCTATTTCTCAACATGCTTTTTAAAAACATGGATACTGTGTACAAAGTTATCTCATCCTCTAGCATTTGAAGTCTCAGTAGAGCCGGTCTGCATTGTCTTAAGCCCCACTTCTTCAATAAGACAATTAAATACTTTTTCCTAATAGGAGTATAAAACTTGCAAAACAAAATACAATGAATAATCGATTGTTGTGATACATCGTCACAGGGATACAGGGTCAATTTTTTGGACCAAGTATTAACGTCGGGGAAGGTTAATAGTCTGAAAAAGCTTCCCCCCCCTGAAGCGGGTTAGTAGCATCCGGGTATAACTGCTCTGTGCAGACTAAGTATTGCTGTATACCCTGGCCATATAACATTAATTGATTTTCCCTAACAGAAATCTTGTTGCCCTCTGTCTGCCATCTTTTGCTATCTAAGAAAATGAGGCAAATTTCTTTCAATTTTTTTCTCGAGATGGTCGACAAACTGGTCGGGCTATCAAAAAATTCAGGATGTCCAATATCTCTTAGGAAGCTTTTGACATACACAAACCAGTCCATTTTTGTACTCCCTTTGGAGTTTCAAGCAGTCCTGGATTATATCCCGATTAAGTACTGTCTCTTCAGAGACCCATACCTTGTGCCACAACAAAATAGGACTCACTTTAATAAGATCCGAAACATAATCTAGTCCTAATTCTTTGTGGCAAACATAAGTGCAGGTAGACTTAGGAACAGCTAATAAATAACGGAGGAAAACATTTTCACATAATTGAATCTCACGAGTGTCTGCGATCCCCCAGATACCTGCTCCATATATCACAGTGGACACACATTTTCATTTATAAATGTCCACCAAGATATTTACTGGTCGTCCCCCTAGTTTAGTGGCGAAATTTCACACAGCTCCAATTTCACGGGAAAAAGCTAATTTCCTCTTATGGGCAGCTGACACCCACGTCCCCTTCCTGTCAAAATGTATCCCTAAATAGGAAAAAGCATTAGCTGTTTCTATCTTTGAGTTTGCTAAAAAGGTTTTACAATAAACATTTCTCTTTGTAGAGCAACACATATTAAAAGTTTTGCTAGTGTTGATTTTTAGGCCTCTTGCATCCATATAGTCTGAAAAAGCGTTGAGCGATCTCTGCAGGCCCACTTGGGTCCGGGCCATGATCACCGCGTCATCCGCGTAAAGTAATATTGGGGCTAAATTTCCTCCAATTTGTGGATAATCCTGTTTATATTGTATTAAGTGGGTTGCTACACTGTTGATATATAAATTAAATAGAAAAGGCGCAAGTATGCATCCTTCACGGACTCCTTTTTTTATGGGGAATTTAGAAGTACACTCACCCTTACTGCCAAAACGTACCTTTGCCCCAGCCCCCCGATATAATTCTTTAATAAAATTAAGCAAATTTAATTCAATACCTGACTGTGAAAGAGTATCCCATCGAATTTAATGACTCAGGCAATCGAAGGCTGAGCTTAAATCCACAAATATTAGAAATAACCTATCACTTTTTGCCACCACATGTTTGCCAATAATTATGGCTTGATTTAAACTTTGTTCCACGGTGCATAGCCCTGATTTAAAACCATATTGAAATTTTGAGAGGGCACCTGTGTCTTCTGCCCATACTTGAAGTTTATTTAAAATAACCCTTCCTGCTACTTTCATCAGGGAGTCCAATAATGAAATTGGCCTGTAGCACTTTGGGTCATTTCGGTCCCCTTTTTTAAAAATTGGGACCACAATGGCTTCCTGCCATGTGGGGATAAACCCTGTTTTATTACATCCATTTAAAACATTCGTCAGGAGGGGGGCCCATAAGTTAATATTAGATTTATAAATGTCCACAGGGACCCCATCCGGCCCTGGTGCCTTACCTGCGGCACTCTCCCTAATTACTACTTCAACTTCAGATAATTTGAATACAGTGTCTAATGGGAATAGTCCCTGTGAGTCATTCTCCTCCTCCCCACAAATTTCAGAGTACGTAATCCCTGGTAGGTTATCCTTTTTATATAGACCAGCAAAATTATTAATCCATGTAGCCTCATCTATTGCCATCTCTATAGTGTCTGTGTTTCTATCTACAAAAAAAGGGGCGTTCACCTCCTTCCAGAAACCTATATTATCTTTCTGGAGGCAGGCTTGATGAAGAACTTCCCATGCCTCCTGCTTTATTTCCTTCTTTCTTTTTTTTATTACGCTATTATATGTAGCTCTAGCGTTTCTAATCCCAACAGTATTTCTCATCTCTCTTTTGAGTGCCAACTTTAATGCTGCATGAGCTCTGCTACATACTGAATCGAACCATCCCTTGGCTTTGTCTCTTGTATGATTCCTCGCTGTTTCTGTGAGGGGATTTACTGATGTCCTCTGTAATGTTACAGAAAGCCGTGGTGACTAAGGCACAGTCACTCGTTTCTGAGAGGCATGCCTTCAAGTCATTAAACTTGTTTTTTAGTAAGGTCTGAAGAAAAGCAACGGGCTCCACTCTATTCCATTTTATGGTATACCCATTCCTTTTCGCTAGGGTTAACCTATGATTATATAAATTATTAGTTACATCATGATGTTTACTATTTCTTGTTTCAAAACTTAGGGAAAAGCTAATAGGGAAATGATCGTTAATTGCGATATCTCCTGTTTTAAAATTAAGAAGATTGTAAGAATAACTATTGGAGACCAAAACAAAATCTATCAACGAGTTACAACCCCTACCATTAAATGTCTGTTTAAAAGCAACCTGTGGGGTACATAATTCATTCACAAATCCCAGATCCAGCTGGAATAACAAATCATTAAAAAGATTCCCAATAGGTGTATGCACAAAATGGGTACAAGGTTCACCTCTGATGTTATCTAGACCACAAGTGCCGGTGTGACTGTTAGAACATAAAAAACAATTAAAATCGCCCATCCATAAAACACATTTCCCCGGGGTACAGTCGCCCTCATAATTCTGCATACTATGTAAGAGGCCTTCAGTGGCATTAATTGATTCTTCCTTCGGAATAATATTGTAGAAGTTTATCAGGTTAATAACCTGACTTCCATCCACCGTAAGCACCAGGGACTGATAATATTTAGAGTCAGCAATAACATTTCTGGCCGTCACTTTAGAACAATTTGAAATATAGATGCAAAGGCCCCCTTTGTTTCTGCCCCTTGTCGATGGATCAGCAGGAGTGTGGAAGGTGCGATAACCGTTAATATGAATTTCTTCCCTCTCCTAACACTCCTGAAGACAAATAATAGAGAAATTTTGTAAGAAGTGTAAAAATGTTGGGTCCCTTAACTTGTTGGAAAGTCCCGCCATTTTCCAAGATAAAAAAGTAGTCAATTCTCCCTTGACTCTTGGAAAAAATTGGAAGACGCCCTGATACAATATGCCTGCGGGGATGTGGCGTGCCTGGCACCTTCTATCACATCCTATGGGACTGTCCGGTGGTGCAACAGTTCTGGAGTGGTGTGGTCCAAAAGATGGGTAGGTCCCTGGGTAAGCCTCTCTTAGCATCACCTAGGGAATGTCCTCAACATATGGGGGGCTACTGACTTGAATGACCTAGAACTTCAGTGGGCGGCGCTGGGTTTTCTGTTGGCTAAGCGTTCCATTGCAATGAAGTGGGGCTCCCCGGGCGGGCCCTTGGCGGTGGTCTGGGTGGCAGAGATGGACCGCTGCATGATTGCTAAGAAAACTGTATACAAAATTAGAGGCTGCCCTAAGAAGTGGGACACGAAGTGGGGACATTGGAATAGATACAGTGGCGAGCTCTGTGATTCTCCTACGCCCAAACTGGCTATGTCCCAAGCTGGGCCCATAAGTCGAATTTTGCGCTGATTTGTGCTTTGCTTGCTCCCTGTATTGTCCTACAAATACTGTAACTGGTGACTGATTTTTTGACTCTGCTTTTCTTCTCAATAAAATCTTATGTTAAATCCTTCTGTTCAAATTATGAGCTCTGTTTAAGATGGCCATCCAGAGATGTGGCCACTGAGTTACAAGCGGCTCCCATATTGTACCCAGGTTATTGGTGGCACCCATTGCACCCTCTGCTTCTGTCGTATTACAAGTGATTCGAACACCCCTATCTATGGCTATCAAACTATTTTCAGTATATTGGTCCACTAGATCACTAGCCCTTATTTTGGCACAGAGCTCTGAAGACTTTTGCTTACTTTTCTCCAGAGCACTGCACCGTATACTAGCCTCAGTTAATTTTAGTCAGTCCACCATTTCTAGGCTGCTAAACCTATTTTGTATATATAGGTGACTCTGACTATTTGAAGGGTCATATCGCCGATTTTCAACCCTACCCCGTCCCTGATGCGTTACAAGTGTCCATTCCCCTTCGCTGCCTGTAAAGATATTTGAAGGGTAGAAATACGACAGTGGTCGAGGTACAATCAGTGACCTTGCATTTTGGTTTTGAGAATTCCAGGTGCAGATGTAATTCACCGTACGGGGATCTCTGAAATTTACCAATACGCAATCACCTGGGATGGTCTTTTGGCTCTCTACCACCCAGGTAAGTCTTCGTACCATCAATATCTCGCTCATTATGTGTGGAGGTAAAGGTCGATTTGCATTAAGCCAGAATGTCACTTTATTTTTTAAACACATAAATGATTCCTGACCGGGATTATTTAATTCTGGCACTCCAGTTAGTACTATCAGGTATGGACTAGATTCTGGTGGTAAATTGATACGACAGTCCCCCTTGGATATACCTATAGTTGGCAGCCCTTTACTCTCTTTTTGTTTAGTACTGGATGGTAGAGATCCCTTGCCAGTTATATTGGCTGGTCTTAACGATTCTACCAAGGTGGTTACAATCGGAGCATCAGGAATTTTAACATTAGGTTGCTCAACAATATGGGATATTTGGTCGGTTACCTGTGTATCCGGTGCAGTACTTGGCTGGGGGATACCCATGTGTGAGACTTTGGGGTTCACAATATCCTTAGCTCCCCCAATAGATAATTCAATCTTAGAGAGCTGCTGTTCAATACGAAGCAGTCTTGTTTCCAGGGGTCTGAGGGACAATCTCAACAGAACCCCAATTTTTTAAGCAAGGAGTCCTCATTCACCTCTGTTCTGCCAGGGATGTTAACACCGTCTCCGGAAATTAGATCTTGGTTTAAAACCTCCGGCGGCACATGTCTGTATAGAGGGTTCTGGTTGTTATCCCCATTTTGTTTAGATGTTATATCACTATTGCTTTGGTCTTTAGCGAGTTTAGGTTTTCTACCTCCTGTGACGGTGGTCATCGCCCGTTTCCTCTTAGGTATTGCACCTTCCCGTCTTTCGCGTAACTGCCGGGTATTTGGTGTCTTAGGGGGGCTTTCCCTTAATGCAATTTGTACGACCTCACTTTCTGTCGAAGATTGGGGTTTAGGCACAGGTAGGGTACAAAACAGATCTTGGGGACTAGGTGGACTATGTAAAAGTACCTTAATGTCAGTGGTGTGTGTTTGTTTGTTAAAATCAGGTGAGCGAGCATTTGCAAAGTGACCCATGGATGATCTTTTAGCCATAGCCAGGTCTTGCGAGACACGGCGTTCCATTAAGGTAATCCCTTGCTCAATGACTGAGTTAGTTCTCGTTATAAAATTATCTAATGTTCCCATCAAAAGGGACCCTGCAGCAGCCTAGCTCCTGCTCTCACGTCCTGACATAATAATTTATAATAATTCACGCACAGTGTACTTACATAGAAAACCAACATTTGTTCTCAAGGGCCATACAATATAATAGAAGTAGAAATAAGAGGGGTGGCCCGGTCCGGTCTTAATCGGGCTGGAACGGGCCCGCCCTTGGCCCGGGCTTCGCCCCAGCACACGCCCGCGCGCGTCCCGCGTTGCGTGGAGAGGCCGTATATATATATATGCAAAGAGCAGGCGGACGGGAAGAGGTACCAGCTGTGGGAACGCTGAGGCTGCTGGTCCTCGCTGTCCTGCAATCCCGTGTCGGCTTCCTTGCAGTCCCGGTGATCAGAAGGTGAGCAAAAAGGCCCAGGAGATTCTGAGCCCAAGATACATTTTTTGCAAGCGGCTCCCGTGAAGTGGGGGCCGCGAGCAGTTTTAAGGTGACAGGCAACAGGCAGGCGGGAGAATTACGGGAAGCAGCACCAGCTGTGGGAACGCTGAGGCTGCTGGTCCTCGCAGTCCCGCAACCCCGCGTCGGCTTCCTTGCAGTCCCGGTGATCAGAAGGTGAGCAAAAAGGTCCAGGAGATTCTGAGTCCAAGATACAACTGCTGCGAGCGGCTCCCGCGAAGCGGTTGGCCCCGAGCAGTTTTACGGTGACAGGCAACAGGCAGGCGGGAGAATTACAGGAAGAGGCACCAGCTGTGGGAACGCTGAGGCCGCTGGTCCTCACAGTCCCGCAATCCCGCGTCGGCTTCCTTGCAGTCCCGGTGATCAGAAGGTGAGCAAAAAGGTCCAAGAGATTCTGAGTCCAAGATACAACTGCTGCGAGCGGCTCCCGCGAAGCGGTTGGCCCCGAGCAGTTTTACGGTGACAGGCAACAGGCAGGCGGGAGAATTACGGGAAGCAGCACCAGCTGTGGGAACGCTGAGGCTGCTGGTCCTCGCAGTCCCGCAATCCCGCGTCGGCTTCCTTGCAGTCCCGGTGATCAGAAGGTGAGCAAAAAGGTCCAGGAGATTCTGAGTCCAAGATACAACTGCTGCGAGCGGCTCCCGCGAAGCGGTTGGCCCCGAGCAGTTTTACGGTGACAGGCAACAGGCAGGCGGGAGAATTACAGGAAGAGGCACCAGCTGTGGGAACGCTGAGGCCGCTGGTCCTCACAGTCCCGCAATCCCGCGTCGGCTTCCTTGCAGTCCCGGTGATCAGAAGGTGAGCAAAAAGGTCCAGGAGATTCTGAGCCCAAGATACAACTGCTGAGAGCGGCTCCCGCAAAGCGGGGGCCGCGAGCAGTTTTAAGGTTACAGGCAACAGGCAGGCGGGAGAATTACGGGAAGAGGCTGTGGGAACGCTGAGGCTACTGGTCCTCGCAGTCCCACAATCTCGCGTCGGCTTCCTTGCAGTCCCAGTGATCAGAAGGTGAGCAAAAAGGTCCAGGAGATTCTGAGCCCAAGATACAACTGCTGCAAGCGTATGTTCTGGTTTCGCTGAGAAGTCGCGAAGACCGTGTATTTTTCCAAAAGTGTAAAACACATATATACACATTTTGTAAATAATGTTTGACAATATCTGTTTACTAATATAGTGTTTAACCTTCTATTTGTGTAATAGTTTTTAATGTAAAGCACTTTTTAATTGTACTTCAACAGTATTTGTGATGAAGTCGGTATTCGCAAAGAGCATGTGACTATGTAAGAAAGAGATTTGAATGGAGAAGACAGTTTTCATTATTCTTCTCAGGAAGTTGCCACCCATTTCTCTCTTCTTGAATCTTTCAATCAATTTTTGGATCATTCTTTGGAGCTGTCCTATATTTCTCGAACAGAACTATGGATGGGGCTTTTTTGGGTCATTTGTTATCATCTAAAATGGTTACAGGAGCCAGTGACCAGCAGGAGGTGCCACAGCAACCAGAGGAGCAGGAGCAGGAGGTGAGGGGCCTGCACCCATAAGGCAAGATATTGCCTGGGATTTTTATGCAATTACATCTGGAGAATCAAAGACTGTAGCAAAGCTTGTTCAATGCAGTTTCTGCAAGAAGATCTTCTGAAAAGGAACAAGCAAGAAGTATTAATGTAGTACAACTATTATGCCGTACCACTTAAAAACCTAGCACAGGAATAGCTTGAAGAAGGCACAAAAGGAGAGAGATGGAGATGGGCAATCTAAATCCAGGGCTGCACCATCTGTTTCTGGGGAGAGAGTGCCATACAAAGTGGAGAGACATTGTCCTCAAATTGCACCAGAATTAAGGTATGTCTACACACATTAACTTAACTACAGCACTAAGCTGGCAGCTGGTGAGCAGTCTGTCAATGTCATCTTAGCAACAGTAAGGCAAAATACTTGTTCATTTTGTTTTATAATTTATCCCAGTTTTTACACTGTTTTTTTGTTTCTGGTTACAATGTTTTACCTCCCTTGTTGCCCTTTTGTTTGATAGAAAATGAAAACAAAATACAAAATGTTAGGAAAAAACAGTTGCAGAAAAAAGAAGGGGAAAAAAGGTTCTTGTCAGAACCAATGATTAACTGTGGCTGTATGGGTGAGTGAAAGAGTGTGTCAGTGGTTGTATGAGTGAGTGATAGGGTTTATGAGTGTCTGTATGGATGAGTAAGTGCTTGTGTGAATGGTTGTTTGGTTGAGTGAGTGGATGTGTGAGTGACTGTATTGATGAGTAAATAGTTGTATGAGTGGCTGTTTGGTTTAAGTGAATGTAGTGTGAGTGGCTGTATTAGTGAGCATCTGTGTGAGTGTCTGTGTGAATTGTTGTTTGGTTGAGTGAGTGGATGTGAGTGACTGTTTTGATGAGTAAATAGTTGTGTGAGTGGCTGGTTGGGTAAGTAAATGTAGTGTGAGTGGCTGTGTTAGTGAGCATCTGTGTGAGTGGCTGTATGAGTGAGTGCTAGTTTGAGTGACCTTATGTATGAGTAAGTGATAGTGTGAGAAGCCATATGGGAGAGAAAATGGTTGTGTGAGAGACTGTATGGGTGAGTTAGTGCCTGTGTGGGCTGCTGTATGGATGATTGAGTTATGTGTGAGCAGCCATATGGACTCATGAGTGGTTATGTGAGTGGCTGTATGAGTGAGTGAGTGCAAGGTGAGTGTTTGTATGCATGGATAAGTGGCCATATGGTAAAGTAAATGGCTGTGTGAATGACTGTATGGGTGAGTTAGTGCCTATGTGAGTGGCTATGTGGGTGAGAGAGTGGGTGCATGAGTGGCTGTCTGGATGTGTGATTGGCTGAACGAGTGAGTGAGTGGGTGTATGAGCAGCCATACTTGAGAGTGAGTGGTTCTGTAAGTGATTGTGTAAGTGGTTGTATGGATGACCGGACTGTTGTGTGAGGGGTTGTATGGGTGGGACAGTGGGTGTGTTAGTGGCTATATCAGTGAGTGACTGCATATTTGAGTGTCTCTATGAGAGAATGAGTATCTGAGTGAACAGCTATATGGGTGAGAGAGCACGTCAGTTAGTGGCTGTATGGTTGAGTGAGAGGGTCTGTGAGTAACTGTATGGGTGGGTGAGTGGGTGTGTGAGCGGCTGTAAGAGTGAGTGAGTGGCAGTGGAAGTGCTTATATGAGTGAATGCGAGAGTGCATGAGTGGCTGTATGGATGAGATAGTGTCTAAGTGAGTGGTTGTATAGATAAATAAGTGGGTGGGTGAGAATCTGCATGGGTGAGTGAGTGGGTATCTGTGGATGTTTAAGTAAATGAGTGGGATGTGATCTACTCTATGAGTGAAATAGTATGTACGTGAGTTGATGTATGACTGAGTAACTGGTTGTGTGAAATGCGTTATGGGGTGTGACTAGTTGAACTAGTACCTGCATGAGTAAGAACCTGAACGATTGAGTGAGTTGTTGTGTGATTTTAAATCTACTCATTACATTGAAAGTTTTAATTACAAAATAAGCAAAATAAACAAATGGGCAGCAAGAGCACTTTATGTTTAAAAACACTCTCCAGGGACATCTCTAAGCAATATATCTGTGGTAGAAAAAGTGTTTTGAGACATCAAACGACATTCCACAGCAGCTTCTATTGAAAAAGAAAAATAATATAAAGATATATTAGCATTTAATCTTCACAATTACAAAAACATAACAATAAACATTACTTATACTATAACACTGTATTACAATGTAGTAAAAATATAATTCTCCCTTTTTTACTGTTCTCAGCTTTCATACTCCTTCATAGTAAACAGTGGTCTGTATGAAGCATCATCCTCGAACAGTGGGGGAAAAAACAATAAATAGATGGTAAAAAACAAAAAAAAACAAGCTGCACAGTAGATCCCTGCAAATAAGTGACACTATGCATTGCACTCACTACATAATATATGGTACATTACAAATAAATATAAAGCACTCTTCAATATTTGAGATCGTTTTGAAAATATCACCCCTGGTAGGCCAAATGATGTTTAACACACTGATGATCCATGTAGACAAAATCCCATTGTTGGACTTGGCCCTATTCCCCCCCAAAAATCCGCCTTTCACCCCCCTATTGTAGGATGTCTCCCCCTTTGTAAATAAAGTTATATAGGCCATGTGTGGTATGAGATGCCCTGTTTAATGTTAAATGTGACGCAATTGTGTGCGCACCGGTAATACTCCTTTTGTGGAAATGCACCCTGGTGAAATGCTGCATTGAAATGGATGCCATGGCTATGTGTTGTGCCACCTGACTGCAGTCGGTTAGCGGTCTAGATGTTCGGTACCCAGCAATCCCAGCATTTGGAGGGAAAGCCTGGCAGCCAGGGTGCACTACTCCTCCCCCTGAGCCAGTTTGAACCAGTTCCCCAGAGAATTCTAGAAGGTTCTGGCACTGCCTGGAAGGTGGGGTGAGGGGCATATAAGGTGGGGTGAGGGGCATATAAATAAGGGGGTTGTGCCACCATATGCTGAGACAGAGCAGGGACAGGAACGTGAGGGGACCTGCTGCCAGGGGATACTGCCACTTGGGCCTGTGTGCTGAACCCTGCACACTACTAGAACACCTCTGCTGTCCCCAGGGCTAGTGGAAGCCCCACAGCAGGAGTTCAGACTGCTGTGTAGGAGGAGGGCCACGCTACAGTGGAGGATGGTGAAAGCCTAACGCCCTGTTTTGATGAGTTCCCACTAACTGCTGACCTGGCCCAGTAGTGCCTCCTGCTGCTCTGTCCCCTGGCCCCTGAAGAAGAAAGGAGTGCCATCCTAGGTCCCTGAGGCTGGTGGTAACTGGCGCCACGCGAGCGCTACATCTAAAAATGCCTGAAGAGGAGAACGCTATATTGGGGCTGGACTGGACCCCCAAGGAGGTGAGGAGCGTTACCCTGGGGCCCCTGAGGCTTGCTGTTGGGACTGTCTGCCCACCTCAAAACTGACTGAGTGAGTTAAAAGCACTACCTGGTCCCGGGCTGTTGCCTCCAAAGCGCTGTGTGTGTAAGGGAAAGGACTGTCGTCTTCTCAGCGCCAAAACCTCCTTGCGCTGCCCTGCCCAGAACTGTGCTTGACCTGAAGCTAAGAGACTGTGCCTGGGACTCTGGAGCGCTGCTTTTCTAAAGCGCTGCCTGCCTGACTCACCGCTGCAGCCCAGGTCTTATCTGCGTGCCCCATTGCGGTCCTGTTGCTTCTAGGCGCTGTGCCTCGTAAAAGCGCCACTGCCGCTCAAAGAGCAGAGCCCCCGAGGCGCTGTGAAGCCAGGACATATTGCGTGATTTAAAATTGCTTTCCGGCCTAATTGGAACTAGCGGGAGTCTACCCCGCGCTGTAGTGCCTTTTTGCGGGTGCCTACCCTGCTTCGTGAATAATTTATGAGCAGGTGCCCACCCCGTATACTTGCCACCTGAACTCACCGCTGCGGCCCAGGGATCTCAAGGGAAGCACCGCGAGTGAACTACGGCTCTCCCTGGTGGAAGGGAGAGCCCCGCGCGAAGGTCGCGAAGTCCCGGGCCCCTCGGAGCGGGACTCGGGTAAAGAAGAGAACTGCCTCAGAGGCCGGGAACACCCTCCTCACGTGACGGGGGCACCCGGCGCGGTATTGGCCATGCCCCCACCCTTGGTGCACCATCATTGGCCAACCCGGCCGCACCCCCTTGCCAGCCATGCTGCCATTGGTGGCCGGCGTCACACCCCGCAAGAGCCGCGCACTGATTGTCTGCTGGCTGAGAAGCAAGAAGAGGCTGGGTGAAGCCCCGGGACCCAGGAGGGGCCCCCAGTGAAGCCAGAGGAAGCACTGGACGGGGCTCACGTGTGCTGCTGAGAGCCCCGCGAATAAGCGCTGTTATGCAGGGGCCTGAGTGAAGCCTCGTGGGCCCCGGGCTCCCATGCTATGAGGAGAGCCCCGCAATCCCCGCAAGGTCATCAGAAGCAGCGTGAGGCAAGGAGGGCGCCACAGAACCTGCGGCTGCCTGGAGGACACGGAAGGGGGGGCCTCGAGGCACATTGTCGCTGCCTGCCCCCGCCACAAAGGAGACCCAAGAGGAGCCGCAGCCCCCCCCACAGGAATCCTGGTGAGTGGGGCGTGTGGCAGAGTTGGGGGGGTGTCGGGGCACAGGGTCGGTGCCCGCCCACAGGAACAGTGTTGCCCTTTCAGGTGCCACGTCTGGCAGCGAGCACCTGCAACGTAGGGCCAGACTATATGGAGGAGACTGCTCCAGTTACCTCTGTGTTAGACCCCTAAAGTACCCTGCGACCCTTGTGCTGTTTTGGGGCATAATACCCCCCCACCCCTCCTGGCTAGGGGAGAGTTCTTGTTACCCTGCCCTGCAGAAGGGAGCGGTGTCCCTATCTTTTAGGGGCCCTATAAGTGGGAGTTCATGTGTTTTAAGGGTCCTCATGCCCAGGGACTGTGGTACACTGGTGGGGGTTTAAGAAATGTTCTGCGCTGAAGTGTCCTAGGCAGTACTGTTTTCCTTGACCCATACTGAGGTTATGGTCCCAGAATGAACATAGTACCTGAGTTTCCAAGTAATGGTCTTACCTAGATCTCAACCAAAGGAATATTGTCTAATTCGCTGACATGCCCAAAGGCTGATGCCTGGTGTTTCTTCCCCTCACATTTATATTGCTGATGTTTCATGTCAATTGATAACGCTTGTCTTTATTTCTGCCCTGGAAACTAATGGACTTACCCTTTTCTTCTTTTCAGTTACCCTGATAATAATCCCCGTGTATATATTACCCTGGCGCCAGTTGGTGCAACATTGTCATTACTGTGGTTTGCTTTTGCATATTGGAGATAATACAAGAGTTTTTCTTTTTCAACCAGAACTGGTGTTGTGACTCTTTTTGTGGTGTGCCTGGTGTGACGTCTGTGCGTACTGCGTGGATGCTTCACACATGTCCTCATGAGTTTGGCCTGCCCGCTCTGCACCATGCTACCCCCCCATAGAATTGGCTACGCCATTTCTAACACCCATACTATAGTTTTTTTGCACAAATAGTACATAGAAATTTGATTAATGAAACAAAAGGGGTCATTTTTAGTTACAAAGGCTACTTTTGCTTTCAACTTAAGGCTGGTGTAATTGGATTATGTCCATTCACTTTCTTACTTTAATTAGACAGTGTAGTAGTTAGATGTGGTATTAACTCCCTTGTGGAAGATAAAAGGACTGTTGAATTTTGAAGAGGTTTTTAAAGACATTACCCCCGATAGGCCAAGTTATGTCTCAAAGACTTATGAACCACGTTGAAGAAACACCATATACTACTTTTCTATCCTGAATTCCTCTTTAGAACTTTAGTTAAAGAAAGAAAACATATGAATTTGGCAGTTTGACAGGAAGTTTTGGTTTGTATTTTTGGTTGATGTCTTCACAATCCATCCATCCAGTTTCTCTCTTTAAATAGACAGTGTAGTGTCCAGAGGTTGTATTAACCACTTCATGAAAGATGATAGCTGAAGTAGGAAAGGTTTTTCCTGAAATTCATATTTGTCCATCTTTGAAGTTTTTAATTTGATTTTCCAATGTGGAACTATCTGCTCTGCATCATTGTAGCATTACTGTAAGGTGAGGTATTTTCCAATTCTTGTTAGGATTAACGTAGACATAACATCTGATCTGCAGTTTAAACGGATCATATTTTGGTTAGCCATCTTCAACGATTCATCACTAGTCATAGTTTTGGAATCTAGTAATGTTAAATAGAGAAAACGCTCAGAATGTATTTGAGTGGTAGAAGAATAATCACAGTCGTCACAGTCATGGTTCCATGTGTAACTTAGTCCAAATAAATCATCAATATTTACATCTTCCTGTACTAAAACTCCAAACATAACCATAATACATTCTTGTGCATCTTGTTGAGAGGAAACGTTACTGATCCATTACATATATCTAAAAGATATCTAGTACCTGAAGCAGAATGTATCACAGTTCTGTTAGTCAGTAAATGTTGGAGCTAGTGACACAGTGAATAACACAATCTCTTATCTGTTTTTTGTTGAATTTGGTTCACTAGATGTGGTAAATGAAACCGTACATTGAGAACAATATTTGCATAACAGTCGACACCTGAACTGTTTTCCAAATGGTAACCTACAATATGTCTATCATTTTCCAGTTTTCTCTTCTTAACACCGTCTGAATTGTCCTTCTGTCCTTTCTTTTCTTGAGCATCTGTAGACTTTTTTGTAATCACCTTGGGACAGATTATTTGTTTCTCATAAACAGGGTACTAGCTTAAATGAGGACCATATAGACTTCTTAACTGATTGTATTCTCTTACACAGCTTGCATCAGCACTAACTTTCTTCTCATCAAAGTCAATCAAGTACAAACTGGACAATGTTATAACTCACAATAATGCTCCATATGACATTCCTTCTTTAAATACACACCTTGCAACATTAACAAAAGCTGCATCAACAATTAAACCATGTGATTTATGGATGGTTACAGCATACCCTGGAGACACTGGGAACTTGTGGCACCACACATATAAGTCTTTCACAAGAAAAAAAAGTACAACACATCGACCAATCTGTTTAAAATCATCCTTCTGATCAAATTTTATGGCCAAGTATTTAATCTCCTCTCTATAAGGGAAATAATTTAAATCAATCACTTTACCCATTGCACCATTTACTAACCCTTCCTCAACATTTAAATTATGACCCAAAATTACTCGACAGTTTTCACTCACATGTAAATGTTTTTCTAATCCTTCAGTTTTCGGTACAGACTTCTCCACAGAATCTAATTTTGTTCGCAGTTTGCCTGTGAGAAGTATTGTGACTCATTAATGTTCCATTTTACCAATAGCTGTAATTTCTAACATTTCTTCTTTCTCCATGTGTTGGCATTAAATAAACTATAGATTTCTATCTTGCAATGAAATTGTACATTTGTTCTTCTGCTGTAACATGAGATAGTTTCTTGATAAGGTAGGTTTCTAAAGCGCGTTTCTCCTCTTTTGACAGAAATCCTGTGCTAATGCCCTACAGTATATCTCCATATTCCACATCAGTTGGTTGATGTATATTCCTCACGTGTTTCTTGTATTCAAAGTGTAATCAAATATTTTCATTGCCAATACTTCCCAAATAATTTCTTGTTTCGCTATTGTATTGTATTGTATTGTAATTGCATTTATTTAGTGCTTACTCCCCCTGATGAGGCGTCAAAGCATTTTTTTGGCAAGTAGCACGCTACTCAGGGACCCATTGAGGATTAGTGTTGAATTAGTATAGTGAAACATGCAAGTACATTTTAAGTGGTGGATAGGTTAGTCAGTTATTTGGATTTGGAAGGATAGCAGAAGGATAGAGGATGAAAAAAGGTTTGTATTTATATAGCGTTTGTTATCCCTGATGGGGTGTTGAAACACGCTACTCCAGAAGCCCATAAAGGAATAGTGGTGAGTTAATATGGTGAAATATGAAAGTAATTTCAGTGGTGGATATTAGTCAGTTATTTGGAGTGAGAAGGATAGCCGAGGGATAAAAGGGGAAGAAAGGTTTGCATTCATATAGCACTTGTTACCCCTGATGGGTGTTGAAGCGCTTTTCTGGCAAGTAGCACGCCACTCCGGAACCCACAAAGGATTTGTGTTAGAAATTAGGGTAGTAAAATATGAAGTAATTTGAGTAGTGGATATGTTATTCAGTTATTTGGGTAGAGAAGGGTAGGTGGCGGGATAGAAGAGGGAAAGAGGTTTGTATTTATATAGTGCTTGCTACCCCGGATGGGGGTCTGAAGCGCAAGTAGCACGCTACTCTGGAACCCATAAGTATTAGTGTTGAATTAGTATGGTGAAACATGAAAGTAATTTTAGTGGTGGATATGTTAGTCAGTTATTTGGATTGAGAGGGTGGGGAAGGGGTAGAAAAGGGAAAAGGTTTGCATGTATGTAGAGCTTGTAACCCTGATGGGGTGTTGAGAGGCTTTATTGGCGAGTAGCACGCTACTCAGGAACCCATAAAGGATTAGTGGTGAATTAGTATAGTTGAATATGGAATTTGAGAAGTGAACATGTTAGTCTAATAATTTTGATTGAAAAGGATAGTGGAGGGATAAAAGAGTGAAAGATTTATTTTTTAGGTCTTAGCGGTAGGAGGAGGCTTTTGGATGAGTAAAAAGGAGTTTTGGAGGGGAGGAGTCAGAGAGAAGAGTTTAGAAAGGTTGGTTTTCGGGGATCAATATAGTAAAAGAGGTGTCAGATGATGCAAAGAGGGGTAGAGTAGGAGATAGTCTAGAAAGGGTTATTTTGGGGATCATAGTAGTGGCTTGGGATAAATGAGAGAGTGGATATAGAGGATATATTGATAAATGTATAAGATGGGAGATATGGTAGTGCATTGGAAAGAGTAGTAGAAAGATGTTTGAGATGAGTCGGAAGGATGGGCTAGAAGATATATTGAGAGAAGTATAGGCTGAGAAATAGGGTGTGCATTGGAAATGCTAAATTAGAATAAAGTAATAAATATATAGATCCATAAGTACATTGAAAGTATATAGATACATAAAGGAGGTAAGTATATGTAGATTAAGATATTGATAGAGGCACAGGATGAGAAATAGGGTATGCACAAATGTTTTGAAAACGAGTTCTCCTTTTATGAGGATAAGTTGTAGTAGGTCACCAAATACAATCAAATACTTCTCTCCAAAGAGTACATCAAAGTTTGTTTCAACATCTGCTACATTTTTAAGTGTATGAAAGCAAGCATTAAGTTGGATACCATGTTAACCTCATCGACGATTAAAAGTTTCAGTTTCTTCAATACTTGTTTTGCTTCATGACAAGTGTCATCAGATAATGTCTGGTATTCCAGTTTATTGTCATGTTCAACAGGAAGCATCAGTAGTTGATGTAGAATAATTCCTTTAATATTATATGTAGTTATTCCTGTTTGTGCTATTACTACACATATTAAATTTGATTATGCAGTCTTAACCAGTGAGAACTTTAATTTGGAAGCTTTTTCCAGTACCACTTGGTCAATGATGTTTAGTAACACTGGTTTGTATAAAGAACAACCACACTTTTTCCTCTCATGGAACAATCAATGCCCAATTATATCTTCATTGTAAATTCCATTTTTATTAATTTTTCAGTTGTTCTATTAAGTGTTTGAAATCCACAGCTTCGTCTCTTGCGTGGTGCATTGCATTCTCTACCTCACTCATAGCTATAGCTGCTTCATTTTGAATTATTGTTTTTCCAAAAGGATCATAACTTGCTGGTGCTGAACTTTGGCTGCTTTGTGAACTCTCCTTGTCTATCTTAGCAGGAACGATTTCTTCCTGTTCAATCTCATCTTTCAACATTTGTAAGTAGGTTTTAATGACTGAACACTCAATAATAGCGTGCTTCACTGCATTGGATGAGTCTTCATAAGAGTCATAGGGCCTCATTTATGAAAAGTGATGCATAGTTGCGTAAAAACAGCGATGCGTCACTTTTCACTGCGTCTTCCTTGCGACATCAATGATGCGTCATATTTACAGTATGACGCATCATGTCGCAAGGAATTACAGATACGTCAGTATTTCTGACGTATCTGTAAGTGCAAAAGTCACGCATTGCTGGGGTGAGTCACAAAAGTGACGCAACTCGAGAAATGCGTCCTTTCACATGGGGGAAGCCCCATGTGAAAGGGCTTGCGTCAGTCTTATGCCTGCTGTGAGGCAGGCGCAAGATTTTGACGCAACAGCGTCCTAAAAGTGACGCAGTGAAATCTCATAGATTTCACTGCGTCACTATTACGAGGCTTTTTGCGGGGGAACGCCCCCTCTGCATACATTATACCTGACGCAGGTATAATGTAGCGCAGGGGTTTACAAAGTGACGCATCTGCTTAGATGTGTCACTTAGTAAATAGTGCGCAACAGGAGGCATGTTTTACGCCGCCGATGCGTCACAAAAAGTGAAGCGCAAAACTGACGCAAGGCCTCATAAATGAGGCCCATAGTGTCCAAGTAGATCTGATTCAGCATGCATGGCTTAAACAACTACAAGAGTGCCAAGTAGAAAATCTCTCTTCTCACCAGAGTTTTGTCAACTAAGCTTTCTGTAGGTAATGAGATTCCATTTGTTGTGTCTCCCCAAACAACGGCACATCCAAATACTGCAAATCTTCCTTCCTCTATGTTTTCAGTTAGATTATTTCAATATGTATTGTGCTGAATTACTACATAGAAACACATATTTTGAAGATGGAAACTACTTCTTGGGTAGTATGTATCCAGCATGTTTGTTTTCAGAATGTCTCTAATTTCGGGATCAAAATCTCCAAGGTACTGTATTTCTGGGAAAGGCTTTAACACTCTATTATGAGCTCAATCTGTCCGAGAATTTATAGGATCCTATTTCTCTGTGGGAAAGCATTTTCAAATGGAAACTAAATAATTTCTTTATAAGATCTTTTGTGCCAAAATCTCTTCCCACATCTCTTTCATCTCTGTGTTCTCAGATTTTGTTATATATGAAGTCATGTCATATGCAACAGCGATGGAATTGTCTGCAATACATTGTAGATCCATATTTGCTGTCCACATCTTCAAAATCACAGTACTGTAGTCATGGATATCTTTGGAAGCTTCTATTCTCCTGAGGTTGTATGTATTTTTGGGTGATTTTTATTTCGGGGTATGTCTGACTGCAGACAAAAAGCTGTTGAGACTTCGTTCTGAGATGAGAGGTCATGGGAATCCAAAAGGCATCTTGTGTAAAATTTTCCTTTGCATCAGCACTTTAATCGACCGCATGAGATTGAAACCGTCGAACTTGTTGTCTCAAGCCCTTGCCACCACCATCTTTAGGAATGACACATGTCACAAACTGCGGTATGAAAGACAAAACAGAGTCATCACTGTCTGTTCCAAATGTTGTCACATCTTTACTCATAACAGCAGGCGACTATGTGGAGCACCTCTACCTAGATACTCTTCATGCCAAAAGGTATCAGTTACGTCTTCAAGAGGGGGATTAGATGTGTTGCAGATGAAAGACACCGTGGCTTGAAATCTGTGGTTGCGTAAGATAGTTCGGACAAGTCACTCTCAAATAAAAGGTTAAATATATATAGAATACACTGGTGAAGCCCAAGATCCTCTGAGTATAGTGTAGTTGATCTCTGCTCAGCTGCTGGTATCTGTACAGGTCAGTCATCATACCTACCATCCACTTGTGTGGGGAAGAGATGTGTAAAACACTGAGCTTCTAAACTTTTCTCCCATATACTCAAGTGAGCTCCTCTTGCTGCTTTCACTTGAAAGAGATCAATAGCATCACCAATAATCTCTTTAGAATACAGAGGGTGGATACTGTAATGTTCATAACTTTCTTCTGATCTGGATCCATCCACCTTTTCAATCTGACCTCTTGATGGAAATGGGTTACCCTCCATATGTGTTACATCTTGGTGAGCATCTACATTTCTATAATAAATATTATTTTGTACCAAATATAATGTTCTTTTTTTCTACTTTACTAAAATTCACAAACTCTTGCCATATTTGTTTACTCTTGGTAGGGATACCAATGACTGGAATAATAAGTGCTTCTTCAAAATCTTTGTGCCTCCCTACAGTTTCAATATTCTGCCTGAAATCTAAAGGCAAGTACATAACTCTAAGAACAAACAGAGTGAAGGTCCTAGGGAAATTTTAAAGACCAAGCGCAGTTACAATCCCCAAATTGAAAAACATGAAAAAACACAAAGTAACTGTGGGTCTGATTAAGCTAGTTGTTAAAAGTGTCAGATCACCAACCTTATCCTAACTAAAGCATAATCTCAAAAGATAAGTGATACTTCAAGAGTGTAAAAGTACCCATTAGTTATCGTTCGGTGCCGCCCTTTTCATCACTTGAGACTCCTTACACCAAGGAGGATATTCCTGCATCCATAATAAGGGGCCCATTATGATCGCGGACGGACTTGAGTCCGTCTGCAACCATAGAGGAGGAGGGAACCTCCGCATGGCCTGCGGAGTTCCGTCCTGTCCAATTAGGATGTAACCGCCACCCTGGCGGTCACATCCTCTATTTTTACCATTGCGACGGGTGCGGCTTCAAGCTGCACCCGCCGCAATGGTAAAAATGCATACATTGCATTTGTATGCAGAAAGCGGCAGGCACCGTGCGGTGTCTGCCGATTTTTGTGTACAAATGCAGGGGGGTACCATAGGTACCCCCCATGTGCACCCCCCACACCCCTTCACTGCGGGGGCCCGCAACGGGCCCCCGCAGTGAAGTTCCACATGCTTTTCCACGGCAGATAACCTGCCGCGGAAAAGCATTTTTCAAAGCCCATCCTAATATGGCTGGCGGTGTCTGAGAAACACCGCCACCATATTAGAGCTTTTCCGCCGCGGTTGTAAGCCAACCGCGGCGGAAAAGCTGCGGACGGAAACCAGGACCCACCAGACATCCTAATGTGGCGGTGGGTCTTTGGTGGGTCCGCTGCGGTTTTTCCGCATCCTCCGGGCTGACGGTGGCTTCCGCCGGCCCAGAGGATGCGGAAAAAACGCAATCGTAATAGTCTCCTAAGTGTGGAAAATTTGAACGGATGCCCCAGTGTAACTAAGGGTGTATAAAAGGTAACCTTATGTTGATAACTGAAAAGCAGTGCGAGATAGGGTGTGTGTAAAAGGTGAGTAATATAAAATTGGAGAGTGGAGAGGGAAAGGAATTTATTAGATACCTCTCATACTTCCTAAGATAAAACCAGTGCGGGAACATAGTAGTTTTCAACAAATAGCTACTATTTAGATAGATTAGGTTGACATTTTTCAGCAGTATGTGGACCCTACCAGGTGTCAGCTGCTTTCTTCAGGACCAAAACCTTCGCTACTGCATTGTGGTGGGAAAAAAATGAGGAAAATCACAAGTGTAAATATAATCCAAAAGTGTCACCTGGACGTCTTGGATAAGTAATAGTCCTCCAGGATTCTAATTGGTAGGACGCTGGTGCTGCGCCTCACCTGGCTGCGGCTCAGGTAGGAAGAGCACCGCTCTGCCCGTCGGTACTCCGGGCGTCCCTCTGGGCCGTCTCGGGGAGTACATAACTCTACCTCTAAGCCCTTTCTATAACTGTGTTGGAGGTAAGTTCCCTGTCTTTGACTCCAGACAGACAATAGTTTGGAATGGATGTGTAGGCTGCATAAGAATTGATTCATACACATGTAGATCTTGAAGTTACAGTGGATTTGAAACTAGTTCTAACTTGTTATGGCTTGATCTAGCTGGCCTTTTATTATCCTCCGACACATCATAACAGTACTTACATATAATTTATTGTGTAGAGCAATCAACGCATTTCTCTACCAATAAGCTGCAAATTCCTGTGACTTATCCTTATTCTCTTTTTCAGTTTTTAAAGACATAACGAGTTTGACTTTTGTGGTGAATGTATCGGCAACATATACAAACACGGTTCGGTTTCTCTGAACAGACTGTGTTAAACCTTCTAATCATTTCTTGAAAGTTTGTCCAAGTTCTGCTACACCTGCAGGAACCAACTCTTCATTTCCCTACGCCCCTCTTCAGTACCAAAGAAACAAAATTGAACATCATCACAAACTTTTTCTACTTCTGCTACTGTACCATGCAGAATAACTCTATTCATTTCTCCTGAACACAGGGCAGGGGTTTTCGCACAAATGTTCTCATTTCCGAATGGTGTACAGCTAACATTCTGAAATGATAAAGGTGCTCACTTTCTTTGATAGACATGCTAGTGAGTGATCCTGTAAGTTAGTATACTTCCTTAATTTGCATGGATCTAATTGTTGCAACTTAGCTATTTTCTGCTTCAGATTTCTGCAGGGAAACATATGTAGGAAATGTCTCAATGTATCAATAGATTCCTGTTGAACATTACAAATAGTGTTAAAGTTCCATTTATATACAGGGGCCAGTCTACTCCTTCCCTGTTCCTCTTCAGCTATCATTTCATCTACATTTCTAGGTACCATCACCTCTTTAGGAATACAACTACCAACCTTCATCTCATAACAGCTTCCAAATTCTTCAACTGCATGCACTAATGTGTTCTCTTGGAAGTAGCTTTCCATTCACCACTAGAAACTGTGAAAAAGTTACTTCTATTTACAAGTCTTTTCTTTTGGCTTCTTTTTCTTTTATGGACAACACTACTTCATCCTGTGTCCTCATTCTGTTTTGTTGTGTGGCGTTTTAAGCTCCGAGTGAATTTTCCCGATTCATGCCCTTATATAGGTACAATTCACATTGCCCTTATATATGCATAGAAATCAAGCCCTTATTTAGTCATAGCCCATGCTACCCAAATACAGGCATGGCTACTTCCACCCGTACCAAACGTCACTACGATTTCTTGGAAAACCAGCTTAAGCAGTTAGGGAACTTCCCCTTGCTTGAATATTGATTTGTACAAGAACTCAGTTACTTTACAAAGAACAACTATTCCCAAGGGGTTCTTTCCTGACGTTCATATGCCCGACTTTACATCAAACTATAACACCACCACTGGGTCTGTGCTCCCAACAGCACAGCTTGCCACAAGCCAATAATAAACAAAAAAGAGTGCACGTGCTGCTACCTAATTACTTGCCTTAGTTTTTTGCAAAACATATGAAATTAAACCAATGTTTCGTGAGCAAAAAGTCTCATTTTTTTATTTTAGTTTTTGTGTCAATTATTCACTTTTGACCTTTTTGAAAAATTAATTATACCAAGTTTATCTTTTACGACCTTATGTACATCAAAGACCTATTTACAACCAACATTCTATATACATTTCGAATTGTTCTCATTCAAACCATCAGTCATACCACTTACAAACCATACAAAGAATTTTTTGAACAAACAACAAACAATGAGAAAATATATAAATTATTTTCAGTTGGAAAAACAAATAATCACAACAAAGCCATATACGTTTTTTCAAAGCTTTACAAAAGACTAGCTATATTTTGTGTGACTTTGATTATTTCCGGCTTTTTTAGTCTACGCGTTTCGAACTCATATAATTGTTGAGTTCTCATCAGGACCGTAGTCTGTGAAAGAGAAAAAAGGTTTTCATGGTTTTAGATTCCTTTCTCAATATTGTGCTGCCCTTACCACCACTGCAAGCTCCTTTATCTTACCTCTCGGTCAGCGAGAAACCAGAGTAAGTAGAATTAACCCCGTTGACAGTAGACATCGGTAACACACACATTTGTAGCACATAGTCAACATCCGTTTTATGTTTTGACTGAGACAAACCCACTCAATCACTACCTCAGTTGCACTTACTTTTGGAGTTGAACATCTGTTTAGTGATACGTTTGTGAAATCGGCCGTTTTTCTTATTTCTGCAGAAAAATGAGAGCGAATCAAGGACCCTCTCTTGGGGAGTCGGGAATCAATGTTCGTTTGTTTTCCAAACAAAAGCGCTTACCTCGATTGAGGAGTCAGGCGTCTTTGGAATGGGGGTTCTAAGCCTTCGCCAGGTAGTCTGAGAGATAAGACGGGCAAAGGGGGTTATCCAATGTGACTGTTTTGGATGTATAAGCCCTACTTAATTCCTCGGGTGCTTTTAGCATTGGGTAATCTTACCTTGATCCGACGAGGCGGTGTGTGTTAATCTTCCTCGTTTGTTGACATTGAACCGCGTCCAAAACGAATGTGCTTCCGGGTCCGCAAAGGATCATGGAGCATGTAGTTTGTTCTCCTCTTGTTTATTTATAAATGCACACTTCGCCTGCTCGAATTAATTATCCTGGCAAACCGGTATCAATTTGGGTTCTAAATAGGTAATCAATTGCTTTTTGGACATATAATTGATTCATTTTAGTGCAGATGTGGGACAGGCTTACATCTATTTGGTTTTTCGATGGTGAAATGCCATCCCGTGCATTGTGGTAGTAGTAGTTCTTACTGATGAGTGGTGGGTGTATTACCTAGTAGTTTGTGGAGTGTGCGTCATGGGGTGATCGCCGGGACATGTTTTTTCGATATCAAAGCTTAGTGGTTACGGTCCAGTGAAGGCTTAGAACCCCCATTCCAAAGACGCCTGACTCCTCAATCGAGGTAAGCGCTTTTGTTTGGAAAACAAATGAACATTGATTCCCGACTCCCCAAGAGAGGGTCATTGATTAGCTCTCATTTTTCTGCAGAAATAAGAAAAATGGCCGATTTCACAAATGTATCACTAAACAGATGTTCAACTCCAAAAGTAAGTGCAACTGAGGTAGGGATTGAGTGGGTTTGTCTCTGTCAAAACATAAAACGGATGTTGACTATGTGCTACAAATGTGTGTGTTACAGATGTCTACTGTCAACGGGGTTAATTCTACTTACTCTGGTTTCTCTCTGACCGAGAGGTAAGATAAAGGAGCTTGCAGTGGTGGTAAGGGCAGCACAATATTGAGAAAGGAATCTAAAACCATGAAAACCTTTTTTTCTCTTTCACAGACTACGGTCCTGATGAGAACTCAACAATTATATGAGTTCAAAACGCGTAGACTAAAAAAGCCGGAAATAATCAAAGTCACACAAAATATAGCTATTCTTTTGTAAAGCTTTGAAAAAAACGTATATGGCTTTGTTGTGATTATTTGTTTTTCCAACTGAAAATAATTTATATATTTTCTCATTGTTTGTTGTTTGTTCAAAAAATTCTTTATATGGTATGTAAGTGTATGACTGATAGTTTGAATGAGAACAATTCGAAATGTATATAGAATGTTGGTTGTAAATAGGTCTTTGATGTACATAAGGTCGTAAAAGATAAACTTGGTATAATTAATTTTTCAAAAAGGTCAAAAGTGAATAATTGACACAAAAACAAAAATAAAAAAATTTGACTTTTTGCTCACGAAACATTGGTTTAATTTCATATGTTTTGCAAAAAACTACGGCAAGTAATTAGGTAGCAGCACGTGCACTCTTTTTTGTTTATTATTACATCAAACTATGGCATTCCTAAACACCTTCAAGGTATAAATATACCTTCACTTGCTCTAGCAAGATATGGTGGTTCGAAGCAGTTCGAAGACCTACCTGCCAGACGCAGCTCACTACAGCAAGTGCAGAAGGAAGCCGACTCTCCAGCTTACGCACTGATCAGGAAGCTGCCTTTCTCCTGCCGAGAATCCAGCTCTAGTGTTTCCGGCTCCCCTTGCAGGTGTTGGAGAATAGAGTCCTGAGACAGAGATACCAGACCTCCTTCATTCTAAACCAAGGTATGGAGCTGATTAGAACCTAGAGAAACCTTTGGTAGATTCTTGGCAAAAACTAAACCTATGCTACACAATACTTACTTCTTCCCTCGTACTAGACTTAGGTTAGGTACATTGGGGTAGGCGTATTTTAGAAGCACCAGTTGAGTATTTCAGTCAATGTTATTTATGTATGTATTTTTATATGGCTTAGAGACCATGCAATGCTCTTACAGTATTATTTCATATTACTGTTTACGCTGTACGCATTATTCTTTGCAGTCTTTATAACGATTGTAGCAGTTCACCTCTCTTGCATGAGAAAGAAGACTGTTCAATAAACCCTTTTTATTGAAAACACCTGTCTCTCTATTTCTCTGCAACTCTGTAGAAACAAAGCATGCACGACTGACTGAGTGAAATACTTATCTATTGTTTCCGTGACTCGGAGAGATATATTCTTATTCTTGGGAAACAAAGTTGTCATGTTTATGCGGTTGTCAGAAACTAATCCCTTCTTGTGTATTCAAGAAAGTTTCTTGTGACCTCTGAGTTAGCTGACACACACACAATTAAGTTTACTATTTTCGATAGAGACCTAGTTGACCTCAGTCCTACGTCTAATGTATAGGATATATTATTCAAATGCGCAGAGCCTATTGGGAATATAGGAATACACTACATGGTGCCCAACGTTTGGTAAGGCACTAATTTAACGCTAGATACTAAAGTAACTCAGTCGTGCTTTTCTCAGAGACCCCTTTTTCCGTAAATACTCCAATAGACGGTTGGAGTGGGTAAAAAGATAATATCCGCCATAGCTGAGTAGGACGAAAATCCTATGTATTAGTTTTTGGTTTTACAACGTTGAAGGATACAGTTTTCCAAAATATTGTGCACCTTATCTTTGTTTCCTTGAAACTTGCTCAGCAATTTTCATTAAACAATGTTGAATAACGGCAACAACACCGAGGCCGGTGGAGCTACAGGCGATAACGGCGTACAAGCTTTAAACTTTACAGGTTTCAGAGACCGACGATGATGCTATAAGCAAGAGGTGGTAGGGTAGTTTTTGTGATTGAGGCACATGAATATCATCAGACATAGGTATTCTATTCATGGATAGTCTTCCCTGAAGCAAATCCAGGAACAAAAGTGTTTCACTTCTACAAAGAAGATGAACCACCAGAGGAATGCATTCCTTTCGAGGACATTGAAATTCCACTACCATACCAAGTGCATGCACTCTGGTTTAAAGGCGCCCTAAAACATAAACAGCACATTACCAGGCTCGGTACACTATGTAGACCAGAAGCAACATGGCTAGCTTTAGCCAACTACAGACCTGACATTGAAGCAATGTTAGACAATGAATTACTAGGTAATCTAGGTAATCTACAGAATTTAGTAGAATTACACAGTTAAAGGTCTTTATTAAAAATAGTCCTACTCCTACTAAAAAGAAGTGAGAGAACACTAAACAAACTTCTAAAGAGAAGCATTCTCAATCCTGAGGTAGGTCTCCTCAAAAGGAGCCCTCTGAAAGGAGGTGTAACCTCAGGAATAGGGATAATTTGAGAAAACCTGATAGATATCAAGATACTGATACAAGTTCCTCTCGTACCTTTCAGACTTCCTCACAGAAATCCGAAAGAAGAGGATGGTCAGAACAAAAGAAAGAACGTGTGAAGTCCAAAGACGATCAACAAGTTCAGAAAAATAAGAAAACTCAATTCACCAAATCTTGAGGACACAATTCAAGAACGGGGTATGGGCTCAAACGATGTTGGACAGCGCAGCAGAAGTCAACATAGCTCGCAAGAACTTGAAGGATCATCTGGAGACAGTGGACTTGAATGAGTACATCCAAGTTGAAACTGCAGATACCAGGGTTAGTGTCCCACATAAGTTATGTGAAGTAACACTCCGGATGGAGGGGGACATAACTAGAAAAATGAGAGCACTCTTTTGGGAGCGGCTCTTCCAGGGTTATGACATTCTTCTAGCTGAACAAGACTGCCCACCTGAATTTGTCAGGGAGTGCCCACATGGCAAAAACATCATTATGCCAGCTTCCAATTCATTTAAAATATACCTATGCCAGGAAATGGCAGTAGCCCAGGCTCCTGCATTATGTAACAAGCATTTACAATGCAATAGGTCTCGCAGCATTAAAGTTTGAGTTATTGGCATTGTGTATGACAATGCGTTGCATACATTTTTTCGAAAACTCTGAATTAGTGTATAAAGATGATTTGCAAACTGTCAGATGTTGCTTAATAATAAGGAGAGTTGGGAATAATTAGGATATGCTATCTTTTGCAATCCTGTGTTTTTTTTGTTTTGCTATGCTGTGTTTTGTTATGCTATGCTGTGCTTTGTTATGCTATGCTATGTTTTGTGATGCTATGCTGGTGAGGGTGAGTGAGGGTGAGTGAGTGAGGGTGAGTGAGGGTGAGTGAGGGTGAGTGAGTGAGGGTGAGTGAGTGAGGGTGTGTGAGGGTGAGAGAGGGTGTGTGAGGGTGAGAGACGGTGTGTGAGGGTGAGAGAGGGTGTGTGAAGGTGAGAGGGGGTGTGAGGGAGGGTGAGGGGGGTGTGAGGGTGTGTGGGGGCGAGGGGGTGTGAGGGTGCAGGGGTGTGTGAGGGTGAGGGGGTGTGTGAGGGTGAGGGAGGGGGTGGGCGTGTGAGGGTGTAAGGGCGAGGTTGTAAGGGTGAGTGAGGGTGTTTGAGTTCGAGAGGGAGTGAGGGGGTGTGAAGGTGAGAGTGTTTGAGGGTGTGGGGGTGTGAGGGTGACGGGGTGTGATGGTGAGGGGCTGTGAGGGTAAGGGGGTGTGAAGGTGAGGGGGTGTGAGGGAGGGTGAGGGTGTGTGAGTGTTGGGGTATGTGAGCGTGAGGGTGTGTGAGGGTGTAGCAGGGATAGCACTGCATGTGACTTACTGGCAGCTCTCTTGTGAGGTTTACAAAGACAGAAGGTAAAGAGTAATACACAGGAGCTGATTAATTGCACACACACCTCAGGAACTTTGAATCCCTCCCTCCGCAATTTTGCAGTACATAAAGTAGTCCATTTGTATGCGAAATTCGAACTATCAATGCTTTTGCACAGCGGGCCCTGTCTGGGACAGCCCTGCTCTGTTGCTATGGCTGCAGTGTGCTGCCAGGGGTGTTGGAGAGCTCTTTGCTGCTAAGGTCGCTCCTTCCTCAGCGTGGTTGCAGAGCCAATTCTTTCAGTTATGATGCACCTTCATAGCTGAAAGCCCAGTAATTACTCTTGCTTTAATCCTTTAGTGTTTCCTCTAAAAAAACAAGTAAGTGTTGCAGGACAGACTGGAGGCCTTGGAAGCTTAGTCCTGGACGTGACAGAAAAGTGTGGGCGAACAGTGTCATCGCCGGCGTGAAGGGGCCGGTTATAAAGGGAAATCCCTGCCTGCCTGGTCTAAACTTGGGCTGTGCTGAATGTGTGGCACGCACGCTGCGAGAGTTGTTTCTGCAGCTGTAATGGGAAATCATTAAATGACCTCTCGGAACACATGCTCCGAACGGAACCCGCTGCCCCCTCTGGAGAGGAGGACCCCTCATGGCGCCAGTGCTGTACGGGCAAGTGTGCAGCTACCCCTTGGTTGGACTAGTGCACTGCCCCTGGTGTTCATGCCCACATCCTGGAGGTACCACAGCACAACAGCTGGATGAGCTCGTGTGAGCAGGACTGCATTAGGCAGCATGTTGTGGAGTGGGAGGCGCTGGCTGCTTGAGGAAGCCGAGTGTCCCAGTGCACTACCACTGATGTGTATTACCACCTCCCGGAGGCGCCACAGCACCAGAGCTGGTCCTTGCCTGGGCACAGGGGGCCAGTGTCGGAAGCATTGCCTCGTGCAGCACGGTTTGCACAGCGACACGTTGGTTGTCAGGGCAGGACTGCAGTCAATGTGCCTCCCTGTGAGCAGAAACCGAAGTGCACTCACTAGGGCTGTACGAGATAGGACCTGGATGCAGCAGGAGGACAGAGCAGTCCGCACTGCATGCACTGTGTTTGCCAGAAAAAAGAAAGAGGTGGAAGAAACACGGGTACAATGCGCTACGGCCCTGGCACTGCGCTGTCTCGGAGACTTCGTGCACTGGCGTTGCCTCTGTGCCCTCATGCAGTGGGGTTATCTCGGCACCATTATGCTCTGTGCCTTATGTACTGAGACTGGCCTCAGTGCCCTCGAGCACTAACTAGCTCTGGCCACATACTCCGATGCAACCTCGGTGCCCGTGTGCCTGCGCTGCCTCGGAGCCCTCATACACTGAGTCTGCCCCGGTGCCCCCGTGAACTTGCCCTTGTGCCCTAGCGTTGCCTCAAAACATATACTATGTTGCCTTGGTGCCCCTAAGTACTTCTGAAGCCTCGGTGCCCACGCGCACCAGCGTCTCCTCAGTGCCCTCATGCACTGGGCATTCCTAGGTGGCCACACGCGCTGGGGCTGCCCTCACACCCCGGCTTCTAGATTAGCGCAGGCACAGCACCCCGGCCGCAGCTCGCATTACTGTCTCTAACACTATTAATGCACAGACGTGTAAGACGCGTATTGTTATTTACCGCATGCGGAGCCGGGGACTCTTAAGGCTGGCTTGCAGTGTGTCTGGCCTTTGCTTTCTTTCAATAAAGCAGCCTTTTCCGCAAACGCAACGAGCCAAAAGCGGTCCCTCAGTCCCAATACTGTCACCAAATGTGACGCATAATCTGCCTTTTCTAACAGCATAATTCAGCCAACTCTGGCACATATTGTAATCATGCCCTGGGAACAGTTAGTTTACACGTGCTGGAAGGCTGCACTCAGAGAAAGAGCGTGTTAACTCTGACCAGCCAATGGAGCACTCATTGATGTAAAGAGAGGGCACGTACCTGTGATGAGGTATCTTGGAAGAAAGTCTTGCTGCCATGCTCCAGGAAGCTGAAGTGGTCTAGGACTTGCTTGTAGTATTTCTCCTGGTAATCCGGCTCTTCGCTCAATTGTTTAAATCTTACGCTTGAGGGTGGCTGGCTCCAGTTTAACACTTCCTCTACACCCACATCTTCCTCGTCTTCGTCGTTCTCGTCCTCTTCTTCCTCCTCATTTTCGTCTGGAGGGGTAGGGGTTGTGATCCTCGTTACCCTAGGGCGGCTTGTGATTGTAGAGGCGGCTGTTGGACGGGGCCCGGTTTTGAACTACAGAGACGCTTGAAGATGAGCGAAACTGAAACCTGGTGTGGGGCGGGACTTCCGTCTTCAGAAGCCCGCGCACGTGCACACGGAGTGCCTGGCCAGAGGAGTGGTGACGCGGGGCTCCCATGTCCGAGGGAGAGCCCCGCGGAGGCTGCAGAGTCCGGCGATGCGGTGAGTGGGGTTAGTTGGGGGGGTCTCTCTGTATGTGTGCGTGTGTGTGTGGGCGGGGGCGGGGGGATTGTCTGTGTGTGTGCGCTTGTGTGTGTGTGGGTGGGGGCGGCGGTAGCGGCCGGGGGGGCTGGGGAGGTGTGGTGTGTGTCTGTATGTGTGCGCTCGTGTGTGTGCCTCTGTGTGCGTGCGTGATCCATAGTGACTGAAGAGCCTTCTGAAATCGGAGCACGTGTTCACGCGAGCGACCTGATCCGATTCCGGCAGGCTGCATGCGTGTGACAGTCTCTTGTCTCTTCTGGGTAGTCCTTGAAAGCTGAAAGGACTGAAACGATTACAATAGACTCGCTTTGCGACAGCAGGCGCCAGACCTAAAAATCATGTAGGATGGGATGAGGATTCTCCTCACCATAAAATCCAGTTAAAAAAACAACCAACTGCACCAAAGGCAGTACCCAGTTAAGCAGGAAGAAACAGGTAAGGGAGATATTAGATCAACTTGAATACCAAGGGGTGATTGAAACATGCACCTCGTCAATGAACAATCCTTTGTTTCCTGTCTCCAAACCAGACAATACATATCGTCTAGTTTTGGATTACAGACATCTAAACTCTTGTTGCTAAACTTTTGCAGTACAAAATGCACACAGTTTAGCACTAATAAATAACAATGTGCGTAAAAAATATAAAACCACATTAGATATTTCTAACAGTTTCTTCTGTCAAAACATTGCACCAGAAAGTAGGTATTTGACTGCTAACTAAATTATGGGGACACAGCGTCAATTCTGTCGTCTCCCCAGGCATTCAAGAATAGTCCAGGGTTATTTTCAGCCAGAGTAACAGAGTTACTGCAAACCTATGATGATGAAGCATTATCATATGTCGATGACATCTATCTAACAGGCGATGACTTGGATAGACACTTGAACAGGGTGAACACCATAATATGGGCTTCGCCTCTGAAGGGTATCAATTCAATTTTAAGAAATCACGAATTGGCCATTCAAACGTCCTTTTCCTAGGATATGAATTATCAAGTGAAGGCAAAAACCTGATTTCAAAACAGTTAGTTGGACTCAAAAACACCCAGAAATGTTGCGTTCATTGCAAACAGACATGTTAGCAACAAAACATTTACAAACATGCGTAAACGTACGCAACCTATTGATCAGAATCATTCCAGGACAATGCGGATTCACGTACTTAACCTTTAACGAAGGAGAAAAAGTACCAATAGCTTACAAATCACATTTATACATACAAGCGGAAATGAAATTCACTTCAATAGAAAAAATTCTGACAGAGGTTCAAAGTGCAGTAGCAAAAGAGAGAGCCCTCGCACATGGTAAGCGCATACTGGTCGTTACTCCTGTACCTCCCGTAGAGGCAGTGACAAAGGAGAGCATTCCGAATGCAAAAGCTTTACATCCGAGATGGATACAATGGGTTAATTCTCTTGCTGCAACAGACGTTGAATACGTTTTTGCTCCTTACTTGAAAACACAAGCATTTCTACAATATGAACAAGAATGTCCTCTGCCTACTGAGATTCTGCCTCCAGAGCAGTATGAATGAATAATTTATACTGACGGATTAGCCCAACCCACTACGGGGGGTAAACAAGCTTATAGTGCTGCCTGCGCGATCGTTAAAGGTCGCTGGCGCGATGGTAAATTCCGACCTATGGTTACTAAAATGCAATCTCTAGAAGATTGTGCAGCTCAGCGAGCTGAACTACAAACATTCAAGATGGCGCTTGAAAATACTGATCGCGAGTTCCCCACACTCATAGTGTGCGATTCGTATTAATGTGTTCATTCTTACAATGAATACTTGCAAAACTGGATTCAAAACGGTTACAAAGATGCAAAAGGTGGCACAATGAAGCATAAGTTGCTTTGGGAACAATTAGTTCAGTTATGAAAAGAACTACAAAAGGCTCACGTGATACATACACTGAGTCATCAACGTGATGGCGTTCACGTTGCAGGGAATTCATTGGCTGATGAAGCCACGAAGGCAGCTGTGCAAACGGCTTCCGTAGCTGCAATCACTCATTCAAAAAAACAAATAGACAGCGAAATAATGCAGGCTGTCAATGCTTCAATCAATCAATCAATCATACCATTTGTATAGCGCGCTACTCACCCGGAAGGGTCTCAAGGCGCTTTGGGGAGGGGTCCGCTACTGCTCGAACAGCCAGGTCTTGAGTTGTTTCCTGAAGGCGAGATGGTCCTGTGTCAGCCGGAGGTGGATGGGGAGGGAGTTCCACGTCTTGGCTGCCAGGTAGGAGAAGGATCTTCATCCGGCGGTGGCTCTTCGGATGCGTGGTACGGCGGCGAGGGCGAGGCTTGTAGAGCGTAGCTGACGGGTGGGCGTGTAGAAGGTCAGGCGGTCGTTGAGGTACTTGGGTCCCAGGTCGTGGAGAGACTTGTGTGCGTGGGTAAGGAGCCTGAACGTGATCCTTTTGCTGACGGGGAGCCAGTGCAGGTCCCTCAGGTGGCCGGAGATGTGGCTTCGTCGGGGGATGTCCAGGATGAGTCGGGCGGAGGCGTTCTGTATGACCTGGAGTCTTTTCTGTAGTTTGGCTGTGGTTCCCGTGTAGAGGGAGTTCCCGTAGTCTAGTCGGCTGGTGACGAGGGCCTGGGTGACTGTCTTCCTGGTTTCGGTCAGGATCCATCGGAAGATCTTTCGGAGCATGCGCAGGGTGTTGAAACACGATGAGGAGACGGCGTTGACTTGTCTGGTCATCGAGAGGGAGGAGTCCAGGATGAAGCCCAGGTTGCGTGCGTGGTCGGTTGGCTTGGGAGCGGTGCCCAGGGCAGGGGGCCACCAGGAGTCGTCCCAGGCAAAGGGCGATGGTCCCAGGATGAGGACTTCCGTCTTGTCAGAGTTCAGTTTCAGGCGGCTGTTCTTCATCCATTCGGCGACGTTTTTCATCCCTTCGTGCAGGCTCGTTCTGGCGGTGGCAGGGTCTCTGGTGAGGGAGAGGATCAGTTGGGTGTCGTCGGCGTAGGAGATGATGTTGAGGTTGTGCTGGCGTGCGATGGTTGCAAGTGGTCTCATGTAGACGTTGAAGAGGGTTGGGCTGAGTGAAGATCCTTGTGGTACGCTGCAGATGACTTCGGTAGCCTCGGATCGGAACGGGGGGAGGCGGACTCGCTGGGTTCTTCCGGCGAGGAACGAGATGATCCACTCCAGTGCCTTCTCTTGGATCCCGATGTTGCTGACGCGTTGGACTAGAGTGCGGTGGCAGACGGTGTCGAACGCTGCAGAGAGGTCCAGGAGGATGAGGGCCGCTGTTTCCCCGTTGTCGAGCAGGGTTCTGATTTCGTCGGTGGCTGCGATGAGGGTGGTCTCGGTGCTGTGGTTGGCTCGGAAACCGGACTGTGAGGGGTCGAGGGATCCGTTCGTCTCGAGGAAGGCGGCGAGCTGCTTGTTGACGGTCTTCTCGATGACTTTGTCAGGAAAAGGGAGGAGCGAGATGGGGCGGAAGTTCTTGAGGTCGGTGGGGTCCGCTGTTGGTTTCTTCAGTAGGGCGTTGAGCTCGGCGTGCTTCCAGCTCTCCGAGAAGGTGGCGGTGTGGAAGGAGGTGTTGATGACGTCCAGGAGTTGGGGTGCGATGATGGAGTCGGCCTTGTTGAAGATGTGGTGGGGGCAGGGGTCGGTTGGGGATCCGGAGTGGATGGTGTTCATCGTGCGGGCTGTGTCTTCGGTGGTCACCGTGGTCCAGGTGCGGAGCGTGGCGGTGGGGGGCGTTGGTTCGACGGTTGGGTGCGTGGGTGGTGCGTCAAAGCTGTTGTGGATGTCGGCGATCTTGCTGTGGAAGAACGAGGCGAGAGAGTCGCAGAGATCCTGTGAAGGAGTGATGTCGTTGTTGCCGGTGCTGGGGTTGGAAAACTCCTTGACGATGCTGAAGAGCTCCTTGCTGTCGTGGGCGTTGTTGTCCAGTCGTTCCTTCAGTGATTTCTTCTTGGTGGTGCGGATGAGCTGGTGGTGCTTGCGGGTGGCGTGTTTGAGGGCGGTCATGTTGTCAGTGGTCCGGTCGGGGAGCCAGGCTTTCTCGAGGGTGCGGCAGGTCTTCTTGGAGTCCTTGAGTTCGTCGGTGAACCAGGATGCCTTCTTGCTCCTGGGTCTGCTGGGAGGGTTCTTCAGGGGTGTGAGGTCATTGGCGCAGGTGGTCAGCCACTGCGTGAAGTTGCGGGCTGCTTCGTTGGGGTCCGTTGTGCTGGCGGGTGGGTTCTGGCTGAGGGAGGTGGTGAGCTGGTCGGAGGTGATCTTGCTCCAGCTTCTGTGGGGAACCTGTGGCGGGTGGTGGTGAGTCGTGGTTCTTCTGAAGCTGAAGTGGACGCAGCTGTGGTCGGTCCAGTGGAGTCCGGTGGAGTGGCTGAAGGTGATGTGCTTGCTGGATGAGAAGACGGGGTCAAGCGTGTGGCCGGCGTAGTGGGTGGGGGTGTTGACCAGTTGCTTGAGTCCGAGGTTGGCGAGGTTGTCCAGCAGGGCGGCGGTGTTGCGGTCCTTGTTGTTCTCCAGGTGGAAGTTGAGGTCCCCTAAGAGGATGTAGTCAGCGGAGCGGAGGGCGTGCGGGCTGATGAAGTCCGTGATGTCGTCGCTGAATTGTGTACGTGGTCCAGGGGGCCTGTAGATGAGGGTGCCTCTGAGGGTCGTCTTTTGGGTCGGTGTGTATCTGGAAGTGGAGATACTCGGCGGCGGTGAAGGTGTCGTCGGAGTCGGTTGTGATGCGGATGGTGTTCTTGTGTACGATGTGGATGCCTCCTCCAGTCTGGTTGACGCGGTCTCTCCGGATGATCTTGTATCCGTCTGGGATGGCGATGGCGATGTCGGGCGCTGAGGAGGCGTTCATCCAGGTTTCCGTGAGGAAGGCGACGTCCGGTGAGGTTGTGTCGAGCAGGTTCCAAAGTTCGATGGCGTGTCTGTGGATGGAGCGGGTGTTGAGCAGGATGCACTTGAGGTGGCTGTTGTTGGTGCTCGGCTTGGTGGCTGCGGCACAGGTCCGGAGGCAGGTGAACTTGCAGGCTTGACAGGAGAAGGGTCCGTGGGTGCGTCTCGGGGTCGCTCGGTGGCAGGCTCTTGGTCGGTCGGGTTTGAGTGCGATGAGGGTGGCGGCGTCGTAGGTCCATCGGGGGCCAGGGGTCCTGGCGCTGGGCGCGTCCAGGCGCGGACGGGCGCAGACGGGCGCGCCTTCGGCGCACAATCGGCGCGCCCGCTGCGCGTACGTGCGGTCGCCATTTAAGGTTAAGTGGGGAGGGAGGAGCAGCTGGGAGGCGGGAGCGGGGAGGGCACAGAAGAAAAAGGGGGCGTGGCCGGCGCCGGGAAGTGGGGAGCGGGGCGGGAAAGGCACAGGGGGGGAAAAAACGAGCAAAAAATACAGAAGGAAAAGTAGAATTTAAGCAAACAGAAGGCAATACAATCTCTCAGGTAAAAACAATTCCAGTCAAAAAAAACGGCGGAGCTGTGGGGGCAACGTACAGCGAGGCGGGCAGCTAGGGCGGCAGGCACACACGGAGCAGCGAGTCTGCGAGCAGCAGCGGGGGCACACACACACAGCTGGTGGGCCGTGCGGCGCAGGGGTGTCCTGAGGACAGGTCACACTCACCTGCGCCGCGCGGTCGCCATTTAAGGGCAAGTAGGGAGGGAGGAGCAGCTGGGAGGCGGGAGCGGGGAGGGCACAGAAGAAAAAGGGGGCGTGGCCTTGTGGCCGGTGGCGGGGAGCGGGGCGGGAAAGGCACAGGGGGGGAAAAAAACGAGCAAAAAATACAGAAGGAAAAGTACAATTTAAGCAAACAGAAGGCAATACAATCTCTCAGGTAAAAACAATTCCAGTCAAAAAAAACGGCGGAGCTGTGGGGGCAACGTACAGCGAGGCGGGCAGCTAGTGCGGCAGGCACACACGGAGCAGCGAGTCTGCGAGCAGCAGCGGGGACACACACACACAGCTGGTGGCCGTGCGGCGCGGCGGTGTCCTGAGGACAGGTCACACTCACCTGCGCCGCGCGGTCGCCATTTAAGGGCAAGTGGGGAGGGAGGAGCAGCTGGGAGACGGGGGCGGGGAGGGCACAGAAGAAAAAGGGGGCGTGGCCTCGTGGCCGGCGGCGGGAAGCGGGGAGCGGGGCGGGAAAGGCACAGGGGAGGAAAAAACTAGCAAAAAATACAGAAGGAAAAGTACAATTTAAGCAAACAGAAGGCAATACAATCTCTCAGGTAAAAACAATTCCAGTCAAAAAAAACGGCGGAGCTGTGGGGGCAACGTACAGCGAGGCGGGCAGCTAGGGCGGCAGGCACACACGGAGCAGCGAGTCTGCGAGCAGCAGCGGGGGCACACACACACAGCTGGTGGCCGTGCGGCGCGGGGGTGTCCTGAGGACAGGTCCCACTCACCTGCGCCGCGCGGTTGCCATTTAAGGGCAAGTGGGGAGGGAGGAGCAGCTGGGAGGCGGGAGCGGGGAGGGCACAGAAGAAAAAGGGGGTGTGGCCTTGCGGCCAGCGGCGGGAAGCGGGGAGCGGGGCGGGAAAGGCACAGGGGGGGGGAAAACGAGCAAAAAAGACAGAAGGAAAAGTACAATTTAAGCAAACAGAAGGCAATACAATCTCTCAGGTAAAAACAATTCCAGTCAAAAAAAACTGTGGGGGCAACGTACAGCGAGGCGGGCAGCTTGGGCGGCAGGCACACACGGAGCAGCGAGTCTGCGAGCAGCAGCGGGGGCACACACACACAGCTGGTGGCCGTGCGGCGCGGGGGTGTCCTGAGGAAAGCAAAGACAGTGGTAAAACATTACCAAAAGGCTTTCCACTCAAATACTCATACCTAACTGATGCAAATAATGTTCGGTTTGCTCGAATCCCTGGAGTGGGGGATAGAGTAATTCCAAACATGGAACATAGATTAGGACTAATCTTAGCAGCACATGAAGGGCTCGCCTCTGCACAGGCAGGTCTTTCCGCCACAGTGTCATTATTAAAACAGAAATACTGGTGGCCGCGCATGAGGAAACAAACCAGAAAATATGTTTTGGAATGTGAAATCTGCCAGAAAAAGCAAGTGTCTACAGTGAAACGTCCTGCGCAGACGCCCCTATTAATTTCAAATAAACCATTAGCTTGCGTTTACCTGGATCACTGCGGTCCCTTACAGAGGGATGGTAACTATAAATATATCATGGTCGCCGTGGATTCGTGCTCAAGATTTATTTGGATGTGACCTCAGCGCTTGGCTGACCCTCAAACTCTTATAAAAGATTTGCGAGTCTTTATTGGCACATACGCAGTCGCCACGCTACATTCTGACCAGGGTCCTGCGTTTAGCTCTCGAGCTTACAAGGAGGCCATGGTCAAATTGGGCGTTGCATTGCAGTACTCTAGTCCATTCCATCCTTAGGGAAATTTGGTAGTGGAGAGAAAAAAACGGGAAATAAAGCAATCTATAACAGCTAGGGTATTAGGCTCGGGTGACGGGTAGGTCAAACATCTAATAAGTGTCCAACATAGTCTTAACAATCTGCCAAGAAGTTCTCTAGGGGGTATCACTCCGTTGGAAATCCTTTTTGGAACAAGATTGATTATTTCAGATCTCGATTGTCAGACTTCAGTGGTAGAACAAAAACACTTTTATATCAAAGATCATTTGGCTGTTTTATAGGACTTAAATGAAATAAGAAAAAGCCAAAGTAACGTGTTCCTGACGCCAACAACCACTGAAGAAAACCCGTCCATCCCAGCAAGGCCTGTCTGGATTCCAAAGATTGGGGATCTAGTCAGAGAAAAGATCGCGAAAAGAAGGAATTTGGTCTTTCATACAGACAACCAGTACTTGTCCTAGCCATCCAGGGATCAAGAACAGTATTACTGCCGCCCCTTGCTGGTAAAAAGGAGAACAGGTTCGTGTCCATCGACCTGGCAAAGCCACATCATGTGGCTGATCATAAGCAGTAGGCCAAGTGACTCCAAAGATGTAGCAGACGTCCGAATCTAGCTACTATCCAAGAGGTTCAAACTGAGAGACTCATCACCTTTGAAGAATCTGCAGTGTGAAAAGAAGGACTATGCAACAAAGCCATGGAACTTGTACCCCTTGAGACCCAAATAACAGTTTGTCAATAAACGCCTGTCTACAATGAAAGAGCATCTGACTATACAAATGTAACAAGTGATCAAGTGGTTCCAGCGATTTCAACGAATCCTGATGCAATCCCTACAATTGACAGAACTGCCTCTGGCTATTTCATTAACTTTGATACGTTTTCCGAGGATCCCAGTGAGCCTGAAACGACGCCAGTGAAAAGAAATTTTAAAGAACAAGCAACAGAACTTTTTCATTGCCTGGAAAAGACTTATCTGGTTTCACCATGAATTGAACTTTGGATTGTGTTGGGTGTGCTTTTTCTACTACTTTGGTTGTAATAACTTTGGGAATGCTGATAAATGGAAGATATGTTAAAAAGGACACAGCAAGTAAGAATATCATCTTACTCCTCAAGTCGCACAAATCTTCTCATCGTGAACAAAGAGACTTGTCATCAGTGAACATCACAGCCGTTCCTATACCTGGTGGTAAAGCTTGGGACAGAACTGAATATGACATTTTCGGTCCGGCGGAGCTGTTGAAGATTCTACACCAGTTCAAGATTTCCTTGAATGACTTTGTTACATCTAGTACCTTTTCTGATGATTGAGACTTCGAGACTATTAATAATATGATGTCTGACTTAGAAATGTCTGAAAAATGTACAAATCATGAATACTTAGAAGGTTCATCAAATTATGAACAAATGTATTGTTATAATCACTATGGTCATCATTTCTTGCATACATCTGCAAATCCTTGAAATGTATTTAAATATAACCAATGGGAACATTGTCCTAAGCCACCAAAGGGTATCTCAAAAACATTTTATGGCAAATTTCCATACTTTTCAGGTTTTAATGTTTCAAATCCAAAATCATTTTACTTTAAAAATGTTAATAGGACAGGAATGAAAAGTATGTTGAGAAATACCAAGCAAATTAATTCTGCTGCCTTTTATGCCTTTTATGCTCAGCTGTCTTCGTTAGGTTTCGACTTTTGGAAAGACAACATTGAGACAAAAAGTGTCTGGGGCACACAAGACTGGCAGTTGCAGGGTTTAGAAGCTTTATTTAGAGTCTGCATCATCCCAGAGCAAATAATGTTTTTGAATGACACTGTCCAACAGACATCTTGTTTGGGTTAGCCAAGATCAAAGAGTTAAACAAACGTCCATTCCTACACCTACACCTGATAGTAATAACACTTCAGAGGGGGTGGTCAACGTACATACTATTTTGCTTCACAATAGCACAAATTCGGATTGGAAAAAATGGTTAATCTGGCCCACAGACACAAACAACTGTCAAAATAGATTCCTGAATAAGACACAAGGGTTCAGATTCACTAGGCAAGATCTGAGATATGTTCAGAGACAGCATCCAGGAATAGTAACAACATATAGTGTAGGGAAACTGTGCCTTCTTTGGCTACACAAGTCTACAATAAAGGAAGTAAAACAATACTTATCTTTACTTAAAGATGGCGCTGATCTGAGGGAGTTCTTATAAGGACCTACTAAACCGCTTCATAAACGTTTTATATACACCGGTATCTATGCTCTTTATAATGAAGCATGGAAGATTACGCAAGCAGAGAATGCAGAACGAATACGAGAAATTGATTGTATTAATTTAGAGAAATCTCTCTCTGTAGTTGACAATGGGTTAACAACTCTGTCGTCCAGGATATATTCTTTCGACAGCATAGTATGCTCTGCCATAGACATCATGGACCAGGACTTGGTCATGTTGCAACATGGTCAGTCGCAACTACGTTCTATAATGCTATTAAGCTGGACGTTACAAAACCTTCATTCAGGCTATGTGCCTTGGGTTTAATCAACACTACGTCACTGTTTTCAGAATTCAATCTCACTGCTAAACAGATCAAACTGGCACAGAGGGGAGCAGACTATACGGTGCTGAGCATTGAAAAACTGGAAAGATTGCCAGGGGCCAGCAGGCATATATGAAAGGTTGGGTAAAAAATACATCAAGATATCCTGGGAATTACCTTACACACAGATGTTGGAGTGGGGGGAAAGAAGTGTTTCTTAGTGGTAAAAATTGTGAAAACGCACTAAGCGGCCTTTGTCAGGGTATTAATTTACACGGGACCTGCGATGGTTACTCTAACAATTTATCCTGCCACCTGCAAGGTTCACCAGCTGCAGTGATTTAATCCAATTTTTAGCCAACTTTCTAATGGAAGTTACATTATGTTGAATGATCACAGCTGCTGTGGCATGTTGCCAGGTTTAGCCTATCTCGAAACTGTGTCAGCCAGGGTCACTTGCTGTATGCAAGTATTGTTTCCAAAAACCAAGACAGACCAGGAGTCACCTTTATGGCCTTCACTGAACATCTCTTCTATACGAATTGATACTTTAAGCAGAATGAAAGCCATTCTTTTACAGAAAATTGTGCCATTGACTTCGGCCAAAGAGACCTATGATCTGCAAGTTGCAAGGACTTCTGCAGAGATACACACCCTATTAACTACAAACTGCCCTGTACATTTCTCAGAAATGTTAAGTCGTATCTTAAACATGTCTGATACGTGTGGTATTGTATATGTATTTAAGATGATTTTTCGGGGACTGTTAGTACCTTTTGAAGCAGTCCTAGGAATATTTCCAAACTTTGTGCACTCTGTGTTTGGCAGACTGCCTCTCATTTTGTGACTCGCTGAAGGGATACTATTTTTGCTCCTACTGCTTTGATATGACAAGCCAATCCACAGCAGACACCCAGATCACCGTGGAAAACACTCTACTGGCGATGAAGTGTCGTGAGCGCATAGTCCACATTTTGGGATTAACTCGTTTAAGAGAATTGAATACCACATGGTTTATGTCATTCAGACGAATCTGGCAAGATTGCATCTTACCTGTTCTACGATGCCTGCTATGCGGAGAAGAATGCGTGTTAGACATCTGTCTCACACTCCCATCAGTCCTGCCAACGGATGTTGATACTTTGCTTGGACCAGTGACGGCTCATGCACTGTGTTGTCCCCAGCGGCTAGCAATTCTGATGACGGCATTCATTGAGATCTCACAGACGCAAAATCTATGTGCGATTAATCTTCTCAACAAGGTAATTCAACTTTCACCTACGATGGTAGATGAATTCTTGACAGACTTTGAAGATTTTATGTTTTCTCCAAACAATAACACTGCCTTTTGATTTGGCACGCAGTGTTCTGAGAGACCCTGAGTTCGACCTTCATTTTTCAAAACAAATTTTTTAATTTGGAACTCTATTTTTTCTATGATCAAACTTTTGTTTTTCCAAATTTGTATTTTTTCATTTTTTGGCACAAAGTAATCTGCTTAAATTAGAACTATTCATAGAGAACTAGAATTCTTTGAAACCTTCCAAGAGACAGTATTTGACCTTATCCATAATCAACCAGTTTATATAATCTGCCATGAAATGGTCTCAACTCTTTCTTCTGTATTTAAGAGCCATTTCATAAAAGTATTTTCATAATTTATTTGGATAGCATTTTCAAATGTCAAACTATATGCTTTGAATGAAACATTGCTTTAAATGCGTACAGCACAAATGCTCTTTTCGTGTACAACCAGTACCAATGCATTTTTTATGTATTTTGGGTGGTGTTTTAACACATCATGTTTAGATATGTTTTAATGTGTTTAGAACTCAGTAATGTCATACATAAGAAAGTGGAGTGGGTGTTGTGTGGCATTTTAAGCTCCGAGTGAATTTTCGCGATTCATGCCCTTATATAGGTACAATTCACATTGCCCTTATAAAGGCATAGAAATCAAGCCCTTATTTAGGCATAGCCCATGCTACCCAAATACAGGCATGGCTACTTCTGCCCGTACCAAACGTTACAACGATTTCTTGGAAAACCAGCTTAAGCAGTTAGGGAACTTCCCCTTGCTTGAATATTGATTTGTCCAAGAACTGAGTTACTTTACAAAGAACAACTATTCCCAAGGGGTTCTTTCCTGACGTTCATATGCCCGACTTTACATCAAACTATGGCATTCCTAAACACCTTCAAGGTATAAATATACCTTCACTTGCTCTAGCAAGATACGGTGGTTCGGAGCAGTTCGAAGACCTACTTGCCCGATGCAGCTTGCTACAGCAAGTGCAGAACGAAGACGACTCTCCAGCTGACGCACTGATCAGGAAGCTGCCTTTCTCCTGCCGAGAATCCAGCTCCAGTGTTTCAGGCTACCCTTGCGGGGTGTTGGGAAATTGAGTCCCGAGACAGAAATACCGGACCTCCTTCATTCTAAACCAAGGTATGGAGCTGATTAGAACCTAGAGATACCTTTGGTAGATTCTTGGCAAAAACAAAACCTATTCTACACAATACTTATTTCTTCCCTCGTACTAGACTTAGGTTAGGTACTTTGGGGTAGGCGTATTTTAGAAGCACAAGTTGAGTATTTTAGTCAATGTTATTTGTGTATGTACTTTTATATGGCTTAGAAACCATACAATCCTCTTACAGTATTATTTCATATTACTGTTCACGCTGTACGCATTATACTTTGAAGTCTGCATAACGATTGTAGCAGTTCACCTATCTTGCATGAAAATGCCCATCTCTCTATTTCTCTGCAACTCTGTAGAAACGAAGCATGCACGATTGACTGAGTGAAATATTTATCTATTGTTTCCGAGACTCTGAGAGATATATTCTTATTCTTGGGAAACAAAGTTGTCATGTTTATGCGATTGTCAGAAACTAATCCCTTCTTGTGTATTAGAGAAAAATTCTAGTGATCTCTGAGTTAGCTGGCACACACACAATTAAGTTTAGTGTATTCAATAGAGACCTAGTTGACCTCAGTCCTACATCTAATCTATAGGACATATTATTCCATTGCGCAGAGCCTATTGGGAATATAGGAACTACACTACAGTTTAGAATCAAAATAAATAGCTTCCTCTTGAGAGCAAATGCGTTATCGACTATCCCCTCAAAGCGTTTGTTTTGTCTCACTACTTCTCTTCTTCTTTTAGAGTTCTTCATACTTTTTATAAGATTCTGAATTATTCTAATACGGAACATTCTACTTTCCATCTCCTTAAACTGCGTCTCCCCCTAGGTCACAGTGTCTCCTTTTTTGTTAGATTTTTTTACTTGTCAGGTCATTACATTGTTCTCCTTTTTTAGTTGAGGTCAAACTTAGTTTTTTAGGTCTCGCCTGTCGATGCGCATGCGCATCGAGCAAGGCGAGAGTATTGCGAGTTATCCACTCTTTATCCACACTGCAAGGAATCGTGGCGATTCCTTGCAGTGCCCGTGACTTTTAAGGTCAATGCGCATGCGCATTAAGCTTATGCGCATGCGCATTGACCTTAAAAGTCACGGGCGCGTGCATGTCCGTCTTTGTTTACCCGCTCCGCCCCCTCCCGCCGTGTCGCCTTGCCTACTCTCTTCCACAGCCTCCCCCAGCTCCGCCCCCTCACTACTTGATTGCACGGCCGCTAGGCCGTGCCTCCCCTACTCTCCTCCCCCCTCCTCCCCTGCCTGCCTGCCGCTAGCTGAGTCCTAGCGTTGGCTGAACATCCCGTGATTTTGGACAAATCCCTTAATCTTGCTGTGACCTTGTGCAATGTTACTGGAGCTTCCGCCCCAAGTACCTTTTGCGTCGAGTTTGCAATATATAAAACTGCATGAAAAAAATCCAGTCCGTCTTTGTTTACCCGCTCCGCCCCCTCCCCTTCCCGCCGTCTCGCATTTCCCCTGTCGCACTTCTCCTCCCCCCTCCCCTCTCTTCCCTCCGTCTTGTTTATTGTACCCGCTCCGCCCCCTCCCCTTCCCGCCGTGTCGCATTTCTCCTCCCCCCTCCCCTCTCTTCCCTCCGTCTTGTTTGTTGTTGTTTGTTGAAGCAAACCCTTGCATTCACCCTTCGGGAGTTCATCCATTTGCAATAGGCACTGGTAGAAAGGGAGACTCGAACCGGTCCGTAGTCCACATCAATGCGGTACGGACGAAGATAATGACCGTGAATTGTGACCGTGAATTGTGACCTCCGCTTCGGCATTATAATTTAGCTTCCCCTCTCCTGCTTCGCATTACCAGCCCTCCCCACCCTCTGAGCACAAACAGTGCCTTTCTTAAGCAAGTGTCAATACTTCCTTATTCCTCCTCCCGCAGCCATTCCCATGTCTGCCCGACCCCTCCCTCACTCCCTACACCCCTCCTGCACAGGTCCAGCGGGCGCCTACAAAGTAGGAGCTCCACAGCGGCATTTGTATTTTTAAAAAGCAGCAGCTTGTGTAAAAGCATTTCCATTCGGGCTTCGCAGCTGTAGCATTTGTATTTTCAAAAGAGTAGCGTGTGTACGCATTTGCAGTTTGTAAATGCTCGGTCACTACAGGTAAATAAATATTGAAGTGCGTGGACTTTAGTATGTGAACTGCCAGAGCCGCAAAGAAATGCTTTCACATTCTTCCTGAATCAACTTGTAGGTGTCACCAGAATTGGCACTCAGTGTCGGCCTCGTGATATGGTGAATAGGCAACAAGAGACTTGAGCAAAGCTGTCCTTCTTAAGGAGGCGATGTTAACCAAGAGGACGGTAGCTGGACATGAGGTAAATACAACACTGGAATTAAGGGGCAAACCAATTGCCTACCTAGGTATTCAGTCTTCCACCCCTGCATTCTTGAATCTTCTTTTCACTGACTCTTCCTTATGTTCTTAACCCTTTCAGAGTTACTGGACTGTTTGGAAAACGTTTAATTTCCTTTAAATCTACTCCAGTGTTGCAACCATCTTCTTAGCGGTGAACAAACAGTAGCTTGATCGCTTTAATCGTGAATTGTTTTATGCTCTGAAACTATCCAAGGAGCTAAATTGGTTCCCTGTAAAGAGCTTGCAGTTTCTGCTTACATTTCACATGCTTTACTTGGTCTTGTTTTTTGTTGGAATGCGGCGGAAATGACTTAATTGCCGTTAGTTTAACCCCAAGGTGCATTGGCAGGGCTGTTTCAGCCGTCTTCCTCCTGTTGGCTCTTTCCCCCACAACTGTGTTTTTATGGCCCGCTCACCTGTGTGCCTCTCTGCTCTGTGTACGTCCCCCTAATGACGGACCTGGCATGCTGTCCCGCTGCTATGTATTCTTTCTGCTTTGCCACACTTTTCACACGCAACGGCTATTTTCTCACATGAGCGCCTGCCGAGCTGTGCGTCTTTGCTAAGTTGCTTTTTCCCATAAATGAGCCAGGAGTCGATGTTTTATGGCTGTGTTTGCTAGTCCATCCTTCCTTCAGTGAACCCTCAGACTGGGAATGTAATGTTACCAGGTCAGTGTCAAACACAGTACACCAGCAGATCAAGACTTTCTATTTAGATAGCTGTGCACTCTTGCACTTTTGGGTTCTAATCGTATTTCAAGAGCTGCATTTCAGAGCTTTTAGAAATGTTTATGGCTTTTTTTTTTTGAAATTCTTTAGCATTGGCTACAGGAAACAAAAATGCTAAAGATTTACAAAAAAACCCCATAAACAATTCTAAAAGCACTAACTCTAATGCTGCGAGACCTATTGCATTTTCAATGCTTGTTATTTACTTGATTTTGCTGCATTTCTAGTTGCCCACAAACTATTTAGAGAAAGCGTCTTTGTTTTCATTCCAGCATTTTGCACCTTTTGTTACTCAGGTGTAAGGAGATAGTATCCTTGACTCTGCTTCTTTCTTCTCTGACTTTTTTAATGGCATTTTAGCTGCCCGTATTTAGCTGGAAAAAGATGCCTGAAAAATAACTACACTTATCTTTTAATTCTATACTCACACAGTACACAGAGGCTGTATGCTTTGGAAATATGCATGTCAGTTGCATTATGGATAGTATCCTCTATGTAGTGCTTGGCATAGGGTCTGCAAGTGCAGTATATATTTTACATTTCAAATTACAAACAAAAGCAATTGATTTATTGTGATAAAACTGACATTAATCTATTAATATTCAGATTTATGACTTTATGTCTTTTTTGTGCTAACATGCGCATTGTCTCTCACTGGGTATGCTACCATATCTATTATTGGGTTCCTTTGTATCAACCTATGTTTCAAGAACTACTAGTCTGGATTAGAGATAGGTTGTGTCATTACTTGGCTGTATATCTGAGTGAGTGCAGGTGTACACCTGTGCCATGGCATGTTTAAGTAAGTGTTTCGGTATGTGACTGTCTGTTTGAGTACCTCAATGACTCTCTAAATGTGTATATAAATGTCTGAACAATTACCTCAGTGCCTGTGTTAGGGAATAGAGGGGTATGTAGGTATGTCTAAAAATGACATTCATGCTCCTGCATAGATTCTGAGTATGTGAGTGAAGTCGAGAGAGTCTGTATGCTTTGGAAACATGCATGTCAGTTGCATTATGGATAGTATCCTCTATGTAGTGCTTGGCATAGGAGTCTGCAAGTGCAGGAGTAAGTCCCTAAAACTCAAAAGGATACCTTACAATCTTTTAAGCACAAAGTATCATGATTTATGGCATACCTATAACATATCTCAAAGGAGAGTTATGTGTAATAAAATGTGAATACAAGACTTGCCAAAAGGCTTTTACATGCTAAATGAAGTAAGCTGGCAGTGAGATTACACAGACAGGATCTGCACTAGTAGGCCTGACACGTGTTTAACCACTTCCATGCTAATGACAAGGCCAGCTCGTCATGCAGTTTACTGGACCTGTGCTTATGACGAGCTGACCTTGTCATGAACAATGGAAAAAGTCAAAGCTCAGCACCCAGCGGGAATTGTCTTAGCATTGAAGGTGTTAAAGGACTATTTGGCTAGATGAATGATGTGGTTGTATCATTATTTGCCTACATATCTGAATGAGTGTATGAGTACTGGTATGGTAGTGCCATGAGATGTTTGAAGAAATGTGCCGGTATGTGGCTGTTTGTTTTAGTACTTCAATGACTCTCTAGATGTGTAAGTAAATGGCTGAACAAATACCTCAATACCTGTGTTAGGGAATAGAGGGGTATGTAGGTATATCTACAAATGCATTTGATACTGGTGCATAGATACATAGATTCTGAGTATTTGAGTAAATGTATATGTTTCTCTGTCACTCTGTGACTGGGTGAGATAGAGGCTGCATACTTTGGAAAGGTGTATGTCAGTTGCATTATGGGTAGAATCCTCTATGTAGTGCTTGGCATAGGAGTGTGCAAGTGCATGACTATGTTCCTAAAACTAAAAAGGAAATCTCTCAATCTTTTAGGCACAAAGCACTGTACTTTATGGCATACCTACAGCAGATCTCAGAGGAGAGTTATGTATACTAAAATGTGGATTTTAGACTTGCCAAATGGCTGTTACATGCTAAGCGACCTGGCAGTGTGAGTGTACAAACAAGGTCTGTACTGTAGGCCTCACCAATGTTTAAATGGCTATTTGTCTAGATGGATGACAAGGTTGTGTCACTATTTGCCTACATATCTGAGTGAGTGTATGAGTATACCTGTACAAGTGCTATCACATGTTTAAGTAAGTGTGCCAGAATATGCCGGTCTGTTTTAGTACATCTAGTGCTCTCAAAATATGTATGTAAGTGGCTGAATGAACACCTTAGTGAGTGTGTTAGTGATTAGAGACGTATGTCGGTATATGTGCAACTTCCTTTGACAGTACTACATACATAAGCAGTTACTGAGTACGTACGTGAATGTATACGTCCCCCTATCACTTTGTGACAGGGTGAGAGAGAGACTGTATGCTCTGGAAACATGTATGTCAGCTGCATTATGGCTGCTATACTGTATGTAGTCCTTGGCATACCATTATGCAGAAGCATGAATACCTTGCTAAAACTCGAAAAGGATATCTCTCGATCTTGTAAGCACAAAGCACCAGCTTTATGGCATACCTACAGCATATCTCAGAGGTGAGTTATATGAATAAAAACATGGATGTAAGCTTGAGAAATTGTGTTTACCTGCCAAGTGAAGCTGACAGTGACTGCACAGACAGGTTGTGTTCTAGTAGGCCTGACCCATGTTTAAAGGGCTATTTGTCTTAAAGTATGAAAAACATGTGTCAGTACTTCCCTAGATATCTGAATGTGTATAGGAGTCCACCTATACCAGTGTCATAAGATGTTGATGTAAATGTGTTGATATTTGACAATTTATTTTAGTAACTTCATGACTCTCTAAATGTGTATGTAAGTGTCTGAATGAATACTTCAGTGCCTGTGTTAGAGAATAGAGAGGTATGTAGGTGCAGCTGCTTTTGATACTGCTGCATACATAAACAGTTTCTTAGTATGTGAGTCAATGTATAAGTAACTCTGTCGCTCTGTGGCTGGGTGGGAGAGATGCTCTATACTTTGGAAACATATATGTCAGTTACATTGTCGGGGTAAACTCTATGTAATGCTAGACATATGGGTCTGCAAGTGATGAGTAACTTACTGAAACTCAAAAGGACATCTACCAATGTTGTAAGCACTGTTCTTAATGGTATACCTACAGCGCATCTCAAAGGTGAGTTATGTGTACTGAAACATGGATTTAAACCTTGTCAAACAGCTTTTACATGCCAAGTGAAACTGGCAGTGAGAGTGAACAGGCAGGGTTTGCAATACTAGGCCTGCATATTTAACTATGCCTAACACTTCCATACTACACATGTGACTTAGTATTAGTTGAAAAAGCATGTCATGACATCTAAGGACAGGCATACCTGCTCTATAATTAAACAACACCTACCCTAAAGGGTATCTAATACATAGTCCTGAAGTTTCTCAAGTTCACACAATATATACACCTAGAGTGCATGTTTCTTCCTTTCAATTTTGTGAATTGTAGTCCTCTTTTAAAATGGATTAAATAGGACTCCAAGTCCACTACAAGTCCCAGAGTTCAAAGAAAAACATTCTTTCTGAGGAGCACATCATGTATAGACAAGTAAAACTTTGCACATCTTCTAATACATTGTTAAGTATAACTTTAACACTTAGCAAGCAGTTGTGTTTCTAACAATTACAGCATGCAGTGAAACAGCACATGTAAAATATTCAATTCCAGGGCAACACATTGTGAACTAACTTCTCACTTAGCTACTCTGCACCTCACACAAACTGTAACATACTCACACACTTAGAAAGTTCTTACTCACCTATTGATAAATATATAAATCAATTTCGCTCATAGATCATCTGCTAACGTTTTAAAACGTTTCTATATATTTCATACTGGATTTTATTTACTTCACATGCACATATACCTTTAAAACACTTTTCCTCAAAATACAATGTACTGCACATAGCTGAAAATTGAGTTTGTTGGTGAAATGTTTTTTGCTCTTAGTAGATAAATTCAGTACTCCTAGGAAATATGAAAACTAAGCATAAAAATGGCGCACTACACAATACAAAAGCAATCATTAATGTCAACCTCTTCAACTTTATACTCTCTGATAATGTGGAAGGCTGCAAATAAAAAATATATCTTTAATTTTTTAGTTTTGTAACTCCACTTCTTAATGGCTAGTATGTATTAACCCTTTCATACACTTTTATAAAGAAGCCCAATATGGCTGTGTATTTATGCATATTTGCGACTGTGTCACAATCATCGTACAAGTTCGCGATAAAAACAGAAGACGAAAAAAATATTTAACATGTTCATTTTATGACTTTAAAACTACAGTGCACTTTATGAGCAACCCCTTATTAGGAAATTAAACCCTTATAAAGCAACAGTCAGTCTAAACACCTAATTTCTAAAAACACACACCTCTCTCCTTAACACCCTTTCCCAATACACTCTTAGCACAGTCTCCAGAGCAACAAACTAGAACAAGTAGTTCATAAGTCCGCAGCGCATACTAGAAGGACCATACTAGTTACAAAATGAGCTGCAGCTGATGTGGTTTACTGTACACAATAAAAAACGTATCCAAGTCTGCTTTACACTTTTTTATCTTTACCAGAGCCAATCATAGATCTAGTTACTTATCCTTTCAAGACACTACCTAATTTTATTCACCGGCATATTCACAGCATCCAATCAACTATGTTTTTTTTTAAAACCTGGAGCACACCTCCATTTTAACTGCCTTTCATTTTCCAAACTGTCTCATTCAGCTCTAGCCTTAGCCTTCCCCGATGAAACCAAATCACACCCCACCTCAGGAATCTCCACTGGCTCCACATACAGACGATGTGCCAATTCAAGATCCTGACCCACACACACAAGGCTCTACACAACCAATGACTCGCCTACAATAACCACCATCTGAACCTCTGCCAACCACAGAGAAGACTACGCTCCACCTCCCTTTCACTTGCCCGTACTCCCCCGCATCTACCAAAGCAGAAGTGGAGGACGCTCCTTCTCCCAAATACCAGCAAAGACCTAGAACAGATCATTCCCTCACTTCTGGAATTCTGAATTGCCCTAAAGATATGACTGTTGGAATGAGCCTACGGGGCCTGCAAGCACCTGGATACCCTATTGGTGATTCACTGTGCTTTATAAATCCTGGTTGATTGATTGAGCTTTCTCCTGTCTGCTACTGCTGCTTTATTTCAAAATTGTTAGAGTGTGGATTGTGGGCCACAGCTATGTCTTTTCGGCCGGAGAGTCTGCTAGAAAGAGTGGTATTGACAGGGAGTTGGGTTTGGCTAATGTGGACATTACTTTGATTGGCCATAGAGCAGTGGTTCCCAAACTGTGCGCCGCGGCACCCTGGTGCGCCACCAGAACTCGGTTGGAGCGCCGTGCACTTCTTGAGAATGTAGGAACGGTAGCAAGTTCTGTCAGTGAGCCTCAGTTCTAAAACATAGTAGTTGCATGTTTGAAATGTGCATTTGCGGGCCCCATTAATGGCATGTGCCGAGGGGGAATGTCTTGCGGGAGAGTTTTGGTAGCCGCACTTGTCAGCGCCTTGAATGAGTTGGACCAGCGTGTGACGTGTTGCTGGGCCAGGCACAAACAATCAGGACAGGAATGCCGAGTGTTATTTAGGCCCGTTTTCTGCAGTGATTGTAGCAATGGCTTCAACCAGAAAAATCGGGGAATCATTATAGATGTGAAATTGCTTCATTAAAAGTTCTTGTGCACTTCCAGAACAGCAAATGACTACTTCACCCCTTCACTCCCACAACGAGTCCTTCATGTGTATCTTAAGACAAGCAGTGAATGAAGGTGACTCGGTGTATAAATAAAGAATGTTAGATGCGAAGGAGAGATAAGCCTTGGAAGAGGTGCGCAGCCGATTATTCAAATTAAATCTTCCTCTGAATACATATCACAATAATATCCTAATCATGTATTGTGCTAATTTGCAAATCTCTGAGTGAGCGCTGTGCAGTTCACTCAGGTTTATGGCATGTAGTTCAAGTTCAAGTTCAATAATTTGTATAGCGCACTACTCACCCAGAGGGTCTCAAGGCGCTTGAGTGAAGGTGGGTGTATTATTTATCGAATAGCCAGGTTTTTAGTTGCTTTCTGAAGGAGAGGTGGTTCTGTGTGAGGCGGAGGTGAGTGGGGAGAGAATTCCAGGTTTTGGCCGCTAAGTAGGAGAAAGATCTTCCTCCCATGGTGGATCTATTGATGCGCTGGATTGTGGCGAGGGCTTGATTGGATGACCGTAGTTGGCGGGTGGGTGAGTAGAAGGATAGTCGTTTGTTGGGGCATTCGGGTCCAAGGTCGTAGAGGGCCTTGTGTGCGTGGGTGAGGAGACGGAACGTTATTCTCTTGTTGACGGGAAGCCAGTGGAGATCTTTCAGGTGACCGGAAATGTGAGCTTGACTGGGGATGTCCAGTATGAGTCTGGCTGAGGCGTTTTGGATGCGTTGGAGTTTTTTCTGTAGTTTGGCTGTGGTTCCGGCGTAGAGGGTGTTTCCATAATCTAGTCGGCTAGTGACTAGTGCATGGGTGACTGTCTTTCTTGTATCGGTGGGGATCCAGCGGAAGATTTTTTTGAGCATGCGAAGGATGTTGAAGCATGATGATGAGACGGCGTTGACTTGTCTGGTCATCGATAGGGAGGAGTCTAGGATGAAGCCCAGGTTACGTGCGTGATCTGTAGGTATGGGTGCTGTGCCCAGGGCCGGTGGCCACCATGAGTCGTCCCAAGCCGAGGGGGGTGATCCTAAGATGAGGACTTCCGTTTTGTCCGAGTTTAGTTTTAGACGACTGTTCTTCATCCATTCAGCTACTTCTTTCATTCCTTCGTGTAGATTGGTTTTGGCGGTGTTAGAATCTTTGGTGAGGGAGAGGATCAGCTGGGTGTCGTCAGCGTACGAGATGATGTTGAGGTTGTGTTGTTGCGCGATGGATGCGAGGGGACTCATGTACACGTTGAAGAGGGTCGGACTGAGTGATGACCCTTGTGGTACGCCGCAGATGACTTCGGTTGCCTCTCATTTGAATGGGGGGAGGCGGACTCTCTGGGTTCTTCCGGCGAGGAACGAGATGATCCAGTCCAACGCTTTTCCTTGTATTCCGATGTTGCTGAGGCGTTGTATGAGGGTGTTATGACAGACTGTGTCGAAGGCGGCGGAGAGGTCGAGTAGGATGAGGGCAACTGTTTCTCCGTTGTCCAGTAGCTTTCGGATGTCGTCTGTAGCAGCGATGAGGGCGGTCTCGGTGCTGTGTTTGGCTCGGAAGCCGGACTGTGAGGGGTCCAGTGAATTGTTGGATTCAAGGAATGCGGCAAGCTGACTATTGACGGCTTTCTCGATGACTTTGGCCGGGAAGGGGAGGAGTGAGATGGGGCGGTAGTTCTTAAGTTCGGAGGGGTCCGCTGTGGGTTTCTTCAGAAGGGCGCTGAGTTCGGCATGTTTTCAGCTTTCTGGGAAGGTGGCGGAGTTGAAGGAACAGTTGATGACATCGCGGAGATGGGGTGCGATGATGGAGTCTGCTTTGTTGAAAATGTGGTGGGGGCATGGGTCGGTTGGAGATCCTGAGTGGATGGAGTTCATCAGGAGGATGGTGTCTTCAGTTGTGATTGGGTTCCAGGCGCAAAGGTTGTGAGAGTGCTGTTTTGGTTCGGAGGTGGGTGGAGTGGGTTGTTCTTCGGACAGGTTTCCAAAGCTGTTATGAATGTCGGCGATTTTGTTGTGGAAGAAAGAGGATAGGGAGTCGCAGAGGTCTTGGGAGGGAGTGATGTCGTTGGTGCCGGCGGTGGGGTTGGTAAATTCTCTGACGATGTTGAATAATTCTTTGCTGTTGTGGGTGTTGTTGTCGAGTCGATCCTTGAATGCTGATTTCTTGGTGGATCGGATCAGTTGGTGGTGTTTGCGGGTGGCGTCCTTGAAGGTGGTCAGGTTGTTCGTGGTTGGGTTTTTTCTCCAGGTTTTCTCGAGGGTACGACAGAGTTTCTTGGATTTCTTAAGGTCATTGTTGAACCAAGGTGCCTTTTTGCTACCTTGTTTGATCTGGTGGTTTTTCAAGGGTGCTAATTTGTCAGCGCTGTGGGTGATCCATTGTGTGAGTTTGGTGGCAGCTTGGTTTGGGTCCGAAGATATGGCGGGGGGGTTTTGGTTAAGCGATGTGAGGAGTTGGTCGGTGGTGATTTTGTTCCAGTTTCTTCGAGGAATAGGTTGTGGTGGGATGTGGGTTGTGGTCTTTTTGTAGCTGAAGTGAACGCAGCTATGGTCCGTCCAATGGAGAGCCGTGGTGTAGTTCGAAGGAGATGTGTTTGCTGGAGGTGAAGATAGGGTCGAGCGTGTGTCCGGCAAGGTGGGTGGGGGTGTCAACAAGTTGTTTGAGTCCGAGATTGGCCAGGTTGTCCAGAAGGGTGATGGTGTTGTTGTCGTTGTTCTTTTCCAGGTGGAAGTTGAGGTCTCCCAGTAAAATGTAGTTCTCGGAGGTAAGGGCATGTGGGCTGATGAAGTCAGTGATGTCTTCATTAAATTGTGTGCGGCTTCGTGGTGGTCTGTAGGTGAGGGTGCCTCTAAGTGTGGTCCTGGGGTCGGTGTGGATCTGGAAGTGAAGGTGTTCGGCGTTCGCGAGGATATCATCGGAGCTGGTTGTGATTCGGATGGTGTTCTTATGGGCGATTGCGATGCCTCCTCCTGTTTGGTTGGTGCGGTCTTTTCGGATGATCTTGTAAGCATCCGGGAGGGCTATGGCGATGTCGGGTGCTGATGATGCGTTCATCCAGGTTTCTGTAAGGAAGGCGACGTCTGGTGATGTGGTGTCGAGTAGGTCCCAGAGTTCAGTGGCGTGTTTGTGGATCGAGCGGGTGTTCAGCAGGATGTACTTCAGGTGGGTAGGGTCGGAGCTGTATTTGGAGGAGGACGATTTGGTGTGGGTCCTGATGCAGGCGAACTTGCATGAGTGGCATGCGAATGGTCCGTGGGTGTGTCCTGGGGTAGCTACGCAACATTGTGGGGTGCGTCCGGGGTTAAGGGCGAGGAGAGTAGCGGCGTCATACGTTAAGCGAGTGGGGTGGGTGTTGCGAGGACCAGGGGGTCTGGCGCTGGGCGCGTGCCAGGCGCGGACGGGCGTAGACGGGCTTACCTTCGGCGCACCTTCGGCGCGCATGGGGCGCGAGCGCTGCGCGTGAACGCTGCGCGCAGAGGCATCTGTCATATGTAGGTAGTGGAGGGGGGAAGGGCGAGGCAGGGTCAGCTGGGAGGCGGGAGCGGGGTGGAGCTACGGGCTAGGAAGCACAACAAACAACAAAATGGCTGCAAGTGGGAGAAATCAAAACTGGGCGAGCCTGGGGGACAGACAGAGGCACAATCGGGCATAAAGTACTTTGCTGATACAATGAGGTCACAACAATGCGCAGATTTAATTATGCAGCACTAAAGATGATAAACGCACAATGCACAATGCACTAAAAATGGAAAACGCGAAATGCAGGCAGCGGCAGTGAAGCGGGGGTATGATCGCGCTAATGACTCAGCTGGAAGGCGCTACGATACCGCGGGACAGCTTTCAAGCGCTCTCAGGTCACGGAGTCACCAAGCCTTGGGAGCGTGGGGGAGCGACCTCTTCTGAGCTGGTCAGGAGAGTCACGGCGCGGGGATGGTGGGGCAGATCATCAACTATCTGTGGGAGGCAGGGTCAGCTGGGAGGCGGGCGCGGGGTGGAGCTACGGGCTAGGAAGCACAACAAACAACAAAATGGCTGCAAGTGGGAGAAATCGAAACTGGGTGAGCCTGGGGGACAGACAGAGGCACAATCGGGCATAAATTACTTTGCTGATACAATGCGGTCACAACAATGCGCAGATTTAATTATGCAGCACTAAAGATGGTAAACGCACAATGCACAATGCACTCAAAATGGAAAACGCGCAATGTAGGCAGCGGCAGTGAAGCGGGGGAATGATCGTGCTAATGACTCAGCTGGAAGGCGCTACGATACCGCGGGACAGCTTTCAAGCGCTCTCAGGTCACGGAGTCACCAAGCCTTGGGAGCGTGGGGGAGCGACCTCTTCTGAGCTGGTCAGGAGAGTCCTTTCCTTGAAACCAAGCACCGGACCTGCTAATTTCAATCCTTGAAAGAAACACACAATTAAATATTAATTCACTCCCTGCTCTGTTAACAGCAGGAGGATAACACCCATTTTCTATAGCCTTGTTACAATAATCAGGTCAACAATATTATAAACTAAAATGATGGTAGTGCTTAGCAAATGGGGACGTACATTACGTGTGTGCTGTATATTCTTTTTTTATTTGCGCATGAAAACCATTATAATTCTCATAATTTGAGATATCTGGGTAACACTTCTATCGAAGGTGAACGCACAGCGTTGATGGTTAGACTGTTTACACTGGGAATGTTCGTGAAGAAGGCCTGATCCTGTGTCAGCTACAGGGCTCAACAGGCAGTAACACGGCATGATGGTGCTTACTTCAGGTATTAGTCACAGATCATTAAGACCGCTCTAGAATACATTTAAAAGTGATCTCAATTCATATATGGTGTTTGAAGTATATTCAGATCATAACAGCTATACAAAATGTATTTGTGGACCAGCTGGGATCTCAAAAAACTGGTGGTGCTAGTAGGAAACCGATCAGGTGGCAACTCTAACTGGCTCCCTTATTTATTTACTGTTTGGGTTTTTGTGTACCTGCCACTTTAATACAGCCCGCCTGTGATGCGGAATGCCCCTCTGTTTTTTGAATATCCATTGGATTTCTTGGTAAGCCACCAGCCAAAAGATAAGAGGTTGGGCTTACATTCTCCTCACCAGAAAAAAAGTAACATGATGGGGAGCCGCGGACAACAGTTGATAGATAAAGGGAGCCATGGGTCGAAAAAGTTTAGGAGGCACTGCCATAGAGGTTTGAGGTGGGCACAATTGCTGCCTTTGGTTAAAAGCATTGTGGATTCCCAACCCTCTGACCTTATGATTGTGCACTGTGGTGGCAATGACCTAGGCACACTGACTGGGGTAGGACAGGAAATCCTAATGAAAGATACCTTTGCACAATTAATTACACTTTTCCCTCACATTGTCTTGGTGTAGTCCAACGAATGCCAAAGGCAGAAATGAAAGTTGTCTAATCAATTGTGTCAACAGATTGACAAAGCCAGGAAACATGTTAATACAACTGTTTTTGCATTCCTCAGAGACCATAACATGGGCTCTATCTACAACTACAACCTGCGTTTTAACGTGCATGGAATCTATAGAAGTTATAGAGTTCACTTCAGGGAGAAAGGCAACAGGGTGTTTCTCAGCAACCTGAAACCCTGCAATGGGTCTTGTGTGTAGCTGTCATAAACACACAATGATTACAAAGGCTCTTCTCTGAGCCACCCTATTGCCCAAAACGCTGTTCATTTACTTTATGAATATATATATTTTCAATTTAAAATATTTTGGATGACATCACGATATTCGTGAATACATCACAAATTCTCAAAACAAAAGCAGATATTCAATAGCCATCAGCATATTCAAAATTCATAACTATAAAAGTGATTCTGTGCATCACATTAGGTACATCACTATCTAAATAACTCTATTAAAACATGTATGCGTCTCTGAGAGTGTGTCTGTGAGTGCCTGTATGAGAGTTTGAGTGGGTCTGTCAGTTGGTGTATAACTTTCTCAGAAGCTCTGTCAAAGGGTGTGTGAGAATTAAACCGTGTCTATGAGACTATAGGTGAGTGTCTGAATTAATTAATTGCAGGTTTCTAACACGCTAGAATCGACACCCGAAGGAGTATCTCTGCGCTATAGACCGCTGGGGAACCCGTCCTGGCTTTCCCTGTGAGATGGTCCCTACTGGGTATCTCCAAGGTGAAACCAGGCATCCCCGGCGTATGTGGGGGGCTGTTGTGGAGATGAGGCAAGCTAATGCCCAGAGTTGCCGAGTGTGATCCACCCTCAGAAAGCTGCAGAGCATACAACATGCAGCGGCCAGACTGGTTTTACAACTCCCTAGAAGGTCATCTGCATCAGCAGCATTAAAATCTCTGCACTGGTTACCGTTGCATAAAAGAATTCTTTTCAAACTGCTCCTTACAGTTTTCAAATCCATGCATAACATAGGGCCCCACTATCTTGCAAATCGCTTCACGCGCTACAACCCCCCACGTTGTTTGAGATCCTCTGGGACAAATCTTGTCATAATCCCCAAATTCAAATGCAAGACTAAAGGTGGGAAATCTTTTACCGTCCTGGCGACTAGGGCCTGGAACAATCTGCCAGTCAACCTTAGACTCATTGAAAATGAGAATAGTTTCAGAAAACTTCTTAAGACATGGGTCTTCCAACAATCAGATACCTCTGTATTGGCTGCCATCTAGTCCTTATCTCTCATTACACCCCACTTTTCAGCTATCCTCTGCAGTCTGCTTAGCGCCATGATGCTCCCCTGGGAGCGAACGTTTGCGCTTTATAAATACACATAAATATCAAATATCAAATCCCTAGTTAGAGTAGGCACCGAGGCGAGAATTATCGAGTCCGCTGACCCTGGTCCAAGACCCTGCCGCGTCGGGAATTGAACCCTGGTCCCGGGCCGTCCTCTGCTCCCGGGTCTGCCGCCTCTAACCAGTGAGCCACACCACTCCACATGAATGCATATGTGAGTGAATGTATGAGTCTCTGAGTGGGTTCACAAGTGTCTCAGTGGGTCTGTGAATCGATGTGCAAGTTTCTGAGTGGGTTTGTGAATGATGCATGAGTTTCTGAGTGGGTCTGTGAGTGAGTGCATGGGTGACTATGTCGATCTGTGAATGGGTGTGGGTGCATCATTGTCTGGGTGAGTCTCTGAGTGGGTGTGTCATTGTATGAGTGGGTGCACATGTTTCTGGGTCGGTCTATGAGTAGATGCATGAGCCTCTGAGTGGGTATGTCAGTGGGTGCATGAGTGTGTGAGTGGGTATCTGAGTGGGTTTGTGAGTCTGTCAGAGGGTATGTGAGTGGGTGCTTGAGTCTCTGAGTGGGTCTGTTAGTAGGTGCATGAGTATCTGACTTCAACTGGGTGCATGAGTGGTTCTGTGAGTGAATATATGAGTCTATGAGTGGGTCTGTAAGTGAGTGTGTGGGACTCTGATTGGGACTGTGAGTGGGTGCATTAGTGTTTCAGTGGATCTGTGAGTGGATGCATGAGTCTTTGAGTTGGTCTGTGAGTGGGTGCATGGGACTCTGATTGGGACTGTGAGTGGGTGCCTAAGTGTCTAAGTGGATCTGTGAGTGAATACAAGAGTCTCTGAGTGGGTATATGAGTATTTTAGTCGCTCTATGAATGGGTGTGCAAGTTTCTTAGTGGGTTTGTGAGTGGGTGGATGAGTCACTGAGTGGGTCTCTAAGTGGGTGCATAAGTCTCTGAGTTGATCTGTGAGTGGGTGCATGGGTGACTAAGTAGATCTGTCACTGGGTGCATGGGTCTCTGAGTGAATGTGTCATTTTCTGAGTGGGTCTGTGAGCGGGTCATGAGTCTCTGAGTGGGAGCATGCTCCACTGAGTGGATACGTGAGTGGGTGTGTGAGTCTTTGAGTGGGTCTGTGAGTCAGTGTGTGAGTATGTGAGAGGGTCTGTGAGTGGGTGCATGGGTTTCTGAGTGGGTCTGTGAGTGGGTGCATAAGTCTCTATGTGGGCCTGTGAGGGGGCACATGAGTTGTTGAGTGCATCTGTGAGTGGATGCATGAGTTGGTCTGTGAGTAGGTGCATAAGTGTATAAGTGTATCAGTGGGTCGGTGAGTAGGCACATGAGTCTTAGAGTGGGTCTGTAAGTGGGTGATTGAATCTCTGAGTGGGTCTGTGAGTTGGCACATGCATTACTGAGTGGATGTGTGAGTGGGTGTGAGAGTCTCTGAGTGGGTCTGTAAGTGGGTGTGTGAGACTCTGAGTGGGATCATGAGTGGATGTGAGTCTCTGAGTGGCTGTGTGAGTAGATGCATGGGTCTCTGAGTGGGTCTGTAAGTGGGTGTGTGAGACTCTGAGTGGGATCATGACTGACTGTGAGTCTCTGAGTGGCTGTGTGAGTAGATGCATGGGTCTCTGAGTGGGTCTGTGAGTGGGTGCATGGGTCTGTGAGTGGGTCTATGAGTGGATGCATGACTTTCTGAGTGGGTCTGTGAGTGGGTGCATGAGTCAGCAAGTTGGTCTGTGAGTGGGTACATGAGTCTTTGGGTGGGTCTGTGAGTGGGTCCCTGAGTCTGTGAGTGGGTCTGTAAGAGGGCACATGAGACTCTGTGCAGGTCTGTGAGTGAGTGTAAGTGTATCAGTGGGTCTGTGAGTAGGTGCATGAGTCTGTAAGTGTATGTGAGTGTATGCATTATTATTTGAGTGGGTCTGTGAGTGGGTGCATGAGTATCAGAGTGGGTCTGTGACTGGGTTCATGAGCGTCTGAGTAGATCAGTAAGTTGATGCATGAGTCTTTGAGTGGGTTTAGAGCTGGGGTCCCCTTTCAGTTAACTAAACAAACCATAGATCCGGAAGGGAGATTGGTAGCAGTTGAGGGACGTTTATATGGGAGAGACATAGCACTGTGTAGTATCTATGTCCCAAATGTAGAGCAGGCGCGATTCCTGGACCACATATCTGGCACACTAACACATTATTTTATGGGTCCAATATTGGAGGGAGGGGATTTTAACTCGATAACAGATGTCTTTCAAGATAGATCACATCCTCCCTTACCAGACTCGCCAGTCCATAGGTTATCCAAATATAGACATGATTGGCAAACCAGATGGAATTTTGTAGATGCGTGGAGAATCCACCACCCACGAGAACAGGATTATTCCTACTTCTTGGCATTACATGAACTCCATGTTCGACTAGATGCAGTATTATTTTCAGTATCCATAATGTCCTCCATAATTCACTCTGAGTATCTCACTAGAACACTGTCCGACCACAACCCGTTGTTGATTACTATGCATTGGACACTAGAAAAGTCGGAAATCCCTACTTGGAGATTACGTCCCGAAACATTAGATGACATGGTCTTTAAAAAAGAAGTTGGAGAAGGGATAGTGAATTATTTTAATGAAAATGCAGGAACAGCTTCAACTAGAGCAATGGAATGGGACGCCATCAAGATTGTAGTGAGAGGGTTGTGTATTAATAAGTATGTAGGAGTGAGGAAAGTATTGCTACAGGATGTGGAAAGAGCAGAACGCAGGTTGAGAACAGCTGAACGAGCTAGACCCGAGCAACCGGGGAAACAAAGAGAGGTAGTGGAAGCCAAGGAAGCAGTAGCTGCAGAAATAGAAAGACTCCGGTGCTTCGATTATAAGAAATATGTTGTAAAGGCACACGCGGAGGGAGACAAAGCAGGGACCATGTTGGCCTGGTTGGCCAATTCCTCCCAACGAGGCACCCCGATCTTGGCGCTAACGGCGCTGGACAGGCATCCAATATATACTCAGAGAGAGATTAACGCATAGTTTTTAGAGTATTATGAAGCCTTATATGAGAGTACACTGGCCACGGGAGATGAAGACATCAAATCCTTCGTAAAGAACATACCCCTCCCGCAGTTGGAGGAGGAACAAGAGAAGCAATTGGGTCAGGATATTACAATTGAAGAAAGTAGAGGCGCGGTTAAACACAAGGCTCATAATAAAACACCGGGCGTAGATGGATTACCAATAGAATTTTACTCGCATTACTTAGATTTGTTGGCCCAGAGTCTACTGGAGGTCTATAGAGAAGCGCGCGACCTTGGCCATCTCCCTATGACCATGCGAGAGGCACTCATTATTCCATTATTAAAGCCTGGGAGAGAGAGCACAGACACAGCGGCTTATCGCCCATTGTCAATGATGTCAACTGACTATAAGATTTTAAGTCTGATCTTGGCGTCGCGCTTGCTTCAGTACATGACCAGATTGGTTCACGGGGACCATGCTGGGTTTATCCCAACTCGAAATACAGCTACAAATACACTGAGATTACTATGAGTTCTGGGCGAGGACCACCTTGACTGCCCAATGGCCACGGTACTTTCCGTGGACATAGAGAAGGCTTTTGATAGCTGAGAATGGCCCTACCTGTATAAAGCAATTGGCTGTTTTGGGTTGGGAGAGACGTTCATAGGATGGACGAAAGTGTTGTATACTTCGGCAGTGGCAAGAGTGAAGGTTGGAGCAGTAATTTCTCCCCGGTATCAAGTATCCCGTGGGACGAGACAGGACTGCCCATTCTCCCCGTTACTATTCTCATTAGCCATTGAACCTCTCGCAGCATATGCCAGGCTGGGGCAAAGATATGAGGGTTTGCCTTTCAGAGGCGAACAGCAATATATTGCGCTATGTGCTGATGATTTACTGATGTTCCTGGCTGATGCCGAGGGAGCACTGGAAGGAGCGGCAGAACTGCTCTCGGAGTTCGGTGACATATCGGGGGGCTGAGAGTGAATTGGACTAAGACGTGCTTATTTCCCATGAAACCCGGAAGAGCAGTACCTACCATAACGCAGAATATATGCTGGGAACCTACCTGTCTAGTATACCTTGGTACACATATTTACAATGAAGCCAGTGCTATTCTGGAAGGGAATATTGGTAGGTGTATATGAGCACTTAGAGGTAGCATAGCATTCTGGAGTAAGCTTCCTTTGTCAGTAACGGGAAGGGCCGCCTTACTAAAGATAGTGGCGCAGCCACGGCTGCTATATTTATTTCAGACTTTACCCATATGGATACCGAGCTCCATGTTTAGGTTGCTTAATACTATGATAGTAGGATTCCTATGGGGGTCTGGAAGACGAAGAGTGGTGCTAAAAACAATGATGAGACCGAAAGCAGAGGGAGGTCTAGCGGTTCCCGACCTGGAGCTTTATTATATAGCAGCCAGACTACAGGTTCTTACGCAGCAGTTGCAATAGAATTTAGGGGCCCGGAGGACATGAGAGGTAAAGGAATACTGAGACACATCATATCTTTTATAATATTACAACAAAGGCTTGACCTTAGAAATCTATCCCTGGAAGAGAAGACATTAAGATTATGTTGGAATCGGAGTCAGCGTAGAGCAGGAGTGACGCATCCATATGCCCCTGAAATACCATTAGGGATGGCTACAGCACTGTCCCATGGTGGAGACTGGACGTCCTTGCTTGAGTGGGAACAGTCTGGGGTGCAGGTGCTGGGAGATTTGTACGAGGGCAGTGAATTATTAACATACAAGGCCTTACAGGAACGATACAACCTCCCTAGAGGGGGATTCCTTGTACATGCTGCCCTGGTGCATGCACTTCAGAAACATTTGAAGGAGGGATTAGCAGAGCCCAAAACAACTATGGCATGTCAATGTGTCATGATGGCAGCAAATACATTTAAGGCAGTTACATGCCTATATCGACGACTGCTGAATGAGGGATTGGCTCCACTAGTCAAATTACGTTTGAAATGGGAGATAGGTATCGGGAAGCCCATCTCAGAGTCAGCCTGGGGACATATCATGCGCAGGGCCTGGATAAGCACTAGAAATGCACGATTCCAGCTGGTGCACTTTTTCATATTGAACAGAGCGTATCTTACACCTGGTAAGATTCAAAAATATTTCAAGGTTGACAGTGCTGCATGCCACAGATGCACAAAGGAAGCAGTGGAGTTCGAACATATGCTATGGGACTGCCCGAAACTGGGGAAATATTGGTCTGAAATAGGAGACTTATTCAATTCCGTTACTGATTGCCAGATAGATTTTGACATAGCCAGGTGTATATTGCATTGGTTCCCCAATACCTTCAAGACAAAGGTAACAAGTAAATTCGTAGATATGGGGCTGCTGCTAGCAAAAACTGAAATCACCACACACTGGAAAACAAAGGAGGGACCTAGCAGCAGGATATGGAAAGCAGAACTGATTAAATGGGCAGGCAGTGAAAGTGTCATTCGGTTTAAACCGGCGACACGCTTTAATAATGAGAACGCCCTGGATTCAGTGAGAGCGTGGGAGGGGCTGGTGCAATCCATGTCTGACCTGTAATAAGTTGAGGATACAATAAAGGGTGGTTCCAACCGAGCCAAATGGTAGAATATCCACTACGGGAAGTTCTGGTACTCTGCTATCCCGAGATACCCGATGTAGATGCCGTAAACGTTTTGAACACACCGGTGATGGAGGGAGGGGGAGAGCATTTAACTGGTTTTGGAGTTAAATAACAGATACTTGCAATTATTGTAATGCATAAGGCTTGGGTTTTATCATAAGTTGCGAGCATTGGGAACATCTCCTTTCTTTCACCTTGGAGAAGTGAATTATTGTCATATAACATTTATGTTGCACGGCTTGATTCTGTTCCGGGATACTATGGGGGGCTATATCTGTAGGTGATGACCCTAATGACTACTCAGTGAATTATCATGTTGTAAACTCAATAAAATTTGGTTAAAATAAATAAATAAATAAATGAGTCTCTGAGTGGGTTTATGAGTGGATGCATTAGTCTATGAGTGTGTCTGTGAGAGGGGACTTGAGTCTCTGAGTGCATCTCTGATCTGTTAGTGGGTGCATGAGTCTCTGAGTGTGTCTATGAGTGGGTGCATGGGTGTCTGAGTGGGCCTGTGAGTGGGTACATGAGTTTCAGAGTGAGCCTGTGAGTGGGTGAGTGAGTATCTGAGTGGATCTCTGTATGGGTGCGTGAGTCTCTGAATGGGTCTGTGAGTAGATGCATAAGTCTCAGAGCAGGTCTGTGATTGAGTGCATGAGTCTCTGAGGGGGACTCTTGGTGGGTGCATGAGTCCCTGAGTGGGTCAGTGAGTGGGTACATGAGTGTGTGAGTGGGCTTATGAGTGGGTGCATGAGTTTCTGAGTGGGTCTGTGAATGGGTGTATCAGTCTGAGTGGGCCTGTGAGTGGGTGCATGAGTCTCTGAATGGGACCATGAGTGGGTGTGAGTATCTGAGTGGCTGTATGAGTGGGTGCACGAGTCTCTGAGTGGGTCTGTGAGTGGGTGCATTGGTGTCTGAGTGGGTGTATGAGTTTCTGAGTGGGTCTTGAGTGGCTGTATGAGTGGGTGCATGAGTCTCTGAGTGTGTCTGAGAGTGAATGCATGGGTCTCTGAGTTCGACTGTGAGGGGATGTATGAGTTTCTCAGTGGGTCTATGAGTGGGTCAGTGAATCTCTGAGTGGGCCTGTTAGTAGTTGCATAAGCCTCTGATTGGGTCCTGTGAATGGGTACCTGAGTCTCTGAGTGCATATGTGAGTGGGTGTATGAGTGTCTGAGTGGCTCTGTGAGTGGGTACATAAGGGTATCAGTGGGCAGTGAATGGGTGCACGAGTCTGCAAGTTGGTCTGTGAGTGGGTACATGAGTCTATGGGTGGGTCTGTGAGTGGGTGCCTGAATCTGTGAGTGGGTCTGTAAGGGGGCTCTCTGAGCAGGGTTGTGAGTGAGTGAGTGTAAGTGTGTCAGTGGGTCTGTGAGTGGGTGCATGAGTATTGAGTGGGTCTGTGAGTGGGTGCATGAGTGTCTGAGTAGATCTGTAAGTTGATGCATGAGTCTCTGAGTGGGTGTGTGAGTGGATGCATTAGTCTATGAGTGTGTCTGTGAGAGGGGACGTGAGTCTCTGAGTGCATCTCTGAGTGGGTGCGTTCATTAATAGATCTGTTAGTGGGTGCATGAATCTCTGAGTGTGGCTGTGAGTGAGTGCATGAGTGTCTGAGTGGGTGTGTAAGTGGGTTTATGAGTTTCAGAGTGGGCCTGGGAGTGGGTGAGTAAGTATCTGAGTGGATCTCTGGGTGGGTGCGTGAGTCTCTGAGGGGGACTGTTTGTGGGTGCATGAGTCTCTGAGTGGGTCTGTGAGTGTGTGGTTGAGTTTCTGAGTGTGTCTATGAGTAGCTGTGTGAGTATCTGAGGGGATCTCTGAGTGGGTGTGTGAGTCTCTGAGTGGGTCTGTGAGTGGATGCATCAGTCTCAGAGTGGGTCTATGAGTGAGTGCATTAGTCTGTGAGTAGATGTATAAGTCTGTGAGTCGGTGTCTAAGTCCCTGAGTGGGTCTGTGAATGGTTGCATGAATCTGTGAGTGGGTGCATGAGTCTGTGTGTGGTTGCATGAGTCTGTGAGTGGGTGCATGAGTCTGTGAGTGGGTGCATGATTTTCTGAGTGGATGCATGATTTTCTGAGTGGATCTGTGAGTGGGTGCATCATTGTCTGAGTGAGACTGTGAATGTATCCTTTTTAATTCACTGCTATTTGCAAATTCCCCGCAACATTACACAGGGGTGCACTGAAGATTGCAGGAAATTTGCAAATGTTGTCCGTGAAAAAAACACATTTTAGCTATATATTGTAAACACCTGAGGTCCCTGAAAGATCCCTACATTCCTCCCAGGGGGTCAAGACACATCCAACCTGACCTCTTATTCCAGGTTCTTCCATTTTATTTGGGCCGGGGGGACCGTTCTAATTAACTAAAATGGCAACCGTAATTGTCTGCTCAGGGTGTGACCAGCCAATCACGGCATTCCTCTTGGTGCACGCATACATGATTTGTTGTGTATTATCCACGATCGCAGATACACAAATTTGAATTGAATTTACACCAAATAACAAAAAGCACAATCAGTGGACCAAAAGCTAGCTTTCTGCAACAATTGTTGTAATTCCATTCAGAGGTTCAGGCTGCAGGCGTGTCTAAACAGTCTAGGAATTAACATGGGAAACACACTATTTTTTTACCCGGCCCCTTTTTCTTGGTACCTGCTTGACGGAATACCCACAAAGCTTTCCATGCACAAGGACCAATATGAAACTTTTTGGGGAAAATTTAGTCAAATGGCACCAGAGATGTAGGCAAGTCAAAACGCTTTTCCTATGGAAACATGGTCCTAACGCCAGTAGGTAATATGTATGTAGTGTTTTTGTTTTGCCAATAACCTTAGCATCACATGGCGAATCTTCACGAAATTTCCATAAAACATCCCCTTTGTAATTCAGCTGCTGTGTTGCAAGTTGTGGGGTGATCCATCAAGCGGGAGCCAAGAAAAAAGGGGAGTCCCAAATTGCGTTTTCTCTATGTTATGTATATAGGGGTTTTTAATGTTTTGAGCAGGACTACAGCCCAAACCGCTGAACAGAATTACACCAAATTGAATGAATGATCGAATACTTTATTGTTCAGTTAAATAAAACTTACAATATAACACCATTAAATCACCATATAGAACATCATGAATAAATGGCATTTTACAATACCATCTTGAAACAATTAAAAACCTTCATGAAGATTCAAAGCTTCAAGGTAGGAACTAGTTATAAGCAGTGCCGGACTGGGAACCACAACCGGCCCTGGCAAAGTGCTCGGCCGGCCCGCCCTCCTCAATCGGGGGGAAGGGATGGGGGGTTGGAGGTGCTGCCGAGCTCTTTGCTGGGGCTGCGAAAACGGCCTGTAACAAAAACGGCCATCAGGGGCCCAAAACCGGCCCCCACCCATGAGGCGCACCGGGGGATTGCCCGGTGCCCGCTATGGCCAGTCCGGCCCTGGTTATAAGGGCCCCAATCTAAAGTTATTACATTTCATAGATCTTATTGCACTTATTTAGACCCATTACCCCTAGGGTATCTATTTATGCTGTTGTCGATTAAGCCACATTGATCTGTGAAAATAGACAATAAAGCGCAACGTGCCTTGATGGAAAGCTCTGTCATCCTGACACTAAATAATAATCATGGATAAAACCAGCATACTTAGTGCATTCAATCAGGCGCCAAAGCTAATTATAAGGGCACCTATCTTCAGTTTTTACATATCCTATGCCTTGCTGTCCTTGTTTAACGCCATTCATTGCACCTAGACTATGCTACCGACACTGTTATTGGTTAGACAACAATTTAGTTTGTGCAAGATAATTATTAAAATTGTGATGTGCTTTGATGGAATCCTTTCTCATCCTAATACCATATATTATTCATAGTTAAAACCATCATATTTAATCATACAACAGAAAAAAACCATTGTTGAAAATAAAAAGCTTTTTGTGGCTATACCTCATACAGTCTTCTTGTGCCCCTATCAACTGCTATTACAGCTCGCACTCTCCAAGTTTGCCCTCAGCAATAGACATATATTTTAAAAAAATACCAGAAAATATCAGGTCTTCTCCTTGAAGAAAAGCTATAACTGCTTGCCAACATGTGTGTTTAATGTTATGGTTAAAATACTGTCTCAACAATCTCTTACGTTAGAGCTGGGCAGCAGCAGACAATATGGCAAATGTCTTCCGTATAATAACTACAGAGACAGCATGACATTTCTTTAGTCTGCCTCTTCCAAGCTGGTGAACTAAAGTAAATTAGAAGTTTCTAAGCCGGAAATGAACATTTCTTGTGTACTTTGGTGGTTTTTGTATTCTATTTAATGCAATTGTATTAAAATTGTTTGTCTTTACAATTTTTGTTATTTTTGTTTATGTGTGTTGATTAAATTGTTATTGTCCTTTGTTATGTTGCTTTTTGATGTGTATATTACATTTACTGTTCCTCATCATGTTATAGGGGCTCCTTAACAATTGATGTACAATATTGATTTTTTTTAAGCAAAATGTTTAGATTTGTATATTTGATATAACAAATTAATTTATAAAAATGAGATATTTTCTGATAATAAAATTTGGAAAATTATTGGTCTATGGGATATATGTATTTTTGGATGATTACCCGACTTCAAAGTATTTACTTGGGAGAAGTACCTGTTGTTATTTATTGTGTTTGCCCTGCTTTCTTCTCCTGAATTTCTTCGTTATAGGTTACCCTCTTGTGTTTCTTATGTGCATATATTCTGTCGCTGAGGCCAAATTCTAAATGAATTTGGGCTGCAGAAGCCTGTTGAGGTAAACTAAACAGGTGACGAAAAGTTCCTACTATCATGGTGTCTATGATTTTACCAGTTTTTCCTCTTATATCTCCACACCAGTGCCATTACTAGACCGTGTGGGGCCGTGGCGGTCCCTGAGTTTGGGGGCGGCATGTAAGAGCGGGGTGCTGGCGATTCCCACGGTGACCGCAGCAGCAGGTGAGAGGGGGGTTGCTGCCGATCCGCAGTGGCCGCAGATAAGAGCGGGGGAGGCAGCCGCCCCAAAGACTTGACACGCCCAGGGTGCCCCCCCTTGCTTCGCTACTGTTCCACAACATACATCAAAGATGGGGCATGTTTAGCACCCATTACTTGCAGGAGTGGCTGTAGAGACAAGCCTTTTATGGCTTAAGGTGAGCTCAACAACTAAGTAATTATTCCTTCTTAAAATTGCAGAAAACATTTTCTTAAGTTAGCCTCTGGAATCAAAAATCACCCTCAAATATCTGTACTCTAATACTAATTCCAGCGCTGGCCTTCTATATAAAATGTTGACAGAGAAGCTCTTCCCCTTGAAACAAGCATGGTTATGGTTTTATTTACGTTGACTTTTAACCCATGATCTGCAGCATACTGATCATTTTTTTTTTTTTTTATATATTTTTTTATTTAACAGTAAGACAAGAGTAGGCAATACAAACATCGGGTGTTTCGCAGTGAGATACAGAACGGGCCAGGCGGGGGAAATATACAAACAATAAGCACTGTAGGAAGTAAAAGGCCCATCACGGGCATTCCTAACGGAGAAAGGAAACAAGCAATCTATTAGTCAAGCAAAAGCAATCCCACCCGCGTGACCTCGTCCACAATGTTACAGGATAATTAAGCCAGCGAAAACACCCGGACAATAAAGGATTCGTGAAAAATAAACAGCCCATCTCTCGTAGAAGGAAAAGAAAAGACAAAAGGGGCCATAGAACAAAAGAAAGGCAAAATAAAAAAAACCACCCCTAACCCCCCACCCTGCACCCCTGCAATGGCTACGGCCTAACCCCACTAGCAGCGTGCCTGTCGCCCAAGAACTACCCTAAAGGAAGGGAAAAGAGAAAGCGGAGGAGGAGAAAGCAAACACACTCCCGGTCTCCCATACCCCCCGCCAACAGTGACCACCCCGAGACATGGTAAAATCGATATTTAGCAATTATACAAACCAGTCAGGGGAGGATAAACAACAACCACCCAATTCCCATCAAAAGATAGGCACGACCCCGGCATTGCTAAAAGTTATTATATCGGAACCCAGCGATAAAGTTCAGCCCTGGCCAGTACGGTCCGTCAGAAGAGTCTTTGCCACTCGAGCCGCCATTTTGATGAAAACGGCAAAGCGTCCATAATAGTTCTTGTCAGCACAGGAGGATCGAACACAGGATAAAAGTTCACGGCTCGAACAAGGAAAGGTGTCTAAGAACAGCGAGTATCCGAAACCATCGTCAAGAAACTCATAGCCACATGGAAGACCGTCTATAGATTTGTTAGGCGGCAGCAGGGTCAGGCAAAAGACTCTAGCGAGAAGCACGGGCTGGCTTGCCGGTGACAGGGGACCATCAAGGTTCACAAATTCCGGGTTATGCACGGGGACCTCGACCTCTGATGTGCAATGCACCGCTGGTACCATCTCTAGCTGGAAACTAAACGAGGTGTCGTCCTCAGGTTCCAGGATACCGTCCACTTTCACCATCAGTGTCCGGAACACAGCGACTGCGTGCGAATGGAGCGCCCCAATGGCGGCCACAACGGCCTGTAGCGATGGCGTGCCCTCCGTCCGCTCCATCCCCTCTCAGTAGGCAACAGAGCCGGACTCGAACCCCGGAGGCCGGCTGCTCCGGAGTCGCAGGCCACGCAAGTCTGATATCAAATAATGGGCGCTCCTCGTCTTACAGAACACACCTTCGCCGTCAGAGAGGACCCAGCCCGTCGACCCCCACGGGGCAGCAAGGTCTCCGGGCGCCGGGCCCCCACCACAGCAGCCGGCGTGGCACGATGGCGTGTCCCGGGTGTAGAGCGTTCAAAGGACCGTCACAAAAAGTCAACAAATCAGGCACTCTTCGGGAGACCGGGCTCAGTCCAGGTCTCACGGCCGATTTTGATCAACTCTGACTCGGATAGTCAAGAAATCGAGGCCCCGGCTTCCACACGTTGTTAGGCCGAGAATGGAAACACGGCGTATCTCCGTCAGCCGATGAGGTAGAAATCTCGGGATTGCACCTTTGGAAGCAGTAGACCTTCACAAACAAGAAAATCAGGTGTAAGGTCAGGATTGAAGACAGGATAATCGAGCTGCTGGCGGAGGTCAGCGGAGCCGGGAGCTTACGCGGCCATCTTGATTCGTAGCGTAGCTCCTCCTACTGATCAGTTTTATTAATTAAGCGGTGAAGCCCCACCATTGAATAACTAATCAAGGCAATGTCATCAGTGTACAGCAGAAGAGAGACTTTAAAACCAGCCACAGTCGGAGAATGTAAATTAACAATGTTCAGAACAGGGGTGATAGTGACAAGATGTAAATTAAATAAAAGGCGGGCCAATTCACAGCTGTGTTTTAGACCATTCCTTGTAGGGATTTTTGGGGGAAACTGTTGAACCGTTGCCCAGCCTAACTCTAATCCAAGTGCCTGTATACAATAGTTGGATTGCTCAAAGGAGGAGAGGAGAAATTCTCCAGTTTGTCAACTTTGCCCATAGGATATTTCTCTGCACTGCATCGAATGCTGAGTGAAAGTCAACATAACACAAGTGGAGGTTTGCTGAGTGAAGCCTTGCTTGTTCAATTGTTAAAGCCAGCATCTGAATGTTAGTGGATGTACCAATTCCCTTTATAAAGCCTTTCTTGTGTCTCTGCACCAAGGAGTTGGACTCCCCCCAGGTCGTTAATTTGGTTAGGAGGCAATTTGCAAAAAACCTTGCCTCTCCATCCATTAAGGCAATCTACTCAAAATTAGAGGGTAGAGAGGTTTGAACCAGCTGTATGTCCTGGGGCCAGATTTGATCCCATCCAGCTATCAGGCATTTCTTCGTTATGGAGCATATAATTGAACAAAATAGCCAACATAGCTGCCCAGAATTGTGGATTCTGTTTATAAAGCACCTGTGGAAGACCATTATGGCCCAGGCCCCATCTCCATGACTCTTACGTATTCTTTTTTTTCACCTCATCTGATGAAAACACTTTGAGAGAAGCTACCCCATAACACTTTTGTATGCCAGCTTTTGGGGAATCCTTAGTTATGACCACGCCGCCATACATTTCCTCTAAGTGATGTATATAGGAGGCTTCTGAAACAGTTGATGATGAAAGATGAGTCTTCCAGCTGTTAGTTTAGTTCCCTAATTTGCAAAATTCTCTGAAATCCTTACGCTTGGAAGCAAGCAGGGATTTTGCACCAATACTGATCTACTTCTGTTTTCGCTGTGATCCAGACAGCTGTTTTATATAGCAATCTTAGTTTTGGTAGGACCTCACTCCATACACTAGAATTTTGAAATGTTTAAATTATTTCGTATACCATGATTAAGCATCTTTCTTGCTGTTATTACTTGAGTAGATGTTTTCCTGGGCCGCAGTAATACCGAGGCTATAGTGGTTCCTTATAGCAGACAATTTGACTTTCCAATAAAAGCTTTAAAAATTGAGCCTTCTGATTCAAGGAGTTAAAAGTTGTTTCACATAATTCTTCCATTGGAGTCTGGTTTGATGTTCCACTTTGTCGATGCATGCGATCGACCACAGCAGTTTTTTATAGTTAGTCATTTTGGGATAATCATTGTCTAATGGAACTTGTTAGTGCGAGGAATCATTTGCAGTTGGTGATCACTTTCCATCCAATTTCCCAATTCATAATTAATCACCATATGAAATAGAGGAAGATACACTAAGGTGTAGTCTATGACAGATTGGGAATTTTCTTAGTGATGCATTGAGCGAGCTGTTACCACCCGGCCATTCAGGACTCTCAGGCCCAGATGCTCCATATTGTGCGTAAATTGCTTCCCGCATGCATCTTTTCTCTGTTTAAATGATTGTATGCTGGAATATGCCAAATCTGATCCACTATTTGGTCCCTCGACACCACCTGATGCAGGTTCATATTAAAATCACTGGCCAAAAGAATGTAAGGCACTGGATTTATTGTATTTTGAATAGATCTAAAACCAAGTAAAGTTTCAATGGTTTCATCCTTTCTTCCCGACTGTGGATGGATGTAAACATTAATAATCAACAAGGGAAGTGCACTTGGTAAGTAAGTTATAGTCCCAGACCTTTCCTGCTTGCAGATTAGGGTGGTCAATAGTGATCTCCTCTATTCTGAGTTAAGATCCACTGCTATATATAAGGCCAACCCTCCAGCGGCACACCCCAATGTTTTTGTTTTAATCGCTAGTTGACTAAAGCACAAGTGTGCTGGAAGATCTATCACGTCTTGGGCCCACGTTTCTTGCAAAATCACCATATGAAATGTTTTAATAAAATTTAAAAAGTCTTTGTCATCAATGTTTCCTCTATGTCCCAAGCACAAACCAATAGAGACTCCTGTGATTGGCTAAGAGCCAGGTGATTATTCTGTCACTTATACCACTGATATTGTCAGTGGACTGCTCCCTACCTTGCACAGCTCCACCTGGTAGCTGCTGCCCCCATAGCTGCTGACCCTCTGGTCAGTGGTTCAAGTTCCTCCTCCACCCACAGGCACCCACCCGCCAGTGCCTTATCCCTGATGGTCCAGTGGGCATCTTCTCTCCTCTGCTCTTTCCCTCTATCTCTCTGCCTTCTGGCTTTCTTTTTCTTTCCTTTCTTTTGCTTGCTTTTTTCTCACTGTTTTCACTTTCTCCTCTCTCCTTTTTGTGCCTTTTCCTGCGTGCCTATTGCTACTCGTACCAACGACCCTGTCCCCCTCCAGCACCGCTTCCCGCTTTCCCGCCTCCCAGCTGTCCTCACAATACTCATGGCGGTCGCTGCACTGCCACACCACTTGCACACCAAAGGCAAGCCCATCTGTGCTTGTCTATGCCTGGAACGCAACTAGCGCCACTGACCCTGGTTCGTGAACAATCCATCGATATGACACCCCATGTTATCCATGTACTCAATTCCGGACAATACACCGCCTGCTACCAGACATTGCCGATGGACACCCAAGGCCCATTTTCCTGCCGGAACTGCAGCTGCACCTTTGCCTGCCACCACATACCAGCCACACCCACCGAACAACTGACAAACACTGAACCCGACCATCTCAACTGTATCCTGCTCAACACATGCTCCCTCCACCAACATGCCGTGGAGAAATGTGACCTGCTCGACTCCATTGACCCCAACATCGCCTTCCTGATGGAAACCTGAATGAGCATGTGTAACACTGTGTGGGTCAAACTGATTTATGCATCTACTCCCAAAGTCGTGGAGTACCACTGGTGGTAGTAGGAGCACATCGCAATGTATCCCTCATTCGTAGGTAGCTTATCTCAGAAGTGCACCTGCTCTAATCCTACTCCCTTACGTCAGTCCATGATTGCAACAGGTAAAGGTGCAAAGCAAGCTATGGAGAAAGATGTCCCTGACATGCGCTGTATCGGTGCACTTCACTGCTCACAAAAACCAGAAGAACAGGGGCACACAATTACATTCCAACCTCTAATTGAGAATAGAGATTTAACTGATTGACCTCCCATGCATTGCCCCTTCAAGTCCCGTTTGAGGAAATGAGCCCCAGATGCCTAGATGCCATGGGAAATTGCACTTTGCCCCAGTTGCCATTGTGCACTGAGACCCTTGAACTTAAGTTCCATTCAACAGGAGAAGTGGGGTGCTCTGGATGTTGATTTTATGTTGTTGTGCTTTTGTAACTTCAAGAACATTCGGGGAAGGGCCACTGCTTTTTCGCAGTGCAAGAAGCAGAAACATAAAATGGTAAAACTACCATTTTATGTTCTTGCTTCTGGCACTGCAAGAAAGCAGAAGTGTTTGGTCGCAGGTGTGTGGGCAAAGCTGCTCTACGAGCAGGGATGGGCAGGGGAGGAGTGGTGTGCCCACTCCCTAGTGAGCATGACTGGTTCAGTGCCCTCTGGGGCCACCCAAACCAGTCATGTACACTCTGCCCTTTCTCCATGCGGACTGCAATGTAGCCTACATGGAGAAAATGGCCTCCCCATAGGCTCTTGGCGACGTCCCCAACAATCACAACGCTGCCATTGCAGCATTGTAATTGGCTTAGGGAAGGGAAGGGAAGTTGCCTTCTTCCTGTTCCTGCTGGAAGCAGGAGAGGTGAGCAGTAGCAGGAGCCGGAGCCATCTAAACGCAGGACCCGTGGACAGGTCTGTATTTTTTTTATTATTTATTCATTATTAAGCTTACCCCCACCCCCTCCCCACGTGACAGACCCCTCTCCCACCCCCAACCCCCCCTCCCCCCGGAAATAAATGCCGGCCACGACTGCATTCGGGGTGTCTTGTGTTGGAGCCTCAAATGTAAATTAGGTTCTCTTCTTTCAGAACCAAGTACAGGTGATGTCGCAGTACTACTACTGCTTTGACCGAAGGGGGAAAAGGACAGAAGATTTGTGTTGTAATGTATTATCTCATTCACACTACATTTGTGAGGGTGTTGAATCATGTCTGCTACCTTGAGGGTTGCCATCAGTAACTTTTCACACAATACACACAAATACACACATACACACACGCAACGTAACTAATGTATGAACTAACAGAAATATCAATCAATACCAATAAGCATATTATATCACATTTACTGCAGTTCTCCCTACATAGTATTTGGCATTAATACTCACCGATGACCCTGAGCGTGGTTCCGGTCCCTTTCCCAGTCAGTGTGGGTGGTGGTATAATGGTCTTTATTGAGCAGATGTAGGTGCCAGCATCACTGATCTGAAGGTCTGAGATCACCAAGAGTGACGTATGGTTTCCAGGCTGGGCAACAAAAGCTTTTTCTACTTCATCTGCTCTCCTCGAGTCACTGTTGACTGCAGTGGCAGTCCACGTGCTTATGTGCGTGTCCCTGCGATAGAGATCCCACTGTGAAGAGAAGGTGTCAATGTTTCGTCCCTGGCACGTGCAGTTCAGAACCACCGAGCCTCCCTTTATTCCAGTGAGGGCAGCAGGCTGGCTCACGCGAAGAACGTTCTGAGACCCTGCTGGACAGAAGGCATAACATAACATTAGCTGCATGTCACATTATACTGCAACTTTAAAGTCATCAGTCCTCCCTCGCACCTCCTACAATTTATAAAAGATCTGAATACTCATCTCCTCAGAGAGCATTGCGTCTCTGCACCACAGGAGTCACCTTCTGCAGATACTCTGCCTCAGAGTATACCCTCATGAATCGTATCCCATCTCTTCCTCCACAGGTCACTGATTCAGAGGTATCTAACTGGGTTTTCAGCAGACTAACACCCATATATGCCACATTAAAGCATTCACGCTTTGCTGCATTGTCATACTCTGAGAATACTAATGTGTTAAATACAGAGAAATGCACTAAGATCCCAGTGGGACATCCAGGCACTTTAGGTTAAAGATCTCACCAATACTTAGCTCAATGCTGCTCAGTTTGGCAACCTCGACGTCAGAAATTGATGTTTTTGAGGCAGGGCTGAGAAACAACGTTGGCTTTTTCCCATGCTAACTGGTACATATCTGCCAATACACACTTACCTACAATAAGCTACATAAAATGAAACATGAACATAGGTTGCTATAGTCATATGAACAGGAAAGTACGCCATTTTAAGATTCTTACATGTTAAGACATATTTGACCTTCATATAGTCCTCCCCAAGACCTGCTAATAGTAAATGGATATAATGCCACGTGCAGATAACACACACAAATTTAATTGTCAATATTGTAAACAAAAATAAGCCAAAATTCAATCGCCTTGTATGACAAAGTAAGTGGACCCTGTTATACACAATCATGTGAAACCCTCTTTTGTGGCAATAACTTGAGGGAAATGTTTCCTGTGGGAAATGATCAGTGTCTCAACTGCCCAAGAAGGATTTGTAGCCAACTCCTTTCTACAGTCAGTGATGCTTGATGACATTCCTTTACTTTGCTGCCCTTTACCCAGCTATCCAGTGCCTTACTGGAGTAATCCATGCAATCAACCCCTCAACATGCCAAAAACCCCAAAATTAAAGCATCTGACACTGCTGCTGTTGTCTTGGGGTGGATTCACACTTCTAATGGATATTGGCTGCTGGGGCTGGTGCCCCCTTTGTATTTGTCCTTCCTACCTGTTGGACCTGGCCCTTTCCGCAGAGACATTCCCAAATGTTTTACCTTCACCCTCCTGCTTTCTGAACCACTTCAGTTTGGTTTTACATGTGCTCTCTCCTTTAAAAATAGTAACATTGGCTTACATCAAGTTGTCATATTTAATTTACTTGTAAGCCTCTAATAAAGTGGTAATACATGTACCCAGGGCTAGTAAATCCTACTAGTGGTCCTGCAGACTTCACTGTGCCATCCACTTAATTAGCCTTTTAAACATGTCTCAGGCCTGCAATTGCAGCCTGTTAGTGCAGTTTTGAACTGTCATTTTGACCTGGCAAAATACCCTTTTGCAAGATCTAAACATTACTGTTAGCACATATGTCACCCTAGAGAAGGCTCTAAGTAGCCCCTAAGGCAGGGTGCACTGTATTAAAAAAGTTGGACATGTACTTTTAACGTTTACATGTCTTGGTAGTGATAAACTCTTCAATCCGTTTTGCACTGCTGCAAGGACTACCTCTGCCAATCAATCATATTGTACTTGTATAGCGCAGGCTATTACCCAAGAGAGTATCCAGGGACTGGGCTGCAGGATTCAGTCAAAAATCCAGGCTGTGAGTTTCTTCCTGAAGTCTGTCAGTGAAGGTGATGTTCAGAGGGGCAGGGAGTTCCAGGACTTGGCAGTGAGGTGGGAGAAGGGATGTTCTCTGAAGTGGCAGCAGTGGATGCTGGGAGTCTGTGCGAGGGCGGGGAGGCAAGCGGAGGTTTCTGGATGGTTGATAGAAGTTCAGGTGATAGTTCATGTATGCAGGCCCCTGGTTGTGGAGGGCTTTGAAGGCTTGGGCCAGTAGATTAAACTGCTATCGCTTCTGGGTGGGGAACCACTGGAGGTCTCTCAGGTGCTGGGTGATGTGTTTCCTTTTGGGCAGGTTGAGGATCAGTCTGGCTGCTGTGTTCTGTATCATCTGGAGTCTTCTCATGAGTTTGCTGGTGGTGCCTGCATAGAGTGTGTTGCTGTAGTCAAGACAGCTGGTGATGAGTGCCTGCATCACTGATTTTCTGGTGCTTATGAGGAGCCATTTGAAGATTCTGTGTAGCATGCAGAGAGTGTGGCAGCAGGCTGAGGAGATGGTGTTGACCTGTTGTTTTATGAGAGTTTACTGTCCAGGATGATGATGAGGTACCGGGCGTAAACTTTGGTTTGGTGGTGGGTCCAAGTTCTGATGGCCACTAGTCATTCCAGGGAGAAGTGTGACTGTTCACTTTGCCACTGGATTCAAGCTAGCCTGGCTGATGACAGCTGATTAGCCAGAAACCGGTCCCAGGATGCTTGTTTCCAGTCCAGGGAAGACATGGCTTGGCAGTTTGGGCTGGACTGTTCCCATGAGGCACAGGGTCAGACTGATTTGCATATGGCCATGTCGGAACTGGGGTGGCAGAGTGAGCTAAAGAATGATGATGGATTAAACCCAGATCAGTTGACTGGGGGTGAGTGCTTGCAATGTTCAACACTCCGTCCATCATACCCTTTGGTTTTGCTTTGTTCGCCCTAAGTTGGTAGGGTATGCCCAGACATGGGTCACTTGCTCAATTTCCCACTGGATTCAAGCTAGCCTGGCTGATGACAGCTGATTAGCCAGAAACCGGTCCCAGGATGCTTGTTTCTGGTCAGAGAAGACATGGCTTGGCAGTTCGGGCTGGACTGTTCCCATGAGGCACAAGGTTAGACTGATTTGCATGTAACCATGTCTGAACTGGGGTGGCGGAGTGAGCTAAAGAATGATGATGGATTAAACACAGATCAGTTGACTGGGCGTGAGTGCTTGCAATGTTCAACACTCCGTCCATCATCCCCTTTGGTTTTGCTGAAAATCAGCACTTTTGTCCTTGTTGAGGTTTAATCAGTTGTTCTTCATCCAGGAGGAGATATTTTTCATGCAGTTGTGGAAGTTGGACTTCGTGGATGTGTAGTCTCCTGAGAGCGAGAGGACAAGCCGGGTGTCATCAGCGTAGGAAATCATATTGATGTTGTGGGCTCTGGCGATGTCTGCTACCAGCATCATGTAGATGTTGAAGAGGGTAGCACTGAGGGATAAACCTTAAGGGATGCCACAGATGGTGCATTTTAGTTGTGAGGTGAAGGGGGCGTATTCTCTGGGTGTGCCCTGTGAGGAAAGATGCCATCCACCTAAGAGATTCTTCTTGGATTCTGATGTGGTGCAGTCGTTTGCTGAGTGTGGAGGGAGACGGTGTCAAAGGCGGTAGAGAGGTCGAGGAGGATCAGGGCAGCAGATTCTCCTCTGTCGAGTAGGATGCAGATGTCATTTTTGTTTTGTCTTCACATCACATCACCTCAAATAAGTAAACACCCTCCCGATCTCATCTGACCCCTAGTTTTTATCTGGGTCTATTTTCAGTCAATGTCTGCACCAAGGTACCACCCTGCACCATACATCAAAAGCTGACCCAAAGGTATAATCATCACGATCTTCTGTCAGATTCCAACAAATTCCAAAATAACCCAGACTCTACCTTCCCTATTCCAAATAATCTTATTGTCCAATTCACTGAAATATCTCACTGAGTGTCACCACTCCCTCCAAGTTGGGGTAGGGGTTGGCACCACACTTTGCATATCTCCCTCCTAGCCAAGAGGATCAAATAAAATATCAGCTGGCTTTGAGGCTTCGAAAGACCCCCAGATCCAAATCCATGCTGTAGCATACGAAACATAACTAAAGTGGGTCTTACCAAAATTTCCAATGCCAGGATGTCAGAGATTGTCTTACCCGAATTCCTCCAGAGGCTTTCCAGGGAAGGGCAGCTGGCAAACATGTGAATATCATCCATCTCTCAAGCACTGCACCACTTACATTTTGACTCCGTATTTCCTCTTATCTTAGCCAGCTTTGCTGGGGTTTAATAAACTCTGTGTACAGTGAAGAAGTGGTTTATTCTTAATGCAGCAAATTTAATTGCAGAATAAAGCATGCTTATAGATACTTGCTATGACTCTTCCAACTCCACACCTGGCAAGCATCCTTCCCAGACCAGCTGAGGGGGGTCTCATGGTTTCTTCTGCAGCTGCCACCAGATATCCATACCAGCATGATACCTCCTTCTTCCTTGGTTACGGATCCTGAAGATTCTTCTCCATAGAATTTACTCCAGCGTCCGTCCACCCCTGATTTCTGAGTAGAGCAGACATCTAATAGAACTTAAACCTGGAGAGCTTTCCATCCGTAATATCCGTACTATCCCTCCAAGTATCCAAAGGAAGGTCTTTATCCTCTTCAACCATCTGCCCCGAAAACATCATCCCAGAGTCCTTCAGGGGTTTTGCCAGGCTGTCCAGTAAACATTACGGAGTTCAAGATGAATTGCACACTAGTGACCAATTATTGTAATATAATATCCCCAAATGGGACCAAACGCCGTACTAGTTTTTCGCAGCGGCATTCAAACATGTCAGCTGCACTTTCTTGAAAGATTTTGAAGGCCAAACTTATACATGAAGTCAGCCTCTAACACATTATTCAGCATAGCATGATACATAAGAGGCACAAGTGAGCTGAAGTAGGGGGAGGATATCATCTGTCATGGCAATTAGGGCCGTCTCTGTGGTGTGGTTGGCTCTGAATCCTGATTGGAATGGGTCTAGCAGGTTGTTTCTCTCCAGGTGTTCAGTGAGTTGGAGGTCCATGGTTTTCTCTAGGACTTCAGTGGGAAACGGGAGCAGGCTGGGGTCTGCAGTGGGTTGCTTGAGCAGGGGTTTGACCTCAGAGTGTTTCCTGCCGTGGGGAAAGGTGACTGTGGTGATGGAGGCATTGCGGATGGTGATAAGCTGTTGACCGATCTCGTCACTTCAGAGGTCGAAGAGTCGTTGGGGGAATGAGTTGTAGGGTGCTCGCAAATGGACAGTGTTCATTAGGGCAGTAGTGTTTGGTGTGCTGAGTTGATCCCATGTGGTGAGTAGGTGGCTGCTGGTAGTCTTCATGGAGGTGAAGAGGCTGAGAAGGTCGGTGGGTTGGAGAGCAAAGTTCCTGGATATGGTGGCTACCTTTGTGTGGAGGTGTTCTGTTAGAGTGTTGCAGAGTTCCTGTGAGGGAGAGATCTAGTTCTCAGGGGCAGATGAACTTTCTGATTTTGGTGAAGAGTTCGTTGGTCAGGTTGGCACTGGCCTTGATGCAGTTTCATCAACACACAGAAAGAAGTAAGGTTCCTGAAGTCGCACATTTTATTATGTGATAATCTAAGATAAAGGTATTGCAAAGTACAATACTTTGTAAAAGCTGCCCTCACTTACAACAAATTGTAGCATGCTTCTTCATAGGCTGCTGCGATGCCTCACCACAGACCAATGCTTGAGGCGGAGCAAGAGGGTGGTGAAGACAATACAAACACTCAGAAAAGGAAAAAAAGATCCAAGAAAACTAACTAAGGGATATCCTCATAATAGTTTTATTCCTGGACTCCCCTGTCAGGATTAAAAAGGTAATTCATACCCTAGGATGGTGGTGAATTGAGTGTATTCGGTGGAAAACGCCTGTGTGTCAGGGGGCATGTGCATGCAACATCACACTCACATGCCCCGTGACACAAGTGATGGGAAGTTAGGCAACATAAAAGGGCCCTCACAGCTTTGAGTCGAGTACCTGCACAGCACCAGGAGGGACCACAAAGTGGAAGCGCACCAACCTTGTTAGCGTAAGGAGGGGTATGGGAGGCTTGAATGCGGCCACTCAGCTAGTGGCAACAGGATGTGAACGCGATACTTAAAACAGGCCGGTTGGGAGGAACCAAGACTGCTTTACCATACCCGTGTACGGGTTGTCACCCGAGAGCCCTATAGTTCTATATGAGACAGGATGTGTGCAGCACATGGGAGTAAGAGCATTCGCCTGAATCTAACGTTGTCTATCTAACAACAATTTCTCCAACTGGTGTGTGACTACAGGGGTTCACCCTCTTCCCTCATGCCAGTTCTAGCGATATTCGCAGTGAAACTCTGTAAGATGCACAGAGTTGTTTTGTGTGACAGGCACCTAAGCGCATAGTTTTTAAGGTCTTGGCATGACTACTGTTGTGGGCATGATTTCTGATATAATACGAATAGGTGTGTTCATACCTGTTTAAATATAGGCACAATTTGCTTTCTTTTCTGATACCTGCACTAGTGGAATCATTAGCAAGAAAGGGCATTGTTCCCTCACTAGCAGTGACGTTATAACGACTAGTACGGCGCTTCACACCAAAACGGTTATAAGGGCACCAAAAGGGTTATAAATAGATAAGGGTGGCAAATATAGCATTTAGTCACTTGATTCACTTTGTTGCTCGTTTATGCATTCATACAAGAAATCTCTTCACTTGTATTTTTTATTCTTTCCATTCACAGATCCTAATAGCAGTGTATTTACTGGACCTTACCACTAAATACAGGTGGAGAAATCTGATATACTAGTGGTATATTGGCAGTAAAGGAATTTGGAACAGGGAACCGACAGTCCTGATGAATGCCGGTAGAGACACAGACTCTGTCAGAAACATGTCAACCTTAATGCAGAAGGGAGGGGTGTTGAGTGCCTAACACACTCACTTACCACCACCCTGAATTTGAATTTGAATTTTAATGTATTTATAGAGCGCGCTTATACCGGACCGGTTTCTTGGCGCTAAATAGCTGTGAATCAGTGGAGGCGAGAAAGGGGCTAGGCTATTGCAGATCTAGAAAACAGGAAGGTCTTCAATAATTTACCAAATTCCAGATAGGAAGATGAAGTCCTTAGTGTAAGAGGGAGTGAATTCCAGAAAGATGGAGCTAGCACTGCAAATCTGACCCCCCCCGGACTTCTGTTTCACCCTAGGGTATGAATTACCTTTTTAATCCTAACAAAGAAGCCCCCTCGTTACCGAAGTTATTTGTACACAAGACTTAATCACAGAACCCAAATGTGAGCGCCTAGGCAAATGTAAGACCTCATTAAGGAAATATTACCAACAACCTAGAAGATATACAATTTTTATTTTCATTTCATTTTATAAAATACTTTTTCATAACGTATACAAATCCATAAATATTATTGCAGATTTCAGATTCCAATATGATTAAATCACAAATCAGCATAAGTAGAAAACAAAACACAAATAATCAAATCATGAAAACCCGGGAAGAGACAACCAAAACATCACATCAACTCAATCAGACTCAACTCACACACATCCAGACACGCATTCACATACATAATATATCTGGGGAACCTTTTTAATCCTGACAGGGGAGTACAGGAATAAAACAATTATGAGGATATCTCTTAGTTAGTTTTAGACTTATAATCTGCACTATTTTTCCTTGGACCCTTTTTTCCTTTTCTGTTTGTATTGTCTTCCCCACCCTATTGCTCCACCTCAAGTGTTGGTCTGCTCTGAGGTGTCACAGCAGCCCTATGATGAAGCATGCAATTTGTTGTGGGTGAGGGCCATTTTTACAAAGTATTGTACTTTGCTACACCTTTATTTTAGAATACAACCTAATAAAATGTGCGACTTCAGGATCCTTACTTCTTTCTGTGTGTTGATATTTACCCAGAGGAGGTTGAAGTAAGGTGCTATCCTCCTCCCCCTTCTTTTTGTGTAGAGATTTGATGCAGTTTGCCAGGGTCTCCCTCTTCATGTCTTCTGAGTTGGTGGTGGTAGGTGCTGAGGATCAACTTGAAGGTGGCTCTCCCGGTGCCGCTTCTGCTGGTGCACCATCTTCGTTCTAGTGTTTCCATCTGCGTTTCAAAGCTCTTAGTTCTAGGTGTACCAGCTGGCTCTTTTGATGGGTCTGTGCATTTTGGCTTATTTGGTGGGGGCGAATCGGTTGGCTGAGCAGCTGATCCAGTCAATGAAGTTCTCTACTACTTGATTCTGGTTTGTGGAGATGTCAGGCTGCGCGATGCTGAGAGCATTGGTCCATTGGTGCTGAGTGACTTTGGTCCAGTTGCGGAAGGGGATGCTGTGGTGGTTTGGGGGCTGCGTCGTGGTCCGGCGATGGTGAAGTGGAAGATGGAGTAATCAGAACGGGTGAGTTCCGTGGTCTAGCTGTATCTGACTTTGTTGCTGGATGTGAAGATAGGGACTAGGGGGTGTCCTCCTCTGCGAGTGGGTTCTGGGACCAGCTGCGTGAGTCCAAAGTTGTCCATTTATTCTAGGAGGTCAGTTGAGTTGGTGTCTGTGGGGTCGTCCAGGTTGAAGTTGAGGTTTCCCAGAAAGAAGCAGTGTTGTTATTCAATGGCGAACGGGTAATGAATTCTGTGATGGCGTTGCTGAGGCTAGTTTGAGGTCCTGAGGGTCTAAATGGGAGGGTGCCTTTAATGGTGGTGTTGTCACCGATGTGGAGTTTGAAGTTCAGGTGTTCCGTGATTGGCGTAGTTTTGTCTTTGGTGGTGGTGCAGATGATTGATCCCATAGTATAACATTGGGTTGACCTATTATATTTAATAAGTGATAACTTTCCATTGGAAGCAGGTAGGCATGTCAAGTTTGGTGTCTGAAGGATTGCAATTTAAAGGCCTCTTTCGTGGTAAAGTCAGATTTTAGATTGCACTTCTGAGAATGGCACTTTTGGAAAGTTGGCATGTTCTTGTCCCGACCATTTTGTGCCTGGTGCCTGTATCCTGGGCCACATGACTAGGTGTAACTGCCAGTTGATCTTTGTTAATTGCTCTCAGACAGTGAGCTAAATGGGAAATAGGTGTTGGCAGGATGGGCCGACCCTGATGTGATGAGGAGAGGAGCTGTCACCTACCACACTTGCAAATCACAAAGGCTCTGTCTGGGCAAACTCACAAAGTGTTTGGCACTAATCTTTTTTGACCCCAGACAAGGTGGTGCCTTCAAGGACGCAGGATATTCCAGACTCCCATGTGGTGGAAACCTTCAGAATCTTCTCCCACAAAGTGGGCACAGGGTTTAAATAATGGACCCTCAGACCCAACTCTTCAGTACACCTCTGGAGTCTGGACCTGTGGAAGACTCAGAAGCACTGCTATGCTGCTCTGCAAGAATGGCTTCTACTCTGCTGCCCTGCTGGCTGAGTGAAAAAACTAGACCTGCATCTTGAACCCAGGACTACCAGAGAAGCTCCAAGGGCTAGTTGGCGGGACTCCTGATCATCGCCTTGGGGAAAGAAAAGGTTCCAACCAACTACTGTGAACAGAGCATGTGCATTCTTTCTGCTGTGAGTCCTACTCCCCCCCAAGTGGTGCCACCCCAGTCCTAGACCCTTGGAAGTGGACCTGGAGGTGCCCTGCCAGCTCAGATGTGGTCCTGTGGGCAGAACCGAAGCAGAGCGACACATCTTCTTACAGCTGTGCTTCAGAACCTCTGCATGGTGATGTATCCCCGACACTAAACCTTGCATCACAGTCCGCAGCCTTTTTGGAACCACTGCTGCGCAAAGCATCCTGATGCAGGCCCTCGCATCACAAGCCCCTTGTCGTCTGCATCCTTGAGACAGATGTAGGACTCCTCATTGCAGCCCCACAGCTTCTTTGGAACTACCAGTTCCCGATGCATCTTCAACACAGGGCTTCACTTCACAAACCCCTCATCAATGACATCCTCAATGACGATGCAGGCCTCTGCATCACCGCCCACAGCTCCCTCAGAACAGTCGCTGCCTGGCATATCCTTGACGCGGGTTCTCGCAAAATTCATGGATACTCACAGATATTTTCCATGGGGCCAAAAACTTTGGACCGAAGGCCACATTGATGCCAGCAGGGTGGCGGTTGGGGTTTTAAGGGAAGAAGGGAGTGGTTGTACAGTGGGTGTAGATAAAGAAAAGCATATATATCTAATGGCTGAACTGCAAAATGTGAAACAAGAAAACCTGTCATTAATCTCAGCTTCCCCACTTAACCAAATAGTGTGATCCTAGGCAGTTGTTTTATTTCAATTCCCTCCTTTTTCTTCAGTATCACATATAAGAGGACCTCAAAATACATGATATCAGGATGCACAATGTACAAAAAAGTGACACGTTTTATTTAATAAACTATATGCTGTTCATGTGTAACAGGAACCCAGGCCACCCAAAGAGTGGACATAACAACTGACTTGTTTTGGTTTTTAGGTCACTATTAGCAGTGTTGCAGGGGGAAACAACCTTTACAATGCATTGTTTACAACACACGTTGTTACAACTATGTGTTGTTACATCGCATGCCATCACAATGCAAGTCATTACAGCGACTTGCGTTAGGGGGCAGAAGGTGTTGGATTTTCCACCCAACACCTTGCCTACTGTTGCACACACTGGAGTTGGATTAGTAAATTATAATATTCTAAACTCCAGCGCTCCCCCTACCGCAAGTCGTAACGACTTGCGTTGTAATGCCATGCGATGTAACGTGTCATTGTAACGACTTGCGTTGTAAACGCATGCGTTGTAAAGATTGCTGTTCTTGCAGGGTGAGCGTAAGAATGAATGTTTCTAAACTCATGTCTGAAAACTATCCCTTTTAAAAAATATTCTCAATGCACTGATATAATCTGATGTACTAAGGTAAAACAGTTCTGCATGTTAATGAAATACACCTTTTAAATGTAAAGACACTTTATCATATTTTTACACATTTGCTGCAACGTGTTTTTAAAAATTAAAGTGTTCCTAAAGTTAATTGGTCCAGGATGCCCTGGCTACTTCCTTCATTTAACTTCAATTTGTCTTTAAATAAAAGCTTGCTGGCTTATTTAACATATTTTTGATGTTACTGCTGAGGCGATTAAACAGTTGCCCAGCACTGTGGCTGATCAGGGGGCAACATGTAAAGGTCAGGAGGGCTACATGCTTCCCCTGGGCGTACTTTTAGAATCACTGCCCTAATTAATATCAGCCACTAGTAATTGCTCTGAGTTGCATTTCATCTTTTTGGGCTTGTCTGAGCCATTACAGACAGAGACCACCTGGGCTCCTAGCCTGCCACTTGCCTTTAGCCTTCAGTTCCTGCTTGTTGCAGCTTAATCCAGTTACACTTCCTGGGTTTTCGCACCTGATTTTTTCCACTCACCATTGTCCCACCAACAAAAGCACCGCCCACCCCGGACCTACTTAATGCAGGCTGCAGCATGACTGCGCAGCGGACAAGCGCAGCAGGCATGCTGCTGCACACCAAGGGCAAGCCCGTCTGCACCCATCCACACCTTGACTGTGGCCAGTGCCACGTACCCTAGCCCTCAAGTCCTCCACATCATCACAGAGCTCTACACTCTTAACTCAGGACACCGCAACAAATACTGCCACCGTGCCAACCCATGCACTACAGTAGGACCTTTCACCTGCACCTACTGCCACTTCACCTGCCACAGCACACACACCAGCCCACCGACCAGCCCCACTCCGAACACACCATGGACATCACCTGAACAAAAAAAAACAACGTACATGTGCCCTTCACAACATACGCTCACTATGCAAACACACAACCAAGATTTGGGACCTCATCTCCACACTCACACCCAACGTCCTCTTCCTCACTGAGACCTGGCTCTACCCAATTTCCTCGCCCGACATCACCACTGCAATACCCAAAATCTACAAGATCATCCACCACAACCGGATCAACAAGCCTGGCGGATGGATCGCCATCATACACAAGGAATCCATCCACAGCAGCAGTACAAATGACGACATTACCCCATCCATGAAACATCTCAACTAATGACACCAAACAGACAGAAAAACCACCATCAGAGGCACCCTCACCTTCCAAACGTCAGCACCACGTTCAGCCATTTGCAACTTTATTGCCTATTCATCGCCCCCTCACCATAGACTCCAACAACTACAATTTTCTTGGCAACCTCTACTTCCATCTCGACAACCACAGTGACATAAGCATTACCAACCTCCTCAACAGTATGAACAATGGACTTACCTAACTCGTCCATGACCCCATGCACATCACAGGCCACACTCTAGGCCACATATTTATGTCAAGCGATCGCATCAGGAACAGCCACACCACGGAACTCACCTGGACCGACCACTCCATTGGCCACTTCAACATCATCAGCTCATGGACCTCACAACCCCTGTCTGCACAATACCTCCATCGCAGCTGGAGCAAAGTCTCAAAGGACACATGGATCGACGCCCTCAAAACCACCCACCCATCTCCTCCAAAAGACCAAAATGTCAGAAACGCAACAATTGGATCACCAACTGCTCTGGCAGCATTGCTCCCATCAGCAACACCACCTACAGAAGGGCCAGCAAGCAGACTAGCTGGCACACTGAAGACCTCAGAACCACCAAACTACACTGTAAACAACTGGAAAGGAGATGGCCCACAACCTCTACCACAGTTGAGAGTTGAAGTAAAAGGCCTTAACCTCACGCATAAAATCAAGTTCCTATAACAGCAAAGACCTCTTCAACATCATCAAAGAATTCTCTAGCTGCAACAAACAACATTACCCCATCATAGGAACTCTGTGACAACCTTGCGATCTTCTTGCATGACAAGATCTCCAACATCTACTGAAACTCCAAACCCCAGCCCAAGGCCCGAACTTCTTCAACCAACACAACGACCCCTTGCCACCACATACATCCAATTAACTGAATGGAGCCAGCTCTCTGTCACAGGACACTGCCTCAATCATGAACTCGGTCTACTCAGGGTCCTCAACCGGCCCATGCCCTTACAACATTTTCAAACTAGGCAAAGCCAGAATCAGCCACGTACTCGCCTCCTTGTTCTACACCTCAATTGCCACAGCCACCTTCCCCGAAGACTGAAAACATTCAGAAGTCAACACCCTACCCTAAGAATCCTCGCTCAGCCGCACCCTCTTCAACACTTATATGACACCTCTGGCCAGCATCACCAAAACCCATGGACTCAACATCATATCCTACACTGACAACACACAACTCATCCTCTCAATCTTCAAAGACATCACCAACGTCAGGATATATATACACAACTGCATGACAGATTGCCAACTGGATGAAGTATAGCATCTTAAGCTCAACAAGGACAAGACAGAGGTGCTGATTTTTGGAGATAAAGCTCTCCGTGGGATGCATCCTGTTGGCCCTCAAAACTCAGACCTACACCTACTCCCACAGACCCCGCTAGGAACCTAGGCATCATTCTGGACAACTAGCTAACCATGATGATTCAGGTCAACTCTGTCTCCTCCTCCTGCTTCCTCATCCTCTGCATCCTTCATAAGATATTCAAATGCCTACCTCAAAGCTCAAGACACACTATTGCCCAGGCCCTCATTTCAAGCTGGCTGGACAACGGCAACACTCTCTACGCAGGGATCACAGCTCACCTCCTCTGATGACTACCAACAATACAGAACGCCTCAACCAGACTCATCTTGGAACTCCAGAGAAGAACCCACATCACCCACTACCTCAGGGAACTCCACTGGCTCCCTTTATAGAAAAGATGCTAGTTCAAGCACCTGATCCATGATTACAAGGTCTTACACAACTGCGGACCTACCTACTTGAACCTCCACCTGAACTTCCATCATCCCACCGGACACTTCTGCTTCCCTTTCTCTAACCCTCCGACATTGCAGATGTGGATGTCGCTCCTTCTAATACCAGCAGCAAAGACATTGATTGAGCTACCATTTCATCTAGGAACCTCCCCATCACTTCCAGAGTTCCGAAAGTTCCTGAAAACCTGGCTATTGGGTTAATCAACTGGACCCTGCCAGCGACTGGAGTCCCACACAGGTGAAATGAAGCACTTGACAAATCTACTTATTGATTCTTGGTCCTGACCCACAAATCATGTTCAAGATTGAACAGCCAGGCCACAGCCCCTATAATCAGGAACAAATATTTATAATTTGGCCCCTTTTAACATTGAGGGCCTTGTCAGTGAGGTGCAGCAAGAGTTCCATGCCAGTCTAGGTTCAACTAGTGTGAATTAGGACAGAGGGTCTCATACAGAGTTTAGTGAAGTGAGAGCACGGTACAATAACTCAACAGTGCTTCTGCAGTCAGACCTGGAGTTCTTTGCTCTAAATAAATTCAGTGGAAGTGCTGGATATTGTACAGCAAAGCTTTGGCAGACTCCCCTTCAGAAATCTCTGACCTGATAACCTGCCTGCTGCGGATCATAAGGACAGTCACTATGCACTAGTTCATTAGGGCACCAGCTTGATGTACCTGTCCAGGACTGCCATGCACATTAGGATCGTTGTTTTTTTGTTTTTCAAGAATAAACTCCAACTTGGCAGTTTACCATGTGGGTGCGTGAACGATGGCTCCCTCTTTGCAAAGCTTCACTGCCTTCATTCGAGTCACTACAACAGCCGACACACTGAAGGCATTGGGGTCAGCCAACTGCCTGCTGGAGAGCTCTGAATATGGCAGACGGTCTCCTCCTGGAGGCCAGTGGGCTACCTGCCTTGCTCCACCTAAGTCCCAGCATTTAAATCACCATTGTAAGTGTCTTTTGAGGGAAATAATCTTTAAAACATACCTTTTGCGTCAAAATTCCGAAAACAAATGAAAACATGAAATGTGTGAATTCAGTAAAATATTTGCATGTACAACTCTCGACGCACACTTGTACAAATATGTAAGCTCTTCGTTACTATTGTTGCAAAAAAGAGTTCTATCTATGGCCTGATTCCCCCACCGGAAGTGTGTCTCACTCATTCACCCTTAAGCCCACATCTGCGTTCACATCCTTCATCTATTTGTGGCAACTTCAGGTTTCCTCAAATGAATCGTGCAGGCGCCCAGGAGTGAATCCTCACAACCCCTAAATGGTGCAAATACTTTTATAAGTTCTGCTCCAGCTTTTGAAGACTTACAAAAAAATACTTCTTTAAACTCGAACAGAAGGTGCCCCACTCGGACCTATGTCTAGGGCTTTAGCACAAAACACACGTCGGAATCCTACCTGCAGAGAGGGCCAGCGCTAGCAGCAGCAAGAGAGAAATACACGCTCCTCCCATGTTGGTGGCGGCGGCACAATGATCTCTGAGACCTGCTAAGATGCAGCATAACCACAAATTGCACATCGGTGTCCGGCAATTCCGTGCTCAGATACCTAATTCTTTGAAACATGAGGGGGGGGGGGGCGAGGGCACTCGTGGGAGCTGCACAGAGATATTGGGGTGGAAGGTCGGGAAGCGGGTGTGAGGTTGTGGCAAAAAAGACTTTCGCGTTCTGAGTCGCTTCAAAAGTATCTCTGAGAACCATTAATAGCAGTTTCCAGTGCACCGGACACAATATGATTCTAAATGTTTCAAACTGAAGAATCAGTATTAGAAATGTCAAATCTGTTAATGTTTGCAAACAAGAGGTAACAAGGGCTATTGTTTCCTTGGTATGCAGCAGATATGTGTTTTGACATACCGGATTTAGAATAGGAAAAAAGCAGCACAGAACACAGTGCCATGGTTCAAATGTTTTTTGTTGTTGCAAAGTCTGTAATTCACAAAATCACATGCTCTGTGATCGCAAAATACTATCTTTCAATCTACTAAAGTAAAATTTTGAGTTGAAAAAGTATTTCCAATTTCCATCTTTTGTGGCTCGTTTTAAATCACAAAAGGAAGGGACGTGTAAGGGGTGTTCCCTGCGCCTGGGCAAAATGTTAATTATGACGGAGTAATTGGAATCATTTCAGTAATTGCGCAGTACTGTTGTGATGCAAAATTACCAGAATTATGTGATTACGCAAATTTGAGTAATTAAGAGTAATTTGGGGCAAACATCCTACCACAGGAGCACAGGAACACCGATCTAAGAGAGAGGGAGCAGCTGCTGGTCCCTTCTGTTCACGTCCTGTGGCATTTTAAGCTATTTTCTTAGCACAAAATGCACCCTCTAGCCAATTTTGGATGCAAGGCTACATTTTGAACGAAGAAAATGGGGCTAAATGTTGGATTACGCTTTTGTCAGGTAATTACACACAATTACAGGTAATTTGGCAGTAATTACGATAAATTACGCTAGAGAGAATTACACCAGTTACGTCCACCTCTGTGTCCCCTCCTACTTGCGAGTTAGAAGGCAAAATACCATAAACCATTGCTCAGCAGCTGCCAAAGGGGGGGGGGGGGCGGGGGGCAGACAGTGGACCAATGAATGCTCCCCAGACCTCTTTCCTTCCAAGTATATTTGGAAAACAGGGCGCGCTAGAGTTTAATAAAAATGCCCACTTGAAAACAAAATAAACTCAGGAGATCGAGGTTTGTCGTCCCTCTAAGGCCTTCAGTTTATGGGTTTACTGGCACCTGCAGAGGTTTCGTGACCTCCTGTGAATTTACTTTTTCTGATTAAGCGTTTAGTACCTCAGTCACAAAACAAGGGAAATATCTATTCGCAAACCATGTGCAAATATCACATACTGGTGTGTGAACATGAATCACTACACAATCTTTCACAACGCCTGCCACCCACTTAACACTGTTGATAGCATTTGTTTTTTTTCTTCAAATATTTAACAAAACCTCTGAAGGCCCTTGTGGTTGGAGAAACACGACTTGTTCGAATATGTCACTAAGGGGAAACCGTGGTTAAGAAAACCCATCCAAGGTGCAACCAAATTAGAAGAAACGTTGCGCTTGAACAAAATAATTTGGTTTCCTCTGTCCACTCTCCACCAGTCTAAGACTCTAAGACTGGGGTTGAATTTGCTTATAGCGTACATTTTTCAGATAAGACAAAAATAATTCCCCTACTGCTTACTTTACACTACAACGTAAAGGCATATTCTTAGAAGGGAGCCTGGCGCCGGGGACGTGGCATTTGTCTCTCTCTGAGAATGCGGATTCGTAAACAGGATTGACTACTTAAAACAGCCACCCAAATACTCTACAGAGGTTCTGAGGCATAAAGTCTCAACTTTTGCAGATCTTTCACAGCTATAGGTGAAGGGGTCTTGGATCACGGATTTCACCCAGAAAGCACTTATGTTTGCCTGGGATTCTATTGATTTGTTATGATTTGTTCCTTGACCAATTTAAAGAAAATAACCATGCACGGCTTTCCACGTGGATCTTTTCCCAACGGGCATTAGAAAACGTTGACCTTTAGCACAATGCAGTGGGATTGACATATTTTTATGTGATTTGCGCATTAATATGTCTGCAGTAGTGAGATATAATATTAATGGTTCGTGTACTGAGTTCTTTCTGAGCAAAACGTGACGTAAGGCAAGGATGCATTCTTGTACCTTTTTTTACTTACCCTTTATATTAATAATATAGATTCGCTCTTACAGGCAGATAGAATTGATTTATCATGCATTGGGACTGGAGTTGTTTTGCATCTACTATGCTGTATGTAGACGATGCAGTGTTATTGGGAAGAACAGCAGTCAGGTTCCAATGGCAGTTGCACAACTTTGTTAGTTGTATGGACTCGCTGGAACTCTCTACTAACTATTCTAAATCATTTCTTATGGTTGCAGACCCGAGGTCTGTTAAAACTTGGGGTGGGCATAACCCCAAGTGCATTTATCACAAAAGTACTAGAAATTAAGTATTTTCGTGTGAGAAGCATAATCCAGCATTTAGCTCTATTTTATTAGCACAAGATGCACTCTTGCATTCAAAATGCAATCAATCAATCAATCAGGGGTTTATAATGTGTGTTACTCACCCGTGAGGGTCTCAAGGCGCTGGGGGGGGAGGTGGGGGGGTCCGGATCAGTTGAAGAGCCATGTCTTGAGGCTCTTCCTGAAGGTGTGCAGAGTGGGGGAGTGTCTGATGTTGACTGGGAGCTCGTTCCAGGTCTTTGCTGCGACGTAGGAGAAGGCTCTTCCACATGCTCTGGTTCTGCGGATGCATGGGGTCTCTGCCAGGCCAAGGTCGGTGGAGCGGAGGTTCCTTTTGGGTAAGTGGAAGGAGACTCTTTCTTTGAGGTATTTGGGTCCGATGTTGTGGAGGGATTTGTAGGCGTGGGTGAGTAGCTTGAAGGTTACTCTCTTCTCGATGGGGAGCCAGTGGAGGTCTCGTAGGTGCTGGGTCATGTGATCGTGTCGTGGGGTTCCGAGGTCGAGTCTGGCTGCGGTGTTCTGAATGGTTTGGAGCTTGTGTAGCAGGGTTTTGTTGATTCCGGCATAGAGGGTGTTACCGTAGTCCAGTCTGCTGGTTATGAGTGCATGGGTGACCATCTTTCTGCATTTGGGGGGATCCACTTGAAGGTCTTGCGGAGGATGCAGAGTGAGTTGAAGCAGGTGGAGGCGATGGCTTTGATCTGGCATGTCGTGGTGAAGGAGGAGTCTAGGATGATCCAAGGTTTCAGGCATGGTCTGATATAGCGGTTGGGTTTCCGAGGGCGGAAGGCCACCACGTGTTGCCTCAGATGGTGGAGGAGGGTCCAAGGATGAGGACCTCTGTCTTCTCCGATTTGAGCTTAAAGCATCTGTTGTTCATCCAGGCTGTGATGTCTTTAATTCCTTCCTGGAAGCTGAATCTGGTGTCTTCAGGGTTCTTTGTGAGGGAGAGGATGAGCTGGGTGTTGTCAGCGTAGGATACTATACAGAGCTTATGCTGTCTAACAGCCCAGATCTGTTGACTGGGTGTGAGTGTTTGATTGGTTCAGATGCTCCGTCCATCACCACCCCATTTTGTACCGCTTTGTTTGCCATAAGTTGGCAGGGTATGCTCAGACGTGAGTCCCTTGCTCACTTTGACACTGGATTCAAGCAAGCCTGGCTGAAGATGGCTGAAATGTCAGAAACCGGTCCTAGGAAGCTTGTTTCCGGCCCAGGGAAGGCATGGCTTGGCAGTTCGGGCTGGGCTGTTCCCATGAGGCACAGTAGATAGCACTTAATGATACAGGATTCAGACAGCAGTAGCTAATAGCCACTCAATCCCTCTTAGTTCATTGTTCCTATGCTCCCAAGGTTGTCTTTTTGCCCCAATCACTCTTAATTATTCAAGCTTGCGTGATTGCGTACGTTTGCATCAGAAGAGCCATGCATAATTGCTGAAATTACTCTGATTACAGCAAAATAAAAAAATTCCCAGGCCTTAAGACTTAATTTTGTTCATGGTAGAGCCATTTCTAAAGTGAATTTCTTCTCCTGTCTGGGAGTATAGCTCTACTGTGCTGGCTCATGGACATCACTTCTGACTAGGAAGGAACATCTTTTGTGTAGGGCAACTGCTTTGGCCTTTGACTTTGCCTCTAATTTAGGAACTGGGATGGTAAAAGCCATGCTGCATAAATACAGGGCCATATGCATGTCATCCAAAGGCTACTGCAGTGATAGCTGGAATTATAAGGAGCGTTCTACCTTGCAACAGGTAGAAATTCAATTAGCTAGTGGTTTGCTGAGTTTATCAGCTGGTACCTTTTCTTATATCGCCCATCAAGAGCTTGGGCTTCCATATCTCTCTGATAACCTCGCTCTCCGCCCACTGATTACGTGGATTTCTATCTGGATGAAAAAGGAACTGAAATGTACGCAGGTTGTCTTAAGAGATAGTTTGAATCTAGATAAGGCCTTGTCTATCCCATGGATGAATTAAGACCACATTCATTGCTTTAGGACACCCTGCTCTATTTTCTGGCTATGAGCAGCTAGCAAGGAAAGATGTCATGGACCAAAAAGACTTGTATCTTGTCTAGAGTAGAAGATAGAGAAGGGGAGGAATTACGCAAATGCACAGTTAGGGGCTTTGTACTCTTAAATATTGCAGCATATGTAGAGGCCTGTCTAAAATTTTCTAATGGCAGCAAGCACTGATACCTGTTAACTAGCTTTCACATAATCTTGTTAAGAATTTAAGATCCAGTGTTGCGACTGCATTTGTCCACAAAATACATTACACTTTGCTGTGTTTTGTGGGTTTTTCATTTTCCCCAAGAACGTTTTTATTAAACCTCTGTTGAATGGTAGAGGTTTTAATCAAGCACACTGTTGTATGATTAATTTATATTTTCTTCCATTGCAAATTTTATATAAGAAACAATTAAGGTCAGCCATAGGGTGGTGACCCTTGATGTATTTTTCAATTATTTATCTGTTCAGTCTAATATTTATTGATTGATTATTGTTGTTTTATATGTATGGATTTCTTCTGTTTTTAAAAATTATTTTATGATGTATGTTGCTGTTGGCTTAGATTGTCTTGATTTTATGAATCCAAAATAAATGTATATGATAATGACGACATATAATCATATAGATGTGTGTGTGTGTGTGTGTATTTCCTCTTCCTGCCTTTACCCTAAAAAACCCTTACTTTTCTGTAGCTCTACCTCCCCCCAAGTCTGAACCCTAAAATCCCCTTACCTATCTTTACCTCTTCCTGCAACCGAATCCTAAAAATCCCTTAACTCCCTTTGACTGTACCCAACCTATGAAGTTTCTTGGTATCCACTTACCTGCATGGTATTTACCTAGATGGTAACATTCTACGAGGAAAAGACTACAGGGTAAAGACTTCACTGCTTCGTAGACATCCCTCTGTCCATACTCTCAAGGCCCACTAAGCAAACCCCTGGGGAACTTTTCTCCTCACCTGCGGACCCCATCTGTGTAGCTGCTAAACTTCCTTTGCTCATAGATGATTTCCAGCAGGCAGACAGTACCCAACTGGCCACTCCACCCCCGGATTTGATTCCTGTCTTCCTCCCAGGGCCATTCTCTGTCCACCAGGACAGTAATCACAGTAGCCACTGACAGCTGCCAGTGACCAGAGCCAGACCTCCTGCCTCTCAGGGCTCTCTAGCCCATATGGGGTCAGAGAGAGGGGGTGATAATCCCAGTCACCTGGCACTCTTTGTCCATTCTCCCTCCTCCCAGGTCAGGGATGTCATCCTGACACTGACCCACCATCGCAGGGTCTGTACCCTGAGGCTGGACAGAAGACTGGGATGGTCTCTCCCACACCCTATCCTCCTCCCTGGGGCTCTGCACCCGCTCACCTGGAACAATATCCCCAGATTCCAGAATTATGTGTTCAAAATATTTTATTAGATTTTTTTGAGAATAGGTAACATACAAAAAAGAGTTCAGAAAAGGTACAAACATTATTCCAATACTATAATATGAATAAAGATAAACATTCTAATTTTATAATGAAGTAATTCAAAAGTATAATACAAAGTACCTACTAAACTAAAGGATATCACCGCAAATAAAAAATAAAAAGGACACCAGCATACATTCATAAGAGCAGATTACAGAGCTGCTAAAGCTAAAAAGTCATACTAAAAAAAGGTATAATTAAACTTGTACCTATTATGGATTCAACAGAAAATAATAATCAATTGGTCCAAAAATGTAAATAGTTTGGATTTGTATGATTCCTACCAGATAAAGACAAATTAGCACCCTTTCTTGTAAAAATAATCCAGGCCTACCATGCATGAACAGATAAAAAGGAAGATTCTTTCCAATTAGAGGTAATTGACTTCACAACTACTGACATAAAAAAATCAAAAAGTTTGTTAGTCAATAAAGACAATTTAGTAGTGAGAGAAAAGGCTTTGCAAATAATTAATTCATATGACAAGGTATCTAATACATTCAATATACAAGAAATTATTTGCCATACTTCACCCAAAACTTCTTAGCAAAAGGACAATCAAATAACATATGTCTTAATGATCCAACCTCTAAAGAACAATTCCAGCAAATAGAAGATGAAAGTTTGACATTATATAATTTTAATGGGGTCCATAAACAATTAAAAAGTATATAGGAGTTAGTTTGGTATAATGTTACAGGCAGCCAACCTGAAATTGAATTCAACCAAACCTTCCTCCATGAGTCCAAAGGAAAGGGCAACTGTAATTCTGCATTCCAAAAGGTAGCAAGAATATTTATATTATCTACATCACAAATATTTAACTTTTATATAGTACTGAAACTATATGGGGGGAGAGCGCAATTGTTTGGAGATACACTTCTAAATCAGAATAAACAGCGAAAGGAAAGCCCTTCGGGCAGGAATCAAGAACACAGTTACAAAGCAATTCATATTTAACAATATCTGATGATTTGTAAAAAAATCTTTGTTGTAAGTCTTTAACACTCAAAAAGGTATTATTATGATAAATATCTTTAAAGTACAAAATGCCTCCGTTTATCCATGAATTCCCAAAATGTGTATGACAAACTAATTTTACTGATGGGTTATACCATAGTAATAAACATAATGTATTAGAAATAAAACATTGATAAATAGAATCTAAATCACGGAAAATCAATCTAGTAGATTTGAATATTACTGATTTCTTAAAAAAAACATCCAAATTAAACATTGTAAGCAAAGCAGCTAGAGGAAAAGGTAATACTGAATTTTGCTCAATGCGTAGCCATGCCAGTGAGTTATTATGCTCCAAACTTTGAAACCAGAAAATACTTTATTTAAAAAATAAAAGCTTTATGATATTTTAGAAAATCTGATAATCCAAACCCTCCATTGAGTTTAGATCATTTACATTTTTTGTAGCTTAACCGTGGCATTTTAATATTCCAAATAAAATTAGACAAGACTTTGTCTATATCTTAATAATATTTGAGAGGGGGTTGAACAGGAATCATTGAAAAAATATAAAAAAATGTTGGAGCCAAAATCATTTTAACCACATCTATTCTTCCCCACCAAGATAAACACAAAGAGGACCATTTATGAATCTTGACCTTAATGCCAAAGCAGACTCAAAATTTAGAAACAAAGTTTGCTTAACGTTTTTGGCAAATAATATGACCAAGTATTTAAGTTAATCTTTTTGCCAAACAATCTCTGTATTAGTAAGCATATCAGGTGAACAATCAACATTTAACAGAAAAATTCTGTCTTGTTAGTGTTAAGTTTATAACCTGAAATTGTAGAAAAAAACACCAATTAGATTCAGCAATGGAGGGATGGAAGATTCAGGATTTTCAAAATATAAAAGAATATCATCAGCATAAGCTGACGTTTTATTAGGAACATTGTTTATTTGAAGGCCTTCAATTTTGGAGCATTTTCTAATAGCAGTTAGCAAGGGTTTGATGGCAATAAAAAAAAATAATGGATATAATGGGCAACCTTGCCTGGTTCCTCTAAAAAGGTAAAATATCGGTTAAAGTCTACCATTAATAAAAGGTTTAGCAGAAGGACTATAGTAGAGTGCTGAAATCATACGGATAAATTAGGATCCATAATTGAATGCCCACAACTAATAATACGATGAGGGCAACGCACTCGTGCTCACAATGAGATATTCCTGATAATCTCTGCAATCACTATAACTGCAATTTTTCCTGGCGCTCGACTTCTTGTAGCCCAATTCAATTTTGAGAGCGGATAGTGCTCATCCGGCATCGGTAATCAATGGGATACCGTTCGGAGAAATGATTAGGATCCGCACAAATTGTAGTACAGCAAGTTGATTTCAAGAAGAACTGGGCAAATTAAAAAGAAGACTGACAAATAGAGGCTACCAGAAAAGGTATTTAGATAAGGCCATGAATAGAGTCACCCAAATCCAAAGCGGTGACACTCTAGTACCAAAGGCTAAATCGGTGTCAAAGCAACCACTGGCTGTTGTGACAACCTATAAAGAAGGATAGAATTTACAAGTGTCTAACCAAGAATTGGCACATTCTAAAAGGGGTTCCTGGTCTACTGAATATCATTGGGGACAAACCCAAAGTTGTATATAGAAGGAACCTTACAATAGGCAATATGATAATGAGGAATTATATAGAGCCTCCAAGAGGCACCACTACAGGCTGGATGCCTTCACCACCAAATGGCTTTTTCATTTGTGGGTCCTGCAGTATTTGCAATTTAGGCATAAATTGGATGAAGGAATTTCGCTATAATACTGACAGGTGCTGTCAGATTAAGGAGTTTATTAACTGTAATAGCACGGGGTGATTTATGCGATCATATGTGCCTGTAATAAGGTGCATATTGGAAGTACGAAAAGAATTCTGAAAATTAGGATACAGGAGCACAAACGTGCAATTATGAACCAAGATCCCAAATCACCCATTTTCCAACATATAAAAGAAAATCATGGCACCCAAAAGGATTTCAAGTTCCATGGGATGCAGAGAATAGAACCTAGAGTCAGGGGGGGTGACTGGAACTAATGATAAGACAGCAGGAAGCACGGTGGATTAGCCGGTGCAGAGCGGTTAAGTTATGCCTGAACAGTGACTCTGAATTACATTATTTTTTTAAATGAGATCGGCTTGTTAAAAGTCTATCTGTGGCAAGTTGGAGCTACAGGAATGGCAGTTTCAAGGGAAGGTTTAGAAATGATTAGCACTATAGGATTTAAGGGGATGGGTCAAATGAATATCAAAGAAGTTTGAGTGACGGACAGCTGTTTATTGGGTCATAGATCAGGATCATCTATATGTTGTCAGGAAGTTTGTATACTATTGAGGAACCATATTGTGGAGCTGTTAGTATAGATATAATTGGAGTGAGTAGAATACAAATAGCGAATGAACATATTAATGTATTCTCAAGATATACAGGAACAGTAATAATTTAGCCAAAGTCTGATTTTGGATCATGTATTATCGATTGGGTGAATACTTCGATAATTAATATACTACAATGCAGGGAACACCAGGATTATGTTAAACTATAGATGCAGAATAGTAGTAAAAAGGAATGTAGTTATGTTAATAGTGGAATATATTGGATTATTTCGGGCGTTAATATTGACCAAATTAGTAGATGTAGGAGGAAATACATCAGGAAGATGATGATTGGTTATAAGTAGCGCAGGCACCAGATATATTTTATTCCGTCACAGGGGGTTACTTGCTATGTTTCGTTTTTGACTTGTGCATGCATTTTCTAGTGCGATATGGCTTGGAACACTGTATGATTTATTGATATAGAAATAGTATTATTTGCATATTGAGAGGTTTAGAACAGGGAAATGGGTTGGCGGACAGGAGATGCTTGAATTTTATTCGGTCGCAGCAGTAAAATATGGGCAAACCTACAACGAGTGGCACTTAGCAGAACGGGTGAAGTCGATCCATGATTAGGTATTATCAGTAACAGGAAAGAAATGAATTCTTTCCTGTTCTTATGTATTAGGTTCTTAAGTAAATAAGGGTGCGGACCATGGAGGGAATACAAAATGTTCTAGCTATCGCAACAAGAATTTTAGATTCTATTAAGGACACGGAGGCGAGGATTATGCTTTCTCATTTCTTTACTGCAACAGCCAGCAGCCAATGAAAGTGAAACTACAAATGTAAAAAACAACATTTCCCATGAGGCTTTGAACCACGCCTCCAATACAACAACCAATCACAGTGGTAATAAGCATATAAAGTATAGAGACACTAATCTGGCCTCCTCTTTCTTTGCGCGAACAGTCACGTAAAATAATCCAGTCCTGAACTCTCAACGGAGAGAAAAAACAGTTCCATAGGAATTCTCAACGGAGAACAATCCATAACACCAGGGAATCATCTCCCGCCAGGAAGGTACAGCCATATAATCCAAAGAAGTCCTTCAACTCTTGTTGGAGTCATTTCCTGAAACAGAAAAAGAAGTTTGAGAAAGGAGTCCACCACTACATTTCTCACTGGGTGGGAATAAAAAGTGAAACAATATATAATCAATGATACAACAGTAACATCACTGTCCCAACGGGTGGGATAATCCTCGCCTCCGTGTCCTTAATAGAATCTAAAATTCTTGTCGCGATAGCTCGAACATTTTGTATTCTATGGCAGGACCTAAGGCTTCTGATTATGCTGGTTCAAAGCTCACCAAACACAGCATCAGAAACATGAGGAATAGGTTTATAATAAAAAACTTTAAACATTGAGTCCGAAGACCAATCAGCTGCCTTGAGAATATCCTCCAAACGGGAATCCAACAAATAGGCTTTAGAAGCCATCGCACCTCTAGCAGAATGGGCACCATAAGCAGAAATATCAATGCCAGCCTCTGACATAATCCAACGAACCCATCTGGCCAAAGTAGCCGCAGCGACTGGTTTGAAGGGTTTCTGAACAGAAATTAGCAGCTGGCCTAATGGATCAGTCCTATGTGCAATAGTACGCTCCTCATAGCATTTCAGACATCGCATCACACATAATTTGCTATTATGTGGAAAAGCGGGATATTCCACAGAGCGTGACATGGTCTTAGTTCGTCGTGTAATGACGAAGGAAACACCCTGCGGAGAAAACATCCTACCAGCCAAATCTAACGCTCTAACATCTGAAACTCTGCGACATGAAATAAGACACAATAGCATAGTAAGCTTGGCAGAAAGCTGTTTCAAAGATAAATCACAATTATCAGGCCAGGATTCCAGTAAGTTAAGAACTTTCGTAACATCCCACATCGTAGAATACCTTGGCTCAGGAGGATTAGCCACACGCACTCCTTTAAGCAACGTACAAACCAAGGGATGCATCCCCACTGGCTTACCATCGATGTGATCATGTCCAGCAGAAATCGCAGACCTGAAGTTATTAACCGACCTATAAGCCAGGCCAGAGGCTGCACATTCAGAGAGAAAATTCAGCACCTCAGTTACATTTGATTCCACGGGATCCACCTGTTTTGGAAGGCACCAACCCACCCACTTCTTCCAAGATGCAGAGTATCGTTTCCGGGTGGAAGGAGCCCAAGCTTGTTGCATAAAGCTGGAAGCCTCTTGTGAAAGGCCTGCAAGGCATTCATGTCTCCGGAGAGCGTCCACACCATCAAGGTCAACTGATTCTGCAGGATTATGGGGTGGCAAGCTCCCACCGGGTCCTGCAGAAGTGTCGGGAAAACTGGGAGCCGGAATGGAAGGTCTACAGACAACTCCAACAGTGTGGGAAACCACGACTGAGTCGACCAAAATGGAGTCACCAACACTATTGATGTTCTCTGGCGGCGCACAAATGCCGCCACCCTCGGAATCAGAGCAAACGGGGGAAAGGCATAATTCCTCCGTTGCCCCCAATGGTGAAGGAACGCATCCGTCCCCAGCGCCATCGGATCCGGTCTCCAACTGTAAAACAGGGGAAGATGGGCGTTGAGGCGATTGGCAAACAGATCCATCTGGCAGGGGCCTCGCATAGTCATGATCTGACCAAACAGCGATGGATGGAGTCTCCAATCGCTGAAGTCTTGAAGAAACCGGGAATTCCAATCCGCCACCTGATTGAATTTCCCCGGCAGGTACTCCGCCACCACCGAGATCTTGCGATCCAGGCAAAAGTGCCAAAATTCCTTCGCAATGTGCGCTAGCATGCGAGATCTCGTCTCTCCTAACCGATTGATGTATCTCACCGCTGAGACATTGTCCATTCGAAGGAGAATACAACAATTGCTCTTCAGTGGAGAGATAGACCTGATGGCGAATGACCCGGCCAACAACTCTAGACAATTTATGTGTAGTGTGAGTTCGTCTGTGGACCATCGTCCACCTGTGGTGAATTCCCTACAGCGAGAGCCCCAGCACTATTGGCTGGCGTCGGACTCTATGACCACATCTGGGGCCGCGCCGAAGATGGCTCGGCCGTTCCAAGCGGACATGTGCTCCAACCACCACTGAAGTTCCTCTGGGGCTTCGAGGGAGAGAGGGATGAGGTGGTCGTAATGAAATTTCCTCTGCGAATAAAAAATTTTTAGTCTCTGAAGGGCTCTGTAATGCAAGGGACCTGGAAAGATGGCTTGAATCGATGACGCCAGAAGGCCCACAATCCGTGCCAGAACACGCAAGGAAACCACCTCCTTGGATAAGGCGGATGTTATCTCCCTCTTGATAGATCTGATCTTGGGAAGAGGGAGGGGGAGCTGGGCTGTTACAGAGTCTATCAGGAACCCTAGAAACTCCATCCGCTGGTTCGGTATCATGTCTGACTTCTTGACATTGATAACGAACCCCAGATTTTGCAACAGAGAGGATGTCCACTCCAAGTGTGTGAGAAGAAGGGTTCGGTCTTGGGCTAGAAGAAGGCTGTCGTCCAGGTAGACGATGAGACGCACCCCCATCTCTCGGAGGTGAGAGATCACTGGCTTGAGAAGCTTGGTGAACACCCAAGGGGCTGAGGACAGACCAAAGGGGAGCACTCTGTATCGATACCATTGCCCTTTCCAAGGGAATTGCAAGAACTTGTGATGAGAGGGGCAGATGGGGACCGTCAGATAGGCATCTTTGAGATCCAAACGGACCATCCAGTCATTTTCCAACAGTAGGTCTCGTAACAGATGGATACCCTCCATCTTGAAGTGACGATATGTGACATAGGGGTTGAAGTCCCTCAAATTTAAAACTAGGCGTTGACCGCCTCCTTTCTTCTGAACTAGGAAGACATTGCTGCAGAAACCTCCGGGGAGGAAGGGTCCTACAGCAATGGCCTCCTTGGCTAACAATTCTGCTAGTTCGGAGTCGATAAAACTCTGTTCTAGAAGGGAAAAAAGGAGAGGGGGAGGAGGGGAGGCTTGAAGGGTACATTCCAACATCTCTATCTGATAACCTTGAACGGTCCGGAGGACCCAAGCATCTGAAGTGAGGTTCGACCAATTCATCACAAAGTGATGTAACCTGCCCCCTAGAGGAGTTAAACACATCTGACTTACCAGAGGACTGATTGTCAAAGTTCTTGTAACCTCTGTTGACACCTCGATTATAGCGACCTCTGAAGCCGCGGGATCTTGACGGATAGAAACCGGTCTGGTCCGGTTCTTGTGTGTATCCTTTGCCCCGTCTAGGAGCGTAGCCTCGTTGAGGACTGGTATTCGAATAGCGGCCGGTCGAGCGTCCTCTACCACGCCCGGCCCTATTGGAGACCTGATGCAACACCCTCTTCAAGGAGGTCTGAGATTTATCGAGGGATGCAAAGGTATTAACGAATTTTGCAATGTCCTCGACAAAATTGTCCCCAAACAGTTGTCCTTCCGCCAAAGGACCCGGCTCTGATGAGGCCAACTCTACCAGCTGAGGATCAATTCGGAGCAATACTGACTTCCGTCTTTCAGAGGCCAGGGCGCAGTTGGCATTGCCGAGCATGCAAATGGCACGTTGCGCCCAGCCAGCTAGGACCTCAGGATGAATGGCATCCCCTGTTTCTTGCGCTTGAAGGGCCAGCTCCAAGATTTTTGCCAGAGGCCCGGAAAGGTCAAGGACCTTATCTTGGCACGCTCTGAGCGCGCGATCAATCCCTTTTTTAGGGTCTTTCTTGTATTTTTTAAGAAAGGTAGTCATAGAAGTGTCAATATCCGGAGAGACGGCCACCTTATGAGCCAAGTCGGGACGGGGACATTCGGACTTTAGGTGGGCTCTTACCTCCTTGTCAAAGCTTTGCGGAGGTGGGTTTCCATATATGCTGCTACAGCCGGGGGAGGGACCCAATCGGAAGACCTGGGATGAACAATGTCCGAAGGGTCAAAAGAGAAGGGGGAAGGAGTAACAGGGGGGGAAGCATGCTTGCGTTTCTTAGTGCGCTTGCAAGGGGCAGCGTCAGAGGACTCAGTATCGGTGTCAGTGCCAGTGGTGGTAGTATCGGGGGGGGGAGGAGGGGGACGAGACGGCAAGGTCTTGTCACCAGAAGAAGATTCTTTTGATTTACAAAGCTTTCCATAGGATTGGGCGTGGGGCCATGCCGAGTCAACAGCAACCTTTTTAGGGGCAGGGGGGCGGGAGGAGTCCTGCTTAGGCAGAGGAAGAGGCTTACCAGGGACCAAAAGTTCCAGTTTTTTGGCTAAGGGAAGCAGGGCTGAGGAAAGGGCTTTGTCAAGTTTAGCGTCCAGCCTTTTATCAATCATATCCTCCATGGATTCTTCCTCGTAGTACTCATCTTGGCCCTGGTAGTCACACGCAGCACCCTCCTCATTGCAGTATTCTGTATCTGCCATATTCACAAGGAATTGAAATTCCACTCAAAGTCCCCAGAGGGAAGCACAATTGCCAGCCCAGGCAAGGGCGTCAAATAGGGGAAGTGCCAGGCACAGGAGCCGGAAATACCAAGAATAAAGCAACTCAGGCGTAAAAGTCCAACTCTAGGACTAATGGAGGGAAAAAACAGCCTTTATCTGGTGCAGAAAAAGGGCTGCCCAAAAATTGTCCCCCTTCCCAAATCACTGGGAAGTCAGGGGTTAATGCTGCCAAGCTCCGATCTAATTTGCGAGGACAAACGCTGCTTAATTAATGCAAAAACGGGCCCTCGGCTCCTGGCCAACTGCGTGGAACCCCACTTCAGCCGGGGGCAGGGCGTCTTTCAGGCACAATGGGTGAGGCGCGCACGCTCACGCGTGCGAATCACCGCCGGCGCACGCCGGGCGTCAGGCGAGCTCCGACGTGCGCCTCCTTCCCCGAGGGGGGGCCAAGTCCCTCCGTGCCGCGGACCGCGAGAGAACGCAGCCGCGTGAGAAGCAGCGATCGGGGTAAATGGGGGCCTAGCAGCGCTACACGCGCTCAAAGAAACTAATTAACTGACGCGGAGCGGGCCAGGGAAGCGCCGCTCCGAAGTCGGGAGAGAGAGGGGGAAGCCGCAGCGGCGGCCTAACAACCAGAGCAAAGACGATAATCCTGCAAACAAGGATAGATTATGCAATACACACCAAATACAAATGGCAACAATCAAAAAATAATAACGCTCTGGCGCTAATCATAACATGGGGCCTGCCTAGAGACAGAATAAGCATATAATGTAAAGAGCACTTATCTGGGCTGCGGAGCAGCAAAGAAACAGGAGGCCAGATTAGTGTCTCTATACTTTATATGCTTATTACCACTGTGATTGGTTGTTGTATTGGAGGCGTGGTTCAAAGCCTCATGGGAAATCTTGTTTTTTACCTTTGTAGTTTCACTTTCATTGGCTGCTGTTGTTGCAGTAAAGAAATGAGAAAGCATAATCAGAAGCCTCCGGTGCTGCCATAGAATTAGAACTGGGGCCGCATTTGTTAAATTGGAGACTTGAATCTTCTCCGGTTGCAGTAGTATAAACATGGGTAAAACCTTCGACGTGCAGCGTAGAGCAGAACGGGTGAAATCCAGCTATGATTGGTTAGTTTCAGCAACAGGAAACAAATGAAGCCTTTCCTGTTTTGACGTATTAGGTTTACAAGGAATGAGGTCGCCCGCATATTGGTTACTTTTTTGCAACAGGAAATGAAGGGATTCTTTCCTGTTTAGATGATTCACAAATATACTAGCCATGAGTGCGGACCATGGAGGAAATTAAGTGAAAATTTGAATTGTACGGTCGACTTGCGCGCATACTAAATATGGATGTGGACCACACAGAGAACCGGGGCGGAGTTATTAGGTCTAATGAGGTGTGTAAGGCGATTGGCTAACAGGGAATTAAAATTAAGCCTGGGCGTCCGAATCGGCTACGCCCACGGAGTAGGTGTAGTGTTGCCTCCTACACATTTTGCGTAGACAGCGTAGCCGGCAACACTACGCCCACTCCGTGTGCGTAGCCGAGTCGGCCGCCACCCGCCTCCCTCCCGCCCTCCCCTGCATACATTATTTAAGCAAACTACCCTTAATAAAACAATTTTAAAGCACTTACCGTGTCCGGGGCTCGTCCGGGGCTGCCTCTTGGAATAGCGTCCCTTCCTAGATACCAATGCGCATGCGCGGCCGCCCGCGCATGCGCATTTCTCGGGAGAAATGCGCATGCGCGGCCGCCCGCGCATGCGCATTGGTATCCATGACGACGCGATTCCAAGAGGGAGCCCCGGACGAGCCCCGGACACGGTAAGTGCTTTAAAATTGTTTTATTAAGGGTATTTTGCTTAAATAATGTATGTAGAGGCGAGCGGGAGGGAGGTGCGTAGTGGGGCTACGCGGAGTGCGGGAGTGGGCGTAGCTTCTCGCCCACTCCGCGTAGCTCCGCGGAGCCCCACTACGCCCACTACGCCCAGGGTTAATTAAAATAACCCTGCGCTCGATCGGGAAATGACGGCAGGATTAAGGTGAGATTGGGGAGCAGTTAGTACAGTACAAATAGAGGAATTTACGAGAAGGGAATCTAAATAGGCGTCTCTTGACCAATTTCAGGCAATGATTTCAGGAAGATGGATGGTGGGCCTTTGCTGACTAGAAGTGGCAGGATTTTATGGGTCTTGCTGCCGTTGAGAGGAGACGTGATAAAGAAATAAACTGAGGAACAAGGTGAGGTGGTGAGCATTGTAGTACAGTGCAATTAGAGAAAGTCAGGAGGTATGCTGGAATACCGTTATATTTTTTGTTTTGGAGTAATGAATAAGAAGGGGACCTAAACAGGTCTCTGTTGGATATTTGCAGGGAATGACTGCAGTGGTATTGGAAGTAAGGAAGGCGGACTAGAGATTTTTGCTGAGTAAAAATAAGAAGAGGTGAGATAACTATTAGGTTAATGGGTTCTTTAACCTGTGGATTCTAGTTGAGTATAGTAAATTGACAGTTGGTGCCTCTATTTTCTGGTAACAGGAGATATCTGTTTTAAAATAATCTATTTCAGAATTTGGACAATGGGGAATTGCCAGAAATGCATGTGGAGAAATAGGACTGATGGACAAACAATAGGGGAGGTAATGACATACGAATCAAACAATATTGAAGGCTATAAATTAGGGGTATGATCACTAATTTTAGGCTTTTGTACATTAATCAGGCATTGATCATAAATACGGGGATTGGGATAGGACTAAGAAGTAAAGAGCCACATCACCCATCATTTTCACGACTTGGTTACAGAATAGAGGTGAGAGGATATTATGTATTGAAATAGGAAGAATGATGGGGGTGTACAATGAGTTTCATTTGGAATTTTGGGGGCATTTAAATAGATTAGTATTTATTTTTTTATAAAGGAGGGAATGTTTAGAAACATTTGTATTATGATAATTGCAACTCAGACGTGGTAAATTGGGGTGCCTAGCAAACATTAAAGAATCATGAACATTGTGAAAATTAAATAATTATGATTATTTAGTGATCAAAAATGTTGGACGAGTCCCAAACCATCTCTTTGTGAATAGAGTCCCATTGTAACTTGTGGCATAAATAGATTGTCATTTAGGCAGGATCTTGGATTCAGTTGATTTATGTGTAGAATGGTATATAGGCAGGCTTCCAATATTGCGATGAATAATGGTTGTATAGATTGCATCATCCCAGCAATGTCCAGATGAATACCAGTCTGGCTGCCGATTCCTCGCCGAGTGAGAAGGAACTGGCAGCCCAGACTGGTATTCATCTGGACATTGCTCCAAATTCGCAGCGGATCGGCTTATTCTCGACCGCCACGCTTGAAATCCCAAAATTCTGAAGCGGCCACCTCGTACCTCCCAATTGCGGCTCGAGTTCATCTAAACCGGCCGTCCTCACAACGGAAGCTCTCGCTTGAAGAATGGCTCACATGGACGCCTAAAAGATCGCGTTTTCGCGTCCCCAACATTCCCTCCACTCGGGAGCTCAGCGCAGCCCCTTGTGCACTAATTACGACTCTCAACGCTTGGTGGCCTCGAGCCAACACCAAGGCGCATTTTTTCTGTACCAGGCAAACATTATGTTAAGTCCTGATGATGATCCCCTTAATTAGAGCCCGGGATCGAAACGTCGACCTTTCATAGTAGACCTACTTTTGATCATTGATATTAATGTATGTATGTTCTGCTCTGGGAAACACTGGTAATCTCTGATTCTGGCAGTGTCCAGTTTGCTCACTCCTCTTTTGCCTGAAGCACTTGTCTTTACCCTTTTTTCCTTTCTACCTGATTTTCTCATCTTCTAGTACGGCGCAGGATTGTGCCTTACAGCAAAACCTCCTTTTGCTGCAAAAATGTATTTCTAAATTATAAACACTTGAATCAATCATAATAAAAATTCCTTGTCCGGCTGGGTATGGAAAATATATAGCAGCCTATTGTGGTCTATATAATACAAGTGCATTATCCCTCTAAACTTTGGACCTCTGTTGCATATAATATGAACAAGTTGCAAGCATCACATTCGCCAAGCATAGCAGAGAAATAAAACTGCAACAACAGAACCCCCCCACCCCAGCCAGTGCACCAAAATTGTAGAACAAACGCCAAGCCATCCATGAGGGATTTAGTGTGATCCTTCAGGAGGTCGCGGAGGACCATCAGGAGTCTCTGTGAGGCGTAGTAAGCGGAGATATCTAGGACACGTGATCTCATTGAATTCAGTGGAGAGGAGGGACAACAGTGGCAGCCATACTTTCCGAAACATGTCTGCGGATTGTGTGAGTGTTGCCTGGATGCGCTCCATGCCTAACGTAAACCAAAGTTTATGCAGCCAACCCGTGTGAGTGGGTCTAGTGGAGGAACCGCAGAGTGACAGAATGTGTTGTGTTGCTGCCTGCATCGCAATCCCCATCTGACGCCCTCGTATGGATTTCAAGGGGAAGGTGAGCGCGTTGGGAAGGCCTAAGATGGCATATGCAGGGAAACGTGGGATTTCAGTATCAAAAGTTTATTTATATAATTCAAGACTGTAGTCCAATAATCTTTGACTTCCCGACATTCCCAGAGGAGGAGTCATGGTACCACGTTCCCCGCACCCCCTCCAGCAAAGCGTGCTACGAGCTGGGTTCCCCTTATTGAGCCTGACAGGAGTAAGATGCCAGTAAAGGGCCAATTTCACCGCCGCTTCTCTGCCCACCGTGTTACGTGTAGTGTGGGATGCCCTAAAGTATATGGAACTCCATTCCCTGGTCGACAATGTCCTCCCCAATTCTGCCTCCCAGCGTCGCTGCCCCATCGCTCGAGCCGGGGCGTCGGGGGGTGTAAGCATTTTGCAAAGGTCCGAGATAAGATGTTTGTCCGATTCCTTCGTCACCAGCCACCGCTCAAAATTGGTCATACGTCTGCTCTCCAAAGGAGCACAATCTGGGTGCATGAGCCAGTGCTTGAGTTGAAAGTATTGGAACAAGTGGGGAGAGACGACGTCGTAACACTCTGACAGTGCGGAGAGAGGGAGAAAGCCCTGTAAGTCAAAGAGATGGCCTGCCGACCTGCAGCTCGTGCCTTGCCACTGCGAAAAGGCGTGGGGGACCGTGCCCGGTAGGAATTCGGGGTAATCCAGGAGGGGGTGAGCGGGGAGGGGAAGGTCGTTAGCTCTCTCTTAACAGCAACCGTATCCCACACACGCAGAATAGTGCGGGTGATGGGAGATTTCTGGAGATATTTCGGTCAGTCTTGGCGACGGAAGAACGGGATTTTCCAGAGGGACGTCCAGGCCATTGCTCTATCTTGAAATAACCTGCGCTTTTCGGATTCCGGCCTATACCATTCCACCAACTACTGGAGTTGGGAAGCCTGGAAATACTGCTGAAGATTGGGAATCCCGAGGCCCCCCTCATCGAGGCGGCGGTATGCCAGTTGCTTGTTGAGACGCGGGCGTTTTCCCCCCCAAATGAAATGGAGAAAGGCAGATTGTAAGTTAGCAATACCTTCAGACGGAGGGGTTACCGGGATGGTCTGTACAAAACCCTGGGCAGGGCCGACATTTTCACTGCCGCGACTCGGCCCAATAAAGAAAGCGGTTGTTTAGCCCAACGCGAGAGGTCAGCTCGAAGTCTGGCTGAGAGGGTGTCGTAATTGAGGGAGACCGTTGAGTCTGTGGAAGAAGTAAGCGTAATGCCCAGGTAAGGGAGTCATGTGGTCGACTGCAGGCCTCCGTCATACGAAGCTGCGTCGGTCAGGCCTCGGGCATTCTCATCTAGAGGCAATACCAGCGACTTCCCCCTGTTGAATTTTAAAGCCAAATACGGAGCCAAAGGAGTCTATCTCCTCCAAAAATGCGGGGATAGAGCGTTCCGGGTTATCGAGAGCGGCAATAATATCCTCGGCGTAAAGGCCGATCGTATGGGGCTCCCCGCCAAAAGTGATGCAGTGGATGTTAGGGTTGTCGCGGATCTTCTGCGCCAGCAGCTCGACGTAAAGGGCGAATAAGAGGGGCGAAAGTGGACACTCTTGCCTCGTGCCTCTTTGGATTTTGAAGGGACTGGAACGGAAGCCACCCAAGCGGATCCGTGCGAAAGGGCGGTGGTAACAGCTCGCAATCCAGGATTGGAAGCGATCTCCAAGCCGAAAGCGGGCCAGCACCCGTTGTAAAAAAGTCCAGTCAACTCGGTCGAACGCTTTTTCAGCGTCAATGGCAACAAGCGCCGAATCCGATTGCTGGAACTGGGCCTTGTCGATCAAGTTTAGGATCCGCTTGTTGTTATCACTATATTGGCGGCCCGAGACAAAACCCGATTGGCCTGGTTCCAGGATCCCAGGTAGGCACGGCCCGAGACGTGCGGCTAATACCCCGGTGAAGAGCTTCAGGTCCAAATTGAGGAGAGAAATGGGGCGGAATGCCGAGCAGTGTGGAGGGGTCTTTGCCGGGCTTAGGCAGCACCACGATTTCGGCTGCCAGCATATCTGGGGGGATGGAACCCGGGCCGGTAAAGGAATTAAAGAGCCTAGTCAGGATTGGGGCCAGCAGCGAGCTAAAGGTCTTATAGAAACCGGCCGAAAAGCCGTCAGGCCCCGGAGATTTGAGAGGGCGGAGGTGGGAGATGGCTGTCAGCACCTCCTCCAGACGGATGGGAGCCTCCAGGGCGTCCACCACTCCCGGGGAGAGTGCAGTGACCTCGCTGACTCCAGATATCTGTCAATATCCTCGCTCGGGACATTCTCAGCGTGATACAGTGAGGCGTAGAAATCTCTGAATGTTTCCACGATCTTCGTCTCCCCCTCCACCGCCGCACCATTTTCGTCTCGGAGGCCAGAGATCTTCGAGTGTTGTGACTTGGCCTTCAGTGCACAGGCCAGAAGTCGGCCAGTTCTATTCCCCCCCAACGTAGTACGAGTGGCGCAGTCGGAGAGCCGCGAATTCCGCCCTATCAGTGTCTAAGCTGGCTAATTGGGCCCTGGCGGCCTTCAACTGCTTCCACACCCTCGGAGCCCCGGTACGACTGTGAACTCTCTCAAGTTCATAAACCTGGGCGGAGAGGTCCTCTCGCTGTGCTCTACGAGCCTTAGCCTCTGCTGCCGCTATGGCAATGAGGTCGCCTCGGACCACCGACTTCAGTGCTCCCCACAGAGCCGGGAGAGTTATCTCCGGCGTGTCGTTAATAGCTAAGTAATCTGTGATGCAGGAACGGATTTGTTTAGACACCTCTGGGCGTTGTAACAGGGTCTCACGTAGTCTCCATGCCCCCGGGGGGCGACCAGGGCTGGGAAGCTCGAGCAGTATTTCAACGGCATCATGATCGGAAAGAGCGGCACGGACAATGTTAACGTCAATTAGAGAAGTGGCCACATCTGAGGAACCCAGGAAGTAGTCGAGTCTGGCGTAGGTGCGATGCACGTGGGAATAAAAAGTGAATTGGGAAGCGGTGGGGTGTTTGGTCCTCCATAAATCTACCCAGCCCCGCTCATGTAGCCAAGCCTTACCTGCGTTAGACAGGGCGCCCCCGTCTCCATACCTGTGCCCAGACCTATCCACATGAGTATTGAGCACTAGATTGAGGTCTCCTCCAAGGAGCAAGAGAGGGTCAGGGGACTGAAGCGTCTCTGAACGGGCACTTTTCATGAAGGGCTCCTGACCTGTTTTAGGGGCGTAAAAGGAGTCAATGGTGAGTTGTCGATCACCAATGTAAAAGTTGTAAGCAAGGAGTCTACCCTTGATTTCCCCCACCTTATCCCCCACCCGTCCTCGAAAGTGCCTAGAAACCAGAATGGCCACCCCTGCCTTCTTCGATGGAAGTGAGGAGAAAAACTGCTGTGGAAAAGCGCGAGAGCGCATTCTATGCCAGTCTTTCGTTAGTAAGTGGGTCTCCTGAAACAAGCAAATCCCCACCCCTAAGGTCTCTAGGTAAGAGATCACTGCCCTCCGCTTGATGGGATTGTTCAGGCCTTTCACGTTAAGGGTCAGCACTTTCAGAACAGAATTAGTCATTACAAATCAGGTAAAGGAGAGGCGCTGCATAAGGACGGTAGCGCCGCACCCTGAAACAAGGAAAAGTGCGACCAACCCAGATTGAGGAACCCCCTGAGGAACCCCCTGTGACACACCAGCTGCCCTAACCCCTCCCACCCCACCCAGCACCCCCCAAACCCCCCTGTCCCATCCCAACAAGCCCCAGCCCCTGCTCCCCCACTCCCCCTTCCCTCCCAGTGCCCACCCTAACCCCAACCGCAAACTCCCCATCAGTCAAAATAGTCCTGGACCAGTCAAGTCCCGTGGCAGGCCCATGGAATAAAGCAGTAAAGGGAAACGTGGCACTGGCAACCCCAGCGGCCCCCCACCCTGCCCCAAGCAGACCCGCTTGATGACGAAGCTAAACGTAGAACCCCCCCCAAGCATGAGGAAGAGACTTAGTCTTGTGACGCCTTGTCTCTGGCCTGCTCCTGCGCTACCGCCATCGGATCAGGCCTGCTTGATGCCCTGGATGGCCGCCTGCGTCGCATTCACTGCTAGCCCTCCCCTGTGGAGCGGGAGGGCCTTCCCTGTGAGGGTCTACTTGCATCTTCGCTGCCTGCCGAGTCCTCCGCCATGTCTATCCCCAACAGGGCGCCCATGTCCTTCAAAGACCTAAGCTGCTGCAGCACACCATTCCACTTGAAAACTAGGCAAAAGGGGTGACCGCATGAGTAGGGGATCCCCTTCTCAGTCAGGAATGCAGTGGCGATTTTGAAGGCCCTTCTCTTTTGCATGGTAATAGCGGATAGATCCTGATAGAGAGCCACTTGCTGTCCCTGATTTGCAGAAAAACTCAGCAAAATTCCTCAGAGTGCCGCAGGCGGAGTATATTTTTTATTTATTAAACCCTTGGCTGTGGCGCTAATTCCGCTGCAGCGCTGGAGGGTGGGGGGATGAGAGCGGCGCTGCCATGATCGTGACAGAACCACGCCACCATGAGTCACGGGCGAGCTGTGCTCATGACGGCTTGGTTCCGTCACAACTCCGCCCACTCACTAATTCGCCCGGTCAGGCGGGGAATCAGTGCCACGTGGGCGGAGCGGCCGCAGCATGACGGAACCACATCGCCCGTGGCTCATGACGACGTGGTTCCGTCATAAGCAGCGGAGCGGTTAGTGATCAATTTCATGTCAGCCTGAAGAAATTCACAAACTCCTATTCTATCTGCAGTTCATAACATTGGTCACTAGATGTCTCTGTTGCATCAAATACATGAGATTTCAGCTACAGGTTTGAGGTTGGTACCTACAAGAGGTGTAATCTTCTACACGTACATGTGTTAACTATTAAAGTAACTTTACTTCCTGCATATTCTGTAAAAATGTTAAAGAACAGAAACTCACCCACTTTTAAACGGCGGTGTTTGGTTTGGAAATGCCAAGACCCACAACATTTAACAGGGCACTGGTCAGATCTATGCTATCCATATGTAGAAGAGAAGTTAAGTGGCTCACAGAGGACACATTCTCTTAATTTCTTAAATCTTAACAGGACGCTGAAGTGCCGAGTGATGCACTGCAGATTTAGTTGCAGGCACAGCACCGCATTCACCAGTGGCAAGAGAAGGTGGCTAAGAAGACGGATTTTTTAGCAGCCCTTCAGTGGAAAATAAAGGGCGCAAGGCAGACCACGAGATACCATTTGCATCGCATGCAGCAGATGGTAGTAAAGGAGAAGAAACAGTGCGCTGGACAATAGTCCTGCAGGCTGATGCAATGCAGCACTACACTCGAGGGCGCTTAACAACCGCACTGCGCCCATTCCCGGAACCGTACCATACCCGTGTACCTGTATTACTACACACAGCCAAGAGTCATTGTTTTTGTGGTGGTTGTTGGCCGCAGTTTTATTACTCATTACATGTGTCATGTTTGTACAACTCCCCTGGACACCTTCTCAGGCCGGGGTCATAAATCATTATCATACATTATCACAATTGGTTATCGCTCAGTGTCATTTGGACATCATAAATCATGGGTTTTATTTCATCAGGAATCATAAATCATTATGTCACAAATCTGTCATCACTTTGTAGTCATAAATCGCTCTGCCTGATCATCATAAATCAGCCACCATAAATCATGGTCATAAATCATTGGGATGTCATAAATCATTCTGTCACAAATCAGTCATTTTGTTTTCATGCATCATTCTGCGTGGGCATCATAAATCATAAGCCATAAATCATCAGCTGGCCATAAATCACTGGTTTGTCTTTTGCTCATTTGCATATCCTAGGTTCGTAAATCACCCTGACTGCTTGTAGATTGTTCTTTGTTGTTTTCTACGCCCCTTTGCATGTGAAGGTAGCCTTTTCCCGGAGCCAGGCCACAACTCTCTACCTTGCTAGTCTCTCCTTTGCCCTGCCATCTGGCGGGGGCAGGGCTGCGAGTGCCATCTCCGTTTGCTACCCCGATTTTTGTCAGACGTACTCACCCAGCCATGAGGCATCCCAGAGTGAGTTGCCCTCCTTCTACACACCGCCCTGTCGGTGTGTTTCCATAACCAAACCAATACACCTTTTGTTTCTGCCCCTTTTGATTGGATTTGCGCTCTCTTTGCACTCTCATTGCATGGGGGTAGCCTCTTCCTGGAGTTGGGTCTCAGCTGGCTACCTGGTTGGACTCTTTTGTGCCCTGCCGTCCGGCGGGGGCTGGGCTGCGAGTGCCGTCTCCATTTGCTACCCCATCTTGTTAGATCACTTCACTCAGCCGAGAGGCATCCAAAAGTGTGTGGCCTTACTCCCACACACTGCCCGGTGTCTTTCCATCACCAATCGTTGCACCCTTAGTTCTTTTTGTCCCTGTCAGCACTGCAATGCTGCTGTTGTAGGTGTGGGTGGGTGGGACTCAAAAACCATTGGTGCCGCTCCCCCAGCTCCCTGATGAAACAGGTGAGCTGCCCAGGGGGAGCATCGCCTTATATCCCCCTCCCCCCTTCCTTCTTCTCTTTGTTCTTGGGGAGGGGGAGGAGAGGCCCTCAGGCGCTTTTCGCCACGCGGCAATTCCTGGCGGCGCTAACCTGCGCAAACTGGATCCGTTCCTTGTGGGCTCGGGCGGCTGTTAAGCCGCCAGCCCTCGAGGCCCCCTTCGGGGGCGGCCTCTACTATAACAGCCACACTGCATCCATTCTCAGAACCGTACCATACCCGTGTACCTGTATTACTACACACAGCCAACAGTCATTGTTTTTGTGGTGGTTGTTGGCCGCAGTTTTATTACTCATTACATACGTCATATTTGTACAACTCCCCTGGACACCTTCTCGGGCCCGGGTCATAAATCATTATCATACATTATCACAATTGGTTATGGCTCAGTGTCATTTGGACATCATAAATCATGGGTCTTATTTCATCAGGCATCATAAATCGTTCTTTCACAAATCTGTCATCACTTTGTTGTCATAAATCGCTATGCCTGATCGTCATAAATCAGCCACCATAAATCATGGTCATAAATCATCGGGATGTCATAAATCATTCTGTCACAAATCTGTCATTTTGATGTCATAAATCATTCTGCATGGGCATCATAAATCATCAGCCGTAAATCATCAGCTGGCCATAAATCACTGGTTTGTCTTTTGCTCATTTGCATATCCTAGGTTCGTAAATCACGCGGACAGCTTATAGATAGTTCTTTGTTGTTTTCTACGCCCCTTTGCGTGTGGGGGTAGCCTTTTCCTGGAGCCAGGCCACAACTCTCTACCTTGCTAGTCTCTCCTGTGCCCTGCCGTCTGGCGGGGGCAGGGCTGCGAGTGCCGTCTCCATTTGCTACCCCGATTTTTGTCAGGCGTACTCACCCAGCCATGAGGCATCTCAGAGTGAGTTGTCCTCCTTCTACACACCGCCCTGTCGGTGTGTTTCCATAACCAGACCAATACACCTTTTGTTTCCGCCCCTTTTTGTTGGATTTGCACTCTCTTTGCGCTCTCATCGCATGGGGGTAGCCTCTTCCTGGAGTTAGGCTTCAGCTCGCTACCATGTTGGACTCTTTTGTGCCCTGCCGTCCGGCGGGGGCTGGGCTGCGAGTGCCGTCTCCATTTTCTACACCCTCTTGTTAGACCACTTCACTCAGCCGTGAGGCATACAAAAGTGAGTGGCCTTACTCCCACACACTGCCCAGTGTGTATCCATCGCCGATCGTTGCACCCTTAGTTCTTTTTGTCCCTGTCAGCACTGCAAAGCTGCTGTTGTAGGTGTGGGTGGGTGGAACTCAAAAACCATTGGTGCCGCTCCCTCAGCTCCCTGATGAAAAGGGTGAGCTGCCCAGGGGGAGCACCGCCTTATATCACTCTCCCCCTTTCCTTCTTCCCTTTGTTCTTGGGGAGGGGGAGGTGAGAGCCTCAGGCACTTTTCGCCACGCGGCAATTCCTGGCGGCGCTAACCTGCGCAAACTGGATCCGTTCCTTGTGGGCTCGGGCGGCTGTTAAGGCGACAGCCCTCGAGGCCCCCTGCGGGGGCGGCCTCTACTATAACAGCCGCACTGCGCCCATTCTCTGAACCGTACCATACCCGTGTACCTGTATGACTACACACAGCCAACAGTCATTGTTTTTTTGGTGGTTGTTGGCCGCAGATTTATTACTCATTACATACATCATATTTGTAAAACTCCCCTGGACACCTTCTCGGGCTGGGGTCATAAATCATTATCATACATTATCACAATTGGTTATGGCTCAGTGTCATTTGGACATCATAAATCATGGGTCTTATTTCATCAGGCATCATAAATCATTCTGGCATCACTTTGTTGTCATAAATCGCTCTGCCTTATCATCATAAATCAGCCACCATAAATCATGGTCATAAATCATCGGGATTTCATAAATCGTTCTGTCACAAATCTGTCATTTTGTTGTCATAAATCATTCTGCATGGGCATCATAAATCATCAGCCATAAATCATCAGCAGCCCATAAATCACTGGTTTGTCTTTTGCTCACTTGCATATCCTAGGTTCCTAAATAGCGCTGACAGCTTATAGATTGTTCTTTGTTGTTTTCTACGCCCCTTTGCGTGTGGGGGTAGCCTTTTCCCTGAGCCAGGCCACAACTCTCTACCTTGCTAGTCTCTCCTGTGCCCTGCCGTCTTGCGGGGGCAGGGCTGCGAGTGCCATCTCCGTTTGCTACCCCGATTTTTGTCAGGCGTATTCACCCAGCCATGAGGCATCCCAGAGTGAGTTGCCCTCCATCTACACACCGCCCTGTTGGTGTGTTTCCATAACCAGACCAATATACCTTTTGTTTCCTCCCCTTTTGGTTGGATTTGTGCTCTCATCGCATTGGGGTAGCCTCTTCCTGGAGTTAGGCCTCAACTCGCTACCATGTTGGACTCCTTTGTGCCCTGCCGTCCGGCGGGGGCGGGGCTGCAAGTGCCGTCTCCATTTGCTACCCCCTCTTGTTAGACCACTTCACTCAGCCGTGAGGCATCCAAAAGTGAGTGGCCTTACTCCCACACACTGCCCGGTGTGTATCCTTCGCCAATCGTTGCACCCTTAGTTATTTTTGTTCCTGTCAGCACTGCAATGCTGCTGTTGTAGGTGTGGGTGGGTGGGACTCAAAAACCATTGGTACCGCTCCCCCAGCTCCCTGATGAAAAAAGGTGAGCTGCCCATGGGGAGCGTCGCCTTATATCCCCCTCCCCCTTTCCTTCTTCCGTTTGTTCTTGGGGAGGGGGAGGAGAGGGCCTCAGGCGCTTTTCGCCATGCGGCAATTCCTGGCGGCGCTAACCTGCGCAAACTGTATCCGTTCTTTGTGGGCTCGGACGGCTGTTAAGGCCCCAGCCCTCGAGGCCCCCTTTGGGGGCGGCCTCTACTATAACAGCCGCACTGCGCCCATTCCCGGAACCTTACCATACCCGTGTACCTGTATTACTACACACAGCCAACAGTCATTGTTTTTGTGGTGGTTGTTGGCTGCAGTTTTATTACTCATTACATACGTCATATTTGTACAACTCCCCTGGACACCTTCTCGGGCCGGGGTCATAAATCATTATCATACATTATCACAATTGGTTATAACTTTGGGTAATTTGGACATCATAAATCATGGGTCATAATTCATCAGGCTTCATAAATCATTCTGTCACAAATCTGTCATCACTTTGTTGTCATAAATCGCTCTGCCTGATCGTCATAAATCAGCCACCATAAATCATGGTAAAAAATCATTGGGATATCATAATTCATTCTGTCACAAATCTGTCATCATTTTGTTGTCATAAATCGTTCTGCTACGGCATCATAAATCATCAGCCATAAATCATCGGCTGGCCGTAAATCACTGGTTTGTCTTTTGCTCATTTGTATATCCTAGAGTCGTAAATCACCCTGACAGCTTGTATATTGCTCTCTGCTGTTTTCCACGCCCCTTTGCGTGTGGGGGGTAGCCATTTCCCAGACTCAGGCCACAACTCGCTACCTTGCCAGTCTCTCCTGTGCCCTGCCATCCGGCGGGGGCTGGGCTGTGAGTGCCAACTCCATTTACTACCCCGATTTTTGTCAGGCGTACTCACCCAGCCGTGAGGCATCCCAGAGTGAGTGGCCCTCCTCCTACACACTGCCCTGTCAGTGTGTTTCCATAACCAAACCTATACACCTTTTGTTTCTGCCATGCTGCCAGGGAGGCTTCCGTCTTCCTGTGGCTCCCCCTACCCTGTGTCGTCTCTACGCGCCTCCGTTGCTCTTCTGTGGGCCTGCCCATGCTGGAGTACCACTCAAGCGCTAGGATACCCACCTCTAGGTGTATCTCTGGGATGCTGACGTCTGGTAAGCTCTGATGGCAATCTTCCTCACAACGGCATGGTGTGCTCTGCTCCGTCCTTGTTGTTCGGATGTATGACGGTACAACGCGTCCCTTTACAACGAGTCCCTTTACGACGCAGTTTTAACAACACAAGTCGTTACAATGACTTGCATTGGGGGGCGTTGATAGTGAATAGTTTAATTTACTATTCCAACACCAGTCCCCGTGGATAGTAGGGAAGGTGTTGGATAGTAAATTAAACTATCCCCTATCCTAGAGCGCCCTCCAGCAAAAGTCATTGTAACGACTTTCGTTGTTAAAACTGCGTCGTAACGGTACCGCGTTGTAGCAGTTCCGTTGTAAAGGATGTTTCCCTGTTGTTCTGTTGTGGCACCCTTGTGTCCAGTTTGGAGTCTTACAGCACTGCCTCCTCTCACCATGGGTCATACATGAAAATAAAAAATTGGGACACAGTCAGATGCCGCTTGTGGTGGCGTAATACAACATACGTTACTTACATGACCTCCTCTACCCTGATAAGTATCACATTATCCTTGTTGCTTTCTTTTACCACATAACTGTGCGTTTTGTTGTGGTACTTTCACATTGGACATTTTCTTTACATCCTGTCCACTGCACTGTCATTATTTTTATTTTTTGGGGAAATCCATTGCAATAATGTGAGTCAATCTTTGCACTGTGCTCCCGCCGCCCCTCTCCTCTCAGCGGAGATATTCACCTTGTAATGTAAGAACGCATGTCCGTTCAGGAGCCTGGCATATCTAGCTCAACTACTGCCCAAGCCCCTGGCATGTACATGCCTTTTCCACATAGTCCATATATATACGTAAATTCAAAGTCACTCTCCTACATGATCATGCCTTATCCACATAGTCCATATAGATATAAATTCGGATTCACTCTCTTACTCTGCACCCACCCTCCCTTGGTCTGCCAATCCATAATACTGTCCTGGCTTATGCTTAACCAACTCCGTCATCCCACTCCGGAGGGTTTCGGGTTACATACCCCCCTCCACTGCTGCCAAGGTTTTAGATTGCTTACTTGTGACATTTTCTTAATTTCCGTAAATTGTGAGTAGTATTTAATGATTATCAGAGCAACCAGATCTACCGCTGCTGCCAGGCGCCAGAAACTAAAGTGCTCTTGTAACCTGAACGAAGGGATCGTGAAGCTATGCATGGGACTGCCACGTTGTGAATAAATCAGGTGTGTTGTTTTACAGCCATTAAACATACTCTGATCAGAGCCTTTCCGCGCCAACTAACAGTGTACAAAAAGAGTTTTCATAGGCAGTCCTAACATGAATTAAAGGTCGCGACAAAAGGCTGCTCCCACTGCAATACGTGCTGACTGCTTACAGAGTCTCTGGCTTGTTGCATCGCCCCCATCTAGTGGGAACTGAATGCTGACAATCTAGAACGAGAGATCTCCAAATATAAGGCTGTTGTGTTTAACAGTAGGTGGTCACTGTTTTTGCAAATGACAACTTTTGGTTTGGACGCTATTTGTACTGTAAATTGGCCCTTTCACATCCCCTCCTCCCACTGAATTACAATGAGTGGCAATTTATAATTAACTGTCGGACATTCATATATGATTCACAGTGTGTTCTTTCTCATTCGGACTAGCCTGTTTTGCTATGGCAAAGCAAGTGATTTTGTAAACTGAAGAGGCTGTTACTATAAAAGGCTTAATACGGCGGTCCTATGTTTCTTTTTCTCACCATGGATTACCATTGTGTTTGTAGATAGATCACAAAGGCTGTTGTGAAAGAGTCATTTCGGTTTTTTTTTAATCATCATCAATATGGAACAGTGATGCCACCTGCGGTATTAGCTCCCTATATGTAGGTTAAACAAATCCTAAACAATATTGCTAAGGCAAAATCACTGGCACAGAAGTGTAGAAAAATTAATCTTAAAGAGGTTTGTAAAGTCCCTGCATGGCGAACAGAAAGAAAGAAAATGAATTTGTCTCATTGACTCGAAAAGGAAGCCAGAGTTCAATAGAGCAGAGCGGATTACCATGCCCGGTATTTCTCAGTCACAATCTTTGATCTGGGCTGAGCTCAGTTAAAAGCAAGTTTAAATATTTCCATGTTAAGACTTTTCCTGAACCTTATTCACAACAGGTCTACATATCTAACACGCCTCCTGGCAACTTCATTGCCAGGCTTATAAAGTGCCAGACTCTGCTCTCGCAAGGAAGAACGTTAATCACCGTTCCCTGGAAATTGTTTCCTGAAGATTGCTGGGGCACGGTAAGGGCAGCAGGGCTTTTTTTTAAAATATAAATTGACAACACAGGCACCCCCGAGCCTGGTCAGCACCCGGTGCGGTCGGACCGCCCTAGAGCTGGTCCTGAGCTGAGCAGCATGCGTGCAAGCCGTGCATCCATGACCTGTTCAGTCTAAATTGATAAGAACGTAACTTTTCTTATTCACTTGGCCCGAAGGTACCAGGGCGCTTTACATGAGCCCTGTTTGTGTTACATGCTGCGGGCATTCTTTGTTAGGCACGGGGATATCAAGTGATTTTGCAGAGGCTGCACACATAGGGGACTAGAGAGTCGGCGCCACAACGATCGCCATGCCCTTCCCGGGACAATCCAGTTTGCGGCCGGTTTTTGGCATGCAGAGAGACCAGGCGCGAAGAAAACACCCTGCCTCGCCTCCCCCACCCATGGTGGCCGCCAAAGAGGCGACGCCCTCCCGGCCAACGGGGGCCCGGGCGACATACAAACCCCCCAATGGGCAAGGACATCTACAGGCGGGGTGACATGGGGGGATATAAGGTTGGCTCCTAGTTCACGGACGGAGCGAGAGAGCAGCACCTACACAAGAATCTTTTTCCAGAATGGGGAGAGTGTGGCCACCGCACCAGGTAGAGCTGGGAGTGACTTATTTTCCTTGCTTTAACAAGAAGCAGACCACGCCTGGTGTGGGTGGTAGGGAGCTCGTTCATATCCCGGATGCAGACCTGGTGGCGGCAAGGGGGCCACAAGACGAAGGGGGGACCAGCCGTCATGTGCATTCGGTGGTTCAGGCAACTGGGAATGAGATGGGAACAGCTGCCAGCAACCCTCAGAGACCTGCGAGCGGACGCGTTATGGCACCCGGATGTACTGATCATACACCTAGGTGGCAACAATTTGGCAAGACTCGGGAGGAGAACACTACTTCACGACATACAGAGGGAACTCATGGAAGTGGCCAGAGCATTCAGGAATTCGGCAGGGCAAACGGTCTGGCGACGGTCAGGCACAGGCTCATCCACACGGGCCGCCCGGAATTGTATGCCAAAGACGGAGTACACCTGATGAACAAAGGCATGGGGGTGTTCTGGAACAACCTCTGGGGTGCCATGTCTTTGGCGTGTTGCTAGTGACAGGACACAGGGCGTAGTTAGGGTGGGAGCTGCTGGGAGACGGAAGCCTCCCAGACGGCGTGGCAGAGAACTACGTGGATAATGGTTGGTAAGGAGGCACACCGGAGCGAGGTGTGCCAGAATGGGACCACTAACCTTGGGATGCCTCACGGCTGGACGAGCTGGCCTAAGGGCAGCGGGTAAGACCACGCACTTTCAGATGCCTCACGGCTGGGTGAGGCGGCCAACCAAAGAGGGGGGGGAGCAAATGGAGATGGCGCTCGCAGCCCAGCCCCCGCCGGATGGCAGGGCACACCATGACGACAGGAGAGATGCAAGGAAGTCTGGCTAAAAACCAACTGGGTAGGTGACGTCCAAGGAAGGAAATCCCCGACCTGTCTCCCCTATAGCTAAACTAGGTAGCTCCATCGGGCATCAGAACAAAATAGCTAGATCTCAATTGACGAGGGAAAATTTGTAGATAAACAGGGTGGGGGCTAGGACAGGTGAGGGCAGAGGTCATTAGCAGGAAAATGGAGAAGAGTAGAGCGGGGAGGGGTAGTGCACAGGACGGGCCACACAGGCGCACATGGGTAGATGTAGGATCGCCATAAATCAGGAGGAAGAGGAGGGCAGGTCAAATGAACAGGGCTAAGCGAAATACAGTTGCAGGAGTCCAACCGGGGAAATGGGTAGTAGAGCCCCCGGAAAACGCTGCTAGTTTGGTGTAAGTTTCCATGGATCAGCTTTGAATCATTCTAAAAGTGGTTCCTTTCCTTCTCAGGCGCCCTATAAGATCCAGCCGGCTAGGGGGTCAGCGAAGTCCCGGCTCCAGCGACGAGTAGTTCTATTCCATGGAGGGCTGCCTCAAGTCCCCCAGGCTGCAACACACAAGAGGATGGGGGCCCTAGGCTGGGCGCAGGTCGCTGGGGGGCAAGAACACTCAGGAGTCAATGCCACCAGACCGCCCAGCGCAGGGGGACATCACCACTGCGGCGCCCCGTCTAGTCGAAAATACCGCCGTGGTCCTTCTGCCGTGAGAAGGTGCCCATTCAGCAGGGGCAGAGAGAACAGCCCGGGTAGATATGTAGAAGCGCGGTTGGCGCCCAGCGAATGAGGAGGGGTGTCCTAAGGGACAGTAATGTCGCAGTGCTGAGGAGCAAGTACAAGCAACCAGAGAACTACACCGATAATGGTAAGTAAGGAGGCACACCGGAGGGAGGTGTGCCAGAATGGGACCACTAACCTTGGGATGCCTCATGGCTGGGCGAACTGGCCTAAGTGCAGCGGGTAAGACCACTCACTTTCAGATGCCTCACGGCTGGATGAGGCAGCCTACCAAAGAGGGGGGGTAGCAAACAGAGATGGCACTCACAGCCCAGCCCCCGCCGGATGGCAGGGCAAAACAAGAGTCGGAAAAGGTAGCGGCTCATGGCCTAACTCCGGGAACAGAAGCTACTCCCTCCCCGCGCAATGAGAGCACAAACCCACCCTACCAAAGCAAACGACCCGGAAGGGCCAAGAGAGACTAAATGAAAAAAGTTACAAAGTATATGCGTTATGTCGTTGTATTCCTAAATAAACTGCGGCCAACAAATGACCACCACAAGACAAACGTGTACGTTGGTTCTTTTGCACAATGAGGAAAACAGTATGGGGGAAATGTGCGGATGGGGAGGAATGGGGCAGAGTGCGAGAGTTATGCCCAGCCTCAGGGGGTGTTCAGCGGCAATGCCACTACTTGAAAACCCGTTCCCAGATGCGGGATCCCCCGCCCTAGCCGTTAGGCCACTTCCCCCCACGTGGTATTAACACTCTTAAGATGGACCCATTCCCCCTCCGCAAGCATACGTTATTTTTTTTTCTCCGTTGTTTTGTTAGGTGCGTGGCGCTGCCGAGATTTGCCAAAAATCCCAGAAAGCGAACCGATGCCAGGGATCCAACCCTGTTCCCCCACTCCCAAGTCGGCAGCTGTGACCATACGGCCACAACCTCTACTGTCCTTCCTTTGGTGTCCCCGTTTCCACCGCTCTGTCCTAACAACTGATTTGGCCACCGTTTATTTTTCTTTTAGGGTGTCAGTTGCCTCTGTGTGCTTTTCCCTTTAGCTGCGCCGAATACTCGTCTGCTTTTGAGTCGCCGCATTTTCGCTAAAGTACTGCGACATAACTTTCGAAGCTTTGACACAATGGTGTGTAACTGCCTTTTTCTCACAGGGATATGTATAGCGCACACAATTAATTGTGGGATCTTTACAAATCTGCCTTCTATCCTCGTGGTCATCCAATTACCAATTCAGCTATAGAGTAAACATGTAAACAGCTGAATATCTCTAAAAACTAGGACCTTTTGTATTCTGGACTGAATTCAGTGTGTTGGCGTGTGAGCAATAAGGCTATTGTGAATACTTCATCAAAGCTGCCTTGTTCTCCAGTTCACAAATTCTCAAAACCTGAGCGCTACATGTTTTGTGCTTTGGGGAGTTAAAATCCCTTTAACTATCATTTTTATATATCCCCTTGTACTACCAGTAATTGTGAAGTTTGTAATATGAGCACATCACACTTATTCAATAAATTGTGCACGTTTTCATTGATGTGATCACCAGCCCTGGCGGTAATACCAGATCCTCTTCCCAATAGCACATTCTCAGCGGTGAGCGTTTACTCGCTGAGCTATCCTGTCAGCCACCTTCAAATGCAATTAAACTACGAGAAGTTGCAACCTGGCGGCAGTGCATAGTCCGTTCATTCTTTGACTGGCCAGAACCTACAGTTGACCCCAGGCTATTCCAAGCCCCACACGCATGCGCAGCAGTTACATAGAGTGGATGAGCCTGACCCAAGCAACAGCTCGATCTGACCGTACTTTCCGGGATCCACAACCCTTGTCTGCGCCCGCTCCCGCCTTCTTGCAGCTAGTGCACAAACCACCTTGCCACCACTGCTGTCCCGTTTTGCCCGGTTTGTAGCCCGAGCTGAGAGCCTCCTCTGCCGATGTCTGGGAGAGCTAGGGATCATGCCTCGGGCCTCCGGTCCTGAGCTCTGATGTCTGGGAGGGCTGGGGGTCATGCATCGAGCCTCCGGTCCTGAGCTCCAACGTCTGGGAGAGCTGGGGGTCATGCATCGAACCTCCGGTCCCATCTCGCCTTGGCCCTTCAAGTTCCAGCAGTGCTGCCTCCTGGTAGCCAGTGGGGGTAACCACAGTGGGGGATGGCTCAATCCTTGGAGGCTTGGGAGTGTAGCACCAAGGCGGACCCCATGACTCGCCAGTAATTACTTTCTGCCGCCACTTAGCCTCAAACTCAGTTACATAGCTCCAAAGTGGGCAGCATTTGCCCCAATGCCACACACCCAAAAACCGTTGGTGCCGCCCCCCAGCTCCCTCATGAAAAAGATGAGCTGCCCAGGGGGAGCGTCGCCTTATATTCCCCTCCCCCTTTCCGTCTTCCCTTTGTTCTTGGGGAGGGGGAGGAAAGGGCCTCGGGCGTTTTTCACAGTGCGACACTTCCTGGAGGTGCTAACCTGTGCAAACTGGATCCGTTTCTTGTGGGCTCTGGTGGCCGTTAACGGCGTTAAGGCACCGACCCTTGAGGTCCCCTCCGGGGGCGGCCTCTTCTAAACAAGAAGCACGACTGCTGTGTGGAGGAGAGCAGACACAGCCACTCTGAGGTGGATGGAGTCTGCTGTCATACACTACAGCTCAGGCATTGATTTATTATCTCGGCACTGACAAACTCCTGCGCTGCACGGCTTGAACCCAAGCTGTCTCCACAGTCAGTATTTAGGGATATGCTCTTTCAAAACGAGGCCTGAAACACCCAGACAAGCGATCTTCAAGTATATCTAAAAGAGGCTTGAGAAGCAGGTTTTAAATAATAGATGTGCCAGGATTCAGAACGTGGCTGCGTTCCAAGCCTCGTTCTGAATGCCAACACATTTATTATTTGAATCCTGCTTCTCAAGCTGCTTTTGATAGCTTGAATGTAGCTTGTCTGGGTGGTGTCTTCAGGGTATGGGGTGGCACTAAACTCTGCAACTCTGTGACTTGCAGAGTTTTTGCAGTGCCCAAAACTCTGCAACCTCTGCCAGTGGAGCGGAGTTTGCCGCCCAGCCTTAATCATGACATCAAGGCATACAATGCAGACTGTTAGATTAGGAACAGAATACATACATTTCCAAATTTCATTGTACATGAATCACCATACGGTATTCCAGACCCGCCTCCGATTCCGTCCCCTCGAGGCATGGGAAAGCAGTGCAGCAAGGGAGAGCCCAAGGTATGTCAAATGACTATCTGTGAAATTCCAGAGCTTGGCGCTCCTGTAAGGTGGTTTACTCGGAGCTAGCAGGGCTTTCCCGGCCCTTAGTCAACTTCCCACGCGGTGCCTCTGTTGAAAACGTACCTTGAATGCCACAAATCCAGACTAGCCATCCCCTGAGCGCTCAGGAATACACCCACCTGCCTTCAGGAACCAGGGGTGACCTTGCTTTGTCTACCAGGCCTAAATGAGAAAAAAGGCAGCTGCCCACGTTCAAGCAGTGCAGCCGCACAACAGCCTCTGTTTCCCCCACAACTGCCCCGGGGTACTCGGCCAGTCCCAGGACAACTCAGCACGGCAACGCCTATTTAGCAGCTCCTGTCTTACCTTGGTTCAGCGGCCTCCGTAAGGGAGCATGGGAACCAGGCTGGGCATCCCTCACTTTATAGAGGTGGCCTCAGTGGTCAGAAAGTCAGAACCCAGGATTCCTGGAACCGGTTTGAGAATTCCTGGTCAGGGAGTTTCTTCTTTGTTTGGCTTGTGGTGTGAGCGTGGCCTGGTAGGTCAACTCGAGTTGTGGAAGTGATACGCAGCTGAGGGAGGTGCCAATTTGCTCAGAGCCTCAGCTACGAGAACAGGTGCCTGTGCCCAGGAGGCACAGGGCAGGGTGCACTTCTGGCGGCACACAGGTTATCAATACACTAACTAGTACCTAGGAGTCAAAACATCAAATGGGTCATTCACCATGGACAACAAACCTAATACCATACAAATAACACCAGTGGGAACACACCATGCAGACCTTAGTGTGATAATAGCCGAGTAAAGACTCAAGGGCATATGAAACAGTTCCCATCAGAAGCCACACTGTACTGCCCTCTTTTGCATCATTTGGGTTCTCCTAGCCCAGGAGACAAAACCAAACGGCCGGTCAGTTGTTACCGTGACCGATTGTAAATGAAAAGAATGTTGGAGGGAAGTATTATATAAATTTACAAGTGTTTATATGGCAACTGAAAAAAGCAGTGTAAGGTGAGGAAAGTGAATAGTGAAGGATATTAAAATTAGATGAACTGGGTAGAAGCAAGTAATTTATTAGTATCTCCCAGACCCCAAAGCTAAAAGACAGGTGCAAACACGGATTTGAAATAATATCCGCGGTCAGTAGTGGTCAACATGTTTCTGCATATATAGAAAAAAGGTTTCATGCATTCTTCAGGACCCGTTGTTTATAAACTACTGCTTTTCGTGAAAAAATTGATAAAAGATATCACCTGAAATATCCAGGTCATGTGCTCAACCACGTACTGTTACCGCACCGTACCAAGGAAAAGATGTCCACAGGAACAACATAGATGAACAACGGAGAAACATAAATATGTCATAATCCATGAGGTTTTAATCTTTTGTTTTAGATATAACCTTTCATTCATAGCGTCCCAGTCGCACACACTAGGGATTATATTCAATCCAAGTCACTCACCCATTTGTGGTGGTTGAGGCGCTTCACCCCACCTGGCTACAGCTCAGGTATAAGGAGCACCGCTCTAAAGCAAAAAAATTAGAAAAAGGAGGATGACAATCATGGCTTAGTTGTTAATCTCCATACAGCTGTATTGGGTGCTGATTGGATTGTATCTCAAGGCTTATTTGTAATGTTCACTGCTTTTACTGATATAAAAACTAGATTAACCTATGTAGTCATAAGTTTTGTGCCAAAAGGGGGGTCTTGATCACATCAAAACTTATGATATTGGTAGCGCTCGCCTTCGTGTTACAGAGCGCAGCCAAATGACACCCAGAGCAGAGGACACGATTGTGCTTCTTCCTGCATCTCTGCTATACATGTGTTTAGTCAATAACCATTGAAGGCTCTACATATAATATAGCGCGTATGAGCAGACTTCAGCATTAGGCAAAACCTGAATAGCTCAGCCCATGGTGTAAGAAGGGCAAAGCACGCGATCTGCAGCGCTCAAACTAGCCCGTATGAGCTAGTCTGAGCAGTGACCTCCCCGCACCCGATATGTTCTTTTAGTGCGGAAAGGCCGCATCCCAGCGTGTTAGGGGCACAAATCTTTCGACGGGGCTTACCTCTCCGTCGGTGTCTCCTGGCAGTCGTCCGAACTGTCTGGGGGGGCACCGGCTGTAAAGCTCACGCCGTGTTTATGCGGTTGTTAGAGGGTTCAGTCACGTGATCGGCGCTACGTCGGTCAGGTGATTGATATGCTTATCGGGATTTGTAGTTCTACTCCCGTAATTTTGTAGTTCTACAAGATGTAAATCGCCACAGCCCCATGTTTGATGTTGTTATATCAATACGCCCAATACGGAAAATACAAAAAACATATTTACCGCAATCTATCTTTTCGTTCGTTGTTTTCATGTTAGTTATTAAAAAAGGTCTATCGTACCTGTCTGCATCTAAACATATAACCATTTACCACCTTATACTATACCTATTTTACCACTCATGTGTGTTAATTGGATATAATACGAATTCATATTTATATCCATTAGATCCAATGTTTATTATTTGTTAATTTACTCGCGCTCATTCTATGCATCAAGTGTATTGGCCTCATGTCAATATATATATACGATCCGTTCTCAAAGTATGGATGTAGATAGGGTATGTATAAGATGTCACTAAGTCCTAATACCCAAGTCTATAATATGTTAAGATTTGTTATTAGGAAGCCTAATTAACTGTGAAGATAGCGTCAGCTGTTGACATCACTAGAGTGGCTCTGGTCTTTTTATCAGCAATCGCCAGAATCAGTACTCTGTCTAGATACTCTGTTGTGCATGCTGACAAGTATCCATGCCTTCTGTCTTAAATTGGTTATGTTGTGATGTTAAGGGTAAAAAGGTATATATGTTTGAGATTCACATAAGGTAGAGTATTAATACCATGAACAAACAACTGGTGTGTTAGATAATCGGGCTATGTTTTGTTCAGTGATCTCACTACGTTTTAGAGGGACATCCACGGTATTGGCTCGTTAAGCCCAGCCTTATCACTGTTCAGTCTGTAAACCCATTTCTGTTCAATTTTGAACAGAAAACGACCAGTGTCGGGGCAGAATTCAGGTATACGTGGTTGTTCCAAAACAGTCCAATGAAAATCATTGGGGCCATGTCCAACCTCCAGGAAGTGTGCTGTCAGGCGGGTGGCTTGTTTGCGGCACCGCACTGTGCTCTTATGTTCTTGTATCCTCGTCCTTACTTTCCTCGTCGTCATACCTACATATTGTAGCTGACAGGGGCATGTTATCAAGTAAATGAGGTTGCTGCTATTGCAGTTTGTGAACCTAGTTTGTGTCCACGGTCTGTTTGTCCCAATGTCTATATTGGTGGACTGGCAAGTTTGGGGGCAAACTGAACAAGCCCCACATGGATGGTGACCTTGTACAGGCGGCAAATCCCACAATGTGCCCACCTGTCTTGGTTCTTTGTTTCTTGGACGTGTGTGGACTAACTGATCTTTTAGATTTTGTCCTCTTTTAAACGCAAAGAGAGGTAGAGGGATATCATCCCACCCTGTATTCAGAATGGACCAATGTTTTTTGATGATCTTCTGAACTTGGTTAGATCTGCTGTTGAACGTATTGACAAAAGAAATGCGATTGGTTTTCTCTTTGGGAGGATGTATCTCAAGGAGCGACTCCCTATTGTTATTTGATGCCCTCTTTTTAGATTGACGAATGATCTTTTTAGGATACTGCTTCATACTGAGTTGTCGTTCCAGATTTCTTGAATGAATATTAAATGCTTCTTCGCTGGAACAGTTCCTCTGGACCCTGAGAAACTGACCAAAAGGTAAGTTATCTCTCAGGGCCCGAGGATGACAGCTGTCATATCTTAGAAGAGCATTTCTGGCCATAGGCTTACGGTAGACCTCAGATTCTAGGCCATTAGGAGTTGCATGAATCATTAGATCGAGAAATGCCAATGACGTCCTACTGTATTCGACACACAGGTTATCCCACAGAAAATGCCATAGTGACCAGGACACCAGGGAAAAGTGCTCACCACGCGCCTACTTTGTAAAACAAATGGGAAGAACAGTCCAGTCCTCCTGCTGCAGCCAGGAGCTGCAACTGCAGGCAAACCCACCCCTTACACCATAGAAGGAGTATTGCTCCTCACACAGCTCTTCAGCTCTCCTTCCATGCAGGTTACTTTGGGATCCAGCAAGGATCTTTCTTGAAGTCTTTGATTCCCTTACAGGAGGTAAGCACACACAAGCCCTTGGAGATTCTTCACAAGCAGGATAGAACAGCAGTGCCAAAAGATTCAGTCTGCTCGTAACCTGGGGGTTATGTTCAGCCCTAATTTAAAACTGGATGCTTTTGTCAATAAAACCATTGCCACCTGCATGATGCTGCTTCGTACCCTGCGTAAGATTCTTCCTATGCTTCCGGTGCAGGTGAGGCCAGAGGTAGTGCCTGGTATTATTCTTAGCAGGTTGGATTACTGCAACACACTACTCTTGGGGGCACCTGGCACTTTGATTAGTAAGCTACAGCGGGTACAAAACATGGCAGCTAAACTTGCTTTGTCTAGGCCGCGCGCTGCTTCTTCCTCTGTGCCGCTAAAAGACCTGCACTGGTTACCTGTCTTGCAGCGTATTCACTTCAAGGCGTCTTGCCTGGTCTTTAAGGCCCTGCATGATCAGGGACCAGTCCCGTTGCAGAATCTCTTCTCCTGGCACCGCACAGCCAGGCCTTTACGCTCTTCTACAGCATGTTTGGTGGCAGTTCCTAGAGTTCAGAGATCACGGATGGGAGGTCGCTCCTTTGGATATGCTGCTGCCAAACTTTGGAATTCCCTCCCCCTATCCGTGAGGAGCCGGGGGGAATTTCCATCCTATAAAAAAGGCCTGAAGACTTACTTTTTTTCCAGGGTAGTGTAATTCTGTGATTGTGTATCTGGTCAGGTAGAGTCAAAGCGCTAGGATACCCTTTGGGTGACAGCAGCGCTATACAAGTGTGCAATTAATACATACATACATACATTTTCCTCTGCCACAGACAGAAGAAGTAACTGCAGGCCAACCCAGCCCTCACACATAGAAAGGTAGCGCTCGTCACACAGATCTCCCTGTCTTCTTCTTGGCAGGGTCCTCTTGTTTCCAGAAGTAGTATAAAGTCCTGGGGTGTAAGGTCTCATACATATACCCCATTTTCCCAATGTACTCTTTGCATCAGGCTCTCCGAGCTCAGGACAAACCAGTTCTTTACTCCCTGGCCCGGCTTGAACACTGGGGATGGAGAATGCATTGTGCAAAAGAGACACCGCCTATTCATGAGTCACCCAGGCAAGGCAGAATACACCTCACCACCTCCCCTTGTGACTGCCTAGGGTGAATGCACATCCCCAGCTCCTGTCACTCCAAAACCAGACAGTGAACACACAAACAGGCAGAGGCACACAGAATGGTAAAGCAAGCAAAATCCCACTTTCTAAAAGTGTCAATTTAAACACACAATTTAAAAACCACCTTTACTATAGTTCAGCGAGCCAAAACTCAATTTCTCTATCTTGTCCTAATGGCAAGTTACAGTTATAAGATGTTACAAGGCAGTTCCCATGTTGACCAATGGAACAGACAGCCTTTCATCAGTATAAACGAAATGCACAGTATTTCACCATCAGGACATGTAACACACACTACTACATGTCCTACCTTTCCCATACACTGCACCCTACCCACAGGGCTGCCTTGGGCCTATATCAGGGGTGCCGTACATGTATGAAAAGGGAATGTTAGGGCCTGGCAATTGGGTGCACTTTCCAGGCCGACATGGCAGTTAAAACTGTGTGCGCAGACACTGCAGCGGCAGGTTAGAGATATATTTACAGGGCTACTCATGTGGGTGGCACAACCAGTGCTGCAAGCCCACTAGTAGCATTTGATTTACAGACCCTGGCACACTTAGTGCACTTTACTAGGGACTTACCAGTATATCAAATATGCCAATCATTGACAACCAATCATAATCACAATTTACATATAGAGCATACATAGAATGTGCACTTTAGCACTGATCAGCAGTGGTAAAGTGCCCAGAGTCCTTTAGCCAACAAAACAGAAAAATAGGAGACAAGAGGCAAAAGGTTTGGGGATAAACCTGTAAAAAGGGCCAGGTCTAACAACAGCATTCCCATACACTGCATGATGGTGAGTCTCATAAGATGTGTTGCAGACAGTGTAATTTTGATTGAGCCCACTTTAGTGGTGAAGTCATACTTCTAAAGGGGGCTTTATGGTACCACTGTCATCATAAAAAATAGAGGTTCTCTCAATCAATCAATCAGCATTTGTAAAGTGCAAATATGTCACCCCTAGAGGTATCTGGGCATTAGGTCTTCATTGAAGAGCCAAGTCTTGAGTCTCTTTCTGAAGTCTGGCAGCAAGGGGGGCATACAGTGCTGGTGGGGGAGATTGTTCCAGGTCTTGGCTGTGATGTAGGAGAAGGAATGGCCGCAGATGTGGGTGCAGTGAATGCAAGGGGTGTGTGAGAGCTCAGGCATCTAGTGGGTTGGTGGAAGTTCAGTCGATGGTTGAGGTAGGCAGGTCTTAGGTTGTTGAGGGCTTTGTAGGCATGCATGAGGATCTTGAACTGGCATTTTCTCTGGATGGGGAACCAGTGGAGGTCTCTCACGTGAGTGGGGTGATGTGGGTTCCTTTAGAGAAGTCTGGATGACTCTGGCTGCAGCGGTCTGTATGGTCTGGAGTCTTCTGAGGAGCTGGATGGAGATGCCGACATAGAGGGCGTTGTTGTAGTCGAGGTGGCTGGTGACGAGGGCCTGAGGGACGGTCTTTCTGGTGTTGGTTGGGATATATCTGAAGATTCTACAGAGCATGCAAAGTGTGTGGAAGCGGTTACTTGTCCTTTCATGGTCAATAGGCTGTTGAGGATGATGCCAAGGTTGTGTGCATGGTCGGTTAGTGTGGGTGTGAGTCTGAGTTCTGCAGTCCACCAATTATGGTCCCATGTGGAGGGTTTCTTCATGAAGATTTAGTACTTCAGTTTTGTCAGAGTTGAGTTGGAGGCAGTTGTCTCGTATTCATTTGGCTGCACTGTTCATGTCGTTGCAGAAGTTGGTTTTGGTGTTGGCGGGGTCCTCAGTGAGCGAGAGGATCAGTTGAGTGTCATCTGCATAGGAGATTATGTAGAGTAAGTGGAATCTGACGACATCTGTGAGGGGATCATGTAGATGTTGAACAGGGTGGGGCTGAGGGATGATACTTGTGGTACCCCTCATATGATGTCTTTAGGTGTGGAGGTGCAGGTAAGCAGTCAGATGCTCTGTGTGCATTCTGTAAGGAAAGAGGTGATCCCCTTTAGGGCTTCTTGCCATATGCTTAAGTTGTAGAGTCTGTTGATGAGGGTGTTGTAGAAGACTGTGTTGAATGCTGTGGAAAGGTCGAGGAGGATCAGGACCCCTATTTCTCCAAGATCGAGGAGGGTTCTGAAGTCGTCTGCGGCGGCAATCAGTGCGGTCTCAGTGCTGTGGCTGGCACAGAATCCTGATTGGGAGGTGTCCAGTAGATAGCTTTGTTCCAGGAATTCAGTGAGCTGCTGGTTGATAGCTTTATCAAGAACATTGGCCAGGTAGGGGGGCAGGGAGATCGGACAATCATTTTTGGGAACGTTGTCAGTGGAGACTTTCTCCAGACAGGGTCTGATGTCTTCGTGTTTTCATCTGTCCGGTAAGGTTGCCGTGGAGATGGAGGTGTTGAGGATGCTGGTGAGTTGCATGCTGATTGGGTTAATTGCGAGGTTGTAGAGATGGTGGGTGCAGGGGTCGGTGGGCACAGCAGAGTTGATGGAAGACATGATGGCTGAGGTGGTCAGGGCGGTGACCAGGTGGTGATGGTTTGGCTGGTGTTTGCTAGTTACTTGAGGTCGTTGGGGTTGATGGTGGCGGGTTGGATGTGGAAATTGTTGTAGATGTTGGTGATCTTGCTCTGGAAGTAGTCTGCGAGTGTGTTGCAGAGTGCTTGGGGCGGTGGACGGTGTTCACTATGTCTGTCAAGTTGGAGAAATCTTTGACTATTTTGAAGAATTCATTTGTGTTATGGCAGTGGAGTCGATGCAGGTGGTTATGACTGCTTTCTTGACTTCTTTGATATGCCAGTGATAGTTGCTGTGGGCTGTTTTCTGAGCTGCTCTGGCAGCAGGCATCCTTGGTGGTGTGCCATCACTTCTCCATTTGGTGGCAGTTGCGCTTGGTGGTCCTGAGTTCTGGAGTCTACCAGCTGGCATGTTTGGAGCGCTTGTTGTTTTTGTTTGTGGTTTCAGTGGGTTAACTCTGTCAGCACAGTCGATGATCCAGGCAGCGAAGTTCTGGATGGCCTTGTTGAGGTCTGTTGAGGCCTTGGGATGGTAGCTGGTGAGGGTCAGTGACCAATGAGTTTCGGTGGCCTTGCTCCAGTTGCGGTGGGAAGAGATCTGCTGCCTGGTGATTGTGTGCTGGGCATCGGTGGTGGTGAAGAGTAAGATGATGTGGTCAGTTCAGGTGAGTTCTGCTTTGATTTTACATTAATCATCTAGAGCAGTGCTTCCCGAACTATTTAGAACAGGACCCAATTTTAAGAATGGCAGTTTTCGCTACTCACTTAGCTTTAATTGATATGAGGTTGGGACATTTTTAATGTAACTAAAGCATCATGTGGTATTGCACTGTGATTTACAGGCAGTACCTTTTCTATTGAAATTGCAACTAAATTTCCACAGAGATGCAGTTTTACTAATAAAACTATAGTGCACACAAATGTGTGGAAATTGGGTTTCAGGGAATATTTATTATGTGGACTTCACCAAGTAAAGTGTCTTGATTTGTTCCGATCATATTAAAATCTTTGTTCCCATCGCAGAGAATTACAAAAAGAATGTGCTTCAATTTTGCTTGCCTAAATGTTGAATGTGTATAGTTCATATACAAATATTTACATTTTGTTGTGCTACAAATAACTGACAACCTACAGACTTTCCTTTTTCACGCCTTGTACCTCTCAAGGTTGTCACATAATTCACTTTAATTTCTTCATCTTACTGCAAAGTGAGAGGAGTTCATAAACACCAATCCCCATGTTACAAAATAAGCAGCAGTTTTTCAGAAGACATAGTCAAACATTTGACCTCTGTCTTTGAAGTGCAGTAAACGTCACAAGATAGATAAATACAGAAAGCAAAGGTATCTTTATTTATTTTTTGTACTTTTGCCACCCATCAAAAATCAGCTGGGTAACGCTGGACTGGAGAAGATTCATCACTGATATAGGTACGTCCTATATGACTATTCTTGTATAAATATAATATTGTGTTAATCTTTAGAACAGTGATGGGACTCCAGCAGTTTGATTTTAGTCTTAATCTAGAAGTCAATGGTGTTTACAATCAATTGAAGAATACCAAATCAAAACCTATTTATGCCACCAGCTTGAAATCTGTAATATCTTTTATTTGTCTGGGGATGGAGTTTGTTTGTGGTTTGATTTAAAATCCGTAATGGCGCTGTTTTCATTTTTGCGTCCGAGTTAGGGGTAATTGATTAATGCTCTAATTTGAATACACATGACAAAGAGTGATGAAATTGCAATGTATGGTGCAGGAATTTGTGGTCATTGTCCACCTTTTTAGGCTGTGAAAAACTGCTTAATTGGAAGACCGCTGGGCTTCATTAGACTAAATCTAACCTCCTTCTTCATGTAGCACTGGTCATATGGTGTTTATGAGAAGATTCGATGAATGCAAAGATTTCAATTTAGTGCAATGAAACTGCGGGGATCTGTACATCTGTTCAGTGGGAAGTCCAGAACATCCTTCATTTGGTTATATTGAATTTCCCCTATGAGTTTGGTACCTTGTTTCCTGGTCTTCTCAATGGAAAGCGCCTCTGCTGAAGATTGTTATTTTTGCCACTGTGACAAAGTCCCTTTCTGATCAACTATGCACTTTAAGTTTTTACATGCACTTTAGGCCACGAGAAGGGAGGTTTGACTGATAATCTTCAAACAGCTTACCTCCTATCACTTTTAATGTTGAGATCTTCCATTTCATTCTCTGTCATATTAATGTGTTCAATCTGCTATTTTTAAAAGAAATTCTATTGCTCCTCGGCAACTCACCCTCCTTCAACCCTGCCCTCCTCTGGCGGGACTGTCTTGGCCCTGCCCGAGACCCAAAAGCCCAGCTCAAGAGCCTTAGTATGTGGCTTGATTGCTCTCTTAGTTTCAACCACCAGGCCACCAAGCTCCCTGCCACTTGCTATGGCCTGATGAGGATGTTGCGTAAGATCCTCTCCCTTCTTCCCTTCCAGGCGAGAAGGATCATGGTTCAAGCTCTTATTCTTTCTCGCCTGGACTATGGGAATGCCCTCTACTTGGGAGCTCCTCAATTCACTATTCATAAACACCAGACGATCCAGAACTGTGCTGCTCGCCTGCTCCTTCAGATTCCTCGCAGGCAATCTGCAAAACCAGCATTGAGGAGCATGCACTGGCTCCCTATCACGGCACGGATACAATTTAAGGCTATGTGCTTGGCTCACAAGGCCTTTGGAAGAACGGCCCGGTCATTACCCATTCCCTCATTACCCCCTACCATCCTCCCAGAAAACTCCGCTCCAGCTCCTCCTATCTTGCTGACCCGAAAAAAATACGAACAACTAGATGGGGCGGGCGCTCCTTTTCTTTCAATGCCACTAACCTTTGGAACACCCTTCCTCCAAATCTGCAAAGGAGCCTTATCTGTTAGCGTTTAGAAAACTCCTGAAAATCTGCCTCTTCAAGGACTTACTCTAACTCTAGCTTTGTGTCCATCTGCGTCCGTCCTCAGCACTGGGAAGCCTCAGGGTAGCCATACGTTATATAAATACGAATTCATAATGTTTGCGATTAAAGACTTCTATCTATTGCTTATTAGATATAGTGTATTGTATTAACTTTTATGGGTTTTATACTAAAACTGCATTGCAATGTATGGTTTTTAATGTGAAACATCATCGAATGAATGTGTCTATGAGGATAACTGCGTGGCAGCCTGTGATACCAGATGAATGTAATAACAGAGCTTTCATCCGCTCGGAAATGTGCACTCTTTGTCCCGTTAATAGTTTTAAGCAGGTACTTTTCACAATCGTTCAGCACTCAAACAGAGAATGGGAGGCTGGGCATGTTCTCCATACAGGCTGTAATTCAGCCTGCATGGGGACATGCAAAGTGCGCATGAATGTTTGGCCGGTCCCAGAGTGCTGGCCAAACATTCATGCGCACTTTAGGGAGTCCAAACCACTCCTCTCCTCCCCTGCTCTGTCAGCAGAGCAGTGCGCCCGCCACACCCACAAAGCTGCTGCAACGTGGAAAAAACAAATGATAATAACTTACAGTTATTATCATTTTATTTTTCCTGTAGTGTCCCTGCTCAAAAGCAGTGGTGCAACGGTCCTCCACTTTAGCAGAGGAGCCACCACTGCCAATGTATTTGTTGGAGTTATTGGCATTGTAAATGGCAATTTTTTTGCGTATGTGCTATGGCGTGTATGTATGTGGTGTGTTGTGGAATTATATGGGTTGGATTAAATTAGTTAGTTGTGTAATAGTGTGGCGTGAAATTGTGTGGTGTGGAGTGGATTTGTGTTCTGGAATTATGTGGCATGGGGTGCAATTGAATTATGTGGATAGTACTTATGTGGTATTGAGTGTACTGGTATTATGTGGAGTGGGATTGTGTGTCATGGAGTGTAATTATGTGGAATGGTATTTTGGAGTTGTATGTAGCGGAGTGTATAATGTGGCGTGAAAATGGGAAGGCTGTCCTTACACCATGTCACTTGTTGATTGTCGTTCTGTGTGGCCGAAACACATTTGTTGCACTGGCCTCATTGATAATTTTTGGAGTGTCCACATCCCAAGAGGAATCTGTGGGATGAAAGGAATGCATGATCCCACCATGCTCAGCAGGACCTTGTATTTTTCGAATTGCGATTTTCTGCAGAGTGGATCTTCAGCTAGAGCTAAAAGACTTTCTTCTAGCTTTTAAGAGGGGCCTTCAGAGGCTTCATGAAGAATCAAGCTCTGAAGAATTGTAGTTGTCAGTTGGAAGTGAGAATGGATTTTAATTCACTGAGGGTGAGGACCAATATGTGTAGCAGACCTAATTGTGACCACCCAAGATGCCTGTTCTTTCTGGAAAGCTTGCAGAAGTCAGTCATCCATGGACAGGAGCGCCCATACGTCAAGGGCACCTGGGCTAGGCATGTGGTCAACGCTCATGGAGGAGGCCGAAGGTTAGCACCCTGAACTGGTAAGGATGACCATGTACAGTGAAATAGAGGCACTTCGATGGTGCAAATGTGGAAATATGCATGTTCATAGAAGCCATGAACTCCCCACCGTTGATTTGAAGGACTAATTGATGTTGAGAAGGGTGACCACCCTGAAGGTTTCCTGTTTGATGTAAATATTAAGCGCCTGAAGATCTAGGACGGGGTTCATTTCCTGAGATTTATTTGCAAAGAACAACCTCAAATAAAAGCCACGGTGTGTCTGCGAGTTTGCCCCAGATTCAGTAGCATGTTTTAGCCTGCCGATGAAGATATTGCTCCTTTTTGAAGGACTCAAGTAGTGGTTTCAAGAAAAATCTCTATTGCATTTCAACACCAGTTTACATTCAGAACCCAGTGATATGGGGTGATATCATGGCAGTATGGCCTAAAAGCCCATACCCTCCCTCTTATGGGATGTTCGAGGTAGATGTCCTGAGAAGTCAGGTGATCCTAGCGTGGTACTGGCCCTACTAAATGAGGCACTTCTCCCATTACGCTGAGTTCTGCTGGTGGTCTGTTGCTGCTTCCCATACTGAAGAGAAGATTGCACCTTAAGAGGAGTCTTTTTGGCTGTTGGTGTGAAACGTTCTCAACGAGTAAGCGCTTCACTGGCCGAGGGCCTGGTACAGGGAGATTAGAAACGTAGGTAGTGCTAAAGGGTGCCCAACGATTTTGCAGTCTTTTTACTGTCCTTTATGTCTGGAGGGCATCATTCACATGTTTTACAAACAGGTGATGCCTCTCAAGAGGCATGTTGTGAACTTTGGACACATCTCTGACACCCGAAGAAACAAACATTCTGTTGTAAAGACCGGCTTTGGCTGTTGCACTGTAGTCTTTAGGTAAGTTCAAGAAATGGTGAGATTTCATTTCATGGCTGCCTGTCCTACCGGAAGATGATGGAGCTGGTGAACTTAATGGAGCAGCTGTAAGGCACCAATCCTTGGTATTGAGTGCGTACATACTGTAAAGGGTGGGGTAATGAAAGTAAAAGACTGTAAAGAGTGGGGTAATGAAAGTAACAGACTGTGAAGAGTAGGATAATGAAAGTATATCCGTAGAGACTGGGAAAATGTGATTGGTTGTTCACATACTGTACAGAGTGGTGTAATGGGATTAAGAGCGCGGCAAGACTGAAGAAAATGGTTCAATGAGAATGAGTGTGTATAGAATGTAGAGAATGAGGCAATTGGAATGTGTGTGCACAGAGTGCAGAGAAATAAAGGTACACATACTAAACACAACGGGTTATAGGAATAAGTATACTCCTCAACACTTTAGTTTGCCTCTATTATGCGGCTATTAGTATCAAGCTGTTAGCACTAAATGCCCACTCCATTTTTAGGCTGACATGTTAAGGCTTTGTAGATCAGGCGGGTATGCAAGCAGCAGAACTCCGTGCAGCTGAATAGATTTCTAAAGCATCGTTTATATGCTCTGGCTATAGACTTACAGTTATGATTCAATCATAAATTGTCAATGCAGTGTACACAGAGTGACTGGAGTTCTTTGTTTTGACTGCATTGTGCATTTTAAAGGGGGTGGGACATGCAACAAAAGCAGGAACATAGAATTACCGGCCACATTTTTTTGCTTTATATATATATTTTGTGACAAGTCATTAGGTTTTTTGTTAGGTTTTATTACAGGCTGAATCGCCCACCAAATGTCTGTAATTGGGCGTGTTGGCATGATTTAATGATTTATCTGTAAATATATCTTTTAAATGCATATGTTGAGGCCACAGAGAAAGGGCCAGTCACTGGCGACAAAGATGAGGTCAAATATAACATCAGGTTTTGCCGCTGGTGTTAACCTGGTACCACCCTCACTCCTCCTTCCTGATGCTGACAGTGTCAGAACACATCAAACCTTTGAGGGGTGTATGCCCCCTCGCGGGACCTCCGCGCCCCAGAGCACAGCAGGAAGCAGCTGGTATAAACGGGCTCCATTGATGAATGTGTCCGAATTTTGGAAGCAGGGTTCAGGGGAGGGCATAACCTGCAAGCTGCCAGCCGGCTAGCAAAGGCACGAGCCAGGTGTGCTCCCTGCCTTGGTATCCGAGAGCATACGGGAAGCACAGCCAGCTATGGCAGGGCTTCAGGCCAAACTTACCGAGGGCCTCCGCCTGCCACCAAAGGCATGTCAGCCCTTGAGGATGGATGAGCCTAACGAACGTATATACTGATCAGTAAGGTGAGTGCAGAAAGACAAGGGCTAAAGGCCCTCTGTAAATTCCGATTGCTTCCTATACAGACATGCCACTTGGAGCCAGGAAGCAGGGCTCAGAGCTTTGGAGCCAGAACCGAGTCACCACCCGCTCATTTTCCTGACAGAAGTCACAGCTCTTCTGTTTCAACAGGACGGTCTTGTCATGGTGCACGCCACGAGCTCAACCGAGACAAGGTGTACGTTTTGTTAGATCAGCACCGTGTCTGAAGTCTAGCATTTGGTGGCTGGGGGTGGGAGGTAGGTGGGGGAATCACCAGCGTGCCTCTTTCTCAACTGCCCACAATAAACCCAGACACAGCAGCTGACAAGTCTTGTTTGTCTGCCTGCCACGGGCGTCCGAATGACCCATTTGCAGCCCCGCGTATAATGTAGTTAGAGGAAGTCTGCTCACGATGAATCGGGGAGCGCCAGGAAATGAAGGGGATGTGTGCACTGATCATGCAGCTGCTGTTCACCACGACTTTCAGGAAGCCCACTTCAAGGCCAAGTCCCCCGCGATGACCAGATTTCTCTCAAAGCTTTGCTTCAAGCAGCCAGTGCTTGTAAATTGCAATGGAAAACAGCTTGAACACACCTCACAGCTTCAGGACGATACAAGAGACCTAAGGATGTCTGTCGATTATCATTGTGAGCCTCTGGCATTTGGATGAGATATCAGAGGTTCATATGGTTAATGTCAGAAGCAGCTGAGGGTCACTGTTTGAACGAGCCTGCCTGAAATGCCAGCCAGAAGTCACAGCATGTCTGGTTCAATAAGACAGCCTTTTCATGAAGTTAAGGATGTCATCGTGCATGACATGCAGCCATCATCTTAAATTGGGCAAATATTCATTAATAAATGATGCTTTTCTTTAAATTCACATTCTATTTCTGCTATGTAAACTCAAAAGTGACCAGTAAACAGAAAAGAGTCTTACATAAAAAGACGTCTCTTTCCGTAAAGTGCCCGACGTGCAAAGGTGCGAAAGTCAAATGGAAGAGCCATGAACAGTAAACTGTGCCCATTGTCATGTTGGGATTTCGGCAAGTTATGAGACTTTCTTAGATAAGAGGCACATTCAGGACTAGCAGAGGAGAGCATGACCAATAAAGGAGCCGACTACTTCCCTCTGATTGGTTTTGTGGGCTGGACAAACAGTTCCAGGGCCTACAGCATGTCTGGCAATGCCCAGACGAGAGGAGGGAGGAAGGGCCATCACACGCTGTAACAGTGTGCTGGCCAAGAACATTTTCTCTTAGTGAAATCGCTGGTGAGGGAACTAAGCACACAAAGGAGGAACATTTACACAAATGCACTAATAACAAGCCAGCATTTCTGAATGTCACAGATAACAACCAATGTCTCAATTAATCTTTATTTCGACTTTTTCAGCCATAAAAGATGCATATAAAACAACGGCCTAGCACACAACAAACAAATTGAATGTACAGGTTAACAACGGCCTAGCACACAACAAACAAATTGAATGTACAGGTTAAAAAGAACATCGTGTTAAAAATATGCTAGTACCATTTCCAGTAAAATACATAAGAAAAAGTGTCACCAATTACATTTTTCCTAAAAGCGCATCGTCGTACACCATATTAGTTAACAAGAATATTTACATAAATTATCTGCTCATAATGGTTGACCAGCCCTCCTTCTTACATAGTAAACTGACAGGAGAAATGTGCTAATACTAAATACGACAATTTGTAGGGTATTTGTCTTTGCAATCCTATACGCCTGGGAGCATGTTCTTATTCCTAGGATATTGCACAAGGCTTTGATCCATTTTTTCCTTGCTTTGTCATATGCTGAGCAGAAGAAAAGGATATGTTGCTCGTCTTCCATGTGCATGCCTGGGCACATTATACACTTCCCTAATGTAGGGTCAACCCCGTCCCCATTTTTCCTAGTCCAGCGTTCAACATTACAGCTTGTCATAAGGTTCCCATACCTAAACTTCAAGAATAAGGACTTAGCGAGCGGTGGCTCAATCTCGTCCAGAAAAGTCTGAAAAAAAGGCTCTTCCTTGAACTTTAGGACATTTTGGGTAAGGGATCCAATATTGATACCGCTTACTAGACGGGTTGTAATGAAAGACCAGAATGTGTGTTTTACCATGAGTTTTGCATTAGACGGTAACCCTTCCGGGCACTCCCAAAACTGTGATAAGCCCAGGATAAGAAACCATTTCTTTACATGCCTAAGCCATACAATTGAATGCAGGGAATCAAGACCCAATATCTCCTGGAGTCCTTTCCTATAGTCAATTAGTTCAGGGGTTGACCATAGACGTACCCAAAACATTAATGGTCTTAAAGTAGCATAATTATCAGTTATTTTAAAATCCAAATCCATTTGAAGTGGAATCAATGGGGTGCTTTTTGGGACCCTTACGATTGATCTCATGAATCTATTATCAGGCCCATAAAAGCTATCTTTCGACCAAGCTCCCCATATCTCTGCCCCATAAAGGGCAGCAGATTGTGTTTTGAATTTGAATAGCTCAAGTGCAGGAGTAATACTTTTACTTGAGCAATTTTTTAGTTTACTGATAATTGGTCTTGCATTGTGGGCATATGACATCTTACTTTTTTCTATTTGGTTTTTCCATGTCAGATTCGAATCTAACACTACACCCAAATAGGAAAAGTTGTCCACCATTTCCAAAATTTGGCCATCCAAACTTAAAGTCCCCCTGTCAGGTTTGGGTGGGTTTAGAGCCATACATTTAGTTTTATTGATATTTATCTCTAGGCCCTTCTTAATGCAATATGTGCTGAAGGAGTTCGAAAGGGTTTGCAGACCCTTCTTGGTTTGTGATACCAAGATGGTGTCGTCTGCAAAAAGTAGAGCCGGCACCAACTCCCCACTAAGTTTTGGTGAATCATTGGGCCTACTGCTCAGATAATCTGGGATGTCATTTACAAAGAGCGAAAATAAAGTGGGTGCCAGGACGCATCCCTGGCGTACTCCACGCTCTATGGGAATATTGCGTGTCAATTCTCCACATGGTCCCCACCTAATATTTGCGTGGTTCCTATCATGTAGATGTATTATTTGGGCCAGGAGGCATCCAGGAAAACCAGCTTCACTGAGTGTCCTCCAGAGCAGATTACGGGGAACAAGGTCGAAAGCCGCCCTCAAATCCACGAAGGCGACATACAATCGACCCTTCCTAATAAGCACATACTTCCAATATAAACAACAAAATCGAAACACCTGGTCTATGGTGCTGATCTTGCCCCTAAACCCAGCTTGTAATTTGGTAAGTATGGCATTTTCCTCGATCCAATCGTTCATTCGAAACAATAAGTGTTTGGAGTAAAGCTTTTGCAAAATATCCATCAAACTAATTGGTCTATAGTTCGAAGGAACCGACCTACTGCCCTTTTTGAATATAAGAACAACCTCCGCAGCACGCCAGCTGCCTGGAAATTGGCAATTGCTAGACAGGGCATTGAACAAGTGATTTATATAAGGGGCCCATACTTCAACCTCGTGTTTATACAAATCACCTGGAATTTTGTCGGGGCCAGGGGCTTTACTACTTTTTAGATCAGCAATGGCTCTTTCTGTCTCATTAATTGTGAAATTCATACACTCAATTTGTGGCGAAGACCAAGTTGTAACATCAGTCCCATTGTCATATTGTTTGTAGAGAGATGTGAAGTGATTTACCCAGGTCAACTCATCTAAAAAAACATCCTTCACAACTCTACCTGCATGGGACCCATTGGCCACCAACCTCCAGAACCCAACATTGTCTTTTGCCTTAGCTGCCGCCAACATCTCTGCCCAAATTGACTCCTCCCATCTTATTCTTGCGCTATTTTGGGTAGATTTATAAAATTCCCTAGCCACTCTCACATCCTCCTTCGATTTACTTTTTATTGCTACCAATAAATCCCTTTTGGCTGCTCTGCAAGACTTGTCATACCATAGTTTTCCATGGCACCCCATTCTCACATTTTGATGTATTTTTTTTGGCATTTTTGTCAGACAAATTTTTAATTTTTCAAAAAATACATGGTGGAGTTCGATGAACCTATCATAGCATTCGGGCAGGAACAATTGTTCATCTAAAGACCCAAAGATTGAGTCAAAGGTTGAGTATACATTTGCCAGTGCATTTTCGTGATCAAGAACTTGGCACCATTTCAGCGCACGCCTGTTATTACTGACATGGTGCTCATCACATAAGTTTAGGTTAGAAACCTCAGCTGTTACATAGGAAGGTATTTCACTGAGCAAAGTACCATCAACCAACAATTCTAATGGGTAGTGATCACTCTCACCCCTAATAGACACCACAAAATCCAACATATATTGCCAGATGCTTAATGAAACAAATATAAAATCCAGATTACTTGTCATATTGGACCTTGCAAACGTGGGGCATTTTGACAGATCAGAGGGGAACCGACCATTACATGCTCTGAGATTATGATCGATTGTTAAACCTACCAATTGTACGACCAATACAGAGCAATTAACACATTTTGTACTCTCAAGTTGGGGGATGTTATTAGCAAGGTCTTCCTCCTCAAGGATGTCCACAAGTCCCAGGACGGGTTCAAAATTACAATTAATATCTCCGCCCATAATTACTGGGACCTCACTAACCACCCTTTTTAAGAAGTCATCTAAGACTTCAATAGTGGGGGATTTTTTAGAGTGCATGGAAGGTCTATTATAGATATTAATCAAGTAACATTCTTCATTTTTGGCAGTTGTAATTTTCAGAGCCAAGATGTCTAATGAACCTGTGTCAATTGTTTCGATCATAATTTTCAGCGTGACTTTGGCCCATATAATAAGACCCCCCGACGGTCTACCCCTACCTGTTTGGACAGCCTCAATACCATAAGTTTTATAGCCCATCCTGTGTGGTATATCTAGTGCCCAGGTTTCTTGCAAAAGGCAAAAATCACAGGAGTCTATATATTCTGCCCATTCTGGGTCCCTCAGATTTTTACATACCCCAGCAATATTCCAGGAGATAATAAGCAAAGAAGATTTTACCCCATTTGTACTACAGATAGGATTTAAGACCAATTCTGGTCCTATCATTGGATCTTTGGCTATTCCATCTCCATGGTACAGGACTGGGTCAGATGGCCGGTCCACTACATAATTAGATACAGCATCAGCTAGAGCGATCTGATTATCCCCACAGGTATTCATACTAGACGCAATGCCATGCTGCATATCTAGGGGCCCGCTTATAACTTGACAATCCTTAGCACCCTCTCCAACACGAGTTATTGCTTTTGTATTGACAAACTTACTAGAGGTACCAACACTACCAACAAGGCGATCATAGGTGTATCCAGTAGGGGGCCCAATTCTCTGTATTGGGAGTCAATCGACTCCATCCAAAGGGCTGAACCTATTGTAGGTAGAGGCACCATTCCACCCAGTCCCAGTGCCATGTCTGCCATGTCGCATACCAGGCATGGAACGGTAGTTAACCGTGGTCCAGTTACCTCCATTGTTCACATGCCTTAAGGAGGGGTAAAAGTGCGTCAGGGGCCTAGCTTCAGGCATGGGGCGGTAATTAGCCATAGTCCAATTACCTCCATTATTCACATGCCTCAAGGGGGGATAAAAGAATGTCAGGGGTCTTACTTCAATGGATGATGAACCTGCATAAACGATTTGTGAGCAGATATATTGGGCGGTAAGAGAACCCTCAAAAGAAACAACAATACAATCGCCCATAATGGTTTTATGTGTGGGGCCAATCCACGGTACCCTTCTTACCATAAGAATTTTACTTTTAAAATCATTCGAAATGGGCTTATTCTCATTTAACCAATGTATTACCTTATTTTTTAAGGACAAAAAATTCTCCTCATATTGGTTATCTAACTCAGGAACCCCGGTTAATACAATTACAAAAGGACTTGCATCGGGTGGAGGATCAATAAATCCCCCCCTAGGAATCTTGCTAGATTGGGCGGGGTGAACATTTTGAATAGTCTTTTCTATTATTTTACTCGATGAGGTCACCCTAGGGGTAGATACTGCACATACGGGGGGTTTGGGAACAGTCAATTTATTAGGACACACATTTTTAGTACCCACAGTTCCTGTATTTACTACAAGGGCAGGGGCTTTACCATTCTGAATATTTACATTATTATCTTTTGGAGGAACCAAAGGAGTAGCAGAGAAAGTAAAAACTTTGGTCACTCCACGATCAGCTACTTGAGGAACACTTGTTGAAGTAGTTTGCGTGACACCCATATTTGTTATAATAGGCACGGGGCAAATGGAAACATGAGAGCTGCTAATGGCAGCATCTCGGGGCTGTGATTTTATACCGCAAGTGTCTAAGCTGATACTAGACAAGGTGATTATACTTTTCTCCAGTTCCATTAATTGGTTTTCAATACCAGATAGCCTAACTTCGAGTGGCCTTAACAACTTTTTTAGAGTGTCCCATACAGTTTTGACAAAATCCTCCCTCCCCCCCTCCGATTCTAGCAGGGATATATCTGTTTTCTCTGCCATGGTGGCGTCGTGCACATCAATGTTAATGACATCTGCTGTACTATTAGTTTCCTTCACATAACATGTTTTAGACAGCTCTATACTGGGTAAACACTGAAAAGATGGATCATTCGTACCCCCCTTCAGGTTCGAACCAGCTAATAAACACTGGCTTTGCGCCACTTTAGCTTTTTTCCTAAAATACGTTGACCCAAACGTACATTTTCTCTTTAAAATTGGCGTTACCTTAATGGGATACAAAACTTTATTGATGTCCTCAATGTCTTTGATGTCTTTGGCAGCAATGTCCTTCGGTCTAGTATCCATTTTAGGTGATACTTCAGGTATCGTCCTTTCTGGCGTTTCCTCAGAACAGTCCAGTGAGACATTAAAAAATGGCAAGGTTTCCTTGGGAACAGGGTGTACCTCAACTGGAGTAACAAGTGATTTGGCAGCAGTAAAACGTTCCGGAGTCCTAGCTAAGGCAATACTGCCCAAGGATGATTTTTTGGCCAAGCCTAGATCAATGGAAAGTCTCCTTGCTTCCTCCAGCTCCAAGGAAACTCTATGCTGCAATTTGGATATTTCATTATCAATACTTGTGTTGGTCCTTGTGATAAAGTCATCCAAAGGGCCCGTGACTTTTTAAACTTTTTTTGCCATGTGGCGAGTTACACGTGAAGACATTATTAAAAAGGGTGCCCTGGTCAAAAGAATGGACCATAAAAATTGATGCCTAAAATACAATAATGCAACCACACGACCAAGAGAGGTGGCCCGGTCCGGTCTCTCTCGGTCTAGAACGGGCTAAAACGGGCCCGCCCTTGTCCCGGGCTTCTCCCGGCGCCCTCCCGCGCGCTCCCGCGCAGCGGGTTAAGCCACTTGTTAATATTGGCTACCTGTGAGAGGGGCGGAGCGTGCAGGGAGAGCGGCCCAGGTGCTTTCAATTGGGTCTGGCGGGCGCTCCTGGGACTTGAAGTCCTGCGCCCGCACTCGCTCGCAGCCCTGCACGCGTCCCCGCTGTCCCTACCTCCCAGGTAAAGCAGTGGGCCACGGGTGCTGTTCTGTCCTCTTCTGAGCCAGGTAAGCCCCCAAGGGCGAAGCGGGACCCGCAGAGCGGGTTCCGCAAGCAGTAACTGAAGGTCCGGTGAGAAAGCTGGAAAGCAGTTGCTAAGAGCACTGCGCTGCTGTTTAAAAAACGAAGTGGTGACACGGCGATGTCAGGCCGTGTTGAAGCTTAAATGCTGTTGATGGGAATGGTGGGGCGGAGCGTGCAGGGAGAGCGGCCCAGGTGCTTTCAATTGGGTCTGGCGGGCGCTCCTGGGACTTGAAGTCCTGCGCCCGCACTCGCTCGCAGCCCTGCACGCGTCCCCGCTGTCCCTACCTCCCAGGTAAAGCAGTGGGCCACGGGTGCTGTTCTGTCCTCTTCTGTGCCAGGTAAGCCCCCAAGGGCGAAGCGGGACCCGCAGAGCGGGTTCCGCAAGCAGTAACTGAAGGTCCGGTGAGAAAGCTGGAAAGCAGTTGCTAAGAGCACTGTGCTGCTGTTTAAAAAACGAAGTGGTGACACGGCGATGTCAGGCCGTGTTGAAGCTTAAATGCTGTTGATGGGAATGGTGGGGCGGAGCGTGCAGGGAGAGCGGCCCAGGTGCTTTCAATTGGGTCTGGCGGGCGCTCCTGGGACTTGAAGTCCTGCGCCCGCACTCGCTCGCAGCCCTGCACGCGTCCCCGCTGTCCCTACCTCCCAGGTAAAGCAGTGGGCCACGGGTGCTGTTCTGTCCTCTTCTGTGCCAGGTAAGCCCCCAAGGGCGAAGCGGGACCCACAGAGCGGGTTCCGCAAGCAGTAACTGAAGGTCCGGTGAGAAAGCTGGAAAGCAGTTGCTAAGAGCACTGTGCTGCTGTTTAAAAAACGAAGTGGTGACACCAATGGCAATCGGTGGGTGTGCCAAAAGCCCACAGAAGAAATACAACAAGGCTTGCAGACAGCAAGCGCTTTCGAGGCTTGACCTAAAAAATGAAAACTTTGCATTTTCCCTTTTGCTATGCATCCTGTTTTCCTTTAAGGAAAATGGGACACATTTGAAAAAAAAGTTGTATTTAAAAGAAAACACAGACACCCAGCAGAATACCATCCCTGTGTTTTTAGTGCTTCCCAATGGGTTGCAAAATGTGACCTACCTTATAAATGTTAATGAGGGAGGTCAATTGAGACCTACTGGAAATTGCAAACAGTGTGACAGTGTTGTACATAGCTGTCTGCAAATTCCGAATCGCGAGTCACAAATTAATTGCTATTAGGAAATAGCAAACCGCAAGCTTTGTACATGTGGTCCAGAGTTCTTCTGCAATTCTTGAAAGCAAACATGGAGTAGAGGTTGTATAAGTTGCCACTACGTTTAGGAAATGGCCACCTACCAGGCCTGAGATATTCTGTTATGACACCGTCAGGACAGAGGAGTGGCTACATGAAGTTTGAAGACCAGCGGTGTTACCAGATTTGTTCACGAAGCAGTTTCACTAGACTAACTCAAACTACGCCTTAGGGTACATGAATTGCAAAGGAGGAATAAGCCAATTATGTGAGTCAGACAGAGCTCAGTTGTTTGCTGCATGTTCTAGGCGAAAGCAACATGGGGTGCTGCCTGTGCATGGATTTCACAGCCTATGAATTGAAGAGTTTACTAAATCACAACAAACTCAGTGAATAACCCAAAGTCCTTGATGCCCATTTACAGATATACAGCTTCTGCATGCTGTGATGGGGGCACTCTAGGTGCAGGTGCAAAGAGCTAGGAAGTCTAGGAAAATGCTAATGCAATGGTGGACTGAATTCCCTATTTGTTATTTTGTTTTGCTTCTTTGTCTACAAAGGATACTGCACAGACAGGACACAATTGCATTCATAACTACCTGAGGAAACTTGGACAAAGAAAAAAGCACCCTGTAGTTCTCTTTGAGTCACTACTGCTGTAGACCGTAGCCAAACAATTACAGCAGTGTTTGGCTCCAGCATGGTGTTGTGAGGAACAAGGGCTTCTTTTTTTTAACTTCCTACTTATTATTTTCCAAATAGAAAAATAAACACAAGTTCACATAAATGTTGAGATAATATGTTTCAAGCTTCAATAAAAATTACAAAAGGTATGTACACTGTAGAATAGCATCACACAGCTCGACTATGGTATGAAACCTTGATAAGACAATATTAAAGGGCTCCTTTATTATCCCTCATCAATGGCATGAGGAAAGGGCATTTGGTAATGGTGCCATTTCTAAACTCCACACGTCATGCATGAACATTACAGCTTTCTCAATGCACAAATCACTGCTCCGCCTCCCATCCCAGGCTTTCTTGTTTTTTAGATACCCTCCAAAGTTTTTGAAAGACTGATGATAAAGACAAAAGCCAAATTCAAAAATGGTTCTAATGGTTTTATTGCTGAACTATGTACTAACATTTATACAGCTGAGGCAGCTGTTGCTACGGTGTAAACTTTGATGGTTGACTTATTGAAGCTGTACTACAAAATGTATCCTCTTTGGATGGAACACAATTAGAGCTCTGGGACTGCCCTAAGAGTCATCTGGTTCCTTGAATAAAAAAATTGAGAAATTAGAACTGCACGTGGCACTTAAGATGAATAGTGTTGATGCCAAAGTGGGAAGTACCATTAAGCACAGCATTTCAGAGCCATCGGAGTTACTGTTATAATACTAAAGGTAAAGACAGAGTGCATGAAATGTATATAGCACTCCACTGTCAGACATAGCAGTTTCGGAGTTATGGGCTAGGTTCAATAGGGTTGTCTACAAAGAGATCATATCAGACTAGTACAGTTTTAATTGTTCCCTAAAATGCAGAGGAAATGGAGGCTGCATTGAGAGCAGCATTGACAAATAATGAGGTCTTTTCTAGTGGGAAAAGAAGATTTATTAAACCTCATCAGTGGGCCAAAGGATCCAATCCATCTATACCTTCCTGAAAAGGCCTTTTAAGCGGAAACTTCTTGCTTGTGTTCCATTCTAGGGGGAGCCCTCCTGCCAGTTCGGAATAGACTGTTCCACTGAGAAGCAGGGTGAGTACTGATTTGCTGAAGTCGTCTCTAGAATGGTTCAGTGGATGAAAACCAATGGGTGGAATGCTACCCACAGTATTTGCCTGTGGCTTAGACAGTTTGCAAACATTCCTCCCATCAGCTTTTTTTGTGTTGCTATAAAGAAGAGCCCTTCCTGCAACCAGGCAGGAGTTGGTGTTTCGTGATGTATAATCACTTGATGATAAAACAAAATGTACTTCTGCAGAACAACACATATGTGTTCCAGGAGGTGACTGACAGGGCTTTAAAGAAGGGCACGTAAGAGGTTTGCCAGGTTACGTTTATTGTGTGCCTTTAAAGTTTTGAGGAGCAGCTGTTATCTAGTTATGGGTTTCCTATCATATAAGCTAGTCATCTAAGGCACAATTACAAAATAGGTGGATTTCGATGTACCCCAGGGTTAGAAATATTGTTTCTGGCTGGTATCCATGCTCATAAGTGGGGATATAGCAAATGATTCCCCACAGAATGATGAATGACCACACAGAGCCATTTGTTCTGGGATAAACCCTCCGTTTACCACCGATTCTTGTTAGGTTGTGAATGGGTATGAGGGAGCCTGTGTTGGGTGGGGGTAGGAAGTGTGTGCTGGTGGATGTAAGAGTGAAGGACATAAGAGTAAGTGGGCTGGCAGTTAGGAGAGTCGTGTGCGCTAGCTAGTTGAGGGGGCAGGCGCCAGGACCAGCCTGTACTTGCAGCGCGAGCCTCAGGCAATTTCATTGTGCTATGTTTCTGAATGGTAAAATTGGGCCTGGTTATCCTCACCTGGAAAATCCGGGGGCACGAACACTGGGCGAATTATCATTGGGAGGGGCAACATCTCACCCAGGACACTGCTCCTGGGTGCAGTGCTCATGCCTAAAGAGCCAGCACAGGTGGCAATGAAAGTGATTGGCTGTGCATTGGAAAATGTTGGTTCTTTTCCTTGTTTTTCACCCCTTCCTTCACTTAGGTACCTGTTTGTCTTTTCGACTGTTTAAGGGAACATTTTAAATCCATCAGCCACTGTTGTAGAGAATATAGATACATGTACGCTTCTTTAATGAATATTTGAAAAATTGTAACTTGTATCTTTATGCATTAGAGAAGAAAACGATGTGAACAAGTATAATTCTAATTAGCTGCATGTTACAGGTCGGCTTATTTATAAAGCCCTTGGTTCTTTGATCCTGTTTTATTAAAATGATCAAGTCTGTGTGTAATATGACAGTTTTTTCCAGGTGAGGGGCTGTACTCAGTGTACTGATTCCTTTTTCACATTTGTTCTTTCTAGCTAAGAACAAATTGTTGCGCATAGCAGACAAAGGGTGGTTTACACTGGAGTTTGAAGGCTGGTAACTTAGCTAGAATATTAGGGGCCTATTCAGCAAAGCATTTGTGAGTACAGAAAATTGCACACCAGGATAATCTTTTACACACTTTTACATGCCTTTGCGATTTGGACCTGAAACGTCAAACACCGTGTTAGTAAAAGTACAAAGAGGGCAACGCCCAGTTTATTTGTACTAATTATGTACAGATGGTCCCTGAATATTGACATTATATTCCCATTTTAAATGTTTCGGACCCTAGTCACGAGTTTATGTACTCAAAAAACCCCTTAGTGAACAGGACCCTTAGAGGAAATCCATGTTAAATAAATTTTGCAACTGCCACATTTTTCTGCTTTTGAATTATTTCCTGAAATAGAAATTATCAAAAATAGAAACCTTATGAACTGTGGAATGGTGCAATTAAACTTGACATTTTAAGTCTGCTATCCTATTTATACACCCCAGGCGTCCAGGTTGCCTGTTCTTCTAGTTTTATCGCATGCTACTCAAAAACTGCAAGCTGGCTTATTTCCCATTGGTAAGCAGAGGCTGAAGCCAGTGGCAGCCCAAACTACGTGCGTCCTACATTCCTGACCTAGATGCGGCTCATTGGCCTCAAGTCAACCCACAGAGCAATGAGCGCGTGACATGCTCTAGATCGTATCCCATGTGCCTTACACCCATCACAGTCACAAACCATTGGTGACATCTTCAAGACTATGCGTTGCCGAAGCTTTATCTGAGATCACTTTCCAAGGCGAGGCTTAAGATCCTGGTGCTGGCGGCAGTGCGTGCGCTCTTGTCCACGGTGCTGTCCAACCCTGGTACCAGGGAGCTGCCGAGCGCTGAACATGGCGGGTCTGGTTCTCACGTTCGGCTTGCTGGAGATGACAACACTCTTTGGAGGTAGGAACCATCCACACACCTGTCTCCATTTTACCTTCTTCACTGTGGCTGCCTCTTAATTCCCTTGGCTTGCATCATCAGTTCAGAGTCATACACAACACTACTGGACACTCGTAAAGGCCCATGTGGCCACCTCTGAGCAGAGAAACCTAAACCAGGGCTAAGTCTTGATAGCTACTTGACTGACATTAAATCCCTGTCGGCCTCTGCAGTGTGTCGCCAGCTTGTCTTTTCTTGGGCTCTATAATGAAGATAACACTCAAAGAATAGTCTGTGTAAAGGTACTAAGCATTTGTATCTGTAATGGGCTTAAGGCTTCTGTAAATATGATAGAAATAGAATGTGGAGCACAGCAGATGTCCTGAGGTGGCACTCCCTTTAATAGGTCTGAGTGAGAGGCAGAGATGCAAGGGTGAACGCAGGGTTGTTGGCTGTGCCATGCTGGTGCATCAGGGCGCAAAAGTCACATTGCAGGAAAGAACACTTTCGAGATTTCATTTCTGAAGAGTTTTTGGGCTATACAAGTAAGCACAAAGTCCAAGTTAAAAATATCAGCTAAATGTCTTAAACTGCTATATTCCAATAACACACATCTGCAGACTTATGCCATGTTGAGACCTGGGCTTCAATGCAGTGACTGGCCCACAATATTGCACCTTGTGACATAATGCACAGCTACAGTTAGTGTTATGTGTGGGATCTAGCCATGGTCATCTCTGACTATGGTTCTACATGTATCCAACTCAAGGATGAATCAAGTCACTCTGCACTGAAGTTTTACAGTGAGCTCAAGGTGGCTGCTTCATAACAGCCTTAGTCTTGCTCCTTGAGCTGTGACAAATGTCCCTGGTTGGGCCCAGTGCTGAAAATCTCACCCACTGGTTCCAAAAGAGAATAATGGGGCTCATTATGATGGTGGGCGAACATCAGTCCGCCTGCCATCATAACGGTGATGGAACTTCCCGCCAGACGTGCGGCGGTCCCACTAGTGCAATTAGGCTGCGCCATCCTGGCCTTTTAACATTGCGGACAGTGCTGCTGGCTACAGCACCGTCTGCAATGTCAAAAGAGCATGCAAAGCATATCCCTGCACCATGTGGCAGGCACCACGCTGTGCCTGCCACGTGGTGCATGGAACTGCAGGGGGTACCACGGGTACCCCTTCAGTGCACTCTCCCACACACACAGTGGGGGCCCGCAACGTGTCCACAAAGCCAGTCTCCGCCTGTCTTTTTGCGGCAGGATATCCGCTGCAACAAGACAGGAGGAAGGGCATATCATAATCACTACGGCGGTGCCTGCACAGCACCGCTGCAATATTGCCCTGGTTCTGGGTTCCGTAGGGCGGGCGGAAAAGGACAGCCTTGCGGAACCCTGGCGAACGGACTTTCCATCTGCCGCCGAACCATTGTGATTCCCACCACCATCCTAATTTGGCGGAGGGAATTTTCAGTATGAAGGTGGAAGGACCGCCACCGCTGGCCCGGCGGTGGCGGTCCTTCCGCCATCATAATGTGCCCCAATGAGCCCAGTCCTGAACTCTGCAGTGTATTGCCAGTTCCTTCAACCCCTATACGTCAGAGGTCATCTGCTGCACCGTGCCCATTTGAAATAGCCCTTTTCCATTGCACCTGTAAATGCTCCGTTAAACTCATGAAATGCACAAGAGCTTGAAACTGTCCATTCAGGGAGATAGCCACTAGCTTTGCAGCGCTACACGCTACACGCCTCAAGTGTTCAGCATATACCTTTTGACCTTATTTTTTTTGTAAAAGTTGATTTTATTGAGTCTGGAAAAAGGAAGAAGATAGTATAGACAGAAAGGAAAACAAGCGGCATTATTACAGCAGCACAAATATGAGCCCCGTAGGAGCATCCATTACAACCATTGGGAGTTTCAAGCGCCAGCGAGTCACATTAAGCAAAGTCTGTGATGACAGGGCGGTAAGAAGTTCCAATCGCCAAGTATCATTCAATGGCTCCGCTGAGACTACCCTGAGGAAGGGTCGATCTGTTACACGAAATGTCACGGGAGAGACCCATGCGTGTAAAGTCCTTCCCCAGTCGTGCAGTGCCGCAACAAGAACAAAATCCCCCCCAACTACGCCCCCCTCCCATCCCCCCACAATCCCCCCCTTCACCGACTGAAACAGGCATTGGCAATGCCAATAGGTCGCAGCAACGCGAGAGCTATTGGCTTTGTTATTGTTTTTTGGCCATTGGCTAATGCTTTGGCATTAGCATTGGGGAGTGCACTCAAGAAAACAACTTCTAAGTAAAGAAGACTTCTTTAGCAATTTTTCTCAAGTGTTCATTTTATTTGAAGTTGTCTTTCAGATCATATTAGTAGCTTTTTATCTTTATCCAAACAATTTGATAACATCAGGCAATGTCCATTTCAAAATCACCAATGCATTTCGGGCATTAGGTTCATGCCCTTCATCAGGGAGACGACACTATAAAAAATATATGGTGAATGACCGTTAGTAGGCGGTAAAATAACGAATGAACAAACAATTGAGGCAACATGATTGAGCTAATTAACATTCGGTAAAACATGATGTGCTGGTCGGTTAATCATTTGATAATATCATGAACAAATTATCACAACCATAATGATACTCATATGCAAAACAATCTACATGATGGACAAAATCCGTGTCACTTACATGCCTTTCCGAGTATAGGGTTCACAATCTGTAACAAAAGGAGAGTGCAGAAACTGGTTTACTATTTGTTCGGTGTGTGGGGTCTGAAAGCGTGGTGGTGTGCGAGAAAAAGCGGGAGTGAAACTAACCTGAAATGGTTGAATTCAAGGTGTAGGTAATCCAATGTTCGTTTCAGTGAATGCGGCACGAAGGGGTCGGTCGCGCTACTAAATTCAAAGGGAGAGATCTCCGATCATGTGAGCAATCACATGACTACCAGGGTGGAAAAAAGACTCAGCGAGAATGTTAAGTTCCACTCACAAAAGAGAGGATGAAATTCAGGATTGGGTGCCTTCACCCGGGCGGTTAGCAGATGGTCGCAGGGTCTAAATTACCGGCTAAAATTGTAATGTGCAATGTACAGAAAAGAAATAAAAAAATAAAGTACAAAAGAGAGGAAAAAATAGAAGGTCAGGATAACGTGGCAGAGTGGGGACTCGACCCACAGTCTGTTAATTGGAAGGAATGTAAGACTAAGGGATTAGTGTGTTGCGCCACCGTGATGGTGGGAGACATCAACAAGTTGGTGACCCTAAGGCTAGTGAAGGTTGTAGGGTGTGTGTGGTGATAAGTGTCAAATGTATAATATACAAACGCTGTAGGCACAATAAATGATCATAAGAGCAATTGGTTACAGGTAACATGCAAGTTCGATTCTTTCATTCAAGCCCGTAGGCTTCTGGGTTGAAAGTTTCTGAATCCACTGGTTTTCTCTGCGGAGAAGGTAGTTGGAGTTGTCACGACCTTCAATTTTAGGAACGATTTCCAAAACAATGAATTTGATCTGTGAAACATTATGTTTCTCTTCCGTGAAGTGGGATGATAAAGCAGATTTGGTGTTTTTTAGTCTGATGTTTGACTTATGTTCTGTTAGGCGCACTTTTATGCGCCGCTCTGTCTTGCCCACGTACATCTTGCCGCACGGGCAACGTATCCCATATATTAGGTTGCTTGATTCACAGGTTGCGTTCACCTTGAGTTTGATTCGGTGACCTTTAGATGGATGATTTATGCTGCTACCTCTAATAATGCTATTACAGTGGCCGCAGTTGAGGCATGGTCTCGTACCTATGTAAGTAGTCTCATCTGTCATAGGATTTTGTAGAATTTCCCCCAAGTTTTTAGCTCTGTTGAAAGCAAACAGAGGTGGTTGGCTAAATGATTGGTTGAAATCAGGTTCGAGATTTAGAATTGACCAGTGTTTGCGGATGATTTGTTTGTATCTTTTGCTAGCAGTAGAAAATTTTGATACTGCCACTATGCGTGACTGATCCTTTTTTGGTTTGTATGTAAGCAAGGTAGTTCTGTCAATATTGTCGATTCTCTGTCTAGCTTGATTCACTACTGTTGGCGGATATCCTCTTACTAGGAACTTGCTGGTCATTTCTTCTAGTCGTACCTCCAAAGTTGTTTCATCTGATGCAATTCTCTTTACTCTAGCCATTTGCGAAAATGGTAAGTTCTTAATAAGGTTTGGTTCATGGAAGCTTGAGTGTAGCAGCATGTTATTTCTATCCGTGGGTTTCACGTATAGATCCGTTGTGAATCCTGTGGGAGTTCTTATCACTTTCACATCCAGAAAGTTAACTTCAGTGTTGGATGTAACCCATGTCAACTGGATCCGTTGGTCGATATCATTGAACTTCGTCAAGGCCTTGATGAGATTTTCCTCCGTGTTGGTCCAAACGATGAAGAGATCATCGATGTATCTCACGATCATTTTAAGGTTGTCCATCCATTCACTGTTGGATAAAATATGCTGATTCTCATACCACTGCATGAAAATGTTGGCATACACGGGCGCTGCCGAATTGCCCATTGCCATCCCGGTGAGTTGTTGGTACCAGGTGGTGTCTGTTTTGAAGTAGCTGTGATATAGTATAAAGTGCATCAGCTCCATGAGGAAGGTTTGAAATTCTATATCCAATTCCGTTTGAAGTAGGGCCGCTTCCATTGCTTCAATGCCCATATCGTGAGGTATGCTGGTATACAGACTCCGTACGTCTGCAGTGCATAGAATGATGTCTTCAAGAGGGGTTAGAATAACCTGTTGGAGTTTTAAGAGAAATTGTGACGTGTCCTTAATGTATGTTTGCATAGTTTGTACCGTAGGCTGCATGTATTTGTCCAATAGTTGTCCGATGGGTTCATGGAGACTACCTCGTGTTGACACGATCGGTCGCATGGGTGGATCAAATGTGTTCTTGTGGATCTTTGGGACCAGTCTGAGGGTAGGGCTTCTGGGGTGGAGAGTTATCAGAAAGTTCTTCGTTCTTTCATTGATTATGCCATTTATAAATGCTGTATCAATCAGAGATTTGAGATTTTTTGAGTATTCTGAAGTTGGATTGTGGTCCATTCTTTTGTAAGTGTTGATATCCGTGATGTGTTCCATCACCTTAGCATTGTACATATCGCTGTTCATGATTACGATGGCTCCCCCTTTGTCTGCTTTAGTGAATTTAATCAATTTGTTAGAAGCCAATTTTCTTAGAGTGTCTAAATCCTTCTGAGTGGTGTTGCGATTTTTAGGTTTTTTGTGTTTTATCTTATGCAGGTCTTGTTTCACAAGATTCTCGAATAAATCCAAGGTCTTGTGACTGGTCGGCGCTTGAAAGGTGCTATGAGGTCGTAGTCCCCACAGGGGATGATTCCAGACTTTGTCTAGTCTCACTATTCCACTATTGTATAGACGTCGTGGGACCCTCGACGTCACCCTTCTGGTGCACCAGAACCCCTTATAAATTTTGGAGAGACATTGAACCAACCTTTGAGCTGTGCATCCACCCAATATTAATTCATTATTGTCTATCTAGAGTCCACGGGACGGATGGCACGCACCTAACCTCGACGTTTCAAACCAACTATGAGCAATTATGACGATATCACGAAAAGTACGGAAGCTAGGGCTTCCACGTTTGCCTTTGAAACTAAAGATGCGGATCAAATTTACTCCTTAATCAGGGAAGAACTTACGCAGGAAAGCACAAGCAGATCTAAAGAGCAAAATATAAGACATTTACTATATCTCACGAAACGAAAAACTAATCAACAACTACATGCAAGTACACTCATTAGATACCATCGGAACGCACGCATACCACGAGGCCTGAGAATAGCACTTAAACCATCCCTCTGTAAACATTCCAAGAAATTTCAAGAACGCTGGTACGAAATATTGAACAAGTGTTCACTAGATTTGATTTTGCTAATAATTCAGGAATTATCTAATATTTTAGAAGAACTCAGCACGGAGATTGAGGAAACATCTACTGAACTAGCTAAAATGATGACGGAGGACGAATTGAAAAACACACTGGAAGATATCAAAAACCAAATAGACCGCCATACCAAGGAAATTAACGAACGTAAAATTCGTAAATATAAAAGAGATACCCTGGACTACCGCCTTGGGGAAGTCTACACATGGGCAGATATCTATGCACAAAAACGCAGAAACCGTCCATACAACTCCAACACTGATACATCGTCCACAGATAGTGATACACAGAGACCACGTAAACCTCAATCTACCGGCATCCCTAAAGACAAAACACCAATGGAGGAACCGACCACCAGCAAAACCTCTGATACAAATCCTTTTTTAGACCAGGGCCAAGCCCAAAAAGGAGACCCCGGAGAGGGACAAGGAAAAGACAAAGAAAGGGACCCACCCACCACACGAAGCACATCAGCTACAACCAAGGAGAAGGACAAGGAGAAGGAGAGAAGAACAAAGAAGAATCTACCGCAAAACAACTAGTTATCAACATCAGTGACCACAACTTCAGCTCATATGAATTGGCACTACTACAGAAGGGCACATCGTTTGTACCAACAGCCACCACTGATAACCTGGAACTGGAAGTGAGTTTCTTTAAACTCATGCGTAAACTCAGATTGAGACATTTTTTTGATAACACCTTGCCGGATCGCCCACAGCCTGACAGTGATCAACTACGTGGACTACGACCTCATAGCACCTTTCAAGCGCCGACCAGTCACAAGACCTTGGATTTATTCGAGAATCTTGTGAAACAAGACCCGCATAAGATAAAACACAAAAAACCTAAAAATCGCAACACCACTCAGAAGGATTTAGACACTCTAAGAAAATTGGCTTCTAACAAATTGATTAAATTCACTAAAGCAGACAAAGGGGGAGCCATCGTAATCATGAACAGCGATATGTACAATGCTAAGGTGATGGAACACATCACGGATATCAACACTTACAAAAGAATGGACCACAATCCAACTTCAGAATACTCAAAAAATCTCAAATCTCTGATTGATACAGCATTTACAAATGGCATAATCAATGAAAGAACGAAGAACTTTCTGATAACTCTCCACCCCAGAAGCCCTACCCTCAGACTGGTCCCAAAGATCCACAAGAACACATTTGATCCACCCATGCGACCGATCGTGTCAACACGAGGTATTCTCCATGAACCCATCGGACAACTATTGGACAAATACATGCAGCCTACGGTACAAACTATGCAAACATACATTAAGGACACGTCACAATTTCTCTTAAAACTCCAACAGGTTATTCTAACCCCTCTTGAAGACATCATTCTATGCACTGCAGACGTACGGAGTCTGTATACCAGCATACCTCACGATATGGGCATTGAAGCAATGGAAGCGGCCCTACTTCAAACGGAATTGGATATAGAATTTCAAACCTTCCTCATGGAGCTGATGCACTTTATACTATATCACAGCTACTTCAAAACAGACACCACCTTGTACCAACAACTCACCGGGATGGCAATGGGCAATTCGGCAGCGCCCGTGTATGCCAACATTTTCATGCAGTGGTATGAGAATCAGCATATTTTATCCAACAGTGAATGGATGGACAACCTTAAAATGATCGTGAGATACATCGATGATCTCTTCATCGTTTGGACCAACACGGAGGAAAATCTCATCAAGGCCTTGACGAAGTTCAATGATATCGACCAACGGATCCAGTTGACATGGGTTACATCCAACACTGAAGTTAACTTTCTGGATGTGAAAGTGATAAGAACTCCCACAGGATTCACAACGGATCTATACGTGAAACCCACGGATAGAAATAACATGCTGCTACACTCAAGCTTCCATGAACCAAACCTTATTAAGAACTTACCATTTTCGCAAATGGCTAGAGTAAAGAGAATTGCATCAGATGAAACAACTTTGGAGGTACGACTAGAAGAAATGACCAGCAAGTTCCTAGTAAGAGGATATCCGCCAACAGTAGTGAATCAAGCTAGACAGAGAATCGACAATATTGACAGAACTACCTTGCTTACATACAAACCAAAAAAGGATCAGTCACGCATAGTGGCAGTATCAAAATTTTCTACTGCTAGCAAAAGATACAAACAAATCATCCGCAAACACTGGTCAATTCTAAATCTCGAACCTGATTTCAACCAATCATTTAGCCAACCACCTCTGTTTGCTTTCAACAGAGCTAAAAACTTGGGGGAAATTCTACAAAATCCTATGACAGATGAGACTACTTACATAGGTACGAGACCATGCCTCAACTGCGGCCACTGTAATAGCATTATTAGAGGTAGCAGCATAAATCATCCATCTAAAGGTCACCGAATCAAACTCAAGGTGAACGCAACCTGTGAATCAAGCAACCTAATATATGGGATACGTTGCCCGTGCGGCAAGATGTACGTGGGCAAGACAGAGCGGCGCATAAAAGTGCGCCTAACAGAACATAAGTCAAACATCAGACTAAAAAACACCAAATCTGCTTTATCATCCCACTTCACGGAAGAGAAACATAATGTTTCACAGATCAAATTCATTGTTTTGGAAATCGTTCCTAAAATTGAAGGTCGTGACAACTCCAACTACCTTCTCCGCAGAGAAAACCAGTGGATTCAGAAACTTTCAACCCAGAAGCCTACGGGCTTGAATGAAAGAATCGAACTTGCATGTTACCTGTAACCAATTGCTCTTATGATCATTTATTGTGCCTACAGCGTTTGTATATTATACATTTGACACTTATCACCACACACACCCTACAACCTTCACTAGCCTTAGGGTCACCAACTTGTTGATGTCTCCCACCATCACGGTGGCGCAACACACTAATCCCTTAGTCTTACATTCCTTCCAATTAACAGACTGTGGATCGAGTCCCCACTCTGCCACGTTATCCTGACCTTCTATTTTTTCCTCTCTTTTGTACTTTATTTTTTTATTTCTTTTCTGTACATTGCACATTACAATTTTAGCCGGTAATTTAGACCCTGCGACCATCTGCTAACCGCCCGGGTGAAGGCACCCAATCCTGAATTTCATCCTCTCTTTTGTGAGTGGAACTTAACATTCTCGCTGAGTCTTTTTTCCACCCTGGTAGTCATGTGATTGCTCACATGATCGGAGATCTCTCCCTTTGAATTTAGTAGCGCGACCGACCCCTTCGTGCCGCATTCACTGAAACGAACATTGGATTACCTACACCTTGAATTCAACCATTTCAGGTTAGTTTCACTCCCGCTTTTTCTCGCACACCACCACGCTTTCAGACCCCACACACCGAACAAATAGTAAACCAGTTTCTGCACTCTCCTTTTGTTACAGATTGTGAACCCTATACTCGGAAAGGCATGTACGTGACACGGATTTTGTCCATCATGTAGATTGTTTTGCATATGAGTATCATTATGGTTGTGATAATTTGTTCATGATATTATCAAATGATTAACCGACCAGCACATCATGTTTTACCGAATGTTAATTAGCTCAATCATGTTGCCTCAATTGTTTGTTCATTCGTTATTTTACCGCCTACTAACGGTCATTCACCATATATTTTTTATAGTGTCGTCTCCCTGATGAAGGGCATGAACCTAATGCCCGAAATGCATTGGTGATTTTGAAATGGACATTGCCTGATGTTATCAAATTGTTTGGATAAAGATAAAAAGCTACTAATATGATCTGAAAGACAACTTCAAATAAAATGAACACTTGAGAAAAATTGCTAAAGAAGTCTTCTTTACTTAGAAGACGATCTAATGTGTGCCCACAGGGGATGATTCCAGACTTTGTCTAGTCTCACTATTCCACTATTGTATAGACGTCGTGGGACCCTCGACGTCACCCTTCTGGTGCACCAGAACCCCTTATAAATTTTGGAGAGACATTGAACCAACCTTTGAGCTGTGCATCCACCCAATATTAACTCAAGAAAACAACACCAGACTTGCAGGAAAAGAAAGCAACATATTGAAAAAAAGGTGTGATGGAAGAGAAGATGATTAAAAGGAGAACAAAATAAGAATTGGTTGTAAATTAAATGTTAAAAAAACAAGGGAGAACTAAAGGAGAAAAACACATGGAAATCAATCAACATAGAAAGGTTACAGAGTACACACTACTGATAGGAGCAGCCTCCACCAGAGTAGGCACAAACACCCTGACATTGAAGGATGGGTTGTCTGACTGCAACAGAAGTATGTGGCAGTTCACCATTAATAAGGTGCCTCATCATACCGGCTTGCAATGGATGTGACGTGCAGGATTGGCAGGGAGGGGTTTGCGCTCGACCCCTTTACACCTTCCTCAATGTCCGTTTCCCAAAGGGGCAGTGACGGCTACACTTCCTTGATGCCTGGCCACATTGGTCTCACAGGCAGTGTTTCTGAATGTAAGGGTCACAACGTAGCCTTTCGGCTGAACACAGTTAACATAGCAACAGTGCACCCCAGTGAAACAAGTGACAGGAATAGGCTTTATGCAGAGGCCAGGGTTCTACATCTGCCCTAGCATATTAATGCCAGGCCTAGTGGGTCTGTCAATGCTTGTTATGAATAGTAATACAAGGGTAAGGTGGATGGTGGAAGGTAGGAAAGTTTAGTGGGTTAAGCCTTCCATCGCATTTATAGGTAACTGGAAAGTTAAAGTTCTGAATTCCACACTGCATTTCATCTTTAAAAGGTTGATAACAGTTATAAGCAGCGCTTCCACTGTGGGAACAAATGGCACATAAAACAATTAATAGTATTTAAGTAATCAAATTGGACATAAAAATACACTATTTTACTAGGTTTCTAACATTAATAAGTATAATTAATAATAAGTAATTAATGAGATCGCTAGATTGCTGACATCCACGACAGCTTTAACACCACAACCGCCCGACTACGACAGACCCCACCTCCCCTGTGAACAGCGCCATCCGCCTGACCTCCTGCTCCAACGTCAACGACGACAAAACACGCAAGGTCATGAACTCCATACACTCAGGATCTCCGTCAGACCCATGCCCACACCACGTATTCAACAAAGCAGACGCAGCCATCGCAACCCAGCTACGGTAGGTCATCAACATCTCCTTCAAAACAGCGACATTCCCGGAAAGCTGGAAACACGCCGAAATTCACGCCCTCCTCAAGAAGCCCAAGGTAGACCCCAAGGACATCAAGGACTTCCGGCCCATCTCCCTGCTCCCGTTCCCAGCAAAGATCATCGAGAAAATCGTCAACAGACAGTTGGCCCGCCACCTGGAAGACAACAACACCGCCACAGACGAAATCAGGGGCCAACTAGACAACGGCGAAACATCAACCCTCATCCTCCTGGACCTGTTGGCTGCCTTCGACATGGTCTGCCATCGCACTCTACAGACACGCCTCTTAGAAGCCGTAATCCAAGGGAAGGCCCTTGACCGGACCACGTCCTTCCTCTCCGGCAGAACCCAGTGCGTCCGCCTCCCTCCCTTCCGATCCGAAGCCACCAAAATCATCTGCGGCGTCCGCCAGGGCTTGTCCCTCAGCCCGACACTGTTCAACATCTGCATGGCCCCCCTCGCACAAGTGGCCTGCCATCACGACCTCAACATCATCTCTTACGCAGGTGACACCCAGCTCATCCTCTCCCTCACCAAGGACCCACACACCGCCAAAACCAACCTCCACGAGGGAATGAAGGCCGTTGCCGATTGGATGAGGCACAGCCGTCTGAAGCTGAACTCGGACAAGACGGAGGTATTCATCCTTGGAACCACCCCCTCAGCCTGGGACGACTCCTGGTGGCCGACCACACTGGGAACAGCACCAACACTCACTGACCATGCACGCAACCTAGGATTCATCCTCGACTCCTCCCTCTCCATGGCTAGACAGGTCAACGCCATCTCCTCCTCCTGCTACAACACCCTTCGTATGCTCCGCAGGATCTACAAGTGGATCCTGACCGAAACAAGAAGAACGGTGACACAGGCCCTCGTCAGCAGCAGACTGGACTTCGGCAACGTACTCTACGCAGGAATCCCAGCCAAACACCTACGACGACTACAACGCATCCAAAACACCTCCGCCCGACTGATCGTCACTGTCTCCCGCCGCAGCAACGTCACCCCCCACCTGATAGACCTACACTGGCTCCCCGTCGACAAGAGTATCACCTTCAAGCTCCTCACCCATGCACACAGAGCACTACACAACGCCGGACCAGCCTACCTGAACAGCAGACTCAGCTTCTACACCCCCACCCGCCAGCTCCGCTCCGCCAGCCTCGCTCTCGCAACTGTCCCCTGCAGCCAACGAACGACCTCCGGCGGCAGATCCTTCTCCTACCTCGCCGCCAAGACCTGGACCACCCTCCCTACGCACGTACGGCAGACTCAAGACCTACTCGCCTTCAGAAGACTCCTCAAGACCTGGCTCTTCGAGCAGTAGCAGCACCCCCTCCCCTCAGCGCCTCGAGACCCTGACGGTTATGTAGCGCGCTCTGCAAGTACTATGATTGAGTGATTAAACTGCTCAACATCTGATTTGGATTATCTGAAAACTAAATTTTTATTCTATACAAAGCAGCCCTCGAAACTGCATGTTTGCTTCTGCAGGTTGCTTTATCAAAGGCATGCAGGTTAACATAATTAATATTTGCTATTTAAAATACAATTTACATAGCAATAAAAATGTATGCGATGGTCAAAGACGAGGTTATGAGATTCTGTTTGCTTGGCGAGCCTTTATCATACACTTCACAGTATATAATACAGGCAGTGTGCATTATGATTCTATAATTCTATTGTAAAGAAAAAAAATTGCACATATTTATAATTTATAAATATGTGCACACATTGTTTTCTGTAGAATAGACTCAGACACCCAAAGCCAGATACCTAGAGATGTCATCCTTAAATGTAGAGGCATGTTATATGACTATTTACCAGATGGATTTAATTATGCTATCTAGAGTGCTTAATTTGTGCCGGTGCTTTCCGGTGCTAAGCACCGGCACCTATTTCTCAGCACCGGGTCTATAGAATTGATGAGCATAGGTATGCTCCAGAGGAGTATGTTGCAGGGCATAAATTCAGCCGAGGCCGATAGTCTTTGCGGTGTGTTTGGGGTGGTGGCAGCTCCCTGTTACTCCCGCTTTGCTTGTGGCCATATTACCTAGAACAGCGGTGATTTTAAGACTGTTTGTTCACTTTTAATACTAAAAATATCGTATCTCTTTTATTTGCATACTACTCTGCCTAACCCTTTTTGTTGTGCAGGTACATCGCGGGCGAGCTCTGACTCACCCGTCTATCTTGATAAAGCCTCTCCTGGCCCCTTTTACCGCGGCTGTTATTACGGTTGTGGCGAGGGTGGGCGGCCATCTTGAGGGTAGTCCTTCTCCCCAGCAGAACTGGTGGCAGCGTTCTAGCTGGTGGAGAGAGGACACGGCATAAAATTAGCATGCCTGCATCAGCGCGCAGCGGTCGCGCATGGCGGGCGCGCCTCAGGCGCGCCAAAGGTAAGCCAAAGGTCAGCCCGTCTGCGCCCGTCCGCGCCTCGGACGTGGCGGACGCAGGACGGGCTGGCTTGCAGTCATTGACCTCGATCAAAACTAATATTAGATACACCCGTTCGAGTTTGATGGTGCTTCTCCCCGCATTGGATAAAAGATTAAAGTGTACTACTATTGACCCAGTAAATCTTAATTCGTGCTCTGCCTGCGGCTTTGCATGCTGTACCAATAATATGATTTGTTCAGAGTCCGTCTCGGAGTTTGGCTCTATCTCAGCGGCTTTAATAAACGCTCGCTCTATGAGCAAACATGCTTCTGAAACTTTTTCTTTGCTAGAAGATGGTACACTAGACCTGTTATTCATTACAGAAACATGGTTGAACGACTCCTGTGCCCCTGATATTGAATTGGCCATTCCCAGAGGGTTTAAAATCCGAAGGAAGGACAGGTTTGGTGGTAGGGGTGGTGGGTTAGCTATTATTTTTAGAGACTCCTGGGTTCTTTTTTTTAATTTTTTTTTTATTGTTTTTTTTGGCAGAGGTAGAAACATACAAGGACGAAACCAAACATAGAATATAAAATAAGTCTTTACAAATACAGTCATTATTAAATTTAAATCCAATTGTCAATAGGGGACCATAACTTCCGACCGAAGATCTTCTTTTTATGTCCCTTCAATTTGTAGACTGCTTTATCCATTCTATAAACATTTAACAGCTTTCCCAACCATTGTTCGAACGTTGGTGGATCTATATCCAACCATCTGGAGGTGATACAAGAACGGTATATAGACATTCCAATAAACATAAAGTATTCTTGATCAAGAGATAGATTTTCAGAAGGAAAATAAACACCAAAAATAATGACAGAAGGATGGAGTGTGATATGAGCATGTAGCAAATTAGTCAAAAACTTTTCAATCTTGTCTATATTTACCACCAGTTTAGAGCAGCTGTAGAACATGTGAATAGAGTCTGCTGCTAGAATTCCGCAGCGATTACAATTAGTGCCTCTTATAGCTTTCCATTTGGCCAACTTGGCAGGTGTGTAATAGAGATCTAGAGTAGACATGTAATGTTGGCTTTTAAGAGAGCTATTGATTAGTATCTTATTACTCATCTCAAAAGCTCTTACCAAGTCTATCCCTTCTATATTTAAATTTCTCTGCCATTTCTGGGTTTGATGATCAAGATCGTCCACCAGCCTATTAATCATTAACTGATACATTGTGCCAATACGATTATTCTTCCTACAGCTCTCTAGGATATCAATAGTCTCCATGGTATCAGTATATAACAGATTTTTTTTTCCAGAAAACTACGGATCTGTAAATATTTAAAAAATTCATTCCTGGGAAGGCCAAATGTCTTTTGAAGTTCTGAAAAGGACATAAAGATCCCATTTTGATACAATTGCCCAATTACGTGAATCTGTCTCATATGCCATCGATATATAGCATTATCTTGAAAAATTTCAGATAATGACTTATTGCCAAAAATAGGTGTGTAGAAATTAAGTTTTGGGGTTATGCGTAAAGTTTTGTTCATTTGTCTCCAAACTAAAAAAGCAGAAAGAACCACCTTAAATTTTGTTTTTTTATAGTAGCTGGGTTCCATGAATTTCAGTAGGCACTGCCGAGCGTGAGCGCCTAAAAGCATTTCAAAAATAGAGGGTGCCATAGAATGTTCAGTAACATAATCATGAAATAGTAAGACCCTGATTGTTTTAAGAGTAATGGCCCAATAGTACATTCTAAGATTAGGAAATCCCAGCCCGGCACGTTCTTGCGGAAGAGTACACCATTTTAAGGATCTTCTGGAGCGACGGTACCCCCACAGGAACCTAGACAGCATCTTATCTATTTTATTGAAAAGAGACATTGAAAAAAATAAAGGAATAATACGAAAAAAATACAGAAATTTTGGAAAGATCATCATCTTGATGACATTGGTTCGTCCGTGTAAGGATAAGTGTAAGTTATTTAGCCTTTCTAAAGTTCTATTGGTGGATATAAGTAAAGGATTTATGTTTAAAGCGACAATGTCATCAACCTTAGGAGATAGAGTTACACCAAGATATGTGCCAGTAGTATTTAGTGGAATATCAGTAGGTTTACCCATTTCAGAGTGTATAATCTGAGTCTTTGAGATATTAAGCTTATATCCGGAAAATTTCCCAAACTCTCTTGCAACATCAATGATTTTAGGAAACGCAGAGGAAGCATCAGAGGTTACAATAGCCACGTCGTCTGCGTAAGCTAAAACTTTGTGGTCAACCTCAAAAAGTCGGACTGATGGGATATCAGATTCCAGAGTGAGTCTATTCAAGTAGGGTTCTAGATATAGAGCAAATAGCAGCGGGGAACAAGGGCAGCCTTGTCTGGTCCCCCTGGTAATTGAAAAAGGTCTCGAATTGTCGGTACCAAGTCTTATTATACCCTTAGGATTAGAATAAAGTGATCGTACAGCTTGAATAAATTGTAGTGGGAGCCCTTTCCATTCTAATACAGTCCAAAGGAATCCCCAGTCTACTCTATCAAACGCTTTTTCAGCATCGAGTAAGATCACCCCAACTGGAGATTCCTTTGCTTGAGCCCAGTCCAGTAATGTAATAACGCGTTTGACATGATCTGTAGTATCTCTGTGTCTAATAAAACCGTGTTGAATATGAGAAACCAAGCCAGACATTACATTATTTAATCTATTTGCAAGAATTTTGGAATAAATTTTGCTGTCTGCAGTGATAAGGGAAATGGGGCGATAGGAGCCTAATTCTTTTGAATCCTTGTTTTTTTTTAGAAAAACTACTATGGTAGCAATAGACCAGGAATCAGGGGATTTACCTTGAAATGCTGAATTGAAGATCCTTAACAACTCTGGTTTCAGCATGTGTCTGAATGTCCGATAGAATTCAAGGGGTATCTGGTCGGGTCCCATAGCTTTACCTGCCGCAAGACTCAAAATGGCGTTTTCAATCTCATCCCAGCTTATTGGGCTTATGAATGAGTCAGTCTCCTCGGGACACAGTGACAGTTGGTTAGCACTTTGAAGATAATTTACAGGATTAAGAGTCTTATCAACTTCGTTATTGAGGTCATTATACAATGTCTTATAGAAATCGTAAAATGACTCTAAAATTCTTTCCCTACGTTCATGGTAAACACCGTTCATATCTTTAACACCTTGTATTTCGTTTATAGAAGATTTTTGTCGAAGACGTTGTGCAAGAATTTTGCCAGTGCGCTCACTATATTCATAACGTTCAGTTTTATGTCGCTTAAATTTTGATGCTACTTCATCAGCAATATGAATCCGTAAACCAGAGCGTTCAATAACTAGCCGTAGTTGAGCGTCTTCTATGCCTATATTGTTTTTACATGCAGTTGATAGGTCCATCTCGGCTATCCTTATCTTATTTAACCTCTCCTTGAAGTCTGTTTGAATTTTTTTCCTCTTGTAGTTTGCAAAACTAATTGTCTCTCCGCGTACAATTGCTTTAAAAGAATCCCACACAACTTGTGGAGAGGCCGTGTCATTATTTATTAAAAAATAATCATTAATAATAGTAACCATGAATTGAAGATATTCTTCATCTATTAACAAATTTCTCTGGAATGACCAGGATCTGGTTGGATTTTGACATTCTGTGGGAAACTGAATCTCAGCAATCATAGGATTATGGTCTGAAATGACTTGGGGTAGTATTTCGATACAGATTTTCTCTAAAAACAGAGAGGATACAAAAAAATAGTCTAGTCGGGCAAATTTCCGATGGGGAATAGAATAGAAGGTATATCCTGGATCTTTATGATGCAATTTGTGCCAGACGTCAGTTAGCCCATTATTTAAAACCAGATCTCTGAGTGCTCTATAGGTTCTGATCTTGCGACCCACATATCTCCTGCCTGATTTGATATTCCAATCGGCTGACAAGTGAATATTTAGGTCCCCACATACTATGATTGGTTGTGCCCAAGTAGCCAATTCTAAATTTATAGTATTGAGAACTTCAGCATCATCTAAGTTAGGGCCATACATACAACATATAGTAAATTTACAACTCCCGATTATTAGTTCAGCAAGCCCCCATCTGCCCCATTTATCAGCTGATGTTTTCAAACACTTCCCAACACCCTTTCGTATACAGATTGCGATGCCTCTTTTTATACCCATTTGTTTAGATGTTAGCAAAACATCCAATCCCAGATTATCCAAAAGAGAGCGCTTATCCCATGCAATATGAGTTTCCTGAATACATAATAAATCAATAGATAGAGTCTGGAGCATTGAACGAAACATCCCAATCTTTTTTAAGTCATTAAGACCATTAATATTAATTGTACATATTTTCACCTTTTTATCCATGTTAGAAATGATGATATTAAAGAAAAAGAATTGACAAGCATCAACAGTATATGCTCTTCGATACTACAACTTAGGTGCCTTGTATACATCCTTGCATTGAATACCTCTGCCTTACACCCCCACCACCAACCCTTGCCCTTACCCACCCCCACCCTTTGACCCAGAACCCCTCCCCCCACCCTCCCCACTATAGGAGGCATAGGAACTACCAGTTCCTAAAACGTATGGGTGCCGCGTCCCTGGCCCATAGCGTCCTGACGAAGAAAAGGAGAAAAGAAAGAATGAGAAAAGGAGGAGGAGAAAAAAAAAAGAAATAGATAATATAGAAAAGAACATAGTAATCCTACTTATTGAAAAGGTTGATAACAACAACATGAGTTTCTAAACTAATAGTCCTTATGGTCCTACAATCTTACGGTCTACATTAATAGAAAAAGAAAAAAATTGTTCCTCCTAATTATTATTCAGATAGAGTCCAGATATTCCTTGGCTTTGGTTACAGAAATAAAGTATTTTATTTGGCCCTTGAATACAGTCTTTAGTTTTGCGGGACCTTGGAGAAACACTGCGACTTCTTTCTTTTGGAAATCAGGGATCAGTTGCCTGAGTCACCACCGTTGAGCCACAGTAGCTTGGCAATAGTCTGGTCGGACAAAAAACTGACAACCCGGTCCGTCCGCTTTCTTATCCGGTCTCGCGTTTACATAGATGGCTTCACGGGCAAGGAAGTTATTAAATGAGACCAGAATGGCCCTAGGATAATTTTCTTGGCCTTGTCGTGGATTCCTCACAGTGAAGGGAAATCTGTGAGCACGTTGTATTTCTCGTGCCCAATCCCAATCAGTCATCTCAGGAAAAGCATCGTTTAGTAAATTAATGATAAACCTCCTCGGATCAGACCCTTCTTTATTTTCAGGAACCCCCAAAAAGCGTAGGTTGCTTCTACGGGCCTGATTCTCCAAATTAGCTATCTTATCGGATAAATCTTCTTTTAATGCTTTGAAATCACCCACTTCCTGTCTTTGCGCCATACTCTCTTCTTCTAGAACAGTTATTCTAGCCTCTGCCTCAGTAACTCTGTCGGTAGTCTCAGAGCAAATCTTAATTGCGCGCCGAACTGCATTTTTGACTTTAGCGCAGGTCATCTGTGTGCGTTGGTTTTCAGCTTTGCTTTCCGCCCTGTGGCTCATCATAGTGTCGAAGATTGTTTTCAGGGTAATCTCTTCAATATTTTCTTGTGGCGAAGCCGGGTCTGATAAAGAATTGTGATTAAACCCAAGGGTGTCAGTAGCAGTAGTAGTGACAGATACTAGATTAGGAGATAGGGTGTTTTCCCCGCTAGGTGAATTAGGAGCAGCCTCTTTGCTCGTCACACGTAAGGATCTCTTCTTCCATAACTTCTTCTTAATGATAGTAGCCGCGTTAGTGTTATCAGGGCTCATACTAACCTCACCATCAGAAGATAGGCTTTCGCAGCTAAACTCTGCCCAGTCTTTATTTAAGCCAGTTGCTTCATCGGATGAGAGTTCCGACAAAGAGTAGAATTTTTCAGGGAGCTCCAGATTGTTTTGCTGTGCAATAGTTTCTTTTTCAGTCTGTTGGTCAGTTACTGGTGATACTGATAACGAGGGAAGAGAGCATGCTCGACTAATTACAGTTCCGCCAGAGACTACACCTCCCATAATACCCTTCCTCAAAGGATTCGTCAGCATAAGGGTTGCAGAATTATTTTGGGTATCAGCCGTCATGGAGCGCTGATTAGGCGGTTGAGAACTAGTCATATCGGCGTTTTGATTATTACTATCGGTTATTTTCTTCCTGGCAGCATGCTTTCCAAACAAGTCGGGCAATGTTTGTGATACGGTATTCTTTGCATTCGAGGCTTCATTAGGTTTAAAAACACCCTTGTTAATGTTCTTACCCTGTTTAGTAGCGGTTTTACCAGGGGTTTTACCAGGGGTCGGTGGTGCAGCTTCTGCCATCTCGAACTCCTCGTTGCCCGGCTCCTCTCTTCTCAGATCCCTTCCTGCGCCGTCTCTCTTGTTGCTCCGAGTGCTGACAGAGGATGGAAGCGGTATCTTCTTTTTCTTCCGTGACCCGCTACTCTGCGACCAGAGCAAACAGAGTGTAGCGCGCCACAGCGGGGACCGCCGATTCAGCTCCAGGAAATTCAGCAACATTCGTGAACTCCGTCGCAAGGATATTTTGTATCCAGTAGTATCCAGTAGTTACCACGGTATAGTACCGTCGCGTTAGCTCTGCTCTGCTCTGAAAGTGCTAATTTGTGCAACGTTCGCCTTGGCGTCCAACCCGGAAATGGTCAACGCCTCCAAACAGCTCCGACCAGCACCGTCCCGCACAGGGTAGACACGGGCGTGATGCAACCACAGGCAGCCGTCCGACGTTATTCGATCAGGTAGGACGAGAACGCCCTTCTGAGCAGAGATGTGTTCATACAGCAGGGATTTCACGGAGATTATCGTGAAAATAGCGGAGTTGTCCTTTCTCCCTCACTCCCGGACGCCTGGAACCAGGGAGCTGGCTGCTTACACAGCCTTCCTCACGGCAGCCATCTTGCCTCTGGACCGAGACTCCTGGGTTCTTAATGTGGAAGACTCCGATGATTTAGCGGAGGGTGAGATTATGAATTTTTCTTTATATTTGTCCCCACATTTCACATTGGGTGGATCCCTTATTTACCGACCCCCTGGCCCCTCTGGTCCCTTTCTTAAAGCTCTTTTAGAGACTCTTGTTCCCCGAGCAGTGAGGTTTTCTCGCTTTCTACTGCTCGGTGATTTTAATATTCATGTTGACTCTCAGGAACGGCAGGAAAGTAAGCTTCTACATGACTCCTTTGATCTGGCCTCCCTAACCCAATGGGTTTCCTCCCCTACTCATACGGGTGGTCACATCTTAGACGTTATATGTTCTAACTTTCCGCTGAAGGTCGAGGCCCCCCAAATAGTAACTTGGACTGACCATCAGCTCATCAGATTCTCATGGTCGGCCATGAAAGATTTACCCAAGTCCGCTAAGATTATGGGCCCCCCAAAGATTAACGTGGGTAATTTTACTGCCTGGCTTGATCAGAACAGACCCACTTTAGGTGTTGAATTAGATTCTGCATTGCAGACTTATGATAGTTGGATAAGAGCAGCTGTGTCCACCTCTTCGAAGAGGGCAGATTCAGGCAGAAACAGGATGACCCCCTCGCAACCCTGGTATTCGCCCCAACTACGCACTCTTAAACTAGTCTGCAAGAAATTGGAGCGAGTATGGAGGGTAGCATACTGCCCACAAGCTAAAGCAGCTTATCGTTCGGCTCAGCGAGAATACTATGCCAGTATTAAACAGGCAAAAACGGAGTATTTTTCAAAAAGAATTGAGAGGGCAAAAAATAACAGCCGCGAAATCTTTGCTATAGTCAAGAGTTTTCTCTCTCCCTGTGCCGAGCAGATATCAATGAGACCCTCTACCGAATGGTGTGAAAATCTCTCCTCCTTCTTCGTAACAAAAATTGCCAAAATTCAACAAAGCCTTAGAGAGCAATTGGTGGAGGAAATGGGATCGCTGATAACGGTGAACCTAAGATTCTACCCATCGCCACCATGGAGAGATTTATCCCCCCTTCGGCCGATGATACCTTGGTGGCAATCAAATCGCTAAAATCTGGTGCCCCTGGGGATATTTGCCCGGCCCGGGTGCTGGCAGAAGTGGCTGAAGTAGTGGTATCTGAGGTTTCTCAAATAATAGGACTATCATTTACAACAGCAAGGGTTCCCAACGAGTGGAAACAGGCTAAGCTTCTGCCTTTGTTGAAGAAGACAGGAGCGGACCCAGCTGTGCCGAGTAATTACAGACCCATTTCGCTACTCCCAGCTATGGCAAAAATTGGTGAGAAACTTGCATTTGCCCAGCTTAATGCCTTTGTTGAATCCTCAGGGGCGCTTCATCCAGCCCAGTCTGGCTTCCGTGCAGCTCACAGCACGGAGTCGGCTCTGGTGGAGATCACTGAGGCGATCAGGGAGTGTTTGGACAGTGGCGGCAGAGCGGCTCTGATTTTATTGGACCTCTCTGCCGCATTCGACACTGTCCCGCACTCACTCCTCCTGACTCGTCTGGCTGACATCGGTATATTGGGTTCAGCATTGGATTGGGTGAAATCTTTTCTTTCAGACAGGTTTCAGCAGGTCTGGATCCCACCTTATTCATCCTCAACCAAACCCCTCACTACAGGGGTTCCCCAGGGTTCTACATTAAGTCCCCTGCTTTTTAATGTATACCTTACCCCTCTTATTGTGTTGGCTGAACAAATGGGAGCAAAAATTATTGCGTATGCAGATGACACGCAACTTTTATTTACGTGGCCTGATGCTGTTACCAACACTGAGGTCATCTGTTCGTGCCTTTCTGCTGTGTTTAACTGGTTGGCAGCAGCACAGCTGAAATGCAACGAAGACAAAACCGAAATTTTGTTGTATGGCCAGTTTCCGCCTAACTTTAGAGAGCTTCTGTGGCCATCGGATTTTCCCCAACCAGGCTCCGTTACTATCCCTGCAAAGAATTTGGGAGTTTGGTTTGGAGAGGATCTGCGATTTGAGGCACACATAAAAAAACTTACAGGGGTGCGCTTCGGATCCTTAAAAGCCATGAGAAAGTTCTTTCCTTATTTACCATCTTCAGCAAGAGAGTCGGTTGCGAGGGCTCTAATTCTATCTCGGCTCGACTATGCCAACTCTCTGCTGTGCGGAACCCCTGCCTTTCTAGTCGCAAGACTGCAGATTATTCAAAATGCGACGGCACGCTTGCTGTGCAATGTGCCGAGTAGAGAAAGTGTTCGGATACATATGAAGGATCTACACTGGCTGCCAGTTGCGCAGAGGATAACTTTTAAAATCCTTACTCTAGCATTTAAAGCAGTCCATGATCTTGGGCCTTCCTATCTGAGGAAAAGATTTAGCCGCTATATTCCCACTCGGTCGCTACGCTCAGCCGATTGCAATTTTTTAAGAGTGCCCCGCTTTCAGCGAGTACGTCTGGGAGGCCAGTCACTTGCTGGTCTCGCAGCTAGGACTTGGAACACTTTGCCTCTCTCCTTGAGACTGATTGAAAACTTTGTACCGTTTAAGAAGGCACTTAAAACTTATCTCTTCAGAATCGCTTATTAGTTTATAAATTCTTTCTGTTGGCCACTTGCTTGTTATCTCTGTACGCGCCAGGATACTCTGGTAGTAACTGAGCGCGCTATAAAACAGCTAAAATAAATAAATAAGGTGCCGACTTTTTCCGGGTGGAGTTTATTTCATTGCTTGAGGCTTGATTGGAGTAAGTCAGCTGCGGAGCAAGGACGAGTGAAGTGGTGAGCAGGGCTGTAGTCCGAGGCACCTTAAAGGCTCTGCAGGGACAGGCAGGCCTCGGCGCGAATGGAACGGGCAGATTTCAGCACAGAAAATCGACTTCCGGGGCACTCTTGACAGCATGAGAGCTGGTTGGTTGGTTGGTTGTCCCATCCGGGCCCCCGGCCACAAAGGAGGGCTATGCTTCGGCTTGACACAGCTCGGGGGTCCTGCGCTCCCTGATACCTCGCATACTTCATCGGGCCACCCACTGCAGTTGGGCTGAAAGCTAGTTTTGTTCTCAGTTAGAGAGTGCAAGCCCACCTTGGTTTTTTCGGCAGGTAGTTTCGGGTTTTGGGATAACAGGAGCGAGATCCTGCCTCCTCAAGCCTCCACCCCGGCTCTCTCTGGGCAGGACGTGGCTGTGTCAGTCCCCAGTGCTCTTGGTGTGTGTGTGTGTGTGGGGGCTGTGCTGGGGTTTGTGTAACAGGGAGTGGGGTGAGAGGGGCGCCGGGGAATCTTACTTGTTTCCATTTCTAGGCCATAACTTTGGGAAGGGCAGAGTAACGGGACATGCTAGCACAGCTGAGCGAGGCGCATAGACAGTCCTGCCAAGAAGGGAAGAAGAGGTGGCGGGAGAGGAGTCGATAATGAAAATTAGGAGAAAAATGGGGACGAGAGACAAGAGAAAAGAAGCGCAAAGAAAACCTGAGGAAAGTGAAGCGCAGAGAGCGAGAGAGTGTGAGGAAAGAACACTAGCTGTAGCAGAAACGTACAGACACCTAGGAAGAGAAGGGGCAGGGGAAGTGAGAGGCAGGTGGCGACAGAGCGGGAGGAAAGGTATGAGGACGCGCATATTTATATTTAACTGTAAATGTATCGATTTGATAACGTTTATGTGTAAATATCATCTGTGAATATAAGGTTTGTTTGTGTAAGGACTGTTGTGTTGTGTTCGATTTTTTTTTATTTTTTTATTCCAAATAAGTCATAATCAAGTCATCTGTTTTGGTATTTTATGTTATAATTAATTGTTTTGCACCGGGCTGTTAGGGGTATTGCCTTAAAAACCCCACTGCGAACGGTGTCTTTTCACCTTCTTTTAAAGGATTTCATGGCAGACTGGAATTTTCAATGCTCATGCCAAGTGATTTGTGCAGTCAGTGTGACAATGTTTGATATTTGATAATCATATGTGTTTTCCGTTTCCTGGGTGTGGCCGGAGGGCTATCTGTGTATTAACTTGATGTTGTGGGTGCTGTTTGTGAACTTGGATAGCCAACTGAAAGCTTTCGTGTGCTGTGTTGTGTGGAGTTAAGGAGCTCTGTTTACACACATTCTGTTGTATGTTGGTGGGTCCTGATGGTGTGTGCAAGCGCTGTTGTGGGCACAGTAAAATACATCTACGTGGTACATCTGTGCAGTGCTGGAAGTGTGTTCCATCTAATATTTTGTATTTTATGATGCTCTGCGCTATTTAGAGCTGTTGTGGGCACACTGACACCCGTGACTCTACGACATATGTATATCTGACCTGGTATTTGTTTGCCCAGAGTTCTGTTTAACTGAGTATAATATTTTGACTAATTATAACATGGCATTACTGAGCAAGGAATACCAAGTTGAGGACATTCTGCCCAACCAAGGCAGTAACCAGATGGAATTTAAACTATCCCCACCCCTTTCCCACTTATAACCAAACGTTTCAGGGATGGGGAGTCGTATACAATATCTTCTTGTGCAAGGAATAGGATGCTTCCAAATTACTTTACTCTTTTAGTGCCATGCAGTGAGTAGACTGATTAGGGCAGCGTTCCCATTATATCAGTTTAACAGCGTCTTTAATTATGCTGTGGCTCCTGTTATATCTGGGTCTAGATTCTTGGAAGGTTATCACTTTGCCACCTTCGCACAGCACTGCATACAGCGACTAGGAGTAGGCAGGAAGCGCTAGTTCCTGGTTTGGAATGCCCCATGAGGCTGTGCACTCCCATAAACTTGCATGTTAAAGGAATGAATGAATGAATGAATATCTTTATTGTTTAAGTTAATTAAAACCATAACAATTTCATAATACAAATATAAGGTCAATATAAAATATTTAAAAAGAATGATATAATTTTTTACTAAAAAGCATGAACCCACTTATAAATTAAACATTATCTTAGTAAACAACAGCAATGTCTTTCTCATTATGCCAATTTAAAATTTGTCTCATAATACAGTAAAAATGTCATTATTTTGCATGTTAAAGGGTATTCACTAACTACTCTGCAATGTATGGCATCACTCAGCAATTGCATACTGCTTTTTAGTGTGGCACACCGAAGAGAATACGCGTTTTAGAGATTCAGTGAGCAACACTAAATTAATGCATTTCACTTAATTAAGTAGAGCAGAGGCTGCCAGAACAAGGACCACAGTTTATAATTTTGAGATTAAGACATCTGTAATTGAATTCCTCCAAACTCTTTACTAAGTTGGCTGGCTTGTCATTCTTTCAGAGTTTGCTTTATAATAATAATTTCCAACGTATAAATCAATAAGGGCCCATATTAGCTCTCCTTACATCCAGTGGTCTCTGTATATGTGATAGCCAGACCATGCGTCAGCTTCATTGTATGTTTCTATGCCTCCAGGTCTGTGTCCTGCTCCGTGGTAGGTAGAGCCTCCAAGACAGTGCATGCGCTCATGTAAGGCATATTGTGGGGTTTCTAAGACCATACATTCGCTTAGAGCCCTCCTATTGATTACAACTGATTGGATCTCCTGCCATTCTCTTTTGCCTGATTCTTATTCGAAGGGTTTCCTTGTTCATCCTGTGTCTGCCCCTCCCAAGAGCACTGCCAAATTTACTTCCCAGTGCTTAATTTGTGCCGAGGTGTCCCACAAGAAAGCCTAGGGTCTCGAGTTGGGTAGAGCCAACCCAGGTCCCCCTTCTTTTCAAAACATTTGTGGAACAGAGGAAGGCAAGGAAAGGACTCTGAAAGGAAAAGCTTACAGCGATTCCATCTCAAACCCCGCAGGGTTTGGTAACTGCCCCCTCCCAACGAGTCTGGTGATAATTATAAATGTAGGGATTTCTGGAGGAAAGGAAGTAAGTAAATCAACAGAACGTATAATGATCACCCCCTCTCTATGCTCCTTCTTTAAGGTTCAGTCCAAAATGCGAGAAGCACTTAACTCCATATCCCCTTACTCCTCTCCTAGTGGTCGGAGCAGAGTCACAGGAAAGCTACACCAGAACTGTGGAGGGGGCAGGGGAAGAAGGGGCTGTCCCTCAGTATCTGCTTTTCTTCCCCCATTCATAACTCACTCCTTTGCTTCTCTCCATTTTACCTTCACTTTCTGCCCTACGTCCAAGTTTCCTCTTCATGGCCCGCTCCCCTCATTAACTGCTTTTCATTTTACACCTTTCCATCTTTCATTTACACTCTCCTTTCATGCACTCCCCGCTGTCTGCTCTTCTTCCCTTGCTTTTCTCCTCTTTCCACTTTTCATTCTCATCATGTTTCACTTTAAATTTGCATTCCCAATCTCTGCTTTCCCCAATTCTTTTCACATTCTTTGTCTACCTTTGTATCTTTGTATTTATCCTTGCCTTCAGACCTCTCCTTCTTCCTCCCTTTCCCTTTTATGTTTTTCCTTCTTGTACATATCTTTATATCCACTCCAGGAATCTGTGTATGATCTTAGGGTCATACATTTAAATCTTGATGTGGTCACTCAGTCTTTCATCTTTCTGGGGTCAAGAAAATGAGTGCCATTGAGCTGGATAGCAACATTTTGAATTTGGTGTCAAGGCCCCCTCTGGTGCATATGTGCTTTACAAACATACATGGTGTGTTAAGGACACATAAATGAATTTTAATCTTTTGTTTTTCAATTTCTTTGCAATAATACTGTCATTATTTCCTCTGTCCCTGCTTCATCCAGTACCTTTCAAACGTGCATACATTCCCTTGACCTACTTTCTTTCCTTCGTCCCATCTTTTTCCTTTTTCTCTTCCTCCGCCCCTCCAGCCATACCTCCTTTCTTCTTTCCATTCTTGCTTCCATACATCCCCATTCATTCCCCACCCTACCTCCCGTGGTGCACTTTTCCTCCATTTATTCCTTACTTTCTTTTTTTCCTTTCTCCTTCCTTCACCCCATTCTTTAATGTCTTCCTTTCTTATCCTCAAACCTTCCTTCTGCTGTTCTTTCACCTTCCTTTCTTCTTTCTATGTATCCATTACACACAGTTCACTTCTTTTCTCGCACTATTCCTTCATTTCTTCCTTTCACTTTCTTTTCTTATTTTCTCCTTCTTTCATCCATGACTTATTTGTTTCCTCACTCCAGTACTCCCCTTCGCGCCTGCATTTATTGCTGCCTTCTTTAATGTATTCCTTCCTTCATCCCTTCCTTTCTTTTCTCAAGCACATTCTCTTTAGTTTGCAAAACTGCTTCAAGTACTCAAGTGACCTTTCCTAAAGCTGCATTTTGAGACCTACACACACTCTCAAATTTGAGTTAATTTTTAAGTTGTTGTCATAGGCTTCCTATATGTTTTATTATGTTATGTAATATTAATTTGTATAGTGAACTAATCACTCAAGAGGGTGTCCAGGTGCTTGGGCAGGTATGTAGGTGTGAGGCCCCCGAGGTGCTTATGTGTTAAGCCAGGGCTGCAACTTCTTGCAGAACTCAAGAAGTATGGAGTTAGCGCTGATGTGTTGAGGCTTATGGGTTTGGGTGGACCCAATAAATTAAGTGGGTGGAGCCACTGGAGGAAGTGGGAGGAGCCGGGGAGTGGGTGTTGCATCCTAAAAAAATTTGAGCACCTGCGCTTAATATTTTACAAATTAAGCACTGTCTAGAGTGCATATTCTGACGTTCTTTGAAGCTGAGCAAAGACAAAGCAAGGTACGCTTCATCACAATGGCAATTGTATAGGCAGTTGAAAACAAGCATTATTGTTGGTATAGATGGAAAAGGCAGAGAAAGACTTTCAAGCCCCAGCAAAAAAGCAAGACATTCGACCTACCAAAGGGTTGAATGTACCATAAACAGCCAGAGCAATATTTAGGTAGCACATGGAAATACACTAGGTGGGTGACTTAAACACACTTAAAAACAGTACTTATTACAACGAAGAAGAAACAATGTAAAACTTTGGACACCAATACAGTTAAGAAGGGACAAGCTAATAAATCGGAGACATGTAATGCAGATATGAAGAAGCAGTAGAAACTCCCCAAACACCGAAACGACATGCAGTGCAGGGTGGTACACACCATGGAACGTGGAAAGAAGCTGGCGGTGATATTAACAAGAGCTTAAGAGCATCTGTTAAAATTCGTGTGGTTTGAGGCTCAGGGTTACTGTTACATGCAGGAGCCCAAAATTGCTACCAAATGTGGTGAGTAAGCACCCTATTAACGAAAACAAGAACATACTGCCGTTTGTTAATCTGCCTATAAATGAGCGTCATTGTCTCCTTTTTAGTGAGGAAGTTGACTCCAAATGTGCAATGAGCAAACTTTTGGAAACAAGTAGGTGTATACCTGTAAAAGAACTGGAAAACTCGACTTTCAGGAACAGGCACAGTGCAGATCGGGCATTCTCATTATTAAAAGTGCAAACTAAACTAACAATAATTGTGGTGTGTGAGTTTAGAAACAGATCTATAAACAGCAACACTAGGGGGTGCTGTGGTGGGGAGCTATTGATGTAAGTTTAGGAGAAGCCAGGACTTTAAGTGGGATGAAAAAACTGGGGTGGGGGTAGGACTCCGAAAGGGGCATGGCCAATGTAATTAAGGGCAGGGCTTAAAATAAAAACTAACAATCTGACCTTAGCATAGTATGGTGCCCGTCAGTAATTTTGCTTCTTCTGTCATTGCACCCAGATACTCACACACTTATATCATACAAACTGAATGGCCTCTGCTGGGTGAGTAAATCCTTATAACTAATTAACATACATGTACTTTAACCCGACAACTGAACACTGTCTTTTGTAAAATGGTCAAATTTATTAAACAATTTCTCCTGTGATGTTTACACATGAATTTGACTAGATTAAGAACAGTTATTATTTTACCACAAATACATCAATTTAATTATACTCCAACTAATTTCTTTTAAGTATCTTCTTAATAACAATACTCTGTGAAAAATTCAAAAGCAACATTGAAAAAACTCGGAACAATAATATACTATCAGATCACATTTATTAAATTTTTTTTTAAAGTTGTCGACACAGTGTTTCGGTGGTTTATTGGTTTTTCTCCACCTTCTTCAGGACAACAATTATATTAAAAGCATTGATTTATCTAAAAAAGAAATAAAAACAGCATTTGTACATAATTCACTATTTTATATTTGACATGTGTACATATCCAGGTTCAGTGTTTATGTCTCTTCTACGTTCTAGCAATTTTGATTTATATTAAAATTACTCCCATTCATTCTTCATAACTATATTTAGTAACAACAAAGGAGATGGACTCCAGTAAATCAGTGTGTGAGGACAAAACTTCCAAGTACTCTTATTTTCCCTTACAATAGTCAATCTTTCAATTTCCTTTAATCTTTGGGTGCCCCTGCGGGATATTTGGAAATCCCGGGAATTTACATCTCTACAGAGGTATTTTACCCGATTATTAGATGAGGAAAAGGTATTCATCACCCCTGTCTTCTTCACCCACAGAAAATAAATGGCAGGCCTTCCTCCTTATGTAGTTTTGACTATTTTTTTCATACAGATTTAATTTATCTTTCTCAAAACCATTCTAGAGGAAATAATATAATTCACTTTAAACCTGTCCCTTTTCGATAAGCAGGGCATCTCTCCCAGTTTTGTGGATTGCCCCCAGATATACAATGCAACAAGTAACATTTGACCTACAACAAGCCAGAACTATTGGCTTTTATCAATTTGCATAGTATGGTACCCCTCGGGTGTTTTCCAGCTTCTGTCATTGCACACAGATATACAATGTAACAAGTAACATTTCACCTACAAAAAGCCAGGACTATTGGCTTTATCATTGGATGTTAGGTAACACAACTATGGCTTCATTGCATTTAATGTAGAAAAAGTCTCCGTTGTAGTGGGAGAGATTGTCTGCGTAAGGGATAGAGCCGCTGACCTTGGAGCTAGGGAAGCAAGTTTGAGCCTCGGTTGAGCTTCACATTCTGTGATTCTGAAAAGGAACATATTCTTGTGTAACATAACTGGTGCTCACAGTAAGAACTCCATTACCTCTCGGTCAACTTCCTGCTGTATAAAACTGAAAAAAGAAAGTTCAGGAATGATGACAATGTTAAGGAACTATCACGATTCACTGCGAAGGGTGGCATTGCTGCAGGGTTAGAAATGTTTTTTCACCCGGAGGGGCGGGCAACAATGGAGAGCCCAATAGGGACCGGTTTCAGCACCTGCTTTTTAGAGCTGTGGTGCTGAGCAAAAATGACATAAGATGCTTCATTCAACCTGACAAGCTTCGCTACAAGCATCTAGGCAATGTGAGGGGGGTGCATTGCAGTCTGGGAGTAAAAAGCAACAGAGGGGGAAGAGAGCTGAGCCTTACTGACCTCGCGGGGTAGCTCTTGTGAAAAGCTCCTTTAAGTAAAATAGGAGTCCGGAACAGTGCCCTACAATGCCCGCTGCCCAAGCTGAGAGGTATTTGGACGGAGCGCTCGGGGAGGGCTGAACACCGAAAAAGGCATGAGGTATGCATGCCCCTCACGAATGGGGAGGACAAAAAATAGAGCGAAGGTGGTGCCAGCAAATGGCAAGCCTGTGGGTGGACTGCAAGCCCGGATGTATCAACAGCAGTCTCGGTTCAAGACAGCGCATGTGCGCCGTCTAGAGCGGAGACCTAAAAAAATCTTAACAGCCGCAATGCCACCCATCACTGCCTTTGATGCATCATTAAAGGGGCTCGTTACACTTTTTTCCCAGTCTCATCCTTTCCTAACTGAACCATTTTAACTATTTTATTCAAAGATGCTATAGTTGTTGCTTATTTATTTTATGCAACTAGCAACCATTGACAAAGCAAATAGTCCTGGCTTGCTGTAGGTGAAACGTTACTTGTATTATAAATCTGAATACAAAGACAGAAAAAAGCAGCAAAATGCCAGTGGGGCAGCACACAGGCGGGCAACTAGAGCCAAATTTCGGGGGGGGGGGGGGCTGAAAAATGTTTCGGGAGGGGCTAATTCTTCCAACCATAGACAGAGTACTGTAAGAAGGGGTTAAACACAACAATGCGGCCCCCGGGGAAATGTCGACCAGTCTTTTCCCTGGGGTGTTCGCGCGATAGGACGGGCAGGCAGGCAGTTAGGTTAGGGGGTGGGATTAGGGGGTGGGGGGTTAGGAGGTTATTTAAGGGGACAGGAGGGGAAGGACTTCCTCTTCCTGTCCCCAGTGCCTCAGGGAATAGGTTTAGTTTGTCCAGCGGTGTTTGGTAGTTTAGTGAGGCGGGGTGTGATTTAGAAGGAGCGTGTCGCCACTGGTGCCCCGGTGCGCGGTGCAGGCGGAAGGTCACAGGACGATCTCACGAGGTGGTGAGAGGAGCGCTTCGGGGTCGGCATGGCTACGCCCGATGCAGAGACGGAGCGGGCGGCTTTGCTGGTGCTCGGCCGGGCTGGGAGGGCCGACCTCCTCCAGCCCGGCGTTTTGGACCAGGCGTGGGTCGGAATGACCCGAACGCCTCAGTCCGCTTCTGCGGGGGTTGCCGTGGCCGTCGCTGCGTGCATGGATGAGCCCCTGGGGGCCCGAGGAGGGATGTCGGGGCGGGGGAAGGGAAAGAGGCAGCAGGACGACCCCAAACGCGGAGGGAGGCGGCTGAGCCTCCCTGCTCGTGCGGGGGAAGGGGTTTGGTGCCGTGTGGGGTGGGTGGCCTCGGGGAGGGGCTCAGGGCCCATCAGCAGCCTGCAGTGGATCCCAAGCGGGGCCTGGCTCCCTCGGCCCCCTTGGCTGTGGGGTCAGGAAGGGGGGGCCAGTTGGTGGACTATGGGGAGAGTAGTGAGGGCAGTGGGGGGAGGACCTGGGTGAGTGGGAGGCGGCGGCTGGGGATGATTTCGCCCTCATGCTGTCGGAAGGTGAGTCTGGGGGGAGGCGGGGGGCCTCTTCAGTGGGCAGCCAGTGGACCTTTCAAAGGGCAAGAAGGGAGTGGTCAAGGCACAGGGATCCAGGGTGGGGGCCTGTGAAGGGGGCCCCCACGGTGCCCCCATCAGGGAAGGGTCCCCTGGAGGACCAGGAGAGGCAGGGCTCATGGTATGCCAGGTGGGAGCTTATGTCAGAGGAGGAGAGGGTCCGCGACCAGAGTCGCATTATTGAGGAGGCTGAGGGTGAGTGGCAGTGCCTATGTGCGACCAGGGAGACGAAGGCGGGTGAAGTGCCCGGGGGCAAAGGGGCCCCAAAGCCTGTGCATGGGGGAAAGCCTGATGTAGGCCGGGATGTAGGGGTTCCTGGGGCCCTCAGGCAGTGGGTCTGGATAGAGGGGGCAGGGACTGCCTTGGCGGCGCAGAGACCTGGTGGCACTGGGGCCTCCCCGGGCGCATACGGCTCGGCGGGGGTGGGTGCAGGCCGGCAGGGACAGCTGGCAGAGGCCGGGGTGGGGTGGCGGGGCGCAAACCGGCCTCCAAACGCCGGGACGAAGCAGCAGGGGGGTGCGCGGCGGCCTGCCCTCCACCGAGGGAGCGGGCGCCGGCGATTTTGGAGTGTGAGTTTGTGCCTGGAGTGAAAGGGAAAGGTGCCAAGAGGGTGGTGACTGAGGTGCGTGAGTTGGTGGCGCCTGAGGTGGAGGATGAGATGTTGGATTATGAGGAGGAAGAGGATGAGTTGGAAGAGGGTGAGGTGCGTGAGGTTGAGAGTTGGGCAAAGGGAAGAGCGGCCACGAGCAAGCCTGGTGTTTTCCAGGAGGCACGGGATGGCGCCAGTCGGGCCAACAGAGGGAGTGTGAAGCCGGCGGAGACGCGGCGGACAGAGCGGGACGTCCCTGCAAATTTATCAGGTGAGGGCGCCTGGTGGGACGCTTGGGGGGATGGGACTAAAGGAGGGAGAAAAAAGGCCTGCCGGTCGGTGGGTGTGGGGGATGGGTCTGTGCGGGAGACGGGGTCCTCAGGTGGAGCGGGGCCCATTCTGCTGGATGGTAAGAAGCATGTGGCGACGGTGAGCGCGCAGACTGACAAGGCTGAGGACCAAGGGGGTAAAGAGGATGGTGTTGAAAAACTGCGGAAGAAATTGCCGTATATTGGTTTGGCGATGCCTCTCGGGTCGCATTTGTCTGAGAAGACGAGGGCAAGGATCTGGCGGCATGAGTACGTTGATGTGTTTAAACTCCTGCACAGGGAGATTCAGGCGAAGGAGGGGTCGAAGGAGGAGGAGTGGGAGTTGACCAGGCGGCCGAGAGTGCCGGTGACGATGAAGAATTGGACGTCGGCTTTTTTGATCTATGCGAGTATCTATTGCGAGAAGCACGCGGATCGGGCGACTGCGCTGTTTAAGTATATGGATGTGATCAGGAAGGCGCAGTTGCATTTCGGGGGTTTTGCCTGGTTGAGCTATGACGAGGAGTTCAGGGCCAGGATTAGTTTTAACCCGAACAAGCCGTGGGGGGACGTTGACCAGGAACTCTGGGTTCAATGGATGTCATCAACGCAGGCGGCGGCTTCTACACATACGGCCAGTGGTCTTCCGGTCACCTATCGGTCTTTTCAGTCGTGTCCCGCCCAGTCTGGGGCGGGTAGTCAGGGTGCTTCCGGAGGGCCGGGAGCTCAGGCGGTGTGGACAGGGGCAGCCGGACAGCAGTACAAGCCAGGATCCACTGGGGCCTGCTGGGGTTTCAATAAGGGTTTCTGCAATCGACCTTCCTGTAAATTTAAGCATGAGTGTTCCTAGTGCGGGGGACGTCACGTAGTCACGCAATGCCTCACGCTGGCTACGCCCTCAGAGCAGTGGAAGATTGCCAGAGGCAGGGGACAGGCTGGGCCGAAGGGCCCATACTCCGGTTAAGGTTAAGGCCATGGGTCCATGGCTCTCTCGGTACCCCGATAGAGAGGCTGCGTTGAGACTGTACTGGGGGTTTGTGGAAGGTTTTCGGATTGGCTATCAGGGGCCGAAGGTCAGGCGGTGGGCTGAAAACCTGCGGTCTGCCAGAGAGTTGCCGGGGCTGGTTGCGCACAAATTGAAGAAGGAGGTTTTGGAAGGCAAGATTGCGGGTCCGTTCGAGGAGTGGCCGAAGTTGGATCTCATTGTCTCTCCGTTGGGGGTGGTGCCCAAGAAGGAGCCGGGGGAGTTCAGATTGATTTATCATCTGTCTTGGCCGGAAGGAGTTTCGGTGAATGATTTTATCGCGGAGGAGGACTACAAGGTCTTGTATGCGTCGGTAGATGATGCCGTCGGTTTGGTGCGGGCCTGCGGGAGGGGGGCGGAGTTGGCCAAGTGTGATATCAAGTCGGCCTTTCGCCTCCTCCCCATTCATCCGGCGGATTTTTCCTTGTTGGGCATACAGTTTGATGGGGCCATTTTTGTCGAAATGGTGTTGCCAATGGGTTGTGCGATTTCCTGTGCGCTCTTCGAGACCTTCAGTTCCTTTTTGCAGTGGGCTTTCGTGGACCGCAGTGGGCACCGGCTGGTGTCTCACTATTTGGATGATTTTCTGTTTGTTGGTGTGGGTCGGACGGGAGAATGTGGTGCGGCCTTGGGCCAGTTTCAGCTGTTGGCGAGGGAGTTTGGGGTGCCGTTGGCACCGGAGAAGACGGAAGGGCCTAGTTGCTGTCTGACCTTTTTGGGAATTGAATTGGATTCGGTGGCCTGGCAGGCGCGCTTACCGATGCAGAAGGTGGCGGAGATGCAGGAGTTTTTGAGGCAGGTACTCGGTGCCCGCAAGATTGAGTTGAGGTCTGTGCAGCGCTTGCTGGGTTTGTTGAACTTTGCTTGCAGAGTGGTGAGGGCCGGGAGGACGTTTTGTAGGCGCCTCGGCATGGCCATGTCGGGGCGGTGCTCCCTCATCACAGGGTCAGGGTCACACTGGGAGTGCGGGCTGACTTGCGGGTCTGGCTGGTTTTTCTGGAAGACTTCAATGGTGTCTCCTTGGATTTTGCGCGGGACAGGATGGTGTGGCAGGTACAACTCTACTCTGATGCGGCGGGAGCGGCAGGTTTCGGGGTTTTCTGGGACGGCCGTTGGTGCACGGAAGAGTGGCCGGCCCATTGGCTGCGCCAGGGACGGAGCATTGCGTTTCTGGAATTCTTTCCTCTGTTGGTGGCACTGTTGGTGTGGGGCCCGGAATTCCGGAACAGGTCGGTGTTGTTCCATGTTGACAACATGACAGTGGTGGACCTGGTGAACAATCAAAAAGCAAAGCATCTGCGAGTGCTGCGCTTGCTGCGAAGCTTCATGCTGCTGTGTTTGCGTTTTAATGTGCTGTTCCGCACGCAACATGTGCCTGGCGCGAGTAATGAAATTGCGGATGCGTTATCTCGTTTGCAGTGGCAGTGATTCAGGAAGCTGGCGCCGGGAGCGGAGGCTTGCAAGACCAAGGTGCCGGAGGGTATCTGGGCCTGGGGGGAGTGAGAGTGGTGGGTTTGGTAGAGAAGTCTATAGCTGAGTCCACTAGGAGGGCGTACAGGTTGGCGTGGTCTGAGTTTGGAGCTTTTTTGGGTTGGAAGAAGGGTGCTTGGCGGATGCTCTGGGACTCATGTGATCAGGTGGTGGTGCGATTTGTGCTGGACTGCAGGGACAGAGAATTGTCTCAGACGACGATTGCTGGCAAGTTGGCAGGCGTTTCATTTTACAGCATGGTCTATTTGGGTTTTGTTCCGGCTAGGACGGATCTGCTGAGTCGTATGTTGAAAGGTTGGGGACGGGTGAGGGCAGAAGGGAGAGGGGGGGAGTTGCCTCGTGAGGCGATTACTTTTGACTTGTTGGACAGGATCTTGGGGGAGTTACCTTTTTGCTGTTACGATGGGGAGGAGGTGGCGTTATTTCGTTTATGCATGGTATGGATGTTTTTTGAAGCGTTTCGGGTGTCGGAGTTGTTGGGGGCTCGTGGGGCGTTGGGGCGGATGTTTACGGATGTGCGGTTGGATGGGGCCCGGCTGGGTATATGGTTGGGACGTTCAAAGACGGACCAGGTTGGTCGTGGCAAATGGGTGTGGCTGACGGAGAGTGGTAGCGAGGATGTGTGCCCGGTGCGTGAGTGGAGGGGGTTCTGTGGACGAGTGAGGAGGTCGGCTGGTGAGATTTTTGTACGCGCTTCCTTGAGACGTTTGACGTCCTTTCAGTTGCTGGCGGTGTTACGTTTGGCCTTGCGGAGGCTTGGCAGGGATCCGGCGCGTTTTGGCATGCACTCGTTTCGGATTGGGGCAGCCATGGCAGAGGCGGGGTTAGGCTGGTCGTGGAAGGAGATTCGGCGGATTGGTCGTTGGCGGTCTCGATGCTGTGAACGCTATGTGCGCAAGTAAAGGGGGGAAGGCGCAGGCTAGCCATGGCGGCGGCGGTTGTTGCACTCTTAATTTGCTGTGGCACTAATCTCTTTCTCTTCATAGGTTGTGTTCGGGGGCCGGGGGCCAAGACGGTCACCTGGATTGTGGGACACTCTTTTGTGCACTGGGCCTCAAAGTATGCTGACAGGCAGGTGTATGGTCGTAGCCTGGGCCTGAGGAGCAGTCATCATGAGGTCCAATGGTGGGGTAAGAGCGAAATGCGATGGGGCGAGTTGTTGCCATGGCTCACTAAGAAGGTGTCACAGCTGGGATGCCCGGACATGCTTATTATCCACTTGGGGGAGAATGACTTGGTGAAACAGTCGGGGTGTCCTTGTTACACCTGATGCAGCGGGACTTGGAGGCAATGAGGAGCAATCTGGCTGGCGCCTGTATTGTTTGGACTGAGTTCATACCACGAAGGATCTGGAGGGGTGCTCTTAAACCTGCGGCCGTTGAAAGGGCCCGCAGGAAGTTGAACAGGGCAATGAGAGTTTTTTGTGCTGATCATGGAATTAAAGTGCTGGCTCATGTCGGGCTCAGGCTGGTGGAGCCCCTTCTCTTTCGAGATGATGGCGTGCACCTTTCGCACATGGGGAATGCATATTATCTGATGGAGCTGCGGGATCTGATCAGTTTTCTGTGGAATGAATCGATATGGTGTAGGCGTGACTGAGTACGAAAGGTGCCCGATTGGTGGGGCAGGTAACCGCCCTCCGGGGGTTCCCTGGGTGGCGAGACCTGGGAGGGGTGGGGAGTCCATGACGGGCAGAATCACCCTTCCGGGGAGGGGGTTACAGGTGCAGGATGGGGGGTGTGGTAGACGGGAGTGCGATGGATGGAGATGATGGAGGAGTTTGGAAGTGAAAGGGGGAAGTGAATGGTATACGTGAAGAGGTCCTTGTGTGAATTGGGAGTGGCTATTGGAGTACATGAGTGGATGATGGTTGAAAGGCAGGATGTTTGGGGGGATTGTTAATTGTTAATGATGTTATGTTGATTTTGGCTGTCAGGCCTGGCCTAATCAATGGCCTTTTACGCTAACTGATGCGTGGAGTGGTTATTGCGCGAAAGCCTAATTTACAAGTAAATGGTCTTTTAAAGACCTGTTAAGTTCTCGGGTGCGGCTGCAATTAAATGCTCGCCAGCCCGCAAAGCTGTGTCAGCCCGGGCTGACACACACAATGGGGGTGGTTGGGGGGGTGGGGGCTGAAGCCCCGTGAGCCCAATGGGTGTTGCGCGCCTGGCAGCACACCATGCTAAGTAGAAATGTCTAAAATTACGTTTTTAAGCCACACCCTTAATTATATTAGCAACGCCCCTTTGAGAGCCCCCCCCCCCCAGTTTTTCCTCCCATTTAAAGCCCTGGTTGATTGAGTTTGATAAACACGGGCTCAATTTTACATACAGTTTTGTGTAGTGCTGATCAGGGCACTCACACTCTTCTGCATTCTCTAGTGGTATGTGCTAGCATGGGTGTTCTTGCAGTATTAGGCCTGCTAATGTCTTGGCCTATATAGTGGAAAACGCTGGAAAGGCAGGGCTAATGTAAATAGGTCTCTATGGCGGAGCTGCGTGCCTTGTGAAGGAGCAATACTAACAGTGCACACAAGGAGGCACCATAGGACCATGTGAAACAGTTCTGTGCGTGTTAATTTCAGAACTTCCTTGGAAATAAATCGCTGGAGACATCAACATTGCCCAAAATGGTGATTTTGTTTAATCCGTACAAAGGTGCTAATAAACCTCGATGTTATAAATAGAAATTTGAAGTGGAATGATACTTTATTACATTTCTTCTTACCACAGTCCATACTATTGTCAACGTTATTTGTGTATTTTACCAACCTGTATGTATTATGGCCCCAGGTGAATGCAGAGCCACATGTTCAGCTTTTCCTGTTCTGTCTGGTTTCTTGTAAGTCACACCTGCAGAAGTCTGTGGGCCTTTAAGTCAATGGACCAGTTGGAAGATTTTTTCAAATGTCTTGAAAAACAGAGCAGCTGGAAAGGTGTCATATTCCATGACTTTCAAAGGCACCGATTTAATGGGGAATTCTTATTTCCGTTAAGGTCAAGCAATCTATTTCGGTAGTCATCCAGAATCTACTATACATTTTTAAGCGGTTTGATAGTTTAAATCTGTCTTTGCAGAAAATGGTTTGATAGAAAAACCGCCCAGATTTGCAGCTTAACTTTGTCACATTCGAATCTAATGGTTATGAATAAATTGATTTATATATGTATAACATGAAAGTATGGCACCTGGATCTCCTTTTGGTGCTGAGCTTAAGCAGATCTGGCTGCGAGAAGTGAGCAGAGTTAGAGCTAAAACAGATCCCTTTAATGGAACAGGAAGAATGTAATCGCTTTCCTGAACGACAAGTAATTCGAAGCTTGTCACAAAGGCTCACCCACACCTCTTGGAAGCTGAAGCAGCAACCCTGAAGACCTACATGTATTGCACTATTTCTTAAGATTGCACCGCGTGGTTGTGGATCCGTGGGAGTCTGGTGATGTGGCGTAATTGACATATATCTACAAAAAGGACATACCAATAGCCCAATCGGGGCATCATGGCGTGTTATTATTCAGTACGGGTGTCTCCCACAGTTTTCGGAGGAAGATGAGAATTTCCCTCAATGCCTTTAACAAGCAAAAGCCAGTATTTGCCTTGGGCAGGGATGTAAATGAGTCTGTGAAATGGGTGCGGGAGGGCGTGATTCGCACATTTGCCAACTGAATAAACGGTAGGCCGCAGGGGAGAGTGGGTGAAGTGTTGCATTAGGTGGCACAGTAGGTGGGCATTTGTCTGGAGCATGGGAACTCGCCCACACTTTTCCAGGAGCCACAAAGTTTGGTATGTGATGTAACCGAGGGCCGCATTGATACCTGGAGGGTGGTGTAAGGGGTGTGTGTGGGGAGGAGATTTACGGTAAGGTGAGTATAGGGTAGGCAAAGAATACAGATCTAGTGTCTGAATTGCATAATGTGTAACCAGAAACCTTGGGATTTATCTCAGCTTCTCCACTTAACTAAATTGTGTAACCATAGGCAACTGTTTTATTTCACTTTCCCTTAATATTCTTCATTATCACATATGAGTATCTTGAAGTACATTACTTCAGGTTGTGTGTCATACAAAACCTTCTCCAGTATTTGATTTAATAAACTATAATGTTGTTCATTATCGTAGGAACACATGCCACCCAAAGTGTGCATATAAAAACTGACTTAACTCTTAGTCCTTGATTGGCTGTTGTCTGGCTGGACGAGGAAAGAAAGGTTCCACATTAATGTTGAAAAACCATCACTTAAAAAAAAAATACTTCTGAATGCACCAGTATAATATGATGTGTTATGGTGAAATGGCTCTGCATGTTAATGAAACACACTTTTTACATTTTGCACAGAATATTATCATGCTTTCAAACATTTGCTACAAGATATTTTTAAAATGAAAATGTTTCTAAATGTTAGCGGTGAAGTACACACTTGTTACTTCCTTTCTTTAACTTAAATTAACCTTTAATTAAATGCTTGTCGGCTCGTTTAACATCTTTTTAATGTTCCTTCTGAATCAAGTAAACAGCAGCCCAGTGCTCTAGGGCTGCTGTTGACCAGGGGGCTGCTTCTAAGGGTCAGGAGGGCCGCTTGCTGCCCCCGGGCCATACTTTGAGTATCACTGGTCTAGAGTGACACACTGGGTGAAAAAAGATAGGATGGAAGGCTACCCAGAGCGACTGCCAGTGATTAAACTATTTGCAAACATTTGGTGGCCCATCATCTTTTGGGTCCAAGTCCACTACTGCCAATGTTTGTGAGTTCTAAAAAGTAGTAATTTTGCACCCATTCAAGGAATACTTCTATGGGTGCAGATTTACAGTTATTTGTGGTGAACAGGTCACTATATGTAAATCCCCAATCCAAAAACTGAGCAAGTAAAACCTCTTAGTCAAATCAGAATGATGAGAAAAACCAACACCGATATAGCAGATCCCACTCAGGGCCCCCAGATCCAACTACTTAGCCAAAAATGCATGTATTTGGGGGGGGGGGGGGGGGACGTCACAATTCAAACACCACCCTGAAGCTATGCCCCAGGATATGGCAGAAATATGATGTTTGAAAGCCAGGTTGTTAGCCAAGATTACTTCCAAGGATATCACTTTCTCCTGGGGACTTGGAGGCTTACGCATGGGACCAGGCCATACATAATTATTGCAATGGAGTCTATGCCTGCCCATATGCATGAGCTCTGTTTTTTTGTGGTTAAGCTTTAAAATAAAATTGGTCCACCCACTACTGAACAGCCCCAAGCAGGCATGCAACTTCTTTGCTGAATGAGGTGCCTGAGCATCCAGGTGGATCAGGATCTGAGTATCATCAGCGTAAAAGCATTGCACAACAACCAAAGAACGAATGATGCCTAACACTGGTCTTGTGGACAGATAAAAAGGACGGGCAACTGTGAGGATCCCTGAGGCACACCACAGGTTGCTGTCAGGTCTAAAAGTTGCCAATCTTAAAAATTGATACTGATCAGCTAGGAATGGCCTACACTAGTCCCAAACAGTGTCATTAACATCCACATCTGTAAGTCTGGTAATCAGCATCTGTTGATTGTTTGTGCTGGAAGTAATATAAAGATCTAGTAAGATCACCCAAGCTGCATTGGCATCGCCCAATGAGTATCTGATATCGTCAGAGCTGTCATGGCACTTTCTGTACCCTACTAGGTGGAAAGCACAACTGCCAGTCACCCTAGTTGTTATCTTCTTCTAGAAATTCCGAAAGGTGCTTGGTGACCGCCACATCCAAGATCTTACCAAGTGTTGGTAGCAAAGTGATTGGGCAATAGTCGTTTTTACATCAGATAAATCCAGGCCCGCTGGGTTTCTTATTGTTTTTTAGAAGTGGAGGGACTACGCCTTTCTAAGCTAGTGGCACTGTGCCTGACAGCAGAGAAAGGTTAAATAACTCTGCCATTTTCAGCTAAAATCTGAGCCACCGATGGCGGGGTCCAAGGATTGTTAGGAGAGCCTTATTTTAATACATTCAGAAGAGGGTCAACTTTTCAGGGAACACTTACCTGAAGTTTGTCTAATTAAGGTGGCACTTCTCAAATTTGCTTGTTCCACTATTGTGTTTAGGATGTTCGAAGGGCTTGTCTGACCAGTTTAGCTACATCTTTATTTTGTGGTTTATGATAAATCCGAGTGATTTAGATGCAGGGACCAAGGACGGGGAGCTTGACTGGCGGAAGGGGTTATTGTTGATCAATATTTGAAGATTGTATTTTAAATTAAGCAGCCTATAAAGTCCTTTTGCATCTATTTTCTGTTTTCCAGCTTGCACCACCCAGCATGCGTCTACGACCCTAAAAAATAATCCAGTTGTAGTTGCATCGAGCGGAGATTCTGTGAATTTGACCTGCTCCCGTGGATGGCACAACCTCACCCGATTCCGCTCTGAGTGGGAATTTCATGGCAAACATAAAGAGTTATTCACCCCAGAATCCACAGTGGATGAAAGCCGGATGTCCATCCTAAAAGATGAAAACAAGGGGGTTTCAGTCCTGAAGATCACAGGTGTTAAGCCCAGTGATGCCGGAATCTATCGCTGCACAATCCACGTCATTCTACCACCGCCTGCATATAGTATCCAAGGAAACTGGACCACGCTTGTGGTGTTTGGTAACGTATCATCTAATAAATCATATCATCTATGAACAGCTACGACTAGGCTTGCAGTTGTACGCTGGTTGTGCAAATATTTTGCTATAGAATGACATTTTACTGACTGCCAGGTGCGGTTTGATTAGAGAATGAGGTTGGGAATGCAGGTCTAGTTCTCTGGCTTCAGTTGCTAAGGTGGTGGGAGAGAATTGCTCTTCTCATTTTAGAAAAAACATTACATTAGATGCGAGGAGTAGCTAATGTTAAGAAAATAAGAAGTCTGTTTTATTATCAAATGTGGCATTTACATAGCACAGACCTCACTACATGAGTAGCTGTGCGCTTCGAATAAATCAATAGATTACATAGTACTATTCAGCAGCACATAGACACACTTCATACTACGCAACAATCAGAAACACACCAGAATATATTTGTAGAGGAGATTGAACACAAAACTATTAGGAGTCAAGAACAAGTAACAGTTATAACAGTGTCAAAGGACGGCTGTATGAATTATCGGGTTTCAGGTGGTGTCTGTATAGATGAGTTTGCGAAAGGCTTGGGATATTAAACTTGGTCTGGGTTCTTCTCAGAGCTTGACAGGGCAAAGCTTGATAGAGAGGTTTGATGATTTGTCATAAGGATTTAAAGAAGTACTGTCACTTTGCCTCTGGTTTGGCTCTTTAGAAGTCAAGTCTGGTCTTTAGTGACAGTCAGTGGAGTTCTCCTATTTGGGTGAGATGCTGTCTCATTCTTTTGGTCTCTTGACATGTTATGCATTGGAGTGTAAGATGGAGCTAGGAGGTGCCACTGAGGTTTTATGGAGACCAGCTAGCACAGCGTTGCCACAATCAAGGTGAGAAAGAACCATAGGTTTTATCAAAGTTCTGAAACCTGCTGGTGGAGTTGTGGGTTTGAGCTTCCAGAAGAGGTAGAGCTGGACAGAGGCAGTTTTGGGCAGCTTAGCTATGTCGAGTTGCATAAAGTTATTTTTTGGTCACTGATAAATCAGAGTAGCTTTGCTGAAGGGACCAAGAGTGGAGATGGCCAGAGGGGGGTATATAAAGTGAAAATTATACTGGTGTGAGGGGTTCTTTTGCGTATAGGAGTAGTAACTATCATTTATTTCAGTTTAGTTCAAACATGAACACGTTCATTACGTCTGTTAGTGTTATCAGGAAGACTCGAAGATTTTCAAGTAAAGTTGGGTATGAACTACATCCAGTTGATCACTGATGGTTGTTAATGTCCTTTTTTTTTACCATATCGCTGAAAGTTACCATCTATAGGTTGATAAGTTAGAGGTACAATGTGGAATCCTGGAACAGCCCTCATTTTAGTGGTAAAGCAGAAGGCTGAAATGATTCTATTGACATCTTTGTGACAGGAAGGAGAAAAACCACATCAGTACTTGATGGTGAATAAGATGAGAAGGGTTTCATGGTTTATGGTAACAAGCCTTGCATGACCAGGAGACCCGAGGCACCTCCATTCTAGGTTGTCCAGAATTGCAAGAGAGCGTTCCTGTAGTGTCTTTTGGTGCTGACTTCTGATTGGTAAGCCTTTTGGAGGTTAATCTCAGATATGTTTGCTAGGAGCTGGACTGAAAACGCTTTTTCAATTATGTTTCCTAAAAAGGGCAATTTGGACACTGGCTTGAGGTTTTAAACCTACCTGGTTTTGTGTTGGGAATGAGGAAAGTTGATTGAGATTATGTAGGGAGCAGATTTTAAATAATCAGGAAGTCAGTGGGTTTTAGTGATTTCTCGATGATTGTGAAGCTTTCTTGAAAGAGTGGACATAGTAGTGCATTAGCAAGGAGGTAGGAAGATTGTTGAAGTGATCTGCAAAAATGTAATGATATCATGGTGGGCGATAGATTATGTGAACATAGATGTGTTTGCTCTGTATACGTTTGATCAATATTGACATCAGTCCAAAGAGCAGGAGGAGGGCGAGTCTAAGTGTTTAGGAGGGCTGTTTGTTTTTGTGCACGATGACAAGGCCCTCTCCAGTCTTGATCAGTCTGTCTTGTGTAAGGTGTCATATTTGTGAGGTGGCAATATGTTGAAAGAAAGTGTAGATGAGTCACTGAACCATGTTTCTATAATAAAGATTAGGTCTCACTTATGTAATGTAATCAGCTCTGCAATCTCAGCAGCATGCACTGGACATATCTACCAATGATTAGAGCACACGTAGCATGTGAGTCTTTTCTGAGTGCAGAGTATGATGTTGTAGTGCTAGTGATTTGTAGTCGGTTCTTCATATGAATGCATTGATTTTGTATATCTTCATGGTCACACCACATCAGAAGATGGATAATTAGGAAAAAGAAAAGTGCCTGCTGTGAAGCAGAAGATTTTTTTTCTTACCTCAATGGAAACACAATTAGTCATTACATTACAAATAGCCATATTCTTCATTTCACAGGATGGATGAAGCCCAAAAAAGCTGGCCTTAACACCAATATGGCAGTGTATGATCAATTACTCCAAACATTAGATTTTTCTGAGCCTCCTCTCCTACTACCCCTTAAAGTGCCCTTTAAACTATCCCTGCCACTTGCGCAGGTAGCACCATTGCTTTGTAGCTAGGTTCACGCTGTGAAAGTTCACATGCATACATTAAGTCACGTCATCTCTGGCAGTTTTTACAGAGTTTTATCCACAGATATCTGATGAAATATCGATGTAATGCACACATTTCAACATCATTTGCACATATGACGCCATCTGCATGGAGTTACATACTGGCGAAATTATCTAATTAGGCTTCAGACCAGAACAAAGAGGCCCTTAACCCAAAGGAAACTATATAACGTGTGGAAGAAACAGAAAAAATAGAGGCGTACTTGATGAGTTTTTTTACTGATATGTAGGCCTCCTGTGCCGGAGAAGGATAGTGTACAGGTATATCTGATAGGCGAATCAGACAGAAAACTGCTTAATATCCCGTATAGATTTTAGCATCAATTAGCCCCCACAAGCCCCTGTACCTGATAAAAAAAAAATCTGCTGTCTTGGACCATATCTCTGTCGCTTTTAAACTTTTCTGCATTAAATTAATACAATTTGGCATGATCTGGCCATATTTAGTGCAATAGTTTGGTATAAATATTGTAGTCAAAATTATGCAAAACTGTCCTTTTATTGGATCTACGTCCACCCAAGACCATATTGGTTTCATTATGGAAAATCCATATAAGACACATGAAAGATTCATAGCATTTAGAGTTGAAGAAAATAATGATCTTAAACTAGCACAATACTTTTTCAATTTGTATGTAAACTATCCTACTCAGGCAATGTTCACCCACTTTTGTTACTCATCTCACATCTGCTGAAAAACACACTTGACGTGAATGAGTGACAGGAGGAAGTAGTAACACAGCTTCATATTTGTATATCCCTTTCCTGAGCACAGGGAAAGATCTGCATCATTGTGTCTGAAATAGGTCATGATAAATGTGTAATCGCACAATAATCAGGCCACACTGTTGTTAAGCATAAAAGGCCATTTATTAGGACCAGGCTGCACAACATAAACCACAACAATAATCAACATCAACTAGATCTCCCCCCCAACGCCAAAACTCCATCATCATACTCTCCTTTCATTCCACCTTCCGTTCTTCAACCTTACCTCCAATCTCTCTACGCATCCTGGCACTACTCTCATGCCACCAGTCGCCCCTCCCATCATTCACTCCTACCCCCCACGAGAGGTGGGTGCGCCCGCTAGTGACTCCCCACCCCTCCCAAATACCGCCAAAACCGCAGCCCGTCCTAAACTGGCACGCTCTGCCAACCCTACCCCCAAACCCTAAAAATTGTAGGGCGAGTGGGTGGCCACAGATGAACTAACTAACCCCCACCCAGCAATGCCAGAATGCAGGAAGAGGAAGTCCTTCCTCCCCCTGCATTCTTTATACCCACCCCCCAACCACGCCCCCAACCCCAGCCTGGCCCTTCCCCGCGCGAAAGACCCCGGGGGAAGACTAGACTGCGTCTTCGCTTCCCCCGGGGCCCTCCATCGCGCCATAATCAGGCCACACTGTTGTTAAGCATAAAAGGCCATTTATTAGGACCAGGCTGCACAACATAAACCACAACAATAATCAACATCAACTACATCTCCCCCCAACCCCAAAACTCCATCATCATACTCTCCTTTCATTCCACCTTCCGTTCTTTAACCTTACCTCCAATCTCTCTATGCATCTTGGCACTACTCTCATGCCACCAGTCGCCCCTCCCATCATTCACTCCTCCCCCCCACGAGAGCTGGGTGCGCCCGCTAGTGACTCCCCCACCCCTCCCAATACCGCCAACCAGGGAACCCCAATTAGGGCGGTTACCTGCCTCCCCACTCCAGGGCTCCTATGCATCTTTCGACTCCACACCATCACACATCCCTGCGGCACCAGATCGCTTCATTCCACAACTTGCTCACTACATCACGCACTTCCATCATGTAATACGTATTCCCAAGCGTCGAAAGATGCACTCCGTCGTCCCTAAAAAGCAACCTTTCTTCCAGTCGTAGTCCGGGATGGGAGATCACCTTAATGTCTTTCGCCTCACAAAAACCCCGTATTGCCCTGTTCAATTTCCTCCAAGCCTTCTCGACTGCCCCATGCTTAATTGCACCCCTCCAAACTCTCCTGGGGTTGAATTCAGTCCAAGCAATACAGGCCCCAGATAACCTTAGCTTCATGACCTCCAGATCCCTCTGCATCAGCTGCAAGAGCGCCAAACCCGACAGCTGAATCAAGTCATTTTCCCCCAAGTGGATGATCAACAAGTCCGGGCATCCCCTCTGTGGGACCATCTTCGCGAGCCAGGGCAAAAGTGCCCCCCATCGCATCCCCCCTTTTCCCTACCAGTGCACCTCATGATGGAGTCCATTGAATCCCAGGTTACGGCCGTACACCTGCTGCTCCACATATTTCGATGCCCAGTGCACAAAGGAATGCCCCACGATCCATGTGACCGTCTTGGCCCCCGGTCCGCCCACACAACCTACGAAAGAAAAAGGTATTAATACACATCCTAGTAATATTGTCTCTTCAACAACCTACCATCCCACCCCTAGGCCCCCACCTATTTCCTGACATATCGCTCACAACATCGTGACCGCCATCTACCAATCCGACGTATCCGATCCCAGGACCACCCCAAACGTGCCACCACAGTAGCCGCCCCTATTCTAAAAGAATGTGTCCCAAACCCCACTGGATTCAACCCCAAACTGCTCACTGCCTTACGCAAAACCGCCAACAGCTGCACCGTCGTGACCCTGGCCCCAGACTCATGGCAGAATATCTCACCACCCGACAACCGTACCTGATTCACAAACGACCTCCACTCATTCACCGGACACACACCGTCCCATCCGCTCTCACAGAGCCAAACCCATTTGCCCCTTCCCAACTGGTCCGTCTTAGACTGGCTCAGCCAAATACCCAAACGTCCCGCTTCCGCACGTACTTGCTCAAAACGCCTACCACCACAGGACCTTGTTAGCAACAACTCCGAAACCCTAAAAGCCCCAAAAAACATCCACACCATGCACAATCTGAACAGACGAACCTCAAACTCATTATAGCAACATAACGGTAACACATCAACAATACGAACCAACAACTCAAATGTCACCGCCTCTCTCAACACCCCTCCCCCCCTGTTCTCTCTGCCCCAACCCCGGAGCATCCTTCCAATGACTACATCTTTTGTAGGGTCAAAACCAAAAACCAACTGGCATAGAAGGACAATCCCACCAGTTTTCCTGAAATCGTCGCAGCCGACAAACCTCTGTCAATACAGTGCAGAACAAATTGCAAAACTCCCTGCTCAATCACCGAACAAACCCCCCCAGCTGTTTCCAGTTGCCAACCCATAAAAGAAACAAACTCATCCCATGCCAGCCTGTACGTCCTTCTCGTTGATTCCACCACAGAGCTCTCCACCAGTCCTAACACTCTCACTCCCCCAAGGACCAAACGCCGGCCGGCAGTCTGGTCTTGTGCTGGTCTGCTCCAGGCGCCAACCTCCGGAAACGCTGCCACTGCGAATGAGACAAAGCATTCGCAATGTCGTTATTCGCCCCAGGGACATTCTTGGCTCGGAAGATCACATTCAGCTTCAAACAACGCAGCATAAACCCCCTCAACAGCCGCAGCACTCTCAAATCTCTTGCCCTCTGTCGGTTGACCAACTCGACCACCGTCATGTTGTCCACATGAAACAACACCGACCTGTTCTGAAATTCAGCTCCCACATATCTAGTGCCACCAACAGAGGAAAAAACTCCAAGAAAACAATGCTCCGCCCTTGCTGCAACCAGTGTGCCGGCCATTCCTCCGCGCACCACCTGCCGTCCCAGAAAAGGCCAAAACCTGCCGCCCCCGCTGTGTCCGAGAAGATCTGAATCTGCCACACCGTCCGCTCCTCCACAAAATCCAGAGACACCCCATTGAAGTCAGAAAGAAAAGTCCACCAAGTCCGCAAGTCAGCCCGCACCCCCATGGAGATCCGGACCCTGTGATGTGGCAACACTGCTCCTGACATGGCCATGCAAAACGTCCTCCCTGCTCGCACTACGCTGCACGCAAAGTTCAAGAACCCCAACAGCTGTTGCACAGCGCGCAGCGCAATCCTCTTCTCTCCAATAGCCCACAGCAGACATGCCTGGATCTCAGAGACCTTCTCCCGGGGAAGGCAAGCCCTCCGCAAAATTGAGTCCAGCTTGATCCCCAAGAACGTCAGGCAAGAGCTAGGCCCAGCAGTCTTCTCGGGCGCCAAGGGGACCCCGAAGCTCTGCGCCATGTCCTGGAAATGTGACAGGCCCTGCCACAATCCCCTGACTGCTCGCTTCCAATGAAAAGGAAATCATCCAAGTAGTGTGTCACAGCCTTGTGCCCGCTAATCTGACTAAAAGCCCACCGTAGAAATGTACTGAATACTTCAAAAAGCGCACAGGATATGGCCCACCCCATGGGCAAGACCTTGTCCACGTAAATGGCCCCCACGAACTGCATACCTAACAAAGGAAAATCCGCCGGATGAATCGGAAGCAAGCGGAAGGCTGACTTGATATCACATTTAGCCATTTCCGCCCCCCGCCCGCTCATTTGCACTAAGCGAATAGCATCATCTACCGACGCATAAAGGACCCAGGAATCTACTTCCGCTATGAAATCATTAACGGACTGGCCCTTCGGCCAGGACAAGTGATGTATCATCCTAAACTCCCCTTCCTCCTTCTTAGGCACCACACCCAATGGAGAAACGATTAGATGCTCCAATGGCCAGTCCACAAAGGGGCCCCCCACTCTGCCCTCCAACACTTCTTTTTGCAGTTTAGCCGCCTCTACCTCCGGCAATTCCTTCGCTGACTTAAGGTTGGTTGCCCATCTACACACCCTCGGACCTTGGTAGCTGACTCTAAAACCTTCCGTGAACCCCCACTGCAACTTCAATGCAGCATCCCTGTCAGGGTAACACGCAAGCCAGTGGGCCATCGCTTCCACCTTAACCGGAGTAGGCGCCCTTCGCGCCAGGCTGTCCCCTACCTTTCGCATTGGAGTTTCGCCACTGCTCCGGAGGCATGGCCAGGGTGAGGCATTAAGTGATCGTGTGACGCCCGCCGCACTTGGAGCACTCATGTTTAAACTTACAAGGGTATCGTGAGCAATATCCCTTGTTGTAGCTCCAGAAGGCACCTGTCGTCTTAGTGCCCGTTTTGGCCCCTGGGGCCGTATGTCCTGCAGGGGTAACCACCCATCCTGCCCCAGACTGGGCGGGCTGCGCTGGAAAGGACCGATAGGCACCGGCAAACCACTAGCCGTGTGCGTGGAGGCGGGCGAATGCGTCGACGCCATCCACTGCATCCAAAGTTCCTGATCAATCTCCCCCACGGCTTATCAGGGTTCACACTAGCGCGCGCCCTAAATTCTTCGTCATAGCTCAGTCATGCGAAACCTCCAAACTGTAACTGCGCCTTCCTGATAATGTCCATGTACTTGAACAAGGGGATAGCCCTATCCAGGTGCTTCTCGCAGTATATGCTGGCGTATATCAAAAACCCGACGTCCAATTTTCCATATTGACAGGGACCCGAGGCCTCCTGGTCAATTCCCACTCCTCTTCCTTGGAGCCCTCCTTGGCCTGCACCTCCCTGTGTAGCAGCTTGAAAACATCGACATACTCGTGTTTACAAATCCTACTCTTAATCTTTTCGGACAAATGAGACCCCAAAGGCATAGCCAAGCACATATAGGGCAGCTTCTTCTGGTGTTTGTCTCCCCTTTCTCCTCCTTGTCCTCCTTACCCTCCGACCAGTCCTCTGATCCTGGCTTGTCCGTCTGTACCCCTGCTGTCACCACCTGGTCACCTGTCAGCGCAAGCGCCCCCACCTTAGCCCCTTTTGTCCCTTCATCCCGCACAGACCCCCCCCACTCCAACTGACCTGCCCCCCTCCCAAGCAGCCCACCAGGCACCCTCACCTGTCAATGTGGCTTGTGACGGTCCCGGCCGACGGTCCGTGCTGCTGGTCTTCACCACCGACCCTCTCGCCTTCCCGGTCTTCTTCTTAGGGGCCTGCAAGACACCAAGTCCACTGTTGCCCTGCCCTCTATCAGCCGTCCTGTCCACGTCATCTCTCACTTCACCTTCCTCCAGCTCCTCACTTTCAGCACCGTAGTCCAACTCCACATCCCACTCATCCTCCACAGGCTTCCATTCCACCTCACGCACGGCCTGTTTCACTCCCTTCTGTACTGGCACACCACTCCCCGACCCAGCATCCACACCAGACGCTGAAGTCCGGTCCCGCGCTGGAGGGAGAGCGGCCGCTGACTCCCCTACTGCTTCAAGGTGGCGTCCAGGAGCCGTCTTGCGCTCCGCCGAGCCTCCCACCCTTCTGCTGACCTCTGCCAGCTGGGATCCCCCTTAACCCCCCGGGCTGCTCCAACCCGGGCGGGCTCTGGCATTGCCGGGCCTCACCGCCGTCTTGGCTGTCCCTAACTGACCCTGCCTATCACCCATGCCCCCCTTCATGACCCCCCGGCCCCCCCTCTTCTCAGCCTCCTCCTGCTCCGCCCAAAACTCCTCCTCCGATGGAGGGGTAGGCGGGCCCTCTAATTCACCCCCCCAGGGAGCCCCCGCCCGCATGTCCCCCGGTTCACCCCACCTGGCGTCCGCCTCCTGAACCAGCAACCTTTGTTCCCTAATCTTAGTCTCCACGTCCATGGCCTCCCACCTGCCCAGCAATGGAGGGCAGTAGCCCCTGGGCCCCAACCCTTGCATACTACTCGAGGAAACAACCGGCCCTACGGCCCCAGCCCCCCCAGACCTAGGCCCCCACGCCACTTGCCCAGCAGGCACGCCCCCAGCTCCCTGCAGTACTGGGGTGCTGGCCCTAGGACCCACAGACAGGTCCAGGGGCCCACACTCTGCTGGCCCCCCCAACACCACACAGGCTGCCTCCTCTCCCTCACTGCCCTCTGCCTGCTCCAAAATCACAGCCCCAGGCCACCCCTGCCCCGGGCCACCCAGGTCCCCCGCTACAGGCCCCCCCACAGAAAACTCAGGGACCAGGCTCTCCTCGGGACCCAGAGGCCCCTCACCCGAGCCAGGAAACAAACCGGGCCTCAAGGGGACACCTTGCACCCCCCCAGGGGGGCCTTGCCATGCCCCCTCCACCTCTACCCGCACTTGCCCCCGGGCCCCCACCACCAGGCCCCGCTTCCGTCCTGCTATTGAACGCGGAGGCTGGCTCTTACGCCGGCCTCCGCGCTGTGCTCCACGTCCCCCCGAGCCCCGCCCCGGCCTGACACCAGCTTGCCTGCCGGAGCAGAGTCCTCCTGGCAGGCAAAAACAGCAGCCGACACCCCCGCAGCAGCCGCCCGCGGGGGATGCTCCAGGCCCACCCACGCCTGTTCCAAGACCCCCGGCCTCAGCAGATCAGCCCTCCCGGCCCTCCCCAACACCCGTAGCGCCTCCCGCACCGCCTCCGCCTCCCCAGACATTCTCCTACCGGCAATTCCCGACGCCGCCTCGAGCCTCCAGCCACCGACCAGATGGCCACCGTCCGCTGCAAAACCGCTCGACCACACCTCGCCGCTACTGTACAGGCCCAACTACCACAGATAAACTCCCACAGATAAACTAACTAACCCCCACCCAGCAATGCCAGAATGCAGGAAGAGGAAGTCCTTACTCCCCCTGCATTCTTTATACCCACCCCCCAACCACGACCCCAATCCCAGCCTGGCCCTTCTCCGCGCGAAAGACCCCGGGGGAAGACTAGACTGCGTCTTCGCTTCCCCCGTGGACCTCCATTAGGTATTTGAGTGGCCTGGTGGCCCACAATTTATATACTGTGTGCATTGTGTGTGTGTCTCACATATAGCTAGCATTCTGGGGCTTCACTAGTTGTCATGTCTTCTTCACAGCACCACCAAGGGTCTGGCTTTCCTCAAAGTCTGCGCCTGGGTCTCCCTTTGTAGAGCAGGTGACGTGTGCAGTGAGTGAGTTCTACCCAGCCCCCATTCACATCACAATGACGTCAGCATGTGGAGAACCACAGGAGCTGGAGAACAGCGTAACACAGAGACAGAACCCCGACGGGACCTACAGCACAACACGGCGAGCTTTACTGAACACCACAATCTGCACAGATGGGACAGAGGTGACCTGCTCTGCAAAGCACGAGACCGGGGACTGGAACAGGAGTCTCAGGATCTCACATGTGAAGAATAAAGGTATTATCACTTTTAAAGAGTATGCGTTCTGGCTGAGTAATATACACAAAAAAAAGATATTGCAAAAAGAATGAGTAACGAGTAATTGTTATGCTATCATTCATTGTTCACATGGCTTCTGCCGCCTAGTTCCTGGCATTTATATGCAAGTGACATTTAAAAAAAATGTGTTAACCAAATAATTAAAATATTTTATGATTTCCAAACACCTACCAGCGAAGTATTATCTCTTATGCACCAGACCTCTACTAAGCATGAGATTTTTGTGCTTGCCACATGAATCTATAGACCACTGCCTTTCAAATACTGACTAATTCTTGTGATGTATGAAGGTTTGCAAACACACTTGGGGCCTCATTTATGAAAAGTGACACATCGCTGCGTGAAAACAGCGATGCAGCACTTTTCACTGCGCCCTCCTTGCGAGACAAATGATGCGTCGTATTTACAGTATGACGCATCATGGCGCAAGGAGTTACAGATACGTCAGTATTTCTGACGTATCTGTATGGTGCAAAAGTGACGCATTGCTCGAGAGTGTCACAAAAGTGATGCATCTCCAGCAATGTGTCCTTTCACATGGGGCAAGCCCCATGTGAAAGGGCCTGCGTCAGTCTTACGCCTGCTGAGAGGCAGGCGTAAGAAATTGACGCATTTGTGTCCTAGAAGTGGCGCAGTGAAATCTTATAGATTTCACTGCGTCACTTCTATGACCCTGTCTTGCGTCAGAACGCCCCCCCTGCATACATTATACCTGGCGTAGGTATAATGTAGCGCAGGGGTTTACAAAGTGACGCATCTACCTAGATGCGTCACTTTGTAAATATGGTGCAACAAGGCACATTTCGTACGCTGCTGGTGCGTCACAAAAAGTGACGCACCGGTGGCGTAAAAGTGACGCACGGCCTCATAAATGAGGCCCCAGGGTTTTTGACGGAAACACTGCATCACCTGCATAAAAGATCAATTGACAGGCTGAGTCAAGTAATGCTTAAAGGTGCGTAGTATACATGTTCAAAGCATTCAGCTAGATTTCAATACATACATTGTATTTTAGAGGCACAGGATCAGTACACACCCTTGTTTGAGCCAGTTTAGTGCATACATTCCACCTATAAGTGATCCGTCAGATAGGTTGAGACCATTTCCAGGTTTTGTAATGTAACTCGATCAGAAACAAATACATTCTTCACTATTTTTCACACACTTGTGTTTTTTCCAAAGTCCATCCCGAACTGTATAGTTAAAAGCTGCAGTGCAGTCTAAAACAGATACATATCACAGGAACTATGGAAACACCAGTAGGAATTAATGCAAAACATCCCTTCTAAAGTTAGGTAAATTGCATTATGTGGCAGTCTGTGGGATACTAACACCACATGAAAATAGACTACATAAGAAGAAGGACTTGGACTCGAAAGCTACAGACACATGTCCAATGTACCTTTTGTTAACAAACTGATGAAAAGAGCAGCCTTTCACCAGATCTCAGAATTCACAGAAGAAAATGAACCACTCTTAGACTCACAAACAGAATTATCATTAGAAAGAGGGACCAAATCTGCCCTAATCCCAATTTGGGATGACCTAAACACCATAGTTAATAACAATGAATTGACTTCATTATTTCTCCTAGAGCTTTCATCTGTGTTTGACACAATTCACCTTGAAATATTACTTCTTAGACTGAAAAACATTTGTAAAGATGGCATCACTCTCAATTGGATTTCCTCTTACCTAAACAACAGATCATACAGATTCACACCCTGCCATTCTCCACTAACCCTTTACTGCACACAAAACAGGAGCTCCACAAAGTTATACCGAAACACCTCTATTCTTTAATGAAACTATTAGTAAATCTTATCAACAGTTTTGATCTTATGTACTACAACTATGCAGATAACACACAGATAATTCTGAAACTGGAACACACTTCGGGCCTTATTTACGAGTGACCGCCGAACTTGCGGTGGCAGTCCGACCAATGCCACATTGCGGGCCTGCCTGCAGTATTAGGAGTGTGGTGGTTGGACCGCCACAAGACCATTGCGTCCGTCAGAGATCTAGGATCCCACAGCAGTCAAGCAGCGGACAGGGGACAGCAATATGCAGACAGTGCCGCTGTTGCACTGCCAAGCATATTCTGAACTGCCAAGCTACCGCCCTTTTCATGGCAGGGTGGCAGAGAGGCAACTAAGGGGACCCCCGCCACTCCTGGGCCTGGAGGTGCATGCAGGGGGGCACATGTTGTGCACCCCTGGAATTGCACTCCACTTCCTGCATGGTGTGGCATGCATGTGACACCATGCAGGAACATGCTGCTGGTGCAGTCACCGCAGCGCATGCTGTTAAGGCTCATCTATGAGCCTTATACAGAAGCCGCCGTAAAACCGCAGGCCCGCCCACCTACCATGGATAACAGCTGTAATCGGGCAGGTGGACGCAAGACAGGCTTGGTGGGCCTATAGGAGGACTACCAGACTCGTAATTAGGCCCTTAAGACATGGGAACAACAACACAAAGGACATAGGAACATCAGAACTTAACACTTGCTTCTTAGCTGAAACTTAATAGATGACAATGGAATCAACTCAAGCTGTATGCTTCAAATAATGAAATACGGACCTGTCCTGAATGAAAAATGCATAACCCCCATATATTTCTGGCTAGATGAACTGGGACCCCGCCAAACATAACTGGAAGCATGTGAAGTAGGTACGAAGACATTCATCACTCTTCCAAGGGAAGTAAATAGGTTTCTTTGTAACCCTGTGATGTAGTCTTCTCTCCATACATGTTTCCAGCAACTGCCAGTAAAATATAAATCTCATTAAGGTTCCTGACATTAGTCTCTAGATTAGAATTCCTTTCACACCCTTCCAAACTTAATGCATTAATCTTTAGAAAGCAGCTACCCCCAATGCTAGTCCAAACAGCATTCTCATGGATTGGAAGCACACAATATGAGTAATGATGACTGTTTGATGAAGCTACACTTGATGGTATGGTGAAGACAATCAATTGACAAAAAGCAATTGCTAGCTTTTGTTTTAGACAAACGTTAATTAATCCTTGGTATACGAAATCTGTCCAACAAAACGTTTTTATTCAAGTCAGTCAAATCAATGCACAATCTAATTTTTCCATTGGCATGCAATGCCACTACCAATGGAGAAATCCAGTCTGATGACTCAACTAGTTCAATAATTCCAGACTCGCAAAGATTTCCTAACTCTAGTTCAACTTCTTCTCTTGCCAGTAAAGGCTGTTCCTACCTCTATTGGTTACTGGACATATGTCATTTTTCAAGGTACCTTTGATCCACCCAACCTTTAAAAGATTACTGTCCGGGTGAATATTGCTAGGTTCTAAAGTCTTGTGCCCCCACAAACGTAATCTTCCACATATCTTGGTACACTATGGTATAGGGTAAACTGAAATCAGCAACAATGCTTGTATTCGCCGTCTCAGTATGCATCTCACAACCAGGTTTGGTGCTGGACTTCATACTCAAACGCAACATACCTTCCTTCACATGTATTAAACAAAACTGCCATTGCCAGACTTATCATTTTCAGAAGTACTTACTTTTTGCTCTTCTTTCACGCACTTAGCTTTTGGATGAATTCTTTTGTGTTTGGCTTTTCGTGTTACACACTCTTACAAAATGCACAATTAATCTGGATCCTGAACATTTCTGATTCTTAGCTGAGCAATTCCTGTTCCTAGATAAAAGTTCAAAACTACATCTCTAACAATTATTGGTAACTAATTAAATTTTCTAAATTTCTTTTTAGAATTGTTATTACTGCTCTGTATTGAGTTATTCCTCCTTTTTAGGTAGAGCCTGGGCAGCGCATGCAGTGCTCTGCGAGGCATGCTGTATTTGAGTATGGACTCGAAGCACCGCCCACTCTCCGCTCCAATATTTTTCATTGGCTTGTGTCATTGTCCTTCTTAAACCCTGGCTTCTGATTAGTTAATAGACTTGCTAGTCCCTCCTTAGGTACCACATGGTCTTCATTTGTAACCTCCCATGAGGACTGGCCCTTTTACTTCTGTTGTTACATGGTAGGTCTTAATTAGTCTGTAAGCTCTATTTTTTTTAATGAGTTTCTCCTACTGCAGGCATGATATGCTTTCTTGCAACAACAGCTGCTCTCCCGCTCCTTGGCTACAGCTCCACACCTTCACCCCTCTCTGCTTGCAGCCCCAACCACCTCTCTTAGGTCTGTTTATTTTGTTCTTTTCCTGCCACTCCAACCCCACACGACCATGCTGTTTTAAAAAAAAAATTACATTAGTAGATGGAATAAGTGATTTGATGTTGATCTGATGCCAAGGCTCAAACACTGGTCCCCAGCTCCTGAGTCAGTAGCTCTGACCACTGAGCCTTATCCTCTCCTCTGGGGGGAGCACAATATTATATATATTTGCTTGTTATGCACACAAGTTCCGATAGAAACTATACACAGGAAAATTACAATGGACAAATATTAATAATTAACGCAAAAATTTCTTCATATTTTTCTAACTAAAGCTTAATTATACTCAGCTGTTCTCTCTCCATGCTTGTTGTTAGTCACTGGTGCAGGATGGCCACAGGTTAAGTTTGATGAGCACCCGTTGAGACTTTGTAAGTTGATATGAAGAAATGAAAAACTCTTCTAAGGTAAGCACTTAAGTTTATTTACAACCCTATCTGCTCTCCATACAGGTTCCCAGCAGCTGCCGGTAAAATACAAATCTCATGAAGGTTCCTTACTAGATTTCATGACATCATATAGCTTATGGTGTGGCATAGAACATTCAACGTTAACTCTACAAAGCATGAACATTTTCAGATACTTCTTTGACTCTAATCTTTCCTTGAATACTGAAGTGGATTGGCTGCCCCCAAATAGCTTCCTACACAATGAAAACACTTAGGAGCTGATTACGATTACGGTTTCGTCAGCAAAGCATTGCCACCGAATCGGGTTATGAATGCTTTCGAATGATTCGTATGTGCCCGGATGCTTACGGACTCGGTTTGGTCGTAATCCAATTGACTTAAATGGGAGCCTGTGTACCGAACGAGAACACAGGCTCCCATTGAAAAAATGGGTGGGGAAAACCTTGCGCCCTGTGGAGGGCACCCCATGGTGCCTGCCACACTGTGCATAGTTGGGAAAGGGGTCCACGGGTGACGAGGGGCCTGCTACGGACTCCCAAATCCGATTCCCACTGCTGTTTTGTCTCTGTCAATCGGTCATCGTACTCGCTCGTTCGGAAACCGTCTCCATTGGGCTGTACGATTCGGCTCCGAATGACTCGGTTTGCCTGAATTCCGTTTGGAACTAATTCGGACAGCCCAGATGGCTTACTTGCAGCGTACTTGGTCATCTGGAAAGGTGACCGATTTGGTCAGGAGCATAGGTCCCGAATTGGATTCATAGAATCGGAATTCCGTTTGGAGCCTTTCCTGACGACATCGTAATCGGCCCCTAAGACACATCGTTCCACATCTTGGATTTCCTCAAAAGGGACAAAAACATAACTCATCCTCTCAAAATGTAACAATGCTAACGGACTATACCACAGAATTCCAATTTCAACTATCAAAAGGTGTCAAGCAGCAAGACTACTTCTAATTGTAAATATATAAATCCACATCTTTCCAGTCCTGAAGGCTTTACACTGGTTGTGAGTAGGAAGAAGATCCTCTTTCAAGGGACTGTGCATTGCACTCAGAGCTATTAATGGCAAATGACCATGAAAGTAACTCAAGCAGAAATGTCAAAATCCTCTTAACCCTTTCCTACCTTTCTATGTGAATAATACCCTCCTTGCACCCCATCCTCTGTCTAACTTAGTGCCTCTGAGTCTATCTGCTCTTTCACCTGCATGCCACTTTACTCGCTACTATACTTACTAACTGTATCCCTTCTTGCACATCATAAGCTCTCTTATCAGTAACCATGCCTGCACTTCATATAGTTTTCTAACTGATCTGCTCAATCCACTCCTGTTAATCACATTTCATCCTTCTATGTAACATTGTCTTACAATCTCACAATAGCTAACCTCCTCCACCCTATTTATTTATCCCATTTTTCCACTTGCATAAACCCATCTTAATACTTACACCAACTTAATCCACTACTAGGAACTGGAGGAAATGCTTCAGTTTCCTCAGAGCAAAAGACTAACCTAATAATCGAAAAACTAACAACAATAGTAAATAATCACTGTGTTAATAACTAACTTTAGGTTATAGAGTAACGTGCTACCTACCATAAAGCGCTCAATACCTCCTAAGGGGTAGTAAGCTCTATATATAATGAAATACAATACAATACAATACAATGATGACAAAGATCAAAAGAGATAAACATGTAAAAAAGCATTGGCAAAGTAAAATATTGGCCATAAAATATTGGCCCACCAGCCCTGGCACTGATGTGCTTTAAAGTGTACTTTTTTAGGCATATGTGCACATGATCAGGCTAAAAATGCCATCACAGTGCAAAAGGGCCAATGGTTGGAGTGAGCTGACAAATTGTTCCAAGTGTAATGGGTGGTGGGTGGAAACAAAATATGAATGATGGCTGAACAGACCAGTGGATGAAGAGGGCTCACCAAAAGCCTATGTTTGTATGTCTATATGCATGATTTCTTTTACATGAGGCTAGTGAGACAGCTAAAGCTGTCTTTAGACTGAAGAACTGAAATCTTCATTCTCAGGGAATACTTACTAATAGAAAAGAACTTGGCACACAAGCTGAAAATATGAAAAGACATCTTTATTAAATTTAATAGGTGAGGCCTCGTCACACAGAAGCCGTAGCAACTGAATGAGGTAGTCTGCAGAGTACAGAAAGCAGAGGCCTTTTATATGTTTAGGGTTACAAACTTCAGCATACAAGTAAGGGGCAGTCCTAGCTTTTGCAAGCATGCACAAATGCCTAACATTCCTTCTTACACAATCCGGACAAACCCATAATAAAAGGACCACAACCCATATCATAAACAGACCATAAAAGAAGGAACAGAAACAGATAAGAAACAGGATAAGGGGAGTGTGTGTGCATACCAAACTCTACAATGTCCTGTGCTTTGATCCTCAATCTTGATCAGCTAAAGGGCAGGAACTGGTTTAACAAGGTCAGCTTCAGGCAACAGGGTCAGTTCACTCAGGTCAAACAGGAGTCAGCACAAACTCAAGCTAAGGTGTTCATGTCCTTAAAAGACTTGTTCAGCCACAATCATTGGCCTATGTGAGGGCAACCACAAAATGGCTGCCATACACAAAATGGAACCCACGGGTTCAGAATTCACAGAACCTCAAGACAAGACCTAGAAAGGACAGCTGCTGTCAACCTTGTAATGTAATTTAGTTGCGTGCTAAACTCTCCTAGATTTGATGGGATATTTGGTTTCATAATAATCACATCTTTACACTTATGTCACTTATGTATCCAATATAATAACCAGAAAGTGATTGTTATTTATTCCTAACCTGCCTGGGCTTGTAAATATAACTTGTCAACTCACTTTTTGGCATGTGTTTCCCTTTGGGTATTGTGGCCAAACCCCACAAAATTCATCTACAGTATACATTGACCCCCTCCACGTTATTTAGTTATTTATTTATTTTTGAGATTTATAAAGCGCACAAATACCCTGGGGTGTCTCAGCGCTAGTTACTTGTCGGCATATCTTGTTGTATTCTCTACGAAATGTAATAAAAAGTTGCGGGAAACCAGCGATATTACATGATGCTACGTATAGTTAAATTATTAAATAGCAATGTTTTTGTACGTTTCTAGTGACATTTCCTATTGTTGCATCGCAGTGTTAGCTGTGTTAAAAATTCTGAAATATTTATTGCTAGTTGTTTTATGGTTAATTTTGTTTATTTATGTTCAATATCCTTCTATGTTCAGTTGTCGGGACCCCCATCAACCAGAAATCCTCCTGCCCTATGAAACATGTGCTTACCCACTTAAGTCAATAATGAGTCAGGAGAAATGCCAGGTTTACACCAGTAGAGCCTGGGGGCGCCATGTTTGCAAGTTTATAGGGCCTCATTTATGAGGCTGTGCGTCACTTTTAAGCCGCTGGCACCAGTGGCGTAAAAAATGTGCCTTGTTGCGCCATATTTACAAAGTGACGCATCTAGGTAGATGCGTCACTTTGTAAACCCCTGCATCACAATATACCTGCGCCAGGTATAATGTATGCAAGGGGGGCGTATTGACGCAAGAAAAGGTCATGGAAGTGACGCAGTGAAATCTATGAGATTTCACGGCGCCACTTCTAGGACTCAAATGCGTCTAAATCTTACGCCTGCCTCACAGCAGGCGTAAGACAGATGCAAGCCCTTTCGCATGGGACTTGGCCCATGTGAAAGGACACATTTCTGGGGTTGCGTCACTTTTGTGACGCACTCCAGCAATGCGTCACTTTTGCGCCTACAGATACGTCAGAAATACTGACGTATATGTAACTCCTTGCGACATGATGCGTCATACTGTAAATATGACGCATCAGTGGTGTCACAAGGAGGGCGCAATGAAAAGTGACGCATCGCTGTTTTCACGCAGCGATGCGTCACTTTTCATAAATGAGGCCCTTAATGTATGTTTTTAAAGCACCTGCTGCAGTGTTCCCTTCCTCAGGCAATAACCAGGCATCACAAACATGTCAAGACTACTCCTGTGATTAATTATCTTCCTGGAGAGATATCAGCCTTTTGTTTAGTTGAGGTTTTGACTTATGTGAAGTTAGTGCAGAGGGTTAATATGCCTGCTGCAAAGAAAGTGTACCAAGTAGATTACAGAGTGCATATAATGTAAATAGATTAGCAGGTCACTGCTTTTAAAAGAGACATCCCTTTGTTACTTGCAAATTATAACTTGAAGGCCTAATATACAACAGTGAGCTAGTAACGTTCATCATAGAACTGCATACACATTGCAAAGTATACATTAGAACATTAATTAATGTTGCAAAAAGGGGTTACATTGGCTAGAAATCGATTCTTATTATTAAAGAAAACTCCTAACTATGCTGTTTCTTTTTCGACTCTGAGTTTGTGCTTCTCCACACCAAGCACTCTTAAACTATACTGTCTACCAGTATGGATGACACTTGACTCTTACACTTTTATCCTTTAGCTTATGTAACATTTCCTATACACCGATTCACACACTTATGATTAATTGTCCTTGTCTAATGTGTGTGTGATTCACAGGCGTAACTAAAGGCAAATTTCGGAGGGGTAGGTTAAGAAAAAAATTTGGGGGGGGTTCTAATTCTTCCAGCAATAGGCAGAGTGGAGATGCAGGGGCTTTAAGAAGGGGTGAAAAACAACAAAGCCCCATTAACAAGCAAATTACTTTTTAAAGACCTGTGAAGTACTCAGGTGCCTGGGAAGCAGTCTCAGCCCGGGCTGACACACAGGACCGAGGAGGGTTGGGGAGGGGGGGAGGGGGGGCTGAAGCCCTTTCAGCCCAATGGGCGTTGCGCGCCTGGTGTGATGCAAAGTGCTCTGACATCCTACACTGGTATGAGTGGTGCTATATAACTAATTCAATGCATCTGAGAGAGATTGGTTATGGAGACTTGGTCACTGTTAAAGGGTGCTGGTGAGAGAATCTGTGGAGGAGGTGGTCATTGGGGGGCGCCAACAAACATTGTCGCACAGGGCACCACCAGTACTAAAGCTGGGGTACATTTGAACTAGGTCTCACGCACATCGGAGTCATTTATTTTTGGTAGTGAAAAAGAAGACTCCTGATTTGGGACATTATTTGTTGAATACAATAAAGTTTGCAAGCGGGTCCTTTAAACACGGTGCCTAGTTCGAACTCTCAATAGAGTAGACGATCCTCGGCCTGATTAGCAGAAGACATGTCTTCTGAAGTCCTGGCAAGTTAACAGGCCACTTACAGGTTCTAAATGTCCCCTAGTCACAAGTCAGTGTGAGCCATACCATAAGCAAAGAATTGGCTCTCACTGTACATAGGCATATGCTGATAAATTAATGAAACAATTTTACAGGCATATTGGGTCATTCAGAGTTTGGCGGAGCCGGTGAAGTTGCCCTGCCAAACCTCTCATTCCCACACCCCATTTAGAGGTGGGAGGATGGCCGCCTAGGTTTTCAGAGCCTTAACGGATCCACCCATAGTAAATGCTTGACCTAGCAGCGCGACCGGCTCTCGGCTTCCAAGTCATAGTGACGGACATCTGGCCCTGTTCAGGGCAGAGTGACAATTACTATGGAAATCAAGTCAAGTCAATCAATGTTCGTGACACACAATGAGAAAACACCCTGCGCGTCAGGCAAGCGCTTCATTTATCAAAGAGAACGTGTTGGTGTCTGAAACTCTGCTCAGAAGCCCAGGGATGGTATAATTAAACTTTATTGCGCCGAATATCAAAGCTGCATAGTCTTGAATTCACCTCAGGCCTCTTTAATCCACTACCAGACACTGCTGCCTATTATCAAGCTCTTGTGGTCCCAGCTTTAACCCTTTTGTCTGTTTTTCGTCTTTGCCTTCCCCCTTCTTTCCCGTTTATGTGTGTTTTATTCTCTCCTGCTCGCTGTCAATATCTGATGTGGAAAAATAAGTGCTGGACCCCTAAAAATAAGTGCCGGTGACCTCCACCGGCTCAAATTAAGCCCCGTGTCAGGCCCATTATTTTACCATATAGATCTCGGTGGTATGAAATGAGAGCAGATATAATAATCTTGAACGACTTATATTGTTTTTTTATTGTAGATATCAGCAAAATATATTTGTGCTTTAACTTGCACTGCACTTCCCAAGGTCCTACTTCAAACATCAATGCCAACTTTGGTCGTGCAAATGGTCCCGAGTGTGTTCTGGTGGTGTGTGCAAACACTGGGACCACTTTTACCGCACTGCTGTATCAAATTGTAGACCACAGGGAGGCTTGAACGTTCAGGAAACTCTTTCGTCTGCACCTCTCCTCGGAAGATGGGCTCAGACATGATGTCCCATTTCAAGCATTTCCTTTGTCCAAGTTATGACCTGGCTGAAAGCAGCGGTCACCGCGAGCCCAGCTGCCTATAGCTGCAGCTCGGCAGACCCAGAATGCCTTTGGTAGAATCAAATATACACCATGTTGTGCGATTTCACATTATCCAAGAGAAAAAATATGACTTATTTAACACTCTTAAACTCTTTGATTGTAAGCTATAAAGGTCCGTATGTGTATGTGTAAATACAGTGATAATTACTGTTTACATAGTATAAAATACAAACTAAATTATTTTTGGACCCTTTCTTTTTTAGGACAATTGGTAACCAATTCAATGGTATCCATTTTGTTTAGGTTATCAGATGTCATCATCTCAACAAGATACCATGTTTTCAGACAGCAAATCTGTACATTTTGTTAGTTGTAGTGTGAGGAAAGTGGTGTATTTATAAAGTGTGATTATGCAACCTCACCGTCCAATAATCTCACAATCTAGGGTCCAGTCAGGGATTTATGTAAAAAACCCTGGGTATCTGAGGCTTCGAGCAGTCAGGCGTATGCAAAGGAACAAGTGCAAAGAATGAAGAAGTACAAAAACAATCAAATAAGAAATTCACATAACATGAAAGAAATCCAGCACCTCTTTATCAAAGTAGCTCTTATTTTTATAATTTTTTTTACACCAGAATGAACAACATTCACCAGAGGGTTCTGGAGATATAATTATCTAAACAAATAATACATCATAACTTTTTCAATGCATACAAGCACTGGCAAATGTCACAGCTGGTGGACACTTTGTAAAATGTTTGTATAGATGTGGTCGGGTCATCCAGCCTGCTTTGGGTGACCAACTCCGACAGGGAGCATGGGGGCCAATCAGGGCTGGACTGGCTATAGCGGGCACCAGGCAATCCCCCGGTGCGCCGCACGAGTGGGGGGCCAGTTTAGGGCCCCTAGGGGCCGTTTTTGTTACAGGGCCATATTTTCAAAATTGGCCTTGTACAAAAATCGGGCGAAAGCCGGCCCCGGTGAAGAGCTCAGTGGCGGGGGGGGGGGGGCCGAGCACCTAGCTAGGGCCGGTTGTGGTTCCCAGTCCGGCCCTGTGGCCAATGAAGAATTGTAGAACAGTTACCTGGTTACCAAAATAATCTCCAGTCCAGTTCCAGGCTACATGGGTGAACCGCCACAGATATGAATGGAGTGGTCTTTATGCAAGGGATGCAAGATGCTGAAGATGCTGCATAATGCTGAGGTTGATGGGGGCTTCCTAGGGCTACTCCTCAGTCCACACACTTTTCCAAGTGGCTTGATGGGTCGAAGTCCTGATGAGTCCAGCAAAACTCCAGTTGTCACTAGACTACTAGACTCTGATCACAACGAAAACAGCAGTCCGTTTTGATGGAGGCTACTGTGCTTCCTGAGTTGTCCAAACTTCGCTACAGGGAATTTACCCGGGTCTAGCAGACTTGGGTCCAACTTTTGGGCATTAAGTCTCAGTCCCATGAGCAGCAAATCGCCTGACACTGGCAATAAAGCAATGTGGCTACAGACTAGCAAGGAAAGCTTCGTCCACTTGTTGTGACCCTGTAGATGTGAACAGGAAGTCAGCCAACTGACTCCTGGAGTTACTCCTTAAGTTACACCTTAAGTCTGGGGCTATGAAGCCACTTTTCCTAGAGCCACCTACCACAGGTACATTCTCCTCTTTGCTGACCCAAGGATCAGCAGGTGCAGTCCAGCCATTGGTGCAGTCTCTCGCCAGGTCCAGGGAACAGCATGGCACACCTTCTTTGGTCCTCTCTCCAGTCCCGATATGATAGGAGGTCTAGGTGCTAGGGTTGCCCTATTTGCTCCTAGAAAGTGCTCTAGGGGATGTAGCGGCTACTAGCCAATGGGTTATTAGTTCCTTTTTTACCTGCTGATGATTTCCTACAAAGTTTGGCAGCTACCTATCCCAGTGTACACTATTTTGCCCACTCCCAAGATAGCAGAACCTGTCTCTCAGTTTGTGACGCTTGGTAGGTTTCCCTAGAGGTGAGGCTTCCTGAGGGCTGCACCCCATGGGAAAACTGGTTTGGCAGGTGTTTTCCCCTCTCTGTCCCTGATGCCAACTTGTCTACCGCAAAAAAGACCTGCCCCTCTTGTGTGTGTCCACCATATGCCCTTTAAGGCATCTTCCCCTTTAAAGCTCGCCTTTTGGGCACATTCCCTGTGTGGCTTCCCACAAGGAATAGGTTTTAACACCTTTTTCCACAGCAGGCCCTCCATTGTTCCCTTTCCTGGGAGTTATTCGCACACCTACTCAGGAGGGCAGAAGGCTGTATTGTGGCCAGCATCTGCTAACGACCACTGGAAATCTTGTGCAACAGAGTGGTGACTTTCTAAAAGTTGCTTTTCTTGAAATGTTACATTCCATTTTGTCAACATTCTTTTGATAGCAGCACAGCAAAGTTTCAATGCCTTCAGAAAAAACACTGCAGTGGCAACTTCTCTGAAGGTAGGCAGAGATCTCTAAACATGGCAGGCTGTAGACTGCCAGGGCAGTGTAGTACATCCCTCTGTCGTCCTGGTGAACTGGAGTATAGTCTGCTGAAATTTAAGTAAGCCCATTTGTTTCCAGTCCTGTGCCTTTGTTACGGCGGGATTTCTGATATATTGCTATAGATCTAGATCCCAACTCAGGTCGACTGAACCGTTGATACCTGTCATAGAGTAAAAGGAGGTCAATCGGTTAAGGACTTACACCACTCTAAAGAACCACTTACTACGAATAAGTTTTAAAAGTTTATTATAAAGCCAAAGTTAACTGGAGATACAAACATCTCAAAATAAGATTCAAAAGATATACTGGTATCAATACAAACATAAATTTTCTAAATGCTCTTAGTCGGCAGAAGAATATCACCAAAACCAATTCAAAAATCATCAGAGTTGCAAGAATAGACACAAGCTGTAACTTGTGATTCATTTACAGAAAGGAAGAAAATCCAGATTAGACTGTCCCTACACTAGACTAAGAGACATCCCTACTTAGTAAAATCTTAACCTAAAAAGGTGTCAGCCGTGGTGACTTCCAAAGAAGATCACTCACTTCCCTTAGTCTTCGTTGTGAATCAGTGTCTCGCAGTTATCCTATCTGCCTACCCATCCGCTCTCTTAGGTTCCTCAGACCATCTGCCCTAACTCCACCCAGGGGTGCTGTCCCTAATACAAAAATCACGTTTACAATAGAAACGCCCTTTAGAGACGCCCCTCACGTGGTGTCGGGTCTGGCATTTTCCATGCTGATACTCCTCTGGGCCCATCGTTAGCGTTGACCTTGCTTCTCAGGCTCTTCTCCGGCAGGACGGTACCCCCCAGGAAATTCCTGAAGCCTCCTCCAGGCCTGTGCCTGGCTCTCTGAACAAAACTCTATTCATCACTCTCTTGATTGGAACCTCCTCGCACCTGCAAACAGACATTTGTATAGTGGGCCCCAAATTCCGGCCTCCACCGTATCTTCTAAGTCGTAAACCTTTGAGCAGGCTCCGCAATTTATGCTTAACATGACATTCCTCTAACTAACACATGCAGATCAAAAGAAATGACCTTATCTATTCAGGCCTATTAGAATTACATGAAACGGGCCTGTGTACTCTGTAAACCTTTAATTTCTTAGTCTAAACAGTATTCTAACTTATTACACACAATGATTATATGAAACACTTCTATAAAACATATATTTCAGTTCTATGATCAATAATACTTTGAATTACAACAACATTAAAATCCATATCATGTGAGAGTGTAACAGCACCTTTCATTCTCTGTGAACTGCCATGTGGCCTACACATTTCTACGTTTAGTAGCATTACATTCTCCTCTACAACAACCACATAACATGGGATTTCAACATCATTCTAACATCTCTACACACTTCTACATTAGCTTTTCACACTGGTATATGCATTCTATTTTAATTAAACACTCTTATGTATTTTCTTTACTAAACTGATGCAACGTGCTTGTAAATATGGTGCACTTCTATTTTTTCCTCGATTTGCGCTCTCTCAGTTCCCCCCTTTGATGACTTTTAGTAGTCATCACCATCACAACACCATCCCTGAGGTATGAACTGAATCAAACAGAACTCGTTGCAGTACTCTCTCGTTTCATCATCTCTAAAGCCCTCAGACTCCTGTACTGATTATCCTGCATCGCAGCTAATCTCCTCTCCTGCTCTCTCATGGATCTCTGCAACCTATTTGATCTATACCATTGGTACAGCCGCACCAATCCCCACAAGGTGATTATACAAATCACTATTATGATGATAGGTTTCAGTATGTACCAAATGAAACCCTTTCCTAGGTTGGCAAACCAACCTCCAACTTTACCCATTCCATGACCTACTTTTTCCCACACATTTACCTGTGTCAAATCCTCAATCTCATGATGAATTTCAGTGATGTTCCGTATATACTTTTCTAGAGGTTTTGAATTGTCTGGAATGTAAGTACAACATTCCTGAACCTTCAAAGCCTTACAGACTCCTCCCTCTTTGGCTACAGAACGTCTAGAGCAAGTCGGTTCTGAAGAACCATTGCCCTTATCGATTGCATCTCTCCCTCCACCAGCATTAATGATCTAGCAGTACTGGCGGACAACCTATCTACAACTGTTGCCAATCTTCTAATCTTGACATCATTCAGTGCTATCCCTAAAAGAGGAAACATAGCACCAAATACGTCTCCAACTACCTCCTCATAGTTTACATCCCTTCTTCCTCTAGCTTGAGTTCCTCCCTCTATAACTTCTAGATCCTTAGCATGGTATATTTTGGGGAAGACAATTGCTAAATAACATGATCCATACCAATTATCCGGTAGTTTCACGTATGCATTTCTTCCACAAACAAAATATACATTCGGGATCACCTGCATTCCCTTCAAGAAATCCTTTGTATAATATTCTAATTGGAAAGCATGTTCACAATTTACTTCTCCCACAAACACATTCTCATAATAGGTTTTACCCCTATATATACACAGTTTCCCTTTTTTCTCTCGATCTAAAGCTATTGGACCATTACTACCCTTTCTTTTGTGTGACCTTTCTTCCTCGGTCCAATCTGTTTTCCATTGGCCTGAAGCCTTTAAGATCGTCTGTCTTCTATACCGATCATCCACCTGTCCTATAAACCTTTTCTCAATTTCTGACACTTTACAAGTCAAATTATTTCTTTGGGCATGTGAAGTATCCAACGTTTTCCAAGGAATGAAACATTTCTTTAATCTATCTTCACTCTTATAATAATCCCATTTGTTCATGTGCTTATAGTTTGGAACTTCTGGTAAAACAGCATCAAAATTTGAAAACTAATACTCAAAACCATCACGTTCATAAAATATACTAAGCAACAAACTACATGTGATTCCATAAGTCAATGGAAGATGATGATATCTAATACCTTCGTCTACAGAGGCTGGCAATTGCATGCACACATAGCAATCCTTTGCCTCCATAGCATCAATATATTCATAAAGGAATTTAGCATATGCATTTGATTTGAAATTTCCCTGTGATTCATCCACATGCAACCTACGAGTCTCTGCTGCTAGTAAAGCTTTATCTTTCTCTGTATTGTCCCCCCTTTGACCAGCAGTAGTAGGTTTCTGTATCGATACAATTTTTGCTTCCTTTGTTGCCTTCCCTTCATTTTCATGTCCCACTACATATGATATAGTAACTACTAAAACTATAAGAAAAATTACTCCCACTAAAAGTGTGCCTACTATGCATTTTGTCTTGCGGTTTGGGTTGCCGGCCTCCATGATCTCAAGACAGTGTAGTTCTGATTTTCTTTCACAACATAAAGTCTCTTTTCTTTGCTTATTCAGCCTTTCCGAACCACACCTGGAAGCTGATAATCCCTTCTGCAAGATCAGTCTTTGAGTTCTATAGCAACAGACAACCCTAGCCCTTCTCCGTCCACTAAATGGGAAGTCCCTAACTTTCTTCTTCTTCCACTTGGCGCTAGGTTATCTTTCAATCTGTTTATTTACAAAGTCTTTAGCAATCTGGAATCATACGTGTTCCAGCGGCTCTAATCACGTATTCTAATATTTCTAAACGAAGAATGATCTCCTCGAGTGTTGGCATCGTTGGACAAAAAGTCGGAAATTCTATTCTGTTTAAAACCAGTTCTCTTATTCTGCTCAGATAAGGAGGATTGGGGATAGTGAGTGTCAGCAACCCTTCGACCTCCACTCCTGGTACCAATAACACTACTTCCAATGTTATGATTGGGTCAGTACTGGTCACTGTCACTTCCCTCACCCTCCCGGATCTCCGTGCTCTGGACATCTGCAGCTAGGTAGGTCCACTCAGGAGTAGCATATCTTCTGCAGGGCACTCGCACCCTCCTCGATCTTCTCGGACCTTCCAGTTCCTGTCTTTGTGCACCTTCGTCCAGATCCGAGTCTTCAGATATAGGAGCAAGAGTTCTCTCTGGAGTTGGCTTCAAGCTCGGCCTCTTCTTTCTCTCAGGCCAACTAGCTTCTCCACGCCCTGTTCTCCTATTTCTTGTCCTCACACTCGGTTCTTGATCACTCTTGTCTTGATCCGTGTCTGAGCCGTATTCACAACAACTCTCTCCTTCGGTAGCAACTTCAGTTTCACTGTCGTCCTGTCTTTCTTCTGCTGGATCTGTAGCATCCCAACTTCTTCCGACACCCCCACAGCTTGACTGATCCCCTCTAGTGGTTCGCCGTCCACAGCTGGATTTTCATCTGTGAGAGGAGCTGTTTCTTCTAAGGGTGCTGGAACTCTTCGAGTATGGGAAGCATGAATCCAGTTTGGCAGCCCTCCACACTTTACAGCAATATTCGTTGTCAGGATTATTTGGTAGGGCCCCTTCCAACGCACATCTAGGCAGTTCTTCCGGACGTGTTTTTTCACAAGCACCCAATCACCAGGGAACAAGTCGTGACATAGGTCTCTTGAAGATGGAACTTCAGCAGCCTGCACCTGAAGATACACAGAATGAATGACATCAGAAAGTCCCTTGCAATAATCCAGGATCAGGTCATCTGTAATATTCAACAAAGCTGTAGTTGGAACAGACGGAAGTCTCATTGCCCTCCCCATTAAAACCTCATGTGGGGAGAGACCTGTCCTCCTATCTGGTGTGCTACGCATACTCATGAGTACCAAGGGCAGAGCATCAGGCCAGCTTAAGGACGTCGATGAACATACTTTGGCTATTCGGGACATTAGAGTTCTGTTTATCTGCTCCACGATACCTGAAGCCTCTGGTCGATAGCTACAGTGCAACTTCTGATCAATGTTTAATGCAGAGCAAAGCATCTTCACAACTTCACTGTTGAAATGAGTTCCTCTGTCTGATTCCAGGGAGGTCGGCACCCCAAAGCGCGGGATCAACTCTCTAAGCAACAACTTTGCTACTGTGAGTGTGTCGCACCTGCGTGTAGGGTATGCTTCGACCCATCTGGAAAATATGCATACAACCACCAGAACATACCTGAGGCGGTTGATTTTTGGCATCTCAATAAAATCTAATTGCATTCGGTTGAAAGGCCCCCCAGACCTCCCAATGTGACTCATTGTAACTGGTGTTCTTTTCCCTACGTTCAATTGCTGACATGTGACACATCTTTGACACACTGCTTCTGCTGCAATCCTAAACCTTGGATTATACCAAGTCTGCCTAAATAACCTCAGCATGGCATCTCTTCCTAAGTGTACTGGACTATGTATCTGTCGTGCCATTGGACTCACTAATTCATCAGGTAATACTGCCCTTCCATCTGCTGAAACCCACAAATCCATTTCGCTTTTCACACAACCTGCTGTTTCCCATGCCTTTTTCTCTGAATCAGATGCGTTCTCTTGCATGTCTTTTAAATCCTCCCAAGTATCAACTGTTTCCAGCATCATGTTTAACTCTGTCTTTTCCTGAGTCCCACCTACTTCCACTTCCGTGAAAGAATATCCTTGCTCCGCGCAATAGCGAGCAACTTCGTCTGCATATCGATTACCTTGCGACACAAAATCTGTATTTTTGGTGTGGGCTACACATTTAACAATCGCAATTGCTGCTGGACCTTGTAATGCTTCTAACAACAGTCGCACAAATTCCCCATTTTGAATAGGCGAACCAGAGGAGGTCATGTAACCTCTCTGAGACCACAATTGCCCAAAATCATGAACTACACCGAAACCATATTGGCTATCGGTATAAATGGTGACTCTAATTTTGGTACCTGCTAAACAGGCACGTGTCAATGCAATGATTTCGGCTACCTGAGCGGAGTGTACTCCTTCCAGGCAAGCGGCTTCCACAACTCCAGTAATGGTGCAAACAGCATAAGCTGCTCTCAACTGACCAGTATCGTCTCTTAAACATGAGCCATCAACAAAGAAAATTTCATCAGGGTCAGTCAACGGCTCATCCACAATATCTGGTCTTGGCTTGGTGCATAGTTCAGTCACATCAAGGCAATCGTGATCTTCACATTCTTCGACTTCTATATCATTAGGAAGTGGCATCAATGTAGCAGGATTCAAAACAGAGCACCTCTTAAGGGTCACGTTCTCCGCAGCAAGAATAACCTGCTCATAGCGCGTGAGCCTATTATTGGTTAAGTGCTGTGTCTTGGTCCTGGTCATTAACAGTTCTACAGAATGAGGTACATACACCACTAATTGGTGTCCCATTACTATATTTTCACACTTTTCAATGCTGACACCTGTTGCCGCAACGGATTTGAGACATCCGGGCAACGCTGCGGCTACCGGATCTAAAGTAGCCGAAAAGTATGCAACTGGTCTACGGGCATTTCCATGAGTTTGTACTAAAACTGACAAAGCACAACCCTCTCTTTCGCAGCAGTAAAGTGAAAATGGTTTTTCGTAATCAGGCATCCCCAAAGCTGGAGCACGGCACAAGTCCTCTCTCAGCTGTAGGAACGACATCAAACAATCCTTGTCCCATGGTACCGGATCACTCACCTCCTTGTGCGTCAGTTTTTGTAAGGGTTTTGCTTTCAGGGAAAAGTTAGCTATCCACTGTCGGCAATAACCGACCATTCCTAGGAACATCCTGACTTCTCTCTGTGTCGTAGGCGAGTTCATCTTCATTATCGCCTCTATCCTATCTGGTGACACCTTGCGCTTTCCTTTTTCTATCCGGTGACCCAAGTACTGTACTTCTGTCAGACAGTACTGCAATTTGCTCGGAGATACCTTATGCCCATTTTCAGCTAAATGGTTCAGCAAGGCGATGGTATCTATCTTACAAGCTTCTTCCGTTCCTGACGCAACAAGTAGGTCGTCTATGTACTGGACCAGAACCGAGTTCTGTGGCAGTACTAGACTTTCAAGATTTTTCTTCAATAGCTGGTTGAAAATTGATGGGCTTTCTGTATACCCCTGTGGGATACGATACCATGTTAGGACACGATTTTCCAGCTTAAAAGCGAAAAGATACTGGCTCTCCTCATCTAATGGAATTGAAAAGAAAGCCTGACAAAGATCTATCACTGTGAACCACTCAGCTTGGAATGGTATCTGAAACAATATCACTGATGGATTCGGTACCACTGGACAACATGAAACAACTATGTTATTAATCCTTCGAAGATCTTGTACTATTCTAAATTTCCCACTAGGTTTCTGCAAACCCATAATCGGGGAGTTGCATGGACTACCCACGATTTCCTTCAGTATTCCCTGTTGAATCATAGAGTCGATTACGGGTTTTATTCCTGCAATCGTCTCCGGGGTCAATTTGTATTGAGGCGTTCTTGGATATTCAACATTTGGTTTTACCATGATCTTCACTGGCTCTACTCCTTTGATCAATCCTATCTCTTCTCCAGTAAAATCCCATACCTCTGATGACACTGTATCTCGTAAGTCCCAAGGAAGCTCCTCCACAGTCAGGGTAGGATACAGTTCTACGCATACTCTCGAATTTGCAACCTTAAAGGTAGCATCATCGTCTGTAGTCTGTATCTCCACTCCCTGAGGTGTGCAGTATATTGTGCAGTTCAGTTTGCACAATAAGTCTCTTCCTAACAGACACACAGGACTAGAATCACATACTACAAACTGATGTTCATCGGTGTAGTTTCCTATTCTCACTAGCACTGGTTCCATCAAAGGGTTAGTCATTCTCCTATTTGCCACTCCTACCACTTGAATTGTTTCCCCCGACATTGGTAGATCTGGAACCACTGCCGATCTCAAAGTTGATCGACTAGCTCCGGTATCTACTAAGAATGTTGTAGGACACCCTGCCACTTCAGCCTCAACAAACGGTCCTCTTTGATCCACCTCTAGAACTGCCCCGAGGGTACAGTCCTCCTCTCTACTTACACGTCATCCCGTCAATGGATCAACGTAGTAACACTCTTCTTCGTCTATAAAAAGAGGCATTTGTCTATAGATCTTTCCCCCTGTCGTAATCTTTGGTGGCTGCGGGAACTGAGCTCGTGGAGCCAAAGTCCCCCCTTTGTCCACCTTACTCTTTGGCACTGTCACCCCTTGAACTGGAACTTCTTGAACTTCCTCCTCCTCTACTTCTAGGTCTCCGTTCTCAGGGTTATAGGGACACTCGCGTTTCCAATGTCCCACCCGGTGACACTGGTGACACTTTGTCGTTTTTTTCAATGTAGCAACGTCTATTCTAGGTCTCGGGTTTTCCTCGTTGTCCTTATTCTGACTATTTGATTTCCTTCCCATCGTCCCTGTTCCCTGTTGCTGCTGTCCACCCTTTCCAGCCGACTGCATCTGCACCATCATCAGTTTCTCCTTTAGTTTCTTTGCTTTGGAATCTATTTCATCACTGCAATACCTTGCGTATCTCAAAATTTCATCCAATGGTTTGTTTTGCCAACAAATTAAATGTTGCTGAATCATCAAACAAATATCAGGTCTCAACCCCAAAACGAACTTCGATACAAACTGTCCTATCTCTTTGGGATCCATTACATCTAATCCACTGTATTGTTTGAACGTTTTCAGCAATCGCTCATAAAACTCATGAACTGTCTCCTTGGGTTCCTGTCTTGTTCGGTCTATTTTTACCCAATCTATATCTTGTGGTGGCACCTTCTCCTTCAGCCATGTCATCACCCTTTCATATTTTAACATTACTATTTCTGATGGTCCATTAGTACGAGCATCCCTTTCTGGTTCTGCAGTTGGCCATTCGACACTAACCTTGCATGCTATCCACAAGTCGCCTGGGACCACAATGTCGAATAAGGTGTTCAAATCAATCCACAATACTTTTGAAATCTTTACAAACCTCTCTACCTGCTAGTACCACTCTACGGGACTTTCCCTTAACTTCGGAAATGAGTTAGTAAATGCAGCCAAATCTCCCCTACTCCAGGGCAAGTGTACATAACTCCCATTCGCTATCTCTCGCAAAGGGAATGCCTTCATCTGCAGTAGCCTTCCCTCCGGAGACATCACATTCGCACTCCGCCTAACAGTTCCCTTTTTGGACCACCTCTCTTCCCATTTGTCCAGATCTCTCCATGCTCTTATTCCTGTGATCAGTTCCCTTATGCCTTTGTTCTGGGCAAATCTACCATATACTTGTCTGCCAGTTCAGACAGTTTCTCATGAGTTGCTCTTGCCTTTCGAGTAATATCCTTTGCTATAAACAGCAGCTCATCTTGTTCGTACATGTCAATCCTTTCTAAAGGCAACGCACCATCTATTATCTCGTCCAGGTCAGATTTTAAGCTGGTCACATCGAGTCTTTTGGCTTTTATCACAGCTTTCAGTATGCTATCTTTAGAGAGTCCATTTACATCTCTCCCATCACAGCTCTGAGTCCTACGTCTGGGCTCAGGCGTGTTATGGGGAGTCCTCCCATGCTCCCATCTCTCCAGGTCCCATGCAGTTCCATCCTCTCTGGGTGTATAGTGAAACACTTCTCTATTTCCCATAGTCCCACATTTCCCATTCTGCCTGGTTTCTCTAGGTGCATGATAAGACATTCCATTATTCCCCATGCCTTCGCAGTTTGCCTGTGATCTCTGATCACTCGACGCATGGCAAGATCCATCGCGGTTCCCCATGTTCCCACGATTCCAGTGTTGTACGTTATCATCAGGTGCGTGGAGAGTGCACTTAAACCTATCCCTGTACTCTTGTGTCCTTTGGTCTCCCTCACTTTGAATGAGACGAGACGTCTCTCCACACTCCGTACTTCTACCTTTTCGCTCCTGCCCATTTCCACCGTCAATATGACGTGTAACTCTTCTACTCTCCTGACTTTTACCGTCCCACTCCTGACTGCTTTCGCTAGCCCCGCAGTGAGATAATGTCCCGTTGCCTCGACTTCCCCATTCAGCTTCTGCTCTTGACCTGTTGCTCGGTGCTCCTGTGGACCTATCCCATTCCTTCAAGTCAGCCCTCAACTCTTTATAGGATTTCGGCCGTGGTCCCCTCAGGTCCATCGGTCCTCTCTGACCCCCCTGTTCTGTTACGGGATCCACTGCTGAATCCAATGGGGTGCTCCACGTTATCGGTCCTGGCAATTGTCTCCAGGCATTTGTCGTGTTATTCCTTCTTTCCATCTCAACTCTTTCTCTGTCTAGCCGTACCTGTTCTTCCTCTCTCCCTTTCTCTGGGTGATAAACCGACACTATAGGACCTATGGTAACGGGTACTTGAAGAGCATCTGGCAATCCATAAGACTCAACCCTCTCTGTTGCTGGCATCTTCTGCACCACAACCCTTCCGACTACTCTCTGTACAGGACTATGTTGAGGTGTCTCCTCACCTTTGGTAGGTACCCAATTCGTTATAGGGAGTGGCCTATTCCCTTCTATGTCAACCCTATCTTCCCTTGGGAGCTCAGTACCTTCTATCTCCCTATTGTCCGGAGGCGGTCTATCTATCAACAACCTATTTATTAGGCCATCCTCCGACTCGCTCTCGTCATCCTCTTCTATGGGTCTCTTTTCTCCTGTAACCTCTCTCACTGGGTACAACTTATCCACTTCAATCGTCTGTACCCTCCATTTCTTGGCTTCCGCATCCCATTTGGCATCTTGCACTGCCCTTACTGATCGCCTTACCCTTTCTTGGCGTCTGTTCTGATTCCTGTCGTGCGCCGCCCTAATCCACGCATTAAGGGCCTCAAACTGTGTTGGTCTAGGCAAAGGTCTCAATGAGGACATAACTGCTTTCAGCTGATGCAACACTTCTAGTCTAAACGTTCCGTATTTCGGAAAAGTCAGTTCCTCATTCCCTTCTGTAATCTTACTCCAAGTATCAAGCCACAGTATAGTATGCAACCCAACGTTCGTTGCCATATAGTGAGCTGGTGTACCCTCTGGCGGTGCCTCTTCCCCGTAATAAGATTCTCTTCTTTTCCTCTTAAAGATCGCTCTCAAACATTTAAAACACTTCATGTTTAAAATCTACAAAATTTCTATTTTCTCCGCGTTCGTTTACTTCCTGATGACAATCCACCAATCTCAGCGCGGTTCTCGCTAACCGGCCTATCACAGCGCGGCTTCACACCAACCGGTCTATCACAGCGCGGCTTCACACCAACCGGCCTATCACAGCGCGGCTCTCGCTGACGTCACTCGTCTCCCCTTCGCAGCAGTTCCCCTCCTTTCTCAGCTCGTCTCCCGGTCATGCATGCGTCCCATTCATACTCTGAAAAATGATTACTTCCGACCAAGCGATCACTTTCCTTGACTGTACGCCCACAGTCTAACTGTAATTGTCACCTTAACTGACGAAATGTCTTTCCGTATACGTCCAGACAATCGCCTTAACTGATAGGTTACTTACACACGGTAACTTTCGACCTGCGTCCGTTACCCACACACTCACTCTTGCGTTCCCCTATCTCGGTCCTGCGGGCGATCAATGGTACCTCATGACCCCCTTTACTCTGGTCGACAACTACTCTGGATGTTCGATACACCCGAACCACTTAAGCTCTTCTCCGAACTTAAGATTTTCACCAGTTCACCGGTTCACCAGTTCACCGGTTCACCAGTTTGCCAGTTTGCCAGGTTGCGCGCGCTCACAACCCTCTCTCAATCACACTACAGGCATTCAACTCCGCATGACATTACAATACAGATATAACACAAAACACGGCAATCTGTCAACGCATGACCCTTGTTATACTCACTCTCGTCCGGCCCTGCTGCTTTTCTCTCGCACCGTCAGCACCTTCTTCGGCAGGCGATTCTTCCGCTGCTCATCTCTCGATCTCTAGGGACCTTGGGGTAATCTTAACCTAGTCTAGATCACCTTCCTCTAGAAGGTAACCATCCTACTCTGCTACCAACTGTTACGGCGGGATTTCTGATATATTGCTATAGATCTAGATCCCAACTCAGGTCGACTGAACCGTTGATACCTGTCATAGAGTAAAAGGCAATCCACTACTAGGTCAATCGGTTAAGGACTTACACCACTCTAAAGAACCACTTACTACGAATAAGTTTTAAAAGTTTATTATAAAGCCAAAGTTAACTGGAGATACAAACATCTCCAAATAAGATTCAAAAGATATACTGGTATCAATACAAACATACATTTTCTAAATGCTCTTAGTCGGCAGAAGAATATCACCAAAACCAATTCAAAAATCATCAGAGTTGCAAGAATAGACACAAGCTGTAACTTGTGATTCATTTACAGAAAGGAAGAAAATCCAGATTAGACTGTCCCTACACTAGACTAAGTGACATCCCTACTTAGTTAAATCTTAACCTAAAAAGGTGTCAGCCGTGGTGACTTCCAAAGAAGATCACTCACTTCCCTTAGTCTTCGTTGTGAATCAGTGTCTCGCAGTTATCCTATCTGCTCCCTTAGGTCCCTCAGACCATCTGCCCTAACTCCACCCAGGGGTGCTGTCCCTAATACAAAAATCACATTTACAATAGAAACGCCCTTTAGAGACGCCCCTCACGTGGTGTCGGGTCTGGCATTTTCCATGCTGATACTCCTCTGGGCCCATCGTTAGCGTTGACCTTGCTTCTCAGGCTCTTCTCCGGCAGGGCGGTACCCCCCAGGAAATTCCTGAAGCCTCCTCCAGGCCTGTGCCTGGCTCTCTGAACAAAACTCTATTCATCACTCTCTTGATTGGAACCTCCTCGCACCTGCAAACAGACATTTGTATAGTGGGCCCCAAATTCCGGCCTCCACCGTATCTTCTAAGTCGTAAACCTTTGAGCAGGCTCCGCAATTTATGCTTAACATGACATTCCTCTAACTAACACATGCAGATCAAAAGAAATGACCTTATCTATTCGGGCCTATTAGAATTACATGAAACGGGCCTGTGCACTCTGTAAACCTTTAATTTCTTAGTCTAAACAGTATTCTAACTTATTACACACAATGGTTATATGAAACACTTCTATAAAACATATATTTCAGTTCTATGATCAATAATACTTTGAATTACAACAACATTAAAATCCATATCATGTGAGAGTGTAACAGCACCTTTCATTCTCTGTGAACTGCCATGTGGCCTACACATTTCTAGGTTTAGTAGCATTACATTCTCCTCTACAACAACCACATAACATGGGATTTCAACATCATTCTAACATCTCTACATTAGCTTTTCACACTGGTATATGCATTCTATTTTAATTAAACACTCTTATGTATTTTCTTTACTAAACTGATGCAACGTGCTTGTAAATATGGTGCACTTCTATTTTTTCCTCGATTTGCGCTCTCTCACCTTCATCATGCAAATCAGTGCACTCTGGGACTTGTAGCAGGGTTTTACTTACATTGAAGCAATTAAAGTAATGACAAATCATAAATTAAATGCAAGAAACTGGAAACATTGTGTTGCATTGAAGTGAAATGGAGTCATATGGTAACCTGAGGTAGATTACACAAGTATCTCTCCTGATCCACTGAGTTCCTAACTAGCACACCAACCAACCACCCAATAGTGTATTTAAATTAAAATGAAACATAAAAACAAATATACAGAATTATAATTCATATCACTCACAAAAAGTCATTTACAATATTTAAAAACAGGGTAACATTCATTTCTGTTTTTAACTATGGGGAATAAAAAAATAACCTAATTCATCACATTTAGGTGGAGCAGGTGGTATCTGAAGAGAAAGAAATGCAGGTCAACAACTCCTGTAATTGCCCTGTTTCAAGACTTGTCTAATAAATTCACCATGCATGCTCTTATAATATTCACAAAAGAATTTAAAATGAATAATGCACTGCAAAGACCTGCCATTTCAAGGACAAGGGTAAAGTGATTCATGAAAAGCAAACCCTTTAAGGAAGGAAGTATAAATTGTTCAGGACTCATCCCAAACCTTGTGAGTGAAAACAGAACAGCGTTAACATTATCGCCGCTTTAGCGGCAGTGGCGATAATGGGCTTAATAATACACCCTTGTGAATTCCCATAGAAGCCCATGTTCTGGTGTGAACATGGGCTTCTATGGGCATTCTCTACGGTGTATTACCAAGCCCATTATCGCTGCTTTTGCTGCAGTTTTCTGCCGCTAAAGCGGCAATAATGTTAACGCCGTGCTTGGTAATATGCCCCAATGTTCACGTAAGGTTCGTTAGCTGAAAATGATTTTAAAAGACAAACATACAGCACTGAAGTTTCTCGTTAGAGGCCCTGACCATACATTTCCATTCTAACCAAGCACTGGCAAAGCCAATAGGTCTCACCTTTAGGACCTGTTGGCTGCGCCAATGTTTTCTTAGCCATACTGTACAGCACCCTTGATGTTGTAAAACATCGCAACTAAAAGGGTGTAAACTTTTTTTTAAAGGTGCTACAACATGGCAGTGACAGCAATTTGTAGGTGCAAGCACCGAGCATGCACACAACTCCAAAATGACAAGAATTTTTTTTTATTGAAGTGATGGTGGGGGTAGGGCAGTGCGTAGAATGGAACCAAAATTTAAGCCTAGTGTTAGTCCAGCGTGGATACATTCTGTTCTGGGGCACAGCAAGAGAGTGAATTGTTTGATACATTTTCAATGTGTTAAGAGACCTATCTATATCTATGCAAATTTGGTGTAATGGATGCTGAAAAGATAAGGGATCAAATTATAATGCACATTAAAAGTAAGGAAGTCTAAGAACAGTTATGGGTATAAGGTAAGCCCAATTTACAGGATACCATGGTGACAAATAAAACCGTAGAACAGTCCGAAAAATGAATGCATACAGTTAATGAAAATAAGGGTAAATTCAAGGGGACAGAGATTTGCAATGTGTTTGGGGCTCAGAACTAGGTAGAGGGTAAGACAGTAAAGATCTGAGACTATGCCATTAATGTGGTAATAATCCTTTAGCAAATTCAAAGTTTTGTCCAGCTATAGGAAAAGAATGTAAAATATGTGGTATAATGGGCCATTTTGCTTATGCGTGCAAAGACAAAAAAATTATTAGGACAAAGTAAACCACGGTGGCCTGGATTGTAAACATCAGGAAACAAGAGCGGTAGGAGAAAACAATGAATAAATGTTTGTGCTCTGAAGATGGAAAACAAATTGTGCTGGTTCTTATGAACCCTGAAGGACAGAAAGGTTGTGGATTAACGAGTTCTCTCCACCAAAGTGTCAGTTTGAGAGTAGAGGTAGAACCTTGGAGCTAGTAGCAGATTATGCCACTCCATGGATAATCATTACTAAGGAATATTTCAATGACAAGCTTGAGCATATCATCCAGGAAGACAGGCTTAAACCAACAGACGTCATAGCTGAAAAGCGTTTGATGGTACTTGGATTGACATGGTAGGGTTTACATGAGTGAACTATAGATTTAAGAGTAAATCTGTAGACATAAAATTGTATGTAGCTATAAGGGGGAAGGATTTGTGGAAGTTTGGAATCATACTAAGTCCCAGAAGCAAGGAACACTTACTGGTTATAAAAGATGCCAACAGTAATAATTGGTTGATTGAGCAATTTCCAGACGGTTTTGCAGAGAATTTAGGTTTTTCGAAGGGGTTTTTGCATCATATAAAGTTGAAAATTAATGCCACTCCTATAAAACAAAGATTGAGGAATGTACCATAGAGTGCATTTAACAAGTAACACATTACCTGGAGGATTTAATCAAAGAGAGGGTGATTGAAAAAGTAGATTCGTCAGAATGGGTGTCCCCTATCGGTTTAGCCAGAAAATCAGATAACAAGCAAAAATTATGTGTGATCCTAATAGCTTTAAAGTCTAACATTTTTATCAATTGTAATTCTCTTGCTCATATTAATGACTTGATTTCTACTGTGAAAGGGGACAAGTAGTTTTCCAACTAGATTTGTGTTTGCCATATCACCAAATTATATTGACCTCTAATTCAAGACTCTTAACAGCTTTCCTATCACCTTTTTATTTATATCAACTTTTAAGAATGCGGTCGGATTAGCATCATGAGCTCTAGTATTTCAAAAAGCCATGTTTCATATTTTAGGGACATTGAAAGTTATGTGAAATGCTTTCAAGATAATACACATTTACTCTAACTCAGAAGAGGAACATATGGCACATCCGTGCCTCAAAGAACGTGGATTGACACTGAAAGGGCCAACATGTAAGTTGTTTCAAAGATAGGAAAGTACCTGGACATTCCTTGTCAGGTTATGGTACCCAAAGCTTCTTTCGTTGAAGCTATAGAAGATGTGCCAGCTTCCGATAAATAACAAGGAGACTCTCCCTCTTTCACTGGGCATTGTGACTATTATAGTACATTTTTATAATTTTGCAGAAAAAAATGAAACTAATGAAAATGTTACTGAGAAAGGATGTTGAATTTGTCTGGTCGGAAACACAACAATCGGTGTTTGTTCAAATCAAAAAAGATATATCATCGAAGATCCAACTTTGACATTTTTTGTGTGAGTAAACATTGTGTAAAACAGTAGATGCTAATCTATATGGCCTGGGAGTTGTCTTAGCTCAAAAGATGAAGAAACAAAAAATGGAATGTGGAATTTGGTTCAAGAACATGAAATAACCCTTAAAGGTGATATGCCATTGAAAGGGAACTACTAGCATGTGTTGGGTTAGTAGAACATTTCTGGAACTATGACTGGGGCACTCAATTCATTTTGGGGATAAACCGCTATTGTGAGTTTTGTCACCTGGTCATGGATAAAATTCCACTTCCCTTATCAAAAGACTAGCATCTAGGTTACAAGAATATCACTTTTTGAATGTATGCCTGGGAAAAGTAACAAAACTGCTGATTGTCTATGAACATTACCTTTTCATATTTCAATGTCTGTGAGGGATGAGGATGTGACAAAGATGCAGATGTTGTAGCACCATTAGGTAAAGTAATTTCTCCTGTTTTAAAAGTAGTAGGGGAAGAAGAAGGGAAAAAGGTCAAGAAGGAGGATTATTTCAATTGCAGAATCAAAAACTGGGTTGTAGATGGTTAGCAAAGGAAAATAGATATTTCTGAAGAAGCTTTAGCATTTTGGAATGTGGCCGATGATGTGGAAGTGGTAGGAGTGCTATTCAATGGGAAATGCATGCCTCCATAGAAAATATGTCAAATTATTTCAGATGCGGCCATGAAGCTCATCCAGGCGCGCAACACCCATTGGGCTCACCGGGCTTCAGCCCCCCCCACCCCCCCCCCCCCGTCGCCTCCTCTGGCCGGGCTCAAATGAAGGCTGCGCATCGGAGCCGAGAATGTGATTTTTTTAATGCTTTCTGAGAGGCCCGGAAGCCCGAGCCAGACAGCCAGCCTCTGAACAGTTTCAGTGAGTGAACCCCCCTGCCCCCACCTCTTGTTTTCCTTTAGAGTGGTGCCGAGGTGAAATCCTTGCCTGAAGGCAGGGATTTCACCTAAGCACTTGATGGGTTGTGAGCATGGGGTGTGAAGATGTGCACAGCAGGGGGAAGGCATGGCCAGTTAAGGTGATTCTTTTCCTTTGTAAAGGAATTTCTGCTGGCATCTTAGCCCAGGGTGTGCTGTCTGTGCACTTGTATAGATGTGTATTCCATACAAGTGCACAGACAGCAAACCCTGGGCTATGACGCCAGCAGGAATTAATTTACAATGGAAAAGCATCACCTGCACTGGCCATCCCTTTGCCCCTGCTGTCTGTGCATTTGACCCACATTGATCTACACAGTGAGACCTTCAGGAGGGGCTGGATGCCAGGACGCAGTGCTGCTGATCAGCCAGACTCCACAGTATAGTATCAGAAGAGCAGGCAGCATTTTTTTGTGTACGTTCCAGTAACTTTAATGCATTTTTCAGCACAGCATTACCTACTGCCTGCATATCTAGGTTACTGTGAATGTTGTTCTTGACTTACATACATAGAAACGTCAAAGAGGACAGTCCCCTCCAAATATGCAAATGTAGTGTAAGTTTGTAGTGTTCATTTTTTTTGGGGGTGCTAGTGGGTAATTTTAGAGTTCAGGGTGGGTGTGGGATTTAGGGTGCCAGTGAGTAATTTTATGGTTCAGGGTGGGTTACGGATTGGGGTGCCAGGGGGTAATTTTAGGGTTCTGAGCGGGTGTGGGTTTTGAGGTTCCAGGGGGCAATTTGAGGGTTCAGGGTAGGTATGGGTTTTGGGGTGCCAGGGGACATTTTAGGGTTCAGCGTGGGTATGTGTTTTGGTGTGCCAGGGGTAATTTTAGGGTTCAGGACAGGTGTGGGTTTTGGGGTGTCAGGGGGCAATTTTAGGGTTCAGGGTGGGTATGGGTTATGGGGTGCCAGGGGGGAATTTATGGTTCAGGGAGGGTGTGGGTTATGGGTTGCCGGGGGGCATTTATGATTCAGCATGGGTATGGGGGTTGGGGTGCCAGGGGGAATTTTAGGGTTTAGGGCAGGTGTGGGTTTTGGGATGTCAGGGGGCTATTTTAGGATTCAGGGTGGGTATGGGTTATGGGGTGCCAGGGGACATTTTAGGGTTCAGCGTGGGTATGTGTTTTGGTGTGCCAGGGGTAATTTTAGGGTTCAGGGCAGGTGTGGGTTTTGGGGTGTCAGGGGGCAATTTTAGGGTTAAGGGTGGGTATTGGTTATGGGGTGCCAGGGGGGAATTTATGGTTCAGCGAGGGTGTGGGTTATGGGTTACCGGGGGGCATTTATGATTCAGCATGGGTACGGGGTTTGGGGTGCCAGGGGTAATTTTAAGGTTCAGGGTGGGTGTGGGTTTTGGGGTGCCATGGGATTGATTTTAGGGTTCAGTGTGGGTATGTGTTTTATAGTGCCAGGGGTAATTTTAGGGTTTAGGGCAGGTGTGGGTTTGGGATGTCAGGGGGCTATTTTAGGGTTCAGGGTGGGTATGGGTTATGGGGTGCCAGAGGGGAATTTATGGTTCAGCATGGGTATGGGTTTTGGGGTGCCTGGGGTAATTTTAAGGTTCAGGGTGGGTTTGGGTTTTGGGGGACAAGGGGGAATTTATGGTTCAGCATGGGTATGGTTTCTGGGGTGCCAGGGGTAATTTAAGGTTCAGGGCGGGTATGGGTTTTGGGGCTCCAGGGGGGTGATTTTAGGGTTCAGGGTGGTAATGCAGGGGGTAATTTTAGGGTGTGGGGTGGGTATGGGTTTTGGGGTGCCGGGGGTGGGGGGGATAATTTTAGGGATAGGATGGGTATGGGTTTTGGGGTGCCAGGGGTAATTATAGATTTCAGGGCGGGTATGGGTTTTAGGGTGTGAGGGGGTTAATTTTAGGGTTCAGCGTGGGTATGTGTTTTGGTGTGCTAGGGGTAATTTTAAGATTCAGGGTGAGTATGGGTTTTGGGGGGCAATGCATCAAACTAACAAAAATGTGTGCTTTAATTGTTGTCCAGTTTCAAATGCAGAATTCACCACATTTTTTTCTCAGCTTGACCTGAGCATTAACCGATCCTGATTATCTGCCATTTTAGCTCCGCCCCATTGATTTACATTAGCCACGCCCCTTCATCTACCATGTTAGCCCCCCCCCCCCCGAAATTAAGACCTAGTTGCGCCCCTGAGCTCATCCAGGGATGCCTTCTATGAAGAGGGGTCTTCGAAAACACTCATGTTGGCCTGGTCTTGATAAAGTGGCAGTTAGATTTGTTAGAGGTTGCCAAGAGTGTGTAAACAGTGACAGAATGTTGAAGGCTAATTCAGCACTCCTTACTACTGTACAGTGGCCAGGCCATTCACAGGAGATTGTGGCATTTGTCATAGTGGGAACTTTTCATTGTTTGCCAGGACGCTCTCATTTCCCACTGGTTTTGACAGAATACCATTTCAAGTGGCCCAAAGTTACCATTTATGGCAAGGCATACCACTAGGATAGTGACTGATTCTTTTTCCGTGAACTTTTCAGTAGAGGACATGGCAGTTTGCTGGATACTGACACAATGACTTTCAGCTCCAGTCACAGGAGAATGAACAACACCTTTCTCATTGTGGTATCAAGCACATTACTTCTGGCCTGCATGATCCTCAATGTAACAGTCATGTTTTCTGAGAAATGTTATGTTTATATAGTGTTACCCCCCAATTCAGTTACTGAAATAAGCCCTTTCCTTTTACCTAAAGGGAGAGAATCAGTTACCAAATTAACCATGGTGGTTTAAAAGCAAAATTGGTTGTTGGACTACCATGAATTATGATCAAGAAGTTGTAGCTCAAAGATTTGCAGAGAAGCAACAGAATGTTAAGGTGATATATGATGAAAAAATCATGTCGCAAGTCCACAGTTGTGGTAGGCAATTTGTTCAGTGTGTTGAAGCTTGTTTGGGTCAAAAAAGGTAATTGCAAATTTTGGATACTGATCAGGGTGGTGAAGGTCTAATTTCACAGTGTGATGACCTAAGATGGTCAGATCTGGAATGTCAGGCATGTAGTGAAGTGTGTAGGAAAATATAATGGTGTTGTGGAGAAAGGTGGAGATGAGGATATTCTTGAGAGTAGTGGTTTGTGCACTACTAATAAAGGTATTTCTTTCTTCAAATTTTGCCTGCAAGAAACTTTCAGTGAAAGGGAGGGTAGGAGTTTGCCGGTGGAGGCGCATCAAGATTTACCTGTGGAAACTCATCAAGAATTGCTTGTTGATGCTATGGTGGAGGATCGTCTTGACCCCTTTCTTGGTTCTGGTTTATCTACTGGAAGCTGTATAGGTTCTGATATAATTGCCAACCGAGTCAAGAACCATGTTAGGATAAAGATTCCCTCTGTAAAACATAGCTGGTATTAGTATTACTAAGCATGTACATTCATCTTTACATCATAGCTACCTTTTCCAAATTGTATATGTAAACTATTGTGATTTATCATCATTCTTAGTCATTTTATTTGTTACATTGTTTATGTTTATCATGTTTTGAAGAAAGGGAGAAGTGCTAAATGTCTTGTACTTCCTTGAAGTACATCTTGTATTTTATAACCTCACACTGGGCCTGCAAGAAGTATGTGTTAAGTTTGTGCCTCATGCTGGTCCAGTGTGAGGCATGTATTCAAATGAATTTACTATCATTCATGTCGGATCCAATAAAGTACCCTGAGGCTTGTTGTATTCATATAGATGTCTACAGCTGGATATATGAGGCTTTATTATGATGAGGCCCAGAAAGCCTCCTACCACAGGTCGGAGGCTTTCCGAGCCTCATCGTGGTTTCAATTCCGACCGACTAATTACAATCCAGGCAAACGGAATTGAAAATGGCTGGTCATTCCGGCTGGATTCCGATGGGATCAAGGAGCCCGTCGGCCAGTGGGAGACTGGCTCATAATCCCAATGGACGGCTTTTCCGTCATTGGGATTACAATGCTCGGTTTCCGACAGGCTTTCCATGTCTGGCTATCCGACATGGAAAGCCTGTCAGAAAACGAGTTTGGGGTCCCTAACAGGGCCACCTTCTCCTTGTGGCTTCCGGTTGGGGACCATAGGTGCCCCCCAGTGGATCCCTGCACTGTGTGGCAGGCACCTTGAGGTGCCTGCTACACAGTGCAGGAATGAGCAAAACCTCCCATTTCTCCTTGGGAGCTTGCGTTTCTGACGATTTACAGCTGCAGCACAAGCTCCCATGGAGAAATGGGAGTATACGGCCACACCATGTGCGTTGCATTGTAATGGTGGTGTCGGGACCGCCGACTGGAGGTCGATCAGTCTGTGGGTCGGTCCAGAGACAGCAACGGCATCGGTCGGAGGTAATTGAACCCTTAATGTCCTAAGCGATATTAAAATGCAGTATACTGCTTACCAGTGAAGTTAACCAGAACAGCTTTCCTATCACATTTTTCTTGTTACCAACTTCTTTAATGGTGTAGTGTGTAAGAGAAATACATATATTCTGGCATGCGTTTTATTTTATGATGATGAGGTCTTTAATAGTGGCCTACAAAAATAGTGCATCCCCAACATCCTGTACCACTGCATTATCAAGGTAAATATATATCAACTACTCTTGATGTTCTACTGATAGTCAATGTAATGGATGCAATATTTTCGTCATGCAAAATATCACATGTGATATAGTGACCCCTCCCACCTCTGGCAGATGATACATCGATTCTTGTTGACTGCTCCAAATGACTGCCCTAGCCTTCATGCCTGTACTCCAGAGTCCGCTCACTTACCCCATTTGCGGGTTGCAAGCGAACTGGCTGAGGAATTCTTGGCCCGCCAGCTCATGGGAGCAGCACTCCATCTTGTTACAGGCACCTACGTGAGTGGCTGCAGCAGTGCTCTTTGAGGTGGCGCCACAGCAAACAATTTGAATATTTTATGAGTGTCTCAATAGAAATGTATATAAAACGTATGACTGTTTATTAAACATGAGTAACATATCATTTGGTCCCATAAAAGAAACCTTGTAGGGAGAACCCCAGTAACATTTTTGAGGGTCAGGCTTGCACGTTCATTATATTAAGAGGCAGGTCCTAAAATATTTCAGCAACGTTTAGCTTCTATTCCCACTCTTGTTTTACCTCAAGTGTTCAATTACATTATAAACTATATTATCATTCAGTGTACTGCCGAGGCGCACTGTACATTTTGGTGAAATTTCACCTGAGCTGGCCCCTCACACATATGTTTACAGGAGGGTGAAATCAACTTGCGTGCAGAGGTCAAAGGGCTTATGTTTTATCTAGTATCCAGTGCACTGTCTGGCCTCTTGTTTTTGCATCCTGCTGACCACAGGTCAGAGTCAGTCACTTACCCTTGCAGAAATATCCACACGCAAGCAGGTTTACTGGTTTCCTGTCTCTGGGTGTATTTATCACGATCTCTTAGTTTCTCTTGCTAGTTTATTGTACAGAGACTCAAGGAGTGGTCAGGGGTGTGGTGGAGCTCACACAAAAACGACACATTCTCTATGAAAATCTAACCTCTGTTTCCTCTTCTTGCTCTGGGACTGCTGTCATTTCCCCTGTAAGATGTCTGAGAAGGGGAAAGTGGGCGATGATGCGACAGGCCTCAGATGCTCAGTGGTGGAGGCAGCTCCTTATTAACTGGGTTTTCTCTCATAGAGGTTTGTTAATAGCCGGACCCACCGGATCATTCGGGTGCATATAACTGCTAACTTTAATGGGTGGGTTGAGAGAACTAACAAGATTCATCTCCTCAAAATAAGATCCAAAGTGTGTATGCAGCAGTAACATATGGCGCAAGAGAAGTTTGGGAGTTCTCCGCAGTGCTTAATTTTAAAAGAATACGGGCCATATGTATCAACAAACCCTTTTGCGATTCCTAAATAGCGATTTTTAAGGAATCGCTATTTAGGAATCGCAAAATGGTATGTATGAAGAAATTCGCTATTTTTTTAGCGATTCCTTAATCTTCCTTATTTGCGAATTCGCATTTTGCGAATTCGTAATTAAGGAATAATTTCCAATGCAGGAGGCTAGGAGGCCCATAGGAATGATTACGAAATAATTCTCAAATTGCGAATTCGCAATTTGCTAATCGCAATTTGAGAATTATTTCAAGGGTGCAGGGGTGTCTCAAAGACACCCTGCTGCACCCCTTAAATGTACATGTGTGTGCATATGGCTCACATACATGCCCTATGGGCATGTGTGTGCATCACATGCCACCATCAAAAATGCCAAATTGTGAATTTTTTGAAGAATTCTCAAGTTACCATCAACTACAAGTTGGTGGTAATTTGCGAATTCTTAACCATAATTCGCAACCCAAAAATGCTACATACATAGCATTTAAGGAATGCAAAATTGCGATTCCTTAAATGCTATGGCAAAGTAAGGAATGGCAAATCATTGCTATTCCTTATTTTGCGAATATTTCATATATCCCAAAACATTCAAAAAGGCCGTTTGCGAATCGCAACGGCCGAAATTCGCAGAATTGCGGCCTTTGCGAATCGCAAAAGGCTTGATACATATGGCCCTACGTGCTGGGGTACACCTTTTGCACAGAAGCCTGAGGCCAGCGTTATTGTATGTCGGTGTTCTAAATAGCAAGCAAGTAGTCTTGATTCCATTTCATGCCTCTTTAATACACGACCAGACACTCCCTTCCCCGATATATCAACCTTGCAGATTATTGCTTTCTACGTTTGTCACATTGTTCCACCTGTCTCTTCCTCCTTTTCTCCTTATGTGTTTTAACTCTCTGGAGCAGGCTCAAATTCTGCTGAGGAAAAAAAATGGTGGTCCCAAAAAATGAGTGTTGTGGCTGGTAGTCTGTTATTACTGTACAGTCTTGTCAGAATAAGTTAGGTACAGGCAAAAGTGTTTGCACTTGAGAGGAGAGTGATTATTTTGACATATGATCAGCGACAGCCGGCATGGCACAAAGGTGGCGAGGTGCGCGGGTTGTGTGGGTGGGGTCGCGCGGGGGTTGTGCATATTTTTTGTAAAAAACAAATACAATAAACCTACTTTCGCGCCAGGTCCCGTGCCTCTGCTCCTGTTTTTCTCCGTCTCGGACAGAAGTACAGCCAGGCTCCACTAACCAATCACAATGCTGCAATGCAGCTTTATGATTGGTTTTGAGCGTCCTGGTTGGATGCTCAAACAGGGAATGGGAGCCTGGGCTTGTTCTCCATGCAGGCTGTAATGCAACCTGCATTGAGAACGGGGAAAGTGCGCATGACTGGTTTGGGCGGCCTGAGAGGGATTGCCAAACAGTCATTGCGCACTTGGAGTGGGCAAACCACTCCTCTCCTGCCCTACTCAGAGAGCAGATCAGCCCCTCCCACCCCGACTGCAAAGCAGCAGGAAACATAAAATGACAAAAACTTAGTGTTATTATCATTTTATGCTTCTTCTTCGCACTGATTTAAAGCAGGACGATGCTCCTCCGCCATAGCGGAGGAGCCTCCACTGCATATGATTATCCCTGAGAGTTCTGTAGGCATTAATGTTCATCTAAACAAAAATACTGTGCACCTTTTTACACACTGTTACCATCAGCCCTGTCAGACTACAAATCTCACCAGCCTCAGTGCGCTTAGTCAAATAATGATTATGGTTTCTCTGTTATTTTTTCAATAAATCCAAATGCATATTTTTGTTCTCACTTTTCTTGAATTAGATTTTTTTCTAGCCCTGTCCATGCTCTCTGTGTCATTATATGCATTCTCCACTTGAATGAAAAAAGAGCAAATATTCAGCATGTTTGACATTTCCAAAATACCTTTATTATGCCTTATCTTCATTTCTGTGCTTTCTCCTATTTTTGAGTCACAACCCCAATACATTCTGTGCCTTTCGTGCGGGAAATATATAACTCTGATGAAGAAGAGGTAGGACGAAACAAAAGGTAACTAATAATCACTTTCATTGTCTGCAGTTGGTACATGGTGTACCACATCCACTCGTCTCTCCTGGGGAAGCCACCCTCCATTCAGTCAGAATCATACTTCTAATTTTCTGTCACCAATTAATACCGTGACCATAACAAATACCGGCTCTTACCAACTGTCCCTTTAGAACTCTTTGTCTTCATTTTTACATGTCAGGGTAAGACTACAGCCCGCCCCTTCTCATACTCAATTAGTCTCTCGTGTGCGTCAATATATCCCTTCTCTTCGAGAAAACGGACCAGAAAGAGGTCATTGAGAATTTCAACACTCAAATAAATGCAAGACATAGAGGATTGCCACCAGACATTTTAATTTGCTCATTAGTGCTCTTGTGCCATTTGAAATTGTTGTGCAGTATTCTTTCACGCCTCTTAGGTAGCATTGACAAGTGGTGGCTGGCATGTGGGGTGGGGGGGAAGCGGGGGGAAATTATTTATTAAAAAAGTGCAAATATTATATTAAAAAAATTAAACATACCTTACATGAACACGAGGTCCTCCAGTCCAGACCTCTTCTTTGGCAGGAGCTGGAACCAGATGAAGCCCTTTCCTTGGCCACTCCTAAGGCTGCTCCCACCAGCATGAGAGCTGACCTAGGATTGGTGGAAGTGACCTGACTCAGTGCTCCACAGCGCTATGGAGGCTTTGGCTTGCTCTAAATCAGTTGTTGTAAGACAGCTGGGTTAGATCTGTTAAAAATGCACATGTGTGGCTCGCTGTTGAAAGACGGCCGGCCAAAAAGACATGCGCACTTTAAACAGTGCTTTGCCAATCGACCGACCTCCCTGCTGGGTGACATGTTGCTGTCTCTCAGCAGCGCCCTGCCCCATCCTGGTGCTCTGTTCTGGATGGGGTATGGAAACTAAAATGGTAATAAATTACCATTTTATTTTTAATCTCTGGGGCTTTGAAGGAGAGGGGGGTTTAAGTGGGGCGATGCTACTCAGCTGCAATGGAGGAGCCGCCCCTGGCATTGAACCTAATCAACACAATAATGAGTTTGTCACTTTCTTCATGGGCAATCTTTTATCAAAATACACTGAAATGATCTACCCAGTAGCCAATTGTTTTTTGGCCTCAAATCCTTTTATTGCTTTTTTTTTTAACATGGCACGGACGAAGTGAGGCAGTTTGGCAGTGGTTTTGTTAGAGCTGCTACAGTCGCCCTGACTGTGCCATAAAACGTTAAGGGAAAATGCCACACTATAAGCCACTGATAATTATTCTGAAATCTAGCAGGCTTCATATGCACCTTTAGTACTCAGAGCCCAGAGGTTTGAATTTTCCTACATACACTCCAATCTCAACAGGAATAAGTATTTGTTCTGTCCTACTTCTCTTCTCTTATAGGCAGGAATGGGGCTAGTATGTAGGTTTCACACACCTGGCTGATGGTAAGAACTTAAGTCATATTCGGTAAAAAGAGTAAAAAATCTCAAGCTATTTACAAGTAAAATGAACGATTGGGGAGGAGGGGGCCGCTCAGACCACTGGCACCAGGACTGTGTGAAAAGCCACTTTATCGAAACAGGTGCACATTACAACATAACCTATGCCTTACAAAACTTTACCCTCACTATACATCTTTAATCCTCTATGATAAATTACCCCCAGCCTAAATGAATCCCCTTCATCTTCAAACCTCAAAAACGTACTTGCATCAGAGCTGATCAACTGTGAGTGGGACCTTTAAATGTCCTTCCCTTTTCCTACCTCAACTACCCTTTGAGCCTCATTCAACGTCATACCTAACCTTGAACTTCCTGTGTCGTCCAGGCATGAACTTCCTACCCCTTCCCTTTCAGCCTGAACTGCCGCTGACTAACAATAAACGTCTGTAAATTATGGCAACTTCTCAGCCAACCGCAAATGCATCTTGAATGAACCAACAACCTGAACACATAGCTTCGCCTGCACGCCTATACCAATAATACAAACCAGGACACAAAATATAAAATGACAACATTGTGGAACCTCTCCCCAAAAGCCTTAACTCAGGTACAGGAAGACAGGGACAAAAAATCTTCTGCCTAGATACCAGCCACCATGCTACCACGACAAAATGGTGTCTGGCACCCAAAGTGGGAGAACTATATACACGTTGGACTACAAGAATAGCCCAAAAATTGCCCAAAACCCTTGTGCACTCCCATGGACTGCACCACTTCCCCAAAAACCCCAGGGACAGACCTCCCTGTAGTCGGTTGCCCCTTTGTCCCCATGATGGTGACTGTTCTGTAGTAACTTATTACATTTGAGTTGCAAAGTCATATCCCTGCTGCCGGAGCCAGCAGACATTCCACATTCCACATCACTGAGCATGATTACAACTGCTGTTTAAACAATTACATTTAGACATGAACTTTTTCCTCGAGAAAAATACAGTCTTATTAACAACAAGAGGCATTTATTGTGCTAAATAATAAGTATATGTCAACCCATTTCTGTGACGAATCAATATTTTACACATAGCGTTGGCAGGGAAAACCTCATGTGGTACATGTGAAGCAACACTAAACATTACAGTTTTCAAAAAATCACAAATCTGTGAAAAATATGACACAGAGATGATCCCATTGAATGGTGGATTCAGCAGCTATTAAACAAAAGGCACAATAAATTGACTAGAAAAAATCTAAATTCAAAAGCTTCGAGAGTCAATTGGATATGGTTCACCGAGACCCAGACACACACCGAGGCTAACAGACCACTGGCAGATCACTGAGGTCAGCCAGTGACCCCATTGGGAGCAGACCACTGGGGTCAGCCAGTGGTCTGACTGGGGTCAGACCACTGGCTGACCCCAGTCAAGTTTCAAGAAGCCCTTCGTGGCGACAGCTATAGAGTGAGCAGAGAAGGGCTCTTGGTTTGTCCCTGTCAACAGTTTTCTTTCTGACTTTGAACCTTTTCTGAAGGTCATAAATCTTCAGTGGGGCAAGCTGGAAGCTGTGGCTGGACAGAGCTCCACAAGGCCTGCTGCAAATTTTCTGTGTCCCTGATACATCTTCTGAATGTATTTTTCAGAAGCCTGAAGGAACATACCAGGAAATGTAGTTCCGCGGTTTACAACTATCTCAGCGAAGCATGGCACCTAGTCCAGACTGCCCAGAGATGGAATATTTTCAAGAAAGATTCATCCCAAAAATCCTCAATCTCCCTGCTAATCAGAGCTTACGTCAGTTCCAGAGCTGCCACTGACTTGCTTGTTGTCTTTTAGATGAACACAATTTTCCTTGTCATCAGAATCACCACATTCTCCTAACTCACTGAAGACATTCCGGTAGCAAGTGGGCTCCCGTGGTCAGGACCCAGCTACCTTAGTCATTGGGGGCCAGCAAGAATCTAACGTCCTTACCTCTTGCAGCAGTTTTCAGAGCATCCACAATTCTTCATTAGGTAGAAGGTTATTTTTCTTGTGACTAGTCAATCTTCACTTATTCTCTGCTCTTATCAGCTCTCGCCCCCAAAAGAGATTAAACCAGTTTTTAAAAGGTGAACACAGCTTGAAAAATGAACAATTCAGGTAACAATTTCTGATTTGCCTTCTTAACACAATGTGACCCAGTTTCAGTCACACAAAGGTGCTACGTTGTAAACAAATCGTCACAGTCTTTTGTGCTGCAACTCCCCAAAATGTGGCCAACATAATTACCAGTGACTGAGATTAATTTGAGCATTCAATCCATCAGTTTTTATTTCCAGCAGATCCCTAAAAAAGAATTCTAATCCTTGTTTAGAATTCTCTACGTCTCTGTCTCCCCTCATTAGTGGCCAGCCCACTCGTGCCTTCAAACCCCTTCACCACATTGTCAGAATTTCCCTAAGCCAAAAAACATTATCAGATTCGTTTAAGTCAAGTATTACCCTACTACAGAAACAATTCCTGTACTCATGCATTCTCACCAACTTCCACCCCACTACCCACCTTTCATCCATAAGGAAACTCATCAAGAAAGCAATCGTTATCCAGCTACAGGAGCACATCAGCAAGAATAATCTTCTATTGACCACCAATGAGGGTTTAGACGATGCTGGGACACCGAAACAGCCACACCACAATAAATTGAAAATGCCCTTCTCCTCACTGGCAGGGACATACACTGCCTCTCACTCGTCCTTGTTGACTTCTCTGCAGTCTGTCACATAGTCAGCCATCCAGCTCTGATCAACATCCTGTAAACATGCCTGGGATTTTCAGGCTCTATCTTGAAATGGTTCTCATCCTACCTCACCAACCAAAGGATGCTCATGTAAATATGCTCTACAATATCACATACACTCCCCATCTCCCGTGGAGTACACCAGGGCTCAATCCCCTCTGACACAATCTTTAACCTTTACACGGATCCCCCTGAGATACATTTTTGTAGACAGCAGCAATAAAGTACATCAATACACAGAGTATACCACACTCTACCTAAAAATATCCTAAAACAAAGCAATATAGATACTCAGATCCTGCCTCAAACCCATCCAATCTTGAATGTTAACTAATGTCCTGAAACTAAACCCATGAAGGCTGAATTGTTTGTCAACAGCTACTAGACTCCTCCCACCCGACACACCATGTAAATTCTCTGAGATTCACCCTCAACAAAAACTCTTTTGTAATAATATGTCACAAATAAAACCAAGACACCTTAGTTCCAGCTCTCCTTCTTAAATAAATTGAAGTCGATTCTAATAGTAGATGACTTCAGAAGAACTGTACAAGTCTTAGTCCTCTTCCATCTGGATGGAGGCATTACTCTGCTCAGCAGTCTCCCTGACAGTGTCACATGTGAAAGGTATCCTGCACATAGCGACACAACTCATCGAGAGCTCCCAAGAAATTCAACCACATCACCCCAATGTTAAAAGACCTACACTTGCTGACCCTTTAACCTGGATCATCTTTAAGACCAGCTGCATAAAGCCCTCAGCAAGACCGCAGCTTACCTGACAAATAAACCAGTCATGTTCGGGGCAAAGCATTTGACTAGGAGCCTAGATAGTGCCAAAATGGAGACAAAAAAAATCAAAAAAAGAAAAAATTAGAAGGCAAGCCTTCTTTGTTTATGCTTCCAGGATTTGAAACAGCATCATCGTCAATGTCATAACAGCATGACTCTCCTACATATCAGTATAAAGTTGAAGACAATCTACCCTTAAACTTCAACCAATCATTGTATCTTTCCGAGGATCATACCCATTCTTCAGTGCTCTGGGCTCTACTAATGCCAACACATGCATACACTCAAGCACATTAAAGAAAAACATCACTCCCTCTGGACACATGCACTTCTACCCAGTTAAGATAAGTGCTTTTCTAGCCTGTAAGCTTCTTTCCCATGAAAAGAAAGTAGTGTCATGAAGCCTTTTGATAAGCAGATATGCCTCAAGCAGGCTGATCTGAAAGGAAGACCATTATGCTGAGAATGCTTTGAAGTTTGTTCTTGGCTACCTCATTTCAAAGATGTGAGGTGGCAAGGTCAGTAATTACCTTTGAGGCACAGGAAGCTCAGCTAGACCTCAGACTGGGAATAGATTTTGGCACAATATAATAGGATTACAAAACTATTTTAGCAATGTAGATAAAAATACATCCAAATGTGACCCTTTATTAACACTTGGGGGCTGATTATGATGCCAGTGGTACAGCCAACGTCAGCCCGTCGGCGGTGGAACCAAGACCGATGCGCATCCCACTTGCTCCCTGAACCCGCCGGTGCAGCGGAGGGGGTTGTATTCCCTACCATGGCAGCGGTGCTTGCCAGGCACCACCGTAGGGATTCCAATGTCCCTTTCCGCCTGCCTTTTGATGGCGGTTAAGACACCATGAAAAGGCGGGTGGAAGAAACTTTGGGGGTCTGTAGCAGGCCCCCTTTTTCCCAGGGCCCTCCAATGTGGATAGCACCCCTACATATCCCTGCATGATGTGGCAGGCACCGCATGGTTTCTGGCACGTATGGCAGGGATATGTCAGGTGTCCCTATTTTGAATTGCAGCAAGTGCAGCAGCCAGCAGCACCCGCCACAATGCAAAGTATAGGCTTTGCTACTGCCGTGATGGCGGTCGTATCATAATGCTTATATCAGGACCGTCGACAGCTGACAGCCTGTTGGGTGGTCCCGTTTCTGATAGGGTGGCGGGCGGACATAAGTTTGCCCCCCATCCTAATCAGCCCCTTATATACCCACACAGCATGAAAATGGAGTTTGGTCATTTTCCTAACAGGACTGTAAGAGAATAAGTTTCTATGTCAAATGTCACTTTATATTTGCAGATTCAAGGCTCATGTTAGTTCTTTTGGTTACAAGTAGGAAAACATTTAACTTTTTGGATAAACACACTAAGCAGCTGTGTCTGTAGTTCTAATGCACACTTTTAGCTGAGTTTCAAGTGTAGTTAGTCTGGCATTTTAAATGAATAAATGTTTAATTCAATTCCTTTTCAAATACAGATATTGCTTGTGCTGTCACATCACAGTTTTGTAAGACATTTTGGGGCATATTAGCAAGAACCTCGTTAAAATTATCGCTGTTTTAGCGGCAGGAATGGCTTGCTAATATGCGCTATAGAATTCCAATAGAAGCCCAGGTTAGATCTGCAGGACATCTATCCCGGGCTTCTATTGGAATTCTATAACGCATATATATATATAAACATATTAGACCATAACCTCCTAAGCATAACTGACATTAGGGGCACGAATCACATTAGTGGATAACCTCACTAGCATAAACCACAATATGCAAATAACCTCATAAACATAAACCACATTAGAGGCATAAATCAGAGTGCATAAATCACAGAACATGAATCACATTTCCTGCGCACCACATAAATCACATTAGGGCCTGGTGCCCTATCAACCCAACAGTCCCCCTGGCCAACTGGCCTTTTCAGAGGGATCAAATGCCCTATGTTAAAAAATGTCAGGGTGGCTGCCAATGCAGCACAGTCCACAAATGAGCAATTGCGCTGGGGCAGAGGAGTGTATCTCACCACTCCTGTCTCATTCAACAATGCCCCCAAAAGAACTGATGGCCTAAATGTTGCAGCTGGCGCGAATTGCCAATCAGCTGTGAACAGAACGTGGGCCGAGACACTCCCTGTGCCCTCTAGACAAATATGCAAAAACGTTGCAGCTGCTCGCGCTGGTGCGGCGCTGATGTGAACAAACAAAGTAAAGGGGCCCTGGAACGACTGTGCCCTCGAGACCTCCACTGGGGATCTCTGACTGAACTGCCCCCATTGTTGCAGCTGCCCTCTACCAGGTGGGGCAGCTGTAAAAAGATAGCCAAAGGAGGAAGGTACGGGCACTACGGGCACTCGGGACCCCCAACTGGGGCCCTAGAGCTACTGTTCCCATCGTTGGAGCGGCCCGCTGCCTGGCGGGGCCGCTCATTATCACTAAGCACCGGTAATGTGCCTCAAACTGCACCACCACAAGGGAGAAGCCCCTACTCACTGGGGCTGCGGGGCAGGACTTCTCCGGTCTCCGGTCTCGTCTCTAGACTCGGGTTCAGCACATCTCCCAGGTAGGCCCCAATTCCAGGACCTCTTCTTGCGCCCTCGGGCTCCCTTCCTCTTTGGGACCCCTTCTCGCTTCACCCGGTCTCTGCCTCAGACATGCTGGGCTCTCCTACGCACACTGGAGCCCTTCGCAGATTTACTGCTGCCCGTAGGAGGCCCCGCCCACAACTAGGCAAGGATGCCTGTCTTCCGGGTTTTACGCGTCAGCGGCCCAGCAGTTTCTTTCAGCGGCTTCTGCGTTTCGGCCACGATGCGGGGTGGGTACCCGCCAAGTAACTCAAAACGCGGGTTTGGCACCCGCCAACAATTCCCAATGAGGGGTGGGCTCCCACTTCTCGGCATCATGGGGGAATCTCTACGATGGGGATTCCCTCTCAAAGGGCTGCAGTTTTGTGCTTCACAGCCCATGCTTTTCTCTTCCTCATTAGAATATAGCGCTCACGAGGCGCTAGATGCAGCAAAAAGTCTTTTAAGGTCATGGAGATCAAGGGGGCAATGCAGGGCCCAGGGAGGCAAGCCCTCATTGTGATTCCTCCTGGGCCCCAGCAGCAGCACGCCCCAGCAAGGTCAGGAAAAGCACAGAAGCCCAGAACCATGGGGTCACAGCCCCTATATGTATACCTCACAATCTCTTTGTCTGCAGTGCAGGACATGGGGGAACTGGTTCAGGGGGGAATTGGAGCACTTTGTTTTCCAAGCTCCTCGTCCCCTTTATCAGGTGGGGGCGGAGCCAGCATTGTACAGGCTGGGTACAGTCCTATTCAGAGTCAGGGGATTACTCCTCCCACTACTCCCAGCATAGATGTCCAATTCAGCCCAGTGCTGACTCACCCTGCCCATCCTGGAGCCACACATACCTCCCAACCCTGCACTCACAGGCCAGACATGCAGTTCACATCAGGCAGGCAGACACATAGCACACAGAAATGCCAACTTTTAAAAGAGGTATTTCCCAAATAGTCATAATAAATCCGTGCCCACCATTGCGCAGCATTTATTATTACAGTTCCTTGCATACTAAACTCGACCACTCTGTTCCTCCCATATCAGGAATTACCACTGACCCACCAAATCAGGGAATCCCCAATGCATTCCTATGGGAGGGCAGGCCAATCTCACCAATGTAACACAGAGAGCGCACACCCTTTACAGTGGACAGCAGTGCTAAAGAGCCCAGAGGCCTAAAACCACTAACACCAGGTCACAGAAAAGGCTGTGAGAAGGCAAATAGTTTAAGGGTGAACCTGCCAAAAGGGCAACGTCCAAAACATGTTGACTCTCTTGTCCCAACTGCCTTGTTCCAGAGGTTTAAGGGCCCCATGATGTAATTGTAGATATCTTACTGTATCTCTTTCCGTGATCCCAAATTCCCTTTGACATGTCTCAAATGATTTGATTTCTCTATTTTTAAAAGAGGTCTCTCAGCATTATACAATCCTGCTAGCCACTTTGCAAATTGTGTCTCCTGTCAGGCTGGTGTAAATCAGAATCATCATGTATCGTTGATGGGTAGACGTTCTGTCCTTAGGGCTGGATAATATGTCCCATGTTTCCATAAGTGGGCATATAACGCTGGAGATATATGCTACTTAGGGCCTTTGTGGTTTGGGCAACTAGAGTACAACCCAAGGCGGTCTGGCGATCAGCAGCAATTTTCAGTTGTGGCCATTGTTTTTTGTTTCATGAAGGAGCCATCAAAAGACTATTCTTAATTGGGATGTACCGCAATATTTCGATCTACCTAGTACCCCAAATTACCCGACCATCCTCGTAGCCTGCCTTCGTTTTCTAGATTGCCCAGGTTTTAGATTATATACATTTATTGCAATCCTTTGATAATTGGTTGATATCCTACGCAGGTATTTTTGAACATTTAATTACATCAGCATAATCTGTGCAATTTGGGTAATTTTGCGTCACTCTGTTACATGAAAGTGCTAAGTAAATTATGTCATTACACTAGTTGAGTAATTATGCCCCTGTTCATGAGAAAATATACTGTCAAGGAATGGGAATAACACAAACTAATGAGAGTAACTGTTATTCACACCAGTTGTGTTGTTCTACTATTATTTAGCGCTTAATTTGTCTCTGTGCTAAAAAACATATTGCTAAATATATTGCTAACTTAAGTATTTTATTTCAAGTAATTGCAATTTTCCCAAACTTTTGATTAATTATGCAAATTGTGCACACCCCTAAATCTGCGTCGGAAACAACACGGGAAGTGCTTGAGAAAGATAGAGGGTCTCATTTATAATTTGAGAGATGGAATTCTGTCCATCAGAGTGGCAGAGAATTCAAGCTTTCCATCGACAGAGCCAACAATCAGTTTTATTTGTGGAAAAGTTAAGGTCGGCCCTTCACTAAAGGATGCGGGAAAACCCAGGGTTTGGTGAGTAGGATACCCTGTTTAATTTTCAATGAGTACCCTGTCTGCCAAACTTTAAATTGGGCCCATAGCAATATAGGGATTCCTTTCATTTTTAAAGTAGAAATTCTTCACAACCAGGTTACTTAGAGGGTTTTTGTAGGTCAAGCCTGGTCCGTACCCCCTCTCAGAAGGGTGGGATAATTTGCTTTACAAAGGCCTATAATGTAAGTGTAATTTCTACCCTCAAGTATTTGATGCTCTTCTCAGCCCATGTAAAAGGTAAAGGCATCTCTACGCTATGGGTGCTGCGTTGGATACTAAGAATTTGGATTTGCTAAGATTCCCTTTAAGTCCTGAAACTTTACCATAAACTTTACCATAGAATTACAGCACTGATATTGCAGCTGATGCACATTTTTCAATGGTTGGTGAGGGTTAAAAGTAGTTCATCTGCAAATAACTGTATCTTATGAGGTGTTTCCTCAACATCTGTTGCCTCTATTTCATGCATTTGTCTAATTGTCCCAGCAGTTCTACGGAGATCACAAAGAAGATTGAGGATAATGAAGTAGCAGTCATGTGGTTTATCAGTATTCAGTTGGGGAGGCATAGTTTGCCCATACATACCTTTGCATTATGGGTCCTAACCCATTTGGGGTAAGACTCTTGTAGGAAGTACCACTTACCCATCTGTGAAAATGGCGAATATTTCTATTTGGAATGTACTTCTGTGTGTTTCACTGTGCCCGTTTCTCCGAATGCATTGTATAATTGGTTCACTGTCAAAATATCCTCATTCCAAAATATCAAGACCAAAATATTGATGTCAAAAATATTGTCCTCCTAAACTTATAATGGTAAGTACAAAAATAATTAGAAAAAAATATATATATAAATTAAAATATTAACTAATAAAACTATTCAATAGTAACATTAATTTAAAACAATAGATTTAATATATAACAATAAACTTAATAAAAAAACTTAAACATACATATATATTAAATTAAGATATATATTTACATATTTCTACTTAAAAATTCAATAATTAAACTAATCATTTTAATTTTTTATTATAATTTCAAAGATTTCAACTAATATAAAAATATAACAAATATATATTATATATATATATACATCTACCAATAACATTAAATCTTTAAAAACCAAACCATTCTAATTAAATTAAAAAAAATAAACAAATTATAATTTATTAAAAATAGTTTACACATTAAAAACGTAATAATTATAAATACTATAATTGTAAATAAACAAAACATAATAACAATTATAACAATATAAAATAAATTATAAAATATCAAATGTATTACATATACTATTCCCACAACAATTTATAAAAAAACTGTGCAAACTATTAGAGTAATATATAAAAAATTACTACCACTTTCACCAATGCAAAAATAATAAAACTGGGTACAATTTACAAATCTACCTCTAGTAAATGCAGTAGAGTAAGTGTTGGATTGCAGAGGGGTAAAATGTACTATTCCCACTCCAGTCAGTACAACAGTAGAGAAAGTGTTGGATTGCGAAGGGATAAATTACTGTTCCCTCTCCAGTCAGTAGAAATAGTAGGGAAAGTGTTGGATTGCAGAGGGGTACAACTTACTATTCACACTCAAGTCAGTGCAGCAGTAGGGAAAGTGTTGGATAGCGGGGGGGGTCAAATTTACTATTCCCACTTCAACAAGTACAACAGTAGGGAGAGTGTTGGGTTGCAGAGGGGTAAAACTTACTATTCACACTCAAGTCCGTGCAACAGTAGGGAAAGTGTTAGATTGCGGAGGGGTAACATTTACTATTCCCACCCCAGTCAGTGCAACAGAGGGAAAGTGTTGGATAGCGGAGGGGTCAAATTTACTATTCCCACTTCAATAAGTACAACAGTAGGGAGAGTGTTTGTGGAGGGGGCACATTTTACTATTAACAGCAAATATTTGTACAATTAACAAAATTAATTATCTATATTATTAATTAATATTATTATAATTATGAATTACCTAAAATTAATTTACTCAGCACACCATACCTCTAAAAAGCCCAGAGCCCCCACTTTTTTAAATGAATTGCACAATTAGCATAATTAAGTATCAATTAAACAAGTATTTTTGATTTGAAATGTAATATTAATTCATTAAAATTAAGTAACTTCCCAGCATTTACCTCTATACACCCCACAATCCACACCTAAAATCAAACTTTAAAAAATGTTATTACACAATTAAAATAATTGAATATCAATTAAATAATGAATATTATTTAGAAACTATTTATTAATTCATTTAAATTGATTTACTCCCCACCCTTTACCTTGGTAAATCCCACAACTTGCACCTAGAAAAAGAAAATTATACGATTAACTTAATTAATTATCAATTAATATTAATTAATAACTAAGGGGCCTATTACGATGTCAGTCGTAAAGCCTCCAACCTTAGGTCAGAGGCTTTATGACTAACATCGTTGGTTTCACTTCTGACTGGCTGATTATGAAACAGCCAGTAGGAAGAGAAACCGTCCGGTCATTCCGGCTGGCTTCTGACAGGCTCAAGGAGCCCGTTGGCCTATCGGAACCAGTCCATAATCCACATGGACGGCAGTTTACGACCTCCAGATACATTTCACGGTTTCCAGCAGGGTTTCCATGCCGGCCTTTCTGACATGGAAAGCCTGTCAGAAAGTGTGTTTGGGGGCCCCTAGCAGAGCCCCGTTTCCCTTGCGGCCTCCGGTTGGGGGCTCCCCCCTGTTAATCCCTGCATCCCATGGCAGGCACCTCAGGGATTAACACAATCTCCCATTTCTTTATGGAAGCTTGTGTTATGGCCGGTTTATGGCCGTAACACAAGCTCCCATTGGGAAATGGGAGAATGCGACCGCACCATGTGCAGTCGCATCGTAATAGCGGTATTGGAATCGCTGACCAGCGGTCAGTCTATCCCTAGACCATGACAGTGTTGGGCGGACTCAAGTCTGCCCAACATTGTAATCAGCCCCTAATTATTGAGTGCTGAAAAATGAATTACTTCCCACCCTTTACCCCTATGAACCCAACAGCCCACACCTTAAAAAGAACACAATTAACATAATTATCGATTAATTAATGAATATTAACAACTAATTATTAATCAATTAAAATTAAATTACTTTCCACCCTTTACCCCATAGACCCCACAACACACCCCTACAATTTACATTTAAAAAACTTTATAGCACAGTTTAGCATGATCAAATATCAATTAAAAAATATTATTAAATAAAAAATAATCATTAATGTATTATAATTAAATTACTTCCCACCCTATACCCCTATAAACCCACAACCCACTATGGCACTAAAAATCACAAATATGAATTACATTAAATTCAATAACTACTAAAAATGTAACAACTATATATAATAATTATACAAAACATTTGCATCATATACATTTTAATTATATACTAAAATACGTAACAATAATTTAAAGATGATATTTCAAACAGCTATATTTTTGCACATGATATTAATGACTTCAATATTTTAAAAATCGATATTACTTACCTTAAAATCGAGTCTTAACAACGATATTTCTGTGACGATATTTCGATTTCACAATACTTTGGACATGATATTTTGATATGGCAGTATTTTTTTCTCGATATTTTGTCAGAATACCGTATACTTTTTTTATTTGAGGGGCCCGCACAGAGTGAATATTTTTATAAAAAGTATTAGTTATTCTGTCAGGACCTGAAGATTTATTGGTTGGGAGGTTTCTAATGACTGTGTCAGCTTCTACAGTTGAGATTTTCTCTCCGAATCCTCCCTAGCCTCTTCTGATATGGATGTCTTTTTTATGTGATGTAGGAAATCATATATTTCCGAGATGTCCGGCTTGTACGTTTGTAAACGTTCCAATAAAAAGAAAGGAAGACATATTTTTTTCCCACCTCCTTGGTGCTCGTTAAACCATTTATGTGTCTAATATTAGGGATTCTAGAAGGGTCTTTTGCTTGTCCAAGTCTATCTTCAAGGATCTTGACCACCTTAATAGCTGTCTCATAGAAGCACACTTCAAGCATCAGCAGGGCTCTCTCCGACCAATCTGTATAGAGAAGGTCAAAACTACCTTGTTCTTTGGTTATATATCTCAATAATAATAATATTGGAGGCGGGGCGGAGCTAGCAGCCGCGGAAAATGGCCGCATAGTCCCTGGGCTCCGTCGGCACCGTTTACATATCCTGCTTTATCCTGCATCAATCTAACTTCTGTGACTCCCCCTACACCCCAGTGCATTGCGGATCGTGTCGGGACCTGGCGGACCCGATCTGGGAGCGATCCCCCCTGCTCCGACGACGTTGACGGGCCGATTCGCTGAGGCACTGGGAAGGCCCGTGGTCCGCGGCCTCGGGTAGCAACGAGTCCGCGTTGCGTGAGGCGACGTGCGGCTGCGACTGGGCGGACGCGCCGGGAGTGGTCGGACCTCCTGCTGGGGTCGGCGCTGGGCCGGAGAAGTCGCCGCGGTGAGTGCGGCTGCCTATGACTGCACCGCGGACCCGGACCTCGCACTAACGGCTGGTGAGACTGCGGGGAGAGTGCGGGGAGCACGCGAGGACTACACCGGGCTCGGGGAGCCGAGGGCACACAGATCGACACACACAAGGTGTGCGCACCACTGGGCAGTGGGTGAGGGCGCGGAAGAACTTGTGGCCCCCCCCTTCCTGCCTCCACTGAGAGTCATAGACTGAACGCCCGGCTCGGGGACTGTCCGTCTCTGGGACCGGTACACAGGTGCACACGGGACTGCCCACCGCCCCCGCTCTCCTGCTCCTCGCTCAACACGTGGCCCGGGCCTTGCCGAGTTGCTGCGGGCAGTCGCGATCTCTGGCGGGGACGGACCTGCAGCTCCCCCGGCTAAGCTGTGACGCGAAGGGCTCTGTGACCCCTGCCTGGTGGCGGACATTCATCATAGTGTGCCAGGCGTGCCACATTAGTGGTCGGACAGCGGCACTGGCAGTGTGTTTTTTTGTGGCCTGATTCTCCTTCACGCAGAGGCGCGGGCATTGCAGGACCCAGGGAGACATGGGGAAAGGAGACAGGACCCAGAGCAAGCTCCCATTCTCACAGCGGCGAGTGCAGGTGCTGAGTCCCCAGATACGCCAAGATGAGGTACTGACAGCAGGGGAACAGACGGAGGACAACTCGGAGATAAAGTCGATGCTTAGGTCCATGGAACGGAATATCCAAACGAATATCACGGCGCTGGGGACCAAGATGGACGCCATGTCATACAGAATGGACCGCATGGCGGAACGTCTCGACAAACACACGGAGAGACATGACATGGCGGAACGGCGCATAACGGAGGTGGAGGAGGCTCAATCAGACTTGGACACTGCGAGACGCCGGGCAGAGACACTGATCAAGACTCTGCAGGACAAGACGGAGGATTTAGAAGCACGGTCACGTCGCTGTAACCTCCGCATACTTGGCCTGCCGGAGACCACTCAGACCGGAAGAATGGAACTGTTCGTGGAAAACCTGCTCACCAAACTGCTGGGTGAAGGAGTGTTCTCGGCAATGTTCGTGGTCGAACGCGCTCATCGGTCGCTGGGCCCACGACCTAATCCGGGTCTCCCTCCGCGGCCGATAATAGCGAAGCTGCTGAATTACAGGGACAGGGACACTGCGCTTCGGTTAGCGCGGTCCAAGGGTGATCTGCACTTCGAGGGATCAGTGATCTCCATCTTCCCAGATTTCACGGCTCGGGTACAGGAGGCGCGCAAACACTTTGCGCCACACAAGAAACGACTCAGGGACATGGGACTTGATTACGCAATGCTGTACCCGGCCACGCTGCGTGTCAACAGGAAGGGCCACTCGCACATCTTCACGGACCCTGCGGAGTTGCAAAAAGCTATGAAGAAGTGGGCCCGAGACAAGCCGGAAGAGCAGGCAGATAGCCAGGAAGAAGCTGATCAGCAACATATGAACGACCAGGACCTTCAGAGGTCGTGAGTGACTCGAGAGACCTAGATCCGGAGAAGCTCTACACAGACGCGATGTCACAGATAAGAGGGGATGGGATGCGGGCACAGTTATTGTCCATTTATTGCGTTAGTCTACACCCAGAGTGACTGTTGCTTTCCACTGGACTATTAATGTTGGGTGGGCTATGGTGGCCGCATTGGGGGCGGGGGGGGGGGGAGTTATTCCTGACATGGCTGGGGGAAATGAAGATGTTGTTTCTCAGGTTGATGGGATGATGCATAACTGGTGGTGCGCGACGGGGGGTGGGGACACAGGGCACCAGAGTTGTGAATTACTAGGTGAGACTGAGTTGGCTGGCTACCTTTGCCCACGAGCCGTTGGCTAATGGGGCATTTGAACTGGTGGTTGGGGAGGGGCGGGTGGGATGGGGACCTGCGTGGCCGAGTTGGGGTGGGTCAGCTGTGGGAGGGGGGTGGAATGTTGGGGTTTGTTTTTGGACTTGGGCTGTTTTTTTTGTTGATGATTGAAAATGTGCTTTGCCGAGCTTTGCGGAGACCTCCCACTGTGTATGCTGCTGCTGCTCCCCCTCCGAATCACTTACTTGAGTGTGTTATTGCAGTTTACATGAATCTATCACACAACTCTATTACAATCTACTATGGTGGATAGGAATGATACTGCTGTGATCACATCATTGAGGGGACCGGAACCTACTCACTTAAGAGTTTTGACTTGGAATGTGAGGGGCTTAAATGACTTCAGGAAGCTACGTAAAGTCCTTAGTTATTTGTGCAGACATCACATAGATCTCGCCCTCTTACAGGAAACACACTTACCTTTGACCAGCAAAATGCTCACTCACAAGGGTCTGGCGGATTGTAGTGTAGCTTCGGGCTTCACAACACACTCTAAGGGGACTCTCACTTGGGTTAACCCTGGCTCCAAACTCAAGTTGACGCCCTTAGAGACCGACACTGAGGGCAGATATGTACTCTGCAGGTGCAAGGCCAGGGGGCTGGATTGCATGGTGGTGAACGTGTATGGCCCAAACTTTGACTCCCCGGAGTTCTACGCAACGCTGGCTCAGAAATGCAGGCTGTATGAATGTTCTGGGATGCTCTGGGGTGGGGATTTCAATCTGGTTCTTGACCCGATGCTGGATAGATCAGCGGGACCTCACAGGAGCCCGTCGGCAGCTGCCGCGGTGCTACAGACTGAAATGGTGCGCCTGGATTTAATAGACGTTTGGCGCAGCAGGCACCATACCAGAGGGGGCTACACGCACTATTCCGCCTACCACGAGATTCACACAAGAATAGATTACTGGCTTACGACACTACTTCTGGCTAATAGGGTGAGGGATTGTCGGATTCTGCCGCGCACGCTGTCAGATCATTCTCCTCTCCTCCTGATTCTCGAACTGCCGACGCCTAGGCTCCCCCCCTTCACATGGCGCTTTCCCCCATATTCCTTACTAGATGAAGTGTTCAGGGGTGAACTCGCAGATGAGATCCAAAACTTCTTTGATATTAACGTGGGCTCTGTGGATGACTTCCAAACGCTGTGGGAGACATTCAAGGTGTATGTACGCGGTGTGGCGATGGCCAAACACTCCAGCGTCCTTAAATCCATTAGACAGAGGCTTAAGCACCTAGAAACACGTCTGACGGAACTCGAACAGGATTTGCAGGCAGACCCTAACGGGGACACACTGGATCTGATTAAGCAGCTGGTGTCAGAATATAATGCGGAAGCCGACAGGGAGGTCCAACACATGGGTAAATACGCTACTGCACGCACTTATGGTGAGGGCGAGAGGCCTAGCTCCCTACTGGCCAACCTGGTCCGCAGCGAAAGACGTCAGCTTGTAGTTGGCGAATTAGTGTCAAGTACGGGAGAGATCCTGACCGACGAAGAGCAAATACTTGACGAGTTCCGACAATACTACACCACTCTTTATGAGGCCAAATCTACCGGTATGGAGGGGGCGATAGACGATTATTTAGGTTTTATTAAAATGCCACAACTATCAAACGCACAGAGAGAATTCCTGATGATGCCTATTCAGAGGGAAGAAATAGTGGAAGCGCTAGACAGCATGAGAACTGGCAGTGCCCCGGGGGCCGACGGGCTGACTGTTGGCTTCTACAAGGCCTTCAGGGACCAGTTGGTACCCTACCTCTCGACACTGTTCGACGACATATGTCTGGAAGGCAGTATGCCCCCAACCATGCGAGAGGCACTCATTATTACTCTCCTTAAACCGGGGAAACCTCCGAATGAACGGAGTTCGTATTGGCCACTCTCTTTGATAAACGTCGATGCTAAACTGTATGCCAAGGTTCCGGCGACATGTCTCGCTCTCTTGGCCCCGGAACTGGTTGCTCCAGAACAAGCAGGCTTCATCCCTACTAGGAATCTTACCTACAACATACGCACGGTGCTGGGAACAATGCAACACGTTAAGCCGGAGTGTAAGGCGCTGGCTGTATTTTTGGACATGGAAAAGGCGTTCGACTCTGTCGAATGGCCTTTCATGTCGAGAGTACTACGGAAGCTGGGCTTGGGAGAACCCTTCTTACAAATGGTAGGAGCAGTGTACTATGAACCATCAGCCAGAATCCGACTGGGCAACAGAGTAACGGACGCCTTTGCAATACGTAGGGGCACCAGGCAAGGCTGCCCTCTCTCTCCGCTGCTATATGCACTCGTTGCGGAACCCCTGGCGTGTGCTCTGCGAGAATACCATAGTCACGAGGGAATCAGCTTCCCTACGTACAAGATCTGCATATCCACGTATGCAGACGATACCCTTTTATACGTTAGAGACCCGGAGCTCAACCTCTCCTCTGTGCTACGTGAAGTAGTGCAGTTTGGAGCGTTATCAGGACTGAGAGTAAACTGGAATAAATCTGTTGCATTTCCACTGACCCCAGCGACAAGCAAGTTTGGGATGGATTATCCACTACAGTGGTCGGATGACCCGGTTCGCTACCTGGGTATACAATTGCACCCAGACCCAGATATTCTGGTGAGGGAAAATTATGGGGTGGCATTTTCTAGATTGACCGATGATGTGGACAGATGGTGCAGGCTGCCGTTATCTCTGTCGGGTCGCATTGCCCTGATAAAAATGATTGTCCTCCCACGGTTCCTGTTTCTGTTCAATACCATCCCGGTGACATTACCGAAGGTCTTCTTCAAGACACTGACTCAGGCACTCACACGGCTGGCTTGGGGAGGCAAGCAACCGAGAGTACAGTGGCAAGTTCTAACGCTTCCATATGAACAAGGAGGATTAGGGGCTCCTGACTTGGAGAGATAATATAGGGTCGCACAAGCAACACATTTGCATACTTGGACGCACGGGGATCGCAATATCCCGCATGTGATACTTGAAACCCTTTTCACTGCCCCTCTCCCTCCGCCGGCTACAGTGTTTGAACCGGCTCCGCGTCGGGTTGGTACGTTGGACTCCATCACCGCGACGAACCATGCGTGGCATTCGTTGGCTTGGAGACATGGACACGAATTACTGTATTCAACGCTCGTCCCTATAGACTGGGCAGTCTGGCTCTCACCGCTACGAGAGAAGGGGGTCTCGTGCGCGCTTCGACAATTGGGCATACTCAAGCTGGGAGATCTATTCAAGGACTGGGCGGCGATTACCTGGACACAATTGGTCCATTCCCGGCCACCAGCCACGCTAATGCAGCGTTTCCACTTCCACAGGGTACGAGCGGCGTTACGGGCCTTGTTGGGTTCGACCATGCAGGAGCCTCCTGAAACACCGGAACTGACGTACATTATTAAAACTCCTTCCTCAAGCCACCTTATCTCCCGGATGTATCGGACAGGCCAGCTTGGCGGGAAACAGCCTGTGTCTGCAGCCCGGTCAGCGTGGCAACGAGATCTGCAGGTGGATATAGGCGACTCCATGTGGGAGTACTGCTGCCGCAATACCAAAAGGGTGTCCATTAACGCTCGACATAGACTCATCCATTTTAAATTTTTACAAAGAGTATATTATACTCCTGAACGCTTACATAGGTATGGCCTCCGACAATCAGCGGAGTGCGAACGCTGCCACACTCAAGTGGCGGACTTCATGCATCTAGCGTGGTCCTGCCCGGGCATCAACAAATTCTGGGCGGACGTTTTTGAGGAGCTAGGTCACATACTGGAGACCGAGTTGCCAGTTGACCCAGCGTTGGCGTTACTGGGTTATTCCAGAATTCTCCCTCCGGCGATGCGTCGCCTGGCAGATTTAGGACTAATTATGGCCCGACGTATGGTGGCGCGGTGCTGGATGCGGGGACCTCTCCCGACTAAAGATGGTTGGTCCAGAGATATGTTATATGGGTGCACCCAGTCACAGCTCTATAGCGAGCTTCTACCACCTCTCAGTAGACCGAAAAATTTCTGGGACCTGTACCTGATGTATGCTACCAATAAGAATGACGCGGATTCGGAACAGGAGGAAACGGAGGAGAGGCAGAACAGGGAAGAGGGCACTGAGGTTTGAGGTTCAATTTAATCGGATTGAGTGACTCATGAGGGCCTGGGTGCGTTGATGGGCGAGTCTTCAAGGGCATTGAGGGGCTAGTGGGTGCGTGTCACTTGAGAACACTTAACAGTGAGCCACTTGCAGAGCGGGTCGACACAGGGTGAGGGGGTCACCGAGGAGTGGAGCGGGTGGAGAGTGGGTTGCGGATTGGGAGGGCGGGGAAAGGAGGAGCTATGGTTATGGGAGTGAGGCAGAGGCGAGCACTGGGGCAGTTAAGGGGGGGAGGGGCGGGGTTTGGGAGGGGTAGTTGTAAGAGAGGTTATAGAACTGAGTTTGGGGGTCGGACAGACATACTACACCAATACATCTGATCACATAGTGACGTTGGGTTTGCACCAACGGAGGGAGGCGAGGTCGGGACAGGGAGGCCATGGTACCTTAGGAATGTGTGTTAGGTAGTAGAGAAGAGGTACTGCGTCTACTGTCCCCTGGGGGGCCGCTATTCTGCTTGATCTGCTGGTCCTACTGTGATGGTATTGATGTTCCTTTACATGGCTGCCGGCCTCAGGGTTGTAGGCGTAGAGCTGTGTGCATGTACTGTCACCGAATAAAAGTTTATAACCCAAAAAAAAATAATAATAATAATAATATTGGAACCTCTTAATTTTGCTGTTCTGCTATTTTGAGTTCTCCAACAATTCTTTAACAAAAAATATGTACAGTGGGGTTCCACCCTGATAGGGTTCTTTTTCTCTCTTATAACTGCCTTAAAGGGATCCAAGTTATTTTGCATGTGGTTTTATTCTGTCTGATTAGAATTAAAATATTTCTTTATTTGAGCTTTTATTTCATCCTTGTTCAATCTTTCCTTAAGAATGGATTAGTCAAATCTCCAGGATGTACTCTTTTTTTTTACTCCCAGCCCAGAGTATTCCATAATTCAGCAGTATGATCTGAAAAAACAATCAGGGCTGTTTCAATTTTGTCCATCATTTGTATTAACATATCGGTGCTACATATTCTTAAGTATGCTCTCCGAGAAAAAAGTGTATTCTCTGTCCTTTCGATGTAGCTTGGTATAAACATGCCAGAGTCCCGTTTCTGAGAGTGTTTACGTGAGTAACTGAGCTATCCCCTCCCCCAGGAATCTATCCAGGGGTTGTCTGTCCATTTACGGCATTTGCACCAGATTGAGATCAACAAGCGATGTTATCTCACCTATCATTCTGTCTGTTATCAGCTAAATTGGTATCCTGGGAAGAGTATGAAATATTAGAGGTTACTATAAGGACTTCTTGTTTGAGTAATTGCCCCAGTATGCTCATAAATATACCCTCCTGTGAATAAGCTATAATTTCCATTACGTCTAGGGGTGGCGGTTTTGTATGGCAAGCAAGGCTTACTGATTTCCTTCATCTTTCTGAGGCAAAGTACTGTTTAGAAGGTGTTTGACCTTAATATGGGTTCCAAAAAATTGTTGGTCTTGAACAAAATTTAAAAACTATCGTGATTTCCAGAATATTGAGGGACAGAATACCGCAGGTAAGAATATCATTTTTTTTGCTTTGTTAAGTGGTTAACATTGTTTTATTTAATAAAACTGCATAAAATACAGTACTCGATTTCTCAAAATGTTTGATTGCTATTAGTTCTATTTTTGTTAATTATTTGTATTTGTTTTTTGTATTAATAAAGTGTTATGTTATGAATTCATTTCTTTATTTTGTATCATTATTAGTTAGAGTATATTTTTTTAAGTAACTGTATTGTGTATGATTTTAGTGGTAATAATTTTTATCTTTATATTTTTTATACTTATTTAGTTGAATTTCATGCAATTATCTGTATTATTTAGGATTGTGAATAGAATTTTTATTTAAAGTCTTAAACCTTTTCTACAGCTGGGCAGATTGGATTTGGAATAGTATGATCCCCACATAGTTCAACATATTCCTTACTGCAGCATAGGTTGGAGAGGGAGTAGCCAATCTGAGCCTTTCAATGTACAACAGCTTTCCCAATTGATGCATAGATTGTAGTGGAAATAGTAAATATGGCACCTCCAAAGTCCAACATTTTCCTTACTATTGCTCAGGTTGGAGCAGGAATAGTAAATCTGACCCCTTCAAAATCCAATGTATGCCTTAATGCCAATTCCCAATTCCCAATGTATTCCTTAATCACTTTGAAGTGGCAGTATAGCAACCCCGACCCCTCAAGTCCAACACTTTCCCTACTGTTGCTCAGAATGAAGTGGGGATAGTAAATGTAACCCCTCCCCCCCCAATTCCAACACTTCCTCTACTGTTGCCAGTTTGGAGCGAGAATAGTAAATCTGAACATTGAAAAGCCCAAAATGTTCCCTACTCAGGTTGGAATTGGAATAGTAAATTGGATGCCTGCAAGGTCCAATACTTTTTCTACTGTTGGATTTTATATATAGTAGTGTTTGTGAGAAAATGTATATGCTATTTGTATTTTGTATTTGTGTTGATATGTTGAGATATATATTTTGTAATTTAATTTGAAAGTGACCTTATCCATAAAATGGGTTATGTTGGGTACATAAAATATCTGCTACATCTCAAATTTTGTCTCTCTGTATCTCTTAAGGCTTTTCATTATGGAGTTAAGTCCATTATGTTAGGCATACCTTGGACCAAGCTTTTATTTATTTAGTTTGGTTGTGGTCTGTCTAACCCCATTCATGAATTTTGTCACTTCCGCATTGATATTTGTTGTGGTATATGTTTGATTGGGTATCTTCTCCAATTCCCTTTTCCCCCCATTGAGAGTTAAAGAACTCTAATAGAGCATGACAATAGTTATCATTCACTTCTAGGGTGAGGATACAAAAACCTGTGGGTGTAGTACTGAGGCCATTCCTGTGGCCAGATATCCTCAATCTACCCCATAACTTCAATTAAGTTTCCCTGTAATACTATCTAGTATTTAATGTAGTTACAATCAGTCCCAAATTCACTATACTTGAAGACCTCTTTTTGGTTAATGTTCTGCCCTGTGCTACTCTTCTGCTTCTCTTGCCCATTTGCTTCCATTGTTGCTTCGTTGGTCTGTCTTCTCACGTCATGAGTGCTTTGCAGTCCTTTCAGTGATTACAAGACAGCTCAGCTAAGTATTGATAAATTTGCATGAAGCAATCATCCAATTCATCTGTTTCTATGCTTCTAGCTGCTTGCAGTATCTTTTCCTTGACTTCCGATAACATGAGCTTTGCTAGTATGGTCTAGATGCTGGATATGGGTGACTAGACCCCCCTCAATATACTATTGTTATTCCTATGTTTTCTGTACTCTCTTTGGCTAGAATATGTGCTCACACCTGCTTGAAGAAGGATACAATATTTGAACCCTTCGTTGATTCTTCGGTGCTTCTAATGTGACTATAATCTCTTCTCAACCTGTCCTCTAGATCTTCACATTCCTCCTCCCCCCTGTATGCATGCACCTCAGGTACTGCACATCAAAGACTGCACAAGTCCGTGCCGGGCAGGATTTGCCTTTGACACTCCTATTGCAGTGCCTTTTTCATGGGCACTGCTGTGGGACCACTAAAGAACCACCCACCAGAGACTAAAAAAGTGATAATTTGGTGGGTGGTGTCAGTATGGCTTTGGTGGTGTTGGAGAGGGGCGTCAGCCTGCTCCACGACCACCAAAGTTTATAGACAAATACAATAATGTGAAGGGTGGAGATAAATTGAAGTTGAGGATCATGCGGTTTAGTGAACCATCAAAGAATAGGAAATGGTAAAAAGTATGAGGCGATATTTATAAATCTGGAAGGTAAATGTGTGTGATTATGAGTGATTACACTGCCCCTGAGGATTCCTGATATATTACTGTAATAGCCAATTGGAAGGCAATACTGCAAAAGTGAAACAGGACTTACAACACTGGTTATTAGTGGCAAACATGTAAAATATGGTTGGTGGGATGTCCGGGGAGGATGACAGATATTGGACCAACCGCATGGGGAATAAAGGTGTGAGCCAAGAGACACAATGGTTTACTAGCTTTTCATGTTTGCATGGTTTCTATGTTATGTGCTAAATGGAAGTTTGGCAACAAACACTTATAAAATGCATGATGGAGTGTTCGTTATACAGTATAACTCTAGTATACTAAGAGAAAAGTGAGCAATAAGGAACTTATATGTTGGAAAGCTAACATAAATTAAATAAAAGATTCTCAACATGCAGAAGCACGAGTACCTCCAAGACTTATGCTATTTTCATGCTATGGACCCACACATATTGGCTATATATATTGAGAACATCTCAAATTACATTATTGATGACATCACTGATAAAACCATAGTAAAATAGCTGTTTTAATAAAGGGCTTTAGTTATATATTCTTAAAGATTGTCTATTGATTTATGGGTGATATGATTTGAATAGAAACCCCCTGCCACTGGTACATGTTTAATAATATATCAAAGTTATGAAATACATTTTAATTGTTCTTATGATGATGATGATTGCATTGTTGATGATTTTGATCAAACATCATATTTTTAACTGATGCAGTAAAATTCAGCATTGAGATGCATCTGAAAAAGAAATAAAGAAATAGCAATGAACTGAGTAACCTTCACTTTGGGTTGATTTACTAAACTCTTATGTTCTTCACAATATTCTGATATTCTATCCAAAAGCCCTTGAATGGGTCTCTTAGTCATCAAAGTACATTTGAAGGGGGAGGGTTAAAGATTTACCAGCTTTGGTGCATTTGCAATGCGGTTTCCCATAAAATCCAGCAGCTCCGTGGGATACACATTGATCAAGATTGTAGAAACAAGGCAATCTTCTTTAACCCTAATATTTGTCAGTAGCATCTCAGAGGATTCCATTCTCCCCAACATCTTTTGTAAGGTGATGAGTCCTTATATTGGCTATTAATGACCTTTAGAACCTGATGTACTGTCTAACTCTAAACTCCTCCTTTCTGTTACAGGATTGGCACACAGAATCCCAACAGAGTTCTTGATAAGAACAGTCATTTTTGCAGCTTTCCTGTGTATTATCTGTGTGATCTTCCTGACATGTAAGTGGCTCTTCTATAGGACAGTTCTCTAGGAATCACTATAGGCGTTCTGCAGTAGGAGGTCATATCCTTCACTTTTACAGTGGAAACATATATGGGTATTAGGTCTGGATTACACAGCAAAACAATGTGAATGAGTATAAAAAATAAGTGCCAAGGCACTCCAGCTTGCTCCTCCAATTTCCCATCAGCACTATCAATGACACTACCAACACAACTACTAACCACCACACTCCTACAAGTGTGGCAATTCAGTGTGATAATTCAGACTATTCCAAGCCCTCAAAACTGTAATGGCTTGGGCGGCAGGTATTCAGCATTTTTTATGTATATTGAATTAAGAAACAACTGTTGTTGAGCTCATCTCTAAATTTAGTAAACAATCAGTAGCGGCTGTTAGCAAACATGGGTGGTGGGCGGATGGAGAGAGGGTGTCGTAATAATACAAAAATAAAACAACACTTGTCTATACCACTGACCCCCTGCCGCCGCCTCTTCTTCCTCTGTCTTCCATCCTCCTTCCGCAGGAAGCACACAGCCACCCAGAATCCCCTGACCAATCACAATGATGCCTGACAGCAGCGTTGGTATTGGTCTGAGCGACTGTTGTTCGGTGCTCAGACAGGGGCTGGTATGCTGTGCATGTTCTCCACGCTGGCTGTAATACAGCCTGAGGGGAGAACATGCAGAGTGCACATAACACTTTGGCCTGTCCGAGACGGCTGCCCAAACCATCATGTGCACTTTAGGTGCTGCCACTCCCCCCCCCCCCCTGTGATGCGGGGAGTCCAGCCCAGCCCCCTGGCTTCAGCTGCAAGCTGAATACAGAAAACAAAATGATAATAACAAACATTATTATCATTTTATTTTTTGTATTCAGCCTGCAGTGGGGCGATGCTCCTCCGCCTTAATGGAGGAGCTGCGACTGTAAACAATGCCATCATGTGGTAGACTTTCATAAGCCCTGGTGTTGACAAAAAGCAGTGGTGACGAGCACTGGAAATCACCGGCTCATATTAAGTACTGCAGCAAAGAGTCTTTACATTAAAAAGTCAAGATAATCAGTATACACCTTTTAACCCCTTCCATGCGCATGACGAGCTGAGCTCGTCATGAGTTGCACGGCTCGCATGCTCATGACAAGCTCAGCTCGTCATGTAACGCGGCTTTTCGCAAAAAGCCGCACAGAGCGAAAATAGCGGCCGCACGCATGCGGTTAAAGGTATTTGCCAATCAACTTAATGATAGGTGATATCAATATGTTTGATCTGCTTTGCACCATAGTAATTATTTAACATACAGAGGTCCTAACTTAAAACCTGCCACCCAGGTAATGTTGGTGAATAAAAATACTTATGTTCACTCTTTTAAGTTTATTGTTTTGGAGCTGGGAGGGAGGGGACAATGACCCTTTCCACAACTGGGTGTGTCATTTTCATACTTAAAATGTTTATAAGGGTGTAGGAGGGCACTAGTGCATGGGCGCACATGTATTGAACAATGTTTACAAAATAAGGCATTCACTACACCCTCTATGCACAGTCTGTGAGCATATGGAAGCTACAATAGCCACACTCAGTCATTTTGAGTTTTTCTTATGGATTAGGGTCTAGTGATCAAGGAGTAGTTCTCTAGGGCTCGCTTTTCCTTCTTGAATCTTGCATTTGTAACATAGTCCAGAAAATATGCTCCTATTAGTTTATTAGAAAGCACAGGGACACTAATGTAGTCTATCATTTAATTCCACTGTCCAGAATTCACGCAAGGGAAATCTGCAACCTTCTGTGAAGTGCTACAGAGAATGGAAACATCCTTCACTGACTACTATAGCATCAACAGCAGAAAATATGTGACAGTTTGGTACATGCTAATTCTATTAGCAGGAGTAAAGCTGAGAAGCTCATTAGAAAACAAGACAGTTCTGTCTCTTGACAGGCACTCTAAAACGCTAGTATTTTCTAAATTTTCATTGACTAAAGGACCCTCCCACCCGCCTCCATGTCTGCTAGTCAAAAGACCAGATATAACAAAAGGGGGAGGTGGGGTCATGTCTGGGACGAGGAAGACCTTAATAGGGGTAATGAAGAATACCAGTAAGTAATAGGACATTAGCCCCTCATAGGACCTCCTCGTCTAAGTCATTAAAATAGGATGACTTAACAAGCCTGAAACAAACAAAGAAGCTTGACAAAAAGACAGTAGGAACCCCAAATGTAAGAAATAAGCTTACGAAATTGCTGCAGACACAACAACCACAACAAAAGCATCCATCAAAGCATGCAACATCTCCAGTCAAAAAGGCTGAACGAAAGTGTAAGGTAACAGCCAAGAGGCCACCTGACAGAATCTCAGGAGAGAAACTCCTGCAGCCTCATCCTAGGATGGTGAAACAAATCAGTGATCATGACACAAACACTGGACAGAAGGAGCCAGACCCAAGGATCCACAAGACAGACAAATGCCAGCCTTACCCCTTCAAAGAGAGGAGAAGAGAATAACAGAACAGGAGAAAGGCGAAGGAGAAGTGTGCAGCAAACAGAGCAGAAGAGACTGTTGAACAACCAAAGAGGTAAGGACCTGACCAACACCCACACTAGGAAAAACAGGAAGAACCTCCTGTCAGAAGGACAGCCAAAAAACTGGAAGAACAAAGGCCGGATCCAACATCGGAACCAACCTACCAGGCAAAAGCCATAATGAGGGACAGGACACCAGTAAAGTCACAACTCCCCCAAACCCTGAGCCAAAGGAACGACCAGCAAAAACCAGCGAGCAGACAACCGTACAAGCCAACCACAAGGAAAAGGTGAAAAGGGAACAAATGGAGACCATGGAGAACAGCCGGCAAGTCCCAGGGAGAAACAAGAACTGGAGAAATGAGAGACAAAGCCAAGACACCAGAACAAATGCCCCTCCAAGGAGGCAAACCAACCAGCGGAGCACCAGATCCCAGACAAGCTTGAAAAGCAGCCCACAAAGGAGCCAAGACGGAGAGGCTGAGGCAACCAAGAATAGCCCCCAAAACTCAAGAGGCAGGATCAGATCCCCTGCAACCAGAAGCACCCTATTAGCCACATGGCAGTGCACCAAGGAGCCCCCATTGGCACAAAAGATGCAAGAGTAGATCCCAATGGAGCCACTAAACACCCGTTGCCAACATAGAAGAGCACCACAATGACTCCAATGCGTAGTGCCCAAGAAAAAAGCCTACCAATGGAATGGACAGAGATGGGAGAAAGACAGCACAGGAAACCAAAGTAGCGACCCGACAACGGTCCCCATGGACAACAGGAGCAACAGAGTAAGCAAAAGTGATAAGGCCAAAAAGGGGGCCATCAAAAAACATTGACACTTTTGTTGCAAGAATCACCAGCCGAAACCCCCATATGA